>NC_056755.1:13470000-14705000 GCF_018687715.1 Carya illinoinensis
AAATTAAAATCAAGATTACTTTGTATCGATATTGACGAAAAGAATAAGAATAAACAAATCCCCGGCAACAGCGCCAAAAACTTGATCGGTGCAAAACTGCAAGTGCACAGTATCGTAGTTTTATAGTAAAGTAATAAGTAGAGTATCGTCCTCAGGGATTGGTACCTTACTCTTGCCAAATACCAAAATTATACTAATCTCAATTTTATCTAGAGGAATCGCTAAGGTTTTTGTAGTTGCAAATAAACTTAGATCAACTCAAAGAGAAATAAGCAAAGAAAATAAAACTGACTTTCAAAGATCAAATTCAATGGGGAAGAAAACTTCTAGGAAATCGATTTCACCTAATTCTTCACTATGCTTTTCTCATCCAGCTAATTTAACTTAAACCTCTTTTGTCTATTAGCAAATCTCTAATTCGTCCAAAAGCCTCTTTCGATAGTCAATTAGAATTGACTCTTGGTTATCAATTCACACAAGAATATGCAAATTCAATAATCAAGAACGCAATAAGATCAATGATTTAATGACTACATAGGTTCATACAAGTCTTTCGATCTCTATACTTACCTATGCTGAAATATCCAAGATCTACCCTATGATTCCCTCTTTCGATAGCAAATCACAAGATTACTTATCATCTAATCAATGGCCAGTTAATTAGAAGCAATAAATTCAGAATAAATCAGATAAACAAAGAGAGAATTGCATTAAATTAGCATAGACAATCAAGCATAGTTCGGAAATAGGTTACATCGTTTTCCTAGAATGAAGAAAATTTAGCTCATGCTAGAAATGGAATTCAACATAAACGAATTCACCATAATTGTTCTGAGAAGATGGGAAGAAGAAAATAAACACTGAAAAATCCTCCTTGCAGCCTCAACTCGTCGTCAAAAGCTCAAGGGAACGATTCAACGCTTTTCTCTCGTCCGTGCTCGTGTATGATTCCAACGTACGTGCAATAATTGGAATTCCGTCTCCAAAACAAATGAATTGAATCCTTCTAGCTGTGTTTTTCTGTCCCAAGAAGTGTTCTCCAGTAAAAAACTTGCGGCTCTAGAGTGAAAAATGGCTTTTATATGGTCCCATAGCGGAAAACCTAAAATCTGTCAAAATACGATGTTCGCTCGAGCGGGGTGTCGAGCGCGCGTCGAGCGTTCGACTCTACCTGATTTCGCTCGAGCGTCCTATCGAGCGCACATCGAGCGTTCGACTCTGCCTGATTTCGCTCGAGCGGCTAATGTCTCCGCTCGAGCGATCTTTGATTTTCAGCAACCCGCTTGAGCTCCCTGTCGAGCGGCAGTCGAGCGTTTGAATCTGCCTGAATTCGCTCGAGCGGCCAAAAGCCTCCGCTCGAGCGAACTTGTAAAATCTGCAATATGAAATTTTGCAAGTCATCAAGCGCTATGTGTAATGGAGTTTTGTACGCAGAGAGCTTGTGGAGAGTCCCCTCCTTATATAAAGATCTATTTCCTTGGAGTGATTGAGTTTAACTTGTCTTATGAACCCTTTTCATTTTAAGAGTTTGAATTTCTTTCCTTTTAGGAGTTTAAGTCAACTTCTTCTTACTTATCTCTTCTCTGCCTTATCTCTTAACTTTATCTCTTTCTTTATTATTAGTGATAGGTTTTCAAAGGGCTTGACCTTGTCAATTTAGTCCCTAACACGTGGCATGCCACGTTGAAGTTGAGCCAGCAATTTCTTTGGTGACAAATTTCCTTGATTAAGGTTTCAGATTGATTATTGACAGAAGAACAATTCTTATCAGGTGAACATAAGACTTGTTTTTTCCCCTTTTCGCTTTTAGCTCAGAATCATTGATATAATCTTTTTGAAAGGAACTAACTCAGAGACTATAGATTTTCTACTTTTTCCAAACCATCATTCCTATTGATGACAATCAAATAAAAGCTTTATCCACGAGGCATATGATGAGACTTTAAATTCCAAAAAGTTTACAATGGCTTAGGGGATTACCCTTTACTCTAACCTGTAAGCAATAAGCCATGAGTTCATTTGATCAGTTTTCTGCTAGGAAAAGAAGCCCTTTGAATTGAATTTATCAATTCCTTCTTGTATTATTCCATTTCCACCATTAGAACAGGGTTTGGGCTTCGAAATTGATTTGCCCGTACTTATTACTTCGGCTTTGAAACTCAAGCTCATCTCCCTATAGCTGGATATGATAAATGATATTTACAGTTTTAGAATATGTAATCATCATGTATTCCTTTTAAAAAAAGTAGATAAATATGGAACCCACATGAAAAAATTATTTTTTTTAATGGTGAACCCTACTTTTTTTCGAAAGCAAGACTTGCGTATCCTATAAGTGTATGTAGCATTACTCAACTGATATATTTCCACTCATGGAGGTCGACGAAGAGTACTTCTACTCTTCATCTAAGATATTATTATCTCCAATCACGTTTATTGATGTAGCACATTTTAAGTGATCACATGTTGATAGATGTGATTAGAGATGATAATATATAGGATAAAAAAAAAAAAAAAAAAAAAAAAAAAAAAAAAAAAAAAAAAAAAAAAAAAAAAACAACATTTCTATTTGATAAAACGGTGAAATTGGCTCGAAAAAGATGATGTGTTAGATCACTCCAAAAAAATCCATCCATCATCATTGGTAAGATGGATGGCAGATATTCTCCAGTCACAATAGGCAAGTCATCATGTAGGCCATCTTCATTACGGTGCAAGTACATTTCATAGCCTTACATTCGTGTAAATGAAACTCCTATAATATTTAGGAGAAACTGGAATGAACAAGAAGCCACCTACCAATAGTACAAAGCCTAAAACAGTTAATATCATTTAACCTTTTGGAAGATATCTTCTTTCTCTCTTCTTCATAGCTCTAGCACCACAACTGCCAATGCAAAAAAAATAAATAAATATATAGACATAGATGAAAAGAGGCCTAGCCTTTTGTTTTCCTTTCTTGTTGGGAAAAAAAAGGAGGGAAAAGGGTCTTACATTCAGAGTCTGTGGTGATCCAATTTCCTTTTCTTGAAGTGATATGATCTTTGTCTTGAATTTGGGTTGGATTTGAGGAGGACGCCATAGAAATTGCTGAGTAGGTAGAGGAAACGGTGGGGCAGCTTTCCACATCCCAACAAAAACTGATCTTAGGAGAGTCACTGCTAAGTTGATCATCATCTGGAACTGATCTCAGGTTTCCACGATTTCGAAAGTGAAGAACCTGAAACATTTTTACTTTGCTTTTAGTCTAGGATCGGGCATAAGTCCAGAGATCCTTACAAAGGATGACAAAGGCTTTGGATCCTATTGAATTCTTAGTGAAAAATGTCATAGGTTTTGGATTCTACCATGAGTTAGGAATGAAAGAGCCTGATTTTCTAGTATCTACTTTTTTTTGTAAGAAAAAATCTATTTACAAGCCCAGTTATTGATACACTCAACATACCAATGACATTGAGCTTCCACATAAGCTATCACAAAAAAGTATTGTTGTTTTGAATTTCTTTTTTTTTTTAATGGTAATGAGTCTCATAACAAGTGGTGACTTGGAAGTAGTAGGATTTTATTGGTAATAGTAAATTTTACATGCATAACAATGATTCATGATCAAAGAAAATGTCCTAGACATTTCTCCAGGGAACTGAGTTTTGGATGAGACAAAGTGAGGCCAAATTTTAAAAACTGAACAAAGAAAAGGGTTTGTCTCGAATCATGAGGTTAATTAATTTACCTTTCGGCCAATGAATTTTCCTCCCTTCCCTGACTTTGCAGCAGCAGCCCATCTCAATAGCTCCTTCATTCTTGACATGGTTTTGGTTTTGTCCCCTTTAAGCCTGTCTTTCTTTTCTGACGAGCCACATTGGTCATTTGTGTTGGTTGACGTTGACAACGTGGTCTCGCTAATTGGCAAAACTTTATTTCCTGCATGAGTAGCAGTATCAGCCACCTTAAGGCTGATTCCAAAACCCCGAGCAATATCTTCTTTTTTCATCTTTGTTGAGCGGACTCGATGCTGCCTTCTGTTAATACTTCCAAGTCTTTTTAAATTGAGGGTGCCATGGAAGCAAGCCTTTGCAATATCTCTTCTGAATAAAATTTTAAATGGCTTCAAACTCTTGCTTATCAATCTACCACGCAGCCCACAATGCTTAAACAGAACTATATGTTTTGATTTAGCTTCATGATCTGGTAGGAAAAAGAAAAGGTAAATTAACCCTTTTAAATGTGCTTGATTAGTGCAGAATTTATAAAGGATCTGAAAGTCTTGGCTCACCATTAGTTGTTTCCTTCTTGTTGGAAGGACTAGAAGTGCTCTGCTTTGTTTGTTCATGTGTTACCTTAAAGAGCCATTGAAGAATCTGCTACAATTCACCGAAAGAGACTTTAGCTTTGGAGTGAATGCTACACAACAGACCATTTCGTAAAGAAAGTGCAAAGGATACCTGCATGTCTGAGTTTGATACTTACAGCCTCCTTTATAGTAGTACTGTGTATGTGAGTGTGTGTGTGTGTGTGTGTGAGAGAGAGAGAGAGAGAGAGAGAGAGAGAGAGAGAGAGAGAGAGAGAGAGAGAGAGAGAGAAGTGTAATTTTCTTGGTCAAATGGACAGCACAAAGAGATCTATCTGTGCTGTCTGCTTGCTAGAGATTCCTTGCTGGTCTTGAGGCCTTTTTGGAGAAGACAAAGGACATGGAACTGAATCTAAGGAAGATGGTGAGACAACCGGGCAGTGAGTGGGTGAGGGTTGGCTTGTGATTCTTTTGTAACATGGGGTTTAGAATTATATAAGGAGATGACCATGTGGTGGCAGTATTAAGCAAACTCGGGATTAATTAAAGACTCAAGATGTTCTTATCCTGGTGTCATGTTTCTTTGTCATACATTTGTATGTCCATGGTTCATCGATCCGGTCGGTCCCCATGTCATGGATCACGGTCTAGGATTTTACTTAACCCCCAGATTTACTTGAATGTTTTCTAGAGAAATCGAAGGCTCTTAAGACTTAGAATGGAGTGTATTTAGATGATAGGGAAATGCTATCGTTGTGAAGGTGATGGTCCTAATTGATATACAAGCATGTCTGTGGTGGAAACTCCTGAAACACTTAACCATTCAGATCATTAACTAATGAAGTCTTCATTAACATGATATACATTTGGACATCCACAATAACTATAAAATATCTTCACTGTTCATATGAACCCTCCCAAAATAATTGTGGTTAAAAAATATGGAATAACATTCACATGGCAAGACTCCTAGTTATAGACCTCACATGGTTTCTTTAATCATTGTGATTCACTTAGGATTTATATAATTGCAATAATTATAATATGGATACTAATGAAATTACATCTCGAGATTATTAACACAGATTCTCAAAACATCTGAGAAAGTCTAATTACTTTTTTTTTTTTTTTTTTGTAAGAGAACGGTATCCTAATTTTCAACTATTTAATTAGCTCTAACTACTCAAAATGCATGAGAAAACCTAAAATGAAAACAATTCAAATATGATCTTGTCTACAAAAACTGGTGTAGAATAAGCACATGATATGAACCAAAGAACGCAACGTACAAAAGGAGACTCCATGGATAATGCAGCTTATGCTGTTTTCAGAAGTACCGGTAATTTATTATAAGTCACCAAGCTTCCCTTTCATCCTATGCCAGCTAGGCAAACTCCATGTAGATTTAACAATGTTCGTTTCAAAATAATGATATGGATATAATTATTTTACAATCAATTTTACAACCAATTAGTAGAATGGCGTCATTTCATCAAGTTACTAATCCTCTTGAGTTTCTCATCTTATTTGAATTTCAAACTTTATATATATTCCTCATCGGTGGTAATTTGTGTTCGTTTCGTGTCACAAGTATTTGACTATATATGGGTCATCTTGATCCCGACCAGTTTAATCAAATAGGTTTAACTATACAAATAACGGGTGACACGACCCGATCCACACAACCAGTTTAATAATCAACTCTTATTGATGAACATGACCCATTTCATATAAGTGAATTGTGTATGCATCATTACCCTCCATTTTAAGGATAAAGTAGATGTTGTCTGTCTCCATCTCTGCATATCTATCAACATGGTTCAAATATTAATTATATAAGTTTAGCTTGAGCATGTGGGGGATGGGAAGGGGATATTTTAAGAGCATGGAGACCTAACCCAGAAGAGTCAAATTTTGTGGGTAAAGATAAGGACCTAATGCCCTCACATGGGGTAGAGCAATTAAACTAATATTCTCTGGACACCAAGAGCAAGAGGTCTGCTTTGTTGTGCATTATACACATGCGTGTGAGCTTATCTCACCTTTCCCCCTTATAGGATCTGATGAAAACCAAGTGAGCTGACGTGGTACTCTGCACTCCATTGCCGGTTTTTGAGAGAGAGAGAGAAGAGTGTGTCTGGCTGAACCGGTGGACGTGTCCCTTTGTCTTTTAAGATTTGGGGCCGGGAATATGTCTTACCTAATAAGACCAATGTTTGGATCTTGTGGCACTATTTTATCTGGTTTTGGGGTCTCTAGCTCGCTTGGTGGGAAGGCAATCCACGTTTGCTGTTTGTCTCTCATACATGCAAGCTAACACACCAATATTAAAATTATTCCAATTTTCGAAGAGCTAAATTCTATCTTATTTTCTTCTACTCAAATTATTTATTTGATTTATACACATTATTACAACGGTTGAACGAGCTTCATCTACATCTATTTAAATAAGACAGAAAAATAGATATATAAAATGATTTACATTAGAAAGAATTCTTAAACCAATACTCGTTGTATGGTTTGTGAATTCTCTCTCTAATTGTATTTTTGTCTTTTTCCCAAATTTTCTACAACAGCGATTTCTACCCTTGAGTTCCCTTTCTCGCCAATGCATCCATCCCCATTAACATCCCTATAAGCTACTTTTAGATTAGAATCTGGTATGAACCTTAAAGCAACTGCGTGTTTTGAAATTTAAAAATGTTGTAATGATGAGATGAAATGAAAATATTTTTTAATCCAAACAGTCTTTTTAAGACAAGTTTGAATGTAAGATGAGAAACAAAATTCTCATCTCATCATTATAACTATTCTAAATTTTCACAAAATATAATAAATATTTTAACTTTTCGAACCCCAATTTAACTTTTTTAAATCTCAAAATAATAATAATATTAAAAACTTCTATCTCAATCTCAAAATTCTCATCTTTTTATCAAAGGATAATTGCATATTTTCCCCTTATTCCAAATAATAAAAAATTAAACAGATATCATCCATTATCTTTTACATTTCTTGTAAATTTGTTGAAAGTTCTTTAAATATAAAATGGCGTGCCTGTTCATAGGAATATAAACTGATTCCGTGGGATGCATAACAGGTTACACTTGATAAACGGTAATGGCCATTAAAGAAAGGAATGTTCTGAAGAATTATATTACATTAACTTTACATTACCAGAATTACAATTGGGAATGAAAAAAACAAGAAATAATGAAAACAACTTCGACGGTAGATAATAATTCGAATGGAGATCCATCCAGACATAATTCATAACACAAATACAAAGTCCCTAGCAATAACAATGCATCAACTCCACTTCCACCTGCAATGGAAATAGCCAGGTGTGAATCGTGTTTAAGTCAGCCTTTAGCAATAGAATTGAAACTCTCTTTTCCACTTCATTTACAGAACTTGAGCTGAACTATAATCCCGCTCATGTTGAAGCCATCTCGGGATAGACTTTCTGCTGCTTCTTGACAGGGACCAACCTTACAAGTTTCTGAAATCATGGTTCTTAATCAGCAGGCATCACTGATACGATAATGGCAAATACACCAGTTGGGTCAGCCAAGCCAAATTGGAAAAGAACTCCAGTAAATAGCAATGAACTGGAAATGTACCATATATAATTATGCTTCAGGGTCGATCTTCATTGGACCTTGACCGTGCTAAGCGCCGGCGCCTTCTAGGAACTGGTGATGCATCTTCATCTAAAATTCGTAAAGCGTCTTCATCATTGTCATCATTACCATGCAAACCCAACAGGTTCTCGCCCCAAAGAAACCGCCGTTCGGATGAAGATCCTGCTGTGCGTCGATGCCTTGTCCAAGCCCTTGACCGGGCCCTAGGTTCCCCAACACTGTCCATTGAGCCAATCATCTGAAACAAAAACAGAGTAGTCCACCATGGGCCATTAGTGTCCCCTGCGCCACTTTGCCTTTCGCCTGCCAGTCGATCTCCATTTTCAATGATGTAGTCCCCAACCACAACAGCACCAGGCATAGCTGAACGAATAGCACTAACAATATCACCATACTCTCTCTGGTGCTCAAGATGTCTCCAGGCTTGTTCTCTAGATGGATCAATGTCGGAGGGTCGGGTTGTAGGGTGAACCCTTCTGGCATGTCGTCGCAATTCCTGGTAGTTACCAAAGAACGAGCACGATTCCCTGGAGCAACTTCGCTTCTTGAGGTTCAAATATTTCCTGGCCTCTTCCACAACTTCCCAGCCAAGTATGGTTCCTCGGCACAATGGGCATTGCAAGCTCAATTTTAATTCGGATGAGTTCTCCACACCTAAATCTTCAACCTCAACTCTTTCCTGAAAGGATTCAGAATCAACTGTTTCTAACATACCTTCTTGTATTTCTACAAATCTACTTGGTCCATCTCCTCCCGGTGCTCCAGCAGATATTATTGTGTCTCTTACATTTACATTGTGGTTTTCACTAGCCTCTCCTCCCGGTGATCCAGCAGATATTATTGTGTCTCTTACATTTACATTGTGGTTTTCACTAGCCTCATTTAAGTCAGTACTCAAAGCCATGTTCATATCAGAGGTATTACCAGGATTGTGTGAGTTTACAGGCAAAGAACTGGGTAAAGTTGGACTGTTCCTAGAGTTAGCCCTTAATTTTTTATAGCGGTCCAGGCAATTTGAATGCCTATAACTTGTATCGCAAATGTAAGACCTACAACCCTTATCATGTGAGCTGCACAGGAGGAGAACAGCATTATGTGGATGGTCCATGCAGATAGGACACAAAACTTCATCCAACTCTTTGTGAAGAGCACATATATCTGAATCACAATGCATTCTTCGTTTTACACCAGCCATCTTGTTTGCACTGTTGTAAACTACTCAAGCACATTTCATTGTCAGAAAACCAGAACTATCAAGCATACTTCTACATTGAATGAACAGAACTTAACACATTGTTGAAGGCAAAACTTGTCAGTGACACATCAATGCAACAGAGAAATTCTAATCTAAAATGAGATGAAAGCACATACATGTCAAACAGAAAAAAAAAATGATGGTAGACGGTTATGGGCGGCAAACCAAAATGACTAAAAGATATCACTCACATGGACCCTTCAGACTTCCAAAAAATAGGCAACAAAATCATACCGTCTTTTATCACATCATGATCAAGGTGGTTCTTTAATTAAATAAGCAGCAAAGTGAAAACATACACTTGTCCTCAATTTTTTCTTTTCTTCTTCTTAGGCATTCAAAAGTATGATACTAACCATAGACCACAATCACTGATTGCAAAAAGATGTTATCAACCAACTGGCTGACATATATATATATATATATATATATATATATTTTTTATAAGTAATAAACTTTATTGAAACGTATGAAACTAGGCTGAGCCCATGTACAGAAAACTGGCTGACATCCAATCAGCCTTCTCATAGAACAAATTTGTCAATATTATTGGAACCACCACGAAATCATCATATTGGCCTGTATACTTGTCCTCTAAATAACAAATGTGATACTTTTTTTCTCATCCAATTTCGACAGCATCCTCAAGACTCTCTGCATCCAGTTATATCCATCTTAAAATGCTGCAAACAACCCTTCTCAGCTAATCTTTCATCTACCAAATTCCTTCAGTTCACTTCTTAATTTCACAAAAACTATTCATAACATGATACAACTAAGTTTGAGTCCACCTCACCAAATCCAGAAAAGGAAATCACCAGCATCTTACTGGAAAACTAGCCTTGATGAGGTCCAACGTGCACAAGATCTAAAAGTAGGTGTTTCTGATAAAAAAACATAAAAAAAAAAAAAAAAAAAAAAAAAAAAAAAAAAAGGAATGTCCAACATCTTACCAGAAAACGTGCCTGAATAAGGGCAATGTGCATGTACAAGAGCAGAATGAGTTGGCTACTGAAACTAAACAACTTCAAAATAATTTAATCCACTAATTATGATGGATAAAAAGTGTTTTGACCACAATATCAAACTTCTAACTGAATGAATAGTCTCTGTGCACACAGTTTTCCAATGCTCACTGAGTTTTTTTTTTTTTTTTTTGCCTAAGTTATTTAATTTTATGACTGGCACGGAGGGGCACAACCCTAGTACACAGAAGGTATACAAAGGGATACATCCAACTAGTAAGAAGAAAAAAATAATGGAAAACTTTGAAATCTAGAAAATTAAGGAGTAGGGAGCTGGTGTGAGCGGCCATTGAAGCATAGAGGGTGCTGAATACTATGGTTTTTTAACTCTCTTGCCATCCTCTCAGTCTTAAAATATCAGGGCATTACATTCTCGCCAAATGCACTACATTAAGCATAGAGGAACCATCCTCCAAACTTCTGAATTCTGACTTCCACTAGGGCTCTGTCTGCTTGCCAACAACTCCACTACTTGTCAAGGCATGACCCACTAAAACCTAAACCTACTAATTCCTTTAATTTTAAACCAAAGCCTCCTAATATATGAATTTCTAACCATTGATGCAATGGATCTCCCAAAGAAGACATTAACTCCCGAAACCTTACCCCGGCAGATTAGGATGAACACAACTCTAACAAAAGAATAGATAACTATGAAAGCCACAAAGACAATCAAAAGACAAAGTGATGTTGTGTTGTGAGAGGAATAAACACTGCTGAACCATACATAGCAGGGAAAAAAACAAGAAGGCTGCCAATAAAACACAAATTTGTGTAATGTGACAGTAATTAGTGAATGAGATGAGGCAGAAACTTACACGAGAGAAAAAAAACATATTCAATTGCGTATAGACTCACCAAGAGTAGTAGTTGCTCTAAATATTTTCCTAATCAAGGCCTCTGAATCTCTACTTGTTTTTCCAGTTGCAAAATACAGATCTTTACGTCACTTTACATCCTAAATAATAAGCATACACTATGCAATGCTCCAGACTGTGTTCTAAATAATGCAGTGCAATAGTACTACAGAACTCGAAGCACAAGGTCTTGAATAATTGAGTATGGACTGCTTCTCGAGCCACCAGGTCACCAATAATTAGTAAAAGCTGCAATTGTACGCAAACAAAAGTGACAGTCACATACTTGGATTCCAATCAACTATTTTATCAAAAACCACACGGTAGATGACATGATTGTAAAAAAGAAAACTCATTTTAATTATAAAACGAAACAGTGTCTACTTTAAAATATAACATGCAAAGGAAACTCATTTTAAAGAAAAAAGAAACAGCTCAAGGAAATGCAGCTCCAGTTAAGACTGATCCTAAACTCAAGGGGCTATATTCTCATCAACTGGTTAGAATTTAATATAGTAGTGAGGACAACACCAGTTTAGAAAACCCTGCAGTTCAAAAAATTGCGTAAATTCACATTATCGTTGTGAAATTATTTCATGGCATCCAAAACTGACTTCCTTAAGAATCATATACCATATGCTATCATTTACCAAATGTAGCATTTGAGAAATGCATTGCCATCCCAGAGGGAAACTAATTTAAAGAAACTTCAACACTTCTTTTTTTATATAAGTAATTGAGCATTTAAAAAAAAAAAAAAAACATTTTGGACAAGTACTTGAGAATTCTATTGAAGGATATAATAAACAGAAATTCAAGAGAGATCCGATTTAAATATAACAAAGCAGCCAGCATTTATAGCCAATTACTGGTTAAGGTTCATGGAATTTATGGAGCTTCACTGGAAAATGAGACACTTCTTACAAACATTAGCATAATGTTTTAAGTATAAGAAGAGATTATAAGCATGCAGTAGGCATTATCTAAAAATAGTCATGATTATAAAATGAGAACAATAGTCATTATCTAAAAAACCAATCATCTCTATGCTACTGTAGTTTTGATAGGTTCTTTGCTACTATCTGAGATTCCAAATGTACATTAGATTTTATTCACACACATCTGCAATAATAGAAAATTGCAAAAGATAAATTGTCAACAAGATACCCGTCAGTTTTCAGTTCGGAACAAATACACGAATTGAAATCCAGTAGATGGCAAATCAAGACACTTATTAACATGAAAAACGATATTCACAAACCTTTTAATCATCATCCCGTCATGTGACTCATGTGACAATAAAAAGGCTTATGAATAACATTCCTCGATTAAAAAAATAAATAATTTTGATCACTAATAAACCATAGGCTTGTAACAGGTTAAAGCTTAGAGAGGGTGTTGCAAGAGCGCCCAAAAATTCTCCTTTCATTTCCATGAAGAGATTCAAAACCTATGTAAAACCCTAAATCATATCCAAGTCAAATCCCTTCCCACAAGTTGAAACCTCTACCAAACTCTAACCCTAACTCAAACGCGCCCAATTTTCACAAATCTTTCTGCATATAAAAAACTAGAAAATGAAAATAACAAACGCACCATAAACAAATTACCGATCCGACAAAGATCGTGTTGAATCAGAATCAATCAGGACAATTAATTAAACAAAAACATTAAATTCAATCAAGATCTGAGGGCGAGGATTTACGAAATAATTGATTTTTTCCGTCACCGGATTCGATGAGATTGCGGGAGGACTTCGTCAGAAAAATTAGAAAAAAAAAAGCTTCAAGAAGGGAAAAATTTGTGCTTATGATAACGCTACCAGTTATATAGGCAATACTCAAGATCCAAATGCCACATTTCTTTGCTTTTTTTTTTTTTTTCCTTTTTGTTGCGCGTGCGAGAAAAAGACGAATGGACCCCTGCAGGCGGCAGAAGTGTTAAATTTTAACAGGCCGTTTTGAAGGTGGAGAACCGGTGGCCGCAAGATTTTCTTTATTTACACGTGGCGTGCATCGGATAGGTTTAAGACCTTCTACTTAAATATCATTAGCATGTACGGACCGGGAGACTCTTGTATTTTTACACGATTAATGTGATTAAAAATTAATCTAGCTATATATAATAAAAAAATTCTACTCATTATTTATACACTACATATATATTTTTATTTTTTTAATTTTTTTAATAAGTATACATGATGAGTAGAAAATTTCTTATATAATATTAATTAAAAACTTTATGTAAAGTTATTTTTACTTATTTTTTATACACTCTATTAATGTAGATGTCTGTATCATTCTTTTAATATAAAATAATTTTTTTAATCAATTACATTAATAAAATATATAAAAAAATATATAAAAATAATTATATATAATAGAACTGAATATTAATTAAATGATAATTATTATAAAATTATAACGATAATAATAATAATAATAATAAATAGATGTCTTTAGGGCAAATTGATGTATAATATTCATGTTGGCGTGCCCTGTAGGGTATTTTGGTTTTTATATCACTGTCTTATGGGGATTTTGACTTTGTATCATGTGAAAACAATTCTTAGGCAATTAAACAAGAGCATTTATAATTCATAAATGGGAACTGCAACGCAGGTACAGGTAATTTTATTTTTAAAATTTTTTAAAATTATTAAAATATCTTTACTAAAACAATATTTTTTCTTCTTTAATAAAAGATCTACATATACAGCCTCTACTTAAAGACTGTAAATAAAATTTCCCATTAAATAAAATATAAATACGAATTTTTCTTATAAAAAACTAAATAAGATTTTTCTCATCCGTTACATTCATTTTTTAATGAAAGATGTACAGTGAAAAATTTGAATAAAATCTTGACTAATCTAAAAGGAAATTCTATCAATTCGATGAATCCAAGAATATGAAATGGGACTTTCAAAGTCATAAATAACTAAGAATTCCTAAGATATTAAATCGAATTGAAAACATGAATGCCTTTGTAACATAAGTTTTTTAATTGTTTAAATATATTTTGACATGGGGTTAAAACACGGAACCATCCACACCAATTTATTAATAGCAAGGTTGGAGTATAAGCCTGAGAATTGTTTTCACATGATACAAAGTAACACCAATTGTTTTGGTGTTATTAATAGTAAGGCCTCCCAAAAGAGAATAAATGCGTCCAAAGGTTTTTTAGAGGCCAAATCAAAATTGGCTCTAGAGTACAAAGGCAAAATGGAGCTTGGTCGTAGAGGCGTAACTGGTTTGATTTTAGACAAAATATAAGACCGAATCAATAACACTAGTTTTGTATTTTTTTAAAATCGATTACACACTGATTATCTCTCTAAATCGATACTTCCGATTTTATCGGTTCTAGTCCGATTCAGTCAATTTTTCGGTTTTAATATATTAAGTATATTAATATTATTAATGTATTTATCAAAAGAAATATGTTGAGAATTTATTAGGTAATAAAATATATTTTATATTTAAAACATATGATCAAATAAATATTCATATCAAAGATTAAAATGTTATGTTATAAATTATAATATATTATTTCATGCATAATTATATATTATATAAAAATTATATATAATATAAAATATATTTTATATAATATTAAAAAATAATAAAATATATATCATATGTGAATCGGTCTGATCAAGTCCAATTTGGTGTTGGAAAACGTAAAACTGATTCCAGACCAGATTTGACTGATTTTTAAAATGAAGGAACCGATTCTAAACCAAACCTGTCGAAAGCCGGATCGGGCCGATTTTTCCATTTTATGATTTATTTTTACACCCTTACTTGGCCACAAGACCGATTGTAACATTTAGGTTCTAAATTAGGACTTAGAATTATTATTATTATTATTATTATTAAGATCTGTTTTCATATAGTAATTTGATTTGATTTGATTTCTTCCACTGTCTATTCCTCATATATCCCTCTAATTGATTTCCCAAATTTGACTAGTTTCTTAATTGGAAACCTATTCACATGTCAAAAACCTTCCCATAAATCCTCTCTTTTTCCTTACAATATTCCCTTTAGCAAACCCACAATACCCTTGCAGTCAGAACCTTCCTGCAGTAAAATCAAACCTTCTCTTGCACATATCAAACCACCATAGCCTTGCTTCCAACAAACCAAACACCCACTTGTTAGAAACAGCCACAGAAACTACCAACCCAGCACCTAAGGTAGACAGGCAACCTTTCCTGTCTCGGTTAGCCTCTAAACCCCTTTTTCTGTCGTTCTCACTCCACCGTGAATAATAGAACAGCTATGCATTGTTGCTAAGCCCACTGTCAACCATAGAGGAAGTTGGAACACCTCTTGATAGCCCTAGAAACTATCGGCTAGTCACCCTCCATTAGTTTCACACTTTTCTAAACTTCGTCGTTGCCTCCAAAGGAAGTCATCGTGACTCTTGGCCAACTACTAGCTCACCACACCTCTCCTCCTTTGGTGAGTCCAAGATCCCTCTCTGATGTGCGATGTGCTGTCTCCCTTGTAATGAGCTACAAAGTAGGATTCAAGAAGCAGCACTAATAGGTAAGTAGTATGATCATACCTTTATGTGTGTTGTAAGTATTTAGTTTTTGCATTAAAAATGTGATGTTTACCTATGCTACGCTACGAGCTAATTCAAGGTTAGCCCATTTCCATGAACCTCGATGAATTACTATGATATGCTTGTGAATGAGACTATGTATGCTAAGCTAATATGGATTATTGTTAGAATGGATGATATATTATAAAAATCACACATATGCCATGTAATGTTCATGTAACATTTAGATCTTATTATGCCATGTCTATGCTATGCTATGTTGTGTTAGACTCATGTTGATATGCCATGTTTAATGTTATGCCATGCACAAAAATATGTCATGCTATGTATGTAACAGCCCGCTAGAAATTCAATTGTGAAATTTCTATTAACTTTAGGAACCTCGTGAAGACCCCATAAGTTTTCACTAATCCATTAATCGTATAGGTTTTTGTCTAACTACATAGTTAGTGTTATTATTTACTATGGTATCAGAAGTGTGTTTTTGATTATTAGAGATAGTTAGAAGTGTCAAAATGTATTATGGTTTGTGCCATTAGACTCAGAGGGTTATTTAAGGTCTTATGGCGCAATAACATTTTTTTCATATTTTCAGACAAAACGTCTGTTCAAAACTGTAGATATTATTGGATAAAAATATCTTAAACTAATTTTGTAGATATTATTAGATAAAAATATTTTAAGCTAATTTTGTGGATATTATTGGGTAAAAGTATCTTGAATTGATTTTTGTAGATATTATTAGGTAAGAGAGTCCTACACTCCACTCTCACTCCGGGTAAGAGAATCCTACACTTAACTCTCACTTCATGTAAGAGAGTCCTACACTTAACTCTCACTCCAGTCTCATCTCTTCCATATTTCATCCATAAGTATCTCCAGCCACCTCTCCCCATGAAATTATTTTCATTTATACTTTCCATTAAAAGAATATCAAACACTCTCTTTCTGACAGCTTTTAGGAGTTCTTTTGCATGCCCATTTCGAAACTTTTTTAAGTGTTTTATCATAAAGTTTCCTTCATATAAGTTGTTCCTTTTTTAGTCTAATTTACGTGAATATCTTATTTGTCTCATTTGAAGATTATTTGGTCAGTCAAATATTATGTAAAATATAGAAAGGTCATTCTGGAAGATAAACTGGAGAATATGTTATAGTTTGGAGTTTTTGACCAAGCTAATGGATATATATTGGTCCGAAATTTTTATGGAGTATTTTTAACATGTATATATGACTATTGGTTGAGGATTTTTGCATGATTAAAGGTTTTGATGAAATATTTTCTTAGATTTAGAAACTGGAAGAGGAAAAACAGTTTTTGTTTTGAGAAAGTTTAACTCTTTGGTGGTCTAAACCTATTCCAATGACTTTGATAATTTTATTGGAGGATCCTAAGCATCTTATATACATGTTATATTATTATTTTGAAGATATTTGATATTAGTTTCAAAGATATGAAATTTTATGCAAAAAGATATTCAGATAAGCCAAAGTGTGGATGTTCTTGGCTAAATTTATATTTTAGTTAATTTTTAACCATGTGATCTTGAATTAGAAGCTTATATATGTTTTAGTATATCTTTTTAAACCATGTGATGATTTGGTTTGAAGATCACATATTTATAAGTCATGGATCAAAAGGTTGATCAAAACAAGTTGGAAACAAAAATCAATAGAAATAGCATATGGAAATTTCGGCCCTATGGAATTTTAATAGTTGTGATTAGTTTTAAATTTTTCTAAATTGATATTTGAATTGAGGATAAAATTTACATGATGCATGTAAATTTTGGTGACTTTTGGAGTTAGTATGCAAAATCCTTAAGTTATGGGTAAAACGGTCATTTTCTTACGTGCAGAGAATAAAATGGAAATTTTACTCTTTAAATTAGTATTTTCTATATTTTAATTTATTAGTAATTTAGTGCTAATTTTTAGAATCACTAATTACAGTTCATCGTGATCGCAATTAAAGTTTTATAAGAAACTCGAAGATCGAGGTAAGTTAGCTTTTAACTTACTAGCAGTCTACTGTGTATGTGTGCTAAGTAAAAAAACTACAGTGTATGTATGTGTGTTATCATATATGTCATGCCATGCCAAGTTATCACGTAATTGTCTATTATACAGAATTTATTCTGTCATCAATTTTTATCTGTTACATAATATATTCTGTCATGTATTACTGTACCTTACAAGTACGTCATGCTAAGTATACCATCTATTACATGTATGTCAAGTCATGTAATATTTACTGTTGCAAGTATGTCATGTTAAATATGTTGTCTATTATATGTTATGTCATATTACGAAATGTTTCTATCTCAAGTTGGTCATGTATTTCAAGTTATGTTCAAGTCACGTTATATTACGTCAAGGCTTCAGTCATTTCGTATTCCAGTCACGTTTCATCTTGATTACTTATGTATGAGGTCACAGCAATTGTGACACATACACTACG
Organism: Carya illinoinensis; assembly: GCF_018687715.1. NCBI lineage: Eukaryota > Viridiplantae > Streptophyta > Magnoliopsida > Fagales > Juglandaceae > Carya > Carya illinoinensis. The sequence goes on from NC_056755.1 coordinate 13,488,109, forward strand.
TGAGACACAGCAATTGTGACACGTAGAATACATGGGGTCATAATAACTGTGGAGTATGTATTTACACGTAGAATACATGGAGCCACAACAACTGTGGAGTATGTATTTTTCATGTTAAGTCAAGTTTGTGTAGAATACATGGGGCCACAACAACTGTGGAGTATGTATTTTTCATGTTAAGTCAAGTTTGTGTAGAATACATGGGGCCACAACAACTGTGGAGTATGTATTTACACGTAGAATACATGGGGCCACAACAACTATGAAGTATGTATTTTTCATGTTAAGTCAAGTTTGTGTAGAATACATGGGGCCACAACAACTGTGGAGTATGTATTTACACGTAAAATACATGGGACCATAACAACTGTGGAATATGTATTTTTCATGTTAAGTCAAGTTTCAGATCAAGTTCATGTCAAGTCAAGTTCAGTTCATGTTTCAATTTAAATTATGTCAGTTATGCTATGTTGCACGCAAAGTTATGCTTTAATTACTTATGAATTTGATTATGCATTTATGTTTTTACTGTCATCCATGCATCATTAGCTTGTGTGGAAGTTTTTTGTTAACTTACTGACATTTGTAATCAAATCTCACTTTGGTAGTCCCAACTACCATTTCCCCCGAATGGTAGATCTTGTTACAGGACCTGAAGGAGAATCAGGAGTTGATCAACTAGACACAGTTGACTAAGCGACGGTGTGACGTCAATGTTAATATAGTAGTTAACGTAAATTACTACTTGTACAATGGAATTGCATCTCTAGTACTTTTTAGATCATAACCATTTTAAACTAGTGTTGTAATCTGTTCAATGGGTCTTTATGTATGAAGTATGTTTTAAGTATTTGGAATATTTTCAATTTGGTGCATAGTATTGCTAAAGAAAAAAAATTATCCGCTGTGAATATTGCATAATGTTAGATGCATGTTAGGAACATTACATCTTATATGTCATGAACGGGGGCAGGTAACCTTGTGTTGCATGTGTCGACGTTTCAAATGTCCGTCCGATCCCAAACAGAATTTGGGGGCGTCACAATGTACATTCATGAAGTCAACATATTCACATGCATTATGAAAGTTAGTAAGAAAACACATGAATGACAAGCAATTTTTAAGATTGGCCTTATGTTATGAGTGGATGTGTAAGCCATAAACTCAAGTGTGGTCCACCACATGTAAGTTATGCTGTTTTAAAGTGACACGGATCCAAGCATATTTCACCATAGATTATGATATGTGGTGCCACGGACTCAAGCGTGATTTACCATATATTATGTGATAACATGGAACCAAGTGTATTTAACTACATGTTATGATACGTTAGACGGTGCCACAGACCCAAGCGTAGTTCATCCTATGTTATGATATGTTATATATGGTCAATGATAATTGGACCAATGCACACATGTTATGATGTCCACTAAGTAAGTGAAAGACAAAATAAATAAGTTATGTACGAATGATAGGAAATGCATGGAGTCAGTCATTCATGCATTCACGTTACATGTATTACCATGATTATGTTTGATTACGCTTATATTACTAATAAATGATCTATATGTAATGTGTATGTGTGTGTGAGATGATGTAGGTAAGTTTTCAAAATTAAACCTAATGTTAAACTAAGTTAAGTTTATAGTATGGTGTACTATTACTGAATTTTTTGACTCAGTTATTGTTTCTCTATTTTATATTTTAATGCCTCAGATGATGATTTCGTGGGTACAAAGCAAGAGCGCTAGAAATAGAATAAATTTTCAGAGACTTAGTGTATGATTTAGACATTAAAGTAGAGTTTGTATCACATAGAACTAGTTTATATCATTTCTTTTATGTTTCAGCTTTTATGTTATGAGAGACGTTTTTCTATGAGATTGAATTTCTTTACCTGGGCATTATGTTATGAATGTACATAACATTCTTGACCCATGTAAAGGGGCATTACACCCACACACTGAGCAAGTACTAAAAATAATCTTATGGATCCTACAAACATAAAAAATTTGGTCATAAAATGGTGCTGTGTGAGGGAAAGAAGATTCAAAACACGAACATTTTGCAACTTCCTTTTTTTTTTGGAACTAAAACATTGCCATTCATTAGAATATTTTGCAACCTTAAATGCACCATTTGGTCCTAGCATTCATTCCTTGATCGTATCTTTGAGGTTGATCCAAAACCTTGTCGATCACTTGAGATTTCTAATTATTTCAAGTACTCTATTATTTATAAATAATGTTTTAATCTATTTTTTTTATAAATAATGTTAATTAAATATCATGTATTTTTCATAAATTTTTATATTTTTTACTAGCTTATTTTAGAATATAAAAAAGCATCGACAGTTGCACACTACAAATATCAATATTGTTGTTCTCGCTCGCTATTGTCAAAAAGAAAGTTTTCCTACACATGCCAAAGGCCCAGAGCACACTTTCAAACATGAAAGGCTAATCTCGAGTCTTCTAGTCCTGCCACCGACATCTTACTTGTGAGATATGTGGCACCAGGCAGTTGAGAAAGAACTTTAAGCGACACCAACAAACACATGAATCCGCAGGTTCATTGGAGAGAATCAAATGTAATTACAAGGGTTGTCTTCAAACTTTTTCAAATGTAAGCTGCTACACCATTGAGATTTTCCATTATAAGTTTATTTTCTAGCTTTTGAATTAATAGATACAAATAATTATATGGCTTTTTATTGATTTTTTTTCTCGCATATTTTTATATTTGCAGAAATCAAATCTCCGTCAGCACATGAAGGTTGTCCACCTTGAACTTAACAATAGTGCTACATACCCCCGGGTGTAACCCTGTCGTGGCCTCGCACGTCAGCCGGTAATTAAAAAAAAAAAACTCGAAGAGAAAACTCGGGAGGGAGGGGGGGAAGCAATTTTCAGCTAATTTTGAAGAGAAAACTCGAAGGAGCCCAAAACCGGAACCTCCCACCTCGCCGACGAGCTGTAACAGGTGACCATTTACCATTTACCAGCTTCTTTCCTTTGCATCTGTGGGTAAGAGACGGGTCGATTCTGGTGAACAAGGAGGAGACGCAGGATCCATAAACCGGAACCTCCCAACGTTGCCGATGAGCTGTAACAGGTGACCTTTTACCAGCTTCTATCATCTGCATCTGTGGATAAGAGATGCGTGTGATTTTGGGATGAAAAAGGATGAGAACTACGCAAGGAGGAAACTGGGTTTAACTGCGCAAGAGATCTCACCAAGGCTTTAACTGGGACGGAACCAGAGAGCTCGCCAAGGCTTTAGCTGGGTTTTTTTTTTTACACATTCATCTACATTTGTGGGTAAGAGAACGATTTTGGCACTGAGTTTGTGTATGAACATTTGATTTGTGTTGTTGCTTTGTGAATGTCGTTTGCTGTCTTTGTTTTCGTTAAATATTTTGTGGTTGTTTTTGTTTGTATTTCCTATTGCTTAGTACTCCTATTGATAAGGCAAGACAGCGTGAAATGTGTTCATTTAGGCAGAAGATCGGCTAGTTCATTAGCATGCACAATCTGATCTTTAGAGAGAATCCAACTGATTGTGAAGTTATCATGTTGTGCTTTCTGTAATGTTATTTTCGGACAGACCACATTTGTTTTTCGGCTAAACCCGAATGGTTTTATCAAAATTCTAGCGGTACATGCAAGGCAAACTTTTATTTTTTATTCTTGGCTGAATCCAAGGGAAACATAGCTCTGAAAGTATGCCTTTACCTTGTAGAAATTCATTTTTTATTATTGAAAAACTCACCTGTTTTGTAAACTAGGGAATAAAGAAAATAACAAATAAAATTAGAGAGAATCTAGTACCGATGCATGTTGTGTTGGATGCTTTGTTTAGAGTTTAATTTCATCGTCTCTAAAGTTTCAATATGTATTAGAATTTAATTTGTAAGTTCTGGTTTTTGTTAATATTTTAAGAGTGGCTCTACAGGCTACAGCCACCAACTCGGGCCAATGTGTAAGAAAGTTTTCATTTTTCTTTGTTTTTCATGTATTTTTAAAATACTCTTAAATATTTTTTTTAAATTCACAATATTAATAAAAAATACTTAATCACTAGGGGTATATATATATGTAAAATCATATGTCGATAGAAATGCTCGGGACCATTATCAGGATCCCAATCATTTCTCTTGTTCTTATTATTGGTGCACTCAAATGAAGATCTTCAACTCACTAGAAAATGAAAATAACAACTAAATAGAAAAAGGAAAAATAAAAATAAAAGAAAAAAAGTGTTTCTAAGTTTGGATTCAGAGATGAGATCAATGAGATTGTCAGTTGTTAGTACTTATGTTGAATTACTTAATTGGTGCCAGTTCTATTATATTTTTCCAGCAGGGAAAACGAGAAAAATCAGCCAACTCCGCAGACATTATCTACCTCAAATCCCCTATCCGAGGTATGTATGTTATATAATTGAAAAAATCGATTACATTGGTACTCTTGGTATTTTTTTTCCAAAATACATCAATAACATTTATCTAATAACATGTTAGGCCATACCATCAAGTAGTCAAAACATTCCAAATTATATGCCCGATTACTTTGGAGCAATGCCTACGAGGTCACCAACCTTTCTACTATATCTGGTTGGTAACCAATATCCAATCAACATACAGGTAGTGATAACTGATTGATCTGGATTTATTCATAATAAGTTGGCTTATTTGCAACTATCAAAAGAATAAGATATTGGTTGCAACATTTTTATATGATATCCTTTTATAATTTGTTGTAGAATACTGGTTACTCATTTCAACAGTTCATGGAACAGCCGACTCCTTTCAGCAATACAAGCTCAGCCACGAGCAAAATAGTTGGTTCAGAGCTGGATAATAAAACTGATGGTGAGGAATCTGAAGCGCCATGTGCATCTCTTATAGTTGATGAGTGTACTGAGGATAGACCAAATCTTACGGAATGTAATAATACTAGTGGCAAGACATCTCAGAATGTCGAAGTGGTTGATGATGAGGCGATTGAGGAGTCAAAGTCGAGAATGAAGTTTAATTCCCTTGAAGAGCTATTAAGTTATTATAAGGAGTATGATAAAAAATGCAGATTTGGGGTGATGACAAAACGGACTGATAGGGATGAAGATAACTCTGTTAGATATGTCACTCTTTGTTATGCCCGTGGTGGGAAAGCCCGGAATCGCACGTTGAATGTTGCCAACCCACGTCCGACAGAAAAGATGGAATGTAAGGCAAGATGGAGTGCTTCGGTTGACGATAGTACATAATATCCATAACCATGGCCTCAGTCCGAAAAAATCCCGGTTCTTTCGATGTAATAAAAAAGTTAGTGATGCCGTAAAAAGGGTTCTAGAGACAAATGATATGGCTAGCATTCGAGCGAATAAGAGTTACGGATCTCTCGTTGTTGGTGTGGGTGGGTTCGAGAATCTCCCATTTTTGAAAAAGGACTGTCGTAATTATATTGACAAATCAAGACATCTACGACTTGGCGCAAGTGGTGCCAGAGCACTTCGACAGTATTTTTTAAGGATGCAATACAAAAATCCTGGGTTCTTTTATATGATGGATATAGATGATGACGGAAGGTTAAAGAACGTCTTTTGGGCAGACCCCCGTAGTAGAGCAGCGTACCAATATTTTGGTGACGTGGTCACATTTGACACCACATACCTAACGAATCGATATGGGATGCCATTTGCACCATTTGTTGGTGTAAACCACCATGGACAGTCAATTTTGTTGGGAGCAGGGTTGATTTCTAGCGAGGATATTGAGACGTTTGTGTGGTTATTTGAGACATGGTTGCAATGCATGGATGGTAACACTCCGAAATCTATTATCATTGATCAAGATAGGGCGATGAAAAATGCAATCAGGATTGTCTTTCCAAATACCCGGCACAGATTTTGTCTTTGGCACATACTGAAGAAAGTTCCGGAGAAGCTTGGCTCATATGGTTCCTACAAAACTGGGATGAAAAATGCATTAATGAAATGTGTATATGATAGCTAGCATGTAGATGAGTTTGAAAAATGTTGGGATGAGTTGCTTACCACTTACAACTTGCATGAGAATGTGTGGTTGCATAGCTTATACGTTGAGCGTGAACATTGGGTGCTGGCATTTTTGAAGGATTGTTTTTGGGCTGGAATGAGTACCACGCAGCGAAGCGAGAGCATGAATGCATTTTTGACGGTTATGTACATTCTAGGACAAACTTAAAGGAGTTTGTAGACCAATTTGATAACGTGTTGAAAAAAAAAATTGAGAATGAAAATCTCGCGAACTTCCATTCATTTAATGTCACAATCTCCTGCATATCTAGATCTCTGATTGAAAAGAGGTTCCAAGAGTTGTACACGATTGCTAAGTTCAAGGAAGCTCAGCAACAAGTGAACGGTATCATTGATTTGAATCCAAAGTTACATAATTATGTTGGTGCCGTAAAGACATATATGGTTGACGATGAAGTTTGTTTGGAAGAGTTTACTAAGTTGATTAAATACTTTGTGGAGTTTAGTGAGATTGATGCAGTTGCAAAGTGCTCATGTGGATTATTTGAGATGAGGGGAATATTGTGTCAGCACATTTTGGCCGTATTCAGGTGTAACGATATCAAATATTTGCCGAAGGTGTACATTTTAGATCGATAGAGGAAGGATATTAAAAGGTGATACACTTTAATTAAAAGTAGCTACGATGAAGGGGAACAACGGCCAGATTCTAATAGATATTCAAGTCTTTTAAGTATATGTTATCAGATGATTACCCATACAGTGGGTTTGAGTAAGCATACTGAGGATGCGATGACTAAATTAGAGGCAATGATTGAGCTTTATCGTGCCAATGAAGAACCACCATCGATGACTCAAATTGGTTCCAATGTTGATAGTACGGCAAATGCCACTACGATCGGTGGGACTGGGGAAGTACACAGCTCACGTGTGGTTAAAGGAAAATGCAGACCTCCATCTCTGAGGAGAGCATCCAAGATGAAGATAGACATGCGGAAAGCGAAAGTAAAGACAAAGAAAGCACCAGCAAAGGGGAAGCGTAAAGAGGTGCATATATATATTATTGAGTTTAGAATTTATTTTATAAATGAATTAAAAGATGTAATGTATTTTTATTTGTTTCGACATTTTTAGCGAGAAGGAGTACACACCCGAGTCACGGAAAGAGAAAATACGCCTATTGTGGAAGTATGCAGGAATTTATTTGGCACTTCTAAGCTTGATGTGTCTAACATGCAGGTATGTTAATTAGTATAAGTATATCGAGGATACCAATTATTTAGTTTAATTTGATGAGTTTGTGTGTCAACAGCCAATGGCAGAGAGAGAAAGCACGGCTTCAGCTCTTTTTGAAACCCAACCACAAGAAATAGTGCTGCAGAGTCAAAAAAGCGTAAGTGATCCTGCCTCATTTTCGAGTTTGTGAAGTATTCTCTATTACAAAAATAAAATATTTTCTGTTTAATATTTACAGATGCAAGTTGGGTTGGATGGATCACAACCTTTGCAATAATGGGTTCCCAATTAAATCCAATTTGGAAACATTTATCACGGATTGGAGCGAATTTAAGTGTATTTGAGCATTTCATTTGGGTTTGTCAAGTATTTGTTGGAAAATATGCATGTATTTGAGATGAATTTATCTTGGGATTAAGTGTTCATGTTGGTGTAAATTATTTGGGATATTGTGAACTTGGAAATTCTGCTGGTGTATTTGAGCATTTGGGATATTGTGAAATATTTGTAGTTGTATAATAGGCATGCATTTAATTTTTTAAGTGTTCATGCCCAGAAATTATTTGGGATATTGTGAATTTGGAAGTTTAGTTGGTGTATTTCGGTTTGTGACCAATTTGTTGGAAAGTATGCAGGTATTTGAGCAGAACGTTACGTTGGAATGAATTATTAGTGCTTGGAGATTTAGTGATTCAGATTGTGAAGTTGGAAACTAAAATCAGGTGTATTTGAGTATCTAGCTGGATTGGTGCATTAGAAGTTATCTTTTGGGTTCATATGGGTTGTAATTGTGCAAATAATTGAACGCATCCATGTAAGGCAAAGATTTTTGGGTTCACCAGCATAGTGGTTACGTAATGGTTGCCTGCCAAAGTGTCCCTGAAGCGTTAAATGCTAAGTTCTAAATGTCATTTTGCCTTCAGAAAATAATACCAGAAAAAAGCAAGGATTAAAATCCTACTTCTGAAACCATCTATTACTCATGCTAACAAGTTCCAAAATGCATAGACATCAGTTTCTTGTGAAGCGTTGGTGCTTCCAATTCCACCAAATAACTACAAACATAGCACTAGTAACTAAAATCCCAAATTGAGCCAATACTAGAAAATAATAGAAATGTACAACACTATTTGAGCTAACAATGAACTAAGAACTACAAATCCCAAATTACTAATATAACACTAGGTAACATGCATGTACACAGGCAAAACAACAATAAATCCGAAGTAGGGAAGCTAAACGCCTTATTTTAGCTTCTTGTGCTGCATGCACCAACTCCTTTTGCATATCCTCGTCGATTTTCTTGGTTAGTACGATCTCCACTCTCTCAAGGCGATCCACTATCTTACGCAGCTCCATCTCTCTCTTATCGAGATGCTCGAGTATTTTCTCAACCTCTTTCTCTTTCTTTAACAGTTTGTTGGCCCTTTCTCGAACTTGTAGCTCAGTCACTTCATTACTATCCAACCACTTGAAAAACTTACAGTATGGTAAGCCCTAATGATTTTAGAAAAATTATTAGAAATAATTGAACTGTACTGGAAATTAAAAATTATATATTAAAAGATGGTCGTGGCATCTAATTAGTGTGGTTACCTGGGTATTGTATTTTGAACACCCCAAAAATGGTCGTCTGGGATTTTTTGTAGTTGTAGACCATTTCAAAGTGGCTTCAAGCTCGCAGAAGCACAATGTTTGACCCAAAATACGTTCGAGAAAAGATGAAGAAGATATTGATGAGGATGATAATGACATTCTAAGATGAACCCCCATAAAACAATGTAATGACTTCTTGGATAATAACAATGCCAAACCACCCTCAAACAAAATCCAACCAATCCAATATGATAATAACAACCCCACAACAAAAACCCACAAACAATAACCCAACCATAATTATATAGCTTAAATAAGAATAAAACTCGAAACAGAACCATCTCGGGAGAAAGTGTAGAGATGCATAAAACAATCAAATGTCAATCTAAATATGAAAACAATCCCACCACATCTCAATTGTTTCAACATTCTAAGCATGTCTAGCTAGTGTATCTGCCACTTCATTACCTAGCCTATTAACAACTAAAATCAGCAACTTCATAACTTCAAAAAACAGAACACCAATTCTTGAAGATGATACTGCGGAATGTTGAAGGTCTTCTATTAATAGCAAACAATCACACTTTCAACAATAATCCTCTTTATTCCCATATATTTATGTTGTAACGATATTCAATTTTTATAAAAAAATCAAGATCAATTCAACAATCGAATATTATATAAAATAATGTCATAGTCAATCCCAGCAACCAAAAACATTAATCAAAGTAAACACAGTTCATTAGGACAATGCCAAACCACCCTAAAACAAAACCCAGAAAAGATAACACAACCCCCCAATCAATCATAAACACACAACAAGCAAACAATAACCCAACCATAATCCAACCCACGGCATATAACCCAACAAAAACCCACAAACAATAACCCAACCAGAATCATGAAATTGAAACCCACGGCATATAACCCAACAGAAACCTATAAACAGTAACCCAACCAGAATCACGAAATCGAAACCCACGGCATATAACCCAACAGAAACCAACAATCAATAACCTAACCAGAATCATGAAATCGAAACACACGACATATAACCCAACAGAAACCAACAATCAATAACCCAACCAGAATCATGAAATCAAAACCCACTTATATAACCCAACAGCAGCCCACGGCATATAACCAACAGAAACCCACGCACAGGTTTAAAATTGTAACCCAACAATTGTAATGAATCGAAGAAAACCTACTTAAAAGAACCTCACAGGCTTAACTGAGGGAGATAAGAGAGAGATTCACTACCTTCTTAGTCTTCGACGGGTCGAAAACGGAAACCGTGATAGGCAAGAACAGAGGTGACGACGTCAAAAATGGAGGTTTGGGCGAGAGGGAGGACGACGGATATATTAGGGTTAGGGTTTGAGAAATGTTAGGGTTAGGGTTTGAGAAATGTGGAGAAGATAGGTTACGGATGATAAGGTTGAGAAGAGAGGAAGATTTGGCCGATTAGGGTTGCGTGAGAAGAGATGGGGAGAAGAGGGGGAGAATTGGCCGATTAGGGTTACGGGAGAAGAGATGGGGAGAAGAGAGGGAGAAGTGGCCGATTAGGGTTACGGGAGAAGAGGGGGAGAAGTGGCCGATTAGGGTTACGGGAGAAGAGATGGGGGGAAGAGGGGGAGAGGTGGCCGATTAGGGTTACAGGAGAAGAGATGGGGAGAAGAGAGGGAAAAGTGTGGCCGATTAGAGAAGAGATGGGGAGAAGAGAGGGAGAAGTGTGGCCGATTAGGGTTACGGGGCTCGAGGGAGGGAGATGATAGAAGAGAGAGATGAGGGAAGATGGGGATGATGCCAACATTGAATGCGAGAGAGGAGAGAGATTTAGCCAAAATCAAAACGACACCGTTTTCATTATTATGCCACGTAGGCCACGAGGCCGTGGCGGGGTTACTCCCCGGGGGCATACAGACTTTTCCAAACCTTTTGCCTGTAGCTTTTCTAGTTGTGGCATGAGGTTTGCACATAAGCATGTTAGAGATAATCATGAAAAGACAAGGAACCATGTTTATACACTTGTAAGCATCTTGTGCTTTCATCTAGATAAACATTCTTTTGGGACAAGGTTTGAAAATAACATTTATGGTCAGGATTGTTACTATTTTTGGTTCAGGGGGATTTTGAAGAATTAGACGAGAGATATCAATCCAGGCTTAAGGGTGGGTGAAAGAGGAAGTACCCAACGGTAGAAATGCTGATTCGGAAGAGTTTCACTCCACCGATTGACTCGGAAGAGGGATCTGACTACCTTTCTTGGTTGCTCGCTCAGACGACTGAGGATTAGCAATGAGTCGGGCACTTTTCACACGATGTGGATTGGATTCTACCACTATAAATATATAGGAGTTCGGTATATATATCAAGCTCGTTAGGAATGATGTGTATAGTTTTTTAGCATCTTTGTATAATGAGGTTCGTTCCATCAAATATTGCAAGTTAGTGTGTCCTTAGGTTCTCCAATGCTCTTCATTCACACCATTATTACTAAATTAGTGTAGATATACCTTCGTTTGTTGGGCCGAACCTTTTGTAATATTTTTTATTTTTTTTAAATTTTAAATTTTGTTCCTTTTGGGCCGTGGGTTTCGGTAGGCAACTAGTTAAGTGTTTCGACGTGAACTTGTTCGTGGAGGATTTTTGATGTTGGGCTTCAGATAAATTTAAGAAGAGAAATAATGTTGCATAAAAATCATTTTCCATTTTTGGAGGGGTTGTTGGAGGTAAAATTACATGCTCTAAATTATGGAAAGAGGAGTGGGGTTTGGATTGGATGGGATAGATTTGGAAAGTTATTGTGGACAAGTGTATCGCCTATGTGTTACAAGTTTCTTAAATTAAAAAGAAGAGTAATGGGTTTTATGTAAAAACGAGTTTCAACCCGTTTTCGTTAGGTTTTCGTTGTTTTCAGCTTCCGCCCCCCCTCCCCCCCGGGCTTCATCTCTCTCACTCTCTCGCCGAAACCTAGCTTACTGCCGATCAAAGTGTCGTCTTCATCCTCGTGCCGTCATCTCTGTTTTGTGGCTCTGTCTTTATCCTCGTCTCACTGTCTCTTCTCTCTCTCTGTCTCACGCCGAAACCCTAGCCTCCTCTGCCGATCAAAGCGTCGTTTTTATCCTCGTGTCGTCGTTTTCATCCACGGGTATGTATTATTTTCTTTGTTTGTTTTTTTCTCTCTTTGTTGATTTTGGGTATGTTTGAGGAGTAGTTTTTATGGGTTAGATCTGTAATGTTTTTATGAGTATGTTGGTTTTCTCCGTTGTAAATACTTCTTTTTGGTTCGTAACTCAACAATATATTTCTTGATTTTTGAATCTGTTGTAAATGTTTCATTGGATAGGCAAAACTTGGGTCTCACCGTCAGTGAGATATGCAGTTGTTTCCATGATTTATTTGGCCATTCCACCTTTATCACCTAGCCTGCGAGGTAAGATTTAGATGGGATCGTTTTTTTCTTTTTCTTTTTATTATTTATTTTGGAAATAAATGCAGAACCATGTCACTTCTAAATCTCAAGATTACATGGATGGAAGATTGCAATTGTTCCATATCATCCTTAGTGATTTGAAATGAGTCTGTTCCAATCCTGAACAGGACAAGTTTTTCTGTTAAATAGGTTTTTATGGTCCTGAAAGAGTCAGTAGTGGTCTTTGCATGTTTTAGCCCTGAATTTTTATCTAGGACTTGTGCTTGGGGATTTGTTTTTTCTTAACAGTCGTGACAGCGATTAACGTTGTGATTGTAGGGTACGTTATGTTTTCAGATTAAACCTACGAAGATTATTTCAATGTTTTCTTTCCCAGTTCGGAAATCTACTTGATTGAACTGAGCTTAGCCTTCACTGTATAGTTCTGAAATCTCCTACATCCCTTCATCAGGTGCAAGTCTGCTTTGTAGAGGTGTATAGAGTTAGTTATTGGTCTTAAGCTAGTCGATTACATGAAATACAAGTACATAATTGGCTGTTTAGTTGGCTGTTCACTTTGTTGGCCCCATCATGTTTGAGTTTCCAAAGGCTTCGATAAGTTTAGTTTCAACCATTCTATATTCCCTGCGAGTGCACGTGTTCTATTCTAAAGTTCTGACCAATATAAAGATTGTGATGGTACTAGTTGATGGCCATAAAAACCAGATCATTTTCTCTTAATAGCTCTTGTAGGACTTGTTTTTATGGCATTTGGCCCATGTTAAGAAACGAGAACTTGTAGTTTCACCTGAACCAGGACAGACTTGGGCCATTTTTTACTCTTTGTTTTAGGGGCTTTCTTATTTTACCTTTATTCTGATTCAGGATGAAATATGCTTGTAATCCCTTTAAATTATTAAAATTAACTGTCACCAGCTATTGCCGATTGTTATATAGAACTCTTTGTTGGATTGTGTCATGTCACTTATTTGTCATGCCTAGACCGAATGTGCTATTTGTTATTTCCTAGTAGTTTGAGTATGCAGTGTGTCAATTTTGATAGTTTGAGATACAAGATGTAAAACATAATAATTTAAGATGAAAGCAGCTTTAACCCTTTAATTTATACAAAATAATAATAATAATAATAATTTAAACCGATTTTTAGTCAAAAGGAGTTGTTCGAATCAGCAGCTATGCTATTACTAAGACCCATATTGTACAATGCAGATGCTATATATATCTCTTTCTGATAGAGAAGCTAGCTTGACCCTAAAAGGTACGTTTTAAATAATCTTTTTGAGCCTTTCTTTCATAAGACTTAAAGTGCATAAAATTGTTATTTTTTGCAATTATTTAGTTGTACGAGATTAATTGACCCATAAAATAGTTTAGGGTAATGAATTAAACGAGACATATCATGTTGGAATTTAGGAACCCAATTAAATTTGAGGATATGAAAATGCTTCTGTATCAATTTTTGATTGGAGGGTGTAAAATGGACTTTTACACTGCTCCCTGTTTTAAGATTAATAATATATATAGAGAGAGAGAAAGAAAAGAAAAGAAAAATAAAATACTAAGGTAAACGGGTAAAACAACATTGGCAGAATAAACACCAGCATTCATCATAATTGGCCCCCTAATATCGCCAAGCCAAATGTCATGCTTAATTCTTCCATCAAACATCATGTTCATGTTAAGTCAGATTTTTCAAGATCGAATCCTTTGTTTAGATTTTGTGTCGAACTTTAAAATTAAGGAGAGGTAGAAACTATTTTGCAACCACTCAGCTGGACATGATTTGCTTAATATGTCACCACGAAAGTGGAAGATCCCATGGAGAGTGGGTTTTAGAGCTCGTTTGGTTATACAGTTTAGATAAAATGAGATAAAATATTTTGTTGAAAATGAAATAAAATATTATTATAATATAATTTTTTAATATTAATTTTATTTTAAAATTTTATAAAGTTGAATTATTTATTATATTTTATATAAAAATTTAAAAAATTATAATAATAAGATAGAATGAAATAATTTAAATTTAAAGAAACAAATGAGGCCTTAGTTGTCATTGCCTTATTAATTTACCTTTTTTTAAAATGGGCCAGATCCTTCTTTTGCTGATGCGTCGAGATATAATGGTGTTAGCTTGGGCCCAGAGGTACTTCCCCATCTAAGTTTATAGACTCGAAAGCCGAATAACCAAACAAAACCCGAGAGGAGCTCGATCGAGCTGAAGCACTAGGGTTCTTCCCCTTGCTTCGCTTGATAAAAGTATCTATCTGCACAGCCGCCGCGCTTCTCCTTTCTCGCTTGATTGGAGTGATAGATAGAAAGAGAGATGGAGGAGATTGGAGAGATGGAAAAGCCGATATTTAGAGACATTAGGCGTTATTTCTGTGATTTTTGCGGCATCTGCAGGTCCAAGAAGTCCCTTATTACCTCTCACATCCTCGCTCATCACCAGGTCTTCCCTCTCTCACTCTCTCGCTAATACGTGCTTATTTATGTTTTTCGTTTTGTACTTAGTTTTTGTTCTCCTGTGGTTCAGGAAGAGATGGGAGAGATTGAAGTTGATGGGGAAGAGAAAATAAAGGGAAATAAATCTAATGCTTGCTCAGAATGTGGTGCAGCTTTCAGTAAACCCGCGTATCTGAAGCAACACATGCAAAGTCATTCACTTGAGGTATTTTTGGAATATTTTTCTTTTTTTATGCTATTTTTCTCGTTGTGGTTCAATTAACCTATTCTCGCTTTAGATTTGCTTGCTCGAATTTATTCTGTGTTGGGTTTGGTTTGGTCGGTTATATGAGCTTAAGTGATTCAGGAATCTCTCGCTGGCTGAATAACCATTTTTGTAATTGATTGTTTGGTATTCTTTACTGGAGCTCTTCATGTATATCGTATTAATTCAATGGATAAAATATTTAATCGGCATGATTTGTGTGTGTGTGTGTGTGTGTAATGATGTTTTCCATGAGTTGGATGACCTTAAGAGAGTACGAACTTACTTGTCCAAATGTTTCTCAAAAGCAAAAAACGAAACCTGATAGGATGAAAGAATTTTAATTTTTACTTTGATGATGGTGTTCCATTCTAAGAATCTAACACGTGATGGATTTTGTTCCAATTTGATCTCAATTGTAGGCCACAATTTCTCATTTCCTCTTTTTCTGTTTTGGGTAGAGAACTCAATTCATTTGAATATTTCACTAATCAGTAGGCAGAAATAACCTCAAGTGTCAAAATATGGGTTTTATGAGTGGTGGGGTGGAACGTCTGAAGACACTGCTGAGATGCTACTGCTTTCTTTCTTAACTATCAATTTCATCTGTGGCCGTCTGCACCTTGTTAATGGCATATATTTAGTTTCCATGTCAATTAAAGATGCATTATTTTGCAGGAATAGTTACGTATATGTTAAAGTGTGAAGCATTGGATCCCATACAAAGAACTCCAAAATGCGCGAGGCTTCATCTTCTGACTTGAGTGGACTAGTATCAGGTGGGAGACCTCCTGAGAAGCTCCTTCAAGCAAGCCTCATTCACATGGTGTTTTCAAGTTGAGGTTTGAAGGCTTCTTGTTCATGTACATCTAGATATATTGGTCAGTTATCCTCGAGCTCTTAACAAATGTATGGTACTTTTGATTTGGGTGCAGAGGCCGTATACTTGTCCAGTTGATGATTGCCATTCCAGTTACAGAAGAAAGGACCACTTGACTCGTCATCTTCTTCAGCACCAAGGTAAACTATTTAAGTGTCCAATCGAGAGATGCAGCCTTGAATTTTCATTCCAGGGCAACATGAAAAGGCACATGAAAGAATTCCATAGCGAGGATTGCTCTTCCCCTCAAGCTGAATGCCAGAAGCAGTATATCTGCCAGGAAATAGGTTGCGGAAAGGTTTTCAGATTTGCGTCAAAGCTGCAAAAGCATGAGGACTCCCATGGCAAGTTGCCCTGCTTTCCAGATTCCAACTCCTTTAAATGTGTCCGGATATTTCCCCATTGCTTTTTGTATGGCAGTGTGGATTATTTTCTGTAAATGAGAAAATAATTAGTCTTTCTTGATTTTAGATATTCGTTCAAATGATGGCAATCTCTGATGTATGCCTTTACTGCTGCAGTTAAACTAGACTCGGTGGAGGCATTCTGCTCCGAGCCTGGTTGTATGAATTATTTTGCAAACGATAAATGCCTTAAGGCTCACATCCAGTCCTGCCACCAACATATTACTTGTGAGATATGCGGCACCAGGCAGCTGAGAAAGAACTTTAAGCGACACCAGCGAACACATGAATCCGCAGGTTCATTGGAGAGAATCAAATGCAATTACAAGGGTTGTCTTCAAACTTTTTCAAATGTAAGCTGCTACACCATTGAGATTTTCCATTATAAGTTTATTTTCTAGCTTTTGAATTAATAGATACGAATAATTATATGGCTTTTTATTGATTTTTTTTATCGCGTATTTTTATATTTGTAGAAATCAAATCTCCGTCAGCACATGAAGGCCGTCCACCTTGAACTTAAACCTTTTGCCTGTAGCTTTTCTGGTTGTGGCATGAGGTTCGCACATAAGCATGTTAGAGATAATCATGAAAAGACAGGGAACCATGTTTATACACTTGTAAGCATCTTGTGCTTTCATCTAGATTAACATCCTTTTGCGACATGGTTTGAAAATAACATTTATGGTCGGGATTGTTACTGTTTTTGGTTCAGGGGGATTTTGAAGAATCAGACGAGAGATATCAATCCAGGCCTAAGGGTGGGCGAAAGAGGAAGTACCCAACGGTAGAAATGCTGATTCGGAAGAGGGTCACTCCACCGAGTCAATCGGAAGAGGGATCTGACTACCTTTCTTGGTTGCTCGCTCAGACGACTGAGGATTAGCAATGAGTCGGGCACTTTTCACACGATGTGGATTGGATTCTACCACTATAAATATATAGGAGTTCGGTATATATATCAAGCTCGTTAGGATTGATGTGTATAGCTTTTTAGCATCTTTGTATAATGAGGTTCGTTCTATCAAATACTGCAAGTTAGTGTGTCCTTAGGTTCTCCAATGCTCTTCATTCACAGCATTATTACAAAATTAGTGTAGATATACCTTTGTTTGTTGGACCGAACCTTTTGTAATTTTTTTTTTTTGGGCCGTGGCTTTCGATAGGCAACTAGTTAAAGGGTTTTGAAGTGAACTTGTTCATGGAGGATTTTTGATGTTGGGCTTCAGATAAATTTAAGAAGAGAAATAATGTTGCATAAAAATCATTTTCCATTTTCGGAGGGGTTGTTGGAGGTAAAATTACATGCTCTAAATCATGGAAAAATCTATTTATTATTTGTTTTATAATCTTTTTAACATTTCTTGATGTGGTATTAATGGATTGTTTAGAATTGGAAAGTGTTTTATCTCAATTTATCTTATTATTATAATTTTTTTAAATTTTTATACAAAATATAATAAATAATTTAATTTTTTTTAATTTTAATATAATGATAATATTAAAAAATAATATTTTATTTAATTTTTAACTTTTATTTAAAATTATCTCATCTATAAGTTTATAAATAAAATATAATAAATAATTATTAATTATTTAATACTATAATATAAGATGATTAGAGGATAATAATAAAATAGATGATGATAATCATTATTCTAAAAAGATTGTTCAAGAAAAAAACCTCGGTTTTGTTTTCAATTGCTGCGAAGTTGGGGTCCTATTAGGTCCGATCAATAGCTCATCCTCTACCTGTTCCTATTTTATTCGCTTCGTTCATCCGATCCGACTCGTTTATTTTGTTGTCGGATTTAAAACTAACCAAATCGGTTCATTTTGAGATGTGGAAGGCCTCCTCCTTCTCGCACTTTCAAATACACTCGGTTAGAGCACTCACAATAAATTTTGTTATATAAAATTTAAAGAAAAGTTGTCTAAAACTAGCATCCAACAGATGTTTCATTTTATTTCTATTTTACATTTGTGTATAGTATTGCCGTTAGATGTAGAAGCAATTGTACACAAATGTAAACATATTTTTATTTGTTTTTATCTCTTATTGTACTTTTTCTCTAAAATTAATCTCTCTTATTGTACTTTTTCTCTCATAAAATATTAAAAGATATAATATTAAAATGATATGAAGAAAAAATAGATAAGCTGATGTATGATATATTGTAAAAGTCAGTATGTAAAATAGAAAAAATGAGATTTGTTGACGTATTTTAAAGAATAGGATGAAACATCCATTGGAAGTGCTCTTAGTTCTCCATATCTTATGATGAAATACTTTTGAATTGTGCATTCCCTGATTAGCTCTACTTTCTTTATCCTCCGTTTGGTTGGTTAGAATGCAGTGGAAAAGGCACGAAATTTTTTAAATGTAATTTGTCTCTAGTTGTTTTCATTTTATATTTATGAGGAAAGAAACTCAGCTCCATTCGTCAACTGATGGAGTTTAGGCTTTATTTCCCTTTTGAAGTGTGGATCCTTGCTCGCTGAAATCGAATTTGTTCTGTTTGGTTGCTGAAAAAAAAATGTAAGAATCGGCGTCTTATCACTTATGTCCCTTCATCAAGTGGAATATATGTTTTATCGTATTTAGAGTAGCGGCAAACTTAGTATTTAACATTTTATTTTCAATCTTCTTTTCATTACATTTCTCAGTAAGCAAACGGATTCTCCTGTTCTGTGAAATTTGATTTATGTTGGTTTTAGTTTATCCTGCATCGTTTTTGTTATTTTTTTCTGCTCTTTTCCATTTCTATTTTGGATTTGCTACGCAGTTCTTGTCAAGAGGAATTTCATTTGTATTCAATTTATTGATCGTGAGGCATCTAACAGAGGACTACGCGGTAACAAGAGCTGCTATCTATAAGTTTTCTTTTTCTTTCTGAATTATTTTTTCTCATTTCAGTTATTAAAAGCTTGTAATTACTTCGTGTGTCATGAGATCCATTCTAGTTTCTAGTTACATGAAAACTGGTATGAGCTTTAGATTGTAATGTAGATGCCAACTACATGTTTTGTTGGAGCAGATTGTTGAACTCATCAGGCTCCATTTATCTGGTCACGTGCTTGGGGTTTTCTTGATGTGATGTTCAAAAACCATTCCATTTTTTTTTTTTTGAGAGAGAGAGAGAGATCTGCCTTAATGGTTTTATTTTGGAATCAGAGCACTTAAAAAGCAGCAGAAAATTTAGGTTTTATGCACCATTTTGAAGCTAGTAAACACCATTTTGAATCACCTTTATGTTACTCTTCAGCTATCGCATCCCAATAAAAACAGAACGAATCAGATCTTTATGTAACTCTCGGTTTTGTCCTCAGCAATGTGGCAGCAGTCTTCCAATTTTCTGTGGGAAATCTTTTGGGGTGTCTTTTGTTTGGTTTCCTCATCTGTGATTGTATGCAACAATCAGATGTACTCTGTGTCCTCATCTACGATCATATCCTTGTGATTATAGCAGGAGTATCCTCATCTATAATCCTATTCTCATTAGGGGTACTACCTGCACCATACGGTGAGGGTAGAACCCCCCCGCCCCCATTGCATGGGGCAGATGGGAAAATTTTTTCCCGTCTCCCGCCCCCGCACATCGGGGGCGGGGTACAGTGTGGGCAATCTGTCCGCCCCCCGCACCCCCTTCAAGTATTTTCTAGGCCAAAAATGGATTAGAGCAATTTCTAGGCCATTTTGGACCCATAAACCTCAGCAATGGACCAAAAATGGCCCACAAAATTGTATTTTTGGCCCAAAAAAAGCTTCTAGGCCATTTTCATTTTTTAGCCCATAAAATTATAAGTAAAAAGAAAAAAAAAATTAAAAACCAGATTAAAAAAAAAGTGTTATGAATGGTAATTAATTTTATGGCTAATAAAAGTTACTAGTCTAAGAGTCTAATACGTAATAAACTAATAATAATAACTAAGCTATTACAAAATTGAAAGGCTAAATAATTACAAAATTACAAACATAAAAGTGTCTAAGAGACATTGTATCAATATTACAAATCATTGAATACAAAATATGAACAAATAATTAAAAATTAAATATTCTAAAGAGGCTTGTCAGCTGTGGCTTGTCTTTGAGTCAAGGGGTGTGATAGTTGGGGTGGCCCGGGCTTGAGCACATTTTTATGTTGCAGAGGTGCTAGATGTCTCATGTGTTACTACAAAAATTAATATTAAAATTAATAACGATGAAATGGAAATGAATATAAATAAATTAAAATAATAAAATAAAAAACAATTACCAGGTGGTCCAAATCCAGACTGATCACCACCCTCATCAGTCTTCTTAAAATCTAAAATATCCGGAACATGAATATCCTTTCCTATCGTCCAACTCTGTGTGCATATCAATGCCTCTATAGTTGTAGGAGACAATGAACTACAGAAATGATCCAATATACGACCTCCGGTACTAAAGGCTGACTCTGAGGTAACGGTGCTAATAGGGATGACCAAAATACAGCGGGCAATCTCAGAAATGATGGGATATTTCTTTGAGGCATTCTTCCACCATCCTAATATATCGAAATTATCATCATCATCTTGGACCATATCTATTGACAAATAGTTGTCTAACTCAGAAATGACCTCCGTAGATTGATGGACTAGTATGGGATTCTGTGCGAGGGTCTTAGTCCACGACATTCTGCGCTTCTTTGTAGGAGGCTCGATCACGGTGTCTATAGAAGGCGTTGGGGTCGGTGTATGTGTCTTCGATATAGTACCACCCTTAATTACATCAAACTCATCATACAATTTTTTCAGAGTATCTTGGGCCAATTCACCAATAAGTTCAATCCATACCTGATCGTGAACAAGTCCCAACCCATATAACAAGCCTTAAACTTTCAGACGAGGATCAAGAATAACAGTCACATATAAGAAAATATTCATTCTAGTCAAATCTCTCAAATATTTGTCATATTTTAGCATCATGGTCACTGTCATCCCCCTCATCTTTTCATTGGAACCCCTATGCATATCTTCTAATTCTTCTTTTACCCTATATATTTGTTGACAAAACCCATGAGATGTAGGGTACAAAGAACCAGATATATTCAATGTGACATCATAAAATAATCCAAGAAAATCAATGAAAGTAGAAACTACCACCCAATCATCATCATTAGACTTTCATGATCCCCTGTACTTATCAAAGTATTTGACATATTGGATGTCTTCATCCCCAATAATTGAAAGGCTGCCTTATATTTTTGGGCCGCCTCTAACATCAAGAAGGTTGAGTTCCATCTGGTAGGAACATCAGTACAAAGACCCTTCTTCAATGTTATGCCCGCAGCCTTTGCAGCAACTTTGAATTTCTCCAATCTAGAAGGAGAAGACCTCACCCATTTCATAGCCATTCTAACTCGTGCAACCGAGTCATCAACATCTTTCAACCCCTCAATCACAATTAAATTTAAAATATGTACAACACATATAATATGCAAATATTCACCACCCAAGAATGTCTTATTTGTATTTTTAAGATAATTTTTTAGATATCCCAAGGCGACATCATTAGATGACGCATTATCAACTGACACAAACAAAATCTTTTCCAACTCCCACTCCTTTATTGCGGCCTCTAAGACCTTCCCAATCGTCTCACCTTTATGATCATTTATTTGACAAAATTTAATAATCTTTTTATGTAGAACCCAATCAACATCAACAAAATGCACAGTCAACGACATGTAATTCATATTTTAGATAGAAGTCCAAGTATCGGTAGTGAGGCAAACTACCAAACCCGCCAATTGGCCCCTCAAAACATCTTTATCACGGATGTACATCTTCTTAATATCCTTTGCCATAATGTGATGAGAAGGAAGTAGAAATCTCAATTCCAACTCTTGGACAAATTCTTGGAACTCTTTACCCTTCACGAACTGAAAAGGCAGCTCGTCCATGATAATCATACGAGCTAACTTCTTTCTACACTCATCGGGATTATACTTCATATACCCCTTCAATGTTGGCCCCCCGGCCCCACTACTCTCATCCGCCACTTTAAAATCTAGTCTAAATTGACCCTTCTCTATCAAGGATTTTAAAATTGGACTCTTCTTGCATTGTTCCTCTAAATGGACTTTCAGCTAGGATGTACCATGTTTCCTATAGTGACATCCATATATTTTCCCACAGTGATTACATTTAGCTTGTGGGTTGTTGGGGTCACCACCATCTAGTTTCGTAAAGTGTTGCCAAACTATGGATACAGATTTCTTGCCCTGTGTGGGCTTCGGGGCAAGGCAATGTGTACTTGTTATAAGGGTAGGAGTAGGGTTAGGTTCTGGGGTAGAGGTGTTGGCTGGGGCAGGCAAGCTATCACTGAAATCCGAAAACGTTCCTGATTCTCCAACAAAAAAAAAATTCAAAGTGCAATCCAACACAATCATCAAAAACTGCATACAAATAGTAGACCGACACATCTTTTGGATTTTTTTTTAGGGGTTTCATCGATTGAAACCCCAAAAGGCATTTAGGGGTTTCAATCAATGAAACCCCTCAATTAACATCATGAATGCATAAAATTATTAAAAATCATATATAATATTATAATATCATTCAAGTATTTAATATCATGTATAAAAGAGTATAAAATATAAAATAATAAATAAATAAATAATTTAGGGTTGATAGTAAGTTAGTAACCATTTCATCTTAGTGGTTTCAATCAATGAAACCCAAAAAAAAAAAAATAATTGGGTTTCGGTTGGTTCCAATCCGAAACTCTAGATTGATTTATGGGTTTCATTAATTGAAACCCAAAATCCATGAAATCCAAAATCAATTTAGGGGTCTCATTGATTCAATTTAGGGGTTTTGGATTGGAACCCCAAATCAATTTAGGGGTTTCATTAATTTTAGAGGTTTCAATCAATGAAACCTTAAACAAAATTAGGGTTTTAATTTGGGGTTCCAATCTGAAACCCCTATATTGATTTAGGGGTTTCAATCATTTATGAGTTTCAATTCACGAAACCCCTAAATTGATTTGGGGGTTTCAATCAATGAAACCCCAAACAAAATTAGGGTTTCGGATTGGAACCCCAATTTAATTTGGAGTTCCAATCTGAAACCCCAAATCAATTTAGGGTTTCATTGATTTGGGGGTTTCAATCCATGAAACCCCTAAATCAAATTAGGGTTTTGGATTGGAATTCCAAATTAAATTAGGGTTCCAATCTGAAACCCTAATTGTTTTTTAGTTGAAACCCTAAATCAATTTGGGGGCTAGGGTTTCAATGAAATTTACAAAAAAAAAAAAAAAAAAAAAACAATCCATTGATTGAAATCTGAAAGAATCACAGCAAGAAATAGAAAACCCTAACACTGAATACACATGCTTGATGATCACGAATGCATAACACACAAGTCACAAATCCCATCCTCCATCTCCGATTCAACCCATCCTTCCTCCAATCTCCGATTAAAACTAAAAAAAAATAAAAAAAATAAAAATCAACGGAGAAAGGAGAGAGAGGAGAGAACAAGCTAACTTACTGTGTACCGTGCGGCGTGCATCCAGCGTCGTGCGTCGTGCGAGAGAGAAGAGAGAATGAGAGCGATTGGTTGCGACAAGGAGGAGGGAACACGAGGGCGAAGGGAGAGAGAGAGAGAGAGCTTTTGAGAAGATTTGGCAGTGTGCGAAAGGAGGGGGGGGGGAAGGGGTTTAAACTTAGGGTAAAAACTAAATGAAATGGCGCCGTTTTATGATGGACAAAACGGTGCCATTTCGTGATGGACAAAACGGTACCGTTTCATTTAGTGGATTAATAATAAACCTTATAGATGAAACGGCGCTGTTTTGTCAAGTACAAAACGGCACCATTTCATATAAGAAGACTTATTAGTCTTATTTATTATATAAATATATATAATATAATATTATATATATGTAACTGGGGCGGGGCGGGGCGGGGGAAAAACAGACTGGGGGAAGGCCGTTTCTGTCCCCCCCTCCGTTGGGATACCACCATATGGGCGGGGGGCGGGGTGTGCGGATGCCCCGCCCCCGCATATGCGGGGGCGGGGCGAATGGGGCAGAGCAGTGGGTTCCGGGGCCCCGCTGCCCACCCCTAATCCTCATCTGTGAAGCAACAGTCAAATCATATCCTCTATATGATCATATCCTTATGATCACAATAGGAGTATTTTCTTGACATGGATGGAGTCCCACATTGCTCAAGTGAGACTCTTATATGGTATTGAAGTTATATATAAGGTGGCTTAGGGTACCCATGCTATTTGCAATCTTGTGAACAAGTCTCACTCTCTTGTGACTTGTGAGACTTGTGAACATGTCTAACAAATTATAATATATATTTATATATATTTAATTTGTAGAACATAGATATATATTTATAAACATAAATATATATTTATAAATATAAAATAAAGTGTGGGGCGGGGTTGAGCCCTGCCCGCCCCTTGTCCCCGCCTAGTGTATTGCATGCGGGGCGGGGGACCTCGCCCTGGCATGTGCGGTGCGGGGTACCTCGTTCGCCCATGTGGAGGCGGGGCGGATGGGGGTGAGGGTAGTGGGGGGCGGTCCCCCGCTGCCCACCCATACTTGCAAGTAACGGAAAATTCTTTTTGCAACCAAGAGATGAATCTCTATAGGACATTCCATGTACCTGCTAATCACACTTACATCATGTATTATATCAGGTCTTGTTGCTGTCAAATACATTAAACTCCCCACTATTTGTTTGTAAAGAGTATCATCAACCTTTTTGCCTCCATTATCTTTGTTTAGCTTCATACGAAACTCAGATGGAGTATTTACAGGATTACAATCCTTTATCTGAAACCTGTTCAAGATTTTCTCGCACATACTTCATTTGAGAAATAAAAATTCCAGTAGAAGACTGCACCACTTCAATACCAAGAAAATAATGCATCATGCCAAGATTAGACATCTCAAATTTAACTATTATGGATTTCTTAAAACGTCCAAACATGGTTGTATTATTTCCAGTGTAGATTAAATCATCTACATATAAGCAAACAATGAGCATTTTTCCTCCATTTTCAGTTTTTATTAAAAGTGTATGTTCATAAGGACATTTTTTAAATCCTTCCTTCAAAAAATAAGTTTATATACGATTATACTAAGCCCATGGAGCTTGTTTTAATCCATATAGAGTTTTCTTTAACTTATACACTTTATGCTTATTGCCAAGTTTTACATAACCTGAAGGTTGATCGATAAATACCTCTTCTTACAAATCTCCATGGAGGAATGCTGATTTCATGTCCAACTGGAAGATAGGCCATGAGTTTTGAGTTGCCATAACAATCACCAATCTGATTGTATCATGCCTTGCAATCAAAGCAAAGACTTCTTTATAATCAACACCAAACTCTTGCTTGTAGCCCTTAGCTACCAAGCGTGCTTTGTGCTTGGCAACCTCACCATTCTCATTCAGCTTTGTCTTGTAAACCCACTTTACACCAATTGTCTTCTATCTTCTGGAAGATCACATAGCTCCCATGTGTCATTTCTTTCAATAGCTGTAATTTTAGCATCCATAACCTTTCTCCATTTTGGTTCTTTGACAGCCACTTCAAAGATGGTAGGATCACAATATGAAAATAGAGCAAAATGTTTAAGTGGGTCATCACCTTGGTCAACTTCAGTTACCTCATAATTAGTCATCCATGCTGGTCTTCTTCGAACACGTTGAGGCCTTTGTGATTCAGCTGCAAGTGGGCTTTGATCAGTTGAAACATTTTGAGTGACTTCCTCTTCTTGCTCATTCTCCATAGGCTGTTGCCCTTTCTCCTCATCATCAAAATCTGATTGAATACTTTCTTTAACACCATTTTGATTCCATGACTAGGTGCCTTTTTCATCAAATACCACATCACGGCTGATGATAATTTTCATGGTGTTAGGATTGTATAGTTTATAAGCTTTTGACTTATCACTAACACTAAGAAAAATGCATTTTTCTCCCTTGTTGTCTAGCTTCCTCCTCTTCTCATCTAGAATATGGGCATAGGCAATACACCAAAAAATCCAGAAATGATCTACAGCAGGTTTCCTTCCGCTCCATGCTTCCTCCAGTGTCATATTTTGAACAACAAGTGTGGGACTTCTGTTCAATATATGAGTGCTCCAATTAACTGCTTCAGGCCAGAAACTTTTTGGAATGCCACTTGTTGTCAAAAGGCTTCGCACCATATTCATAATAGTGCGGTTCTTCCTCTTGCATACACCATTTTGTTGGGGGTGTATAAGCTACTATAAGTTGTCTCTTGATTCCATGGTTCTCACAAAAATTTAAAAATTCATGGGAGTTATATTCTCCACCACAATCTGTGCGAAGAACTTTTATTGGATTGCCAGCTTCTTTCTCAACAAGCGCTTTATAGCTTTTAAAAGCTATAAAGGCTTCAGATTTTTCTTGCAAATAATAAACCCAAATCTTACGACTATAATCATCAATGAAGGTAATTATATATATTTTACCTCCATTAAAATGTGGTATTATTAGCCCACAAATGTCGGAATGAACAAGCTCCAATGCTTTCTTCGCTCTCCAAGATTTTCTTTGTGGGAATTGATTATGGTGTTGTTTGCTAACAACACATTCTTCACAAAATTGAGAAGAAGCTGTAATTTGAGGAATCTCCATCACCATGCTTTTTTGTTGCAGTGTTTTCAACCTACCAAAATTCATATGCCCATAGCAAAAGTGGCATAGCCATGCCTCATCTTCTAATTTTGCCGAGAAGCGCGAATGAGTTGTGTTGTGGAGATAAAGTGGGAACATACAATCCGCCGTCATGTTAACTTGAGCAATTAAGCCTAGCTTTGCGTTTTGAATCTAACATACTCCATCTTTGATAAAAATCTCATATCCTCTTGTAATTGACCCACACTAAGCAAGTTGGTATTTAAATCTGGCACAAAAAGAACATTAGCGATAGTGTGGGTGGAATTCCCATTGGTTTGGATTGTTACATTTCCTTTTCTCATAACAGAAATTTTAGAGTTGTCACCAAACTTAACAGAGCTGTGAAAGGATTTATCCAAGTCAGAAAATGCCTCCTTCTCTCCACACATGTGGTTACTGCAGCCAGTGTCTAAATACCACATATTTTGTTGAGTTTCTTCCTTCACGTGACACACCATCAAAAGAGACACCTCTTCTTCCTTTTCTGCAAAGTTAGTTTGATCTCCACTTTGTTTATTCAAATCAATTTGACATTCTGATTTATAATGGCCATACCTATGACATCTGAAACATTCAACATTGGACTTGTCTGCTAACTTTGATCTATAAGTTGTTGAGTGGTGGCCTCCACGTCCTCTGCCTCTTCCTTAAAATTGACGCTCTTGATGATGATGATTTTGCTGTTGGTACCCAAGATCATTGTTATTTCTACCTCCTCTACCTCAACCTCTGCCTCTTCCTCGTCCTCTATCAGCTCTACTAGGTGTAGAGTGATTTTCTGATAAGGTCTTCATTGCTTGTTTTTCTTTTTACTGTTGGTTAATTTTTTGCTCATGAATCAACAAAGAACTTTGTAACTCATCAACTAACAGTAAACCAACATCATTAACTTCTTCTATAGCACAGACAACAAAATTAAATTTTGGTGTCAAAGATCAAAGAATCTTCTCAACAATGAGAACATCCTCTGTCTTGTCGCCATGGATTTGCATCTTGTTAACGATTGCCATCGTTCTTGAAAAATAGCCTATAAGTGATTCTCCTGACTTCATTCGAAGTATTTCGAACTCCGAATGAAGTGCTTGAAGCTATTGCCTCTTAGCCCTTGTTGTACCTTCATACTTCTTTTTCATGGAATCCCAAATATACTTGGTTGTGTCTTTGCAAAGAATGGTTTCCAAGATTGTGCGATCAATAGCCTGGAAGAGATAACTCTTTGCTTTAAAATCCTTTAACTTCAGCCCTTCAAGCTCTGTCTTTTGCGCATCTGTCAACATAACACCTGCTGTTGGTTCTGCTATTTCAGAAACAACAACCATCCAATATTCTTTGGACCTCAATAAGTTCTCCATGAGCATGCTCAAGTGTGGAATGACTGTCTATACAAAACTTTCGGAAGCCATCAATTTCATTTTTTTCTCTCCTTGGAATTCAACCTTTCGCTGATACTACTAATAACAGTAGGAAGCAGGGGATATATTTTTCTCATTTTTCATTGATAAACAAACAACTTATAAATAGGCTAATACATAACTGAATGCAACATGAAAATAGACACTATCCAACGTTCAAAACAAACTCCTATTGACTAGATAAACAGACTTATATTGACTAGTTAAACTGAAATAAACTTACTAACACTCCTAAAAACTAGGACAACCTAAACGTGCAAATTATTAAATTTCCTTAACAGAACTAAGGCCTCATTTATTTCTTCAAATTTAAACTATCTTATTTTATCTAATCGATGTAATTTTTTTAAATTGTCACACAAAATATAATAAATAATTCAACTTTTTCAAATCTCAAAATAAAATTAATATTAAAAAATTATATTATAATAATATTTTATTTGACTTTCAACCTGAATGATGTAACCAAACAGGACCTAAGTTTTTTGAAATTCCAAACATATAAAAACCTAGGAGTTGAAACTTGTTTTAAACTGTATATTTATCTTTTCTTTTAACAAGTTCCTTGACCTTAATTCTTTGGTTTTGAATTTTATTTTGTTGGTGTTTTCCTAGATCAGTAAGAAAAATGTTTTAACTATATAAAGATTTTACAAACTGACTTCATTTAATATGATATATCATGCTATAAATTTATTTTTATCGTAAAATAAATCAAATATATATTTTTTTATAGATTAAAATAGATCAAATATATTATATAAAGGAATATCAATTTCTAAATTTATTTTTATAAAATTATTATTTTTTTATTGTAACACTTTCAATCGGTAACACTTTTCATTTGCACTTGAAAATCTATTGCCCGCAGGTTGCTGTGCAAGTCAAAATTGTTTCTATTCGTTTTGATTTTGAGGGTCTTGTTTAGATATAAAAAGTATTTTATTTCATATTATTATTATATTTTTTTAAAATTTTTATATAAAATATAATAAATAATTTAATTTTTTAAAATTTTAAAATAATAATATAATTTTAATAATATTTTATTTAATTTTTATATAAAATCATTTCAACGTACAGACGGCACCTACATCTTCCTTTTATCCTTTTTATTATATCAATAAATGAATAAAAAATCTCCAATAATTAGGACTATTCAACCGGGCTGGATTTAAATCTGGACCGGTCCGAAATCCGGATAACTGGATTCCAATTCCAGGTTTCGGCGCGAATTGAATCCGGGCCGAAACCCGTATTGCAAAATCCGGATCTGTCTGGTCCAGATACGGGTTGTCTAACCTGGGTACCGCTTTTAAAATCCCGTAGCTGGGTTTATGTAAAAACGAGAGTTTAAGTTTTCAACCCGTTTTCATTAGGTTTTCGTTGTCTTCAGCTTCCGCCCCCTGGGCTTCATCTCTCTCACTCTCTCGCCGAAACCTAGCTTACCGCCGATCAAAGTGTCGTCTTCATCCTCGTGCCGTCATCTCTGTTTTGTGGCTCTGTCTTCATCCTCGTCTCACTGTCTCTTCTCTCTCTCTGTCTCACGCCGAAACCCTAGCCTCCTCTGCCGATCAAAGCGTCGTTTTTATCCTCATGCCGTCATTTTCATCCACGGGTATGTATTATTTTCTTCGTTTGTTTTTTTTCTCTCTTTGTTGATTTTGGGTTTATTTGAAGAATATTTTTATGGGTTAGATCTGTAATATTTTTATGAGTATGTTAGTTTTCTCTATTGTAAATACTTTTCTGTTATAGATCACTAGTGTCTCACGACCTGACTCTTTTTTCCTCGTTTGCTCTCTGCAAATTAATTTGAACAAACTGAAGAGATCCGAACAAATTAGTTGTATATTGGGATAGCAACGAGTCACTTTAGAGCTGGAAAATGTTTACCCAAATATGTGCCCCATTTAGAGGTCAGGCCCCAACCCATCACAAACCCCTCATCGCAAATAATAGACTTGCCTGAAACCCGAAGACATTTTAGTCGGATTAACACAAGGCTAAATTTCTTTAAAAAAAACATAAGACTAAAGTAAATAGACGGAAAGTTAACAATTTAACATAAAATCTTGAGGTCTGGTTAGAAATACTGCAGGTTCAGATTAAAAATAATCAACATCACTTAAAATTCGCGTGCTACTGTCCTCCACATAACCAAAATGAAATTGTCGCTTCATTTACTCGCTGTTGAATTTGAGACTAATTATAGATGA
Organism: Carya illinoinensis; assembly: GCF_018687715.1. NCBI lineage: Eukaryota > Viridiplantae > Streptophyta > Magnoliopsida > Fagales > Juglandaceae > Carya > Carya illinoinensis. The sequence continues at coordinate 13,518,729 of NC_056755.1, forward strand.
AGTAGCATTCTTACCCTATCATGCATGTTGTCTCATTAAAATTGCTCCAATAACTATTGCCATAGTTGCCTACAAAAAATAAAATAACATTTCAGAATAACAATAAGTATCTTTTAGTTTTGTTTGGTTTTTGTTTGTAATGAATAAATGGCAAACTACACTTTATACCATTGGAATTGCCTCTACTTTTGCAATTGGCATAATAATTTATTAGATTTAACAATTAAGTTATAATCATTAAGATTACGATACAAATCCAGTTTTTTGTGATTTTAACTATCGGGAGATTGCTAGTGTCAAAAGTTGATAAATTAGTGTCAGCTGTTCATTTTGGAACTCAAAAACTACAATCTGTTTAACGTTATGCCACGCACAAAATATGTCATGCCATGTACATTCATGAAGTCAACATATTCACATGCATTATAAAAGTTAGTAAGAAAACACATGAATGGCAAGCAAGTTTTAAGATTGGTCTTATGTTACGAGTGGATGTGCAAGTCACGAATTCAAGTGTGGTCCACCACATGTAAGTTATGCTATTTTAGAGTGACATGGATCCAAGCATGTTTCACCCTATATTATGATATGTGGTACTACAAAGTCAAGCGTAGTTCACCATATATTATGTGTTGGTATTTTTTGGTAAATAATATTTATTAGTAACGTTTTTGTTTAAGAGATTATTACCGTTACTTCAATTCCTTAATTCAATTTTTATTTCTCTTCTTTTGGGTGCATGTACGTATATAGAAGGTGATCTTATAGCCGTTTGCCAACTTAATAGTCTTTAGCCGTTGGTGTGTTAAAGCTCATTAAAATATCCATTGGTGGTGGCTGATTTATTCTTTCAGTTTAGAGTATTAATGTTGGCATTTTATTTCTTTCTTTCAATTGTCATTCTGTTGAAAAACATTACTGCTTTTTATCATTTCATTCAATAGCCCAGCTGAACCTTTCTAAACTGAACAACCGTCAGTCAACTTTTACTTTGATAGCTCTTTATTTCACTATACGTTACCAAATGCAATAAATTAAGTTATTGTTTAAATTTTGATGAACGTGGGTGTCCGTCGAGGCTATGTGTTCGTCCTAGTGTGGTGTTGTCTTTCTTTCATATAGGGAAGTACGTAACTATTATATTTTTTAGAGTATTTTTCAAATAAAAGAAAGGTATTCTTTGAGTAGAACTTTGAGCTCAATCGCTTGTGCTGAGTTGATTCGGGTTATACAACGATCAATTAGGATGTTGTATCCTGAAAGAGTCAAGTCAAGAAAAGTTCTTCTACACCAGTGAATTTAAGATTTTGTATATCGCAGAGGGCTTAAATCTCCTTAAAGAAAGTGAGATTTTCGTATTTTAGTCCAAACTAGCATTGTTTCAATTTTAACTTTATTGTAATTTTCATTACATTATATGATAACATGAATCCAAGCATGTTTAACTACATGTTATGATACATTAGGCGGTGCCACGGATCCAAATGTAGTTCACCCTATGTTATGATATGTTATATAAGTTCAATGATAATTGGACCAATACACACATGTTATGATGGCCACTAAATAAGTGAAAGACAAAATAAATAAGTTATGTACGAATTATAGGAAATGTATAGAGTTAGTCATTCATGCATCCACGTTACATGACCATGATTATGTTTGATTATACTTATGTTACTAATAAATGATCTATATGTAATGTGTATGTGTGTATGTGTGATGATGTAGGTAAGTTTTCAAAATTAAACTTAATGTTAAACTAAGTTAAGTTTATAGTATGGTATACTATTGTTGAGTTTTTGACTCATTTATTGTTTCTCTATTTTATATTTTAATGTCTCATATGATGATTTTGTGGGTATAAAGCAAGAGCGCTAGGAATAGAATAAATTTTCAAAGACTTAGTGTATGGTTTTTCTATGAGATTGTTATGAATGTACATAACATTTTTGACCTATGTAAAGGGACATTACACCCACACATTGAGCAAGTACTAAAAATAATCTTAGTGATCCAGCAAACATAAAAAAATATGGTCATAAAATGGTGCCATGTGAGGGAAAGAAGATTCAAAACACGAAAATTTTGTAATTTTTTTTTTTTTGGAAGTAAAACATTGCCATTCATTAGAATATTTTGCAACTGTAAATGCACCATTTGGTCCTAGCATTCATTCCTTGATGGTATTTTTGAGGTTGATCCAAAACCTTGTGGATCACTTGAGATTTCTAATTATTTCAAGAAACTTTTATTTTTTGTAATCCTAATTATTTCTACTATATTTTTTTTTATTTTTATAAAAAGTTCTATTTTATTATTTATAAATAATGTTAAATACAATCATAAATTATATAAATATCACTTATTTATTTTAAAAAGCTGTAGAATATATCTAGTTTTTTTCAAAGCTAAGGTGAGATATGAATAATGAGATGAGATGACAACGAAAAGTTTAAAAAAATATTATTGGAATATTAATTTTTAATATTATTATTTAAAAATTTTAAAAAATTAAATTATTTATAATATTTTGTTTAAAAATTAATAAAAATTATAATAATAAAATAAATTAAAATAAAATACTGTCACTGTCCAATCAGGCATAAATGTTAATATCTACACTATAAATATCACGTATTTATCATAAATTTTTATATTTTTTACTAGCTTATTTTAAAAGAAAAAAGCGTCGACAGTTGCGCACTGCAAATATCAATACTGTTGTTCTCGCTGTCTATTGTCAAAAAGAAAGTTCTTCCTGCGCATGCCAGCGGCCCAGAGCACACTTTCGAAAGGCTAATCTCGAGGCTTGCAGTTCTGCCACCGGTTTTTGCTTTCGAACTTCGAATGGCCGCCAACAATCCTTCACAGCTGCTCCCATCAGGTCCCAATCTTTGTTTTTTTCTCTCAAGAAAATCGAAGGCCAAATTATAACTGGGTTTATTTTGGGGGTTCTGTGGTGGAAAATGTGCAGAGCTAATCGATAGGTGCATAGGGTCGAAGATTTGGGTAATAATGAAGGGAGACAAGGAGCTCGTTGGTACTCTCAGGGGCTTCGACGTCTATGTCAACATGGTCCTCGAAGACGTTACTGAATAGTATGTTCCTCACCGCATTGCTCATGTCTTGTATTAGGTTTTTTATATTTAATCTGTGGTTTATGCCAATCGGGCTGGGAATTGTTTTCTTATTTGTGTACCGGGGCCATGGGACAAGGTAACAGAGGTGATAAGTAGCTTTCCAGGTTTCTATCCATTGCTCAGGAAAGTTAACAAACAAAATTCAGATATTTGGTACCATCATCTATAAAGTGCCCAGCACACAGGCTTGAGGCTTTTATTTGAATAGACAAATGCTTCTTTTTGTTATAGAGGAATCGAAGTCCTAACAGGAAAAGGAGGGAAAGGGGACACCTGATTTAAAACAAATAAACAACGGATCTCATATATCTCTGCCGCCTTTGTGTTGAGGAGATACATTGTGATCTTGCCTAATAGAGTGGTAATGTTTATTCCAAATGGCAATTTTGAGTCTGGCCCTTGGCTTTTGAGTTTTTGCAGGGTCATGTCCTAATTGGCTATGTTGTGTAAATGCAAAACCTTCCTTTTATTTTTCAGTTAGGGCCATGTGGTTCTCTTGTATAAATTCATTGTTGCACCCGATTCTTCATCTTGTGATGAAATATTTCTTGTCCAAATATTTGGAAAATGCTCATCTAGGAAAAAAAGGAAGCAGTTTTTTGGGTATCTTTAGATCGATCCATGGGAGAGGGTGCATGTACTATTTTTTTCCTGAACCTTGGTATCTATATTTTCTAGGGGGTTACATGTTTCTAATTTTGAATTTCAAGGGTAAGGAACACAGTAATGTTTTCTCTTCCACAGTATATTGATTTTCTTTTTGGTTGGTAACTGACTTGACTTGCTGAAAAAAATTTAGGTAACTGTGCCGTATTCCAAATCTTTGATTTTAGCGCATCCTTCACATGACATGTCTTTCAACTTCATGTACTGTTCTTTGTAAAGAGTCCAAGTTGGGAATTGGTGATTCTTCATTCGCTGCTTTGTTCACTTTCTCCAAGCCTTTCTGGTCAGAAAAGCTAATATTATAATATTATGTTGAGATACGGGTTCATTTGCTCTCAAATTTCCTATTCAAGATTATCACACAAAAGCTATCGAATAAATCAAGTATAGTTTTTTTTGTTGTCAGAGGCTTATTTTAAAGGGTGGTGCTAGTGTGCCGGGCATTGCACACTAGCACAAATTTCCCTTTCTATTTGTTTTTTTTGTCTTTTCTTTTTTACATTTTTTTAACATATTTAAATATTTAAAAAAAAAATACACCAATATACTAAAAGTCACTTCCTAAACATTAAGTAAAGAAAAAAATTTAAAAAAGAAATTTAAAAAAAAAATTAAATACATGATTGGTTAAAATGAGGAGACATACTAGCATTTTCCTATTTTAAATGCATGACCAAGTGGGATTGATGCCTGTGTGTTGCATTTTTTTGAACTGATCTTTTTAGCAGTCTTTTTGCTATTCCAATTCCCAGTGTTTCTTCTCAATGGAAAGTGTATTTTTAGTAATGGAAAGTGTATTTTTTGCCAACACAAATTGAAGGCATGGAAAAAGTAGAACTAGCTTTCTTACAAAGCAGAAAATAATTTGGAAAATGTAAATGATATTTATTTGTATCTTCTTCTTCTATATCACTTTCACTTTGCAATTGCTTTTCTGTATCTTCTACAGTTGTATGGTCTTAATAAGAACTTCAGCGACCAATGTGTTTATAGAATCGGTGTTGAACCACCAAACCCCCCCGCCCCCACCAAACCAAAAAAAAAAAAAAATTTGAGATATGAAAACTTAGTTTCATTTAGTGACAACGGCAAAGGTTTTACTAATCACTTAATGTTTTTTCCTGGTATATTCTCACAAGAATGCCTTGTTTAGTATGTAATGGACCAATGGTGTTGCTTTGACCCGCCCTCTGTTACTCACCCCTCCAGGGTTTGTGCTGTGTGCGTGCACGCTACTTCCAACTATGCGCTGTCTACTTTTTTTTTTTTTAATCATAAAAAATCTTGATGGTGAAAGGATCTTCTCATTCTTCCTGATTATATTAGTTTTTCTGCTTCTATGTTTGTACACAGTGAGATCACTGCTGAAGGGAGGCGGATAACAAAGCTTGATCAGATTTTACTAAATGGAAACAACATTGCCATTGTAAGTGCGACACTGTTTTTTATTCCCTTTTTGGCCATAAATAAATCAAAAGTCACAGGTCTCTCATTACACTTGAGTCTGTGAATTCTATGATTTAAACTACTCTCTGCAAGTCTTAGGTTTTTAGCTGCTTTTTGCTTATCGTAACTAATGCTAAAGGTAGCCTTACCACATTTTGAAAAGAAGAAGAAGAAGAAGAAGAAGAAGGGATATATGTTTTAGATATCTAAATCACCGTGCTTATACTTTTGTGTGAAATGCAGCTCGTTCCCGGTGGTTCGCCCGATCCAGAATGAGAGTGCAGTTAACCTTACTTGATTCTCGAGATTTTTCTCCCTTTTATTGTGGTTGGGGTCAGATTACTCTGTTTTAATGAAAATTCTTACCACCAGCATGCTTTTTTTCTCCACCAGTTTGTTGTGTAGTAATTATCATGGTTGTAGGATAATGGGAAGTGGGTTTTTCAAATGATCATGAAGTAGAGTTTTTTGTATTTTGCTACTTTTTATGTATTATTTTTTTCCCACTTCAAGTGCCATGAGCATTGAGCAGGACCTTTACTCCAGATATATCTTATGGCTTGTTTCAAAATGTTATTTGACCTTCTCTGCTGCTGTCAAAATCAATGGGCTAATTACCTATTATGATAAACAAATAATTTAGTACTTAAATTTGGAGTTTTAAATTAGAGTTATTCTATTCTCAAGCTGATGTGTAGATTAGCACATTATTCAGATCACTTAAATGATAAGATTTGATTTGTCAGATTCACATTTTAAATTTATTTTTCAAATCAAAATATGTCATGTAAGCACTTTCCTTGGTGTGCTTTACACACCGACTTGAGAATATAATTTTTCTATGAAATATAAGCTCAAATGTGGGTTTTCAAGAAGAATACCTCATCACTAAATGGGCAAGGGGATGACTTATTTTCTTGGCATTTTCAATGTCTTTTGGTGGTGTAAAGATCGAATCATTTGAAATTGGCACAGCTCCTTGAAGAATTTATTGCTCTTGTCCTCATAAAACAAGTCGGATTTATAATATCAAATAAGCATTAAGAAATACTTCCTTTTATTCTACTAAATTCACGATGTTTTTAATGAATGAAATTGAAACCCTCTGAAGACGGTGCCTCTCTCAACCGCTAACTACGATGCTCGTAATTTCCTTGACCATTGGCAAAGTGTATACACAAGTTGCTAAGGTTTATTAAAAGTTACTCAAAGTTCACGCATCAACAAATTTTTGTAGCTCATAATGTTATAAAAAATCAAAATTTTTATGTGTAATCATTTTTGCACACTTTTTTGTACACTATAGTGATATGATTAGTTGTGTATTAAAAAAAATAAATTCAGCCAATTATATCAGTAGAGTGTGCAGGAAATACGTAAAAATGACTGTATGTAATATTACTTTATAAAAATAAGGTCCTGACATTTACAGCTCGTGAAATATCTCAGATTCGAGTCTCTAAATTCTCTATTAAAACATAAAATCTTAAAATGGACTTTCCAATGTTTATAAATACTCGAGTGATATAAAATTTACATTCACGTATCCATCTTTCTATTTTAGGTGACGTGAATCCTTATAAGACTTATTTTACATATTTAATTCTTATAAAACTTCAGATATTTCATTTATAAATATCCCTTAAATACAAAATAATTTCAATTTTAAATTTTGAATATTTTCATCTAATAATTATCTAATCAGTATAACTTTTTCAAATTATCAAAAAAAATATAAAAAAATTCAATCTTTTCAAATCTCAAAATAAAAATTATATTAAAAAATTATATTCAAATAAAATTTTAATTTATGATAATTTTATTAAAATTTTTCTCTCATTTTTTAAACTCTAATAAAATATATTAATTCAGACTATTTCATTGTTATTTAAAAATATACTGAAAAATTCTTAATATCCAAACAACCCGAACCCGCTTATATTTTTTTAAAATAATATTACATATACTTAAGAAAAATATTTATTTCTTTGCATACCCGTTATTAATATTTAATACGTTTAAAATCATAATTTGAATATATATATATATATATATATATATATATATATATATATATATATATATATAAAGGAACATAATAAATAAAGTAAAATAACAAGCGTAATTACTCAACTTTCAATCCAAGAATCAGAAGAGGGATGCATGGTACCCTTTGAAAATTGTTTTCTCAAGCCTTTCTGGTTGCCCATGTTATTCGCGGGAGTGAAGGTGGAATGGTGAGGAAGAGGTCGGGCGAAGAGAGAGAATGAGTTACGTATTAAGAACACTGAGGAAAAAGCGAGAGGTGGACACAATCATCAGATACACCATCGACAATGTCCTCGTCCTCCGTTTTGGCCGCGCTTCCGACCCCCTCTGTCTCCATCTCGATGACGCCGTACGCATCTCTCTCTTCCCCTCTTCTTCCATCCCTCCCTTTCTCTCTGAATTGAATTTCTTCATCGGAACGAATTCTCAAATGAGTGAATTCGATGATGCATTTTGCTTTCTTTAATTAACCTATGCATGCAGCTTTGCAAATCGGCTGGGGAGGTGTCCAAGTTTGCTAATGTAGCACTCGTTGATATCGATTCCAACAAAATTCAAGTTTATACCAACTACTTTGACATTACTTTCATACCTTCCACTGTTCTTTTTTTTTCAACGCTCATCACATGAAGATGGATCTGAGTACCTTTTGTTTTCCTTCTTAGTTTTCACTGTACTCCCTCTTTAAAAAGAATATCTTTCAACGATATATTATATGTATAACTAATTTGATCACATGGATTGACTTCATATAAGTAAGTCGAACAATTGATTAGGTTTCTCCTACTTGAACTTCGAATGAAGTTTGCCCCGATACCTCTCTTTCTTTGACCTTTTACAAATTTGTTACGTATTTCTTTTGAGCCGCAGTGATATTTGATTTTTTAGTACTGTTACATCCATAAAAGAATTACACAAAAGAATTATATAAAAATAATTAAACAAACTGACGTAGCTTCATATAATATGTTAGAACTACTCTTCAATAAAAGTAATTTTATAATATGACGAACCTCATCAAGCTATGTAGATTTGTGGGATTGCTTTTTTGTAATCTCTTTATAGTTACAGTATTTCCTTTTTTTATTTGATCGGGCTATGTGGTCCCATTTTCTTTTAGTTATGCGCGAAATGAACCACGTAGGTCATTAGGTACAAGTAGATTTTGCACCCTCCAACTACCTAAAGCTTACACACCGTCCTTCAATTTAGATTGTTAAGATGGATGGAAATTAAGTGATGTGGCACAATCTTGACGGTTAGATCTTATTGGAGGGTGCAAAGTGTCAGTTTTGATTCAGTTTGAAGTGCAATGAATCAATTTTAATAGGTCTTAAGTGTAAAACTCCTAATCGTTTGAGGTTGCAACGGGTAATTATCCTAGGTACTTCTAATATTGTGACTTTGATCATGCACCGCGCAAAGAATGAGAATTTGTTTCTGAGGAGTAAATTCTGAGCTGAATCTCTTTTAGATTGCTTTTGATGACATGCATCTAGAAATCTGGGACTTCAAATTTCAGATTCTAGTTTAAACTTAGCCTTTTGTTTTTGGCAGTACTCCAGATCATACTAAATGGGTAGGTGCATTTCACAAGAAGCAGGACTTCATTGATGTTGTAGAGGTAAGCGAACTCAAAAACCGAATGACTTTGAGACTCTCTATTATGTACATTTTTTGCTCTTGCCATAGGAATGAATGTTCATTTTCATTTTTATGCTTGCGTGAAACTTATCTGCCTTGTCATTCAAACCATTATAAGCTTCTTCCAATCTACATCAGGACATGAAGAAATTTAATACATCATGGGAATTCTTGTGATTGCAATATGTAGCAGTTACATTGGTATCCAGAAGAATTTTTCCTTTAAACCAGTTCTTTGTAGGGTTAATCACAGGATTAAGTCACTAGTTCTGAATTGAGATTTTGCAGTAGTCAGGAACTGTGTGTTCTCTTATTTGCAGCCTGCCAATTGCAACATTTTCTTGTGAGCAGTGGAGGTTGAGTCCTTGAAAAGTTTTAGTGCGTGGAAGATTTTAATGCTTAAATTGAAAGAAAGAGGCAAGGGGGAAATTTTCCTTCCAGCTGGTTTATTATGGGAATACTTTGTTGTGGCATTCTTAGGTGGCCTACAACGTAATTGAGTCTCTAGTTGGGAAAAACTGTATACTAGGAAGAGAAATGCATTGCTATATGGTCTGTTGGAAACTTGGATACTCTGGAAATCTTGAGGGAGCATTGCAGTTTTAGTGTAAGCATTTTGATCTTCAGTTTGACCTCACAAGATTTATTGCAGAAGTGAGGTAGTTCTTGGATTCTATGGTGAAGAATAAATAAATTACGTTTCTGGGACTGGAAATGTGCTGCTCTACGGTAAATTTCCAGCCCAGTTCTCCTTCAGGGAACATTGCAACTCTATTTCTCTTTGTAGAACGCTCTTTTATTTATTTAGTTTTTTGAACTTTTATCTTGTTCCTTGTTTTGCATAAAATTTAAATTATTGCGTAACCACCCTGTGCTTTTAACCCTTTTCCATTATAAGATCTAGATTTTCAACATCGAACCACTTTGTAATTTGGCTCTTTTTTAATACAAGGCCTCCATCTAATTTGTCATCAAATGGATGACAAATATCATGTAGAATTATATTAATGCCTACCCAACTACAGCGGGCCCACCCACCGTCCTACCCAGCAATGCTGTTGGCAGCATGGTTGGGTAGGCACCGCCAAAAATGGCCCTAACTAGTCATGCTGTCATTGTTGGGTGTAAGGTTTGTCATTGCAATTACCTATAAAAGTTAGATAATTAGTTGTTGCAATTGATTTCCATTGTCAATTTGACAAGAAATATGGGGGAGACCTTATATTGAAAAAGGGACAAAAGTTAGATAATTGAAAAAGTCAACATAAAATGATTCTCTTATAATTTCTCTAAAGTTTTGTTACACAAGATTTGAAAGTTCTTGCTCGTCCAAAGGATGATATGCAAATAACTACTGTATTGTAGATGATTGGTGCTTCTAGTTATATGTATGGTAGAAGTATGCATAATGCTCTTTAACGTTCTTGCTGGCAATGTACAGAGGGGCCATGAAAGGCAAGCTGATAGTGAGTTGCGCTCTGCCTTCAGAGAGAATACCAAAGTATCAATTGTTGTACAGGGATGTGTAAAAGGTGAAGTGACCTCAGTAAGACTCGATGGAGCTTTTAGATTATCTTATGGAGTACATGTTGATTTGAAAGAATGCCAAGTTTTTTTTTTTTTCTCTGGGGGAATTTCCGCAAAAAAATTGTTAAAGAAAGTGAAAGTTTTTGCAGTGTAACTTTCTTTGGTAGATTTGACATGAACAAGAAAAAAAAAAAAAAGAAAAAAAAAAAAAAAAAAGAAAAAAGAAAAAAAGGAGAGAAGTATTAGAAAATTGCAAAGTTTGTTTTGCATGCTACCAAAGGTGCCCAGGCCCGTTTCCTTGTCATAGTAGATATTGTACCATTCTGCAGAAGAGAGAGATGGGTTCTAGAACGCACTACTTTAGTTGAGCTTATCCTCGTGGAAGTCCTATTTCTTTTGGTATAGATTTGCTTTATCGAATTATTAATGGGGATTTAGGCAAGTTGCAGGTCAATTCAGCTCACGTATTATTTATCGTCGACTCTCAAAATGTCTCTTTAGATTCCCTCTCAAGAAATTGCTTATTCTCGTCTACTTCCAATGCAGAGATGGCTACTCGGTTATTCCCGTATAAAAAAGAGGCTTCTATCGGTATCAATTTGAATCCTTTAGAGAAGAGGAGAAGAAGAAGCTATGTGGAAAAGGCAAAAAAAAGAAAAAAAGAACAAAAAAAAAAAAGAACGTTCACTTTAAATGGGTCTTGAAAATAACTCTAGCTGTCTGTTATTTCACTTTTTCTCTTCAGAAGCTATTCTCTCTCAAACCAACCTCAGCCATCATCCTCCATTTTCTTCTGCCTAGAGGAGATTTGGAGCTTCGACTCCTCCCTCCCTCTTATTTGGCCACCAACAGATTGTTCATAATGCTTTTCTTTTCCGAATTTTTTTTTTTTTCTTCCATCTATAGCACCTAGGAGTGTCGATCTGCTGTTTACTGGCCTCTAAAGACCACCACGCGCCTCACATGTGAGTTTCACACGCTGCCACACTAATGAGGTTCTGCCACCGTCATGCACAGCACCACTAAGATCAATGGCTTCAGTTCTCCTAGAAATGACCACTAGTTCTTTTCCTAGTGTGGCGCGTGAACCTCACGCACCACCATAGACAGTGGAAGTCTTTTGCCAAGGTATTGACGCTTCCTTTGGTTGTTGCGTTCCTATGTTTTTGCTTTCCCTAATGATCAAGACAAAGCGGTTGTGGAAGGCTTCTATAGCCAGTTCAAAAATAAAAGATGCAGCATACTTCTTTTCGCTGCAACTTTTAGTCGCAATGTGTTAGTCTGTTTATCAGACTATTTTAAAACTACCTCAAGCGGTTTCCCCTCAGTGGAAAATGGGTGGGAGCTATTTTTTTTTTTTTTTGCTCCAGATCCTTTTTTTTTTCTTTTTCTTTTTTTATTAGTGTTGCATTTGTTTGTTTTGGAATGATTGTTGAGGACTTCCACCTCTTTAAATCTTATATCATGTAACTTTTAGTTTATCTAAAAACTTGCTTGCTTAGGAAAAAAAGAGTTCTGCTATATACAAGCACAGTTGCGTACTAATTTGTGTACCAATACTGATTCATTCACATTTAAAATTTAAATTAACACTGTTTTCAATAAAATCTACTTTCTGATCAATCACATCGCATTGGTGCATAAATTAGTGCACAATTGTGCTTGCAACTATATTTTTCTGAGAAAAAAATGGTCTTGAGAATGCCCTATATTTTCTTCTTTGAGTTCTTCTATAGGGTAGCCACTATTTGCAGTACACACAATGCACTCACTACGTGGCTGCTTCTATCATTTTTTTTTTTTACACAAAACGTATGTTTTGATAGGATTTGAAAGTTGGTTTCTATTTTCACTCACATTCAAAATCATCTCGCGAAAGACCTGGCCTTCTCCCTCGACAGCAACCAGCATCAGCAATGTCTTACCCAGTGCCACTCGGTGATGACGTCTCTCTCGTCAATGCCACCAAGCGAAGCTCCTTCTTCTGCCCAATGTCGTTGCTCCCCGCGAGCTCGTTGAACGGAGCAAATTTGATTTGAATCTAGCGACACTACTCTAGTGGAGCTTTGTTTCACCGTTGCCCCTGCTCATCTTCTTAGGTAACATTTCATGGTCCCTTTTTCCTTCCGTATTGGACATTCTTTTTGTGTATTGAAATAGATGAATCTAGGGTTTTGTGAGATGGGTATTGTGGCTTAGGGCATGGAAAAAAATGCACGAGTGTGTTTTCATTTGAATGTTACTTTCTCCCTCTTTGAGACTATGTAAAATATGCTTCCTGGTAGGATTTATGAGGAAGAGCTTAAGCAAGTTTAATGATTTGAAATAAAATGCATTTAATTTCAATGGGAATCTCAAATGTTATTATCTTTATTTGGTTGTGTTATTTTTGTGAATAATTGTTCTTATGCTCTAGCTTGATTAAGATCTTTGACTTTAGTTATTCATGATGAGATTATTGGATTTATTTGCAATATTTTGTTTACACGATTGTTGGTTTGGATGCTTGAGAGTGAGTTTCTAACTCAAAATCTTGTGAAGTGTACTTAAAACAGCATTATAAGGTTTGAAGATCCTCTCAATTTCATTATTAGCTTGCCTTACTTTATTAATAAACAAACTGATTGGTTAGAATGGGAAGACTTTTCCAAAATGGAAATAGGATTCAAAGGATAAACAAAAAAAGAAAAAAGAAGAGGAAGAAGAGAAGCTAAAAAAATAAAGATCAACTTAGCAGGCTTATTAGATGGTTTGAATGTTTACTGGGTTCATCCTACTTCTGAGAATGGACCAAGCTTTTGCTTTTAATTTTTTCCTTCAATACATTTTATAGAAGGGACCACTTTGTACTTTTGCAGCTATATATATTAGTATGGTAGTGTATGTATTTGGGGCTTAAGCATTTTGACCTGAAGATTTAGAAAATAAAGATCTCAAAGTGACAATTATTAACAAACTCTAGCAAAATAGGTCTGATTTTGGAAAGAATAAGTAGTTTCCATTTAATGCAAAATATGGAGTATTTTGGTCATTCCACAATATGTTAACAAGTGAAATGAGTAAAATATCTCATATTTTATACTAAACAGATCCCATTTATTTCACTTAAAATGGAGAGGATGATTGTCTGATCTGAAAGTGATTTTGAAAAATACAAAATGGTGCATAAAGCTAGATGTGTTCAAAGGTTGTAGAGATATGATGATACTAATGAGGATATAAAATACAAAGGTACTAGGAGAATATGATGATGTCTTTTGGAACCTTTAATCTGAAATTTATAATCCCACATTATGCCACTTTTTTGAGTTCTCTAATGTCATTATGAAATCAGACCTACTTTTTTGGGCAATTTTTCAATTGCTCTGTTACTTGAAATCTTATTTCTTTTATATTCAAATATGCAACATGCCAACATATAGCTTAAAGCAACTTTTATTCAATGGTGTGTTGTCAAATACTAGAAAGTTCATTTAAGATACACAAATGACTATAGAAACTCTTTTGCTTTATGAAATGAGAACAACCACGTTTTAGATTTGAGTTACATCATTATGAATCTAACTAATTGCATAATTGAAGCATCATTTTGATGTAAATATGTCCTACCATTCGTCGAGTAATCTGGTAGACTTTAGTCCATTTGATGATTTATTTCAGGTATATTTATTTGAATTTTTAAATTCCAGATATTAACATATTAATTTCTTTAAAGTCATTCCATTTTGCCTAACAACATACCTGTTTGAGCAAATGCCACCTTATATACCCTACCTTCCGCCAAGTAATTCGAAAGACCTGCGGCAAGAAGCGCCCTCGGCATCAACTATGCCAACTAGTGCAAAATTTGAACAAAATCATGGAAGTTCATTCAGGATGACTGACGAAAGTTTTCATGACGCCGATGCTATTATAGTTTTGTTTGCCTGGATTTTATGCTAATATTGTTTTGATGCTAATCCATCCATATATTTCCATTTTTAAAAATGTTTTCGATATAAATGAAGATTTAGAGGGTATCACTATTGTCCCAGATAATGAGGTATGAGTTGAAGCACCATGATTCGGTATGGAATTTGATAGTGCAAAAGAGCATACGACCTACTATAAGCAATATGCCAAGTAAGAGGGTTTTGGTCTACGGACATTCAGGATTAGGAGAGATAATGATGGGAGGCATGTGTATGTGACCATTGGTTGAGCTCGTGGTGGAAAGTACCAACCTAAGGGTAGTAATATCTCGAAACCACGGTCAACAACTAAAACGGATTTGAAGACAAAGGTAAATGCGACGTTGAACAAGAATGACGGATTATAGTTTTGTTTGCCTGGATTTTACGCTAATATTGTTTTAATGCTAATCCATCCATATATTTCCATTTTTAAAAATGTTTTCGATATAAATGAAGATTTAGAGGGTATCACTATTGTCCCAGATAATGAGGTATGAGTTGAAGCACCACGATTCGGTATGGAATTTGATAGTGCAAAAGAGCATACGACCTACTATCAGCAATATGCCAAGTAAGAGGGTTTTGGTCTACGGACATTCAGGATTAGGAGAGATAATGATGGGAGGCATGTGTATGTGACCATTGGTTGAGCTCGTGGTGGAAAGTACCAACTTAAGAGTAGTAATATCTCGAAACCACGGTCAACAACTAAAACGGATTTTAAGACAAAGGTACATGCGACGTTGAACAAGAATGCAAATGAGTTTTCACTACTATTGAAAATGCGCACAACTATATAATTGTGAGCCCCAAGAAGACAAGACTCTTGCAATCTCATAAGTGTCTAGATGAATAAAGTCAAAGGAGTCTCGAGGTCAATGATAGAGCCGGTATACGAATGAACAAGAATTATTATTTTCTTGTCGTTGACATGGGGTGTTTTAAAAATTTTCAATTTTAAGAGAAAGATTATCGAAATGTCATTGATAGGACTAGACATTTAAGGTTGGGTAAAGGAGGCAGCAGAGCACTTAATCAGTATTTCAAAAGAATGAGATATCATAATAATGTCTTCATTTCTAACATGGACGTGGTTGATGAGGGAAGATTATGGAATGTGTTTCAGGTTGATGCTCAGAGTTGAGCGGCTTATAAGTATTTCAGAGACTTTGTAACCTTCAATACAACGTACCTAACAATAGGTACAAGATGCCTTTTGTTCCATTTGTTAGTGTTAACCATTATGGGCAATCCATACTATTAGGGGTGAGATTGTTTTCAAGCGAGGACACACATACTTTGTGTGTTCTGAATGTGGTTGTATTGCATGAATGGTCAGGTGCCCAAAACCATCACAACTGACCAAGATCGAGCAATGAAGAGTACTATTGCCATTATATTCCCTGAAACTCGTCATAGATATTGTTTATAATATATAATGCACAAACTTCCAGAGAAGTTAGGATCTCACACCAAATTTAATGCGAGGTTGAAAACTGACATTTAAACTGCATTATATGACTCACAGACCACCACAGAATATGAGGAGAGTTAGGGTCAACTACTTGGAAGTATGATCTGGTCAGCAATAAATGACTTTAATTCTTATACGAGGAAAGGTCTTTTTGGGTTCCTTCTTACTTGAAGAGTGTGTTTTGGGCTAGTATGAGCATGACCCAAATGTTGGAAAACATGAATGCATTTTTCGATAGGTATGTTCATTCCGGAATGACATTGAAGGAATTTGTTGACTAATTTGATAATGCTTTTAAAAAGAAGGTTGAGATAGAGACAAATGCGGATTTTAATTTTAACAACCAAACTATTCCATGCGTGTCCCATTTTAACATTGAGAAGCAGTTTCAAAACTTATATATAAATGTAAAGTTCAAAGAGGTTCAAGAAGAGTTACTGGGCCTAATGTGTTGTTGTAATTGTTTGGTAAGCACACAATGGTGCATTTTAAAATAAGATGCCTTGGATGAAATATCTATTAATGATCACATCAAAACAATCCAATACTCAGTTTACTATAACGAAGAGGAGGTGGAAGTAAAATGCACGTGTGCACTGTTTGAGACGAGGGTGATTCTATGTAGGCATGCACTTAGAGTTTGTTAGTTGAAGAAGATTAATGTGCTATCAGATGTATATGTCTTGGATCACTAAAGAAATGACTTAAAGAGGAGATACACATTACTCAGCAGTAGTTATGATGACCAACGGGACAGATCAGATGCACAGAATTATGAGTTTGTAGTTAAAAGATGTTTGCAATTAAGAACCAAAATATCCTCAGATAATGAAAAAGGTAGTGCATTCATGTGTGTTGTTAATGAGTTTAAGATAAAATGTGAAAGTTCAATACTAGAGTCAACATTCGAACAAACAAAGGTCAAATCAAAGGTGGTCTTGGATAAGGGTAAGAAAATATTAAACCCTAACATGGTTCGAGGGAAAGAAGGACCCCCAAGTAAGAAAAATGTTCCACTAATAGAAAATATGGCAACAAAGAGAAAGAAACCGGTAATAATTATTGAACTTTGCATTGTTAATACTTAATATTCTGATTATAATGTATGTCTATTTCTGTTTTGGAACTTAGACTTATAGAAAAATCTTTATAGATGAAACAAATTGGATGACACCTCGGGATCTCAACAACACCAATTTGATGATGGGGTTGGTGTTGGAACACAAAAAAACATTCTTACACAATCGACTCCACCCGAAAATGAGGTTAATTGTGTCTTTTCAATAAGTAAAAACTATGTATGACATCATGATGTAAACAATTTGGTTAAAGAAAAAGCGTGCTTCAGTCCTTGTTTTAATTATAGTTGTTTTCTTTCAAATGTGTGACCATATTGATGCACACTTGTAACTCCATGGTGATGAGAAGCAACATTTTTTGAAACTCTTGGAGAGGGTATAATGTAGTTTGTGTATGTGTGGAAGGTTAATTTTTGTCACATTTTTAGTATCCTCTTCAATTAGTTTTGTGGATTGTGGCTACTCACAAAAAAAGGGTTTTGTGGATTGTGGTGAATCCACTCAAATCAATTCATTTTGTGGTGTGATTACTCGTAGCATAATGAATCTATTTAGTTATATTAATGGACATATAAATGTTGTGGTGTGCTTTTGTTTCTCTAAGGTGTTGAAGTCCAGATAGGACACCCTCTAAAAGTAAAGGCAGGACAGTCTTTAAAGAAAAATTCGGCAAGGATAAGGTCCTACATCTTTAATAGGTATTATTGTAATTGTGCTAATATTTGCTTAGGAAAATTATCTTTACATCATATGCAATTATTTTGCACGTGCTCTGAATGTCTGAAATGCTTCTTTTTGTGCATGCATCTTTGGATGAGTCTAAGGCCAAGGAAAATGAATCTGCTCCTCTCTTGTTGAAGTTTGGTAATCAGAAACTTGTCTTAGGAACCCTTTCCAAAAGGAACTTCCCTCAGCTATTTATTGCATTTCTTTGAATTATTGCATTTATTAAGAACCCTATTGTAAATTCAAAAGTTTTATTTTGCATAAGGGTTTTTTTATTAAAACAATCAAAATTAAACCCGTTTCCGATTTTTGATAACAAGGTGATTAATGTGATGATCACTTTATGCACAACAAACGTTCCATGGATTGCCTTTGTATGGTACATTATAATCTCGTTTGGTTGCTTCAAGTTCAAATCCAAAGAGAAGATAAATATAAACAATGTATTTTAATACATTTGTTCAATGTTTGTCACTTAGTCACAGCTCCATCCAATCCCAGTTTGCTATTTACATACAATTTACCCAAACCAAGCCAAAATAATTACAAAAATGACAATTCAATACAAACACAATAATTTTTATTTTTCCCTATGAAGAGCTCTCTCTCTCTCTCTCTCACACACACACATACTTTAACTTCCTTTTTACAAACTTGATCCTCACACACCAATACGTTATCCCACATCTTCTAAACTTTGATCTCTCTTGTACGAATGTTCTCCTCTAGCGAATGAAGTATATCCGTCCAAATGAAAAATTCACATTTTCTCGCTTCTTCCTGCACACAATAAGAACATTTAATTAAAATGATAAAACAGTGAAAAATGAAACTCAATATGCTAATTAACATAATAAGTTACTTTACCATGTTATAGTTTGGGCAGACGAAAAATTTCATTTCAGGATTTTTCATAGGCGTGACGTCTTTAGTAGTGCTTTCGAATCACATCAACAACTTGGCATTTCCAATACAAAATCATCAATAATAGACGATGATGATTGTGTAGATGCCATTCATGATTCTGAAAACACTGCACATAAGTTCAGATTAGTAAAGAGGCCGATTTCATAATAAGGTAGTCTGGGAGTACCAAAGAGGCCAATTTCCTTCTAGGATTTCATATTGTGGAATAGCCAAAATACTCCATATTTGCATTAAATGGATACTAATTATTCTTTCCAAAATCAGACCTACTTCGCTAGAGTTTGTTAATAATTTTATCACTTTGAGAAGATCTTTATTTATTTTCTAAATATTCATGTCACTCATCCAAGCCAATAGTCGTGTAAACAAAATATTGCAAATAAATCCAACAATCTTATCATGAATAACCAAAGTCAAAGATCATAATCAAGCTAGAGCATAGGAACAGTTATTCACAATATTAACACAACCAAATAAAGATAATAACATTTGAGATTCTCATTGAAATTAAATACATTAAATACACAACCAAATAAAGATAATAAAGTTATTCTTGATTTTGAATAGATCTCAAATAACCTATTTAGTCCTAAGATTAACAAAAAAAATTATAATACCCTTAATTCTAAAAAATGAAAGGGTTTTTTTCTATATCTTTAAGTGAAAGAAATGGGTGGTGCAAAATTGATCAAATGTGGTAGAATTTGAGGGTGTTGATAGTTTGGCAGCAATGTTTTTTTTTTAAATTATCATTTTATTTCATTGACAAAGAAGAGAGAGGTGCTATATTATTACAAGCCACTGTCAGCTCATAAAATGCAATATTATTTTGATTATAAGTTGAGAAACAAAAATGACACCATAGAAAAACTAAAAGATCTTAATTTTAAACAAAAAAATTGTAATTTAAATAAATATTTTATTTCTACTTAAATAGAAAACCACTTGATTGAAGATGACAAATGAATAATAACATTTATAATGGAAGGCATATAAATTATCAAAACCGCTTTGAAGAGGTTGGGCTATTATTTTGGCTTTAACAATCCCCCATAAAAGATTGCCACATCAGCAACTCTACTTAAAAGATTTTGAAGTTTATCACACCCAATAATTTCAAGTCCAAGAGTCTTGAAATGTTTTCATCGTTGAAGCCTATCTTCCAATTTCTATTTTTCATATGGGTTGTACCCTGTAGATACTGTTTTGAAGTTCTCATCCCCATTGTCACTTTATGTTTTGAAGTTCCTATCATTCTGCAGTCTCTGAAGAGAGAATAGATTTTTCTTGTATCCACATTCCGCAACAACTAAAGTAATACCTGGGTAGCACATTTAGACGTTGGTGCTAACCATTGAGAGCTTGCTCGTCAAAACCAAACCAAAGAGATTCAGGACACTAAGATATGAGTGATGGAAACTTTCTTAAAAAAAATAAAAAAAAATAAAAAAATAAAAAATAAAAAATAAAAAAGTGGAAATAGAATATAGCTTGTAAATCCATTTTATATGGGTCTAATTTAGACATAGGAATATGGGGTTGGGGTTTTTTTTTTTTTTTTTTTTTTTTTTTTTTTTTTTTTTTTTTTATGTTTCCTATTTTTCTCAACAACCAAATAGAGTTGCTAAAGTAAAATTAAATAATGTTAATTTTCCAAATAGAGTTTCCCATTTGTCTCCCAACAATGAAACTAAATTACAAAAAGAAAAACAAATAATTTTACAATATCTATTTTCCAAATCGCAAAAAATGTTAAAAACCTGTTGTAAATTTCAAACCTGTTTTAGTAAGCAAAATGTTAACAGAAAAAAAAAAAAAAAAAAAAAAAAAAAAAAAAAAAGGAAAGGAAAAAGGTTGCCGTAGTCTCTTCCTGCGTAGCCTCTCTATCTTCTCTTTGTCAACACCCCTTCCCCTTCCAAAAGCAAAATCAAGCCTCTCTGTATCTACCCAAAAATGAACACAGTGCATCTCCTATCTTTTGGCGATAGAGAGAGAGAGAGTTGGAGGACAGACGACAATGATTTTCTTGTTTCTGTCCGATAGGGGGGCGAGAGGTAGGCGAGGAGCTCTATAGATTTGAGTGTGAGAGGGGGAGCCAGGGGTTGCGATGGGCTACAAGGGCTGCAAGTGAGAGGGGGAGCGGGATTTCCTGATGTGCGGTCACATTGTAGTTCCAATTAAAAAGATACGTGGCATTAATCTATTGGAAGGTTGCTTTTCGATGGAGAGTAGACTGACTGATTATAAGATTTTCTCATAAATTATTTGGTACCATTTCCATTTCCATTTCCGAATTAGTTTTCCTTTTCTCAACATTAAATTAACTTGTAGCCCCCGCTTTATATTATACTAAACATGTCCCATTTATTTCCTTTACTCAACACTTAAACTAACCTGTAATCCAGATCAACTAAGTTCATAATATTTATAGGTCTCTCAAATTTGTATGATTTGGTGGTCATTAATGGAAAGAAATTGAAATAGAACACCACAATCTCTGCATGATTTGGCGATTTTAGCTCAAGCAGTAAATATGGTTGGCCATTCATCTCGATTTATTGAAATAAAAAGTCAAAAGATTTATGATATTCTATATATCTATAAAGAAGTGCATGCTAAACCTTAGAATCACAGATTACCCTCCCGCAGATTTGCTGGCTTCGCGTCAGTGGACTGAGGGCAGTTTCGCATCGGTGGATTGAGGGCTTTGTGTCGTTGGATTGAGGGCTTTGCGTCGGTGGTTTGAACGAACGGAGGACTTGGGGACTGAGAGATGCCGCGATGGGCCTGGCCTCCTCGAGGAAGAAGACAAATGGCTCAATTTTGGGAGGGCTTTGAGGGAGGAGGGGGGGATGACTAAGGTTGAGAGATGAGCGACCTAATGCTTGAAATCGGTTCGGTGTTTTAGTGAACCCAGTCTACACGTCATGTGTGCAATGGATTCACCCAAATAGTGACTACTCCAAAGAATTTTCATTCTTCTTTTCTGTAGCTCTTAAATCAAGTTTGCATGGGAAAGGAATCAACTTCGTCCTTGAGAACATTCCAGGACATGAAAGTTAAATAAAATATTATTATAATATAATTTTTTAATATTATTTTTATTTTAAGATTTGAGAAAATTAAATTACTTTTTATATTTTATTTAGGAGTTCGTAAAAGTTATAATGATTAGATAATATGAGATAGTTTGTGAAAACAAAATGGGCCTCAGTCTTGCAGTTTGAATTAATTCTATCTTTGGCACATTATTGGCATCGTGTAAATGTCAAAATCCCCCAAAGAGAGGATCAGATGAAGTGTTAGCTTATGATACAAAATTACAAAGTTGCACTCAAGATTTAAGTAAAGAGACAAATTCATCAAACTATAGGAAAAGAAAGGAACATCATATATTTTGGCCTCAACTGTTATATATCACAATAATATCAATATTACATGGCGACCTCTCAAAATGGAGAGGGAAAGAAAAAGGCAGACTCGTAATCCAGACATGAAGGAGATAACCCAAAGCACAACTCTATGCCTTTTGAGTGCGTATGTACAAATGAACTCATGTTTTTGGAACAAAAACGCAGAAAACTAAGCAGAGAACAACCTATGCACTCTTTCTCATTTACTACCCAAAGTAATTTTTGTTACAAAAGAATAAACAAATGGAGATGTCTTTATTGACAAAAGGTGAAGAACCAATAGGTCATCGAACTGTACTCATGCTCATCCTTGAAGCCTTGATCCTCAACCCCAAGGGCTTCTCTTGAAGATACTAGACAATCCTGGTACCTGAAGAAGAGAGAAGACGCATATGTATTCATTCATGACAAAATGTTCGGTTTCCCTTGCCTTATCACCAGATTATTAGATCCCTTTGACTGAAGCACTATAGCCATAGATCTCAATCTGTTGGTTATCTCAGTAAATGATGGCCGGGTTTCAGGATCTGGAGACCAACAATCTTCCATCAGCTTCCTCCACTCAGGATCACAATGTTCTGGAATAGGAGGTCGAAGAGTGTTCTTCACAATTCCCCCTTGATTCACAATACACCAAATCATAGAATCATAGTTAAAAGTAAGATAGAAAGCTGTTGATATTCTTTAATTATGATGTATGGTGAAAGAATAGAAGGAAACTTATAAAATCAGAAATAAACCAAGCCTCTAGTCAGATAAGCTAGTGAAAAGGTTCTTCAAATTGATATTTTACTTGTTGGAAGTGTCTGTATGAAGAATAACTCCAGCCAGCCAATATATTGACATCTTGTAGCCCATTTTTTGTGTTTAAAATTGTAGTATTAGAAATCGGTATTAACAATGAAAATATAGATGGTGCGCTAAGTTATATGCAGGTTTTCTTTCTAACTTGAAAAGCACAAGCAACCTGCTTTACTAGTGACGACTTGACACAGGCTGAAGTTCCACAATCAGTGTACCAATGACAATACCACTCAAACCATCTTCATCGCAAATGAGGAATTATAAGCATTGCTACCCCAAAGTGCAAGTACACAGGTTCAATTTTTTAGAGTGGCCACTTCATGCAAAATACTAAAGTTTAAAATAGCATCCAAATTTAGACCGCAATACACTGCTTTGGCAGGTAACAACGGTCTTTGAGCCACCATCACCACCATCAAACCCAGCCCCCATGCCTTGTCCATCACCCTACAGCTTTTGCCACAAACACTATTGCAAGAAAGATGCAGGCAGAAGAAAGGTGGTTTTGTTTTACTTTAGTTTTATTTTCTTAAGGAATCAGGGGCAATTTTATATTACAAATTCAAGTATGCGCTATAGTTTTCATCCTTACGGTAATATTATGGGTCTCCAATGTTATTAAGTTTTTTATGAATAGTTTTCTCAGTAGTCTAGGATTAATAGCGATAGTCCTGTGGTCACGTACTGAAGTGTTGAAAAGAGTTGTGAATAGTAGTGAAAAAGTAATAATAGAATATTGAATAGTAGTGAAAAGTAATGAATAGTAGTAAAAAGTAAGTGAAAAGTAATGAATAGTAGTGAAGTATTCTGATAATACCTCAGGTATTCTCAATACCCAAACCTAGCTGAACTCTTAACTCTTTCAAGCAAATAAAAGACAAAAAAAAAAAAGAATTTTACTAAAATTTTGCAACTATGATCCTTTTTCAAGGGGTGATGTTGAGGAAACCCAGGTTGATGTTTAGGGTAACTAGGTGTGATGTCCAAATTTATCTTTTACTTCTTTTTTCTTCAATTTCCAGCAAATTGAAACCTTGCAACCATGCCTGAGTAATCATCCTTAGAACACTGAAATCCTCACATTTAAAAACCTCAGCACAACAAGCCTTTGTTAGAGTCAACCCACAAAGCCAGATCTGCTAACGTTCCCAGTTTAGCGTTCACATCCCCAACTCAGATCTGAGTTTTTTTTCCTTCTCTCACTTGCTTTGAGCTCCAGATCATACCAAACTTGTTACTCTGTAATTGGAACCCCTTAATCCAACCTATTTTCCAGTTTTTTTCCTCAACTCCTTGCCCCAACCAACTCTCCTAAAATACCTGCTGTTAAATAAAATCCTGGAGTCGCTTAAACCCTTCAAAATACAAACTTAAATAGTCTAATTTTGTTTAATAGGTAAAACATATTTTATTAATACTGAAATAGGCATAGCCCAAGTACACAGAATTATAAAAAAGAATACACCTAGTTAGGAACTAGAAATGGATACAAGGAAATCATGAAGGTGGAGACCATTAAAAACTGTAGCAATGGCCCAAGTAAATAGTCTTCAAGAAAAAACTCCTAAATTCTTCTAGGGAGCGCTCCCTATCCTCAAGATTGCGGTCGTTGCTTTCCCTCGGAATGCACCATAGTAAACAAATTAAATCATCTAATTCAAGACATAAACCTAGATAACCCATTCCATCCTTCAGAAATCTGATCTATAATATTATTCAATAAGGTGGAAATATTCATGTAGACTAAGATCTTTGGGCTGCTCTCCACATCAATTCGGTGCCAGATCTCTTTCACATATCATAGCTTTAGCACCACACAACTAGACAGCATACCATAAACCTCACTTCACCATTGCTTTACTGCTAGAAAACCAGTCACTACCACCATAATATCATCTGCCTCAACTTTGAGTTCAACTCTTGATACATTTGAAAAGATTAGCTTTCTCAATGTTAAAAACCTATAACAATAAATTCTTTTCCATCTTAATCCAATTCCCAAAATGGCCCCACTTCCACTTTCCACCAATCGCCTGTTCATTTTTTTAATGTACTTTTAATTAGCTAAATATCTCCTACTTTTTGCACCCATTTCTTCATTTAATATTTAAAATGTTAAATGATGAACCTTTTCATTGATAACTTCCAGCACAGCCTCTTTCTCCCTCATTACTATTTGTAGTAGGATACCATACATGCATGAGGATACATTGTTTTTAATGAAGGGGACACAGCCCGTAATTTATTATGAGTATGTATACACATTGTATGTTCCACATTTTCGTAAATGAATTTTTTATTTCTATTTTTTCTTCTCCAGTCAGTTTATTGCATTGTCAATTTATTGTTTACTAGTTGCACCAACTGAAGTGCTTTCCAAATTAAACAAATAGTTTATTCCCTATTTATAATAATTGCAGCAGTTTTGCCAATAATTCCATTTTACATGAAGAACAAACATGTTAATATTTTCAAGGAAATCAAAAAATAATTATTTCATTGCCCTTTGAAGCATTCCAAAAGTAGAGTGGCATTTCACAATCAGCTCAATAACATAAACTTACCAATAATTGCACCACAATGCATATTTTCATAAGGTTCCTCCCCTGTCAAGATCTCCCACATTGAGATGCCAAATGAGAAAACATCGACCTGTTAAAAGCAATACCATATAATTAACTGCCTTACCAAATCATTTCTTTTAACATTGAGTCAGAACTAAAAATGATTTCTTCCTTCCTTTACACTATGACATATAACATGGCGCCACTAACCTTCTCAGAGACCCGACTACTGCTGCCATTTAACAATTCTGGTGCCATCCATGGAAGTGTTCCTCGCACACCACCAGACACCAGAGTATTACGTTTAATTCTTGATAATCCAAAATCTCCAACCTGCAAAAACAAACACCATAGACAAATGCAAGTGGTAAATCTGAACTTGCAACTTGAATCAACCAGGATATTCCCGCCAAAAAAAACACATAAAACTTGTTAGTATCATCAAATTATGGCTTCTAGTAGAAGGTTTCCAGCAGAAATCAATTAAGCCAAGTCATGTCACTATCATGCCTCTTGGGGGGAAACACTGAGAGAAATGGTTGATGTTTTGAAAATTGGGAACGTTCCTTGGACGAGCTCAAGAGAATCTTCTTCAACACTCAATTTTTTTGGGCTACTGCAATAATTTCAATGGGTCTAGTTTTCATGATTTCCTAGTATCCATGACTCATTCCTAACTTGTAGCTTGGTTTTCTCTTTCTACCTCCTGTGTAGTTGGGCTGCACCTAGCTTCTTCTATAAAATTTTTTTTATTTTACCTATATATTAAAAAAAAGAAAAAAAAGGAGGGTTTGTCACATTTTACCTTGCAGATGGGTCGTTGTGGATCCCTCAGGTTGACAAGCAAATTGTCACATTTCAAGTCAAAATGAACGATATTTTTTGAATGCAAGTATTCCATGCCAAAAGCTGCATCCATGGCTATTATAAGCTTTTTACGACGGTCAAGTGCTCTGCACAAAGAATCCAAAGATGCACATGTGTATAAATAATTATTGGAAGAACATATACAGAATTAATAGGAGGATAAATTACCTATCCTTCTTAAGTAGGACATGCCTAAGTGACCCATTCACCATATACTCGGTTACAGTTGCCAAGGTTCCTCCAGTTCCATCTGGGACGACACCATAAAATGCGACCACATTTGGATGGTGAAGATTTGACAGAATCTGAGCCTCTCTCCAGAAGTCTCTGGTCTAGTAAAGCCATCAATTGACAATTTAAAGTTTAGCTCAAATAGGTAAAACAATTTCAAATTGAGTAAAGGATTCACAGACAAGCATGCATATATAAGCATTGCATACCAAATAACAGCTTATATATGATAGACAACGACCCATATGTTCCAGAATCAATCTCACTTAGAAAAACTAACTTTTATACCAAAAACCATTTGCAACCCAAATAACAGCTTTTATATGATAGACAACGTCCCATATGTTCCAGAATCAATCTCACTTAAAAAAACTAACTTTTTAATTTGCATACTCACTATTGTTATTTGAGTATGGGGAAGACCATTAAGAAGAAAAATAAGTAGGTACCTACCAACCGTTCTTGTTCCGATGATCTCCCTGAAAAGCAACTCTTTTTTATTCTCTTTATGGCAACATCTGTTCCTCGCCATTTTCCATGATATACAGTCCCATAAGTACCAGATCCTAATTCCCGCAATTCTTCAAGATCAGCATTCTTTATAATCTGTATATTTGAAAAAAAAAAAAAATCAGTTGCAGGTAGAAACCATAACATTGGAAACATAAAGTAGGGAAAATCTCAGAGAGCTGGTCACTTTTAATACTTGTATCAGTATCCACAGACAGTCAGCCCCGAAGGGATAAAATCATAAGTCAACTAAGAAAATCCCATCTTTTGGGCTATAGCCTGGACAGAGGTTATTAAAGAGATATCAGTAGAACTATGAATTCAAATAGAGGCTTCTTCCTTCCAGAAAGTCCAAATATTCCGGCAATTGACCATTGCCTTATTAAGCTATTGCCTGAGAACCTAGAAAACAAAATTTTAGTCATCCATGCAGTACCTACACGAGAGAAACTTAAAAATCCTTGACCAAGTACACTTCTTCATTTCTACCTTTTGAGGGTGAATCTCCTTCAAAGTCACACCAAACACAAGATTTTCCAAGAAAAACTATCCCCCTCTTGGGGAAGATCGAATTTATCTAGCACAAAATTTATGTGCATCAATGGATAAATGAACCTTTTACGTAACAGGTAGATGACCACGATTTTGCAAGCTCTATAATGGAGGTAGAAAAGAATTTAGGTCTAAATGCAACTTAGCATACCAAACTTTTACATTTCTAATTGAATTTCTAAATCATGACATCCAGTTATATTAGAAATATATTTCCCATTCAACAACTCTTGTATAATACAATATGGTGGAGCAAGTTATATACACTATGGAAAGAAAGATAAGAAGGCTCACGAATTTCGTTCACTTATTTTGGCTAGGGATTAAGAATCCTGTGCAACAATTCTAGTCTTCTACTTGACCTTTGAGCACACAAAATTTCCTTTATCTTTGGTGGGTAGATAGGGATCAAATCCATAGCCCATGGTTCATCAATCAACACAGCTCAACTTAAGTTGGTTTTGGAGTTCAACAATACTTTATTCCCTTGTTGAGCACTACGCTTTTTATTCAAGGTGGATCACTAGCTCACCTACAGCTAGCAAAATGTTCCTCTATAGTTCAACTCTTAAAGCCCTTCAACTTAAGTGATTAAGAGGCTAGAGGGCCATAACCAATTTTATCCCTTTCACTTGTCATTTCAACAACTCATTAATAGCTTGAAAAAGGTTGACAACTTACTACTTTCGTCACAGAGTACAACAAACTTCACCTTATATGTGTTAGTCTCTGACTTAACCTACAAGACGTCAAGGTCTCAGAAAAAAAAATGTCCCCCACTGCCTCAACAAGGTCGTGGTGACAGGGTCTTTTAGGTCAGCAAATAAAATGATAAAATATGGTTTTCCAATCAAAAGATGCTTCTTAAAAAATAATCATATTGAACCATATGATCTAAGACAGGAGCATAAGACCTGCAAACCATATATGCTGGCTTCCATTTCAGCTATCATTGCATCGTTAATTGATTCAGTCTTGTCCTCATCATCGGCCACAGCATCCTATAAAGAAAAGCAGGAAGAAACTCAAGCTTCCTAGTATATAGGAAATTTACAGAACCACAGACCAATCAAGTTCAAGCAATCTTACCTCAAACTCTAGAACTATGCTTCCCATGCTTCCTTCTTCCTCTGTTCCTGTAGGAGATAAAATATTGATATTATCGTCACTGGTTTCATCCAGTATGCATGGGGCAGTTCCAGATGAAGATTCTACGCCAGCTTGATTAGTCTCAAGCACATCTTCCACAATAATAACAGGCTTCTGCAGATTTTTATCATGAGTTCTACTTGGAGGTTTAGTTTCTGCCAATGATTGATCTTTGGCATTTGACTTCTCATTAACAGGCCCAGCAAAGCCCACACTCTTGTCAACCTTCTGATCGGGGTAAATAACTAAGTTTTCATCTAGGAGAGAGAACTCTGCCTGCAACAAAGCATCCTTGTTTGGATTTTGAGTCATTGTGTCGTCATGTGTATTCAAATTTGAGCTCAAACCACATCTAGCATGAGCTGTAGATGGGCACAAATCCACAGATTTCCTTTGAATGGGCTCTTGGATACCCATATCTTTGTGACTTGTAACAGGTTTTAGCAATGGAGGTTCAAGGGAAGCTAGCCTACAGGATGACCCAGTCATAAGATCAGTTGAAGAATCTGCGTTGTGATACTGCTGTCTGACACTTGGATCTAAGCCTGCAACTTCATAATTCCCAATCTCTGAAATCCCTTTTCCTTCTACGCCACTTACTGTTATAGTCGAAGCACAATCCTCATCATTGGCAGTTCTTTGGCTCTCAGGAGGAATTTTTTCCAGTCGGTGGTTTTGGGGATGCTCCATCAGGTTATCTACAAAAGGCTTAAAATTAACGGCCGAGGATGCAGGAAGCACTTGACCTGAAGCTTGTAACACTTGCATAGAAGTATCAATGCCAAAAGGAGATAGGTTGGAGTTCATATCCGGCAATATTGTCTTATATCCCCACCCAGTAGCAGGAGATCTCTCCTCATAAAGCTCTCCACCTAGACACAGAAAAGGATTGTTTTGACCAAACCTTTCCAAGGTTGAAAAGTTTTCTTCAAATTTTTTTGGTATCATGAAACCAGAATTATTTGAGTCTTTTTCAGCTGTTTGTTCTTTGTCATCAATGCTGCCATTACCCGTATCATTAGGTTCATTCCTCCCTGATATTTTGGGACATGTGGAAGAATTCAGCCAATCCGGTCTACTTTGAGAT
Source organism: Carya illinoinensis (assembly GCF_018687715.1). Taxonomy (NCBI): domain Eukaryota; kingdom Viridiplantae; phylum Streptophyta; class Magnoliopsida; order Fagales; family Juglandaceae; genus Carya; species Carya illinoinensis. Next base: position 13,548,540 of record NC_056755.1, read on the forward strand.
ACAGTTTCCACTAACTTATATTGCACATGAGGATAAACAAGATCATCATGCTCATGTGGTTTCAGTGGTTTGTCTTGTGAGACAGTTGAGTTTAGTTGTGGAGATAATTGAGGCTTTAGAAAATTCAAGGGGGACAATGGGCTTATTCCTTCTTGTGAACAGAAAGCAGAGCTTCCTCCATTCTCATGCAGCTTTGAATCAGAAAATGCATGTGGCAACCCTCGATGAGAATCGATGTAGTCACCAGATCCTGAAAACAGACCCAGTGGATCTTCTGTGTGAGAGATAGGCTTCTCAGAGTGGAATATCCTTTCCTTGTGCATCGGTTTCTCACAGGAGAACCCATCAAATTCACCCTCATCGTGATCAAGAGCTGGAAGCACAAATTCTTTTCTGGGGTTGTGGTTATGAAAATATCCTCCACCGGGCTGGCTGTCATTAACTTGTTTATAAGGATGGAGATGATTCATCAAAGGTACTGCCTCTTTTATAGGGTGCTTGGAACCAGTACTGTCACTGCTTGAGTCCTCAGGTGGTTGTTGAGTACTGAAAAAGGAAATGCTGCTCTCATTACTAGCTTGGCATGGGTTATCACCACACAATTGCTTATTAGCACTCCTTGAATCTTCCCCCTGAAGTGGGATTGAAGAGAAAGGAAGAGATTTATCAGGAGACCTGCTCCTATTCTGGGGTTGATTAAAATACTGAGAGGGATGCAAATCATTAAAACCATCCTTTCTCTCCAATTGAAACAGGGCAGTCGGAGTATTTCTGTAAAAACTTGGATAGCAGTCCATATTAGTTCTCAAGTGAAGGTCACTTGCAAAATTCTGTCCACAGGTGTTCTTCCTAGAACTAGGATCCAGGATCTCGTTCACAGCAACAACATATTGGTAATCAGGACTGCTCCGTTGAATAGCATTTCCCTCAAGGGAAGATATTTCCTCAGATTCACCCAAAGGTATCAAAAAAATACGGAGTCTTTGAGAACCTTCATGCCTTTCAAGCCCATTATATTCATCTATCATGTTATGAAGATCCTCATCAGAAGACACAGATATCAGGGCATCAAGATCCTCACCAGGAAGCTGATACTTGATCGTGTGAGGATGGCTACAAATGCCAAAAGTTTTCTTCACAAGCTCTTCCCGTGTAATATTCTTTCGGATCGAAATAATATGTGTCTCACCACCAACATATCTAAGTTTCCCATCACTTGGCCTGGGAAAAATTTTTCCACCAAAACTGCAAAGAAACTTCATTTTCCCAGATTGAGAACCATCCGATGCTCCCAACCCAGGAAAGTTGTTGGAATGAGGAGAGTCAGATTTATAAATTGGAGAAGACATTGGGCCAGAACCAGTCCCATTACAATTCAATTCACCGCTAGCCTTCCTTGACCTCTGTCCATTATTACGATCTTCCTGGTGGTTTTTGTTTGATTTATGACCATAAGCCCCATTTTCAAGCTCCTTCACAGACCCTCCTGCAGAGGCATACTCAGACATATCAGAGGCACTCTCAGAATCCATTCTGCTCAGCCCAAGAGTACCAGTGAGATCCTCATACACCAGATGTCCATTCTGATCATAATTGAATAAGACCTTCTTTTCTCGTTTGTGAGCCATATTAGGTACATTAGGAACTCTTCTAGCAGCAGCACGGTCCTGAAGAAACTCCATTGAAAATTCTTCACCTGTCCGTACAGAGAAGTTCTTATTTACGTTGCTCCCTACATTCGGAATGACCAAGGTTGGTTGTTTCTGGATCCATTGACCTGATGGGCCAGGCGCCTCTCCAGCCATTGCATCAAGCAACTTCAAAGACTTTAGCTGCAAAATTAATGGTTTCTCAGCTACTTGAGAAGCTAATTCCTTCTCCAAATCACAAAATTAAGAATAGATTATCTGTTTGTCCTCCATATCAGCTAACCTCCTCACAGATTCAAGCCTACCGTTTTCCATTCCCTAATCATCAAATTCTTCACTTCAATCTTTGAAGTAAGAACTCAATTGCGCCAATTAAAAAATTGTTGAAACAGCGCAGCGGGCAGTATTGTTACTGAAAGAATTCCTGTACATGAGTTTCCTTTATTCTTGATTAAATTTTTAATAATGTGTATGTCAGCGACCCGACCGCACAAACCCAATCCCCAGAAAACTCAACAATATCCTCAAGGCTGTCTGCCCGCTTTTTAATTACACAGATGAAATAAATCTTGGATCATCCATAGAAATAGAAGTAAAACCCATACCCAATTAATAACAATTCCTCGTGTTCGATAGAAATCAGGGCCAAGTCACAATCAGCGTAGCGCCAAAGATCCAAACAGGAAAATTCCTGAGACACCAATCATTTGAAATCAACTTAATAAATATCATGCACGATCCTCCATCAACATGTGCAAGATAAATATATCAAAATCGACCGATAAAACAACGAATCGAAAACAATTTCCAAACGGGGTCGTTCCAAAATTCAAGACGGATTCACATAAACACAGAATTAAGAGCGAAAATCGTACGTCCAACGAAATTACCTGATTTTTGGCGTACCCTGTATCTCCCTGTTTCTAGTTCTGTTTTTGGAGCACACAGAGCTCGCATTGAAGCTGGCGAGAAATCTGTTCTTTTTTCCTTTCTTCTGTTTGTGATTAAAGCGGGATGAGATCGAATGGGGAATCGGGAATGTGAGCGATTGGGGCCTGAGGAAAGAGATGGGAAGGAAAAGAAAGAGAGGCGAGGCTTACGGCAGCGGAGTGGGTTCTATACAAGGTTCTCTCTGGGTCGTCGGAGAGCGACATTGCCGAGAATTAAGCGCCATCGACTGATCGACACACGAGGAGCGGAGAAAAGAATGCTTTTTTCTAACTGTATATACCATCTGGCATATAACTACATTTTATATTCCTTTCGCTCACCCTCTCGGCCTCTCCCTCTCTCTCTCTCCTACGTGGACTTCCTCCTCCTCGATTCAATTTTCAAACTACAATTTAAACTAAATAATAGGATACACAAATATCTCACTTCCTACAGGGACTTGAATCCAAATCATATCACACTTATTATTTAAAAATATTAGTTCTTTTATCATAAATTTTATAATTTTTTACCATACTTGTCAACAATGATATATGAAACTACTTTAAATATTTAATATCAATAAATACTAGTTAAGCCTGACTACATTTTTCGTTATCGTATACATAATTTTAAATTTTAAAAAAATCAGTTCAATTTTACGAAATAATAATATTAAATTGAAAAATGAAGACTATGTCAAATCTACAATCAACAATGTTAAGCAATATAAATTGATGTGCATGTTTTTACAAGCATTCATAATACTATAATAGTCACTGGGTGCTCGCCCCCACCTCAAGGGCAAGAAATTTTGCTCTCCTGGTGGGGCGAGTACTTTGCTTTTCCACGATACTCTGCGTAAGTTTCATGCTCTTTCATGTTTTTGGCCTAAGGGCAAGTACTTTCTCTTTAATGGTGCCTCTATGTGGGCGAGCATTTTTGTGCTCCACGATATTCACCTGGTAGGTAAGCACTTTGTTGTACTTGGTTCTCGTCAAGGGATGAGAACTTGTTCTCTCCTTAGAGCACGCATGGTGGGTGAACACTTTGTTTGTTCTTTTTTTTATTTTTTTTTTGTGCTAACATAGGGCGAGCTTCATTCTCTTTAATGTCGCTTGCCTGGGACAACAGGCAAGCACTTTTACGCTCCACAATACTCGCTTAGTAAGAGAGCACTTCGTTTTCCTCAATTCACGTCTGGGATGAGCACTTTTTCTCGCCTTAGTACTCACATGGGGGCAAGCTTTGTTGCACTCCAATCATGCTCGGCTAGAGGCAACAGGCGAGCACTTTTTCCTTCCCTAGTATTCGGGGGTAAGCACTTTGCTTTCCCATGTTGCTCCCTAAAGTGGCGAGCTTCATGCTTCTTATCGTTGCGAGCTTGGGGGCCTTGCTTGGTAATCCAGAGCAAGAGCATTGGCCTTGTTTGATGATCCCAAGCAAGGGCTTTTTTCTTCCTTTGCTCGATTATCTCAAAGAGTTTCTTGTGAAAATTGGTCTTGCTTGATAATCCCGAGCAAAAGCATGTACTCGACTCTTTTTCATAAAAATTATTCAAAATTTGAAGGGAAAAAAAAACAAGTAGTGATGTTGTCAAAACACCACAAGAAGCAAGTGCTCAGACCCAGTGGAAAACAAAGAATGCTTGCATCCCGGCGTGAGCAAATTGCTAGAACCCAAGGGCGAGCAAGGAGTGCTCATACGAGTGTGTCCAAAAAAGAGTACTTGGACCCAGGGGCAAGCAAGGAGTGGCCAAACCCTAGGGTGAGCAAAAAGAACTCGAACGCTTGGAGAGCTATAACAACTCCCACAAGACAAGCAAAATTTCTTATACTCAAGGCAAGCACTAGATTAGCAAGATGGCTCACTCCCTCGAAGAGGAACACTAGTTGACCCTAGGTGAGCACCATGAAATTGCATGAAGGATAGCATAAGCTATTAATTAATAAATATTTTAGTTTTTGAGCACTTTACGAACTCTTGAGCTCGAGCTCCTAAGTGACAAAGATCATTCTAGATGAATACACTTATGCATATACTTATTCCACCCCACATTAAAGCAAGGTTGATAATACCAAGCACTTTATGCCAATCATCTCATTCCAAGTTCATGCATCACTGAATGGCCCGATCAAAGATCTCCTTATTAGATCTCTTGGTTTTCAACCATGCCATAAAGTTACGGTATGTTTTCAAGCAATTTCTGCAAGGCACTACTCGCAATTACTGATCATGAAGAAAATAAGCTCTTGATTGAGAATATAGAGCAAGGCCAATTTTTAGCCACGATTACCAAGTTGGAAAACAAGCCTTTGTTTAGAAATATATAACGAGACAAATATCTAGCTTGCGATTATCAAGAAGGAAGAGTTTGAAAGCCCTCAAAATAATTGGTTGAAAACTAAGGGAAACTATTATGCAAAACTTCTAGGACACCCTGGCTTCTAAATTCCACCCCCTATGCTCATCTCATTCTAGAGGAGAAACCAATTAGGAACAACATTCGCGCTTAGGAGTGATTCAAAACACGGGTTTTGGTTTTGTGCTTGTCTTCATCCTTAGCCGCTAAAGTATTTGCCATAGCCTCCTAATCGTCCAAGCATCCATCATCTTCTCTTCCTCCTTCCTCATATTTTGTAATACTCTTGGAACAACACCTACCATTGTTGCTATTGTTGTTGCTATTACTGCCACTGAGCTGGGCTACCAAGGAAATTGACAATGATGATAGTTGAGAGAGAGATAAAAGAGAGAGACAAGAAAGACTTTTAAGATTAAAGAGAGAGAGAGAGAGAGAGAGAGAGAGAGAGAGAGAGAGAGAGAGAGAGAGAGAGAGAGAGAGCATGGGAGGGAGAATGTAAAGTGGCGTGATGCTAAAGTAAGACGCGAATTGTAAAAAAGAAATGATACTTACAATCTTGAATATGTAATCATTTTGAAAAAAAAAATGAATAAATACGAGACTAATATAAAAAGAAAATTAATTTTTTAATAATAAATTTTATTCTTTTTTAAAATAACTGTATGTCACTTGTATATTTTACGATTATATATAATATTATGGCAATGAAGTTAATTTACAGATTAGTTTCTGATTTAAATATTAGCTGATGTGATGTTAAAACAAGAGGCGAAATGTCAAAATGGAGTTAATTTCTAAGAAAAGCTGAATGTTAGTGGGAGTAAACGTTAAAATAAGAGGTGTAATTTCTGACTTTAGTCTTAAAAGTTGAATAAAAGTAATAAAAAAGCCTACTACGTGGACGGCACTTCGGCATTTTTGTGAGTGCACAATTATCAAAAGAATAATCAAATGAGTCGTAGCTAAACTTATTCTTAGAATATACTTTTGTCCATTCTAAATATCAAGAAAAAAAAGTACAAATTTTCTTTTAATCTCTAGAGAATAGACAAGGAAGAATTACAAAACTTAATATAGAGAATAGTATTATTATTCTTTGTAATTTATTCTTCAAATTTATATGATGAAATTAATGTACTTTGCAGATAACATTAAAGTTGATGGGTTTCTTTATGCATTCTCTTTTTCTAACGCTAGCAACGTTGGACCTAATGATTAAACACGTTTCTACAAGCATGTTACAATCATTGTACATCACATTCAATTCTTTATTTGACGGGTTTTGAACTTAGTTTTTCATTTGAAAAATCGAGTCATATTATTATTGGAGTTGAATATTGATTTTTTATTTTTTTAATGTGTGTGGTAATGTTTCAATTATGTAGACAAAAGAGTGGTTTCATTTTAATTTCAATTAAAAGACATTGGCTCTTGATGATTAGGGATCATATCCATGAACAGATTTTGGGCATCCCTCGTCAACCATAGCCCTCTTGTCAAAGCAATTCGTCTGCATCGAACAAACAAGCCGAATAGGAGAGGTCTGGAGGATGAGATGAGAATTTTTTTATTTAAAATAAAAGTTTAAAATATTATTTTTTAATATTATTATTGTTTTAAGATTTTAAAAAAATTAAATTAAAATTTGAAAAAAAATTAAATTATTTATTATATTTAATGTAAAAATTTAAAAAAATTATAATAATAAAATAAAATAAAATAAAAATTTTATGTCTCACCTTACTTCCAAATCTATCGTAATTCATTGTGACTTTATATAAAATAAAGTAAACAGAATTCATAGTCCAAATTGCCCATTCTTTCTTTACTCTTTAGTAAATATGGACCGCCGCTGCCCATCCATACTCATAGCCCACATGGTTGTTTAGCAAATATAAGCATTTTCAAAATTTTTGAAACTTTTTTAGAATTTTATTCTTAAATATTGTTTAAATATAAAATATTTTTTAATTTTTAAAATTTAATTCAATCATTATTTAATTATTATTTAAATACAAAAATTGAAATAGACCCAAAATTAATACTTGTATGGACCCAAAAATCAGAATAGACCCTTGATGTTCTAATCTGGATTGATTACACAATACTAAAAATTTTATCTCATCTCATCTTATCTCAATTTATCAGTATATTTTTTTCAAATTTTTATATAAAATATAATAAATAATTTAATTTTTTTAAATCTGAATACAAAATTAATATTAAAAAATTATATTATAATAATATTTTATTTATTATTATTTAAAATATATCATCTAATCTCATTTATGTAACTAAACGAAATTTTAAATATACCATATCAATCACTAAAATGTCTAGTTTATGAACATTATATAATATACATAGAGATCATTGACAGCTTGAGATCGATTTCGCCCACACAATGGATGATCAGCTAGCTATCTCGCTCATCCATTCATGAACATAATCTGATCACAAGAATACGTGAGGAGCATTCATATGCCTTTACGTGCAGCAACGAAAAGGTTGCAATATGCATCCATGATGCATATATTCGACGTGGATCAGTAACATCCATCGATCATCACCGACTCAAAAAGTTCGTACTTCGTATATACGTGTTTCTTTGCCCTTGTCTCTCTCATCATCTCAGGGCTGTTGACCGAGTACTCCGATCCGCCACGAAACTTGAGCCGAAGCTCAAGCTCTGCCAGCTCAAAGATAGAGAGTAGCGGCCAGAGATTGAAGATTATTGGAAGGGTACTTTGGAATTATATATAGAGTAATAGATGACAGCTAACTTGTCGTTGAGGATATTTCTTCTGAAAATTAGAAGAGAAATTCAGTTTAAAATTTAATAAATATACTTATTTAAGAAATTTTTAAGACGTGTAAATCCTTTTAAAAATTAAATAAGGCACACTTGAAACTCACCTTTTTCTTTTTATAGCGGAGTTTATATTTTTTTTTTCAAATTAAGGACTGAATAATATTTGTATACCCTATAATTACATTTAGCATTATTGTAGATTTGTGGATTTCAGTAAATATACTGCATGCATGCCATCATCTTTTCAATATAAAATTATGGAGCAACTTCACAATGGTGCAATCTAATGAAAAGTTATCATTGAGAGGTAAAGTTGGATAATTTGGAGAATCAAATATATATATACCTTTCAGCATTCAATTAAATTCTCGAGAATGAAATGACTAAAAGTACTGTGGATGTTCAGGAATATTATCACGATGTCATTAAGAAATTTAATAACCTTTCTTAGGAATATATATATTCTCTAGGTTTGGTTTATTCTCAAGAATTTTTAAAGAGTTTTAGTGTATGTTTGAGATTACGATGGAAAATATAGTTTATAACTTTAGGTTTATAGTTTATAACTTAAATAACAAGTTTTATTATTAAAAAGTCATTTATTGTTTGATAATCATGTCTCTTAAGTATTTTTAAGGTTAGTTATATTAATTTTTTAAAAATATACAATTATTTGCATGAGCTTTTCGATAAAAGTCTCATTTTGGTGTTATTTTAAAAAGTAGATTTTTAACATTTTAGGTTATTAAAACACTTTTTATAAATTTACCAAACATATTATTTTTTCTTTAAAAGAGTTTTTAAATAGTTAAAAGCACTTTTTAACCTTTCAAACTCAATCCCTAATAGGCACTTAATGCATATTTGGGATTGCGGTGAGAAATATAGTTTATAACTTTAGGATTTATAACTTATAACTTAAATAAGAAGCTCTACTATTAAAAAGTCATTTACTGTTTGGTAACCATGTTTCTAAAGTACTTTTAAAGTTAGTTATATTAATTTTTTTAAAATATACAATTATCTGTAAGAGCTTTTCGATAAAAGTTTCAATTTAGTACTTTTTGAAAAAGTAGATTTTCAGCTTTTTTAGGTGATTAAAGTACTTTTTATAAATTTATCAAACATATCATTTCTAAAAAAAAGAGTTTTTAAACAATTAAAAACACTTTTCAAACTTTCAAACTCAATCTCAAATAGGCTCTTAGTTTTTAACTCTCCTGGTATCCCCGTTATATATTTTGATTTTTCTCGAAGACACCTACACTATAATATACAATAAATTAAAGATAAGGATGATATAGTATATTATATACGAGTAATGTTAGGAATAAACTTTAAACGCTCAAGTTTCGAATAAGCCGTTTGTAAAAAAGTAGATCCCTCTAAGAAAAAGTGAGGTTTTTATATTTTTTTATAGTGGAATTTATTTTTTTATAAAAAATTTGTACGGGCCGGACTTGTATATATTATTATTCATTATATATATAACTTAAAATGAAAAAATGTTCAAATATAGCATACGAAATGGAATACATGGTGGCTAGGAAATTCTCCTCAGGAAAATAGTAAGAGTTCAATTAATCTTTATAATTTTTTAAGGTGTTGATTAATTAGTTATGTGGTTCCATTGAGACAGATTCCTTTATTACAACCTAAAAATAAGGAGATCAAAGATTGGTACGTACCTTCGACCTAGCCATATGTGACTATGATCATGATATCCTATATATAATGATCTCTAGTAGGGCTATATATGCAAAAAAATTTGGATTCAAGTTAATTTCAAGTTTCCTTTGGATTTCGCTTCGATTAGATTTGGAATTTTGGAGTTTATACGATATAATTTTATAAAGATATAATAGAATGCATGACACAAACATGATTAACAACTTATAAGCCTTTTATTGTGTCCTTGATTAGAGGTTTTGAAACCTCTTGGCTACTTAATTATTCCGCTTTGTTGATTTATTAAAAGCAATGAATATGAAATATATAAATATATATACATATATATATTCATTGCTTCACACAAATCCTATCCTTGATTGTTAGGGGAATTTTTCCCTGGGCCTCTGGCCAAGAGGATAGGCCCAAACCCAATAATGGAGGGAATCCTCACAAGTCACAAATCCTAAAGGGTTGGCTCCCAAAGGCCTACATTTGTCGAGCCATTAGGCAACTCAATCAAGGATACTCAACCCGTATAAGCAAGGTTCAAGACCCCAAGTCATAGATGGGTCACCCCCCTTGGCGCGGAATGCCATCCTAATGAAGAAGGAAAGGAACGCGCCATCTTGACAGAACTAGACTCTAAAGCAATATCATAAAATCAAGCCGCATTAAATGCATGCACCAGGAAGACTACGCCACGTTAAATGAAGCCTGGCAGAAGGGACGTCTTCCAGCAGAAGGGACTCCTGGAAGATGTCCTTTCGCCCAGCCGCAGGGTGTGGGCTTCTATCCCTGAACCCAGTTATAATAATAACTCTTAGGCACTGCAATAGGGGTTGGACTCTCTAAGTTCTGCTTATTACATCTAGCCTTAGATTTTCTCATTCAAACTCCACTGACTTAGGCATCTGAGGCTCCACCCAGTTACCGAACTTCAAAATCACTTTTGTCTTTGCAGGCTTAAGAGCGAAGGCCCAAGTTGCCGAGGGCCTGGCCTAAAAGCATATGAAACACGACATCAACACTTATCACTTCTTCATTTGCCTCTCTCTTTATATGTGTTTGTGTTTATGATTGTTTATGGTTTGATTCAAAATGAATCTGTTTTAGTTCACACATGAGTTCTGACTCAAGACACTTTGAACTTAAGAAATGGGAGGTATTTTTGTAAACAAGCCACTTTGGATACGTATAATGAGCTAGGCACATCCTAAGCGAGTAAACATCAACATTTGAGAAAACCTTATTAAGCTAATTTGGAGATCATTGCCACCACATAATTAATTAGTTAAACAAACTATCCATTTGATGAAGAGTGATTACAAGCTAATTAAGTTTCATGACCATCAAATCTGATCAATTCAAAATGGCCCAACATAACTTAATCATCAATATTATGATGTATATGAATGAATCATTTCCAATTAAACCAAAAAAAAAAAAAAAAAACATTTGGGCTAAATATTCTCTCCTTTTTTAATGCATTATATATTTGTGCTTTCACTCTCTCAAATTAATCATGATCATGTGTTGTTATCCTAGAATAATGTTATTCTATAATAGTTTTGCTACGTATAAGCGAATCTGCTTGTTAATCTGCATATCAATACTGATGCATTCATATTCAAAATTCAAATTGGCATCATTTTCATTAAAGTATGACTTTCTGATTAATCACGTTAGATGAGTGTACATATTGGTGTGCAAAATTACTTACAATCATCTTTTTCCGTTCTATAAATCTTGGGTTGCTTTAAATATTGATAATCGTCTCATTTAATTATATTTATAGTATCTTAATCAAAAAATGGATGATAGACATTTTATATAAATTTTGATTGTAATCGAAATTTGAAATTTCATTTTCAATATTTATTCAGTTGATCATCTTGTAATATTTCCTACAGGTCAAACACAATACATGCAATACAATATCATAAAGACTACAAAATCTGGAATATATCTTCATACTTCAAGTAACTATTACATCTCATTAATTGGCCTCCATTTTCCAACCTAGATGATCTATAGGAGGACTTGGTGTTAGGAAGATCCACAACCTCAAAAAGAGCCATTATTACAAAGATAGGACGGAATCTACACACCATCACAAGACAATAGACGTGGGTCCAACTACTACAGAAAAAATATCTCAAAAACACCATCTTCCAAGAAGCACAAAAGAGAAAGCAAGGATCTTGGTAATGGTTAGCGTCTTTGGATTAAGAGTATTGGTTCCTTCTCTCTAGCCACCCCCACACTCCTCTCTTTTACGCTTTAAAAATATTCTTCATTGTCCCACGGCTATGACTATTAATTTGCTTTCCATTAATCAATTTTACTTAGATAAAGAAGGTTTTTTTTAATTTTTTTTTATCCTAATTGGTTCTCACTATTCTATTAAGCACAAAAAGCGAGGCGAATGCTATCAGAGGTCTGAGTGAAGGTGGCCTTTATCCTATTCGTGTCAATAAAAACTAAACAATGTTTTGTTACGTTTAGATTTTTTTTGTCTCTCTTGTAAACTTGGAAAAGTAAACAATTACTGTTTACTACTTCCTAACGTGTTTCCTCTAGTCCTTAAGAACTGGTCCACGCAGATGTTTGGGTATCTCCTATAACTTCAAATAGTGGTTGTTATTATTATGTTATTTTAATGGATGATTGCTCAAGGTTGACATGAATGTATCTTCTTATAAACAAATCATATGTATTTTATTGTTTTGTTAGTTTCAAGGGTAGTTTAGTTGAAAATTTATTTTCTTCTCAATCAAATAATTCCAAACTGACAATAATGGTGAATTTACCTTGCATCAATTTAATAATTTCCTGTCTTTACATGGCATATATTATCATATAACATGTCCTTGTACTTCTCAGCAAAATGGTATTTCTAAGAGAAAACATCGCCATAGCATGGAGGATGTGCATATTATCCTTTATTGAGACCTTACTCAACGAAGAAACTTGTTTTTAGAAGTAAAAAAATGCATTTTCACTAGAAAATTCTTCAAATCATTGAGGCTTATGTGTCTCGACTCTTGATCCCATGTCAAGCAAGGTATATATGATATAAACACTCATTCCCATAGTTTTCAAAGGTTGCCAACAATAGATTGTCACGTGCCAAGTACTACCATGAGTATTCCTTTAATTTCTTTATCATCATTGACACAAATCCTTCCCATAATGACGCAACACCAATCCAAAGTTCAAATTTAAAAAATGTGAAAACACAATGATATCACCATCCGTTACCATTCCATCAAAATGCCAACTTCAAATATTCAAGGTGCCTTGCAATCATTTCCACAACAAACTCCTTCTCACATGCAACCTTCATCTTCCATCAATCCAAATTTATCTCAATTCCAATTTTAATTTAAACTCATATGAATCAAACTATCTACCCATTTTGATATTGCTTCCATACCTACTTTAACTCCTTAATTGGATAATACTTCATTTTAAACATCTTTAGACATAATACCACTTGCATCTCCTCTCTTATTATCTTTATTAGAACTGTTCATTTGGGTTTCGGCCCGGGTACACCCGGTTATGACCTGGGCTAGAACTCAAGTGAATCTAGGTTTTCTTTTAAGAAGTATTGTGTTTTTATCTTAAAGCATATATTCCATTACGAATTTTTGAAGAAAAATTCTGGAGAAGCATATTCTTTTATATACAAAATTAATTATTATTTTTTAACTAAATGCATCTAAAAATAAAGAAATTTAATATCCATCACGTAAATGCATGAAAAAAAATGCAATAACTACATATTATATTATTTGGTATTTATACTTTACATTACAAAACACAATTACAATATATGAAATTACATATAAAAAATAAATTACATAGAGCCACCAATACATATTACATAATATGTCTGCTTCACGCAATCAATGCATTTCTCCGTAGCCATTGTTGGTCCAAGCTTATCTATAACATGTATTCAATAATGTTCTTGGATTGTTGAATAATATTAAAGTTTCCTATAAAACATGCAATCATAAGAAGCAAAAAACAGATTTGTATGAAATTCAAACTAGTTATTTCTGACCATTTAGAAAACATTTTCCATTACAAACAAAAGATTGGGATCCAACATGATACATGAAACAACTCCTCATATACGAGCGGTTTGAGTTGAGTATTTCTCACCAATAGTCTCCTAGCACCCCTGTAATTAATAAGTAGCATAAATTTTAGTCAAGTTAAAGAACAACCAACTTATTTGAGTTGAGTTTGATCAATCAATTTCTCTAAGTGTCCGGTATTACCTTTAAATGACTATCTTTGGTATGAAATAGTATGCATTTGAGCAAACAGAACAAATAGTAACACATAATTCTTTTTTTCATGAATTATGAGGGGTCACTGCTGAATGGTTTACTGATAAACTACAATGCAGTACAGAACCCCCAACTATCTAGCAGCACAATAGAGAAAGCTTATATGAATGACATAGTTTGTTTGAATGAATTGCAAGAAGTAACAAGTGATCAAAAGCACCACTGTAAAAAGAACAAATTCTTTTGATAGGTAATCTAAGAAGTTTTAGTTATAATAATTGGCATAGAGAAGTACATGGAAGGTAAACATGAGTAATACCTAACTAAGATTTACAACAATATATCACTATAAATTAATATATAATGATATTCAGATAATTATTTTATGAGCACATTGCCATCTGCAGTCAAGAGAATCATGAGCATCTTTGAGAAAATTGAAACTCCATAAGTAGTTCAACAATAGGAGAAATATCAATATCCATTCTATTTAAGCTTCTGTCATAGTCACTCGAAGTACCAGTTCAAGCTCTAAGTAATGGCGACCTAAGTAGAATAACAAATCTATGTTCTAGGAGTACCTCTTCTTCCTTATCACTGAAGCATTTGTCTCTTCTTAATAAAATGATTTCTTATCAAAGAAAAAGTAGCTATCCCCATCATTCTTTTGTTGGTTGGGGGAAGGGGGGAGGGAAGTAATGGAGGAAAGAGAGAGGGGGAGTTAGAGAATAAACAAGATTAAGTAATAAAGCCCTCACATAAATTAGTATATTACCAACTTCTATTCCTTCCTTGATGGAATTTGGGGCACAATTCCACCATTAAAAACATGTAAATCAAGCAAGGTATTGTAATGTCCCAAATACACAAGCATACAACAATGCAATATAATGCACACATAAGTAATACACTTACTTTAGTTTTTTTCGTCATGATTGGGAAGGCTGACTCATAGCAGTCTCGGTTGAAGATAAAACTAGATAATCATCTAAAAAAATATTAAAAAAAAGAGTTAGATGTATAATAAACTAAGTTAAATAGATATTAAAAAATATTTCAAGTTTCAAACTTACCTTCAAACTTTATCAACCCTATGTATTCTTCCAACTCCCAAATGTTGACATGTTTGGTCCTTAACCAATTTTGAATGTAAATGAGAGCTTTGACAATCTCTAGAGACAATGAACTCCTAAAAGGATCTAAGATGCATCCTCCAGTATTGAATGCGAACTCCAAGGCAACAATGAAAATATGGGTAGCTAACACATCATAAGCTACCTCAGCAAGAACAAGATAATTGATAGCATTAACTCTCCACTTATCCAAGATATCAAAACTGGGTGATTTTGGTGTGCTCATCCCTCCGAAAAATACCTATCTAGTTCTGATTTAAACTCTATAAACCCTTGCTCCTTAATGTATTTTTCTAGCTTGATATCAAATTTAGTCGAGCTACTAGAAAAAGTAGAAATAGTGCTTGGCCTCCCTTGAGCCACATTAGAACTCCCCCCATTAGCCACATGAAATTTGTTATACTGCTTAATTAAGTGGATTAACAAGAGTTTAACCTTGGCCTCTATCTTATCCCCTGACTCATCCATTTTGCATCGTCGAAACCAAAACCTCATTGACAACATTTTGTATCGTGGATCAAGCATAAAATCAACATATATTATCAAGTTGAACTTATCTGTGGTACCCCAATACTTTTCAAACTTAATTTTCATATTCTTGCCCATGGTCCTAGAATTGTTATTATTATTCATGCACATATTAATTAATGTATCTTTGATTGTGCACAGTTCTTATAAATAGACATTAACTGTCACATACAAAAAATTAAAAATATTCAATATAACATCATAAAATATTTTCAGTAACTCTACAAAAATTTGTGCTTTTTTCCGATTATCACTGTTGAGATTCATGAATTCATTATCCACATACATTTAATAGCGTTCAAAAGCTAGTTTGTGTTTTACAGCGGTGCTTAACATTAAATATGTGGAGTTTCATCTAGTGGAAATATCCGAGCAAAGCATCCTCCTGCTAATATTTTCCTCTATTGCATAAGGCTTGAATTTGGAAAATCTTCACTGTGAAGACTTCACATATTTGACAGTTTCTCTAATTATTGTTATTAACAATTAAACCGTCATTAACAATTAAATTCAATATACGGACAGCACACCGCATGTGAATGAACTCACCACCCAGTATGGTACAATCACTATCCTTTATCCTCATCCTTATGTAATCAACAACAATATCATTAGAGGAGGCATTATCAACTGTAATGGTTAAAATCTTATTAATCTCTCAATGGTACAACCCCAAGTCTAACACCCTCGCAATAGTTTCACCCTTATGATTGGGAATTTGGCAAAACTTTAATATTTTCTTATACAATCTCCAATTGTAATCAATAAAATGTGCATTAATGCACATGTAGTTCATGTTTTGCACCAATGTCCAGGTATCAATGGTTAGACAAATTCTTTGACCATCTAATAATTTCTTTAGCTATATCTTCTCCTCGTTATACAACTTAATATAATCAATTTTTAGAGTGAGTCAGGATGACAAAATAAATCGAGATTCTAAATCAACTACATACTCAATAAGTCCTAAGTACTTCACTAGCCTAAATGACAATTCACACTTAATGAAAAGCTAGTGGTTCACATTTTAAGTTTTTCAGCGTCATACTTTGCTAGACCTTGTGGGCTACATAATCTTCCTTCCACATCCCTCTTACCACTAGAGAATTTTCTTTTTCCAGCTCCTTTAATCCTAAGAGGGGAATTTTCATATACATTATAAAGGTGGTGATTCATAGAAGAAGTGTCATTCTTATAGTGGCAACTATACTACTTACTACAATGATTATACTGAACTTTTGGGTTATTGGAGTTAATAGGTAGCACTTTCGTAAAGTGTTCCCAAACCACTGAATGGTTACTAAGTGTTTTCTTGGATTGTTTGGGTAAAAGTGAGATGAAATAGGTAAGCTGTTGTATATATGGATGAACGGGTTGGAAGACTCCCATGCTCCTCCACATCCACTGGAAGAGAAAATGAGTCACCACCAACCCTTAAGTTGTATCAATGTTACAACTCACAGAATCTTCTTCTATATGTAATTAAGTAACAAAATATAGTAGAATAAAAAATCAAACACAAAAAACAAATAACCAAACATACATATAAACAAATCTGCTAATTCAAATCAAATGAAATAAAATATTAAAAATAAAATACATAAAAAGAGTGAGACTTTCATGCTTTAAGTCTAAATTGATTTCATTTAATTTTCTATTTTAAAATACAATGACAAAGAAATAATAAAAGAAAGGAAAAGAATATAACATGGTAAGACAAAACTTCACATAAAAAAACTAATGAAAACTTAAGAAAACCAAACAGGTTCAGATTCAAAACTCTGAACTTAAAAGAAACATCTAAACTAGAAATGTTTTGATCATTCTATTCCCATGATAACCAAGACGCTACATATAATGAGATATAGATGATCCAAACTACCAAAAAAGAAAAGAAGAAATTGCTTCAACTCGATCATCCAAGTGCATGTATCATATGTAAGATCACTAATCATTCAAGTAAGACTTAATTCTAAATTTTGATTTCTATTAATTCAACATGCTAAAGACCAGCACAAAAATGAGTGCAAGATCTTGAAACATTTTCTAAGGTAATATGAATTGAGATTAAAAGTAAATTTTTAACAAATATATTAAGGTATATAGCAGCTCATCTCCATAGACCAAAAGTTGCTTGTACATTTAATGAGGCTACGACAAGTACAATGGCTATCACAGACACCGGCAAGACAAGAAGAATCAACAGATGCTAAAAAGACAAAAATCCAAAGTAAGACTCTTCATTAAACTTTGAAGGTTAGTTAGAGTATGAATGACACGAATATCACAGTCACAATGATGTAAGGGAACTGAGCATCCTTCATGTCAACAGTTTTTATTTTAGATTTAACTAATGTAACTATTAAAATTTAGAATAGTTCCAAACTGCTTTTGGGAACTATGTTGTTTCATGGCGTGTATATCAGTCCCAGACACATTAATCTAAAGGATCAGCATTTGAATAAAGAAGAAAAGGAAATGAATCGAGAGAGAACTCCCATTGAGAAGTAGCCAAAATAACTTCCCTAATTTTACATTTCACAAATTGATATCTATTTCACATTTCACAAATTCATATCCATTTCACATTTCACAAATTCATACCCATTTCACATTTTACAAATTCATACCAATTTCATACTAATTGCATACTCAAAATAAATACACTGCAAATCATTTACCAGTAAAGAATCCAACTAGTTAAGGTTATACTTAGTTGATTTTTTTTTTTTTTTTTTGCAACCTATGTCCTACACTTACATTATGAATTCAAAAGGATAATTATTTAATGCTATAGAAATGTCATTTCTACTGTAGAATGTGAAATTTAGTCAAACTTTTTCAATAATGGATGCATTGATCCACGCAGTATACACACATGCGATTGCAAAATCCTAAATTCCTATAAATTATGAAAAACAACGATATAGCCACTTATCAATCATGTAAAACACAATTTGAAGAAATGTTCTGAACAGATATAAAACTAAGCAATAGTCCTGTTAATTTTCAGATGTAAAGGCGTGAAAACATTTTGATAATAACCATGACTCCTTATTAGAAAAAACTATAATCCCTTATTCAAACTAGAAGCAATGAGTGAAATATTTTAATCCAACATAGTAGGTTTTTCCCATTGGGTATGCAGAATCAAGAGATTTACATATATACAAACTTTGACCATATATATGAAAAAAAGGCAAAATATGAGAAGAAAAACCCCTTAATAAAGTAATTTATAGTTAAATAAAAAACTAAAAAACAACTATCTATGGAATATTATTTTCGTTAAGAATTTTTCACAAACAGTTGGTAGTTTTTCCATTTCTATGCAATTTAACACCATCAAACGAGCAAAATCTGCAATTTAAAATTTCTCAAAATAAAAATCCTTTACCCAATAATGATTCCATCTAAATGGGGTTGTGGGAGAGGTTACATACGGTAGTTTCCTTTAACATTTCTCCATGAAATGAAGAAACTGGCTCACGGTTACATATCTATTAAAGTAACGCTTATAAAAATAAAAACTTGATGAATATTCACAAGTTGAAACATTGAAACAAATTAGTCCAAAAACTAATCACATACACTAATTAGTTTCACAACTAATTACTAATAGATATGTAAGATGATGGAGCGAGAGAGAGAATGAGAAAAACTTACTTCGATCAGGGTACAAGGATGAAGACGATGGAGCGGAACTTCAATCGATAGAGGAGGCTAGGGTTTTGGTGTGGGTGTCTGTGTGTGAGAGAGATAGTGAGAGAAGGACATCTGCATTTGGGATTGGAGTCTTGCTAGTGGCTAGTGGATCGTGGGCAGTGTATTTGGGAATTGAAAATTGGGATTGCATTTGGTTTTAAGTTATTTAAACCTAGGTACCGGGTTTTACAACCGAGTTTTGGGTGTAAAACTCAATACCTGGGTCGGGTTCATTCCGATTTAGAAATGCGGGT
Organism: Carya illinoinensis; assembly: GCF_018687715.1. NCBI lineage: Eukaryota > Viridiplantae > Streptophyta > Magnoliopsida > Fagales > Juglandaceae > Carya > Carya illinoinensis. The sequence continues at coordinate 13,567,891 of NC_056755.1, forward strand.
TTCGGTCCAGACTGGGCCAAAAACATAACCAGGAACCTAGTTATCCATGTTATGGTTTGGGCTTGATTTTTACCCAGCTTAGATAAACATTCCTAATCTTTATCTCCACCTACCCATACCTGCATGATCACACGTACACAAACAGGCTGTCTCCATCCAAAACAATTTTCTGACTTTAAATTATTTTACTCTAATTTTAAATGTCTAGTCATAGCCCTTGATTCACATCTTATTATTCTTGAGGCCACGTGTTATTCTCAACATGGTATTTCCCCTAAGTGGTGCCAAGTTATATGAGATGAATATCATACACTCTTAGTTGATGATACTTGGACTCTATGCCCTCGACCTCTATATCATAACATCATTTAAACTAAATGGGTTTATAAAGTAAAACAAAAGGTAGATAGCATCATTGAATGCTACAAAGCAAGGCTTGCAACAAAAATGTTTCAATAAATTAATGGCATTGATTTTTCAGAGACGTTTAGTCCCATTATTAAACTCGTTATTGTGAGATTGGTCTCGACATTGGATGTGTGATATAGATAGAATATAAGACATAAATTTGATGTATTTAATGTCTTTCTACATAAATATTTTTAGGAAAATATTTACATTGTGCAACTCCAAGGATTCATTAATCCAAATTATCCTGAGTACGTTTGTTGTCTTCATAAAGCATTATATGGCTTGACACATGTACCTTGATCTTAGTATACTCACCTATCTCAATGTCTTCATAATCTCTGGTTTGTGGCTTCGCAGGTGGACAAATCATTATTCATATTTTATCTTGATAAAGCTTACTTATATATTTTGATTTATGTTGATGAATTATTGGTCATGGGTACACATGCCTTACTTATCTTATCATTAATTATCAAGCTCAAGACTAGATTTTTTTTAAAGGATCTTGGATCTCTTGGCTATTTTCTTGGCATTCAAGCTACTAGGGATGCACATGGACTTCATCTATGCCAAAACAAGTATATATTAGGTATTTTACATCATGCACGTACGGTGAAGGAAAAGTCATATAGTGCTCCATTTGTGTCTAGTGAAAGTTAAGTGTTAATACTGGTAATTCTTTATCCAATACAATTGAGTATAGAAAAATTATATGTACCTTACAGTATTGCACTTTAACACATCCTGATATTGCTTTCACTGTCAATCAACTTTGTCAATATTTTCATGCTCTTACTTCTGCTCATTAGGCTTTTGATAAGCATGTTTCTTGTTATTTCAAGGGCACAATTGATCATGGCTTATATTACACTCGTAGTGGCCTTACTCTTCAAGCTTACAATGACTCAGATTAGGCTGGTGACCTTAATAATCGTTGTTCGACAATAGAATATAGTGTTTTTCAAGGATCATCTCTTATCTTGTGGTCTGTTAAGAAGCAACTAGTGTTATCTCGGTCTAACACTGAAGCGGAGTATTGTGCATTAGCCTTTATAGTGGTTGAACTTTACCGGTTGTATACGATTCTTAGAGATCTTCAGATCCCCTTACAATTTTCTCTTATTATTTGGTGTGACAACGTTAGTGCTATGGATTTTACTTCTAATCATATATTCCATGCATGAACAAAACATATTGAGTTGAATTTTCATTTTATTCGTGAGAAAGTGATTAATAAGGATGTGTGCATTAAATTTATTTCTAACAATGATCAAGTCGCTGATATTTTTGCCAAGGGTTTGACATCTAATCGGTTTTCTTTTCTCAAGACCAAGCTCATGGTTTGTGAAAACCCATTTGCTTGTGGGGAATGTTCGCAAGTCTCCCATATCAGATACCAAGGATTACTCGAATAATCATGATGAGAAGGCTAGTGAGAAGAAGGTTACCGTATAAATCTATCCTTACAAGATATCGTATTTAAATTTTTTTTTTTTAATCTCTAGTTGATTTATCTTAACGGTAGATTTACATCCTTTGTAAATATATACCATCAATATAATACAATATGATCTATTGGACCAAACTTCACTTTATTATATTTGCTTCCAGTCGCAAAGCTAGGAATTTACTCTAGGGGGCCAAACAAAGCTAGAACAATATATATATATATATAATTTTTTTTTTATTCTACTTTTATATAATTTTTTTTACGACATATAATAATTTGATAGGAAGATTTACAATAAAAATAAAATACGTTTAATACAACTTATGCATTAAAAAAGTATTTAATATGTCAATAACAATATATCATTAAAATAATATAAAGATATCCATACAAATATATTAAACAAAAGAAATACAGAATGTCTAAAATTATAACTTGCATTCTTTTAAATAAACAAAATCATCAAGTATAGAATCTAAATCAAAATTCTTAACTATTTCTTTTTCAATATAGACAACTAAATTATTTGCTAAGAATTTATCTTCAATCTTGTTGAGAAACCTTGTTTTAACAATCTTCATAGCTAAAAATGCTTGTTGACTGGTTGTTGTAGACACTGGAAGAGTTAAAATTAAACTAACCAATCTATCAATAAGATAATATGTATTTGATTTCTTTGTCTCTACCAATCTTCAACATAAATCTACAATGGATCTCAAATCTTAAAATATCGAATTATTAAACATATCAACTTCAAAATATTTCAATTGAAACCTTAAATTGATTTTCTTATTCTTAAAAAAATTAAGAGGATAATACTCTTCCACAAAACAACATATATCATCAATATTAAAGGATTTATACCCATATTTTGGATCCAAAACTGAGTTAAGAGTCAAAAGCTTTATCGTTCCTTCACCAAATCTATTGTCAAACTCTTGCATTTGAAAATCTATAGTAACATTAAATATTTTAAAATAATAATGATGCGCTATCGTAATGTGATTTAGTTGATGACAACCACAAGCTTGTACATATCGAGAGCTCAATTCTGGAATGTCAATATCAAATTTCTTGAAAAAATATACAACATTCTCAAGTAGATTTTTTCAACCTTCATTTCTCAATTTTTGAATAAGTCATTTTGTAGTAGAAACTATATTCATAACATTCAAAATATCTTGAGATTTTTGTTGCAAAACTTGACAAAGAACATCGTTAATACCCATGATTTCCTTAGTTAAATGTAAAGTAAATATGAATTGGAATGAGGTAATTATTTTATAAGCAACGTTCGCATCCCCGCGTTGAGAGTAAGTGAATCATTCTTTTATTATGGTTTCAAGTATCGAGAAAGTGGCTTCAAACATTTGCAGTAGATTAAAAATAGAATAAAAATGAGAACCCCAACGAGAATCACCGGCTCGTTTGATAGTGCCAATTTGGTTAGCTCATTTTCTACTTTCAAGTTCATCAATGGCTATCATATGTGCAATATGTGTTGCCTGAGCAGATTGCAATTCATCATGACATTTACATGAAATGCCCACCACATTTATAATAAAGTTTAAATTTGAGAAAAACTCATGATTAGAAACCACTTCTTTGGATGCAGCAACTAATGCTAATTGTAATTGGTGAGCAAAACAATGAATATAGTATACATATGAGCAATCTTTAAGAAATAATGCTTACAATCTGTTCCACTCACCACGCATATTACTAGCACCATCATATCCTTATCTACAAATATTTTGAATATCAAGACAATGACGAGAAAGAACTGCAGATATTTCATTCTTTAGAATCAATGTTGATGTATCTTTAACATGCATAAGATCAAAAAATCATTCTTGTATAAAACCATCAACATCAACAAATTTCAAGATTATAATCATTTGCTCCCTCTTGAACTCATCTCGTGCCTTATCAACAATAATACAAAATCAAGAATCCCCAACATCTTCACGAATTTTATTTTTTACTTTTTTTGTAATAACTTCTAAAATCTCTTTTTGAATTTAGGGTGAAGTATACTTTGAGGATTTAGAAGCATTTTTCAAAATAAGTTTTCCAACTTTGTCATTATATAAAGCCAAGAGTTTAAGTATCTCTAAAAAATTACCTTGGTTTTTTTAATTAAGGGTCTCATCATGACCTCTAAAGGCACATCCTTGATATACAAGCCATCGAACAACATCAATAGATATTTTTACTCGGAGTCAATTGTTGAGAATTTATTCAAAGTTTTGTGCATCATTACTTTATTAATATGTTGTGATTGTTTCAATAAATCGCTAAAAGATTTCACAACATTATTATGATAAGAACAATGATCATTTCTAATATGATTAAAACATGCACAATATTTTTCATTATTAATCTTCTTCTAATTTCTAAATCCCATGACAGTAAATACATCCCATGTAGAACGTTGAGATGCTTTCCTTGTAAAAAAATAACAAGGTACAAGATGCAGCATCCTTTGATGGAGAATACTCTAACCAAGATCCAAATTTTACGAACCATGAAGCTTGAAAGCGACAAGGTTGCTTTACAATACTAGAAAATAGATATTTTGAGAGACGCATTTGATATGGACCCATCTATAAATAAGCTCTTCTTATTTCATCACACTAATTGATTGGATAATCCCATATAGAAGGGTGTAATTCCGGATCTTATTGTAAAGAAGATATATCAATCTCTTTAGAATTCAGTATTGACGATGTAAAATGAATTCCTTCAGATTCCAAAATTAGAGAGTTAAGATCAGAATTTTTCTCAGGTTCAATCCTTGAAATTTTAGAAGAATTTTTTGGAAGATCAACTTCTTTTCTTTTTAAGAATGAATCAATAGTTTTTAATTTAGACATCATTCATGAATCTAAATCTAAAATCAAATTGAAACATATAAAATAAAGTTAGAAACTTAGATAAACTTTATAAATTTTAACAATGAAGTCTCAAATTTTCAAACAATTTAAAATTGAAAATCAAACAAGTTATTAAAACACATAATGTTATAAAAAAAATAACTTAAATCAATACATACAACCATACACAATTAATATATGTAATATATATAGATAATATGATATACTAATATAAAATTTTTATAAAGAAAAAGACATACCCGCGTGCAGATAAATGAGCAAGGTGTAAGAAAATGATGCTACTTGGGACCGTGAGATGGGAATTGGCAGTCTGGTAGGGACTATCAAATACGTCTGTTAATCTACTAAAAAACAAAATGTTAGTTTGCTATATAGAAAAAATAATAATTAATTTACTAAAAGTATTAATCTATTAAATAAATAAATAATATTTTGAATTTGTAGTGAGGCTGTGAGTATGAGGGCCTAGTATCAACTATCGAGGATTAGAAAAAAAAAAAAAAAATTAAAAAAAGTTAACAAAGTAACCGAGACAAAAGGCCATTTTTTAGTTTTAAGCATTTGACAATTTGACTATTTAATCAGAAGGCTTCTAGTGGAAGCTTTAAAAATCAAAAGCCAAAATGGATGATTCAGGTGAACCTTTTGTCTGGAAATGCAATGGAGCGAGAGCGAGAGCGAGGTTGTGAATCGCGATTCGGTCATGCGAGAAGGTGAGAACTAAAAAAAGTTTTGATCCTTTGGAAATCAAGAAAATGGAAATGGGTCAGTCAGTCAGTGGTCACGCCTCACAGGTAAAGCTTGCTTATTTTCTTCTTCTTTTGAATCGCTTTAATGTTGAAAAATAGAGAAAATAAAATGTAAAGGACAATAGGTGTTATGATGTTGGAAAATGGAGAAAAAAATGTGAAGGATGAGATGTGAAGTATTATTGTGCCATGTGTGAAGGTAATACAGTATGTAAATCAATAAATGGTAGTCTAACAGATTGCCGTAAGTTATAACATAGAGATTGAAATGTTTTAGGAAATGAAAAGAGGTTAGAAATACTACCGGTTATAGTTATAATTTTTTTTAATTTTATTTATAATAAAAATATGTATTTTATTTTATATAAGATGTATTTTATTTATTTCATTTTTATATCATATTAAATTTAATAGAGGGACTAAAATAATTTTTATAGGGGGGCCAATACATGATAAATTAATATTATTTTATTAAATTAAAAGAATTAACATATGTAATTTTTTTTTTCAAATTTCTGGCCCCCTTTACCCCAACGTGGCTCCGCCACTATTTGCTTACACCGCTGAATAAGAAATGGCCAACAAACAAAAATGGGACACAAATGGATCACATAAACTGACGTGGCACTTAGCCACGTCAGTTAAGTCTTTTTATTTTTTGATTTTTATTTCCTTTCTCTTCCCCGTGCCCCAGTCCCTCTCCCTCTTTTCCATCCCAAAGACTTGCCTGACAGAGACATAGAGCTATTTCCCTCATCGCCACAACCGTCGTTGACAACCCTTTAGATTTGGAAGTAAAGTGTCTATGAAAGACTCAAGCTCTCCCTTGGACTCATATGGAACACACTCCCAACAAAGGCCAACCTAGTTATATTCTAAAAAAGCAGCTAACAAGGTGACTATTCATGCACCCTATGCAATCATTTCCACAACAAACTCCTTCTCACATGCAACCTTCATCTTCCATCAATCTAAATTTATCCTTATCCCTTCCATCCTTATCTATTAATTCCATTTTAAATTTAAACTCATATGAATCAAACTATCTACCCATTTTTATATTGCTCTCATACCTACTGCTTTATCTCCCTAATCAAATAATGCTTAATTTTAAACATCTTCCGGCATAATACCACTTGCATCTCCTCTCTTATCTTTTTTATCTCTACTTTTCCATACCTGCATGATCACACGCACACAAATAGACTTTCTCCGTCCAAAACAATTTCTCAACTTCAAATTATTTTACTCTTCTAAATATCCAATAACATCCCTTCATTCACAGCTTACTATTCCTGAGGTCACGTTTATTCTCAAGTTGCTACTTTCCTTGAGTGGTGCAATGCTGTTGCTACTTTCCTTGAATGGTGCCATGCTATGTGAGATGAACATATTGCACTCTTAGCTAATCATATTTGGACTCTATACCCCTGACCTTCACGTCATAACATCCTTTAGACTAAATGGGTTTACAAAGTAAAACGAAAGGTAGATGGTAGCAGTGAACCCTACAAAGCAAGGCTTGTAGCAAAAGGACTTCAACAAATTGATGGCATCGATTTTTTTTTAAATGTTTCCTCTTGTTATATAACTCATCTCTGTAAGGTTGGTGTTGGCATTGGCTGTGTAGTTTTGGTAGAATATAAGATAATTAGATTTATTTAATACTTTTTTACATGGACATTTACTAGAAGAAGTTTACATTGAGCAACTTCAATGATTCATTAATCCAGATCATCTTAAGTATGTGTGCCACCTCCATAAGGCATTATATGGCTTGACACAAGCACCCTAGGCTTGGTACACTTGCCTCTCTTAGTGTGTCCTTAATCTCGGGTTTGTGGCTTCTTAGGTGGATGCATCACTATTCACATTTTATTGTGATAAAGTTCACTTATATATTTTGATATATGTTGATGACTTATTGGTCAGGGTACATATGACTCATTTATCTTCTCATTAATTACCAAGCTCAATACTAAATTTGCTTTAAAGGAACTTGGGTCTCTTGGCTATTTTCTTTGCATTCAAGCTATTAGGATGCACATGGGCTTCATCTATGCCAAGGCAAGTACATATTAGATATTTTACATCGTGCATGTATGGTGGGGGCGAAGCCATATAGTACTTCATGTGTGTTTGGTGTAAAGTTAAGCGTTAATACAGATGATCATTTATCCAATGCAATCGAGTATAGAAAAATTATTAATGCCTTAAAATATTGCACTTTAATGCATTGTGATATTGCTTTAAGTGTCAATCAACTTTGTCAATATCTTTATGCTCCTATTTATGCTCATTGGGCTTATACTAAGCGAGTTCTTTATTATCTTAAGGGCAAAATTGACTATGGCTTATATTATACTAGTGGTGGCCTTACTCTTCAAGCTTACAATGATTGAGATTGGGTTGGTGACCTTGATGATTATCACTTGACAACAAGTAATAGTGTTTTCCTAAGATCATCTCTTAGCTTGTAGTATGCTAATTAGCAATTGATGGTATCTCAATCTAGCACCAAAGCAGAATATTGTGCATTAGCCTTTACAATGGTTGAACTTTATTGATTGTATATGATTCTTAACGATCTTCAAATCTTTTTACATTCTTTTCCTATTATTTGACAACATTAGTATCTTAGCTTTTGCTTCTAATCCTATATTCCATGCACAGACAAAACATTGTGTGAAAGTGATTAACACGGATGTGTGCATTAAATTTACTTCTACCAAAGATCATGAAGTCGCCAATATTTTTAACAAGGGCTTGACATCTAATCGGTTTTCTTTTCTCAAAACCAAGCTCATGGTTTGTGATCTACCCATTCGGTTGGGGGAAATGTTAGCAAGTCTACAGTATCAGACACCAAGGATCATTCAAAAAACCATGATGAGAAGGCTAGTGAGGAGAGGATTATATAAATCTATCCTTGTGTGATATTGAATTTAAATTCAGTTTTCAATTTTTATCTTATCTCTAGCTGATTTATCTTAACTATCGATTTACATCTTTGTAAATATATGTTACCAATGTAATACAATCCGGTCTATTGGACCAAATTTCACTTTATTACATTTGCTTACACTACTGAATAGGAAATGACTAACAAACGAAAATATGGTTGAAACCTTGGATACCACCCAACCCAAGTTTCAAACATCTCCTAGTTGTTGGTAAATTTTTAAAGCGTGTATCTCAAGTAAGTGATTTTATCCTCTAAAATCCCTACAAGATGGAACCTACCACTATTGGAAAACCACTCATATCCATCAACCATAACAATGTAATCCAAATCTATCTCCCACCATAAGGAACATAAGACTCTTACATCTGACCAAATGATCCATAGGATTCTTTCTTATTCAAAATTACCTTTAAACTAGACACTTCAAGCCATCTAAATACTCCATCTCGTCTAAACCTCTCAGAATGGAAGCATCTTTGGAAGCAAAGTGCTCATAAAAGGCTCAAGTTGCTCTCCTTTTGAGACTTATATGAAACACACACCTAACAAAGGCCAACCTAACTATATTTTCAAAAAATAGCTAACAAGGTGACTATTCATGCACCTTATGCGAAAATGAGCTAGAAAATCTAGAACATCTCTTCTACTTTTGCCCTTTTGCTCGAATCCTATGGAGATAAAATCTTTAGCCTATAGACATTGCAATAGCATATGTCAATCATCAACTGGATCTAGATCATTCATTTTTAAATGAATGACAACTTAATCTCCCAAGATATCAATCAGTACATCATTTTCTCATAACCAGTTTAATAACCCTAGACACAATCTAGCTAGAAACAAACACTTGATCCCCTTAATGCAACTTGCTCTGTCAGAAAACTCACAAGGCAACACATGATCCAAGCATGGCAACAAAAAAAAAACAAAAAAGGATAACCTCTCATGGACATGACCTCCTGAAAAAATAATATCAAAATAAATTATGATGCTGCAATTAGACATGTGGCACCAATCTTTCACCACTCCAGTTTGCAAAATGCAGTTGGAGAATCCTACACACTTGGACAAGATGCTGCCTAACCATTGACCCCACAGTTGGAGAAGCAATTACAACTCTACTAGAAATCTCAGAGACCCACTTGTTAAATCTAAACAATGTTATGTATTGTCGAAGGTGACTTAACCATAGTCCAAAGATGCATACAAAATTAAATATTGGGTCCTTGAACCAATCATAGGCAAATCCAAGGTCCAAGGAGACCCTTGAAATCCACCCAAGTTGGAACACCAAAATATTTAGAGTAACACAAACTCTTGTATGCATGCAAAACAGACCTCATCCTCCCTAGCAGAAGCACTATTCCCTCTTTCCCAGTTCCATGCTAAAAAGAACCTCTGTAATCCTTGTAAATAACTTTTAATATATCTAATCATTTGCTTAGTAAAAAAAAACATTTCATTGGACTTAACAATTAAACATATACAAATTTTTAAAATCTTACTACTTGTAGTTTGGACATTATGTAAAGAATATACCACCACCTTGTACTTTGGACATTGTTGATGTCGTGTTTCGTTGCCCACCATGAGGGCTAAGCTTGCACTTGCAACTATGGAGAAATGAGAGCTTTGGGGTGGTAGGGGACACCTTCGATGCTTGAGTCAGAATGGATTCTCTATATGAGAATTGTAGGAACTTAAGTGCAAAAAGTGTTTTTCTAACCCATTCTCTTGCTAAGAGAGAGGGGATGTATATACCTAGTCAGGGCAATCCTTGGGAAGGAAATTGTGGGGGTGTCGCTCCGTACTAGGGTCGCATCTCCCTGCCAGCCTCTTGCTATGCAATAGACCTACCAGACTTAATCATGGTGACCACTGACAACCTAGAGGCCCAACCCCAGACTTCATTAAATGTGGCGTGACCTCGGTCAGGTGTGCCCACTCCTTAGGTCTGTTCGGCCACTAGGTCTAGGGACAGGGGTTGTCCTTGACCCTGCGCACTGGGGTTGTCGGTCAGTAGTGGTATTAGACAATCTGCCTTCCAACCCCTAATCAACGCGTGTTGCCTGCCTAGCGGCTTCTTCTCTTGGGCTTCCTGGGTCGATTTGGCCCAGTCCATCCTATCCTTTCGGGCCTCTGGGCTTGTTTGAGCCTTATGGGCTAGACTCATTTGGCTTGACTCGATTCCAGGAATAACTCCCTCATGGACATTATTATAAAAGAGCAAAAACTTGTAACTTTTAATTGTAAATTTTGCTCTTTGTTAGATTTATGCCTTCGTTAGGCTAATCACTACCATTGAGCCAAAGAATAGACAACAAATAGACATAGATATATTTATTCAAATTAACTCAACTAAAAATATTTACATAAATATGTCAGGCATCGTTTGGGTACACATATGAGATAAGATGAAAGTTGAAAGTTGAATAAAATATTATTATAATATAATTTTTATTTTGAAATTTGAAGAAGTTGAAGTGTTAAATGTATTTTGTGTGGAGGTTTTAAAAAATTGTAATAATTAGATGAGACGAGATGAAATGATTTGTGTAACCATATGATTTAAGAGTTGAGTTTTCATTGTATTAAAAAGTGAATGGATAAGATCAACTGATTTATTCACCATAGTTGATTTCATTCCTTCATTTACTTAAAATAGCACGTTGATTGATTTTTTTCATTACTTGTAAGTTAAATTTTAGAATCAACAATGTAGGGCATGTGGTGACTTATCTTAAAAGACAACAAACTTTAGAGTCCTTCATCAAACCAACAAGAATCCTGGAGTTGGGCACGATGTTTCTTTCTTTTCATCTTTTTTTTTTAAAGAAAAATTAAAAAAAAAAACTGAAAATTGTATTCATTTCATTGTTGGTTCATATTACAAATTTTGTCTTTTACAATCAGATGGTATATGTTCTTAGGAACATTTTCTATACAACATTGTTTTCCATCCATTTGAAATGCCATTTTTGCTATTTGGTGTGCCACCTCGTTGCCTTCTCTATAATTAAAAACCATATTCCACATCCTGTTGTCACAAAAGCTTGATATCCTCTGTAATCTATTCCCTCTAGGATTCATCTTCTTCTTTAGACTCGACAACATCAATTACTTCCTTGGCATCCCCTTCAAAAATCACATCTTGGAATCCTAACTCTGAGCACAACACCATAGCCCTCCATAACGCAATGCCTTCTGCCATATAATAGGAGTTTACAAAACTTCTTGAGCACACATTGATGTTAGGACATCACCATTGCAGTCTCTTGTCATAACTCCCAACCCCATCTTTTGTTTTCCCACATTTAAGGCCCCATCAAAATTTACTTTATACTTGATGCCTTCTAGTCTATTCTAATGACCCCTCTTTCTTTTCATAAAATCTGGTTTCATGCTTTCCCCCTTCACTAGATTTGCCTTATGAAAGTCTTTGAGTCCAATAGTTGTTATATGTACAATCTTGCATGTGCCAGTAAAATTGTTTTCAAACACATTTTTATTCATTCTGTGCCATATACCCTTCATTATGACCACCACTCCTTCTAGATTTTTTTTTTTTTTGTATTCTTTTACACATATCTAACCACAATTATACAAAGTCCCTTCCACCAGTTGGCCACTTGTTGACAGGGCTATCCCCCCCCCCCCCCCCCCCAAACACATTCCCACATATCAGTTGCAGCTGGATAGTTTCACAAAGCATGCATGATATATTTCTTTTTAGTTTGACATATGGGGCATTTTGGATCTTCAACCATTTTCCTTTGCCACATATTCAATCTTGTAAGTAGTATATTATTTACAACTTTTCATAAGAAGTGCTTTGCAGCATCAGGAACATCAAGGTTCCACACTTTATCACCCTCCTTTTCATAGGAGGAACCACACTCACCAACCATTTTCCTCTATTGCACCATGTGGTAGGAACTCCTGATTGAGAACTTGCCAAATTTTGAAGGTCCCCAGATTTTCTTATCAACAGCCCCAACACGACTAATGGGAATGGTGCTGATCACCTTTACCTCATCTTAATTAAAAACTGTTGATACTAAAGTCTTCCTTTAAGCGTCCTTCTTGTTCATCTATTAGTTCAATAACTCTAGAACCAACATGTAATATTCTCATAGGTGAATGGACACAACGAGTATTAGGTGTGGGAAGCCACTTTTGACCCTATATAGATATAGACTTTCCATTCCCAACTTCAGAGCCACCTCAATACTCATTTGGCATCATGGTGTGTGCTAATTGTTAGGGTTGGGATGCCAAGATTTTGTCATTAACATTCTATAGTTTTCAATAGTTTTATTTTGCATTACTTATTCAAGCTATTTATATTTTCTTTTTCGGTAAGTGTGGATTATAACATATAAAAGTCTTTTATTTTATGAAACTTGGCCTTAAAACTTATTGTAATGAGAAATAATATTTATAGTGCTAGGATGTGTAAATCTCATACTCTTTTTGAAAAAAATAGATAAATCCATAACTCACAAGAGGAAATCATTGTTTAATAATGGTTAATCTAATTTCTTTCAAACGGAGTGCATGATACTTGTACGCTATAAGATTATATCTAATATTACTTTATTGTAATATCTAATTATTTTGCATTAGAGTAATGTTACTCATCATTCTAATTTTCATCATCTTTTCATTATTCTATGATATAACATTAGATAATTAGAGACTATTTATTATATTTTACTTATAAATCTATTATTTAATATCACATTATAAAATGATAAAAAAATAATAAAAAAATAGATGATGAATAAATTTTTTCTTTGCATTAATGAAAATAATATCAATAAAAAGTAAGTGGTGCGGAAGTACTATTTGTAGTATTCCAAAAGTTTAACCGGATTAAAAATTTAATTATTTATATCTTCAACAAAATAGCTCCGAACCCGAACTCCCACCCGACCGGGTTTTTCAGTTGGATGCTTTTTCACTTCACGAAGTTTCCAATATCTCACGCGGACGGTTGCGTGCGTGTCCCCTTCTCCATCTTAGCACTGTTACGGGGACACACACCGGTCTGCCCCACTCTCTCTCGCTTTTTCTCAGAGAATAGTAGAGATTCTCCCTTTGAATCATCGGTCCAAACTCGCTCTCTAGTCGTAGTTCTTGTATCGAGGGCAGATACTTCTGCGGATATGGATCAGGACCAGCGGGGCCAGGTCGGTTGGGCGAGATCCCCGGAGTCGCTGGCGGAGTCTCGGGAGAATCTTCGGATAGGTTCCGAGAATACAGGCGAGGTTCCTGTCCGGATCGAGCTCGAGATTGGTAGTGGAAGCGGCAGTGATAGCAAAGAAGTGGACAATAAAGAGGTCGGCAATGTGGGTTCGTTGGACAATGGTGGCAGCAGCTCTCCAGGTATGCGAATTCTTCTTAGTTCAGCTTTTGTTTGGTTTGCGAGAAAATAACACACGAAAGTCTGCAAATTATGTTCCATGTTTCATGCTGGAGTTTTTTTTTTTTTTGTTAGTATGCTTAGTTTTAATGCTTCTAGGTCTTGGGGAAAAGAAAGGAAAAGTGGAAAATGACTTCAATTAGATTGCGAACTTATTACATTGTATCCTGAGAAAACAGTTTATTTTCGTATTCTTTTAAGTGTCCTTGTTTGCTTTACTGTTTGAAAAATTTTTGGGCTAGCATTGACTTGCACATCGAGGTATCGAGATGTTTTAGGGTGAATTTCTATTGCGGGAATTTCGAATTTGGTTGCTAGTGGTGTTTTTATGTCATTTTTAAGTATGTTGTTTAGGTGTTGTTTCAACTGGCAACTGCTATTTTTGAGATTGTTTTTTGAGAAGGTTTAGGAACCGAACAGTTAAGTAATCAATTATCGATTCGTCTGTTATTTTCAATAAGGGCCAAATTATCGTATGTCTGACCCACTTTTTGACTGGCGCCAGAAATGGAAGGCAATTCTAAAATCTTCTCCTGCTTCTTCAGAGTGGAAATGGTAGGATGACCTACGGGTAGTTTTTTATAGTACTTACGGGTATGTTGATGTGGGATTAGGGCTAAATACGGTTTTGAAGGGACAACTGGTTTTTACTACTACCCTTCCAGTCTTTGACACGAATTGAAGCTGAAGAAAGAGAAGCTCTTATTGAATAAATCAAATACTACAGAGAAAGGTGCTTTGTTTTTATACATGAGCATTGAGACTAACTGCTGAACTGATACAACTGAAACTATGAAAACAGTTGAAACTGACAGTTAATTGACACATAAACTTAACAGTCTTCTATATGTATTATATAATTCTTGAAGATGAGGTAGAATGTTGGGTTTGCGGGCTTTGAATACATATGAGAGATAGAGTGGTGTTATTTCCTCATTCAACGATTAACTGAAATTAAGACTAGGCTGGCGAGGCTAAATAAAGTAAGGCCGGTGGTCACATGAATTAATTCCATATAAGATAGTCTTCTGAAGGATGATCTTTTCCAACTGAAATTTTTAACTATATCACTCAAATAGGTGGTAATCTTTCTGTAGACATTGATTTGGTAACTGGGCTATACTCCTAAAGGTGTCTGATTTACATTCTCAGTTTTGTTGTAAATGAAGTTTTTTCGATTTCTTCTTCACTAAAGCAATAGAGAAATTTTAAGTAGCTATGGAGTACAGACACATGGTTCTTTTATCTTATTATAGGATGCCATGCAATAGGAATTAGTACTTATGTGAATAATTTTTATGGCAATTTGGTGATATGATGGTAATACTACATCATCCATACTCATGGAGTATGTAATAATTTTTTAAGGCATTTTGTGAGAGGACTTTTTCTTGCCAATACATCATATTGAACATAAAGGAGCCATCCTCCAAACTTCTGAGTTCCTATGAATTCCAAAATGATTTTGTTTTTTGTTTTTTTTTATAAGAGATAAATATTATTGATCTGAATGAAATATACACAGGAAGTATACATAAGAACACCTAAATACATTCTAGTGATAAATTAAAGACAGGAAATCATGAACGTTGTTGCTGTTTAGTACAATAGTGGAAAACCAAAGCATTAAAGTGTGAAGAAAAAAGTTCTTCAGCTCCTCCATAGTGCGTTCCTTGTTTTCAAAGCAACGCGCATTCCTTTCCGACCAAATACACCACATGATACACAACGGGATCATCTTTCACACAGTTGCCGCTTGATGACAACCTTGCATTTTCCTCCAACAACCCAACAAATCCGCCACCCTCCAAAACGATTTCGTTAACATGCCAAAATGATGTACCTTATTTCTTTGGGCTTTGGCTGTTGATTTTAATGGCCAAAATTTTCATGATTTTCTTGTTTCCACTATTACGACTTAGATAGGTCTTTTCCTTTGTATGCCATCTTGTGTACTTGGGCTTTGCGTATCCTTTATTAATACTACTGTTTACTTATCAAAGAAAAAAAAAAATAAAGGCAAAATGTATACCACTTGCTGAGACTTCACCCTCCCAATGTTATAGAACACCAATCCAATGCTATAACATGCCTCTTTTTCAAATCCTTTGCTGTTAAGATCTCTCCTATAATTTTTACTTACATATACAAAAAAGATCCTTCCTAATGGTCCCGTGTACTTGGGCTTTTGCCTATCCTTATGATCAATAAAATCTTATTTACTAATAAGAAAAAAAAAATCTTTCCTAAAGACCGATAAAAAAAATCTTTCCTAAAGCATGTGTCCGCAGAAAACAAGATACCTTTGAGGGCATGTTGTTTCTCCAAATACACACATAAGGAAATGGACCAATAGAAAGGATAAGCACATTGAAGAAAGGATTTAACCTCAAAGATCTGTCTTTTTGACAGGATCCAACAAATCTGGTTGCTCCTCGTCACTTGAAGGATCTCAACCTATAAGAGAATCAAGAGAACGACTACATTTCTCTATTGTGGGCTAATCTAGTAAAAGGATTGTCCTATTGGGGCAAATTATCACAAATCTGCAAGTGTTCTGCTACTGAAGCCTCCCTATGTTGATCTAATTAATTGAAGAAACTCTGGAAAAATAGTCTTCAAGGTCTGGTCCTGGACCACGTGTCATACCAAAATCTAAGTTCTGACCCATCATTCATCTTGTGTATGGTAAAACTGGAGACACATGGTTCTTTTATAGCAATAAAATCCTTTTTCACCCTCCCAATGTTATAGAACACCATTCCAATGTTATAACATGCCTCTTTTTTAAATCCTTTGCTGTTAAGATCTCTCCTATAATTTTTACTTACATATATAAAAAAGATCCTTCCTAATGGTCCCATGTACTTGGGCTTTTGCCTATCCTTATGATCAATAAAATCTTATTTACTAATAAGAAAAAAGATCTTTCCTAAAGACCGATAAAAAAAAAATCTTTCCTAAGGCACGTGTCTGCACCAAAACAGGATACCTTTGAGGACATGTTGTTTCTCCAAATACACACATAAGGAAATGGACCAATAGAAAGGATAAGCACATTGAAGAAAGGATTTAACCTCAAAGATCTGTCTTTTCGACAGGATCCAACAAATCTGGTTGCTCCTCTTCACTTGAAGGATCTCAACCTATAAAAGAATGACGAGAACGACTACCTTTCTCTATTGTGGGCTAATCTAGTAAAAGGATAGTCCTATTGGGGCAAATTGTCACAAATCTGCAAGTGTTCTGCTACTGAAGCCTCCCTATGTTGATCCAATTAATTGAAGAAACTCTGGAAAAATAGTCTTCAAGGTCTGGTCCTGGACCACGTGTCATACCAAAATCTAATTTCTGATCGTTTATCTTGTGTATGTTAAAACTGGAGACACATGGTTCTTTTATAGCAATAAAATCCTTTTTCACCCTCCCAATGTTATAGAACACCAATCCAATGTTATAACATGCCTCTTTTTCAAATCCTTTGCTGTTAAGATCTCTCCTATAATTTTTACTTACATATATAAAAAAGATCCTTCCTAATGGTGCCATGTACTTGGGCTTTTGCCTATTTTTATGATCAATAAAATCTTATTTACTAATAAGAAAAAAGATCTTTCCTAAAGACCGATAAAAAAAAATCTTTCCTAAGGCACGTGTCCGCACAAAACAAGCTACCTTTGAGGGCATGTTGTTTCTCCAAATGCACACATAAGGAAATGGACCAATAGAAAGAATGAGCACATTGAAGAAAGGATTTAACCTCAAAGATCCGTCCAAAATCCGTCTTTTGGACAGGATCCAACAAATCTGGTTGCTTCTCTTCACTTGAAGGATCTCAACCTATAAAAGAATGAAGAGAACGGCTACATTTCTCTATTGTGGGCTAATCTAGTAAAAGGATAGTCCTATTGGGGCAAATTGTCACAAATCTGCAAGTGTTCTGCTACTGAAGCCTCCCTATGTTGATCTAATTAAGTGAAGAAACTCTGGGAAAAATAGTCTTCGAGGTCTGGTCCTGGACCACGTGTCATTCCAAAATCTAATGGTAAAACTGGAGAAGCCGCCAACAAGCCCCCCGCCCCCCCCCGCCCCCCCCGCCCCCTAAGTTCTTTTATGATGGTTATCCGCATCCAACCCCATAAGGCCCACTAAACTTATTGAAATGCTGTAATGCTCAGATTAGTCAAGCTCCGCATAGGTTGGTGAACTACAATAGATTTTCATGAGTGCCAAGTCCCACATTGGTTCTTTGTAGGTGTAACTGGACTTTATAAATGATTGCAAGAAGTTTTATTTTATTTTTAATATATAATTAAGACAAGATTTTATCGAAAAACATGGGTAGTATATGAGATGTATGTATCTAAGAAGAAAACATATAAAGATGAAGAAAGTTCTGAAAACTTTTTTTTGATAAGTAATAAGAAATTTTATTAATAAGCATATTTCAGGTACACTGGAGGTATACATGGGAATACACTTATTTAGGATCTAGTAACTGATACAAGTAAATCTTGGAAACTGAGACCATTCAGCTCTAGAGCAATGGCCCACATAAATAAAGTCTTCCAAAAAAACCTCCTAAACTCTTCTATGGAACGTGCCTGATCCTCAAAAAGTCTATCATTTCTTTCACACCAAATACACCAAAGAATACAAAGAGGAGCCATCTTCCATACAGCCGCAATCTGTGGTGTCCCTGCAATTCCTCTCCAGCTTGCAATTAATTCTATCACTCTTCCCGGCATGACCCATGCTATATCCATTCTGCTGAAGAAAAAATTCCAGATTTTCCGAGCAAATTCACAATGTAAAAGTAAGTGGTCTACTGTTTCACCATTCTTTCTGCACATACAATACCATTCGGTTATGATTATGCCTCTCCTTCTTAGATTGTCCATAATAAGAATCTTCCCTAATGCTGCTGTCCATACAAAGAATGCAACCTTTTTAGGTGCTTTGCTCCTCCAAATGTTCTTCCAAGGAAAATTGTATCTTCGCTGCACAGTAATTGTATCATAAAAGGAGCACACAGAAAACTTCCCTTTCCTCGAAGGTTTCCATACTATCTTGTCCTCACTTGTAGCATCGATAACTGTTTTATACAGCAAGCTGAGAAACTCCACCATCTCGGTAACTTCCCAATCATGTGCATCCCGGATAAGACTTATATTCCACTCCTGTGCACCATTGCTTATTACTCTCAAATCAGCCACCATTGCTTCTTTGTCCCAAGCAATTATGAAAATATTAGGATAGACCTCCTTTAGAACCGTGTCTCCCACCCACACCTCATTCCAAAAGCTGACCCTCCTACCATTTCCCACACAAAGACGAGTGTTACTAGCAAAGGTACACCAACCTTTCCTTATGTACTTCCATAACCCCACCCCGTAAGTCCCCCTACTTTTCTTAGAGCACCAACCCCCCTGTTCACTTCTATACTTCATATCAATCACTTCTTTCCATAAGGCTCCCCTTTCCTTGTTATACTGCCATAGCCATTTTCCTAATAATGCCTCATTAAAAGCCCTCACATTCCAGACCCCCAAACCCCCATCTCTCAACGGAGTACACACCTTATTCCACCCGACTAGATGGAATTTGAGCTCCTCGCCTAAGCCAGTCCATAGAAAATCACGTTGAAGTTTCTCCATTTTTGTTGCTATGCTTGCAGGGAGAGGAAATAGAGACAAGTAGTATGTAGGAAAGTTGGATAGTGTGCTCTTGATAAGAGTGGTCCGCCCCCCTTTAGTTAAATACAACTTTTCTACCCGGCCAATTTATTATCTAATTTCTCCAACACCTCCTCCCAAATTACCTTGACTTTGAAAGTAGCCCCCAAGGGGAGGCCAAGATACTTCAATGGCAAAGAGGAGACTCTGCATCCCAAAATGTTGGCCAACCCTCTAATGTTCCTCACCTCACCAACCGCAACCATCTCCGTCTTTGCAAGATTAATTTTTAACCCCGATACTGCTTCAAAACACAATAAAATGGCCTTCAAGGCTTGTACATGTCCTGCATTTGCCTCACAAAACAGCAATGCGTCGTCCGCAAACAATAGATGTGAAATGTTAATGTTCCCCATTACAAAACCAGCCAGGAAACCCCCCTCCACCGCAGCTGACAGCATTCGACTTAGGGCCTCCATTACGATGACAAATAAAAGGGGTGATAATGGATCACCTTGTCGTAATCCCTGCGAGCTATTAAAGAAGCCCACTGAATCTCCATTTACTAACACTAAGAAACGAGCCGTTGACACACAATGTCTCATCCACTTTCTCCATCTTGTCCCAAAACCACATCTACTCAACATGTATAACAAGAAGTCCCAGTTGACATGATCATAGGCCTTTTCCATGTCTAATTTGCATAAAATACCTGGCTCTCCCGACTTGATCCTGTAGTCCAAACACTCATTTGCTATAAGGACCGAATCTGTATTTGGCGCCCTCTCACAAAAGCATTTTGAGTCTTGGAGATAATTTTATCCATGACTGTGCTCATTCTATTAGCTAGGATTTTAGAGATTATCTTGTAAATGCTCCCCACTAGACTAATAGGCCTGGAATCTTGTACCTCTATAGCACCCTTTTTTTTTTGGGACTAGTGCGATGAAAGTAGCATTCAAACTCTTCTCGAATTTGCCATATGTGAAAAATTCCTGGAAAACTTGCATTACATCTTCCCTCACCACCTCCCAGCACTTCTGAAAGAAAGCCATAGTAAAGCCATCCGGGCCCGGTGCTTTGTCTTTATTCATTTTCCTGACTACTATGTGTACCTCTTCCTTTTCAAATGGTCTCTCCAACCAAGCCATACTCCTTTGGTTGATGTGCTCAAAATCTAATTCATCTAAAGTAGGTCTCCAATCATGAGGTTCTGATAACAAGTGTTCAAAGTGTCCAGCCACATGATTCTTAATTTCAGCTTGGTTTGTAAGTGCACCGCCATCCACGTTTAGGGACTCAATGGTATTGAACCTCCTATGAGAGTTTGCAATGCGATGAAGAAATTTCGTGCACGTATCTCCCTCCCTAAGCCACAAAGCCCTTGACTTTTGTCGCCACGAAATTTCCTCCATAAGAATCACTATTTCCAAATCAGCAACAACTTGCCCTTTGCGATTGCTCTCATCTCCACCTCCCTCCAAGCTTTGTAACTCTTGAAACAGATTTTTTTTTTGTGTCGTAACATCACCAAATATTTGCTCATTCCATAACTTCAAATCCTTTTTCAACGCCTTCAACTTTCCAGCCAATACATTACTCGGGTTGCCCTGCAAATGATATGAGCTCCACCATTGTCCCACCAACTTCACAAACCCCTCATGTTTTAACCACATATTCTCAAATTTAAAAGGCCTTCTACCCCCTGGGATCCCTCCACAATCCAGCACAATGGTAAAGTGGTCCGAACAAATCCTAGAGAGCCTTTTTCTGAGAGAGATCTAGATAATGTTCCTCCCAAGAACGAGATATTAAGAATCTATCTATTCTTGACCAAGCTTGATTTGGGGACCAAGTATAATCACCCCCCATTAGTGGTACATCCATTAGTTCCAGCTCATAAATAATTTCTGAAAATTCCCTCATAGCAAGAGTTTGTCGACCCTCCCCCGATCTTTCGCTAGGAAATCTAGTCACATTAAAATCTCCTCCAATACACCATGGCACCTCCCACCATGAGGCCATGCCTGCAAGTTCATCCCAAAGCATCCGCCGCTTACAATCCAAATTAGGACCATAAACACTAGCGAAAGCCCACGCAAACCCATCTTCAAAGTTTTTGAACAAGCACCCCACCGAATATTCTCCCACAAACTCATCCATATTTTCCACCACCCTTTTATCCCACATAACTAATACCCCCCCTGAGGCCCCATTCGAAGGTAAATAGGACCATCCTGCAAATTGGCAGCTCCATAAACTCCTTATGACTCTTCTTGTAATAATCTTCAATTTTGTTTCCTGCAAGCAAATAATGTCCAGCTTCCATTGTCTCAACAAAGATCGTACCCGGAGGCGTTTGTTAACCTCATTCAACCCCCTTACATTCCAGCTCAGAATTTTTGGCTTCATTTAACAACTGACACAGCCCTTCCCTTATTTCTACTACGACTAGTACTCCCCTCCTTTCCATCCTTGCCATCATAATTAATAGACCAAGTAAGCCTTCTCAACTCCCTACTTTTATTTTTGATACAACACCATGGTGTCAGTTGGTTCTGAAAACTAGAGATAAAAATAGAACAATGGTGGTAGAGAGGGTTAAGAAAGAGTGACTTGAAATCCAGCATAGACTTCTCACACTTCTCAAAACTATGCCCATTCTATTCTCTCAAAACTAGGCCGAAAGTTTTGATATACCAAACCCCTAGTTCTTTTTTTGATTGGCAGAATAAGATTTGATTGATCGATTGATCAAGTAAATAGATGAAGTCCAAGTACGTAGGAAGTATACATGTATAACTTTTTTTTTTTTTGATAGGTAATCAAGAAATTATATTCATAGAAATAGGCAAAGCCCAAGTACACATGTAGTACACATGAGAAACACCTAGCTAGAGGTTACAATAGAAAGTAGAAGGTCATGGACACTTAGTCCGTTACAAGCTATGGCCCCCGCCCATAAGAACAATGATTTAAAGAAGAAAAATTTTGGTTCATCTGTTGTTCTCTCTAGATCTTTGAACCTTCTAGCATTTCTCTCCCTCCAAATGCACCAACACATACAAATAGGAACCGATCGCCAAATGGCCGCTACCTGTAAGTTACCATGAAGGCCTCTCCAGCTTGCAAGAAATCCAGCAATCTAAGAGGCATGACCCATGACAATCCGATTCTCGTGAAAAAATCATCCCACATGATCCTGGCCACCTCACAGTGTAAAAGTAGATGATCTACTTCATTTCCCATGCTTCTTACACATACAACACCAATCCAGCATAATTACCCATTGTTTCCTCAGATTATTTGTAGTAAGGATCTTGTCCAAGGATGCTATCTAAACAAAAAAAAGCTGATTTTGAAGGATGGTCATTCTAGGACTTGTTAGCACTTGGTAAAATGATCTAACAGTGAAGTTACCTTTCTTGGAATGACTCCAGTGCATCTTATCTCCAGTGTTCCCTAGCATACTTACGGAATACAATGCCGCAAAGAGCTCAATAATAGTCTCCAACTCCCAATCTTGGGCTAGGAAAATCAATATTCCATTGAGGGGAGCACTTTGAAAAGGCCAAGAGATCATCAATCGCTGCATACTTTTCTCTTGCGAGCTCAAAGATACTAGGGAAGGTGTCTCGGAGGCTATGGTTACCACACCATTTGTTATACAAAAATCTGACACGAGAACCATCGCCCACCACTATATGTTCATGTCTCGAAAGGTCTCTCAATGTCTCCTAATATATTTCCACAACCCCATTCCATGTGTGCCTTGTACATCATTAGAGCACAATCCTTCCCAAGCCTCTCCAAATTGGGAATCTATAGCAGACTTCCATAAGGCCTCCCTTTTGTGTTGGTACCTCCATAAACATTTACCCAAAAGAGCTTGATTGAATTTCGTCTAGTGGCGAATCCCCAATCCTCCCCCAAAAATTGGAGTACAAACCGTTGACCAATTAACCAGGTGAAATTTGAAATCTTCCCCCAATCCACTACACAAGAAATACCTTTGTAACTTCTTAATGTGGTTAGCTACCTTTGTGCACTTATCCCCCTCCTTAAGCCAGAGCACCCTTGATTTTTGTCTCCATCAAATCTCCTCCAAAGTTACTCTTTCAAGTTTAGCGACTACCTGACTCTTGCAAATTTTCTCAGGTTTAGAGAGTATTCTGGCCTCCTCCTCTCCCTCCAGACCTTGTAGCTCCTCCACAAGAGAGTGCCTCTGCTGAAGCACATTGCCAAAAACTTGTTCTTTCCGTTGCTTCAAATCCCATTTTAGCGCTTTCAACTTTTTTGCCATCATGAGACTTGGAGAGCCTTGGAAATTGTAAGAAGTCCACCGTTGTCTGACCCTATCTACAAAATCGTAAGTTTTAAGTCACATATTTTCAAATTTAAAATACCTTCTACCCCCTTGGATGCCTCAATAGTCTAAAATGATGAGAAAGTGATTAGAGCATAACTGGGATAATCTTCTTTGAGCTACATCCAAGAAGTGTGACTCCCAATTAGGAGTTAACAAAGATCTATCAATCCTCGACCAAGATGGAATTCTCGGTTGTTGGACCAGGTAAATGTGCTTTTTGTTAGTGGAATGTCCATAAGCTCCTGTTCTGAAATGAAATCAGAAAAATCCCTTATGGCGGGAGTGATGTGGGATACACCCGACCTTTCGCTTGGAAAGCGAGTTATGTTAAAGTCCCCCCAATGCAACTTGGTAGCTCCCACCAACTAAGAAGTCCCGCCAATTCTTCCCACAATAGCCTTCTCTTCGAATCAAAATTTGGGCCAGAAACTCAAGCAAATGCCCATTTGAAGCCATCGTCTAGATTTACAAAAGAGCATGCAATAGTGAAGTCACCCACACATTCCTCCACCCTTTCCATCACCCTTTTATCAAACATAATTAGAACTCCCCCAGATGCTCCGTTTGATAGCAGGTAAGACCACCCCACGGGTTGCCCTCTCCATAAACTGTGGACTAGTTGTCTTGTAATAGCTTCCAACTTGGTCTCTTGTAACTAGAAATATAGACAAGAAAATTAGGGGAACTAGTCCCATTGAGGACAATTATAGAAGCCCACAAAAATAAAGTATGGAGGAAGAAACATTTGAGATCATCCGGCGAGTGTTCTCGATCTTCAAGACTCCAACCATTCCTTTCTAGCCAAATATACCACATGAGACATAAGAGAATCATATTCCACATTGTAGCAATTTGGTGATTACCTTGAAGTAAGGCTGTCACCCGCCCTTTGTGGGTGGATTGTAGCCTTCTCTGCCCCTTGGCCCTGCCCCCACCCCTCAGAAAGGCCGTCTGTCCCCATCGTACATGTGGATGGATGGGGGTGGGAATAAGCGCACCTATGTTCCCAATAGGGAACGCTCTCTGGAGGGTTTTAGGGACTTTTTCTTTTATACATTGTTGCTTTGGGCTTCTTCCATTGTTTTGAATGGAACAAGTTTTAATGACTTTTATACTACTTTTCGTAGCACGTAGTTTGTAATTAGGCTCTCTTTTGCATACTCCTTGTGTACTCGGGTTTTGCCTAATTACGTGGATCAATAAAATTTTTCTTACTTATAACAAAAAAAAATTTTCCCAATGGCAACAAAAACACCTAAAACAATTTCCTTTGCTGCACCTTCCAAATCCAAACTAAACCAAATAATGACAAATCATCCAACAAAAATCGAACCAAACAAAATAACAAATAAATCAACCAACCAAAATCGACGATCTGCGCACTGTGCGCAACGCAAGGAGAAGAAGAAGAAGAAAAAAAAAGAGAAGACGAAGGAGAAGAAGACGAAGAAGAAGAAGAAGAAGAAGGAGATGAAGGAGAAGAAGAAGAAAAGGTGAAGGGTGAGAATCATGAGATGTGGCAAGGAGATGAAGACTAGGGTTACAAATTAGGGTTTTTTTATATATAGGTGGGGCAGGTTGATATCCTACCCGCATCCCACCCAGCTTTGTTAAAAAAATTTATCCACCCATCCCGCTCGCCCGGTACCATGCGGGCCGAGTGGGATGCATGGACTGGCCGCATGGTACCGGGCAGAATAAGTGCAATGGACGGGCCCTAGTCCTACCTTGAAGGCCTCTCCAACTAGCAAGGAGATCTACCACCCTCCACCAAATCCCTAATTTCTTAGGAATAAGTGCAATGAATGTTGCCTGAAGGCTCTTTTTGAAGGTTTCATTTAGCTTGAATGAAACTGATGGAACACATTTATAACATCTTCTTCATTTTGTACTAACATGCCCAAAAGAAGCCATAGAACGCCATTTGGGCCTAGGGGCCATTTTCCATTTGGGCTTTCACAGTCTTAAAATCACGGTTTCTTCAAACGAAATTTGCAATCAATTGCAATAATGACTAATCTTTTTGGAGATAAGCATAGATGTGACTGGTACTACCTTGGGTCGTTACAGCAATGAGACGATTTATTTTACTAATTTAACATGTTTAATTTTTTCACATAAAATGATAAATGGGAGCAAATTAAAGCTAAATCTCTTTTCTATATGATAATATAGACGAGGAAAAAACTCGTCTTTTTGTTATTTATATATATATTAAATTGGACTAGTTGGTTTTTGGCAATTTTTTGCTAGTGAAATTTGAGCTCCTTTGTTGATCTGGTCATTTTGCTATATGTTTTACATGGTATGTATTTGTTTGGTTCAACTCTGCACCTTGGCTCAAATGGTAAATTGACCTGACGGAATGGGGCAGGCCTTTAGGTTTGAAACTGAAGAAACAGAGAGGATCTATTTGGCAATTTTTACTTAATTCTAGTGCATGTATAGTTATATATTATGATGTATCTGGGTTTCTTTGTTCAGGGGTAGCAGAAATGTTTCTGAAGTAGACAAATATCCGTTTGAGTTATCTAATGTTGACAAATTGGAATCTTCAGGTCAGATTAAGTTGGAAAGATCAAAAACCGAGAGGCAAAGACATAACAACATACATGCTGAAGAAAAGGTGAACTTTCTTTTTTTTTTTTTTTTTTTTTTTTTTTTTGAGAAGTCTAAAGAAAAGGTGAACTTTATATCAGGTTGCTGATTTATGGTTACAGATAATGCATATTTT
Organism: Carya illinoinensis; assembly: GCF_018687715.1. Lineage (NCBI taxonomy): Eukaryota > Viridiplantae > Streptophyta > Magnoliopsida > Fagales > Juglandaceae > Carya > Carya illinoinensis. The sequence continues at coordinate 13,594,566 of NC_056755.1, forward strand.
TATGTAATTTTCAAACTTTGCAGCTAAAACTGTTGACCAGAATGGCTACTGTAAAAGATGATGGAACGGTAGTATTTGAAGTCCCAGCAGATGTTGATTCACAAGCTCTTGGTGCTGGATCTGTTGGTGCTTACAATGATACTGTATATGCAGAGACTCTAGATGCAACAGACCTTCATTACATACGACCACTGCAAATAGTAATGCTTATTGTTGGCACACGTGGGGATGTTCAGCCGTTTATTGCAATTGGCAAACGTTTGCAGGTTTTGAGACATCTCTAATCATCACAAGATTATTTTCCTTTTATTCCTGAGTTTGTGTGTGAATAATTTTTCAAGCTTTTCACCTTTATGTCTTTTAATTGAGGCTTGTGATTACGTGTCAACTTCAAAAGTGAAACTATAATGCTCTGCCTGGTAAGAGTTTTGATGCTTTGGGGTGTCTTTGTTTGGGAGGGGTTGGTAGGCGTTTTGGAAATGCTTTTATTTATTTATTTTTTAAAAAACAGTATATTGAAACTGCTTTTAGGGAGTTTGGTAGTACTTTTCATGGGAACGTGTTTTGAAAAGTTCTACCCAATGGACCCTAAGCTGTGTGGGTTTGATCTTTATGAATTTTCTTGTATTCCCATCCTCTCTATGTAATTAATTCACAAAAATTTTATACATGAGGTGAAATTGTGTTGTCACACCCAAGACCTTATTAAGGGGTAAACATGGAATTTATTTAGTTTTATTTTAAAAAAAAAAGTATATTGAAACTGCTTTTAGGGAGTTTGGTAGTACTTTTCATGGGAACTTGTTTTGAAAAGTGCTACCCAATGGACCCTAAGCTGTGTAGGTTTGATCTTTATGAATTTTCTTGTATTCCCATCCTCTCTATGTAATTAATCCTCAAAAATTTTATACGCGAGGTGAAATTGTGTTGTCACACCCAAGACCTTATTAAGGGGTAAACATGGAATTTATTTAGTTTTTAGGTGCTTATTTTTTATTTTACTTTCAATCTTATGGGTGGCTTTAAGTAGTTGTTAGAAAAGTTGCTTAGGACCTAAAATTAACTTGGAAGAAGGCCTGATCCATTTTTTTATCAGAAAAGAAGAATACAAGAAAAGTTAGAATCCTTGTTGGATAAGGTTTCCTCCTGAACAACTTATCAAAAAAAAGGTTTCCTCCTGAACAATCAGATCTGCCAACCCTTATTTTTACGGATTAAGCCTATAATTTAAAGGGGGTTTTGTGCCTATAATTTAGGTGAACCTCGTGAAGTCCAAGATGGTCCCATTGGGTTTTGTGCATACTATAAGAGACTTGGCTAGTCTTTTGGTATGCAAGGTGCCGTTTCTGCCCATGAAATACCATGGTCTTTCTTTGAGGGCTGCTTACAAGTCGAAGGCGATTTGGGATGGTATCATAGATAAGATAAGAGAGGAGGTTGGTAGGCTGGAAAGGATTTACTTGTCAAAAGGGGGAAGAATTACCTTAATTAAGAGTACCTTGTCTAACATTCCTATGTATTTTCTTCATTATTTCCTTGTCTACAAGCATGGCCAATTGAATTGAGAAGATTTTTCATGCATTCTTGTGGGGAGGAATTTGGGTTTTTTCTAACCTTCCTACGTATTTTCTTCATTATTTCCCTTGCCCGCAAGTGTGGCTAATTGAATTGAGAAGATTTTTTGTGCATTCTTGTGGGGAGGGATTTGGGTTTAGAACAAGTTCCACCTGGTTAGTTGGGATTTTTTTTTGGATAAGTAATAAGACACTTTATTCCCAAGAATAGGCAAAGCCCAAGTACACGGGACATATACAAAGGAAACACCTACATCTCTCTAAAAACAAAAGAAAATCTCAAACAAATTCTGAAAGTTAACATCATTTATTACAAGAGTTTTAGCCCACAAACACAAAATACTAAAGAAAAAGGCCCTAAGTTCTCCCATCGAATGTTCTTTGTCTTTAAAACATCTCTCATTACTTTCAAGCCATAGACACCACATGAGACATGAAGGAATCAAGTGGATGGTTGGAGGTCTGAAAGATGACGATTTTTAATAAGACCCTTCTTATATATTTTGGTCCCCTCTTGGGGTCCCCTCATAAGGTAAATGCGGTTTGGGATGGTGTTATTGAAAAGATAGAGCGGAGCCTGACAGGATGGAAACATATTTATTTGTCTAAAGGGGGAATAATTACCTTAGAGGGGGAAGAATGACCTTCCTACGTATTTTCTATTGTTATTTCCTTTGCATGTAGGCGTGCTTAATAGAACTGAGAAGATCTTTTGTTAGCTGGGATAAGTTTTGTACCCCAATTTCAAGTGTAGATTTAGGGGTTTGAAAGCTAAGAAATTTTAATAAGGCACTCCTAGGGAAATAGTTATGGCAGTATCATCAGGAGGGGGATGCCCTTTGGAGGATTGTCATTGATGCCGAATATGTGAGGATTTGGGGAGGGTGGCCTTCAAATGAAGTGAGAGGCATGTATGGTGTGGGATTGTGGAAATCTATTCTGAAAGGATGGGAGGATTTTGTTAGTAATTTTAGATTTGTGGCGGGTGGGGGATCTCATATTAGATTTTGGCATGATATTTGGTGTGGGGATACAACCCTTAAGAATGCTTTCCCTTCTTTTTAGGATTGCCTTTTGATCAGGATGCTTTTGTGGTGGATTATATGGACAACTCTATTGGCTCTTTACAGTGGAACATGAGATTTATTGGGAGGTGGGTGATATCTGTGATTTTTTCAGCATGTTGCATGATTCGAATATTGATAGTGGCAAAGAGGATAGGCTGCTGTGGATTCATCCCTGGAACAATAATTTTTCGGTTAGATCCTTGTATAAGGCCATGTGTTGCCCCTCCCCTTACTCTTTTCCTTGGAAGTGCATTTGGAGGAGCAAGGTGCTTCTTAAGGTTGCTTTCCTCTAGCTTCTCTTGGGAAAATATTGAAGATGGATAATTTGAGAAAGCGGATTTCATCATTATGGATTGGTGCTTTATGTGTAAAAGGAATGGAGAATCTATGGACCACCTACTTCTTCATTGTGAATTTGTGAGATGGCAAAGTTTCTATGGGATGAGATCTTTAATGGGATTGGTATTACTTGGGTATTAGCCTAGAAGGGTGGTGGATCGTCTGGCTTGTTGGAGAGGTATCCAAGGTAATCACCAAATTGCTGCCGTTTGGAAGATGGTTCCCCTATATCTTATGTGGTGTATTTGGCTTGAGAGGAACAATCGTGGTTTTGAAGATAGAGAAAGCTTGTTGGGAGAGATTAGAGATTTTTCCTTTCATACATTATTACTTTGGACATCTGCTATTGTACTTGATGGGGCTTGTTTTCATTATTTCATTGTTGTTTTTTCTAGTTCAAGCTTGTAATTAGGTGTCCTCTCTTGCATACTCCCTGTGCACTTGGGCTATATCTAATTACTTGGTTTAATAAATTTTTCCTATTAAAAAAAAGAAATGGTTATGGTTGTATCATTTGGGAGGATCATCATTGATGCCAAATATGGGAGTTGTGGGGGGGAATTGGTGCTCTAATGATGTGAGAGATGTGCATGGTATGGGGTTACGGGGGTTTTGTGATTAGCAAGGGATCTCAAGTCAGTTTTGGCATGCCATTTGGTATGGTGATACAACCCTCAAGATTGCATTTCGTACCCTTTTTAGGATTCCTTTGTAACGCCCCAATGGAAGGCCCAAACCACACGGCTTATACTCTAAAAGGACTAATCAATAATACAATTGGATCCCCATTGGAACCTTATAAAGAGCAAGTACTTCTCCTTGTGAAGTAATGTGGTATCCCATACACCACCTACCTTTATCTTTATCATATGGGGTATCACAATCTCCTCCCTTTAAATTTCCGACGTCTTTGTCGGGCTAATCCATTGTAAGTGGCACGACTCAAGTCCTACATTTCTGGTTGAGATAGGCTCTGATACTATTTGTAACGTCCTAATGGAAGACCCAAACCACAAGACCTATGCTCCAAAAGGACTAGTCAATAATACAATTGGACTCCCATTGGAACCTTATAAAGAGCAAGTACTCTTCCTTTCTAAGCAACGTGGGATCCCATACACCACCCACTCTTATATTTATCATATGGGGTATTACATGCTTATGATTAGGGTGCTTTGGTGGTGGATTATCTGGACAGCTCTAGTGAATCTTTATAATGGAATGTATGTTTTCTTAGAGCTTCCCAACATTGGGAAGTGGGTGATATTTCCAAATTTTCAAGTTGTTGTATGCTTCGACATTGGTGGTGGTGAGGTGGATAGGTTGCTTTGGATTCATTATGGGAACATGAAGTTCACAGTCTGATTCTTGTACTTGGTTATGTCAAGTCAAACCTATAACACCTTTCCTTGGAGTGCATTTGGAGGAGTAAGGTACCTCCCAAGGTTGCTTTCTTTGGTTGGATGGCACCCCATGGAAAAATTCTAATTGTGGACAGTATGAGAAAGCACGATCTCATTGTTTTGGATTGGTGCTATATGTGTATAGTGTGGTGAATCCATGGAACATTTAGGGCTGATTTGGATTCAGAGATAAGATGAGATGGTTTTAGATGAAAGTTGAATATAATATTAGAATATTATTTTTTAATATTATTATTGTTTTTGGATTTGAAAAAATTGAATTGCTTATTATATTTTGTGTGGGAATTTAGGAAAGTTGTAATGATGAGATGAGACGAGATGAAACGCTTTCCTAATCTAAACGGGGCCTTAGTAATTCATTGTAAGGTGGCAAGGGTTTTATGGGATGATATTTTTAATAGGATTCAAATTGCATAGGCGATGCCTCGGTGGGTGGTGGATCTTTTGGCTTGCTGGATAGGTTTCCATGATAACCCTATATTGTGTTCGCATGAAAATGATTCCTCTGTGTCTCATATGGTGTATTTGGCTTGAAAGGAATGGCCGGAGTTTTGAAGACCTAGAAAGCTTGTTGGAAGAGATTGGGTGTTTCCTTTTCTGTACTTTAGTTCTTTGGGCCTCAGCTATTGTTTTTTAATGGGGCTAGTTTTCTTGATTATCTTGTATCCTTTTCTAGATCCTAACTTTGTAAGTAGGTGTTCTCTCTTGTATACACCTTGTATACTTTGGCTACGCCTTATTGCTTGACTTAATAAAAATTTATTTCACTTATGAAAAAAGCCTATAATTTAGGAAAGATTTTTCTAAAACCTGCTGTCAAAAGGGTTAGGAGTTATTTCAAAGTTCATCACAAAGGGAATCAATTCCTGAAAAAAAGTAGGATTCCTATTCAGCATCCAGCTTGGAAAATAAACCCATAAATCTGGTACTTCTTTTCTTTTAAAACTTGCTACCAGTTCCAGGGGAGATTCTAGGAGCTTATCCAAGTTTTTCTTTTAAGGAAACTAAGTTGTATAATTAGACAGTAGTTGAAAACCCTATTTTCATTAGCCTTTCTATAGCCCAAGAAAAATCAAGTATTTTCTTATAAAAAGGAGCTTAAACCGCATTATTCAACTCAATTATAATTAGGGATGTAAAAAAAAAAAAAACCAGAAAATTGGTTGAATAGACTGAATTGGGCTGGTACCCGTTCTTAAGAATCGAAACCAATTTTCATATTTTGAAAACTGGTTTGAACCGAACCAGACCTATATATATACATATATATTAATGTTTTATATTACATTATATATACGTATATAAAAAATATTATATTATGTATATTATATGCTAAATTGCTAATTAATATAACATGAAATTTTAATCTTATTATTCATGTCTATTAATCTTATAACATAAAATTAATATAACATTTGATATAACATAAAATTAATCTTATAATTTTTAATATAATATTTGATGTAACATATAAATTTTAATCATATAACATAAAAATAATATAACATGAAATTTTTGTAGTGCCACAAGTGTAAACGGTAAACTTATGTAGAACAAGTATTAGAAGAACTGGATCTAAGTCTCAATTTATGTAGTGCCACACGTGTAAACGGTAAAACGGAAAAACCGAAAGTTTCAGTTTCGGTGATTAATCGGTCCATATCAGTTCTTAAATTTTCAAAACTGGTGTATATTGGTTCGGTTCCAAAATTTTTCAAAACGGTCACACTCCTGATTATAATTTCCCTTGTTTCTGCTCTTTTTGCAGCCTCCAAAACTTGAATATTCTATTTTTCTCGCCTTAACATAAACCTGGGCTTGCTGGCCTCTCTTTGGTGATTTGGTGAGTTTTTTTTTTCGCCCCCCTCAAGTTCTTTAATGAAGATTCAAGTTAAGATATCAAATAACATTCTAATAGATTTCTACACCCTTTTTGAATGGTTTTACCATCAAAACTAATGCAAGATCCAATGTTTAACACCAAACTCAATCAATAATTCTGTATCCAGCTTCTCTTGGTCTTTTCTCTAGGGCTCTCATAAAATCCTACTAGGAAAGTATGAAGTTTCACGTTTGTGGTGCTGTTTGATTGTATGATCCTAGAATTTGATTTAGAATAGTATGAGAATGAATGAGAATGTTTCGGCCATCTAAAAATCTTCAAGCAATAGGATTAGGCTGATTTCTCCAATTTCTTGATTTTATGTTGTATTACTTTGTAATCAATGATTTGACCTGTTGCACACTTCTTTGATTAGGAAACAGGGATTTGTAGAAAACATTGATTTTATTATCAGTCCACAAATTGACAATGTTCCTATATTAGGATTTTGCATAGTCAATATGTATAGGACCTAAAATGCGAAATTTCGTGTTGAGTAAATGTTGTTGCAGTATCATAAATCATGCATAAGCATTATTTTTCTTACTTATTTTGAAAAATAATGTATTAGCATATAATTATATTTCATGTGTAACTGGCTTTGCCTTTCTTTGATCAATATATTTATTTATTCATAAAAAAAAAATATATTTCATGCATCTCAGAAGACCAACACTGTAGTCGCATAGAGAAGTGGCTGTCAATACTATCAAAAAAAGAAATGTGGTTGTTTGTGTTTTCTTTAAGGGGTTTTTTAAGGCTAACTTACTATAGACTGTGTAACACTCCCTTCTTGATTTTGGTCAAATTTCTTTATTTTATGTTGTGTTACTTTTTAATCAATGATTTGACCTGTTGCACGCTTCTTAATGTTGTGAACAAAGCTGGGATTTGTAGAAAACAGCGATTTTATTATCTGTCCACAAATTGACAATGTTCCTATATTAGGATTTTGCATAGTCAATATGTTTAGGACCTAAAATGCGAAATTTTGTGTTGAGTAAATGTTGTTGTAGTATCATAAATCATGCATAAGCATTTTTTTTTTTACTTATTTTGAAAAAAATAATGTATTAGCATATAACTATATTTCATGCATCTCAGAAGACCAACACTGTAGTCACATAGAAAAGTGGCTGTTAATACTATCAAAAAAAGAAATGTGGTTGTTTGTGTTTTCTTTAAGGGATTTTTTTTAGGCTAACTTACCATAGACGATGTAACACTCCCTTCCTATAGGGTTAGGAGTGCCACATCATAAACCATAATTCCTCAACATAACTGAAAATTATTAAACCAATAGATAATAGCAACTCATATAAGCTAAAACTAACAAGATTCCTCAAACTCATCATGTTAACGTAACTGCAATCAAGTACCATGTGTTGAACACTTACTAAAGCTTGGCTAAGTTCTGGTCTTCATCACTGGTTCTAGCTTGTGGACTTATCATCATTCCTAGGACATTTAACACACACACACACACACACACACACACACACACACACGAGTGAAATGCTCAATTGATAAATAGATTTTGAATCTGGCTTTACCTTTGAAAACATTCATAAATGCATTTAGGCATCTGCACACATATTATAAACCTTTTTCCTTTGATAATCAACTCACATTTATGCCTTGTATGTAACAGTTGGCAATCTCAAGGATCTTGTCTCCATTCCCGTGGCCACAAGTGAAACTGCCTCTAGGATATGAATATCGGGAAATGATTTATACAGTCCTAGACTGTCTAAGCCCTGCGCACTTCTTTTGAAAAAAGCAGAGAAAATCTGGGACCTATATGAAAAAGATCAACTTTTTCATAGTGGACCCCACTTTTTTGAAAGGGAGTGCATTGGGCTTACACTAGGGTTGTATCTAGTATTACTCATGAGTATCACTAGATAACCTATGGTACACTAAAGTGAGTCATTTCCAGCAAACAACAAAATGTTATTAATATTATTGCAGTATTTCATTGTTAATCCTATTGTAGGCAAGATATAAAAATGCTAGCTGCCCCTTGCCAAGTTTGCTACCTTTCTGCTTTGTCCTACATTTGGCAGCTATTTTCTTGCTCATGTACAAATTTTCTTGCTATACGTGAATCATCTCTCTACAATTTTTTCATTCTTTCTTCTGTTTTTCATGCTCATATTAAAATTGGATTACTCTTAATGATATTTTAATCTGAGAAGAATTTGTTAGTATTTTTTGTTTTTTGATAAGTAAAGAAGAATTTGTTAGTATTACCAATACCTAATCTATATACTATATAATTTCTGTAGCACAATACTCTTTCCTATTAAGCCGTGTCATTTTTTATCATTTAAATTAAAATAAAATAAATTGCAAGAGTAAAATTTGAACTTTCATATTATAACTCTTTTATCTTCTTGCCAATGTTACATACCGTTTATTACCACTCCATTACCAGTCCCTTGTACTGCTTGTCTCTTTCATCAGTTACTGCTTTACTCATTATTGCTTCCGCCCTTTATTGCCACTTTATTAATCCCCCCCGGCGGCTGGTCTCTTGCACTTTCCGTTGTTTATTGATTTCTTCATTATTATTTCTACCCTTTGTTCATTAAAATTAGTAATGGAAGAAGATCACGTTTAAACAATTTCACACAATCAAATTATAAACAAAATAAAAAATAGAATAGAATTAAAAACCTAACAATGTCCCGTGTATCGCATGGGTGTACAACTATTTTATATACAATTGTGACCCTTGTGTTTGGTTAGATGAGACCAACTTATTTTAGGAGGATTTTAATATGGATTTCTGCCTATTGCTTATCAAACATACCAAGATAATGTGAATTAAAATTTGATATGAGATTATATGTGTGTGTATTTATCTATGCACTTAAAATTACATTTGTTCATAGATAGCCATTGAAGATATCACAATCGGCAGTTTCTTTTTATTTATGGGGATATTTTACATGCAGGACTATGGCCATCGTGTTAGGCTAGCAACTCATTCAAATTTCAAAGAATTTGTCTTGACTGCTGGGTTGGAGTTTTACCCTCTAGGTGGAGATCCAAAAGTTCTTGCTGGTTGTATGTACCTAAACGCTATCTATGTTCAAATGCTATGGGTGATCTCATGGGATCTAATAATGACTTTATGCTTTCTTGTTAAATTAGTACATATCTCTTATCTGGCACTTAAAAGCACTGGTTGGAAATGCCTTTCACCAAGTCTTAATGCATAAATGGTTTCTACGATGCTTTTGTGGCATATCTGAGGCCTGCTTTTATATTCTTTCAAGTTCCTTGTACCATCACTCCTTTTCAAATATGGTTCATGTTGGTCTTTATACTTATTTTGATGCTCATCAAGAGTATTTCACATTGAATTAGCAGTGTATAAACCAATAGCAATGAATCAATAGCAATTTGAAAAGTTCGCAGGCTAGCCATTGAATCAATAGCAAAGTTCGCAGGCTAGCCATTGAACAAAGCAAGGGTGGAACCAAGATTTTTTTTTTTTTTTTTTTTTGTTCTTGTGGGTGGGTGTGGGGGGTGTTATTGTTGTTACTATTATTGCTAATGTTATTATTGTTATCATCATCATTATTGTTTTGCTAATATTTTTGTTGATGTTATTATTGTTATTACAATTAAATTTATGTTTCGTTCACTCTTTACTTTAGATGCTGAAAGCAGTTTGTTGACTCTACTGATTTCGTATTTCTTTTCTCTAACAGACATGGTTAAAAATAAAGGGTTTTTGCCTTCAGGGCCTTCAGAGATACCTGTCCAACGAAATCAAATGAAGGAAATTATTTATTCTTTACTTCCAGCTTGCAAAGACCCTGATATGGATTCTGGTATCCCCTTTAAAGCGGATGCAATCATTTCCAATCCGCCAGCATATGGTTAGATCTTGTGACTGTTGTACTTATTGTTCCTTTTGAAGTAGATGAGCATTCTTTTCTTGATATGAATAAGCAATAAGAAAGTTTATTAGTAGGAGAATCCTCAGGTAGATAGGGTGAAAACAAGAGGTTCACTTAGGTACTACCATATGAAATTCTGAAGAGAGAAAAAAGAAGGGGAGTGGGGGGAGAAGAAGAAAAGGAGAAAAGGGTTTACTTCCAAATGCGGCCTTTCAAGGAAAGAGATCTAAGTGTGATTAACATTCTGTTTTGAATTTAATTCACGAGTAATTTTGATTTAGTTCCCCAATTGTTTTTTTTTTAATTTTTTTAATTTTTTTTATTAACAATTAAGTTCCTCAATTGTTTTTGACAATGAAGTTTGTCAGTTTTGATTAGGGAACATCTTTTTGGGTGAACAGATGATTAATTAAATTTGGCAGGAAAAAGAATAATTCTGGTTAATTGGTTGTAAAAGTAATATTTTCTTTGGAAGCTAAGGACTAAGAAGTATTTTCTTAGCTTCTTGGTAATGGAGGATGAATTTGGTTGGTGAACTTAGTATGAAGTGCTTAGTAAATAAGTGGACGAAACAGGTTCACGTTAGTTGGAATCGTTGGATACATGATATGGCATCTTATAAGTCTACTATCAAATTTGTTTACTTTAGGTTGTTTAGCTGTAATGAATTTAGATTGTACTACCATGTGTTTGCCATGTTAGTGAGAAAAAAGAGTGAAATATACTTCTATGGTTTTACATGAAAATACCAGACATTGACAATCATTTGTGGATATAGTCATAGATTTCAAACATTTGGGCTGAATTGCCCGGGAAGACACAATTTCCCAATTATTCAACTTTTGAATATTCAGAAGAATTTGAATTTGAAGCCAAGTTGCTTACCCAATGGTTAACCTGATCAATTTAGATTCCATTTCAAATTCACTGAATGTTGTGAATTATGAAACACAATTATAGACTGTTGCTTTTGCTAAATTTAAGCAAAAACTTGTATTTTCCACCACAAGTGTGGAAACTCATTGTGGTGACACTTGATCAGATTCTTGCTTTCCACATTTTATTGAACTTGAGATTGTATTTTTTTGTCTCATAATCTCCTAGTAACCATTAAATACTTCTTTAGGGCATACCCATGTGGCAGAGGCACTAAAAGTACCAATTCACATATTTTTCACGATGCCATGGACGTAAGTCTTGTCTGGGTAATTGAATCTTACTGAATTATGTATTGCTTTGACCTGTTCTCTAGTTTTAAGTATATGTGTGTGTTTTTTTTTTAATGTATTGTGCTAGTCATATTTTGTCATATTGTTGAGTGAAGGGTTTTGAACTGCATTCCATATGTTTTACTTTTTTCATACCAGGCCAACTAGCGAATTTCCACATCCTTTATCCCGTGTGAAGCAGCAAGCTGGATATAGGGTGAGTCGGTTTGATTTCTTTCTTTTTTGCTGTCGTTTTTCTTTCCTGCTTATTTGGTACTGTAGCTTCTACGCCTCTTCCTGCTCTGGTAAGTTCTTCTAACTTTTGGTTGCATGCTTGAATTTTTTCAGCTGTCATATCAAATTGTTGACTCCTTGATTTGGCTTGGGATTCGGGACATGATCAATGATTTGAGGAAGAAAAAACTGAAGCTTCGTCCTGTAACATATTTAAGTGGTTCACAAGGCTCTGACTCTGAGATCCCACATGGATATATATGGAGTCCTCACCTGGTTCCTAAGCCAAAAGGTGGTTGCTTTTGATTTCAATCATGTCCTATTGTATGCCTAATTATATTCAAAACGGAACCATCTGTTACAATTTCTCAAAGCACAGAATTGTTCATTGACCAATCCCATGAAAATTGTGTCACCATGTGGTCCTCAATCCTGTTTCTAAGTGCAAGATTTTCCCTTCCATCTGAAGATTATGTCGGTCAAATGTAGCTACAAGAAGTGTAGCTTTCTATGTTTTATGAAACGTATTTGATCTAAAAGTTGGTTAGGAATGAGTTGTGGGGTGGATTTGGTGAGTAGTGTTCTCTCGTGCTATATGCTTATTTGTTCTGGTGTTCTCCTCTTGTATCGATCCAGTTAGTATTTTTTCCCAGAATGCATGTGGATCAAGGTTATTTCTAGAAGATAGCTAAATCAGTTAGCATATGCATTTTCTTCTGATTCAGGCATGTTGCTTCTTTCCTCCATTTTAGTTTGTATATTCTTTTACTTTTTTTATGTCTTTTCTTTTTCTTTAGGTGAGACAGCATTTATTTTGGTTGAAACGACTTATTGTGCATCATCCTTGCAAAATGTGCTGTCATGAATTTTGATGCAACATGTAAATTTATGGATGATATTTGCTTGCAGATTGGGGACCTAAGGTTGACGTGGTTGGATTTTGTTTCCTTGATCTTTCATCAAATTATGAACCTCCTGAACCTCTTGTAAAATGGCTTGGAGCTGGTGAAAAGCCTATTTACATTGGATTTGGTAGCCTTGTGAGTTTCTATTCTTATTTCTCATATTAATTTATATGTTCTTGCCCTATGGTGTTTCCGATCTATGGATGGATGCTTAAGATTGTTTCCAATGTTTTAGTGGTAGTCTTGGTGCTTGGATTGTCTTGATACATTGACAATCCATCTTAGGTCATGTAAGTCGTTGGATGATTGACTTGTTGAGGACATTAGCAATTATTGAAATTTTTTTAAATAATGAAGATACTAAGCATTGTTATGATATAACTAACATTATTGTTATCCTACCATTTTATTTCGTGAAGATTTGTGAAATTCTTGCACACATTTGAGCACTATATGTTTCTTTTAAAAGATCAATTAATCAGCAGTTTCTAAAATATATACCAGATCAAGAGGTTTAGTGGGTGGAATGGGGTTTGATAAGTGATTTTGTAGAAATTGTTTAAGCTTTGGGTTACCTTTGTGGGCATTTAAGTTCGATTGAAAAACTAGACACAGTACATCATATGAAGTGGGTGATTGGAGATGATTCTGTCCTAATAGCAGCAGAGTTCATGTTGAGATGATGTTCAAACTGTTTGTGCACAACATCCATGGCCTTATCAGCCACATATATGGATTGAGAGTAATGGAGATTACAGCAGGATTTGGGCATTTTTGTTATCAGCAGGAGCATGAAAATGGGTTAATGAAGTATGAGCATCTCTCTGTTCCCTTTTTTTTTTTTTTTCTCAATAAAGCTGGATAACTATCCATCAGGACGTTGGCGCAACAATGGGATAGGGTTCAAGTTTTTGTCTCGAGGAGTCTATTATGTTTTTCCCATGAAGGTTTTACTAGTCAAATTAGAAATCTAGTTCTAGTACACTCAGTAAAAGACCAAGAGTGTATATGAATATGATTCATTGTATTTAAAGATTCAGACTTTGAATGAAGGAATATATATATTTTTTGATAAGTAATTTGAATAAAGGATTATGAATTATAAATATTGAAGCAGATAGGCTTAGTGTGTATATTCTGGAGGATGCCTCTCCTCTCTATCTCTCTCAAATATAGTAGTTTTCATTTTATGGGTCTTAAAAGCCCTTCGGTGTAATTTAAAATGTTTTACATTTGAGAATGGATCCCCTTAAAGAAAATTAAATGTTGTCAGCTTGTCATGATATGTTTATAGCCCTTCTCTTCTTACTGAATTGTGATTTATATTTCTTTTTGATTGAGTAATTGTATCGTCCCCCTTTTCTTCCTTTTTGATGTCAGCCTGTTGAAGAGCCAGAGAAAATGACCCAAACTATTGTGGATGCACTGGAAAGCACTGAACAAAGGGGCATCATTAACAAAGGCTGGGGTGGCCTTGGGAACTGTAAGTTTTAGTTTCATTTTAAAGCGTTGCATGTTTCTTGTGTTATTATGACCTCTGTTACCATCTGATCACATCTGTTAGATATGCTATTTTATTTAGCTGTAATTTTTGTTCTTTCCAGCGTCAGAACCAAAGGACTCCATTTACTTATTGGACAACTGCCCTCATGACTGGCTATTCTTACAATGCAAGGCTGTGGTGAGAGTTAAATTACTGTTATCGAGATCTAAATCTCTAGTTACAGAAGCATCCTAGATAATGAAAATGTACCAAATCAGGCCTAGGGGCCATGGTTAGGCTTGAAAGTTGTCAGCCTGTTCCTTGTGTGCTATTAGGTTTCAATGTTCTAATATTTAGCAGGCATGTTTTTATCATTTTTTCTCAATGCTTTCAGGTGCATCATGGAGGTGCTGGAACTACGGCTGCTGGTCTTAGAGCTGCGGTAATCATACCTTACTTTGTCTATGATGCTTTGGGTTCCACGTAATTGGCTCTGGCTTATTGTGATCCATGCTTTTGCAATATAGTGCCCTACAACCATTGTACCTTTCTTCGGTGACCAACCCTTTTGGGGAGAGCGGGTACATGCAAGAGGAGTAGGTCCTGCACCCATTCCTGTTGAGGAGTTTACACTTACGAAGTTGGTTGATGCAATAAAGTTTATGATAGATCCAAAGGTAATTCTGTTTTCTCTTGAAATGGTAGATACTGTTATCCAAGTTAAAATAACTGCCTTGATTAAAACAACAGTCAGATTCTGTGTTGAATCTGTACTGCCTTGTAGATAGATGTGAATGCAAGTGTGGGTTCTTCCCCTGCCCTCCTCTTTTACTCCTTTTTTTCAGCCTTTAGGTTGATTGTGGGGATGACTAGATACCTGCATGCCTTTAATGTTCTAGAGTACTGACCAAAGGAGGCTTTAATTAGAATTCTGCTGTACCTCAATGTGTTAAGAGCCTGAAATTTACCTCTAGGTAAAGGTGTTCTAGTAAGCTTAGGATTTTCAATTTCATTTTAAACTTAGGGGACTGGCAAGTGACTTCCTTTTGGTTGCAAGTATTTTCCACCTATGTAGAAGCAGAATTAGTTTTGGTGTGCGACAAAAATAGCAAAATTATTCTAATTATCGAGCCTTCCCAACAGGTGTACTTCAGTTCCTCGAAAGGTGTCATTAATTTGCAAACCTTTGTGGAACTTTTAAAAAAGTTTATTATGGTCCGTCAAGGTGAATTTAAGAATGTGTGAATTACCTCATGATGAATTACCTTAGAATCATTCCAGGTGAAATTGCGTGCGGTCGAACTTGCAAAGGCCATGGAAAGTGAGGATGGTGTCACTGGAGCAGTGAAAGCCTTTTTTAAACATCTTCCTTGCAAAAAGCCTGATCTCGAGCCAGAACCAGTGACATCGAGTTTTTTCTCTTTAAGTAGATGTTTTGGTTGTTCTTGAAATTGTTGGTGGATGTTGTCAGACCTAATTCCATGTATTTCTTGTTCAATTATTTTGTCTTGACAGTGTATATAATAGTATGCCCTGTGTGGTCTCTGCTGAGAAGAGAGAGAGAGAGAGAGAGAGAGAGAGAGGAAACTGCTTGGGAATCATGTTCATAAAAGGCCATTCCTACTTCAAGAGTTGTAATTTCAATCTTTATTCTATTAAAATATGATTTTCTTTTATCAATTTTTTCTTTGCACTCATATATGAAATAATTGTTCAGGCATTTATTTATTTAATCTACTTGCATTTTTGTATTCTTATACTGACTTTGTACTTGAATGGGGTATGATAATATTCTGCTCTATGAATAGTTATTGTTTTTGATTCTAATATTGCTGACATTATACTATAGGTTGTCAATTTCTTTGTCAAGTCCAAAAAGCATAAATCCATCCATATGACATCAAACGTGGGAGAGATTAGTACCCAAAGCAAACCTGAGATTCATGCAATCATTGTGCTGATTTCGGGGTTTGATTATATTGATTGCCTGGGATAAACAACCTTAGACCCTAGATGGTACCCAATCTATATTCAAGTTGTTCTGATGTTTCAGGATCCATGTTTACTTGCTTATTTACTTTCTGATTGATCTTCAATGTACTTCGGCTTTCACCATCCTTGGGAGCATTTCCTTCAAATCATTGTGTGACTGTCTTCTCCTTCGCCCGACGATGAATTGCATGATGAAGTGCCTCCTGAACACTTCAAAACAAGATCTGAACCAACTTCAAGTTAACCCTTTTTAACACAAGCGCAACCCCATTTGCTTCATAGCGTTAAATGAGATCGGTATTTTTCAAGTGTTCCGTGGGATCCCTGGACCCGTGAACAGGTCTTTATGGTTCATCTCAAATTTTGGGGGCATAGATACTGCCATTTCTTTAGGATCAAATGGGAGATTGGTGCTTTGTAGTAGGCTATATACGTAGGGGAAGGAGCCAGCACATTTTGCCATCTCTTCATACTTAGCCTCCATGTCTTCAAGGTGACTGTACAGCAGAGAGATCCTCCTTTGGCTACTGACTTTTCCCAACATCCCTTCCCTTTGCTGTCTAGCTGAGTCTTGCTCCTCCTTGCCCTCACCGCTTGATCTTCCTGTGATGAATCCTTGACTTGGCCCGAATCCTATGATTTGTTCTTACGTTTCCTCTCGTTCTTTTCTAGCTGCTAGCCGCATGTTTTGTTTTGGCGTCCTAAGATGTCAATTGTTCCTCTCTCTACAGGTTTGCATGATCACAAGGACGTCTTGACTCTTGAAGTATCACCATGGCGTCAACCTAAAAGAATTTCTATTTGGTTTCATGATCAAGTTGTTGGAATGCATGCTATCTTCTCCTTTTCAATGGGATTGAAAGCCTTCAATCTCCCAATTAAACGAGACCAAACCCTTTTTTTAATTTCTAGATGAACTAGTAGATCATACCTTCCTCATGAATTAAGAGTTGATCAGCCTTCATGTGATCAATCATCAGTAGAATAGATTGAGGAAACTCACGGTTATATTACAAAAAAGGATGCAAGAAAGGTTTAAGGAATTAAGAGTTGAACATTAGCATCACCTGACAATTGCTCGGCGTTTTCAATATTTTGGGGTTACTTAATAATGTTATTTTTTTTCAAAATTTATCATCTTTTTGTCGGGAGAAGTTGAAGTTCAGATTCATTACTACCCAATATTAATTATCACCATCCTCATGATGACCCTTGGGCAAACAGTTACACTACACAACCACTCACTGTTCACTCAACCTCCGTACTCTAGCCTACGTGGCTTTTTTTTTTTTTTTTAATTAAAATGCGAGTTTTGATCAGAACATTTCAATTTCTCCCCCCCTCCCCCGGTTCGTCTTCACTTTCTTCAGAACTCTTTCCCGTGTTCTCTCCTCCACGCCCCCAGCTTGTGTCCTTTGCTAGCCTGACCCTCTTCCCGCCCCGGCATCACTAGGGAACTGGGTGGGTTCATCACTCCGTCACGGTGGAACAAAAGTTTCCCTCTGGGTGCACCATTTCTGTACGGGTTCTCCAGCCTCACGGTTTCGGCACGGTTTCAGTCCTCCAGCTTCACGGTTTCGGCACGATTTTAGTCCCCGCCCCGGCATCACTACTAAATTTATGGCATTTTCGGATGAAAATATATCCAAACTCAGCAACCATTAAAAGACAAAATATAGATCTAACAAACACAAAACTAAGGAAGGAAAGAGACATTTTGGAAGGTAAAGATTAAAAAGAAAAAGAAAAATAAAGTGCCTTCGGGGATGGCGAGAAGAGGCTGAAGGAAGTAAGTCAGATAGGTGGGTCTTGGAATCTGTCGAGAATGATTTCTTCTAGGGTTCGGAATTGGAGGGGGTGAGAGAAATGGGTTTTCGTTCAAGGGAGAGAGACGTGAAGGGCGATGGGTGAGAGAGAAGAGTCTCACAGTAATGGTAGAGGATAGCTGCATTTAGGGGAGATGAAGAAGAGGGAGAAGAGTCTGAAATGAGGGCGTCGGATTGAGGGGTGATGGAGAAGAGAGAGTGCGTAGGGAGCAGAGTAAAGGACAACCCAGTTTATTTTGATAATAAACCGTGACGTGGAAGGAGTGTGGTGTGCGTTAGGCAAACTAGAGGCTGAGTAGCTTTTTTCCTTGGGTAAATTCCCCTCACTGTTCTCCATTACCACCAGTGTGTGAGGCTGAGAGTGAGACCAATTCCTTTTATAAAAAGAAGACCGACGTTTAATACTAGCCGTCTAAAGGACTATAGCAGTGCTGGACAAAGTACAGCAAACAGACAC
Source organism: Carya illinoinensis (assembly GCF_018687715.1). Classification (NCBI taxonomy): domain Eukaryota; kingdom Viridiplantae; phylum Streptophyta; class Magnoliopsida; order Fagales; family Juglandaceae; genus Carya; species Carya illinoinensis. The sequence goes on from NC_056755.1 coordinate 13,612,871, forward strand.
AGAAATATGAGGGACGTACCTGTAGTTTTTGATGCATGAGATATTTTTCAACCGTTGGGAATAAAAACGAAGAAAGATCTTTTTCCACCTCTCATCGGGTGCCACGTATCAGGAAAGCACGTTAGCATCGGTCTGTCTTATATATTGGGGTCTCATGCAAGGAATGGGTGAAAGGTGACAAGTTGCATGGGATTGGCGGTGGGGAAAGGAAGACTAGTGGCTGTTAGCCCCATAACTATTTATACAAAAAAAGAAAAAGGAAAAGCAGACGAATGCAACAGAAGCAGAAGAGCCATTTTCTGCAGAGTGCAGAGAGAGAGAGAGAGGGATGAATATCAGCCCCAGGACCAGAGTGGTGGGGACTGAACTGGCTTTTAGCTTTAAAGTCATCCAATCCCTCCACATTGGTCACTGGAGATCACAAAAATCTGATACCGTAAGCTTAGCTATTCTGACACTCTCTGACTTCATCCCCTTTGATTCACCTCCCTCATTCTCCAATATCCTTTAGCCACCTTATCAGGCTTCTTAAATTTTTGAAGATAACCCGGCTTTCGAAGATCATATTCTAAAGAAAAGAAAAAAGCCAAAAGCTAACCGCCTCATTGCAAGTTCTGCTCACGTACTGGCTTAATTAATAGGACAACATGAGGGTCTTTAGTGACCTTATTTATACAAAGATTTGTTGTAAATGCTTGCTTTATCTGCCTAATTCCACGATATAAATCTGGGAAATGAAACTATAAGAAGAAGCACTGCATTAGGAAATAAACGTGCACCCAAAGTGAATGAAACCGCCTGTCTCATAGAGAGAGAGAGAGAGGTAGAGAGAGAGAGAGTCCATTTCCCAATCCTTACATCTGTTGCCATCAATCACTCTCGTCTCTCGTCACCTTAGCCTGCAGAAGCATCTTGTAGCCTTGAAGGGTACCTTTCCCCCACTCTTACTCTCTTATCTCTTCTGTTCCCAAGCCCATACACCTCTGTCAAGTACTCTATTTAATAGTTCGACCTAAACACCCTTCACTCATCACATTTCCCAACTCTTTTAGGAGTTGGCTTCTGAACTCTCTTTTCTACTCTTTTTTAATCAGATCAAACGCCAAAAACTCAAAAGTCAGTACGTTTTCTTCCTCCTGTTTCTCTTTCCTGCCCCTCCTCTGCCACTCTGCTCAAGCATTTCTCATACTTTTGAATTTTTTTTCAACAAGTTTTTCACAGTTAAGAAATATATATATATATATATATATATATATATATATATATTTCTTTAAAATCCAATTTGGTTGTTTTATTTGGGTTTGGCTGGTTTATACACAGATTTTTCTGTTGAGCTTACTAATGTATCTTTCTAGGTTGTGACAGACATGGAAGGTGAAGCAATCCATGTTGGAGAAACTCATGCAGAAGACACAACATCAAGAGTATTCCCTTGTTTATTTTGTTCAAGAAAGTTCTTCAGTTCTCAAGCTTTGGGAGGGCATCAAAATGCCCACAAGAAGGAGAGAACGGCTGCAAGAAAGTTCAAAAGGGCTGCTCAAGAATATGCTCAAGGAAACTTTCCACCATCTTTGCAACCTGCTATGATATTTGCTCCAACTCATCCCGTAGGAGTTTTACATCCTTCCATGTGTATAACTGCACACGCTGCCAATCTTCGCTGTTTTCCTAGTCTCCAACCCTCGGATCGTTTTGGATCCAACGGTGCTCCCAGATTTGAGAAAATAGTATACTATGGTGGGACTTGTCTGAGCAATCAATATGGCTTTGAAAATCAAGAGGATGAGCAAAGTTCCTTGAATTGGAGAAGAAGCACACGCTGCAACAATGGAGGAGGCTCATCCCAATATTATCTACCAGCAGGAATGAATACTGATTACAGTCTTGGAAACAAGGACATCAAAGATCAAAAGCTTGACCTTTCTCTCCATTTATAGAAAGAACTTCGATGTTTGAATTGATCAGCATCTTTCTTGCATTGTTGGATTACATCATTTTCTTACTAATAATTAGCATCTCCAGCCTCCATTTTTGGAATGAACTAAATTGTACTATCATGACATCATTGAGTCCAAAGCATCAGAGCTTTCAACATTTTATACATATATATTCTATCCGGAAAAATCTGGTTCCAGGCAGTATTGTGTACCAATATAATCGTCCATCAATGTGGTTGTCAGAAAGTTATATTTTAATGAAATAGAATTAATTTAAATTTTAAATACGAAAATAATAATATTAATACGTAAATTAATATGTAAATTCTTTGATCATACATTTTCAAACAAAAACTTGGATTGATACGAATTAGAAGTATACATATATTTTGTACTTATCACATTTATTAGTTGGTTGCAAAAGAATTGTAGATCTATCATTATTCACCTTAAAAGTACTACTCTGTTATTCTAAAGATTGTTATCTTTGAGTGAACTCTCATTACGTGTGCATGCCATCTAACTTCATATGAGAGTCCAACAAAATGGGTATTTTCTTTAAAAAACGAAGGAAAATCCAACACAAATGCGAAAAAATTAGTTTCTTTACGATAAATTTCATTTTTTAAAAGAAAATGAAAGAGTTTGCATACCATAATACTGTATTTAACGTTTTGAGTGGCGTAAAGTATAGTGTAGTGTACCAATAAGGGTAAAACCTGAAGTAAAATTATTAACCGCTGAGTTAACAATGTGAATATATGAAAAATTCTAAACATGCATAAGGCTACACACTAAACATCATATTTTTTTTTTAATTTTTTTTATTTTACTAAATATTTAATATATAGATAATGAGTAGAAAAATTTAATTAATTTTAAAAAAATAAATTAAAAAAATTAAAAAAAATTATATAATGTGCGATGTAGAAATTTATATATAGCGAGATTTTGATTATGTCTGGAACAATCATTTCGGGCTAAATTGACCCATTTAATTGCTCAAGCTTGAGAGTTACAAGACAATTATTTCGGCCCAAAGGCCACCAATCTAGAAAAATTAAAAGAACATTAAGTTTACAGGCCACATCTGTACTCTTATCCTTAAACCTGGAAATTTAGATTGATTAGATAGTGATATGAGAATTTTTAGTTTATAGGTTATAAAATTTAAAATATTATTTTTTAATATTATTATTATTTTAAAATTTAAAAAATTTGAATTAGAATTCGAAAAAATTGAATTGTTTATTATATTTTGTATAAGAATTTGAAAAAAATTATAACGATGAGATAAAAATTTTGTGTCTTATCTCACTTGCCAAACCTGCCCTTACTACTTTTACAAGTTTTTTGGGGAGACCAGTTTCACATAAGAGGATTTTAAATTTTTGGGAAAAAATAATTATTATATCAAAATAAAATTGAGAAAAGGAAATACTCTAATTATAAAGAAAATACCAAATAAAACCATGATTCATCAGATTTTAAAATTACTTTTATAGTAAAGTAGATCAACGACTAATTTATAAAATTACTTTTATATAATCTTTTTTTATAGGTACTCTTTTTAACAAAACTTGAGGATTTATTTATATTTAGTGATATCGGTAAGATCCCCTTTGACAAATATGGTAGAAACCTAAACCCATGTTGTCGACAGAAAGAGCAAAGAGTTCCTGAAAAAAGAGAATGCGATGGGCAGCATTCTTGGAAGCGCGTGAGGCCACACGCCTATCAAAAAGTTGATTGGGCTTGATGGTGAGGGAAGACTAGAGCCTTTCATTATGTCTCGGGCTGATCAATCAGTTGGGCTTAGTGGGTGGGTGGGACAGAGGAGATACATGAGTCGAGTTTTGTTTTTGATTTTACATTATATCCTCAACATCATATTTGCTGGATGATAAACACTTCCAAATGTTGCCAAAAAGGATAACGTATTTGGCAAATAAAGAAACGCAAAAATCCTATAAAGAACTCCAACTAACATGTCTATGTAAGTCTTGGTAGACTCGCCTTGCAAAACGATATATCAATGATGTCACCGCCCAAATTTTTCGGAGAAAAGCCTGCAATCTTGTCTATATTTATATATATACATATATATATATATATTAAAATAATTATATATGCTGATCATCATCTCAATCGAAACTCTAGTTATTCTCTGGTTTCGTGATTTTAGGTTGTCGTAAAATAATCCTCTATATATATATATATATACACAAATGATATATTATATAAATGTTTAATTAATGAAAAGGAATCTCTGATCCGCGGCTAATTCCTATGATCTTAGACGACGAATATATATCAAAATTGAAATAAAGACCCTCAAAGCATATATATATATGTGCACTTTCCCCCATGTGAAGTTGTATTAAAAAAAATTATCAGTAGATCAGATGCCAAGTGCAGTTAGATTCCTTCCCCACATGCCATACCCACCAGCCAGAAGCTAGCCTACGTGCCGAGAAACTTGCTCTCTAGCTCTTCATCATCATATGCATATAATTGATACCCCATATATATATATATACATACACACACTAACTACCAAAATAACAAAGATTGGGAACTGAGAAAAGTAGCGAAAGTTTCATAATGCAGAGCACGTTATATGACATGCATTGACGACTTATAAGCATATATTATACACAGAGAGAGAGAGAGAGAGAGAGAGAGAGAGAGAGAGAGAGAGAGAGAGTTGTCGTTTGCATATATCATGATCATTAGCAGAGTTGTCGTTTGCATATATCATGATCATTAGCATGCATGCATGCTATCTAATCAGTTCATATATGATAGAAAAGGCCAATTAATGCATGTAGTAGTAGTAGTGGTCTGTTTTGATGGTGTAATTAATCCAAACAAACAGAAAATGTCAAAGGCGGCCGGCCTGTTTAATTTCCTTTAAAGTCAACGCGCCTAATTTACATATATTAATTAATTAATTAATTAGAGCGACCGACATGGTTTTGATTTCTTCAATCTGATCATCATGATGTACGTACGTGGAGTCCTCTAGCTACTGCATGGCCATCAACAAGCTGATAGTTAATTAATACAAGTACATGAACAATTAGAGGAGATATTTAATAATGATAATTATGCACTAATTGCAATATGGGCTACGACCAGGAATTAGGCCGATCGAGTACCAATATATATATATTACATGTAATTAGAGGTCGATCGTGAACATTGATAATTCATGTAAGCGATATTTCAATTATTGTTATATACTATATATAGTTATTATCGTTAATTAATTTACGTTGCTTTTCGAGTGCATGCATATAATGACAACGTGCGTGGTACTACTTATGTTTTAAATTATAAATTTACCCTGCACTAGACAACAAATTATATATCTATCTAATCACATCAAGCTTAATTGACTTATACATACATATATATATATATATATATATGTATCATAAATAGTGGGACGAAAATCCAATCTTTATCTATCTAGACAATTAATAAATTCCTAGCTAATACGATCTGTTACGTACCCAAAAGACATATGAATAGAAAGAAACTCATAATTAATTAAATTAACTACAGTAATTAATTATAATATTTACGCCTATTAAGGACAATGCATGTTTTGATAAACCAATGGAGATTGAAATCCTTCAAATTAAGGACAATGTTATAAGGTCGATGCACTTACATGACCAGTGTAAATGAATTTTATTTTATTTTTTTAAAAAAATATATTTTTTTAAACATCTTCGATCGTTAAGACAAAATTTAATATATATATATATATAAATTCATTAATAATTAAATTTTTAATCATTTGAAAAAAATTAAAATATGCGAATGAACACATTTAAAAATTATACTATGATCATTTTCTTTAAAGTAATCAAAGCCAATTATAATTTTGGAATGTTCCATGCACGTACCTTTTAGTTTTTGAAGGAAATGGTACTTGCTGGTTGATTGATTGATTAGTTAGTAATTAATTAATTAATTAATTATAATGACTAGATTATTGTGCTCGAACATTCAATAATATTATTCATTCAAGATCGATACTAATTTATATAAATTCGAGGTTGGACACGTATATATAATTCTTTATTAGAAAGGAATGTGAAAAATTGATCAAAATTATTAATTTCTAACAACCACATTAATATTTAATTATATTAACAATATGAATGTCAACAGCTAGCTACCAATTAATAAGGTGATTAATTACCAAATATCTGACGACTTAGTCAGTACTAGTTAGCTAGCTAGCTATGTTGGACTAAAATATACCAAAGTCTTCCGATCCGCCCTTGTTCTCTGTTGAAGTAGTAGCATTGGAACCTTTTAGTTGGGTAGGTTTAGCGCACTAGTGAGATGAAATGATGATTTTGTCAATAATAATGAAATGATTTATAAATAATAATGAAATAGTTTGAGTTAGAATGATTTATTGAGTTTTGAAAAATGAAAGAAAAAAATTAATAAAAATATTATAAAGTTAAAAATATTGTTAGAATATAATTTTTTAATATTATTTTGTATTATGAGATTTGAAAAAAATAGTCTCATTATTTGTATGTTAATTTGAAAGTTTGAAAAAATTGAAATGATTAAATGAAAAAATTAAAAATTAAAAATTAAAAAGTGTTTGTAATTGAGTAATAATGTAAAATTATGAATAGTTTTAAGATGAGATACTCTCGATTAGTGGGAATCACCTTCCGGTACTCTTGGTAGTATAACAATCCAACATCCTTGAAGGTGAAACCGTCTGGTCCCTCCTTTTCTACCTTTCGCCTTATTTCTGCCTATATGGGATCCTCCATCTATGGCCTTTTCACTTCTTCCCATTCCTTAAGTACCATTTGATCTTGTACTGCGATCAAGGATGTATTAGCAAGAAGATCCTTGATCAATAAACTTCTCATACTGTGTAAAAGGGACTCCACTTCCAAGGTGGGATCTGCAGGATATATATTAGAAGTAGTTTTGACCTGAAGTAGTTACTTCATCTTACTAAAATGAAGTCTGATCAATATGCATATATGTAGGATCATAAAATATTGGGACCAAACGTACATGACTTTGATGATCTTGATCCGGAGTTTTGATTTTTTCATGTTGGACTTCCGGTCCACTTTCTACAAAGGCCGGTGGCTGCTAATTAATTAGTCTCTCAAATCAGCCGCATGTTGTTCTTTAATTTTGTGTAGATATTATTATAATTAATTAGTTTATATATTATATATAAGAGATCAACAGTACTTAATTAGGGCTTAAGTTACTGCATAGTGCATGCGTGCTGTCTGTAATTTTTTTTTTATTAAAACAAAATGATATTTTTCAGGGACTTTTATAATTAAATTATGTATAATTAAATAGGATATTATTAAATTACTATTAGCATATATACATATTTTATTAGGGATCATGCTACTCGGACCGATGTCACTACCGATAATTCAACTGATAAGCGCATTTCAATTTTTTTTTCTTTTATTAATTTTTTTAATATTTATTTTACAAAAAATACATAAACTCAATAATATTTACTTATTTAATCACTAAGAAAACAAATTATAAAAATAAAAATAAAAATGGGTTAACCATCAATCATCTATCGGTTCAAACAGCAATATTATCCTAATTATTTTATTAGAGGCCATGAAGAAAAGCTGGATGCTGCATGGGTTGGTTATAATCTGCTAATTGCATGGGTAGCGGTGAATGCACCCTGCCACTCTCTTAATTAATTAATTAATTTGCATATGCCGTAATTTGGGAATTCTCATTATAATCTAATTAATTAAACAATTGCCACTTGAATATTTCCGATCCAAATTTCAATGGAAGTACTTGATTTTTTTATAATTAAAAAATGAAATAAATAAAATGTACGGGCAATTGGCCCGAAGCCTAATGCCGCTAGATCGCTTTAGAATATATGGAGGTTGACCAAATTTAGCAAGAAATTAAACGCAAAAGAAACTAGAATAATCCTCCTTGTCCTTGACCGTTTGAAAACTTACTGTTCATATTACCCTAATTTCGATGGTATCGTCTTGTGATGCAACGCGATTTATTAAAAAATATTAAAAAAATTAAAAATATAAACACATGATAGGGGTAAAGGAAACTCAAAATTTCAGTCTTCTGTTTTATTCTCTATGTATTTTGCGAACACATTTTTAGTTTTAATATACTTTTTGTATTTTTATTTTTATTTTTAATAAACCACGTGAGTGCACTAAGTGGTGGTATCACGTCAAGATCATAATCATCTGAGCAATAAGTTTCAGATAAATAATAGTATTAATTGTATATTGTAGAGTGCTTAATATACACTTTTATTTTGTTATTAATTGAATGAAAATGCAACATAATTAACAACTACATCCTGGTTTTTATATTTTTCAGTACTGACGTGTTACACTTTAATTAATATTATAAATTAACTACTTAATGAAAAAAAACAACTATATATATATTGGAGAGTCATTTAAATTCTAATAAATAGGCTCAAGAATATAAAGTAAAAAGCTCATATAATGGGCCCAACAGAAAAAGAAACTTATAGGAACGTACACGTACCTGCATCCGGGCTCACAAGATCATATCGTCCCCAATAAGACTATTATGCATGGTAACCTAGATATATACTGTCGAGGAAATGACGAGATACTCGGGACATTATCCCCCAGGATGTCAAAGCTTTCCTTCGGGGATCATATCCCAAGAATATGGTGATTAGATTTCTGAGATTTGGAAAAAATATATACTATCCTTATCAAGTAACAATTCACCCCCATATAAGAGACCAACACCACTTCTAAGTAATATTTCTATATTCTTGACTTAAGCATTTGAGGTGGATTAGACACACCAGGCCCCTTTCTCTTTGTGGTTGCAGGACCTTGATCAGTTGGGGGTGAAAAACGTCATCAACGTTATATATATATATATATTTATATATATAATCACGTACATGTGTCTACTACTCCTGAATGACGACCCCATGCAATCATTAGATATGTGTATATCAATGACAATTATAATTCTACCAAGACGGGATGTATTTTACCAGCTTACTACTCAATGGAGTTAGATTGATTGAGGGGATATAAAATTTAGAGTTTTGCTACATATAAATATAATTACGTATTAATTTATGTATTAATATTGATTTATTGATATTTAAAATTTAAATTAACATTATTTTTAATAAAATTTATTTTTTAATCAATCATATTATATTAATATATAAATTAATATATAATTATACTTATAGCTATATGTTTCTTAAGATTTAGAAACGTTACTCTTTCTTATCTTAAACCTCGTTCAAATATCGCATCCTTTGATGTGACATAATTTAAAGTGACTTGCTTGTACACATGTCGACCACTTTATCGTTAAAAGATCATGTCATGACAAAATGCAAATAAAACGATGATCACAAAAAAAAAAATTATTTATTTGTTAATTTTAACAAGATGATTAATTATAAATGATCTTTTAGTTATAATAAATTAATCATAAAAACTCGATTTTCTTCTATTTGATCGAGTGATCACGATGCATATATAATGATTTTATAACTATTAAATATTAGGTTTGGTTTGGCATATAAGAATTTACATCTCAATTTTAAAATTTTTATCTCATCATTACAAATTTTCTAAATCTATATATAAAATATAATAAATAATTTAACTTTTTTTTAATTTTTTTAAATCTCAAAATAATAATAATTTTAATATTTTATTTTAAAATTCAAAATTCTCATATCAAAATTCTTTACTATCAAACCAAACCTAAATCACAAATTGCCAACTCTAATGCATGAGATCTCATGCATATTACGTATAAGATGGTATGAGTGATCATAAGTAATCTTTCGATTAATTACTTATTTATTTGAAGGAAAATGGTACTGAAAGATATATGGAGTTTAAATCAAATGCAATTATCCATTATCGTTACGAATTATTAGTAGGAAAATGTGTCAGCAGGGCAGTGACGTCTATACAACGAAGCATGCATATGATCATGAAGCCAGGCCTGGCCGGCCTGCATGCATATATATACATATATATATACACACATGCATGCTGGCGATCATATATATAATGAATTATTAACGTATGAAAGCTAGCGCTGGCTGGCTGTAGGGTCCATATATACAGTAAAAAGAGCTCCGCCATGCAAAAACTCTTGTCAGACATATCGCAATATATTAATTCTCGATCCCTTACCCCGTTCGATCCAACTCTATACACATGTATATGGCTTACGCGCATTGTCCCAACCAATTATGCAAATTTTTCCCGTCTCTGACCTCTTAAAAGTTACCATCATCATGTGTGCATGGTCGAAGACATGAACACACTTTACAAAAGCAAAATAAAAATAAAAATAATAAAAAAAAAACTATTTGCAAATTTTTATTTGGATACCCTTTAACTAGTAACGTGGAAGACGTAGAGACATGTCATATCAAAGAATAAATAGTATTTTAACTTTTTTAAAACTACAACGAATTTCACAAGCGGAGCATTGATACATTAGATGATTTGGTTATAATAGCAAAAATCATAAAATTAAATAGAAATATACATGAAATTAATTGAAAAGTACCTTAATCACATGAGTTATTCTAATTTCAAACCGATTTGTAAAATACACAATACACATCACTTAAATAGTAAGATTTAATTAATTTGTAAGATTTAAATTATAAATTTTAATTATCTTTCAAATTAAATTATGTCTTATAATCACTTTACTATGCGTGTTATCCATACCAGCTTATAAATAAATTATTTCTAATGACATTGTAATTGAGTTCATGACATTTACCTTTAGAGACGTGTTAGATTTACAAACAAATCTTACAAATTAAAATAACATGACGTGGTAGATTAGATTTACTTTACAGTAAAATGTAGTTTATAATTTGACATACTACATCAAACCACGTTAGTTTATTAGTTTACTTTTGTGAGATTCATTTATAGATGAAGTATTTCTCTCACCTTTATTAATGTTGGTCTTCTATTTTGTGTGTGCAAAAGATGTTAACCAAGCCATATGTACTCTATTTTTACTTTCATCCTTACCTATTCTTTTGCTACATTGAGGTGATCTTCTTTGGACATATTACTAGCTTATTTGGTAATATTCTTTTGCTACATCCTTACCTATTCTATGACTCATTCTTGTTATAGAATATTCCATTGAATGTCTAAACTCATGGGAATTCAAGAGAAAATAATGCACAACCATTAATAAAAATGTGAAGGTTTCTTTTCTAGGTGGAATAATTAAACCCAAAAACTAAAAAACAAATCAGAAAGAATATATTGATAAATAAATAAATCAAGAGAAGTAGCGGGTTACAGCAGGGAAATTTCCAAAGTCTAAAGAACAAAAACCGGAAGAACCGGTGACATAGTGTGGAATGTGGACAGCGAACTTGAAAATACGGACTTACCGACTACCGTACCGTACTCCAGATGAGGACACTTGTCAATCCGTCAGAGTGTAAACAAATAAAAAACTGTTCGTACTGTTGTGACCGGGAATTTAGTTCGCTCGTCGTCCATGTGGACACGTGTCATCATAAATCTCATGACTACGGTAGAATAAAAAAATCCGACGTGGCAGAATTGGTCCCCCCCAGAGAGAGAGAGAGAAGAGAGAAGGTCCGATCCGAACCGGCCCGAAATAATGTCAGAGGCCACAGGGAGGTGTGGGGTCCGGCACGTGAGCGACCGACGGAATTGACACGTGTGAGCGGTGGGGATAGCGAGACAGACTAATCAGTTGCTGGCGGTTAGTGTGGTGAACGGGTGGTTTAATTAACTTAACCATGGTTAATTAGAGACTGAAGCATTTTTCCCCCTTTTCTTTTCGCTATAAAAAGAACGGCACCTCCTTGGCTCCTCTGTCTACTACTCCTCCCTCCGTTTCTTTTTTCTTTCTTTATTTTTCAGAGGGAGAAGTCGGGAGGAAAATTGCATTTAGTATCAGAGAGAGGGAGAAAGGGAGAGAGAGAAGGAGAGAAGAGAGCAACAATGGCGGTGTCTTTGAGACGGTTCTCCGTAGGCTCATTGCTGGTTCTAACGCTGCTTTTTATAAGCGTGAAGGCCTCCGACGAGAAGGATCATGATCAGCTAGCACAGTCAAGGTTTGTTCGCTCGAAAATGTCGTTTTTTTCATTTCTTTCTTTAACTATGTTTGCCTGCTTTCTCAAAATTCCTGATCATGCTTTATCACAATCACAAACTTTTGCCGAGAATGTGAATGCGTTTTAATCTCGTAGCAATGGAGCCCTGTACGTCTTCGCGTTTACCAATTTAGATCCCTGTTTTATGTTTTAAAAAGGTACCGTTTCTGACGGGAAGCTTCGATTAATTTCTTCCACCTTCTTCGTTTTGGCAGTGACAGGCTTGCAGAGGCACAGGAGTTGCAGAGCTCCAACAATGCGCCAATGGCGAACAGGTCAGTAGCAGAGTAGCTAACTATCTAGCACTCGGTCGGTACTGAGAAGTGAGAAGTCAGCTTTAGTTTTAGATCTTCAGCTGCACTCTTACCACTGATCGATCCTGTTACAGTTAGAAATATCAGAATAATCTGGACCGTTCCAGATTGGATCTGAAAAAATTGAAAAAATCAGAGCCGTTCTTACGTTCGATACGTCGTTTTAGTTTTTATATATCTGTACATTGCGTTAAACCTGTCTCACATGTTTCTCAAACCATGTGAAAGTCTTCTTATACGTCCTTTTCAGTTTTTACATACACTGCAAACTTAACCGTCTTCTTTCCTTTGAACATGTGCTGGCGTCCCCCGAGTTTTTTTTTTTTTTCTCCTTACTGTGTGATAATTTCCTCACGTCACAAAATATCATTTCGTTAAAACGATCTGATCATGACACGGCGCCGTTCCGTGCTCCCCATTCATGTCGAGTGAAACTCAGTTCTAGATCATGATAAGAAAAACGTTGCCGTCTTAATCTCTGATCGATGTCTAAAGTTGGAGATGTTACACTCCTATTGGTTTTTTTTTTTTTTTTTTTTTTTTTTTTTTTTTTTTTCAGGTCGGAGGTTGGCTGGAATGAGCACGCTGTGCATGATCCAGAGGAGGTAGCTTCTATGGTTGAACTGTATGTCTCAATCCTTCTCTCTCTTTTTTCTCTGATCTGTCGTTCCTGATCTCATAAATATGAGTTTTTTTGTTCATTTAATTTCCAATTGTTTTTCCCCCTGGAGTCGCATTGAAGATGGCTCACATGATATTCACTTTAGAATAATAACCAGAATTTCTTTTATCTTTCTTGTTTTAAAAAAGAAAACGCACATGCATGGTTCTGGATATAATATTCAGTTCTCATTACTCAACTTCTCATGAGATCACATGTAGTATTTAAAGATTGTCCTTTTTACCGCTCCCATGTGGGTCGAATCCTTCACGGTCAAACGTGTCTCCATACGGTAGGAGGAAAAAGATACATGCCTGTTGGATCGGGTTTTTCATTTTCGTGGGTTGGTGGGAAGAGCGGATATATATATATATATATATATATTTATATATAATATATTAATCCTTGTCTTTTTTGTCGAATGACTCATCATCATCATCATAGATTGATACGCCAATAAGCATTTCGCAGATCAGCAACCTTTATTTTTTAAGAGATCTGGGAGTACTAGAATAAGTAGATATGATATGGATATTCCTTTTAGGTTATTTTACTCACCTGTATGGAAGTCGAACTTTACGTTTCTTAGGAATCAACCTCCTGCATGTTCTCTGCAGCTGAAAGTCTGATCTTCACTGCTCAAAGAAAAAAAGAAAAAAAAAAGCCTGATCTTCTCTTCTCTCTAATAATCTCCATGCCAGCTTTACCCACATGCACATGTCTAGAGAGATCCGCCCGTCACGCTCATTATCTACATGAGTTTTGTTTTTTTCTCTTCCTCTAACCCAAGTATATTTCTTTGGTACCTTACCTTATAATGGTCCCTTCAATTGCTTTTATTAAAGCCATTGCTTGACGGTATGTGAAAACTCGATCCCTTATCTAAACGTACGTTTATATATATTTCTAGCGAGAGTAACATCAATTAATATGCTACTTATATATATATATAACATATGGCATATGGTGACAAAATAAAGTAGTTCATGCTGCTGCCTCTTCTTTCATTATTGGATTGTGGGAGATCTTGCATGGATTTTGTTACTGCGGTCTTTCCGTGCCAGATCTTCCAAATGCCCCCAACCAACCGCAATCTTATTGCTTGGACGTCAATTTTGATTTACTCATATGTTCCAAAATGCTTGGTTTCTAAAAGTGGGAATCCAATGCTTTATGTAATCATGAATTCTGCCCTTTGAACTCTTATCATCCATTTAACAGTAGTACGATTATTTTGTCTTACCTAGAAGTGAATTAGCTAGCATTACAGAAAATCACCCATCACATTGCTCATTATTTCATGTAGTGGGTTTGTCCGGATTCCAAAATTGGTGGGGTAGGCTACTGAAAATTTTGCCCCTTTTTCCAGCCTGTAAGAGTCATAAGATCAGCTCATGACCAGGAATCACACATCGTGTCTCAATTTTACTCTTTCGGGTAAATGACACACAGATCTGGTTTCAAACAGGCCGAAACGCTTTGAGGCAGATATATAATTCCCCACTTGATCCAGCGGCTGCAGCAAGTGACAGAAGAACTATATATATATATATATGTATGTGTGTGTTTGTGTGTTAATCAATGAGATCCTCATGACCTTATTAAATGAGCCATTTTTATTAAAGTCAGTCCCACCGACACATTGAGTACTAGACAAGTATTAGTTCGAGCTTGCATTTATTTCCTGTAGCGAAGCACATGTAGTCAAATAAAACAAAACAAAATAAAGAACCTAATCCGTCCGTAGAACCGTAACCATCAATCCGTAACACATCCTACATTTTTATCACATGGCCTACTTAAAACTGTGGGACGATATTGCAACAATATTGTTGTCTCACATTTATGAAATTCTCGCCTTCACATGCTTATTTGGTGATGATTTTTACTTGATGAAATTTATGCCTAGTATGGTTACACAGTTAAAATATTAAGATGAGATAAAAAGATCACAGGAAGTCATTAGAATATAATATATATGTGATGGCAATTAACTAACATCAATATTATGTGTTTCAAACTTTCTCAGGAGCATTCGTAATAGCACAGAAAGGAGGAATTTGGGATATTTTTCGTGTGGAACTGGGAACCCAATTGATGACTGTTGGCGCTGTGATAGACAGTGGTACCTACACCGAAAGCGCCTTGCGAATTGTGCCATTGGATTTGGACGCAATGCCGTTGGCGGACGCGATGGAAAATACTATGTTGTTAATGATCCCAGCGATAATGACCCCGTTAATCCCAGACCGGGCACGCTCCGCCACGCAGTCATTCAGGACAGGCCATTGTGGATTGTGTTCAAGAGGGACATGGTGATCAGACTTAAGCAGGAGCTGATCATGAACAGCTTTAAGACCATTGATGGTCGTGGTGCCAATGTCCACATTGCTTATGGGGCTTGCATCACTATCCAATTCATAACCAATGTCATTATCCACGGTCTACATATCCACGATTGCAAGCCGACTGGCAATGCCATGGTTCGGAGCTCGCCAAGCCATTTTGGGTGGAGAACAATGGCTGATGGGGATGCCGTTTCCATCTTTGGTTCAAGCCACATTTGGGTTGACCACAATTCACTCTCCAATTGTGCTGATGGCCTTGTTGATGCTATAATGGGCTCCACTGCCATCACCATTTCCAACAACTACTTCACCCACCACAATGAGGTCATATATGTTACTCCCATTTCGTCATTTTTTTGTTACTTTGAATGAATTTAGATAATTAGTAGATGGGAGGCTAATTTCTTTCTTTCTTTTTTTTTTTTTTTTTTTTTGAAAAACGTTGATAAAAATCAGGTTATGCTATTGGGTCACAGTGACACCTACACAAGAGACAAGCAGATGCAAGTGACCATTGCCTACAACCATTTTGGTGAGGGTCTAATCCAGAGAATGCCAAGGTAACATGCTCAACACTAAAATTGCTATCTCAATACCACCTTTGGGGTACGTGCTTTCTAGTTGACATTATATGTGCCTCGATCTAACCAATTTTTTCGGTGGTCAATCAAAATCTTGCAGGTGCAGGCATGGATATTTCCATGTGGTGAACAATGACTACACACACTGGGAAATGTATGCCATTGGTGGGAGTGCTGAGCCTACCATTAACAGCCAGGGCAATAGATATCTTGCACCTGCCAACAATTTTGCCAAGGAGGTAACTATAGAACCTCCCCAAAAAAAAAGAAAAAAGAAAAAAACAATATTTTTTATAAGGCTAATGACGAATGATGATGATCAAATTCTTGATCACAATATTGATTGAAACACTGATGATTTGTGAAGGTGACAAAGAGGGTTACATTTGATGGTGCATGGAAGCACTGGAATTGGAGATCAGAAGGAGACCTTCTGCTGAATGGAGCCTTCTTCACACCATCAGGAGCTGGAGCTTCAGCCAGCTATGCAAGAGCCTCAAGTTTAGGGGCAAAGTCCTCTTCCATGGTTGGTGCCCTTACTTCGGGTGCTGGTGTCCTTAGTTGCCGCAGGGGATCCCAGTGTTAATAATTCCCAATCCCACCGACAGAATAGATAATGGGCCGGTGGAAATTAAACACAGACAAGAAAAAAAAAAAAAGGAAAAAAATGGAAAGAAAAAAAGAGGAAAGGAAAATTCACCCATTTTTCTTCCTTTGTTATTGTTATAGAACTATTCAGTGAGCTTGCAGCTATTTTGCACACGTGTCGCTTCTTTGTATTTTGTCCCAGTCAAATATTTGAAAAGGTGTACATTTTTCACATATAACAAATTGCTGTCAAATTTTATTCAAAACATGCCCATTTTGCGCGCTGTGCCCCGACAATATAATCCCGGAGGTCTGTTATTATATGAGACTATCTGCTCTCAAATGTTAAGAAAATTTGAGCATGACGAACAACAATTTGTTCCTATTAATTTATCTCTGAGGAGGAGGCTACTCTGTTAGCATGTAAGGTAAGGAACGGCATTTTGAATTCACACCCAGCCTAGCCTTAGTTTGGAGCTTTCATACTCGCCACTCAAGACTTTAAGTCAGTTTCTGACTAGAAAAAAAGATCATAACAAGGGACTGAGCTTCGTATAAATTTAGGCTGTCGGGAGAGTTAAGCTTCTTGTAGTCACCAATCAGCTGGGAATGCATGGTTGGTTTCCAACCCAATACAATGATGGAGTGTGTTCAACTTCTAATAAAACCAACCCACCTAAGATCTTCCGACTTCTCGTTGGATAATCATTTACATGCGGGCTTTAAACCCAACATTTTCAAGGCCTACAACTCAACCACACCAAGGGTGCGTCCTGGCTATTGGCACTTCACGTATCAAATATTTCAAAGAGCAATCTCATATGTATGGGGGTATCTGAAGATCAAGACTAGCCCCTTATAGGAGTATTTAAGGGCACTTCTTTGATCAGGAAGTTAGCTGATGTTTGGAATATTCCTTTTAATGTTTGATGCTATGTTTGGCTTGTCTCTATTGGGTGCTGAAAGGAGGTTTTGTTGTTCTGCAGCTCGCTCTTGGGCTAGCTGTTTCGTCACACGCCCAAGAAGAAACCCAGAAGAAGAGAGAGAAATAGAGAGAAGAGAGAATTAGAAAGAGACTTTTCAATTTGTATTTGGTATTCTTCAATCCGTAAATGTACATACCGAAGCTCCTTTATAGAATTGTCACTAGTTGTATTTAATGGACCCATGGGCTTATTACACTAATACACTCTGATTAATCCAGACCACTAGCTATGTCCCACGACACTGCACTACAGCCCACTTCTTGCAACCCAGCCCAGGCCTTCTTTTCCCTCAGACCCTTCTTCACATCGTAGAATCATAGCCGTGACATGTTTATACTTAAAACTCGTAGTTGGTTCTGAATAAATTAAAAAATTTTGTTTGTGCCATCTAACAAATAGTTTGTGATAAAATTATCTAAAGGAGTTGCAGGCACACATGATTCTGGGATATCAAACATTTGTTACATTCAAGATAGCTGTTTTAAGTGCTGCATTGTCTAAAATCAAACATTCCCAAGTCCTAGAAATATAACAAACATTAGCATTATACACTACAGTCACCTTCTTGATGAGGATCAGATACAGTGACCTGAGATGGAACTAGTATTTAGATGAACAAAAGGAAAAAGAAGGCTCAGAATGGTGTATCTATTCCACTCCCTGTTTCTGTAGGGCTGTATAAAGCAGACCTGTTCCTTGGTCGATACTCCTCTAACTTCTTCACGACTTCATCCATTGTAGGTCTAACTGAAGCCACCGGAGCACAGCAACCCATTGCAAGCTTCAATGCATGAACCAAACCCTCTTCCATGGGACTCCTTATACCCTTCAAAACCTCCACATCAAAAACCTCCATCGTTGTCTCCTCCAAAACTGCTACTTTCACCATTGAAGGCAAATCGACAAAGTCCCCACTTCTCCCATTTTTTCCAGCTTTTTTTCCTATCAAAATTTCCAGTAACAATATCCCATATGCATAGACATCTGTCCTAGAATTACATTTCTTCATTTTTTGAAGCTCTGGGGCTTTGTAACCGTCAGTTTTTAGAAGTGCCACCATTTCATCAGCCACGGTTTGGATCATTAGCTTGTCAAGCCCAAATTCAGTGAGGCTGGCAACAAAAAACTCATCTACAAGCACATTTTTGGATCTCACATTTCCATGAGTAATGGGTACCTCAAGACCTGTATGAAGATATGCTAGTCCTCTGGCTATACCCAATGCAATCTTGTGCCTTCGAGCCCAGTTCATCACTGGTTTTCCTGCACTAGCTTCTACAGTCGACCAGAACAGAGAAAACAATTGTTTAATGAACTAGCATGATCGCTCATACTTTGCAAAGAAAAAGGTAGAGCAGTATTGAAGTACTCCACTGATCATGATCTTAAATGGCTTTTATAATAAGAGTTTAACAATGGTGGGAATTAAGTGTTCTCAATCACACGAGGCTTCACTTTTAATTAGGGTTATTTACTGTATTAATAAAGTGATGCTAGTTTTTCTTCTTTATAACGAGGATGAATTTCAGCTATTCCATATCTATATGAGATGCAAAATGAATAAAATGCAGAAAGAAGCACGAATAAATGAACATACCATGTAAGAGATCATGGAGGGTTCTGTGAGGTAGATAGTCATAAATGAGGAGTTTTTCCCCTCGCTTCCCCTCATAGAAAGCTCTCAATGGAATCAAATTGTCGTGGCGGATCTTTCCCAACTGCTTTATCAGGGGCAAACACCAACCCCTATCCTTGCAACTACCTTCCCTCAACAATCTCAAAGCAATGGTCCCCCCATCTGAAAGCTTTGCCTTATAGACGGTCCCATAGCTTGTCTTCTCCATAACTTGCCCGGTTGCATTCAAGACATCCTCCAATGTCAAACGCTCGCCACCTTGAAACAAAATAAGCTTCCCTTCACCACCTCCACCACCACCACCAACAGAAACAGCAACACCTCCATCTTCATCATCTTCCTCCTCCTCCAATTCATCTGCATTCTCTCCCCTGCTCTTCTGCTTTTTATTTTGCACATACCAAATCGACAGTGAAGCCAAAACCACTGTTCCAGCCATCAAAACAATCACAATACCAGCAATTGCGCCTGGGCTTATTCCAGAACTTCCACTACAACTTTTCAAAGGTAAACCACAAAGCCTCGGATTGTTTCCCTCAAACACCTCCACACCATATTTTGATTCTCCAAAAAGGGGTAAGTCCCCACTAAAATTATTGTGTGAAAGATTCAATTTCTCAAGGTTTAGGCCAGATAAACCGTCTGGAATTGAACCTGAGAACATATTATTACCAAGATCAAGCTCTTTAAGCCCATAAAACCGGGTTATGAATTGTGGAAAATTTCCAGAAAGCTTGTTGTTACCCAAATCCAAAACCTGTAAACTGTTGAAGGTAGAGTTTGGTAATGCAGGTTCGGGGACTGACCCAGATAGCGAATTACTGTGAAGCCTCAGAGAAACAAGTCCATACAAATTCCAGATAGATGGTGCTAAAGCTCCAGTCAACAAATTGTCACCCAAATCAATGTCAGAGAGTGAAGAGCAATAGCCAAGCTCAAGAGGGATTGTTCCACTCAGTGAATTGATGTTAAGGTAGAGACTTCGAAGCATAGAGAACACACCCAACTCTCTGGGGAGTGAACCAGTGAGATTAGCAGATGGAAGCTGAAGGGAGAGAAGGTGCAGAGACGGGTCTTCGAAGACAGAGAGGTTAGTCCATTGCGGGGAAGAGACGTCATTGCAGAGCAAAGGAGAGCCATTGGAGAAGACCCATTTGAGGCCCCTCCATTGGCACAAAGGCACAGAAGAATTCCATGAAGATAGCAAAAGGTTCTCAGCGTTACCTTGCAATGAAGCTCTGATCTTTCCCAAGACAAGCTCAACATCCGGAGAAGCAGACTCCGTGTGTGTAATGCCTGAAGTAAAGAAGAGGAGGAGGAAGAAAATGCAGGGAGTAAAGTGGTTCAGAAGCGCCATTGATGAAGCTGGAGAGAGAGAGAGAGAGAGAGAGAGGAGTGGTGGTAGCTAATAAGAGAGGTTTACTTCTTATCGGGAAAGCTGACACACCGTGGACCGCAAGTAATCTCTTAACATCGTTTGGATTGTCTCTAATTTGAGATCAACTTTTAAGAGACTGATGAAAAGGAAAAAGAAAAGAAAAGACGAGAAGCTCTCAGGAGAGGAGGATTGTCCGAACCCCATGTCCAAAAGAAATGACCTTTATGAGAAACTCCGATGAAACCGAAGGTCCGAAATGATGCCCAAGGAGACCAACCACCAAAACATGTTTCTTGGCAGTTCACTGTTCGAACTCATGCCAGCATGTAGCAATCATTCCTTTCCTTAATCATCTATTTAGATTTTCCTCGCACATACCTTTTATCATGATCTTTGACCTTTGTGAGTTCTATTCCCTAATTGAATTACCAAGTTTGAACATTTTGATTTTTGTACATTTCAGCCTTGGAATCGTCCAATATATCTCAGCCTTTTTCGGGTGGTCAGTAATTGGCAAAATTCATTGGAGGATCGTTTTTTCTCCATACATGTGAAAGACAAGGAAACAAAAATTTAGTCCTTCATAATCCCATGGGTTTTACTAAATTTTTTTTTTTCCATTAGATTAGCTTTACAATATGACGAACTATACTAAGTTACGTTAATTTGTGAGATTATTTTTATATAATCTTTTTGTAGTTAAAGTATTTTTCAATGTTTAATGAGTAATTATATTTTGTACCTTTATACTTGTAAGGTACATGTATCTTAAACACATCAACCATTAAGTTTTAATCTGAATTCTCAATTAATATTAGACTCTTTAAATGAACAAAAATAGGCCACATGATATCTCTTAATAGAGTATACACACCAACCATTAAGGTTATGGCATATATATTACCTATTTTTTGCTCATAATAGGAGTCTAATCGTGAACAAAAATCTACCTCCAAGTCCACCTCTGCCTTGAGTCAAAGTCATTGATTTCCTCACTCTTTACTCTTTAGTTGTCAATGCCCAACAATATCATTTTCCTTTCAAATTCCTTCAAAATGGATCTGCAAAGCCACTTTTTTAAGATAGCAGAACACGCCATTGTCTGTAGGTGCCCTAGCACATGCACTCAACGCCATTAATGTCTCTGTGTCTGCATCTCATGTACCTCACAGCTTTCTTGCTAGCATTTTACAAGGACCAACAAAAGAGAAAGAACAATACTAGATCCCCCGCTGGGGGATCCCGGCTCCCAGCTTTTTATTTTTTTATTTTTTTTTTCTTTTTCTTAGTGATTAAGAAAAATTTATTTAATATCATTATGAATTTTTTATATATTTTTTAAATATATAAAAGTATTAAAAAAATAATATAAAAAAAAAACAAAAGGCTTAGCGGGAGCTCCCAGCGGGGCCCCCAGCGGTGGCCGTAGCAGTATTCAAAGAGAAATATTGCTAGCTGTGTTGAGTCTCATGATCTGTGCATACAGGAGATTCGGATTCACCACTATTCCTTTCACCAGCATGTCATTGTTTTGCGTTAAACTTTGTTCAGCATGGTGGGAACATGCTCATTTCTTCATTGGCTTTACCCCCAACAAAACTATATTTAAATGATGTCTCACAAACTATTATAAAGCTCATTACTCCATAAATATGGTGGACAACTTTTAGCTCTTTATCATTGCATGAAAGCATACTAGGTTTTTCTACTGTTGGGGATCGACTTACCTACCAAGTTTACTGTTTAAAACCTCGAGTACTAGAGATTCTTTTTCTTGTCATTAAAATATTAAAAAATAGAACTTCTAAACTAATAATTTGCATGTTTCTTTGAATAAATTTGACTTTAAAGCACACGACATCAGCTAAATTGAACCATAAGAGTCAGCAGTATAGTCTACTGGCTGTTTTTCCAGGTACTTCTCCATTATTTCCTTGATCTCTTTTCTTCAATAGTATCATCATCAGTAGGGCCATATACAGAAGTGGCGCCTCCACCCCCTTTGGCCCCTCTTCTTTATTGAAGACAATGAATATGAAATATACACGTCCCATGCATGGTTTCCTGCAATCATAGATTAATGCTTTATTCCAGCTTGCCATCAATTAAAGATACTCAAAAATCACTTTAGAAACATTGATATGATCACATAATATCATTACTTTTAACTTTGAAACCCTTCCGTTCCCCTTCTCCTTCTTACCTTTTGTTTTCCTCGATCAAAATTTGAACTGTTGGAGTACAAAGGGATAAACAGCATGCCAGCACAAAGAAAGCTGTGGGCAGGAAAGATTTGAGTACATGAATGAGTGAAATAGCCAGTGCAACCATTGTGACGGAAATCTTTGCAGTAGATCTTGGTACAGAATCCCAGAACCAAAAAGAAAAAACTTAACTTAGTGCTGCTCATGAGAAGAATACCAGATGGTTTAGCTTCACATGTACATAAAACTACCAATAAGTAAACAAACCCAATTCATTACCCAACGCAAGGTCATGATAAGGTACGAAGATGTCAACTCTTCAAGGTTTTATGCAGCCAGATCCTTTTGATTAGCAGAAGGAGAAGGGTAAAACAGAGACGTTGAGATGGATTTAATTATTTATATTATTTATATCTTTGACATAAACTAAGGATAGTTTGTCGATTCAGCTTGTACAATCGAGACTGTTCTTGGCAAGAGAGATAAAACAATTAACCCCTGAGGTATTTGCAGATGGAAGTAACAAGACAACGTCTCTCATTTCACCTTATCAAGCAAATATACTGTTTCAAGGAGAATGATTGGTTTCGTTCAGATTTGAAAGAATTTCCAACCCATTCAACTATTCAGGTCAAGTTTCTCCTATTCCTACTACAGGTGTTTCCAACATTCCGTTCGATCTTCACAAATTGTGCTAGATTTATTCTCTGTTTCATGCAAATCCGAGGCAGTTTCCTTGTTAATTTCTATATGATGAAGCCTTTCGAAAAATGGATATGAAGAAACATAAGGAATTTCATAGCTATGTTTCGTCAAATACATATTATTTCAATGATTACAATCTCATAATTTTAATAGTAATGTTACATATAGTTATGGATTATACAAGCACCGTACAATTGTTTTGAAAGAGAGTGGAGTTCACTGTTAAAAAATTAATTTTGTTTCGTGTGAGTTCTGTATTTATTCATTTTTTTTTCAAAGTGATTGTGTGTCGCTTGCACACTCACGACTGCAATTATCATTTCTCTAATTTTAATAACCAATTAAAACCATCAAAATTCCATAGGATTTTCTAATGATCAGTAGTGCTACATGTACCAATTACAATTTTACTAACTATTTTAAATTTGAATTTCAAATGCTTATCAATAACTAACATATGGATAAATAAGTTTTCTTTTGTAAGTTTTTCTTTTATATATATATATATATAGCATTTCCTTTTCTAATTCCACACTTGTTTCTCCATATTGAAAGTTAACAAATATGCTGTCAACGGTCTACACCAAAACACAAGAAGAGGCAAACGAAAATCATGGCAATATTAACTCATACAATGGAAGCAAACTTTCCATGTATAGCAGGATCTTCACATCAAGCAATTTTAATACAGTAGGACACATGATTTGCCCATTAGAATAGTCGATTGAGTAACATTATATCCTCCACTATTATTTTTAAGAATAATGTTACACACCACATTCTCATCTTACTTTCATCCTATTAAGTAAGATGTAGTACATTCATCACTATTTGATGATAAAGAAGAATGTAATAAATAATCACTCCATGATGATGAATGTGTGACATCTTACTTAGTAGGATGAAAGTGGGATAGTAGTATGGTGTATATATAGAATGCTTATATTTCTAAATAATCATACGGATAATGATCGAACTTGTAGGATTTTAGATTCCATATAGTTTATGCTTGAGTTTTAAGTTTTAGAATGAGAGAAAAACAGACACAAGCTGATTTATAACTGTTGGGTACGTATCCATAGATGCCGTGGGATCTACTTTGTATGTCTATCTCTAGAGTTCTAACAGGAACTCAAAAGATCTAAGTCCAAAATTATATTCTATTCATTTTTTGGGTTCTTTCTATTTCTCCTCGTAAAGCTTGATAGTAATATGTTTTCTGATGGGGCTAAATGAGTCGTATTCTCACATTCGTGGAAAGATTCTTCTTCTTGAACCACTTCCTTTAATTAACAAGGTTTATTTTCCTTGTTCTTCAAGAAGAACGATAGGGTGAAATAGGTTTTGTTTTGACTCCCAATATTCAATTTGCTGCCTTATCTTCTAGTCCCATTGGCAACCCTCAAAATGTTAATAAGACTTATGCTCTAAGAAAAAGACCTATTTGCTCTCATTGTGCAAAACCTAGACACACTGTTGACCAATGCTTCAAGATTCATGGATATCCCCTTGGGTATCGATCCAAAGGCAAATCTCTAAATCATTTATCCTTAGCTCATCAAGTTGCTTCTTCTGATCCCACTCCTACCTTATTTCTCACACAATTGTAATGCCAACAAATTTTAGCTCTTCTCAATTATGAATCACATCCTTCTCCACCACAGGCAACGAATGTAACTTCTTCTTCTCCTCTTGAGCATCTATTGTTAGAGCATTTGATGATGATTAGTTGAGAGAATCAAGGAAATCAAATCACTCAAGCAATTGTGCTACAGCTGAAGAGCAGTTGAGAGAATCAATGGAGAAGTTGAAGACATCGGATCATATCAGAAGTGGTGCAGCAAACAATCCATCTTTGAGTTTTCCTCATTTTGTTTTGATTCAAACAATAGAATAAAGTTAGCTGTAAAATATATTTTGTACTCCTTAATTTTATATAGTTTCTTATATGTAATTTGCTATAAATACAATGGAATGAAATACAAACGGCAATTAAGCCAACCAGTTCAAACTCTCTCGTCTTTGTTTTACTTTCTCTATTTATAAATTTTACATGGTATCAGCTGGTACAAAGGCACATTCCTGATCTTGATATAGCTTCCAAATTCAACACAATGGCTTCCAACTCAAATGACAATACCCCACTTCCTCAACCCAATATCCAAGCCAATGCTCAACCTCTATCCCTAAAATTTGGTCGGTCCCAATTATTTTCCATGGAGTGTCCAATTTATGGTTTTTCTAATGAGTCATGATCTTGCTGATCTTGTGGATGGGGATGTTCCTTCTCCATCCAAAACTCTTTCAGATGGAACCACTAACCTAGCTTACACAATGTGGTTAAAAAAAGAACCTGTGTTCTATGTTGGCTATTAGCTTCTATTACTGAGAAGCTAGTTTCTACTGTTTATGGAATGAAGACTTCCAAACAAGTGTGGGATGCACTTCACACTCAGTTCTCATCTACTTCTCAGTCAAGGATTGCTCTTTTAAAAAGACAACTTCAGACCATTACTCAAGGCAATCGGTCTTGTAATGAATTTATGGAGGAAGCCAAGAATGTTGTTGATCAACTTGCAACTACAGGGAAGCCTACAAATGATCAAGATCTGATTAGCTTTCTCTTGGGAGGACTTCGGCCAGCATTTACTCCCTTCATCACTGTGTTCAACTTTGCATGCCGAGACCAAAATCTTTCCTTCGATGACTTCCAAGTTGAACTCCTTAGCTTTGAAACTCTCATTGAAGCACAACACAACTCGGCACCTGATCAATACTATGCATTTGCAGCAAACCAAAAAGGAAAAGCCTCATTCTTCCCAAGGAAGCCGAAACAGCAAAACACAACTCCAAAGCCACAACTTTTGAACAAAGGCAATCGGGTTCCTTCTCCAACTCGAACCAATCAACAAGCAACTAACAGGCTAACTTGTCAAATTTGTGGTAAGAGAGGACATGTTGCCCTTGATTGCTATCATCGCTTTAGGGACGCTTGCCACCTATTGATCTTGCTACAGTGGTTGTCGAAGCCAATAATTCCTATGACCAAAATGTCTGGTATGCGGATAGTGGTGCTAATGTAGCAAATTTAATGAACCAAGCTTCCTACAAGGGTGATGATACTGTCAAAGTTGGCAATGGCTCAGGTTTGGTTATTCAAAATACTGGAAATACAATTTTGAAATTTGATCATAGTTCTTTCCAACTCAACAATAAGCTTCATTGCCCTAATGCCTCAACCAATCTTTTATCCATCAATTAGCTATGCTTAGACAATGACTGTTATTTTGTGCTAATTGGAACTGATTTTTGTGTGAAGGACAACAAGACGGATCGTATCCTGCTTCAAGGACTGGTTGAAAATGGACTTTATCATTTTGCTGGCCACAAGAGCTCCTCAAATAAAATGCGATGTTTCACTGCAAAAATAGGAATAAAAACATCCTTGGAACATTGGCATAATCGCCTAGGGCACACTGCCAAGTCCACTTTAGATTGTTTGTGCAATTATTTGCCTCTCTCCGAGTCCTTAAATAAGTTAGATTTTTGCAATTCTTGTCAATTAGGAAAAGCCACCAAATTGCCTTTTGTTGATTCTACGAGTCTCTACCAAGCCTTTACAACTCGTTCATATTGATGTTTGGGTATCTCCAATAACTTCAATTGGTGGTTGTCGCTATTATGTTATTTTTGTTGATGATTTTAGTAGGTTTACATGGATGTATCCCATGCATTTTAAATATGATGTCTTTATTATTTTTCATCAATATAAAGCTCTTGTGGAAAATTTGTTCTCTTCTAAAATTCAACAACTATAATCCGACAATGGAGGAGAATATATTTCCAATGATTTTAAATCTTTTTTAATAAATCATGGGATATACCATAGATTAACCTACCCCTATACTTCCCAAAAAATTGAAATTGCCGAAAGAAAGCATCGACACATTCAAAAAACTGGTTTAACATTATTAGCTAAAGTACAACTAAACTGGTTTAAAATTATTAGCTAAAGTGCAACTACCAAATAGATATTGGATTGATGCCTTTCTTAGAATGGTTTTCCAAATAAATTGGCTTCCCACAAAAGTCCTAAAAAATCTATCACCTTACTTCATGCTCCATAAAAAAATGCCCTCCTATACCTCACTAAGAACATTTGGCTATGCATGCTACCCATATCTAAGAACAACAAGCTTTCCTTTAGAAGCAAAAAATGTCTCTTTCTTGTGTATGCCACTCAACACAAGGGGTATAGATGCTTAGATTTGGACTCAGGAAAAATATATATTTCTAGGCATGGAGTGTTTGATGAGAACTCATTTCCAACAAGGGATAAAAGTTGCATTTCACCAGACCAAGAAAGCATGATGTCGACAGGTTTGTTTCCTCTCTCACATTCAATTCCACTCAATAAAATCCCAAGATCAAACACCTCCAACATTGCTTGTGAAACCAATGCAGTACCTGAAATTCAAACTGAAACCATCTTGCCTAATAATGAGTCCTCAACATTACTAATGTCTGAGAACCTAGCCAACTTAAATATAGAACCACTCTCTTTGCATGAGCCAACCAATCTCGAACCTCAACCAGCACAAACAACATCTTAAGACCCACCAGAAAATATTATCATCACTTAGTCCAAAATAGGAAATTAGAAACCAAAAGAATTTTCTGGGTTCAAAATGTTTTATTCCACTCATCATCATTTCCCTTGTTTAACTAGTATTTTAATTGAATCTGAGCCAACTTGCTATACACGTGCAGTAACAAAACCCGAGTGGACACAAGCTATGGGACGTGAATTTGTCCAAGGCCACACGGCAAACATATAGAAGAAATAAATGGGTATTCAAAATTAAAAAGCACCCAGATGGTAGCATCAAATGCTACAAAGTAAGGCTTATGACAAAGGGTTTTGATCAAAAGTCTGGAATTGATTACTTTGATACCTTCTCTCTAGTAGTTAAACCGGCTATGGTTAGATTGGTTTTATCTATTGCCGTTCATTTTAATTAGCCTATAAAACAATTGGATATGTCCAATGCATTCTTACATGGCATTTTTGATGAAGATGTGTATATGGAACAACCTCATGGCTTTAGAGCCAACCAGATTTCATGTATTGACTACATAAATCTCTTTATGGACTTAAACAAGTCCCAAGAGCTTGGTTTCAAAGGCTATCTCAACAATTGCTAGAACTTGGGTTTGAGGAATCAAAAGTTGATTATTCGTTGTTTACTCTTTGTACTAACACTTTAAAAATTTTTGTGTTGGTCTACGTAGATGACATTATTATAACTGGATCAAGCAATTCGGCTATTATATCTTTCATTGACAGCTTGAAGGAAAATTTCCATATTAGAGATCTTGAACAGCTAAATTATTTCCTTGGAGTTGAAGCAAAATGTAACAATGAAGGTCTTCATCTTCGGCAAGCAAAATATATATCCGATCTTCTTGAAAGCACCAAAATGCAAGGAGCAAAGCCACTAGCTTGTCCAACTACTTCAGGTATGAAACTGTCTTCTAATGCTGGCACACTACTATCAGACCCGATGAGTATAGACGCGTAGTGGGAGCTCTACAGTATTGCACCATTACACCTCCTGATATTTCATATGCAGAAAATCAGATATGCCAATTTATACATAACCCGAGAGACTCACATTGGATAGCAGCAAAAAGGGTGCTTCGATATTTAAAAGGAACAGTAGACTATGGACTTTTTTATTCACCTTCAACAATTAACATTCATGTTTACTGTGACTTGGATTGGGCTGGTAACCCAGATGACAAAAGAAGTACATGTGGATTTAGTATTTTTCTCAGGAAAAATTTAATATCATGGTGTGCCAAGAAACAAGGAGTTGTCTTGCGTTCAAGCACGGAAGCAAAATACCGAAGCATGGCTTTGGCTACAGCCGAAGCTTATTGGATCTGAATATTGATAAAGGAATTCAAATATATCTTTCATTACCTCCAATTATCTGGTGTGACAACATAGGAGCATTGGAATTAACTTCAAATCCGGTCTTTTATGCTAGGAAAAAATACGTGGAAATTGACTATCATTTCATTAGAGAAAAAGTGGTTAACAAAGATACCTTGGTGAAGCATATATCTACAAAAGATCAAATAGTAGACATGTTTACAAAGGGCCAAACAACAACTCGATTCCAGTTTTGAAGGACCAAACTCATGATTCGCCAACTTCCCATGAGTTTGCAGGGGGTGTTAGGGCATTTGATGATGATCAGTTGAGAGAGTCAAGGAAATCAGATCACTTAAGAAATTGTGCTATAGCCAAAGAGCAGTTGAGAGAATCAAGGGAGAAGTTGAAGACATCAGATCATATCAAAAGTGGTGCAGCAAACAATCCATCTCTGAATTTTTCTCATTCTGTTTTGATTCAAACGATAGAATAAAGTTAGCTGTAAAATATATTTTGTACTCCTTAATTTTTTTATAGTTTGTTATATGTAATCTAATATAAATACAATGGAATGAAATACAAACAAAAATTAAGCCAATTAGTTCAAACTGTCTTGTCTCTGTTTTACTTTCTTTGTTTATAATTTTTACATCTATCGGGTAATTTTCTTTCCAAATTTTCTTCATAACATTTTGTCTTTTCCATCAAGAAAATCAATACTTCCAGCTTTGGTTCTAATGATTGGATAATTGATATTGGTGCTATGGATCACATGGTCCATTCAGTATCTTTTTTCAATTCTTATTAGCTTATTTATAATTCCTTTGTCAAATTACCAAATGGAGCCTCTGCATCAGTGAATCATATAGGTTCCATTTATTTGTCACATTCTCTTCTTTTACACAATGTATTATGTGCTCCTTCATTATCTTTTAACCTTCTCTATGTTAGTAAACTACTCAGTTCTTCTTCTTGTTGGCTCATCTTTCTTCGTGATGCTTGCTTTATTTAAGACCTCATCCATTGGAAGACGATTGGGAAGGGTAAAGCTGAAGAAGGATTATATTTTCTGCAACAATCAGAACAACCTGTTAGCTCTAAAGATGTGCCTCTCAACTTTGCTTATGTTTTCCATTCATCTAGTCATATTAATGTGGATGTTTGGCACGAAAGGTTGGGTCATCCCTCCTTTTCTAGAATGGATTTTTTACCTCATGATCTTGTATCTCACATTTCTAACAATAATCTTACACATTGTGATGTTTGTCCTCTTGCTAAACACAAGAGATTATCTTTTTATAATCGTCAAAGTAATTCCTCTTTTCCTTTCAAGCTCATACATTGTAACATTTAGGGGTCATTTCACCCTCAATCCATAGATGGTTTTAGGTACTTTTTAACCATAGTAGATGATTATTCTCGTAGTACTTGGATTCACTTATTAAGGTCTAAATCTGATGCTCGGGTTTTATTATAATATTTTATTGCTATAGTTGAAAATTAGTCTAACTCCAAAATCAAAATCATTGGAATTGACAATGTTAATGAGTTTGCTATGCATCAATTCTTCTCTACAAAAGGCATTCAACATAAACTTTCTTATGTAGCTACTCCCCATCAAAACTCTATTGTAGAAAGGAAGCATCAACACATTCTCAATGTTGCTTGTGCTCTCATTTTTCAATCTAATCTTCCATTGATATTCCAGTCTGATTGTGTTCCTATAGTAGTGTATTTGATCAACATAATTTCCTCTCCTCTATTATACAATAAAACTCCCTATGAATTGCTCTTCAAAAGACCACCCTTATATGATCATCTCAAAGTCTTTGGTTCTCTTCGTTATGCATCCACTATAGCCCATAACATATCTAAATTTGTTTCTAGGGCTCATTCATGCTTTTTCTTTGGACATCCTCTAGCCATTAAAGGCTACAAACTTTATGATCTGGATACTCATTCAACCTTTGTTTCTCGTGATGTTATTTTTCATGAACACATCTTTCCTTTTCAATCAATTGATCACTTCCAAGTTCCTTCTCCTATTGTTCTTCCTCAGCGTATTTTTGACCATTCAGAATTTGTCCAATCTTCATTTCCCATCCCTCCTAATTCTGACACTATTTCTTCTAATCTTACACCATCAAATCTTGTTTTCGATAGCATTTCATATAGATGATCTTCTAGAGTGCACAAGCCACCTAGTTATTTGCAAGACTACCATTGCCATTTGACATCTTCTCATGCTTGCCCTTCTTCATCTCCAATTGACTTTTCTGGTCCTTTTTGCCAGGTAAGTAATATCCTATATCTCATTAACTTTCATTTTCTCATTTATCTCCTAAACGCAAAGCTTTTCCTTGGCTATTTCTACCACCTTTGAACCTCAATTTTATCATCAAACTATTAAGTTTTCCCACTGGAGACTTAGAAAATAATAACACTTGGACTTTGACTACTCTTCCACCTGGAAAAAGTCAAATTGGATGCAAATAGGTTTATAATTGAAACTTCAATCTGATGGTACCCTTGAGAGGTATAAGGCACGGTTAG
This sequence comes from Carya illinoinensis, assembly GCF_018687715.1. Lineage (NCBI taxonomy): Eukaryota > Viridiplantae > Streptophyta > Magnoliopsida > Fagales > Juglandaceae > Carya > Carya illinoinensis. Next base: position 13,644,919 of record NC_056755.1, read on the forward strand.
TTGTGCTCGTCAATGGAATGCACAAGTTGAATCCATGACTCACTTGTTAGCAAAAAGATCTCTAGAACCGCTGATTGCTAGGACAATTTTAGAGTTGTTAGATTGTTCTTCAACAGTGACAACATTGGACGAACTTTTACCTTCCTCATTGTTTTTAATCTGGAACACTCATTCTTGTAATGACCAAACATATATATGACAGTAATACCATTTAACATTTTTCTTGTTAAATTTAGAGCTATCATTGGAATTACCTATACTCTTTTCCGAACTTCTTTCCCCAGATTTACCACCAAAAGGACATTTTACAAACAAGTCATCGGCTTGATTATCCGTGCCTTGTATACTCAATTTTGTTCTCAACTCCTTAGAATTCAAAGTAGATTTTACATCTACCATGGAGAGAGTATCTCTACCATACAACATCGAGTTCACAAAATTATTAAATGAAACTGGCAACGAACATAACACAATTAAGGCTTGATCTTCATCATCAAACTTAATATCAATATTCCAATAAATTTATTAAATTCATCTAGATGATCAAAAATAGGAGCACCTTCCGTCATCTTGAGAGTGATAATTGTTGCTTCAAATACAAATGGTTGGTAAGCAACTTCTTCATATACAAGCTCTCAAGTTTCTTCTAAAGACTAGCAATGGTCGTCTCATTAACAACCTCTCTCAAAACTCCATCTAATAGTGACAATAGGATAGCATCATGTGCCTTCTCATCTTCTTCTTCTGATGGTGTAGGAGAATCATAAGATACCTTCCCATCCAATATGTTGGCCTAAACTTTGACTCAAATTAATGAACCAAAAATTTAGTGTAGTTTTACCTACAAGTATACAGGTGTTGTAGTATCTTACAGGATCGAATCCACAGGGATTGACTCTTGTGATAAAGAAAATAAATTCAGACAATGAAACGAAATTACTAAAAGAAACGTACAATCGAATATAAAGATGAAGATTTATAAAATAAACAAATCAAACTAAAATGATAAAATGAATTGATATAGAGAAAGACTAAGATTTCGAGGATCCATCTAATAATTTATGATATTATTTCCGATCGATTTACTTCAATTAAACTAGAATAATGATTCTGTTTAATTGGAAGATTTAACATTTAAGATCAAGAAAAAAAAAGTCGCTTATGATTGAGCGTGAATGATTGATGATTAAAACGTTCACAAATCTATTTAAATATCACAGGGATTTCTCAAGCATTCACTGTATTTGGAAATCACAATGAATCAATATAAATATATAAATAATCAAAATATCCAATAATAAAAACCTCAATCGATCAAGCTCACAAAATAGATTTTAATTTGATCCGAAAATAATATTTAAATCATTAAACTTCACCTCTAACCTTAGTATGAAAATTTAGCCAAACATATTCATTACAAGTACTATAGAAATCACATAAATATTCTTCATTAAAAAACTAAAATAAAATACAAGAAATACTAGAAAATAACCTAGAAGTAATAAAATTTGAAACTCAGCCGATGTCGAGAGAATAAAATCCATGCTGTTGCTGAACTGCAGAAAATAAAAATAAAACTAGCAGCTCCTCTGTTCTTCGTCCAACCAACCTACACCCCTCAATGACCGACTCTCTCTTTAATCAAGACTCAAGCACCGACATTTTCAATGAATCACCGAATCCCTTCTAATCCCCACGTACCCTTGCACTTTTAGCAACATCAAACTAATTCCAAACTAATTTCAGCCGACTCCCTTCTCTACTCACCCTCTCTACCGTCCCAACTCTATGTCCCTCTACTCTCAACCAAAATAAACCCCAGCCAATTAAATTACTCCAGCCAATTCCTTTCAACCCCAGAAAAAATCCTGCACAACACAACTCCTTCTTCAATTCCAGCACAACACAACTCTTTCTTCAATTCCAGCACAACACAACTCCTTCTTTCTTTCACTCACACGTCCCCACCTACTAACCAACTGACCTTCCCCCCTTCAAAAGCAGCACCAACTCTCATTCTTATAGACTTCCATGTGAAGATGTACAACTCCCTCCAATCCAAGTCAAGCACAGCTCCTCTCACTCCCTACATGTCTCCCTCTCTACTCAATCTCTCTACCTCTCTTCTCACCCTCTCTACCTCTCTTCTCCATCCAGAAATATATATATATATATATATAGCTGCCTCAAGTCGGTGCCAAACTCTTCCTCCAATCCCAATTCATTCCATCCGACTTCTCATAAACAATCACCACAACTGTGTCCCTCTCCATAAGTCAAGCACGGCACCTCTCCTCAATGAATTCCCACCGAAAATTCTCTTTAATCCCCTTCAATCACGGCACCTCTCCTGCAAATCAATCCCCTTTAGCCGATTTTCCTCTTCTTTCCGTTTTCTTTCTTTTCATACCAACCGATTAATAAAATCAACTCATGCACCAACAGAAGCCATCAACTTTATTTGTTTCTGCTTGAATATCAACTACCACATTTTCAGCACCGGAGGATTAAGCACTTTCAACTTTCAATCAAGTCCACTTTAGCTGCACCAACGGAAGCCATTAACAAGCTACCGCCTCTTACGTTCACACTCCATCAAAAATCTTCGTCTTTTCTTTTTTAGCTGCTGAAGTACACCGCTTCCTTCATGTGAATTTTATTTGAGCTGAAAATAAGAGATAAAAATAGCACTTAAATACAAATTAAAAAAAAAAAACTAGATTATAAAAAAAATAGATTATATATGTAAGGAAATATTGTCCAATTAAATCATAGTTATAAAATTAAGCATAAACATGATATTAATCAATTAAAAATCACAACTCGTATTTATACTTATTAACCATTTTTTCATCTAAAACTAATAATAGTATCACGAAAAATTTAAAATACATTGGTTTTAAATAGCTAAACTATGCAATATTTCAGCTCAATCACAATACATTTGAAAAACCTTGTTGTCATAATAAAGCCTTCATCTTGATGCACCACAAACCAAAACTATTCTAACCTTCGAATTTCTCCACTTTAAACTTTGCCATAGCCATCTCAAGATCTCACATAGAGCCTAGCGCTCTAATACCAGTTTGTTGGGATAAATTGGTTATCAAAGGCTAATTTGAAGTATAATAGCAAAAGCAAACAAAAGAATTTATGACAATCACACAAAGAACACCAAGATTTAAGTGGTTCACAGCTCAATGTGAGCTTATGTCCACTATCAAGATCGGTCTCAATGAATTCATTATCAACAAGGGTAGAGTACAAGAGATTAATCACAAAATCCTCAATCTCAAAACCCTAATACGCCAAATGAATTTTGAGGATTCTTCATAAAAGGACTCTCTCTCTCTCTCTCTCTCTCTCTCTCTCTCTCTCTCTCTCTATAGTATAATATGACTGCTAATAAGTTAAAATATACATGAGAAAAGCTTGTATTTATAGTCCACATTACGAGAATCCTAATTTCAGAACATTCGCTTGAGTGGAGTGTCAAGCAGATGTTTGGGGCAGGCACTTTCTTAAGCTGACTGTCGAGCGAGTTTCGAGTGAACTCACGAGTTTGCCTCCCACTCAAGCTAACTATCGAGTGAACTCACGGGTTTGCTTCTTGCTTAGCATAATGTTGAGCGAATTGTTGAGCCAAGGTTTGCTCGAGCCATAGTCGACCAGGATCGAGCAATAGTCAAGCCAAGCCTCATAAATGACATTTTCAGCAAGAAATCAAACAAGACGCAACTCCATCAAAAATTCGTTAGAATACTGTTAGAAGCACACATGGTCAACATCAATAATCTTGAAAACGATCATTTAAGAAATACAATATATATGTTTATATATATATATATATATATATATATATATATATAAAATATAGAAAACCTTTCAAAATTTAATTTTTCATTTTCTAGTAAATATTTTCTTTTTTAAATTTTTATTTTTATTTTTATTTTATGTGTTTTAGTTCTTTTTTTCTTAGAAAAAAAAATTAAGTGACATGTGTTGAAAGATTATTGGTGATGATCATGTAGTGCTTCTAAAATCAAATGAGGGACCAATTTTATTTTTACTAAAATCAAATGAAATAAAATGTTGATGGCTAGGGATCAATTTGGTTTTGAGACAAACCACAAATTAATTAGCATATTAATTTGGCCATTGGCGCGCAATTATATATAACTTGGTCCATGAACCGATGGCTATCCCTATACAAAGTTGGTCTCTCCATTGGATTGTATCAAAATTCAAACCAACTTAATTGGAACCATCCCTATAATTAAGTTGGTCTCTCCATCGGATTTGTATCAAACCTCCATTCAAGTTGGCTCCCTCTTGATCACTCATCCAACGTCTTTGGATTAATGGGAGGACGTACACCAATTTATTCACCAGCAGTACTACTACTTATATTATTTGCATGTGTTTGTTGGATTTCATTCCTCCCTGCGTATTTGTATTTATTAATGGAAAATACTTTAGCTATAAAGTGATTACACAAAAGTAAACTCTCAAACTGATATAGTTTGATGTGGTACGTTAGATTGTAAAGTTACTTTTATTACAAAGCAAATCTAACGGATTTCATGAAATTACATTAATTTGTGAGTTTATTTTTTATAATTTCTTTGTGACTGATTACCTTTTATTAATACATTCATTTCTGAACAAAAATATTCTCAAATCTACTAAAACTCTTCCAAGGAAAATAGTGCCATCGATTTCTAAGTTTTTGCAACCTAGCTAACTAGCTACCTCTAGTTTCTCACTTTCTTTTGAATCTTTGGTAGTATTAATAGCTTTTGCACCATTCATATGATCCTTCCCTTGGTAGCCAAATAAATTACAACCTCAAACTATCATATTCTTCATAATTAATATTCATATAGTGATCATAAAGTGATACCAAGTATTAATGGCATCCATAAAGTAAAGTGTAGTATATATGTTAAGAGTCATACTATATACAGTCATGGAGTGTGTAAACACTACACAATCGCTTTGTAAAATAGTGAGATCCATGATTAAAAAGTTAATTTTTTTTTTCATTTGGATCTCGCATTAGTTCACTTTTTTTAAAGAGACTATGTGGCGTTTGCAAAACCACGACTCATGTAAATATTATTTCTCCTATATTAATTGTATATTGATGAAGAAATATTAATTGGATACCCAAGCATAAACATCAACATGCATGCACGCCAGCCGTATTTAAGCATAAAGTATTGGAAATGATACACCTAATTAACATCTTAAAAAACCGTGATCTGACCACTGACTGAGATAGCCAACCACTGTACGTAGAAGCGTTCCTAGCTAGCTACGTATGCACTGTCCCCCTGGCCAATGATCTCCAGCTTATACCCTCTCGGCATTTGTCATCTGCAAGTAGTAGACCGAGCTTAATTCAAAGAATCAAAGCCTGCCAATCCAAGTAGTAGTCCAGAAGATCGTGGCCATACGTTTGTCCATTCATCTTTCTGCATGAAAAAGAAGTGGCATGCATTCGTGGGTTTGGTCTTTTCTTGCTCGATCTCTCTTATACTTTACTGTTTCTTGAATGCGGTAGGGGAAGATGATGCCCAATGGCCATTAGTACCAACCGGAGGAGTGGTGATTGAAGTTGCTTGCTGATTTTTCTGTGATTTTCCGGTCCTTTTACTCTCCGATTTTTGTCCTGTTTGCCGTACCTTGACTCCTCGTATCATCTGGGAGGTTTTTACTCGAAACTTCTTAGAATTAAAAACGAAAATAAAATAATTTAATTTGGAAAAATTATATTAAAGAATTTGTAGGATGAGAAAATCAGATGGTGCATATGCGTACATATTTGCCAGACTTGACGTCCGAGTAGATGACTATGAAGTCTCCTTCTTGGAGTCCATTGGCCCTCACAAAATCTCCTGAAATAATACCCTCAAAGTAAGTATAAGAAAAAATTAATGAAAATGGATAAAGCTATGCCAAAAAGATATAACCCACCTGTGTTTTCAAGCAGATACATCCTGCTTTTATTATTTGGCCAATACCTGCAACTCCATTAGAGAAGAAAAACAAAAAGGAACAAAAAACCAGCGATTATTTTGACTTTACTAAAATGAAAGATGAAATGTGTTGAGGATACTTTGCCTCAATCTCAGGCATAATTCTTGTAATCATTTTAATCCATGATTCTAGCCTAATTCTAAGATATTCTTTCCATTATTTCCATTGTCAATAATATGTAAATATTCTAGATTGATTCTAGATTGATTTGTAATATTCTCTGGCATGAATATAAATAGATATACGCACCACCTCAAGACGTGTGGTGAATTTTCTCCAAACTCTCTCATGGTATCACGAGCAGTCTTGGCTTAACATCCCTCGGTCCTTCAACCTCCCCATGGCTGCCGAATTCAACCCCACCCTCCTCCCTTTCAACACCATGATTCACATGGTTACAATCAAGCTCTCATCCTCAAATTACCTCCTATGGAAAAGCCAACTCCTTCCCCTTCTCGAGAGTCAAGACTTACTCGGGCATGTAGATGGAACACTTGAGCCTCCTTCCCGATCTGACCCACCCAACTCTCAGACACCTAATCCCAAACACCTGGCGTGGAAACTCACTGATCAAAGGCTCCTCAGCCTTCTTCTCTCTTCCCTCACCGAGGAGGCCATGGCCGAAGTTGTCGGCCTCTCCACCTCCCGCGCGGTCTGGCTCGCACTAGAGAATACTTTCAGTCACCGATCCAAAGCTCGCGAGATTCGTCTCAAAGACGATCTTCAACTGATGAAGCGTGGAACACGCTCTGTTTCTGAGTATTCCCCTGCCTTCAAGGCACTTTGTGACCAGCTTCATGCTATTGGACGCCCAGTTGATAGCACAGACAAGCTTCATTGGTTTCTCAGAGGTCTTGGCGCCGAGTTCTCGCAGTTCTCCACTGCACAGATGGCGGTTTCCCCCCTCCCCTGTTTCGGCGACCTTGTATCCAAAGCTGAAAGCTTTGAATTGTTCCAGAAATCTCTTGAACCTCCAAACCCACCCACTGCAGCATTCACGGCAACGAATCGGACCTCTGACCGTGCGAATTCGAAGACCCATTCCTCCCGCTCTCATCGTGGACGTAACGGCAGCACCAGCTCCTCCAATCGTGGCTCTGGCCGCAACTTCTCTGGCCAAGGACGTCGCCCTCCACGGTGTCAGATCTGTCGGACTGAAGGCCACTATGCCGATCGCTGTCATCAGCGGTACACTCGGCCAGACCACTCTGCTCACCTTGCCGAGGCTTTCAACGCCTCATGCTCCTTGACTGCAAATGAGGCCACCGACTGGTATTTGGACACAGGGGCTTCGGCCCACATGACCACCAGCCCATCAACTTTGGATCACTCAAATAATTACACTGGTAAGGATTGTGTAATTGTAGGAAATGGTGCTTCCCTACCTATTACTCACACTGGTACCATCTCTCCTAACCCAAATATCCATTTACTTGATGTTTTGGTTGTTCCTCGCTTAACCAAAAATCTTTTGTCTATTAGTAAATTGACATCTGATTTTCCTTTATCTGTCACTTTTTCTAATACCTCTTTCACTGTTCAGAATCGCCAAACGGGAAGGGTAGTGGCAACCGGTAAACGAGATGGAGGCTTATATGTGCTAGAGCGTGGACATCCTACTTTTATTTCTGTTCTTAAAAATAAGTCGCTTAATGCTTCATATGATTTATGGCATGCTCGTCTTGGCCATGTAAATCATTCCATTATTTCTCTTTTAAATAAAAAAGGTCATCTTCATCTTACATCTTTATTGCCTTCTCCACGTCTTTGTAGTACATGCCAAATTGCAAAAAATCATCGTTTGCCTTATTCACGTTCTGAACATCGCTCATCTCATGTGTTGAACCAAATTCATTGTGATATTTGGGGACCTTCCCCTATTAAATCCACTTCAGGGTATATCTACTATGTTCTTTTTATTGATGATTTTTCTCGCTTCACTTGGTTATATCCATTGCGTTTAAAATCTGACTTTTATGATATTTTCCTTCAATTTCAAAAATTCGTGGAAAATCAATATTCTGCTCGTATCAAAATTTTCCAAAGTGATGGCGGTGCAGAATTCACTAGCAATCGTTTTCAAGCGCATCTCCGCAATGCTGGCATTCATCATCAACTTTCTTGCCCATACACACCCGCTCAAAATGGTCGCGCTGAAAGAAAACATCGTCATGTGACTGAGACTGGCCTTGCTCTTCTTTTTCACTCTCATCTTTCTCCTCGCTTCTGGGTTGACGCTTTCAGCACTGCAGCCTACATCATCAACCGCTTGCCCACACCACTTCTTGAAGGTAAATCCCCCTTTGAGCTTCTTTATGGTTCCCCCCCGAATTATGAAAATTTTCGTCCCTTTGGTTGTCGTGTTTATCCTTGTTTGCGTGATTATATGTCTAACAAATTTTCTCCTCGTAGCATTCCCTGTATTTTTCTGGGGTATAGCCCTTCTTACAAAGGGTTTCGTTGCCTTGATCCCACCACTTCTAGACTATACATCACCCGACATGCCCAGTTTGATGAACATCACTTCCCCTCTCTCGCCACCTCTCAAGCTCAGCCTCTCTCATCTCTCCACTTTTCAAATTTTTTGGAACCTTGCTCATCCCCTACCGACACATCTTCTTCTTATCCCGCCCGCCCTTCTCCTACCATTACTCCATCCGGATCTAATCCATGTGTTATTTGTACTGATCCAATGGATGAGTCTGTGCAGGTTGTTGACTCTTTTGCAGGTTCTTCCCCGATGGCCTCAGCCTCTAGCCCATCTCCTGTTGAGTCTGACACCGCTTCCCCAGTTCATGCACTCCCTCCAGCTCCAGCATTTCCATTGGGTTCTCACCCTATGCTTACACGAGCCAAAGCTGGCATTTTCAAAACTCGTCACCCGGCGCATCTTGGTGTCTTGGGCTCATCTGGTCTTCTCTGTGCTCTTCTTGCCTCTACTGAACCCAAAGGTTTCAAAACCGCTGCCAAGAATCCTGCCTGGCTTGCTGCCATGGATGAAGAAATGCAAGCTTTGCAAAACAACCGCACCTGGATTTTGGTCCCTCGCCCTGCTAACACCAACATTGTGGGATCCAAATGGGTGTTCAGGACCAAATATCTCTCTGATGGTTCTATTGAGCGTTTCAAAGCTCGTCTTGTTGCCAAGGGCTATACACAGGTACCTGGTTTTGACTACACTGATACTTTTAGTCCTGTTATCAAGGCTACCACTGTTCGTGTTGTGCTATCCCTTGCTGTCGCTAACAAATGGCCCCTTCACCAACTTGATGTTAAGAATGCCTTTCTCAATGGCACTCTCACTGAGCATGTGTACATGGAGCAGCCTCCTGGCTATGTTGATCCTCGCTTCCCTAATCATGTATGTCAGTTAAAGAAAGCTCTTTATGGTCTCAAGCAAGCGCCACGTGCTTGGTTCCAACGCTTCAGCTCTTTCCTCATTCAGCTTGGTTTCTCTTGCAGTCGAGCTGATACTTCCCTATTTGTCTTCAGCACACACTCTGACATCATTTACTTGCTCCTCTATGTTGATGACATTATTATTACTGGCAACAACTCCTCTCTCATTCACAGATTTACCTGCAAGCTCAACTCTGAGTTTGCCACCAAGGACCTTGGTCCCCTCAGCTACTTTCTTGGCCTGGAAGCTTCGCCAACTCCCGATGGCCTTTTTATCAGTCAACTGAAATATGCACGGGACATTCTTACTCGAGCTCAGTTACTTGACAGCAAACCAGTCCACACCCCTATGGTTGTCTCTCAGCACTTGTCTGCAGAAGGTCCTCTGTTCTCGGATCCCACTCATTACAGATCTCTAGTTGGCGCTCTCCAATACTTGACCATCACGCGCCCAGATATTGCTCACGCCGTCAACTCTGTTAGTCAATTTCTGCATGCTCCGACAACCGATCATTTTCTTGCAGTTAAGCGAATTCTTCGCTACATCAAGGGCACTCTTCATTTTGGTCTCAATTTCCGCTTCTCTACTACTCCCAGTGCTCTACTTGCTTACTCCGATGCTGATTGGGCAGGATGTCCTGATACTCGTCGATCTACCTCTGGTTACTCCATCTATCTTGGCGGAAACTTAATTTCTTGGAGTGCTAAGAAACAACCCACTGTCTCTCGCTCCAGCTGTGAGTCTGAGTATCGGGCCCTTGCTCATGCTGCCGCTGAGCTTCTTTGGATCTCTCATCTTCTTCAAGATCTGCATGTGTCCCTCCCTCAGCGGCCTCTCCTTCTATGTGACAATAAAAGTGCCATATTTCTGAGCTCCAATCCCGTCTCCCACAAGCGGGCCAAGCATGTTGAATTGGATTATCACTTCCTTCGTGAACTTGTTGTTTCTGGCAAACTTCATACTCAATTCATCCCTTCTAATCTACAGGTTGCTGACATCTTCACCAAAAGTATTCCTCGACCACTTTTTGAATTTTTTCGTTCCAAGCTCCGCGTCTGTTCCAACCCGACGCTCAGCTTGCGGGGGGGTGTTGAGGATACTTTGCCTCAATCTCAGGCATAATTCTTGTAATCATTTTAATCCATGATTCTAGCCTAATTCTAAGATATTCTTTCCATTATTTCCATTGTCAATAATATGTAAATATTCTAGATTGATTCTAGATTGATTTGTAATATTCTCTGGCATGAATATAAATAGATATACGCACCACCTCAAGACGTGTGGTGAATTTTCTCCAAACTCTCTCAAAATGAACATAAACGAAATTAAGATCATGATTTATTAGTTTATACCTATAACGCATGTTCCATACACGGGAGGTCCCTATGTCTTCCATGGCAATAGAAATGCCATCTCTTGCCTCCAACTCTGGAAGATGGGTCTCTGCTTCCTTCTGATAAAATTTCCAAGTTATCCAAACCAAGTTTTATTGGCCCTTATAATTAAAGCGTATATATCAACAAAGTTAGGGAACAAAAAATCACTAATTAATGGAACCGTCCACTATCAAAGAAAGAAATGGAGACTACCTTTGGCAACACAATTCTTCCAAGGTTACCAACATCGCTCTGCTTCAGCACCTTCTGGAGTAGAAACCTCAAGTTCTTCTCCGGTTTCCATCCCTATTCAATCAACCCACAACACACGCATCATTCATTATTCGAAGCACTAAATTATCAGAAAATGTTTTCCATCTCTTCCCTAAAATATTACAGCATTTCACTCCTGGTGTGAAAATCAGAAACAAAACAACGAGCCCACCTGTCGTTTATCCGATGCAACTCTCCCCGGAAAATTCTGCCCCTGCATGGCCGCCGTACGATCTGCCGGATGTCCCATCGCAACCTCCACGGGCATCACCGGCGAGGCCGAAGCAGCCCCACTGTTAGCGGTTACAGATTGCCAGTACATCGAGTTTCCTGGATTGGCTTGAGCTGCTGTGTTGCAATTGTCATTCCCAAGCCTAGCATGCGGATCCGTATTCTCGCTTTGGTGCTGATTTTGCTGGTTATGATTATTGTGATGGTGCCTGTGGTGTGATAGAAACCTCCTTTGCCTTGCCATCCTCTTCTTCCTGGCTTCTTTAGTAGCTGAAGAACCAAACCTCAACAGCCTCTCGTCTTGATGACCACTGAAATAATGTTGATGTGGGTACTGATTTCCATAGCCTGCACAAGCTTGTGGAGCCGGATGAAAACTATTGGCTGGGAATGAGTTGTAATTAGATGCAGGAGCAAACCGTGATGGAGGCCATGAATGTGAGGAGCCCAGCATTTGATACTCCATCGTTGGAGCTGTGTAAGGACTGTGGTCATTGATCTTAGGAGCTCCATCTATATAAGGGCCAGTACCTATATACCCAACCATTGGAGGATACGCCGACGGAGCCTCCAGTACGGCGGTCGGGTCCGGAACATAATGCCGTTGAGGGATCCATGTCGACTGAGTGGTGAAACAAGGGTTTGATTTAGAAGTCGTGGAATTTGAATTGAGATTGGCGTTAGGGTTAGGGCTTTGGAAAGGGTCTTGGTATTGGTTGGGAAAATGAGTGGATTCTTCTTTGCTGTGTCGACCTTTCTGAAGATGGTTACTCTGAACCCATTCAAGTACAAGTTTTAACAACTGCTTCATGGCCTCTTTTCCTCCACCCAAGCGCTTAGCCGCACTTTCGATGGTGGCCTTCTTGATCCTCACACTTCTCAGGTCTTCAGCAGAGACAGTCTCTTTGTTAGTTCTAAGCCATTCCAAGAACACCTTGGCCATGTCTTCCGGATCCTTCTCCTCGTGGGTCTCTTCGTTTTTAGTCTGTGATATCAGCTGTTCATGTTCTCGACGAGCATTTTCTTGCATTGCATGTTCCTCTTCGGACATTTGCTCTAATTGTTTGAAGTCCTCGGGGGGATTATCACTTCGAAAGATACATGACGGATCAAAAAAATCGTTGTTTTCAATCAGATTCATGTATCCCAAAGTCTCCATCACATCCATATAGTCCACACCTTCAAGGCTGCTATCCAGCGGCTTAGGGGTCTCGGTGGAGGCGGTGGACGCTAAGGCTGCCGGGGGTGCATCCATTGGATCATGCTGGCCGTGGTTGAAACGACACTTCTTATCTTCATCTTCCTCTGCATCTGATTTCAGAAGCGCCCAAGAAGCAGCGTAAGAAGACGAGGAGGTCGAAGGTGATGACGGCGAGCAGGTGATAGCCTTGACTGGTGCTGGAATGGATGGTGACCATGAAGATGATGACATGCAAGGGAAATCATGAGGGAGAGGAGGGAAATGATCAGTATAAAGGATTGAAGCATCATGGAAATCAGCTAACATATTATATTGTTCATTTGCAAGCCAGATCTGCCTCTCATCAACACCCAGTAATGCTTCTTCTTCCTCCATGGCATCAAACCCACTAGAGTTTGCATCAATATTTCTAAACTCTGCATTCAGATCTTTATCTTGCACTTCTTCACCGTTCATTTTTTATTATTCCCAGAAATGATAAAAGAGGGTGTACGGGCAAAGCAGGTTAAAACTTGCAACCCTTCTCGGTTCTGTCGCTCTCAGATGGAGTTTAGAGAGAGAAAGTACGAAGAGCGAGACGAAAATGAGAGAGAAGAGGATAGGGTTTTCTATGTAAGGATATGTGCAGCAGAGGCTGTTTTGTTTCTGATTAAGGAAGCAAGAGGTAGAAGGGCCTGCTTTTTCCTCTCAGATCCTCAAACAAACTGAGAAGCAACATAAAGCATCTGGGTCTATCTCCACAGAAAATAAGATAAACAATAACGATCACCAATTTACCAACAAGGAAAGCGACCTCTCTTGTCTAATCTACGACTAATTTGTTACTTCTTATAAATTGTATCATTATCAGAGAAAAAGATCCAATATTTCTATATATACAACATCACAGAATCAAGAACAACAATTCAGGCTGACAAAAAACATCACTATAATTCACGAACACACAAAATAAAAGATACTATTTTTACACTTGAGTCATCGGAAACCAAGAGAAACGCGAAGACCAGGCTCAAATCTGGCAGACCAATCAACACGACCCTTTTCGAGACACCCACATGCCTAAACCTTTCTATATCTCAAACCCCCATGACTGTTCTGGTTCGTTCTAGGAAGCTCCCTTATCTCAGCACTCTTGTTGCGAATCAGTTCAAAACATTTTTGTTGTTATTTTTGACGGAGGCTTTACCCCATAACTTGAGAGACAGAGAGAGAGTGTGTTACAGCTTGTTTGGTAGTAAACACGAAACCAAAACCTGGTGCCGCTTTCTTTCTCAGCCTCACTCCGGGTTCCGTGCCACCCGCCATACGTTTCCACCTGAATGGTACCACTAGCGGTGCATTAGCCAACTTTATGACTTATGAGCAACATGATCAGAAAAGAGAGTAAATTATCCTAATACCGCATAAATGTTTTGTAAGAATTTTTTTTTTTTTTTGAAACAAAATATCCATATATTGATGTAGAAATGAAAAGATAGAGAAAAACACTATCAACATTACATAAACTATTCTAACTAGACAGTCGACATGACTTGCATTGGACCATCTTCAATCCAGATTTGCTCATTCTCATAATCTAAAGCTAACTTTACTAACTGGTGAGCAGCATAGTTGGCCTCTCGATGAACAAAAACAACTTGTCATTGAGGACGAATCATTAACATACTTCGAGTATCATGAACCAAAATATCATAATCTGCACTAATCACCTCATCATCAGAGTTCACAGCTTGAATAATAGTTTGAGAATCACCTTCAAACACCATCCTTCCCAATCCAAGTCAGCACAACTTCCATTGCCCTCCTTAAGGCCAGACCTTCTGCCATCACAGGCTTCACAATTGGCTTTTGGCTTGCACACACACAAGCCATGATATTCCCTTGCTCATCTCGTATAATGATACCACAACTTGCTCTATTAAGTTTGGTACTAACAGAAGCATCCCAGTTTGCCTTCAATGTTCTAAGTTTGCCTTCACTCGAAATATTAGAGGGAATTGCATCTGTGCTTGTTAAAGAACTTAAGAACGGATATCTATCTGCAGTAGCTGCTATCACCACCTGTTGAGGGCTTTCTAGATCTTTTCCATGCACAAAATAATTTCTCCTTAGCCAGATCCTTCACATAATAAAATAGACTAGCTGAGATTACTACATGACTCCTTTTGCACATTTCAAAAGTCGTTTTACTATATATGATAATTCGAAGTTCTAAGATTACTACATAGAATAATATTTTATCTTAAATAATAATTATATATGACATCGGTTAATTATACATGTGAACTTCTTTTATATGGATCAGCGTTTTGGCTTGTAATTAAGAAACTAATAATATGTCGAACTTATATCCTGATCATCTTAGCCAACTATACTAGCTCTTCACCTTTTGAAAGGAAGATCGTTACCAAATTAGACAACATCAGAACATATATACATTGTAAGTGAGCAGTTCAAGTTTTTGTGAGCATATCAGGTAAATTGTAATATTGGTAATATTCAAGTTCCTGAGATTTGAATCGCATTAAAGATCGAGTAAAGGTCATTCCTTTATGCATGGATCGATCGTTGCTTGACGAAGGAATAGAGCTAGAGAGAAGAAAAAAAAAACTATCCATTTTATACGATCAATTTGCACTTGTTCGTGCTCGAATAAATAGATTTCCCAACCAAAAAAAAAAAAAAAATTGGTTTTGTTCTATTTTGTTAAAATCGCCTTGTATATCACATCGATAGTCAAAAGTAGTAAACGTCTAAAGAATAAATTAAATTAATATTTATTAGTAGTTTTTAAGACAAAAAAGCATTGCTCAAGCACCACCAATACGCGCAAAAGAAGGACCTGCCATCCGTTGCATAGTGCTCTACCTTGGTCCCTGCCTTTGTACTCACAATGCTCTGCCTCCGTACTTATTCAAGAATGAAATTCATCTCCAATGGAATAAAGACGTGGCTAAATCTCATTGTAACATTTGGCTGGTTTTAATCTATAAATACTTGTACACTGTAGTGAAACATTTGGATTATTTTTGAGACAAGCATATACATGGAATACACGAGTCAAGTCTTTCAAGACTTTTATCAAACACCTACTGTGGTTGCTAGTATCATTGTTTAATATGGTATCTAGAGCCAGGTTAAAGGCCAACGCCTTCACCCCTCCTGTGTTCTTTGTCCTTTTTTTTTTTTTCCTATCTTTTCTTAGTTCTTGACCGCCCTCTATGGCGTCTCCAGAACCCAATTGTCTCGAATACCAACTCTCCCAACACTGCCATTGTCACGGCGGCCAATCACTCCATCACTATCAAACTTTTCGGTGATAACTATCCCCTTTGGAAAGCTCAGATAATACCTCTCTTAGTAGGACATCAACTTTAAACCTATGTTGATGGCACCTTCCCCCCCCTCCCGCAACCATTAATGGTGCTGTGAACCTTGAGTATCGACATTGGGTGCTTCAAGACCAGTTAATCGTCTATGCACTCACCGGCTCTCTCTCTTTGACGGTCCTTTCCCAAGTTCTTTAGTGCCGAACCTCTCATGAAATATGGTTGGCACTTGAGAATATCTATGCTGCTTAATCATCAGCTCACGTTCTTCAAACCCATTTTTCACTCGCTACCTTGAAAAAGGGTGCTGAATCAATCACTGACTACTATCATAAAGCTCAATCCCTCTCGGCTTCTCTTAGTGCTGCTGGCGAACCTCTCTCTCAAGCACAGTTCATCGTTTATCTTCTGGCCAGATTAGGGACTGAGTATGAGTCTGTCATCTCCTCAATCACCACTCGGCCCGAGCCTCTCACTTCCCACCAGATTTTTGGTTACCTTCTAAACCATGAATCTCGGCTAGTTCATCAGAACCAATCTCTACTCTCTCTTAATCCCATTTCTGCAAATGCCACATTCCGAGCTTCTGGTACTCCACAACGAGGCCACAATTCTTTTTCCCTTGGAGGAAGATGTGGACGAGGCCGTGGGCCTCATTCGGCCCAGTCTAATCAACCCAACCTTTTTCCCCTTCCAGACACTCCTAAACCCGTATGTCAAATATGTCACAAGGTGGGCCATACTGCTGTCACATGCTATCTTCACCTAAATCAGTCTTATCAAGCCCCACCTCCTTCCTCTCTTATAGCCAATTTCACATCTCTACCATCTTCCGAATCACCATCCAATTATTGGTTTCTTGATACAGTCGCTACGAATCATTTCACATCAAATTTTGCAAACCTCAATTTAGACTCTATGCCTTATCAGGGCCCTGGACAAGTTAGCATTGGAGATGGCACGACCCTTCCCATTCAACACACTGGCTCGGCACATTTCACCACTTCCTCTAGCAAATATCTTCTTACTCAACTTCTGCACGTTCCTTCTATTACAAAAAACTTGCTTTTTGTTCGTCAATTTTGTGCTGATAATTCTGTATATTTTGAGTTTCACTCCACTTGTTTCTTTGTGAAGGATTTACAAACCAAGGAGGTGCTGCTTCAAGGACCCGTTAAGAATGGGCTCTATGTCCTTCCTATGCCCAACACAGTTCCTTCATCAACTCTGTGTGCTTTCCTTGGTGAACATACTTCCACTCAACACTGGCATTTTCGTCTTGGTCATCCATCTTCCAGGATCACAGATTTCACTCTTCAGCATTTTCAGCTTCCCATAGCAAATAAGACACCTGTATTCATCTGTTCAGCGTGCTCACAAGCTAAAGCTCATACTTTACCACATCTGTCATCTCCTTCAAGGTCTCATAAACCATTTGAACTCCTTTTTTTAGACGTTTGGGTACTTGCACCTATGCTCTCCTCAAATGGTTGTCGTTTTTATTTTTCCATTGTCGATGACTTTTCTAAATTTATTTGGTTATTTCCTTTTCAAGCAAAGTCTAATGTTTCCAATACCTTTTCCACTAATGTCATAGTAGTACAATCCGATTAGGGTGGTGAATTTCGGCCTCTTACTCAAATTCTCACCTCATATGGAATTTCTCATCGTCTTACGTGCCCTTACTCACATGCCCAAAATGGCACGGTTGAAAGGTGGCATAGACATATAGTAGAAACTGGGCTCTCATTACTTGCTTATGCCTCGGTTCCACATAAATACTGGTCTGAAGCTTTTCAGACTTCTGTGTATTTAATAAACCGTATGCCTACACAACTTCTTGGTAATAAATCACCTTTTGAAATTTTATTTAAAAAAATTCCGGATTACAAATCTTTATGTGTTTTTGGCGTAGCTTGTTGGCCCAATCTTCGACCATTCAACCGTCATAAAATAGATTTCCGTTCCCAACTTTGTGTCTTCATGGGCTACAGCCCTGATCATAAAGGATATTGGTGTCTTCATTTGCCTACGGGTTGCACGTATATATCCCGAGATGTTATCTTTGATGAAACCCACTACCCTTTTCTTTCTCAAGCTAATTCGGACTCCCCTCAAAAAATACCTTAACCCGATCAGGCCCAACCCACCTTTTTAAAGCTGCCTGTGTCCTGCCCATCTGCTCAACACCTCAGCCCATCTACAAGTCAGCCATCCGGTTCAACTCACTCACCCATAAGCCTTCAGCCCATTTCCAGCGGACAGCCCAATCCGGACACACACCTAGCTCGCTCTCCTACCCCTCCATCTGACCCGGTCCATCACATACAACATAACCCTTATGATATTCCCAACCCTAATACGCAGCCGCCAGCCTCATCCTCTTCCCAACCTTCACACCCTAACCCGTCGGCCTTTCCATCAATCGGTGCCTCTCTTCCTTCCTCTTCATCAATCGGTGCCTCTCTACTTCATCATCCTATGCTCACAAGATCCAAGACTCACTCCACTCGCCCCCTCATCCGAACCAACGGCACCATCCTGTGGCCACTCAAACCTACCCTCTCCTTTACCACTTCCTCCATTGCCATACCAGAAGAACCTTCAAATTTCAGTGAAGCTTCTTGGTTTCCGGAATGGAGAGCAGCAATGAATGATGAGTTTGCTGCTCTTCTCCAAAACCGGACATGGGATCTTGTCCGATTCTCCCCCTCTTTCGATATTTTAGGCTCCAAATGGGTTCTCAAATCCAAGAGACGGGCTGATGGCACCCTTGAACGCAGTAAGGCTCGCCTTATGGCCAAGAGATTTCACCAACAGCCCGGATTGGATTATGGTGAAACCTTTAGCCCGGTTATAAAACTGGTCACCATTCGTCTCATTATTTCTCTTGTAGTTACTCACAAATGGCATCTACACCAACTGGACATACAGAACGCATTCTTACATGGAGACCTTGAAGATGATGTATACATGCAGCAACCTCTGGGGTTTGTCAACCCGGATCTTCCTCAACATGTCTGTAAGTTGAAAAAGTCGATCTATGGCTTGAAACAAGCCCCTTGGGCTTGGTTTTCCAAGCTCACAGATCGACTACTTCATTTCGGTTTCATTGGATCCAAGTCTGATAGCTCTATTTATTTTTAGAAATAACTCAGATTGTGTTTATGTGCTGATATATGTTGATGATATCGTTGTTACGGGTTCAAATCCAGCTTTAATAACTCAGTTTATTAATGCTCTACGCAGTCATTTTCCTGTAAAAGACCTTGGATCTTTACATTATTTTCTGGGTATAGAAGTGTTGAATACTGATTCTGGCATTTTTCTTTCCCAAAATAAATATGTGTTTGATCTTCTTTTTTAAAAAAATATGCACCAATCCAAATCTGTGTCAACTCCAATTTCGGCCTCTAAGAAATTAACTAACTTGGATGGCCCTGCCTTTAAGGATCCCCATAGGAGCATTGTAGGAAGTTTGCAATATTTGACCTTCACTCGGCCAGATATTGCCTTTGCTATTAATAAAGTGTGTCAATTCATGCATTATCCACGACTGCCTCACTGGCAAGCCGTCAAACGTATTCTTCGATATCTCAACTCCACTAAACATCTGGGTCTATACTTCTGCATAAATTCACCAATTAAACTGTGTGCCTTCTCTGATGCTGATTGGGCTGGGTGCCCTGATGATCGGAAGTCTACTGGGGGGTTTTGTATCTATTTTGGGTCTCACTTGATCTCTTGGAGGTCTAAGAAATAGCCCACTATAGCTCGGTCTTCCATTAAAGTTGAGTATAAAGCTGTGGCTAATGCTACTTGTGAAGTCTTATGGCTTCAATCTCTATTACAAGAACTTGAAATTTTTTTGGTTGAAGCACCCACACTGTCGTGTGACAATCTAGGGGCTACTTATCTCTCTATAAATCCTGTGTTACATGCTCGCACTAAGCATGTTGAACTAGACTTTCACTTTGTCCGTGAGAGGGTGGCTGCAAAAACACTCCAAGTCTCATTCATTTCCAGTAAAAATCAACTTGTTGACATTTTTACTAAGCCATTGTCTTCAGCTCGGTTTTCACAACTACGATTAAGCCTCACTCTCACTCAAGTGCCGCTTGAATTGCGGGGGGATGTTAAGATAGAAAATCATTGCTCAAGCACCACCAATACGCACACAAGAAAGGACCTGCCATCCGTTGTATAGTGCTTTGCCTTGGTCCCTGCCTTTGTACTCACAATGCTCTGCCTCCGTACTTATTCAAGAATGAAATTCATCTCCAATGGAATAAAGATGTGGCTAAATCTCATTGTAACATCTGGCTGGTTTTAGTCTATAAATACTTGTACACTGTAGTGAAACATTTGGATTATTTTTGAGACAAGCATATACATGGAATACACGAGTCAAGTCTTTCAAGACTTTTATCAAACACTTGCTGTGGTTGCTAGTATCATTGTTTAATAGTAGTGATGTGGATGACAGAAGGCACTTGCATTGCATGCGTGGAATCTGGGTACGTGGAAACTATCGGAACAGGGGGATTTGTAGTTTTTTTCAACGTGTCCCGCTTCCCATGCACCTTCTGACGTAAACCTCCCCTCTCTCTCTGATCTCTCCCCCTCCCCCTTCCCCCCACATCCATCTACCAATAAGAACGCTCTTCCGTTTCAATCTGTCTTCATCAAAACGTAACAGAGCGGGCCGATCAATGCACTGAGACATATAATATATCTTCTTAAAAAATGATATACTTACTATTCCACTACAACTCATTTACTACTCTTTTTATATTTGATTTTTATTTTTATTTTTTCTTTTACTTAATAATTAAGGAAGTGAGTATTAGTAAAGTTATATATTTTTTTTAATTTTTTCTTAGTGATTAAGAATGTTAAAAAAACACTTAAAAGAAAATGAAATAAAAATAAAAAAAATTTGTAATACACTTGAGTAGTAGATGGATAGTAATAGGATAGTAAGCCTATTACTAACCATATCTTCTTATATATAAAACCGACAATCCTCAAATCAACAGTAAATTTTGTTACAACATTTATATTCCCATTTTATCCTTAAATACATTTTTAAAACTTCTTTCAACCCTCAGAGTCCTCAATCCAAATTTTATTTTAGAGATGAATCCATCACTGCTTATAGACGCATCATTTATTGAACTTGTTCTGGAAATCCAATCCACCCCTAGCCGCATCGTTTAGTGCTTAGTCAGTTACAGCTGTCAAAATTTGAAATATAACTTATGCAATATTACTTCACTGAGTAATTACCTCAATCGAATCTAAGTTTCTTCACCGTTTTTTACTCTCCAATTTTTCACACAAACTTCTACCTTTTTCAGCGTTGGAATTTCTCTTATTCCCTAATTTTGCTCCTTACGAGGGTATGATTTCTCTTCTTCTATCTTTTCAGTTAAAGTTCTTTCAAATTTTTACATATTTTGTATAATACATAGATGACTTGAGTTCAAATCTAAGAAGAAATTCATACATAATAAATTTTAATAACCAAACTGACATGAAAACACATCACAAAACAATCAAACAGAAATTCGTACACATAATCTGGATTGAAATCTGTCGAGAAATTGGTACACAATAAATTTTAACAACCAAATAGACATGAAAACACATCATAAAACAAACATCCAAAAAAAAAAAAAAAGTTTAATGAGAATAAAATAAGATATGAACAGTAGTTTCCTTTCTCTGCTCTCTTAATCTCTAATTTCGTTGGATAAACCCTAAAAGAAAAACATCAAAGTGAATAAAGAAGAAAAAAAACATAGCATGACTTCTAGTTTCAGATCCAAAACCACACAAAAAAAAAAAAAAAACCAAGAATAATTTCTATAGAATGAAACTTTGCTTTGTCAAAACGTAGGGTAAAATTTGTAGATCTAAACAACTGACTTTAAAAAAAAAAATTACTCATGTACATCAACAAATCTAAAGTAAAACTTCTCAGACCTAAACTATGTCTAGATCTATTGAAGTTTGTAAAGATTACGAAAAAATTCTGTAAAGCATGTAGATCTAAATAAGGAAATTTCTAAAAAATTTTAGATTTGCCATGAGGCACACCCGTGTGCTTAATGGCTAAAACTATTGCAACATACCAGTGCTACAAGTTGTTATTCACAAGGCCCATCTACTACAAGTCGTTTACCCTCTACTGATTATACATGAGAAGAAGGACCTGACTGAAGAGACTAGAAGCTTCCATTCCTATTCTTTTTGTTTTTCTGTTATGCCTTTTTACCATTTCTGTTATGATGAGCTGTATAGTGATTCCTTTATTCCTTTAGCTGTTAGTCGTGTACCTAGCGTGTATATATATTCTTTCACTATCAATCAAATTGACAGCAGAGTATTTTCCTCTCATTTCTTCGAATATTATTTTCTCCTCTTTTTCTTACATGGTATCAGAGATAGGTTGTAACAGCCCGCTAGAAATTCAATTGTGAAATTTCTATTAACTTTAGGAATCTCGTGAAAACCCCATAAGTTTTCACGAATCCATTAATCGTATAGGTTTTTGTCTAACTACATAGTTAGTGTTATTATTTATTATGGTATCATAAGTGTGTTTTTGATTATTGGAGATAGTTAGAAGTGTCAAAATGTATTATGGTTTGTACCATTAGACTCGGAGGGTTATTTAAAGTCTTATGGCGCAATAACATTTTTTCATATTTTCGGACAAAACGGCTGTTCAAAACTGTAGATATTATTGGATAAAAAGAAATATCTTGAGGTAATTTTCATGAATATTATTGGGTAAAAATATTTTGAGTTGATTTTTATAGACATTATTAGATAAAAATATCTTAAGTTGATTTTTTGTAGATACTATTGGATAGAATATTATGAGATAATCTTTTATAGATATTTTGGGTAGGAGAAAACTACACTCAACTCTCAACTCCAGCCTCATCTCTTTCATATCTCATCCATAAGTATCTCCAGCCACCTCTCCCCATGAAATTATCTTCATTTACACTTTCCATTGAAAGAATATCAAACACTCTCTCTCGGACAGCTTTTAGGAGGTCTTTTGCACACCCATTTCGAAGCTTTTTTAAGTATTTTATCATAAAGTCTCCTTCATATAAGTTGTTCCTTTTTGAGTTTAGTTTATGTGGATATCTTATTTGTCCAATTTGAAGATCATTTGGTCAGTCAAATATTATATAAACTATAGAAAGGTCATTCTGGGAGATAAACTGGAGAATATGTTATAGTTTGGCGTTTTTGACCAAGCTAATGGATAGATATTGGTCCGAAATTTTTATGGAGTATTGTTAACATGTCTATATGATTATTGGTTGAGGATTTTTGCATGATTAAAGGTTTTGATGAAAGATTTTCTTAGATTTAGAAACTTAGAAACTGGAAGAGGAAAAACAGTTTCTGTTTTGAGAAAGTTTAACTCTTTGGTGGTTTAAACCTATTCCAATGACTTTGATAATTTTATTGGAGGATCCTAAGCATCTTATATACATGTTATATTATTATTTTGAAGATATTTGATGTTAGTTTCAAAGATATGAAATTTTATGCAAAGAGATATTCAGATAAGCCAAAGTGTGGATATTCTTGGCTAAATTTATGTTTTGATTAATTTCTAACCATGTGATCTTGAATTAGAAGCTTATATATATTTTAGGACATCTTTTTAAACCATGTGATGGTTTGGTTTGAAGATCATATATTTATAAGTCATAGATCAAGAGATTTATCAAAACTAGTTGAGGAAAAAGTTTCTGTTTTTGGACTAAGTGTAAAACCAAAAACTCCAAATGTTATTTTGTGATTTTGGTGACTTTAGTTTGATGATTTAAAGCATGGTTGATGTTAGGATGATATTATGAATATGTTAGAAGTAAGATTTGATTTTTGAAATTCTTGGAGATGTTTTGATTTAAGGTCAAACCTTGTGATTCAAGTGCTTGGATCTTTTTACAAAAAAAGTTTGGTGGTAATTATTAGCTTTTTCTAAATGGATGTTTTAAGTATGGTTTTGAACTTAGGATTGGAAGATGTTTGTTGCAAAATTTTGGTTTAAGCATGAGTTTTGAAGTTGGAAGGAATTGCAACAAAAATCAAGGGAAATGGCCTATGGATGTTTCGGCCATAGTGTGTTCTTCATAGTTGTGTTTTGTTTTAAATTTTTCTAAGTTGATATTTAAGTTTAGGACAAAATTTACATGAGGAATGTAAATTTTGAAAACTTTTGGAGTTAGTATACAAAATCCTTAAGTTATGGGTAAAACGGTCATTTTTTCACATGTAGAGAGTAAAATGAAAATTTTACTCTTTAAGTTAGTATTTTTCATATTTCAAATTATTAGTGATTTAGTTCTAACTTTTAGAATCACTAATTACAGTTCCTCGTGGTCGCACTTGAAGTTTTATAAGAAATGCGGAGATCGAGGTAAGTTTAGTTTTTAACTTACTAGTAGTCTATTGTGTATGTGTGCTAAGTAAAAGAACTACAGTGTATGTATGTATGTTATCATATATGTCATGCCATGCCAAGTTATTACGTAATTGTCTATTATACAGAATTTATTCTGTCATCAATTTTTTATCTGTTACATAATATATTCTGTCATGTATTACTATACATTACAAGTATGTCATGTTAAATATGTTGTCTGTTATATGATATGCCATGTTACGAAATGTTTCTATCTCAAGTTGGTCATGTATTTCAAGTTATGTTCAAGTCACGTTATGTTAAGTCAAGTTTGCGTAGAATACATGGGACCACAACAACTGTGGAGTATGTATTTACACGTAGAATACATGGGGCCACAACAACTGTGGAGTATGTATTTACAAGTAGAATACATGGGGCCACAACAACTGTAGAGTATGTATTTTTCATGTTAATTCAAGTTTTAGAGCAAGTTCATGCTAAGTCAAGTTTCAGATCAAATTCATATCAAGTCAAGTTCAGTTCATGTTTCAATTTAAGTTATGTCAATTATGCTATGTTGTACGCCAAGTTATACTTTAATTACTTATGAATTTTGATTATGCATTTATGCTTTTACTGTCATCTATGCATTATTAGCTTGTGTGGAAGTTTTTTTGTTAACTTACTGAGAGTTGTAATCAAATCTCACTTTGGTAGTCCCAACTACCATTTCTCCCGAATGTTAGATCTTGTTACAGGACCTGAAGGAGAATCAAGAGCTGATCAACTAGACACAATTGACTAAGCGACGGTGCGACATAAATGTTAATATAGTAATTAACGTAAATTACTACTTGTACGATTGAGTTGCATCTCTAGTACTTTTTGGATCATAACCATTTTGGACTAGTGTTGTGATCTTAGTTGTTCAATGGATTTTTATGTATGAAGTATGTTTTAAGCATTTAAGATATTTTCAATTTGGTGCATAGTATTGCTAAAGAAAAAATTTATCCGCTGCGAATATTGTATATTGTTAGATGCATGTTAGGAATATTGCATCTTATATGTCATGAACGGGGGCAAGTAACCTTGTGTTGCATGTCTCGACGTTTTAAATGTCCGTCCGATCCCAAACGGAATTTGGGGGCGTCACACAGGTTGATCCTCTGATTTTGTATTTTTCTTTCACTATGGAAGAACAATCGATCAACACTGAGCATAAGGTCACTCAAGATACAAATCCCACTTCCCCCTTCCTCAATTTCTCTAACCCAAACAATCCTTACCGTGTTGATCATGGAGATAATACCACTGTAACCCTTGTTACTGATCTTCTCACCACTGACAATTATACAACATGGTCACGAGCTATGCGTCGAGCTCTTACAACAAGAAACAAGCTCGGCTTCATCAATGGGAGTATTGCCAAACCTACTAGCCCTGCAGACCCTTTATTTGACACTTGGGAAAGGTGCAATGATATGATTGTATGCTGGATCCAGAACTCTATCAGTACTGTTGTGAAGTCAAGTATTGCCTTTGTTGATGATGCACAGGATGTAGGGAATGAACTCAGGGACCGCTTCACTTAGCAGAATGGACCTCGCATCTTTCAATTAAAAAGGAACCTGACTAACCTGAGACAAGAAAATGATTCAATGAGTGTTTACTATGGTAAACTTAAAACTCTATGGGATGAACTTGCTATTTATGATCCTATACCTACTTGTGCATGTGGAAAATTGACCGTTCTAAATGAAAGATGTCAAAGAGACATTGTCATTCAATTTCTTATGGGACTAAATGATAGGTATACCAATGCTAGGGATCAGATCATGCTTCTTGACCCTATTCCCCCTGTCAACAAAGTTTTTTCCCTTATTCAACAGCAAGAACAACATCACCAAATTATTTCAACCTCTCCAAACCCTGACACTATGGCCTTGGTCACCAACACTTCTTATTCCTCTTTCAAACCCAACATAAAAACTTCTGTGAATGGGAGGAAAGATAGACCATACTGTACTCATTGTCGTATACAGGGTCATACTCTTGACAACTGTTTCAAGATAGGAAATGCACAAGCTCCCATTTGCACCCACTGCAATCAAACTGGTCATTTGATTGACAAATGTTATAAGTTGCATGGTTACCCTCCAGGGCACAAGTTATATAAGGGAAAGAATTTTGGACCATTTGTTAACCAAACTAGCTTATCAATTGATACTAATCTGGAGGAAATTTGTGAGGATAAAGTAAGTTTCACTAAGGAGCAATATCAGCAGCTCATGAACTTGCTTCAGCATAAGGAATTTTCAACTGCTTGTCCTTCTGCAAATCATGCATAGGTTGTTCATCGACCTATTTCAATTGAACCTAAAGCTTCAAAGATTTCTGGTATACCTCTCCGCCTCTTTGTTTTTAATTACAAACCTCTACATCCTTCTAAAATTCCTTGGATAATAGATTCGGGTGCCACAGATCACATGATCTGTAGCACTTCTTATTTTTCCTCTATTATTTCAGAGGTTTCTTATTCAGTCAAATTGCCTAATGGTACTTCCATTCTTGTCACACACTTAGGTGATGTTCAGGTCACCAAGAATATTCTTCTTAAGAATGCCTTGTGTGTACCATCGTTCTCATTTAATTTGATTTCTGTTAAAAGACTCACAGAATCACTCACTTCTTGTTTGTTTTTCTTGTCTAATCATTGCTTCATTCAGGACCTTTCCACCTAGACCACGATTGGGATGGGTGAAGTCAAAGGCAGCCTCTATCATCTTTTCCTAGAAATTGTTCCTCCAACTGCCCTTGCAGCAGCTTTATCATCTATATCAGCTACTTTTTCATCCATATCTGCTTCTGCCATGAACAATAACAACTCTTCTAACCTTTGGCATTGTCGCCTTGGTCACATTTCTAATTCTAGGCTTGATTTAATTGATGATCCTGATGTAAAAAGCACTTACAGTTCGAGTAAAGTTACTCCTTGTTATGTTTGTCCTATGGCTAAGCAACACAAACTTTCTTTTCCTATTAGTTATCACAAGACTCATTCTATATTTGATATGATCCATTGTGACCTTTGGGGGCCATGTTCTGTACCTGCCTATGATGGAAGTAGGTTTTTCTTAACCATTGTTGATGATTTCTCACGCACCACTTGGGTTTATTTGCTCCATACCAAGTCTGAAACAAGAAAATGCCTTGAGCCCTTCTATAATATGATAGAAACACAATTTAACACTAAAATAAAGTGCTTCGAAGTGACAATGGGGTTAAATTCCAAATGGCAGATTTTTTTAACCAAAAGGGCATCATTCATCAAAGATCTTGTGTGGAAACCCCCCAACAAAATGGAGTAGTTGAGAGAAAACACCAACACATTCTAAATGTGGCTAGAGCCCTATGATTCCAATCTAGTTTGCCTTTACATTTTTGGAATGATTGCATCCTCACAGCAGTATATCTCATCACCGAACCCCTACTCCTTTACTTAACAATAAATCACCCTATGAAGCTTTGTTTTCCACCAAACCCATATACACTCACCTTAGAATTTTTGGATGCCTTTGTTTTGCAACAACAATCTCTCATGGTCGCAAGAAATTTGATCCAAGAGGCAGGTAGTGTATTTTTCTGGGTTACCCTTTTGGAGTTAAGGGCTACAAGCTCTTGGATCTTGAAACACATACCACCTTTGTTTCTAGAAATGTTATTTTCCATGAACAAACCTTTCCTTTCCTTTCTCCTCAATTTACTAATCTTAAACCACATCATACAGAAGCTACTCCCTCTCCTATTTTTACTCCTCCTCTACTTGATTTCCTTGATTATTCTCCTCCCACACCTCCTTCATTTCCTTCTAATTCTAGTCCTTCTAATAACACTCCATCACCTTCCGCCACTATACCTGATGCACCACCTTCTGACAGTATAATTTCTTCACCTCCTGCACCTCCATCTTCTTCCAAAGAACCTATACTTCGTAGGTCAACCAGAACTCGAACAGCCCCTCACTACCTTAAAGACTTTCATTGCCAGCAGGCTGTTTTGACTCCCATTTCTCAGTTCAAGGTTCAGGTATCTCCTCTTTCCTCTACTTGTTCTTTTCCATTACAAGATTACTTGAATTATGATAAATTTTCCTCCTCTTTCCATTGCTGCAATTCGAGGTTGGCATTTGCATCAATTTGATGTCAATAATGCCTTCCTCCATGGTGACTTAGAAGAGGAAATCTATATGAATAAACCACCTGGCTACTCCAAAGGAGGTCCAGATCAGGGTTGCAAATTGTTAAAGAGTCTCTATGGCTTGAAGCAAGCCTCTAGACAATGGTATGCCAAACTCACCTCACATTTATTGGATTTTGGCTTTTCTCAGTCCAAGGTAGATTATAGTCTTTTTGTCAAGACAACTAATGACTCTTTTACAGCTCTTTTAGTCTATGTCGATGACATACTTGTGGCCAATGACTCCCATGACTCTATAGCTGCTCTCAAAGTCTTCTTGAATGATCACTTCAAAATTAAAGACCTTGGTCCTCTTCGCTACTTTCTTGGTATTGAGGTTGCCCTTTGCTCTCAAGGAATTCATATTTGTCAACGCAAATATGCTCTAGACATCCTTGCTGATTCTGGTACTTTAGGTTCCAAACCTGTCAAAGTGCCAATGGACCAGAACTTAAAACTAAGCAAAGCAGCTGGTTCTACATTGAAGGATCCTTCCATTTATCATCGGTTAGTAGGGAGATTGCTATATCTCACTATTACTCGCCCGGATATAAGTTATGTTGTCCATACATTGAGCCAATTCATGGCCACTCCTACATCAGCTCACTTGGCTGCTGCTCACAAGGTGCTCAAGTACATTAAGACAGCTCCAGCTCAAGGCATTCTATTCTCTGCTGCCTCTTCTCTGCAACTTTCAGCTTATTGCGACTCAGATTGGGCCTCTTGCCCCGATACTCGTCACTCTGTCACTGGATACTATGTACTATTAGGCAACTCTCTCATCTCTTGGAAATCTAAAAAGCAGACTGTGGTTTCTCACTCTTCAGCTGAAGCTGAATATAGAGCTATGGCAGCAACTTGTTCCGAGCTAACTTGGCTTAGGTTTCTCCTTACCGATCTTCAAGTTGATCACCCTCAAGCTGCACAACTTTTCTGTGATAACCAAGCCGCGCTTCACATCGCTGTCAATCCTGTTTTTCATGAGAGAACCAAGCACATTGAGATAGATTGCCATTCAATTCGAGACAAAATCCTTGATGGTTCAATTTCTACTTCTCATGTTTCTACACATCTGCAACTTGCAGATTTTCTAACTAAAGCTCTGCCTTCTTCAGTTCTTCACTCTCATTTGCTCAAAATGGGAATAGTAAACTTTTATTCTCCATCTTGTGTGGGGGGGGGGGGGGGGTAATTGCAGCATACCAGTGCTACAAGTTGTTATTCACAAGGCCCATCTACTACAAGTCGTTTACCCTCTACTGATTATACACGAGAAGAAGGACCTGACTGAAGAGACTAGAAGCTTCCATTCCTATTCTTTTTTTTTTTTTTTTTGCCTTTTTACCATTTCTGTTATGATGAGCTGTATAGTGATTACTTTATTCCTTTAGCTGTTAGTCGTGTACCTAGCGTGTATATATATTCTTTCACTATCAATCAAATTGACAGCAGAGTATTTTCCTCTCATTTCTTCGAATATTATTTTCTCCTCTTTTTCTTACAAAAACCGAGAATAATTTCTACAGAATGAAACTTTATTTTGCCAAAACAAAAGTTAAAAGTTATAGATGATCTAAACACTGGACCCAAAAAAAAAAAAAAAAACAAAATTACCCAAGTACATCAGCAGATCTAAAGTAAAACTTCTTAGATCTAAACTAAAGCGTCTATATATTTGTTGAAGTTGTAAAGAATTTTTTTTTTTTACCCATATACACTGACACCCAATGGATGCCATCTTCATCGTGTTGGTTTGTTCAAGAAAAAAAAAAACCATGGCGGTGAAACAGAGAGCTTCCGTGAGAGAGAGATGAAAAGCATGGAGAAGTTAGGTGAAATGAAATGCCGAGATCTTGTTGGTGTCACTGAGAGAAGGAGAAAATCGTGCTGTGTGGCATGATGGTGTGGGTGTGAGACAGAGAGAAGAAGAGAGAGAATGGAGAAATCGAGAAAGAGAGGAGAAGAAGCCCCTGAAATGTGGTTCTTATGAGAGAGAGAGAGAGAGAGAGAGAGAGAGAGAGAGAGAGAGAGAGAGAGAGAGGTAAGGATAATGAGAGGGTCGGCAGAGGAAAAGAAATAGAGGAGGGGAAAATAAGTTGGGATTCTTGGCCTTGGGAAATGGGCTGTCAGATATCCATAGTTTATTTGCTTTAAACGATGTTTGTATCAAAGCTTTTGTCTGTCCAAAAGAAAAATTGCACCATCTCCCAAAATTAATTAAAAATTAATTCTTAAACAAATAATAAAAGAAAAACATTAGAAGAAGATGGCTTCACATTGTAGCTATTTCATGCGTCTCTCCCCTCCCTCATCTTTTGCACCAATCTTTTTTCATTTTTTTTCTTTTTCTTAATGATGAAGAATTTTTTTTTTAATATTATTATGAATTTTTTTTTATTTTTTTAAAAATGTTTAAAAATATTAAAAATGGTAGGAAAAAAAAAACTAAAATAAATTTTTTTCTAAACCAAGCGGGAGCTCCCAGCGGTAGCTGTAGAGGGATCCTTTTGTTTTAGTATTTTTTTCATTTAATTTGTACTTTAATAACTAATCCAATATTAATAACTATATTTGAGAATTTATAAAATATCTAATATATTACAATTTGTTTAAATTATTTTTTTGTTGTAAATAATGAAAATTTAAATTTAATTTATTTGATTAAATTATTTAGCACTTAGTAATGTACTTTCTAGGTTTAAAATTAACAAATTAGATATATAATTTAGAAGTGAGAATTATACAATATATGCATTCGAGTGTAATTAATAAAATTAACAATGATAGTTTTATTAATATAATTATAAATTTTCATAACATAAGAAGGTATATTTTATTAATGAAGAAGTTCGATATTTTAAAATCTAATATTAATTACTGAATATCAAATTTTATATTAGTAGCAAATAGGTCTATAATTATTTTTCTCAAGAGGATTGCAACAATTGTAAGAGAATTACTATACTTATAAATAAATAAATTTCATAAAAACTAATATATAAAAATATGATATCGACATAGATGAGAAGTGCCGTGAAAGAGCCATTTTGTAGCCGAGTAAAGCAGCTGTGATTAGCCTTAGATTGTTGGAATCTAAAAGTGAGGTAGGCCTGAGAAAACTTGGAATACCATTGTTGAGGGGCGGTTTTAAGCCATAAAGACTCTTGTGTAAGCGGCACACTTGATTTGGTGATCCTTTGAAATAACCAGGGGGTTTGCGCATAAAACTTCTTCTTCCAAGTCGCCGTGGAGGAAGGCATTTTGAACATCAAAGTGCCTAAGAAACCAGCCTTTGATAGAGGCAACTGCTAACAAATTCTGAACAGTAACAAGTTTTTCTATCGGGGCAAAAGTTTTGTTGTAGTCAAGTCCCTCTTGTTGTGTAAAGCCTTTGGCGACAAAATGATCTTTGTAGCGCTCAATGCTCCCGTCAGAATAATGCTTGAGTTTAAACATCCATTTGGAGCCCATGGTATGCTTACCAGGTGGTAAATAAACAAGTGACCAAGTGTGATTGAGTTCAAAGGCAGATATTTCAGAATTCATAGCCCCGCACCAATGAAGATACTTGATAGCTTCTCTATAAGACGTGGGTTCAGGTGTGGTAGACAAAGTAGAAATAAAAGCATGATAAGATGAAGAAAGTTTATGAAAGGAAATAGAAAGAGAGAGGAGGAAATGGTTCACCTGAGTTGCAAGGCCTTGTCGTGGATAGAGATGAGGAGGCAGTATTGTGACATGTCTTTGACACTGGGTTAAGCTGCATTGTTTGAGAAGGTGGGGGGGGGGGGGGGGGGGGGGACCATTGGTGGAGAGCATATAAAGTCACTTAAATGAGGAGGAGGGTAGTGAGCATGAGTAGACCAACGAACTGAAGGAGGAAACACGAGGAGGAAGTCATGACAACGAAAATTTATTTCGAAATAAAATGTTTTGTTCTTTTTAGATATGATGCTCTGTTAAAAATGAGATGAGATGAGAATGATTATGAAAATAAACGAGGATATATATTCTTCTAGGGGTACGAGTATCATAAAAGGATGAGAGATTGAAAACGTGGCAAGATTGGAGGTGTCGTGAGATTAGAATATTATATATATACTAGTAAAGCACCTATGTGCAAGGCACATATGTCCGATTTTATGTGCCCAATTTCTACCATTTATTGTGTTTCTCAATCTCGTCAGGACGAATTTAAAAAAAGTGTTTTCATAGCAACTGTTAGATTTTGAATTATTTTTTACACAAAAATGGAATCCATTGTGAAATAGATCAGCAGAATTGGTTATGAGGTGTAAACTTATGAAATTGCAGTAGAAAGAAAGGTGGTTTGCTTTGAGGAAAAACAAGGGCTACGATGATGGTCAGTGAATACATGGTAGAGAAAATTTGTGAGTGGGAGATTACTTGAGATGTTGTTGGGCAAGTATCAACGCTTTTGAAAAAGATGGAAAATCCAGTTTATAATCTAGATGAAAACATGGAATTTGATTTGGCTAATAAGTCAAATGTTGAAGTTATTTATAAGCTGGTGAGTCTTGAAAATTAATACTCATCCATTTCTTAATTTTCTCAATGCTTGCAGTCAAAGAGTGGTGAGGTTGAAGAATTTAGTGAGAAGATTTCTGTATTCTAGGAATTTTACGTAAGGGAGGGAACATTTTGGTAGGCAAACAAAAGGTTGAAGCTTTTATTGAATTCTTTCTTTCACTTGCTAGCTCCTATGAATAGAGATGACATGACAATTTATGAAGAGAATCAGCATCTAAAAAATGAGACTAAGAATTTTAAATTTTTGTAAGCGTATTAAATAAAATATAGTTTTTGATTTTTTTAATCGTAAGTAATATGCCTCTTAATAGATGGGTGAAAAAATATCTACGTACTGACCATAGTTAATAAGCAATTTACCTTATCCTAGAAATAATAAAATAGTTTTTCATAGTTGATAAGCAATTTACCTTATTCTAGAAATAATAAAATAGTATCGCATTTTTAAAAGTTTGCATAATCTCTCAACCTGAGCTCTGATTTCAATGGGCGAGGAAAAAATTGGTTCCTACAGTGAGACATGAACGATGAATCTTGAAAAATCCCAATTGAGTAAAAGGCAATTGTACATGAATCCATATCTAACAACATATCAATTGAGTGAATAAATGATACGAATATATATAAATCACAAATAAAAAAAGTTTATGATAAAAGTTTTTCAAACATAGATCTTAGAGATCAATATATAAAACATATATATAAAGCATATTAACAAAATATCATAGGAACTCTTCAAAGGTAAGTTTTGAAGAACAATATGCATATCATAAAAGTTTTTTCAAGTTAACAAAACGCTATTTGTGCAGTTTGAGGTCAATATATACATATGTAACTCAGCTTGTTGTTTTGGTTACTGGATGCATAGATATGATGGTAAAGTTCTTGTGTCATTGTTTTTTTAATTCATCTATATCTGCAGCAACGTGTATGACCCATTCTTTTTCTGACACATGTGTCGTAATATTTTGCACGTACAATAAATGTTCCTACATAAAATAAATTTATAAATTTAAAAGATATTGACATAAAGTAATATTATATGAAATGAATGTGGCTATATACATGGAATGTTTTTCCATTTAATTATGAGGATGTTAGATTTTATGTGATAGGTTTAAAAAGTTTTTCAATGCATTTTATTACAAATGTTGTATGATAAAATATTGTATTAAATAATTTCATTACCTGGCCTGTGTGATTCATAAAATCAATTGCTATATAGCCCATTGCCTCTTCTGCAATTGCTCCAAATAAAACAGCTGCCAATCGTCATGTATTATCATTTATCTCAACATAGGCTCGACAACTGGAACAAATAAAAGTAGACTTCTCAATTTTAATGATCTATTCATATGAGAAAAATGTTATATTAGAAATTATAAATTAAAATATGAAGGAAACATATATACCGTAGTTGTGAGATGCTCATATGTTTGCATTGATAACATAAGAATTTATCATTATAGTCATATCCCGTTCCTTTGTTGCATCCAATATAGGACATGTAGAAAAATATCTGATGGAGATCAACTACAAATATTTGTCCTCGAATCCAGAAATTTGGTTTCTATATGAAAAATGGAAACAAACATGTGTATAAAGTGGATGCAAGATTGAAGAAATTATCAGAAGAAGTTGTATTAAAAAGAAAGTAGATAGCATATCATATTTATATAAATAAAACATAATAATAAAATTGCAAAAGTAGAACGTTACTGTCATAGGTTGTAAAGTCTTTAGGAAAGCAGCAACATCATCAATCTTTATTATGGATCGAATACTAACACTAGAGGCTGATGCTGACGGAACAGGTACTCTCTTTTCAACAATTTCTTCTAGTAGTGATTCATTAAGTGTTGCCTTTAAAATTTATATATAAATTGGTAAGAATAGAAGAAAGTAAATAAAACATAACATGAATATATATTTCTATATATGTTAATAGAAATAGATTACCATTGTCGCAACGATGTTGTAACAGGAATAAAAGGTTAAATAATAAAAACATTTTTTGGTCTTGATGAAAGAGAGAGTCCTGCATTGTGAAGATATATCAGTAATGTCAAAAATATAAAATATATAAGAAATAAAGTGAATGCTATTTAATAAAAATACCATTATAAGAGCCAACTTTTTAACGTGTGGCAAGAATAATTGGTTTAGCTCCAATAATATTTGAAATTGTTTGCACTCATCATGAATAAATTGATCCCACATTGTAAGACGAACAAGTATAAGGCTGTAAAATTAAGAAAATAATATGTAAGAATATAATATTTAGATGTAATACATGAAATATATTCAAATAAAGCATTAAAAATAATCTATAATAGTTTTACCTTTGATCGATTATATATATTTTTTGAATCAACGTAGGTATATGCGCTATAATTATCTCTTTAGGTGGGTCAATGTGTATAGCAAAAGCCAAGAGATCTAAAATAAAATGTAAGAAATGTGTTAACTACAAATTAAAGAAATTATGAAATAAAATGACACGATGAAGTGGAAATGACCTATTTTAGCATTTGTGTCTTTGTAAATGTGTAAGCCAGTGAAGGGAATAAAATTGTATTTAGGTGGCTGCAAAGCTTCATCATTGTCTGGTATATCTTCAATAATTGTTTTAGAATTGAAAATCCATTGGTACTGATGAGCTTCAGTTCTATATTTTGGATCTAATAGTTTCACATACGCGTTGATGATCTAATAGCCAGATATGATTGCCTGTAGCCGATTGCCCTATAAAGCATAATACATAATGTTTAAAATATACATAAAATATATTGTAAAGCAATGTTTTGAGATTAAAGAAATATAATAATTCAGAAATAGAATGAAGACAAAGACATTTTATAAGGTATATATTAAATTTATTAATATAATTTATACATGAATAGAAAGTAATAATTTTATTTTTAAAAATTGTAAATATATGACATCTAATACCTCAGGATCAATTAATGTTAACTTCTGATAATGTTTTGTTGAACCTGAGCAGTTCGTTTAGGTGATTTCTCATTGACAATCATTTTTATCTTCGATTGATTTATAGATAGTCCTCATCCTGATGGGTACCTTTGCATAGAATAAAAGAATATATTAATGGAATAGATTAATATTTTATAAAATAATTAGAATAAGATATAATAGAATACAACAATAACATTATATAAAAATAGAAGAGAAATAGACATAATGAATAGAGATATATTATAAGTATATTACCTTTGTAGGCTCATGTTGAATGTGTCATTTTTAATAAATCTCTATAAACAATATTTTTTATGTGGCTTTCTTTAGATTGATTATCCGATATTGGCCTTATGAGAACTTTTATTGATGTAATACTTTTTCTTTTGAAAAAGCCACATATAATTGATCATGATAAAATATAGGTTGAGGTAGGTATATTCCAACAAAATCTAATATCTGTCCTTGTGATTTGTTTATTGTCATTGCGAAGCTTAGCCTGATAGGGAACTGTGTTCTTTTAAATGGAAATCCACTGTTTTCATCTGTATTTGGTAGGAATGGAATCATTGGTATGAAAACTCTCTTTCCACTATAGTGACCGATTGCAATTTCTGCATCAATGACATTGCAATTGAAGTTGCGATAGATCAAACATGTTCCATTACATAAGCCTTCAGAAGGATCAATGTTTTTGAGCAACATGATGGAGCAATTGTTTTAAGCAATAATTCATGAGTTGGAAGTCCATTTGTTGTCAATGTATTTAGGAAGTCTTCCATAATACCTTGTTCAGATGAATCTATTGTTTCATCGAAGCTATAATAACGTATAATTTCACCAGGGAATCTTTCGATCAGTATAGCATTAATTTGTTCAACATAAACATTTCTCAGTATTAATATAGCTCGATTGCTCATCTGTAAAAGGTTATTTGAATACATGTTCATATCTCCAAAAACACCATCAATCAAATTTTCCAAAGACTCAAGATCATTAATGGTGTAAGGAATAAACATTTTATTCGAAATTATTATATTTTCTTCAATAGTAATTGGTGACGTTCCATTGCAGACTTGTAACAAGTATTCTAAGAAATCTGAATCTAACCTTGCTCGCATATTTTCACTTACAGTGATTTTTTTAATCATAGGCCAAAGATAAGAGGCAACTAAGCTGGCATTTATTTGTTCTTGTCTTGTGCCTTTAAGAACACTGGAAGAATTTGACAGAAATCCCCACCAAATACTACAATTTTTCCACCAAACGAAAATTCTAAATCATTTATATCTTGTAACATTTTATCAAATGCTTCAACAGATTCTTTTCTAAACATAGGTGCCTCATCCCATACAATTAATCTTGAAAAACGTAGTAATCTGGCAAGACCTCCCTATTTTCTGACACTACATATGGTATTTTTTTCGGCATCTAATGGAATTTTGAACCGCGAATGTGCTGTTCGACCACTAGGTAAAATAGATGCAGTAATACTAGATGATGCAGTTGCGAGTGCAATTAAATGTTCAGATATGATTTTAGCAAGAAGTGCCTTATAGGAATGTCTTTTTAGTACCACTAGGGTCATCAATAAAAAATAATGCAGTCTTATTGGAAAAAACTTTTTGTAAGATTTCATTATATGCTTGTAGTTGTTCAGAATTAAGAGTCCCTAATGCTAAAAGATCATCTTCTGGAATTGCAACTGCTAATTCATCACTGATTTCTTTACACTGCGATTGCTCTTCATCAAAGAAGACATTAGAATCTAGAAGATGGAAGACGTTAATATCTTTTCCCATTGACTCAAGTGTAGAAGAAACACTTTGCAAGACCTTTTTGCTTACATCTGTTGTATTTGCATAAGATGTTTGGAAATCAGTTGACATGTCTTTTTCAAAGTGTTTCCGAAGTTTCATTGGGTTTGTAGGATTACAATATACCAAGATTGTTACAAATAAACGCCTCAAACTATATGACATTTGATACAAAGACGCCTCTTGTAAACAATCCTCAAGGCCATTATCTTTCTTTAACAATCCATGCAAAGTAGCTGCCTCGCAAAATGTTGGTACAATGATACCATCAACTGTCTTGATATGATCAAATGATAAAGGGCCTCTGATGTGATTCAATAATATTCATAGATAATATCTTTCACATTCAAATGGATTTGCTGTAACAATCCGCCCTATCGCAATTTTTTTCTTTCTTGGAGTCCATATTTTATGTTGTAGGTTCCAAATGAAAGCTTCTGGAAATTCTTTGTACAACAATTTACGGGCATTTGTATCGACCTGATTTGTTGCAAAAAATTCAGTTAACATTGACTTTGCCAAGAAATACGAGCTGACAACATTGCTCAGGTTTTCAAGTGCACGAAAGGTTACCATGTGTTGATCTTCAAGATGTAGATGTAAACTGTAGACTGCTGGATACATTTCATTAAGAGTAAAACCATATATCCTCCACATGGCTTCTAGTGGAGTGATTCATCTTGCTGATTGGAACTGTTGGATTTCATTGATATCTTCAATACCCTTTTCATGAATTAAATTGAAAGCGACATGATCGTGGTCCTTATTAATGTATTTATAAAGATATTTGACCGCCTTAATTGTGGAGCAAATCTCAACATTGATATGACAATCATATTTCACAATTAGATAGGGGTTATGTGGAACAACCCAACAATTATCCAAAATTTGCATCTAACTTTAGCAGATATTCCAGTATCACGGCGTCTGTACTGCGGGAAGCAATCATTTCCTAAAATAGTAGCAGTCATGAAACTTTTTGGGTACTGATTTCTGCAGTTTCCATCTTTTTTTCATACATACATTGGTAGGATTTAATATTCTACAAGAACCATGCATCATATCTCTAACAACTGATTTATATAAATGCAGGTTGTTGTCTTTATTAGGTATTTCTACAGATATGATATCATCAAAAGATTCTGGAGCATATATCCTCCAATCTCTTTGTAGTACAGTTAGGAAATGAGCATGGAAAGACCTCTTTTTTAGTGTTCAATTACATAAAAATATGCTGAAACTTTCCCAAATATTTGCCACTTGAACAAATCATCTTTTAGCTCTTCCAATTTTGCTCTAAAGATGCGGGCAATTAAGTCAGGATGATTTTGTGTCTCTTTCTGTGGTCCTAACTCATCTAACACTTCTTTCCAATTTGGATTACATGTCATGGTCAAGAAAATATCAGGTTTTCCAAAATGTTGAATCAAATTCATTGCTTCCATATATCTTTTATGTATATCCCTTGGACCTCCAATAAAAGATGAAGGTAAAATAATACGTTTACCAACTTTGGAAGCGTTAGTTTGTCCAATTGAAATACTATCAACAATACATTTATATACTTCTGATCGAATATGTTGCTGCTTATTACGGAGGTAATCTAATCTTGATGTCTCAATTTTCACATACATATCAACTTCAAATTTTTGTAACAGATGACCACATAGCAACAAAATACTTTTGTTGTTCTTTCTTATTTGTAACTTGTAATAGTAATACTCATGACATGAAACAGTTGGCTCTTTTTTTGTTTTTTTTTATTAAGAACTATAGAAAAGTAAAGCGAATGAATTAGAAATAAATACCATATAAGGATAGAACCTAAAGCATTGAGAAATAGTATGGAAATAGACTTTCTTCTTCTCTTCTAAGTAAGTATTCTGCTGAAAAAAATTGGTTAGCATGAATTGTAATTCCTCTTTCAGGATGTGACAATGCTGTCCCTTTTCTTACTTTCTGTATGCCTTGATGCAAACCAGTATCATCGAAGAGAAATAATAATGGATATTGTACGGAATCATAACAACCGAAATAATATTGAACTATACAACCTTGACCTGCATGGACGTTGAAGATGACAATGTCTAGGGCTCTTAAACTCTCGGAATTTTCATTTTCAATCCAAAGAGCTACAACTTGTGAAACTGATGGAGCATTGTAGAGTATGGATTAACATGAAGAAATATAGAATTTGGAGAAGTACAGAATTCGTATTAGATCAGATGTTGGTTTAGACACGGCTTGGTGGGCACCCCTCCTTGTGTCAGCTTGGTTATGGTCGACTTTCTGGTAATGAAGGCTCCTTCCTCCTACAATGCCATTATCAGCTGCCTGACACTTAACCAACTACAAGCCATCACCTCTACCTACCACTTGAAAATCAAGTCCCCCATTGTTCAAAGAACCGGTGAGATCTGGGGAGAGAAGGCCTTAACACGGGAATGCTACATGCAGGAGTTGAAATCCACCAGAGGGGAAGCGACATGCTACGGAGGCATGCACCAGTCTTGAAGTCGTGACAGGCTCCCATTAGGACATAAGCTATCCCGACTAGGAGGGAGAAGGAGGGGTGCATGCCAAGAAGAAAGGACAACCAAGGCCCTTCCCCTTTTTTCTCACATTTTATATTTTGTCTTTTGTTTGCTTGCTTTGTAAATATGAACTTGTGATAGATTAATGAAAATACTGGATTTATTTTAGGAAAATTGCAAAACTATTCTCAAACTACAAATGACTACGATTTTTAGTCAATGAACGAAGGCTCCCTCGAGGATAAACCTTGCCCAGGAAAGCTCCCATGAGGGAATGCTCCCTTGAGGGAATGACGAAGGCTCCCTCAAGAATTCACCTCATGTGGGAAAGCTCCCCTAAGGGAATGAACGAAGGCTCCCAGAGGGAATGACGAATGTCCCCCGAGATCACACACCTCGTGCGGGAAAGTTCCCATGAGGGAATGCTCCTTTAAGGGAATGATGAATCTCCCACTAGGCCACGCACCTCGTGCGGGAAAGCTCCCCGGAGGGAATGCTCTCCCGAGGGAGTGAACCAAGGCTCCCCTGAGGGAAGGAACAAACTTCTCCTGAGGAAATACTCCTTACACAAGAAAGCTCCCAGGCGCAGAAAAGCTCCTTTAAAGGAATGCTCCCCAGAGAGGATGATGATCCTCCGCTGTGGAAAAAACTACCGGGTGCGGGAAAGCTCTTAGAAGGGAATGAACGAAAGCTCCCCGGAGAGAATGATGGACCTCCCCTGAGTAACCACCTCATGCAAGAAAGCTCCATTGAGGGAATGAATAAAGGCTCCCCCAAGGATACACCTCACAGTGGAAAGCTCCCACGAGGGAATGAATGAAGGCTCCCCTGAGGGAATGACAAACCTCTCCCAAGGAACCACCTTGCACGGAAAAACTTCCATGAGGGAATGAATGAAGGATCCTCGAAGAATAGACCTCGCATGGGAAAGCTTCCATGAGGAAAAGCTCCCTTGAGGGAATGAATAAAGTGTTGGGAGCTGTTCTGACACAGAGATGATTATAAATAAAGGAGAGACAAAATTTAATGTGGTTTGGCAATTGCCTACGTCCACAGCTGCTGTAATTTCATTATGAAATAATTTTTACAAAAACCTCTCTTGTAAACTCTCTCTGCTCACCCACTGTCTTTCTCTCTTCTTTCTCTCCCACACTCTGTTTGCACACCCACACTCACCTCATCATAGCACTTCTATTTATAATACTGATTGGGAGTCATCGATGAGAAGGTGCAGTTGAGAGAAGGTGCAGCCGCACCTTTTGAATTCGGTGCATTCGGTGCCTAATATGCCAAAGGAACAAACGGTGCATGACTCACCATTCACAGTTTTGTCTCCACTCATAACAATCTTCCACTTGGAGACAAATGAGTCTACATATCTTCATAGCAACCATCACAGCAACTTCAAGTCATGCCTTTAAGTACGAAGGCAACTGAAGCTATACACAGCTTTAGTTTGTCAGCCATAACTACTTTTGTAAACATGTCTGCTGGGTTCTCTGCTCCTCGAATCTTCTCAAGTATCAGCTGTCCACTATTGAGAAGAGATCGGATAAAATGGTATCACAACTGTATGTGTTTTGTTCTGGAATGAAAGGCTGGATTCTTTGCAAGAAAAATAGCACTCTGACTATCACTGTGCAGAATACCTTTTTCATTCTTCTTTCCTAATTCCTCCAACCAAACCATTTCCTTCCATGCTTCAGTTATAGCAACGTATTCTGCTTCTGTAGTTGAGAGAGCAACAATCTTCTGTAACTTAGAAGCCCACGATACAGCTGTACCACCCAGCGTATACACAAATCCAGTAGTACTTTTTCTGCTGTCAACGTCACCTGCTAAATCAGCATCTACATATCCCTGCAGTTTTAAACCTGCTTTTGTAAAGCATAGTGACGTATCTGAAGAGCCTTGTAGATATCTTAAAATCTACTTGACTGCTTCCCAATGCTGCTTTCCTGGATTATTCATGTATCTGCTCACAGCTCCCACTGCTTGTGCAATATCTGGCCTTGTACAGACCATGGCATACATAAGACTACCAATAGCAGATGCATAGGATATTCTGTTCATGCATTCTTGCTCTTCCTTTGTCTTTGGCTACTGATCCTTAGTTAGTCGAAAGTGACTAGCTAAGGGTGTGCTCACTGGTTTCGCCTTGTCCATGTTAAACCTTCTGAGCACCTTCTTTACATACTCCTCCTGCGAGAGCTTAAGAGAATCATTAGTCCTGTCTCTAATAATTCTCATATCAAGGATTTGTTTTGCAACACCCAAATCCTTCATCTCAAACCGCTTTGACAACTGCTTCTTCAGTTCATTGATTTCCTCGATGCTTGACCCTGCAACGAGCATATCATCCACATACAACAGTAGGATAAT
This sequence comes from Carya illinoinensis, assembly GCF_018687715.1. NCBI lineage: Eukaryota > Viridiplantae > Streptophyta > Magnoliopsida > Fagales > Juglandaceae > Carya > Carya illinoinensis. The sequence continues at coordinate 13,687,716 of NC_056755.1, forward strand.
ATAAGACTTGTCAAAGTTCTTCATATAGCAACAATGGTCAGCCTGCAGTCTTGTAAATCCATTACTGCATATGAAGTTGTCAAACTTCCGGTACCATTGTCGTGGAGCTTGTTTTAGGCCATACAAGCTCTTCTTCAGTTTGCAAACTAGATTCTCTTTTCCCTTCACTGAGAATCCTTGTGGCTGGTGCATATAGATGTCTTCCTCCAAATTACCATGAAGGAATGCAGTCTTCATATCTAACTGCACAAGATGTAGATTCTCGGCAGCCACAATTGCTAACACTAGCCTGATCGTAGTCAACTTTACAACTGGGGAGAAAATGTCTGTATAGTCGACACATTCCTTTTGTTGAAACCCCTTCACGACCATTCTGGCTTTGTAGCGCTTGCTACCATTGTGCTCTTCCTTAATTCTGTACACCCATTTGTTGTGCAAAGCCTTCTTGCCTTTTGGAAGCTTAGTTAGCTCCCATGTCTGATTTGACATCAATGACTCCATCTCATCTTGCATGGCTTTCTCCCACTTGATCGAATCTTCAATTCGTAGAGCTTCATCATAACTTTCCGGTTCACCACTATCTGTTAGCAAGATGTAGTATAGAGATGGTGAGAACCGCTGTGGTGGCCTAATTGTCCTTGAAGATCTTCAAATAACAGTGAGTGGTGTACGTTGTTCGATCTGTGTATCATCATTTTCTTGATCCTCGTTCTGATCAGTGTTGACTCGAGTAACATCAAAGTCAACAACCTCAAGTTTCTTTGGCTGCTCCTCAGGTTCAGCTTGTGACTTAGCTTTGTACAGAATCTGCTAATTAAATATCACATTTCTACTTCTGATGATTTCATGATTTTTATCATCCCAAAATCGATAGCCAAATTCTTCATCACCATAACCGATGAAAAAACACTTTCTAGATTTGGCTTCTAACTTGTTACGATCAGTAGAATCTATGTGAACATATGATAAACAGCCAAAAACTTTCAAATGGGAAAGATTTACCTTCTTTTCGCTCCAGACTTCCTCTGGTAGATCGAACTTTAAGGGAACTGAAGGTCCCCAGTTAATCAAATAGGCTGCAGTGTTAACTGCATCAGCCCAAAAACATTCAGGCAATCCTGAATTCAGCCTCATGCTTCTGGCATGTTCGTTGAGAGTTCTGTTCATGCGTTTAGCTATGCCATTCTGCTGCGGTGTCCCGGGAATAGTCTTCTGAAATCTAATCCCATTTGCAGCACAGAATTCTTTGAACCCTCCGTCGATGTACTCTCCTCCATTGTCTGACCTTAGACATTTTAACTTCAAGCATGTTTCATTTTCAACCATGGCTCTCCACTTCTTGAAAGTATCAAATGTGTCAGGTTTATTTTTCAAAAAATAAACCCATACTTTCCTACTTGAGTCATCAATAAAGGAAATATAGTACCGCGATCCTCCAAGAGAAGCGACTGGGGTTGGCCCCCACAAATCTGTGTGCACCAACTCCAACTTTGTAGACTTTGGAGTTCTACCATTTTTTAGGAAACTAACTTTTTTCTGCTTCCCAAAAATGCAACCTTCACACATGTCGAAATTAGTTGATTCCAACTTTGGTAACTTCCCCTTGGATAATAGTATTTTCATTCCTTTCTCACTCATATGACCAAGCCTTTGATGCCATAGGTTGGCATTTGCGTCAGCAATTGCAACAGTATCTCTAATGCTTGAAGTCATGTATAGAGTACCTGTTTTTGTGCCTCAAGCTACTACCATAGCTCCTCTTGTTATCTTCCACGTGCCACCGGTAAATAGTACTGAATGCCTATCAGCATCAAGTTGTCCTACAGAAATCAGGTTCCTCATGAGCTTGGGAACATGTCGCACCTTCTGTAGCAACCATGCACTTCCATTGGGCAGATTGATTGGTACATCTCCCATGCCTTCGATTTCCAACGCTTCACCATCTACTAAGTACACCTTCCCGAAATCACCAGTGACATAATTCTGCATGATTTCTCGGTGTGCTGTAGTGTGGAATGAGGCTCTTGAATCTAACACCCAAGATTCAATTTGGTTGTCGACTGAAAGGAGTAAGGCATCTTGGAGATCTTCTGTTGTGGCATTAGCAGAGTCATGCTCATTCTTCTTCTTTGCTTCCTTGCAAGTATTTTTGAAGTGGCCAATCTTGCCACAATTCCAGCACTATACTTGTTTTCTGGACCTAGATTTACTTCTGCCTCTTTGGGACTTTGACCTGCCTTGATTTGAACTTCTACTAGCTCCTCTACCTCTCGTCTCGATGTTGAAGGCAGAACTAGAAGTTGATGCTTCTCCTGTATCTCTTCTGCGAACTTCCTCGCTAAGAATATGATCCCGGATATCTTGATACTTCATCTTTATTTTGCCATAAGAATTGCTAACAGCTGTTCTCATGGCCTCCCAGCTTTTTGGCAATTGAGCTAGAGCAATCAGTGCACGTACTTCATCATCAAATTTAATTCCCACTGAAGCTAATTGATTGATGATGGTGTTGAACTCATTCAGATGCTGAATAACTGAAGTTTCTTCTGCCATTCTCAAGTAGAATAGCTTGTACATCAAATGCACTTTGTTATTGGCTGATGGCTGCTCGTACATGTCTGATAGAGCTTTCATCAAATTCGCTGTGGTCTTTTCCTTTCCCACATTTTGTGTAACTAATCTTGACAGTGTTAGTCAAATGACTCCCAACACTTGTCTATCAAGGAAACTCCAATCTTCATTGCTCATGTCATCTGGCTTTCTTCCTAGGAGTGGAAGATGTAGTTTCTTCCCATAGAGATAATCCTTTATTTGCATTCTCCAGTAGGCAAAGTTTGTACCGTCAAATTTCTCGATACCAACACCTTTAGCTTCTTCTCCAGCCATAACTTTACAAATGAGTTCAAATTTAAACAAACAAAGATCACCTTTGCGTTCAAAACACTCGAATTAGCTAGAAACGAGTCCGGAATGATCCAAATAGTTTGTCAGCACTGTTTGATCGTCGTGATAGAACTCCAACTGGCGTGATCTAGCCCAAAATGATCTGCAACACGTGGATGGTTCAGATCCAATGTACTGATGGCGAATCTCAAAATTTCGACCATACGGATGAGTCCGGAATGATCTATATAGTTGGAAAGCACTACTTGATCGTTGAAATCGGACTCCGAATGGCTTAGATCTAGCCCAAAAAAGATCTGAAAAATGGACGGTTCTGATCTGTCTGGCGCGTGTGATGCATGCGCTGCACAGTGCGAGTGGGTGGCAAGTGGGCGCGTGTAATACATGCGCTACAGCACTGTGTGCGTGTGGGGGAGAGTGAGGCGCGTGTAGTACACGTGCTGATCTTCTGTAGGGCGTTGGCACGTGTTCGTCATGCGTCTTCAACCTTTGGAGCGCATGGGGGCGCGTGGGAGCGTGTGGATCACGCGTCTTCAACCTCTGGAGCGCGTGGGGCGCGTGGGTTGCAGCAGATGCACGAACTGATCTTCTAGGGGCGCGTGTGGGCTCGTCTGACCTACATTTTCGATTTCATTTACGGCAACGGATTTGTCTCGATGGGAGGAACACCATGGAGTTGTCAAAAATTGATTTTGAGCAACTTGAATTTTCAAACAGCTCGAACCAGAGCTCTGATACCAGTTGTTGAGAGCTGGTCAGACACAGAGATGATTATAAATAAATGAGAGACGAAATTTAACGTGGTTCGACAATTGCCTATGTCCACAGCTGCTATAATTTCACTATGAAATAATTTTTACAAAAATCTCTCGTAAACTCTCTCTGCTCACCCACTGTCTATCTCTGTTCTTTCTCTCCCACACTCTGTCTGCACACCCACACTCACCTCATCACAGCACTTCTATTTATAATACTGATTGGGAGTCATCGATGAGAAGGTGCAGTTAAGAGAAGGTGCAACCACACCTTTTGAATTCGGTGCATTCGGTGCCTAATATGCCAAAGGAACAAACGGTGCATGACTCACCGTTCACAGTTTTGTCTCCACTCATAACATAAAAGGCTCCCCTGAGGATAGACCTCACGTGGGAAAGCTTCCCTGAGGGAATGAACGAAGGCTCTCCTGAGGAGAATGAAAAACCTTTTCCGAGGAACCACCTCAAGTGAGAAAGCTCAGGGAATGAACGAAGGCTCCCCCGAGGATAGACCTCGCGTGGAAAAGCTCTCATGAGGGAAAGCTCCCCTGAGGGAATGAACGAAGGCTCCCCTGAGGATCCACCTCACACAGGAAAGCTCCCTTGAGGGAATGACGGACCTCCCCAAGGTCACGCACCTCACGCTGGAAAACTCTCATGAGAGAATGCTCCCTTGTGGGAATGAAGAATCTCCCCTGAGGCCACACACCTCACGTGGGAAAGCTCCCTGGAGAGAATGCTCCCCTAAAAGAATTAACAAAGGCATCCTTGAGGGAAGGAACAAACCTCCCCTGAGGAAATACTCGTTGTGCGGGAAAGCTCCTGGGTTGGGAAAGCTCCTGGGCTTGGGAAAGCTCCAATCAAGGACAGCTCCCTTGAGAGGATGACGATCCTCTCCTATTGGGAATCCTCCTGGGCACTGGAAAGCTTCCATAAGGGATGAACGAAGGCTCCCCTGAGGTAACGAATGACCTCCCCCAAGGGAATCTCCTGTGATGCCCCCAATTCCAACGTACGGACACGTGGAAATCGAAGCGTCGGGATGATGACAACACGGTTTACACATCCCATCGCCAAGTGCCAAGTGTGTGTACATGCAACAAGTGTACAATAAAAACATGCAGCAGATAATAAAAGTCTTATAACTAAGTACCAAAATTTTTTTGTTTAATACAAACCCGTTTAAACTACACATAATAAAATATTACAAGTCAATCGTTTCAAAACCAAACTCCAAGGCATAAAAACTCCAAATCAAAACTCTGGCGGACCTACCTCCTCGGGCTTAGCCTCCTCCTCCTCCTCCTCTATATCTGCATCAAAATCTACGGTACCAAAATGGTGCCGTAGGTAAGTAATAATCCAAATGCCATAAGATAAAAACATATTAAACTCAACATTATGCATGAAAGAATGCCAAATGCACATATCTCATAAATCCACATTTTTCCACGCACGCCAAAAATCCCATTTGGCCCCCAAAAACATATTACTTTCCAACTCACGCCAAAAGTCACATTTGGCCCAAATCCAATTTCAAAACAATATTCAATTAATCTGAATGCACCATGACCTCCCCTAGGGGTCATCCGCACACCCTGGCTCCCATCGTCACACTATGAGTAACGACCATGCGTGTGACTTCGTAATGAGCGATGCCCAGTTCCGCGCCCTGCGCGTACGTAACCAAGCATCCTCTAGCCCCCGCCAGCAGAGGGGCCACGAAGTCAATACGAGAGCGTTACCATCCCGCCCGCTCCTATTGACGCCCAATGACAACCCAGGGGACGTCACTTAGTATATTACGCTCTTGAATGACCAGAGGAGCTCCACCGAGATAATACCCCATCTTGGCTTGGGGTCATGATACACACGCACTCGGAAATCCATTTACACAGATAAAACTAGTTTTTCTCAAATTAATACATGCACATGAATGCACCATGAAATGCACACCTCAAGACACAATTTATCCAACAAATCACAATATCAACAACAACCAAACAACTCCGTCCTCAAATCCATTCGACCCCCGACTCCTCAAACTCATTCCGGAATAACCAACCAGTCAATGACTTTATTGTAAAAGCAATAATATATTTAAATCTAAAATAGAGTTTGGAAAATACTTATTGCGCTATATGATAACTTTCGAAGGATCAAGGAACTGCAAACGGCGGAAAAAAAGCAATGTAACAGTGCAAAATACACTGTGGCCGTGGGTTGTAAAATACTCACTTTTGAACAGGGAGATACCAAGACTTGGGATTGATAGGGAATGGTCTAGAAGTGTTTATGAAGCTAATGGAACTGAGAATGGGCCATGGATGGCGAAGGAAATGGCGGTGGAAGTGAAAAAAGACAAAAACAAGGATGAGCTCGTGGGAGCTGCTTGAAGGAGCTCGTGGCGGCTAATGATGGTTCGGATAGAGGTGAAATTTGGTGGGGAGGTGCGCCAGCCAGAGGGGAAGATTTCTGGGTGGGTGGTGTCGACCACGTCGCCAGCGAGTGGTGGTGCTGGGAGGCAGAAGGCAAACGGCAATAGTGAGGAGAGAGAGAGCGTACGTCTAACGGAAGGAGAATGGAAGAGAAGAAGAAAAAGAAAGAAAAAGAAAAGAAAGAAAAGAGAAAGAAAAAGAAAAGAGAAAAAGAAAAAGAGAAAAGAAAATATGGGAAAAAGAAATGAAGTCCAATCCTCACCTCTGGAGTTCAAAAACTGGTCCGACGAAAATAATGATTACACAGCAAAATATAATAAATATAATAAAACAATGATTACACAGCAAAATTAAACACCACAACAAGCTAAAATATTATAAATAACTAGTAAAAACTAACAACTAAATTTTAAACCAAAAAACAAACTAAAATAAATTACACAGCAATTTAAATTCAAAACGATAATAAATATTAAGAAAGCTCTACAAAACAAATATTACAACTAAATGAATCTAATTAAAATACGATAATTTAAAATAAAAGAACTAATATTTTAATTAAATTAAAAAAAACTCGTTCAGTGAAAATACACGTAAAAATGGGATATTACATCCTCCCCCCTTAAAATAAATTTCGTCCTTGAAATTTGTAAGATCAAACACTAACTTTAAGGCAAACCACAAGATTCCACTGAGACCAAGTTTAAGAAATGTACCGTCATTTACTCAAATAAATACGGATACTGCTCTCTCATGTTTGCTTCTCTCTCCCAAGAGAAATCTTGAGCTAACGGATCTCCCCATGCCACCTTTACCAAGGGTATCGTCTTGGATCTCAACTGTTGCTCTTTCAAATCCATAATCTGTGAAGGAACAACCTCATAAGTAAGATCCGGTTGCAGCTGAATACGCTCTGGGTCTACAAAGTGCGGCTCTTGTTGTCCAAAACTCTTCTTCAAGGATGATACATGGAAGACATCGTGAATTTCTCCAAAATATTCTGGCAATGTAATTCTATAAGCAACGGGCCCTACCTTCTCCAAAATCTGAAAAGGGCCAACATATCTCGGATCCAGTTTCCTACTTTTACCAAAACGCTTAACTTCTTTCATGGGAGAGACTTTGAGATAAACCCAATCACCTTCCTCAAAAGATAACTCTCTCCTCCTTGTATCTGCGTAGGTTTTTTGACAACTATGAGCTGCCGCCATTCTATCTCTTATAATCCGAACTTGACTTTGCATTTCCTGAATCAATTCGGGCCCAATTATTTTATTCTCCCCGGCTTCATCCCAACACAACGGCGATCTACACTTCCTCCCATAAAGAGCTTCATAAGGAGCCATCTGGATGGACGCATTGAAGCTATTATTATAAGCAAATTCTATGAGCGGCAAATGATTTTTCCAACTTCCTTGAAATTCCATAACACATGCTCGCAACATATCTTCAAGGGTCTAAATTGTGCGCTCTAATTGGCCGTCCGTCTGAGGGTGATATGCAGTACTAAACTTCAACTTAGTACCCAATGCTGCCTGCAAAATTTTCCAAAAATGAAATGTGAACCTTGGGTCTTGATCCGATACGATACTCTTGGGTATCCCGTGCAACCGCACTATCTCTTTTACGTACAAGCGAGTCAACTTTCCCAAGGAATTAGTATTATTAACAGGCAAAAAATGAGCACTCTTAGTTAGCCAGTCAACAATCACCTAGATAGAGTTCTTTCCACTAGGAGTCCTCGGTAAGCCCACTACAAAATCCATCGTAATGTTGTCCCACTTCCCCTCAGGAATAGAGAGGGGTTGGAGCATACCAGCGGGTCTTTGATGTTCGGTCTTGACTTGACGGCATGTGTGACATCTCTCAATATACAAGGCGATATCCTTCTTCATCCCTTCCCACCAATAATTTTTCTTCAAATCTCGATACATCTTCGTACTGCCAGGATGAACTGAATAAGGGGCCGCATGAGCTTTTGCCATAATTCGCTCCTTGAAGTCTGAATCTTTGGGGATTACTCTACGATCTCGGAACTGAAGAATTCCATCCTTATCCATACTATAATGCAATGACCCTCTAGATTTTCTGACTCTTTTTCTAATATCTAACAGTTTCGGATCCTTCCTTTGAAGAGTCTTCAATTCTTCAAAATCAACTACTCGAATATCAAGAATTGAAGATAATACTTCCTCTTGTTGTGAACTTTCAATAAGAAGTCTTCTCATCCCGCAAAGTAAAGAATTCAATCCTGACGATTCAGCTTCATCTTCCAAGTGCTACTTTCGACTCAAAGCATCTGCAACTATATTTGCCTTTCCTGGATGATACTTGATCTCGCATTGGTAATCACTGATTTACTCTAGCCATCGCCTCTGCCTCATTTTGAGATTCTTCTGAGAAAATAAGTGCTTCAAACTCTTATGATCGGTGTAGACTTCACAATCTTCTCCATACAAATAGTGTTGCCAAATCTTAAGAGCAAACACTATTGCAGCCAATTCTAAATCATGCGTCAGATAATTCTTCTCATGATCTATTAGCTGATGAGATGCATAAGCAACAACCCGCCCCTCCTGCATAAGAACACATCCCAATCCAAATTTAGCCTTATCCCTGAAAACTACAAATGGCTTGTGCGGTTCTGGAAGTGCCAATACTGGTGCAGTTGTCAATCTCTTCTTCAATTCTTGGAAACTTCTCTCACACTTGTCTAACCAAATAAATTCTAAATTCTTTCTAGTCAAAGCAGTGAGAGGTCCGGATAAGCGAGAAAATCCCTCCACAAATCTTTGATAATATCCGGCAAGTCCCAAGAAACTCCGAATCTCACGCACGGTCGTTAGACGCTGCCATGACAAAATAGCTTCCACCTTGCTAGGATCAACAGCCACCCCGTCTCGAGAAATCACATGCCCAAGAAATTTAACTTCCTTCAACCAAAATTCACATTTGCTGAGCTTTGCATACAACTGGTGTTCTCTTAATTTTCTAAGTACTAGACGAAGATGATAAGCATGTTTTTCAAAATCTTGAGAATAAATTAAAATATCATCAATAAAAACCACCACAAAGGAATCCAAATAAGGTCGAAATAACTGATTCATTAAATCCATAAAAGCTGTAGGGGCATTGGCTAACCCAAAAGGCATCACCTTAAATTCATAATGCCCATATCTCGATCTAAAAGCAGTTTTGGATATATCCTTATCTCTTATCCGCAACTGGTAGTATCCTAATCTCAAATCAATATTTGAGAACACAGCTGCTCCTTGAAGCTGATCAAACAAATGGTCGATCCGTGGAAGAGGATACTTATTCTTGATGGTCACCTTATTTAATTCTCGATAATCAATGCACATTCTGAGAGTACCATTTTTCTTCTTAACAAATAGCAATGGTGCACCCCATGGCGAAATACTTGGTTGAATAAACCCCTTATCTACCAATTCTTGTAATTGAACCTTCAACTCTTTTAATTCAGCTAGTGCCATACGGTAAGGGGCTTTATGCACAGGAGCCGCTCCAGGTTTCAAGTCAATAACAAACTCTAGCTCACGAACAGGGGGTAGCCCAGACAAGTCATTCACAAACACGTCAGGAAATGCTTCCACAACTGGGATATTTACCAATGACTTCTTCTCAGATGATGTAGACACCATTTGGACTAAAAAGGCATATGCTCCACAAGAAATCTCTCTTCTCGCTTGAATTGCTGATATAACTACCGACTTTTCTTTTAGTTTACTTCCCGCAAATTCCAAATAATCACCATCTGGGGGTTGAAAGCTAATTACTCGACTTCTACAATTAATACTCGCAGAATATCGATATAGCCAATCCATCCCAAGGATAATATCAAATCCCAGCAGCTTGAATACAACCAAATCTGCATCAAGAAACCTTCCACCAAAATTCAAAGGACAGCCCAACGCAACTTTGGAACACCACACCACTTTGCCATTTGGGAGAGTCACTACTAATGATTTTGGCAAAGGTCCCGTAACCAGATTACATATCCGAGCGAAAGTGGAAGATACAAACGACTGAGATGCACCCGAATCAAACAAAGTGCAAGCATAAAATTCACATAAACGGACTCTTCCTGAACCAATCACATTAACCAATGAAATCCAAAACAAGAAGAAACCAAATCACACCAAATATCAAATCCAAAATAAAATTGGATTCGTACCTGTAATCACTCCAGCATCGTTGGTCGCTGGTGCCTCATCATCAACCTCTCCGGGTGTAACAGAATATACCCGAGCCTGCACTACTTGCCTCTAATTAGCTCTTCCACCATGTTGACCTCCACGGCTTCCTTGAACTCTAACAGGGCACTCACAAGCAAAATGTCCCTCTTGGCCACAACGGTAACAATGGGTTCCACCACTTAGCCGACACTCACCCTTATGGGCTCTATTATACCTTCCACAAACTGGCACCCTTCCTCCCATACGTACTCCTGAGGCTGCTTGTGGTCAAGTCCCGGTCCGCTGAACGAACTTCTGAGGCGAACCATAACTACTTCCTTCGCCAGTAAAACTCCGCCTCTTATGTCTTGGAGGGGAGCCCATACTCAGATTAATCTCTCGCTCTGCAAGAGTGGCCAAGTCAACTAATTCCTAAAAAGTGGTAATCCGATGGCAGACTACCATTCTGCATATATCAGGTCGCAGACCATCCTGGAAACGCTCGGCCTGTATCTCCTCCGTGGCAATGAGGTGGGTAGCAAATCGCCCAAGCTCTATAAATCTTTGGACGTACTGTTCTACGGTCATACATCCTTGGACCAAGCTTGTAAACTCTCTTGCTTTTTGCCGTCTTACAAAAGCGGGAAAGAAACGATCATTAAATTCTTTCTTGAAGCACTGCCAGGACATAGTGGCAAAAGACCTCAATTTTGACTCTAACATTACTCTTTTTGTATCCCACCATTTAGAAGTTGTACCTTGTAACAAATAACTGGCATAAAGCAGTTGTTGCGCCTCAATGCAACCACAGACTTCAAATGTCTTTCAAAATCCCTAATCCACTTTTCAGCCCGAAGTGGATCCTCTTCTCCCATGAAAGATGTGGTTCTATGCGCTAGAAAGCGCTCATAGGTGCATCCAACTTGCACCACTCTACTAGACTCTTCTTACTGTGGCCTAAAATTTTGCTGCAGAAAGTCAGTCATTTGCCTTAACGCTTGAGCTATGGCATCGTCTCTCGACAAATCATCCCGAGGCTCTTGAGTAGGCTTTCTTGGCCTTACCATCTTCCTGCCACAACACAACCTTTGTCCCCATTTAAATATCGAATAAAAAAAACAACATAAAACTAAAACCAAAACCACATAACAAGAAAAATAAATATACTAGCATAAAATAACATAACTAAATAGATAAATACAAACAAGCTAACTCAAATAAATTCAAATTAAATAAAACATATCAAAGAGCAAACTTTAAATAAAATAAATTTCAAATCATAACTTTAAAAACTTTCTGGTACTACACCTACGGGACATGTGGTTTTACCTAGAGTCAAACCGCTCTGATACCACCTGTGACGCCCCCAATTCTCACTTACGGACACGTGAAAATTGAAGCGTCGAGATGATGACAACACGGTTCACACATCCCATCGCCAAGTGCCAAGTGTGTGTATATGCAACAAGTGTACAATAAAAACACGCAGCGGATAATAAAAGTCTTATAACTAAGTACCAGAATTTTTTTGTTTAATACAAACCCATTTAAACCACACATAATAAAATATCACAAGTCAATCGTTTCAAAACCAAACTACAAGGCATAAAAACTCCAAATCAAAACTCTGGCGGAGTCGCCTCCTCGGGCTCAGCCTCCTCCTCCTCGACATCTGCATCAAAATCTACGGTACCAAAATAATGCTGCTGGTAAGTAATAATCCAAACGCCACAAGATAAAAACATATTAAAATCAACAATATGCATGAAAGAATGCCAAATGCACATGCATATCCCATAAATCCACATTTTTCCACGCACGCCAAAAATTTCATTTGGCCCCAAAAACATATTACCTTCCAACTTACGCCAAAAGTCACATTTGGCCCAAATCCAATTTCAAAACAATATCCAATTAATCCGAATGCACCATGACCTCCCATAGGGGTCATCCGCACACCCTAGCTCCCATCGTCACACCACGAGTAACGACCATGCGTGTGACTTCATAACGAGTGATGCCCAGTTCTGCGCCCCGCGTGTACGTAGCCAAGCCTCATCTAGCCCCCGCCAGCAGAGGGGCCACGGAGTCAGTACAAGAGCGTTACCATCCCGCTCGCTCCCGTCGTTGCTCAGCGACAACCCAGAGGACGTCACTCAGTATATTATACTCTCGAGTGACTAGAGGAGCTCCACCGAGATAATACCCCATCTCTGCTTGGGGTCATGATACACACGCACCTGGAAATCCATTCACATAGATAAAACTAGTTTTTCTCAAATTAATACATGCACACGAATGCACCATGCAATGCACACCTCAAGACACAATTTATCCAACAAATCACAATATCAACAACAACCAAACAACTCCATCCTCAAATCCATCCGACCCCCGACTCATCGGACTTAGTCCGAAATAACCAACCAGTCAATAAATTTATTGTAAAAGTAATAATATATTTGAATCTAAAATAGAGTTTGGAAAATACTTGCAGTGCTATATGATAATTTTCAAAGGATCAAGGAGCTGCAAATGGCAGAGAAAAAAGCAACGTAACAGTGTAAAATACACTGTGGCCGTGGGTTGTAAAATACCCACTTTTGAATGAGGACAAACCAAGACTTGGGATTGATAGGGAATGGCTTAGAGGTGTTTATGAAGTTAATGGAACTAAGAATGGGCCGTGGGTGGCGGAGGAAATGGTGGTTGAAGTGAAAAATGGCAAAAACAAGGATGAGCTCGTGGGAGCTGCTCTGACAACGGATTGGAGTTAGAAATGGGTGGTTTAGGATGGAAAGAGGTAGGTGATAAAGTGGTGAAGAGATGGTAGCCGGAGATGGAACGACGGAAAAGCACAAAAACAGTGCAGCTTGGAGGAGCTCGTGGCGGCTAACGATGGCTCGGATGGAGGTGAAATTTGGTGGGGAGCTGCGTCGGCCAGAGGGGAAGATTTCTGGGTGAGTGGTGTTGACCACGTCACCGGCGAGCGGCGGTGCTGGGCGGCAGAAGGCAAACGGCGATAGTGAGGAGAGAGAGAGAGAGTGTACATCAAGCGGAAGGAGAACGGAAGAGAAGAAGAAAAAGAAAGAAAAAGAAAAGAAAGAAAAGAGAAATAAAAAGAAAAGAGAAAAAGAAAAAGAAAAGAGAAGAAGAAAAAGAGAAAAAGAAAAGATGGGGAAGAGAAATTAGGTCCAATCCTCACCTCTGGAGTACAAAAACTGATCTGACGAAAATAATTTTAAAAGCTATAAAATGATTAAAATAATTTAAACACCACAACAAGCTAAAATATAATAAATAACTAGTAAAAACTAACAAGTAAATTTTAAATCCAAAAATAAACTAAAATAAATTACACAGCAATTTAAATTCAAAACGATAATAAATATTAAGAAAGCTCTACAAAACAAATATTACAACTAAATGAATCCAATTAAAATACGATAATTTAAAATAAAAGAACTAATATTTTAATTAAATTAAAAAAACTCCTTCAGTGAAAATACACGTAAAAACGGGGTATCACATCTCCTCGTGTGGGAAAGATCCTATAAGGGAATGAACGAAGGCTCCCCGGTGAGAGAAAGTTCCCCGAGGGAGCGAACATGCCCCTCCATTGGAGGAATGCCGATAGTCTAGAAACTAGCTCAAACTCGCAGTGGCCCTAGAGTCCCACCACGCCGAGTTGGCAAGACAGGTCTGTAATTGTCAAGTTAAATTACATATATACATCTGTGCATTGGCTTTTGCAGCAAACTTGGTTGGGTTTGGCTAACGCGCCACTCGGCCATCTGCTGAAAATTCCCCAAGTCAGCAAGACAGTGCATCGAGGGAATCTCCATTGCTACTTCAGCTATGCGGTGTAATTCAAGCAAGATGGGGACGTTATGTGCAAGATCGCAAGCAGGATATACTACAAATGGCCTCAGGAGTCGGCAAGGGCAGAAGGTTAGTTATGCCTGGCAGGGTACCGACAGGTTAATCATCAACTCACTTCGATATAAGCAAACAAACGGTGCGTCGTTGCTCATGAAAGGCATGCGTAATGAAAAGCATCCCAAGTAAAAGTATAAAAAAATAAAGGCAACTAAACAGGAAGACATAAGAAGGGAAATGTTATTCATCAACTGTTAAGACAATTACAACCAAGGTAATACGACATAACAGTGAGAAACCATGCAAAGAGATACAAATGAGAAAGATCTATGTAAAAGTTCAAGTCGGGTATGACGAGGTACGGCGCCATTGGCAAAAAGGAACAACAGCTCCCAAGGTTCAAACAACAACCTAAGAGAGGCACCATCCCATAAGTACAGAGGCGAGGTTGGGAAGTGGGACAGGAATCGACTATAAATAGGGGCACGGTCAACTTGAGCTCTACGGACTCCCCGAAGAGCTCGAGTTGAAGGAGAGAACCTCCGGGGTCGCTTCGATAGGACTCCACTCCTACTCCTCCTTGAGTAAGCCCAGGATACCAGAAATCCCCTTCATTAACCTGGCCAGGGAAGGAAGCCCTACTCTTCCCAGATGCTTGGGCAACCCTAGATGTAAGGAAGAATCAAGAACTACACGAGGAGTTTTGAGGCAGAGAAATCCATTGAATGATTTTCCCACAAAGCTGGGGACATGCCATCTTTTCAAAACATCTCCTAGTAATGAAAGAATAGCATAACTTTTGGAAGGGCATCCGCGGGAGCCTCAAGGAGGCCACAACACACATGTCTCCATGGGAACTCATCGCAGGACTTAGCATCACAAGGCTAACCCTAAGCCAGGGTACTCATCGAAGTTAAAAGCAACTAGTATGAGTGCAAGGATTTCAGAAGGCTTGAGGAAGTAGGAGGGAAGACTTGGTGGGAGGCAACAAAGGGGAAAATGCCTATATATAGGCTAGGAATGACGATTCGCATCCCGAGGTTCAAAGTATATGTGTGTTGTAGGGCTCAATCAGATCAGAGGTGAATCTCGTGGAAACCTCCAATGCAGATTTCATGGCACGCATGGGGGAAATGGCACCCACACCATAAAGGTAGGAGAACCAATGGATGAACCATAAATGACTGATTGTTCGATATCCTTTTGGATCCGCAAGAGAAACGCCATTTATGATAGAAGGCTAAAGGGCAGGTACAACAATAATGATAGAAGGGCAGAATTCAAAGCGTCACATCAAAAAGGAAAATACTACAAGTAAACAGCAGCCAAATGGCAGCCAAACAGTGCGAGAGGATAAGTAAGAGCATGAGAAGGAAGTGACGGCATAGAAGAAAAACACGTGTCTTTATTAATTAATCCATCTACAATTTACCAAGGGACACGTGGCATTTCCTACTAACAAGGCCCCAAGAAAGAGAAAACAAGGACTACGACTGTGGAGGAAGGTCAAGACCGAGAAGCTTTAAGCCCTCCTGCGGATCAGAAGAGCCTGTCTCGACTAGGTCCCACTCACGTTCGGTGCTAACCAAGGGATCTTCAATGCCCCCTCCACTTGTGCCAGTCGCAAAAGTGCTCGTAGGGAAGAAGTCGTTGGGGTCATCATCTTTTGGTAGGAACGCGTTTGGGATCGTCTCCCGCCCCAACTCACTAGCATGATTAAGGGAAGTGGCGTCAAGCTGGAGGATCTTGAAGTCCAGAGCCCGCAGATGTGCCTCCAGCACCTCTAAACTACGTTGAGGGTTGAGAATGACGTAGTCATGCATCTTGTCAATGCCCTCTAGGTACTCATGAGATCACGCTTATTCACGGACAGAGAGAGCCTTTCCCAACTACTTCGTGGATCGCGTAGCCACCTCTTGCCCTGCCATAAGTCGCTGTACAGGTCCCGGATAACTTCGACTTGTACTTCGACTTGAGAAGTAATCCTCTCAAGGGTGGCAGCCAGGTCGACCAACACCTTTTCCTAAAGGACCCTGGCCACAGCCAACAAAGCCTTGCGATCCTCTGCAATGGTTGACAGGTCAGAATGCTCACCCTCTAGCATCTTGATTCGACATAGGTAGAACTCTCACAGGCCCCTCAACTCCCCATTATCCGTTCAGAGAAGGTCCTGCAGAGCTTACTTGGAGACTCTTGAGCATTCAAAGCCCAATCCTAGGCCATAGCTAGCTCTGCCTCCAAGCATCCCTTCTCTTCCCTCCGTTGTTCCACTACAGACTGGAGATGCTGTATCTTATCCTCAGGAATGCACTGGGCTAGTTCTTTTATTCCCTGTACAGGCTTTAAAGTTACACAGTAGATTCAAGACCAGAAGAGTTGAAAAGGAATGTAGAATGTAAGAAATACCTCGAAGAGAAGTTTTTGCAGCTGCTCCACTTCATAGCCTTTGGCCGAATCCTTCCACACGGACTCGTTCAAAGGATTGGAACGAACAACTGCGTTCTTTGTCTTAGCCACACCTCCACCAGACTTAGTCAGAGCACCCTCGCTCACTGATAAAAATGGGGGAGCTAGACTTGGTCAGAGCACCCTCACCCATAGGGACCTACTTCCTCAGTCACCGACTTACCAAGGCTCGGCGGGGTGGAAGAATCTTGTGTGTCCACCGGCCTCTCTTCTCCAAACCCACCAGCAACTCTACCAACCTCAAATCATGCCTGAGCGACAGCAGTTGGGCTTTCACCCACGGCAAGGACACGTCCAGAATTAGAGATGCATTCATTGTCAAGATCTACCCAGAGGGGATCCGAAACCTCATCAAGATCAAAGGCTTCAACCAAGGACCAAGTAGTGGACAACGGAGGGGGAGACATCTTAACATTCAGCTCCAAAAGGAGTGCCACCGTCCGAGTTTGCCAAGGTGCCCTATCTAGAAAATCACTCTAGAAGTACATGTTGACCACTTCCGCCCTTTGTGAAGTGCCAGATGCATCCGCCGAGATACTCGGGTAGCTACGAACGGGGTCCTTCATAGGGACAGCCAAAGGAAGAGACTTGGAGTTACACTCAGGCTCGACAGCTCCTCGACTTGCCATTGTCGAGAGGGCATTGCAGAAGAAGGAGGGCCAACCATCTTTGCAGAGAAGAGATGGGCCGCATTAACCATCTAGGGAACCAAGGCCCTTAGAGACGTCTAGACCTTCCCTTTTGGCTCTAGACAGATCTTCTTCCCCTTGTCTTCTGGAGAGGATTCAGTGGCCCGTTTCCTTGAAGAGTGTGACAAAGGATCAGCCAGCACACCCCAGTCAGAGGGAATGATATGACCCAACGGGGGAAGGAAAGCAGGAGCGGGTGCCGAGCTGCCCAGTCCTGCATGATCGAGATGCGACTCGCCTCATCTGACGTGGCCACAGGGCACACTGCCTTGTCACTCGGCAGCTGTAGATCTCTCCTATTCCTCTTTGTATATGGTGGGTTAGGAGGAACTCAAAGTTAGATTAGCATTCTCTGGGTTAGACTTCAATAGAGCCCCTCGCCATAACACATTAGAATTCGCCAAGCATTTGGATGAAGCTGAGTGGGCGCTAGCCCCAAGCGGTACAGGACTTCACGGACAGGACAGGGAAAGGGCAATCTTAGCTAGTAGGAAAACATGCTGGGAGAAAGGCAAATCTGCGTCACAGAGCCATCTACATTCACGGCCCCTTCACGTGGCCCATATGTTTCCAGAGTAACTGAATCCTGAATATGGTAGGTCAATACCAAGGATTGAAGAAAGGCCAGAGTGGCCCCAGAGCACTAGTGGTGACCCAAGAACCCAAGCTCTGACGAGCGGCCTTAGAGTGGTGCATGGAGCCAGTCAAGTTGGTGGATTTTTCGGAAGCCATCGGGGCTAGGAAAGTTAAGTTGAGCAAGAAAGGGTTGAAGTTGTAAAAAAATGGGGAAGTGGGCACAGCAAAAGTACAAGAGGCAGTAGAAAGGTGGCAATGCAGACGGAAGGAGGAGCAAATTTAAAGGCACAGACTCACAGTCACAGAGAGAGGGATTGCGTTTGACAGCCTAAACTTGCAGGGTATGTGAAGCGACGAGAATCGTATCGGCACCCTGGTAGCAATATATGAGGAATCAACCTCAGACACATGGAACAGCCACTAACCAACTCATGCTGCCATTTAGTGACAAGAAGAGTGATCAACTATGACAAACGAGAAGTTGGGAAAAAATTTCCATTAGGTCAACCCGACGAGAATTGGCAGGGTAACTGTTAAGGGGTATTTTCTTCATGGCCTAAAAGCCTATGACACTACCCTAGGCCCATTACTCCGCCATGCCCCATGAGCTCCAGGAATGCCGGCCCAAGCCTAGAAGGGTCCCCCTTGGTAGATCGGGGTGGGTCCCAGACCATTGTGGGTCGGCGGGCTCCAGACACATGCGGGTCTGAGGTAATCATCAACATTAAGATGGGACGTTGTAGAAGGTGCGGGAAACCAGATCCACACCACATTAAATGATTGACACTAAGAAAACCACGCCGCATTAAATGCAGCAGGTATGTGAAAACTCCAGGGAGAGGCATCCCTTTGCCCCATAACACAAGGCATGGCTCTCCTAACTTGGAGGACCAAGTAGAAAAGCTCGCCCAGAACTACGAGGTATGGGGATGAATTCAAGTCTGTTGTCAATTACACACCACTATTATCTTCTTCTTTAAGCATTTTTATATCTACTCTATACTAACTTTGGCATTAGAGGTTCCCCGGGCCATCACAGGGCAGCCCCTCTCTCACCTCAGGATCTGCCACTAGGGAAGACCTACACTGCTGAGCAACCCAGCCCTAGGGAATACAAAACACGACATTAACACATCCCTTCTGGTTTGTTGTGCAAATTTATGCATTAATAGTAAGCGCCATTTGTAGGATACGAATTTTGATTATTTCTGGTAATGGTAGGAGGATGATTCTCTAGCTCACTAGATTTGCTCCAAAAAATATCAGATAAGATTCCTCTCACCTTTTATCTATCATCATTCTTTAGTACTATTTTCAAAAATACTGTTATGTAAAAAAATATTTTTTTGAGAATACATGCCCGACTCAGTCAACATGAAAAGAACTAGGGCCAATTCATAACACATGAGCATGCACTATGTACATGAGACTTGCACCCTTTGTGCATGACCATAAGACTTGAATCCACTGTGCATGCCCTGCTAGACAGCTGAGCAGAGCCTGGCAACCCCCGCAGATGGTAGAGCAGAGTGGCGGGAGCACTCCTACCTAGCCCTCGTTGTATAACGGCCTGGAGGCCAACCAAGCCCCCCCACCAATCAATTGCAAGCCGGTCAGGTAACTGGCCACCAGCAACCACTTGAACTATCAGAAGTTTCTGCCACAGACATAGTTCCTCCATCCCCGAGAAAAATCCGAGAACGTTCGCTTGTCAAACTAGGCAATGCAAGCCACTCACGGCACACGGTGGTGGGCATGCTGCCTACCACACAAATGAGTTTTGCTAGTTCGATAACGGAATGTGTACGTTGAACTTCTTGTACAATTACAAGTGTTTTGAACTAGACCCGAGATCATGATGCATATATATATATATATGTATGTATCATGAGCACTGCATAATAATTAAGTTAGTTCATGGTACTAATACTTTCCTAAATAGTATATATATGTGTGATGATGTCAAATAATAAGGTTGATGATCCCATGTTAATCCACTTTATATACATAGATGAAATCTCTTTAAACCAATCCATTTTATTATAATATATATATATATATATATGCATCATTTGATGATCAGCATGCATGTAATTAAGGTACATGAATATAGTTTTTAAAAGGACAGATTAATATCGCATGGTACTATTTTAGAAATTAATATGCACCTTTAATCACATGTTTATTGGATACATAGCATTTATATATATACACACAATGGGGTGGGGGATTTCAAACCCAAGTTTTCCATTGAGAGAACCAAGCACTACAATACAATTTATCTTTTGTGATAGAGGAAACTGCCATAAAAAATGACCAAAACGTCACTAAAGATATTTGGTGATGGTTTGAAACAGCCACCATGACCATCACCTAAAGTGAGTCACATAAAATAATTGGTGACGGTTTACTGTCCAACTGTTACAAAAAATATTTTTAGTGATAGTTGGAGGTGTTCCATTTGGTGTAATGTTCAAACGTGCCATTTTTTGTAATAGTTAAAATCTGTCACAGAAAGTAACGTTTGAACGTCCAATAGAACATTCGAACGTCAACCCGACTGATTGACATTCGAATGACAGAAGTTGATGTTCGTTGGTTATGGTTCGAACATATGATATTTACATTTGAATGTTTATACGTTCGAACATTAACTGCATTATACGCTCGAATATCTGTTTGAAAGTTAATGAACCAATGTTTGAACATAACGGGTGTAACGTTTAGACATTAGTTTGAATGTTAACAGATAAGCATTCGAACGTAACTCGTACGTGCGGAGGTTTGTTCAAACGTTTTGTTTGTTTGAAGGTGAGTATGTTCGAACATTGGATTGTGCATCCGAATGTTATGTTATAATTTTGTGTAATTACGTTCAAACGTTGGTTTGAAAGTGAACCAATGTTCGCATGTTTCTTATTTACATTTAAATGTAAAGATCATAAATACTAATTTCATAAAATTAAAAAACATACAAATTGTATCATATTATACCATCAATTTAACAACTAACAATATCTTATAGAGTTTTAAAATTAGATATTAAAAGTTATATACAATGATAAAATTGATAAAATTCATTTCTTCTTCTTTGCTAGCCTACTGTGATTATGCAGCAGTGACATAACATACTCTATCTACACCATCATCTCCCGCTGCACTTGTTCTTGGATTTTGCTGCGTATTCTGACTCAGTCTCAAATGTACTTCCAAGTGTAGAAGTGTTAAGTTGTATCAAGGATAAATCAAAGATCATATTCCACAGGGACAAAGGATTATCAAAGTATTTGTGAAATTTTATTGTTAAAAAAGTACTGACTATGAGAGATGAAAAGTAAAATGAAATACAATGTGAGGAATCTTGAAGATGGATGAAGAAAAAAAAAGTATGAATTCGATTTCTGCAAAAATTAAGTCAGAGCTGGAATTAAAGTTTCTAATTAAAAAGACAAATTAACAAACACTTGGATTGGTTATGAGACTCTTTATTTCAGTTCCTAGATAATTTTCTCATATACCAATAAAGTCAAGGCCAATATAAACGGAAGATAAAAAATACTATGCTCAAGTTTTGCAATATTTCCCTAAGGGATTCACTATTTTACTAGCTAAATACACATTATAAATCAACTGAAAGAAGCCTTGAAAATTTTCAAGTTTTTATTGTGCCTTATGTCAATAACAAATCAAGAGCAAGAGTTGCAATCTATTGTCAATTCGAATCCAACTAGCAACAAAGTGAAATCATCATTTATCAACAAAATATTGCATTAAACTAGAACCCAAAATAAATCGAGTCTCATTCCACAACCCAAGCTTTGGAATTAGCTACACATAATATTTCTAGTAGTAAAAATAAATCTAAGTAAAGCCATCATTGCCAAAAACATCCAAATCCCCAAAATGAAAAGTCTAAAAATGAGGTACCGCTACCAAATGGTGGAAGATGCTGTGCACAGAAAAATAACAATCTGCCTCTTATGAAGAAGAATGCTGAAGCACAGGAAAAAAACATAAAACTAAGGGAAAAAAGTTGAAGGAAAGAAAATGGAAAAATCCAAAAATAAAATAAACTGGAGCCAAAACACAAAAACAAGAAGCTGCACGCAGAAGAAATGAAAGAAAGAAAATGAGAATGAAACCAAAATGAAAAATGCTACTCAATGGAAAAATAAAACCCAACCAACATTGTCTAGGAAATATGGAAAATCCAAGAGAACGAACACTAAGCTGAAAATGAAGACGAAGCCGCCCAGGAAGAAAAACTACAACTGGAAAAAAAAAAAAAAATCTAAGGGAAAAATGCAACGGAATGAAAACTACGTCTAAGCCCCCAAAGAAAAAAAAAAGTAAAACCCAGAAAAAAATAATGCCAAAAGACCCTCTCCCGCTGGCTCGGTTTTTGCCCAACACTTGTGCGTGCCATTCGTTCTAACCCGCAAGCCCATTCTCCTCTGCTGCATTGCTTGAGGCCATCATGCCATTGTGACCATGACCATGCAGCGTCCATGCTCAAGGTCAAATTGATCATGCCATAACTTGTCATATTTGCACCTTGTTTGTACCAACTCGTGAGATCCCTCTTTCTGATTTCAGCCCGTACGTGCACTCTCATTTCTTGGTTCCCATTAAATGGGTTCCCAAAACCCATAAATCAAT
This sequence comes from Carya illinoinensis, assembly GCF_018687715.1. Taxonomy (NCBI): domain Eukaryota; kingdom Viridiplantae; phylum Streptophyta; class Magnoliopsida; order Fagales; family Juglandaceae; genus Carya; species Carya illinoinensis. The sequence goes on from NC_056755.1 coordinate 13,710,278, forward strand.
TCCTCAATTTTTTCTTGACTCCCATATCCATGTAAATTATCCTTCAACTCTTCTTTTTTTCTTTACTTTCCAAAAACACCCTGTAGCACAATATAAGTCATTATTATTTTAAGGGCATATATAAAACTTTTGTGTGCAAAATATTGGCATCAATTAATTTATATCCAGTACTAGAATTTGAGGCATAATTAAGTGCTCAATTCTTATTTGATAAAATAAATCACTCTCTTAAGTAACTTAATTATGCAATTCTAACACTTTATCACATTCTTTACTCTTGGTCTTTCTGTTGCTCCTGTATATGCATCTCTAAATCAGACTGGTGCTCCAGAGAGAATCCAACTCTTGCTGTCTCAACCTCATATACTCATTTTCTCGCCATGTTGCTTCTAAATTTTTTGTAAGATTATTAATTTGTGAAATCGATGAGGTCGTGGAGGATGAACCGGGATGCTTGAAAGAATGTCCCAAACCTCTTACTATACTAGACTTGGTCCTGAGCACTTGTGTGAATAAGTCTACATCACTTGGAGAAGATTCCCCAGAACCTTACTGCATCTCCATCATTTTTCCTACAATCAGAAAGAAAATACACAATAAGTAATATAGTAAAAGAAATACAAATAAAAATAAATTATTCACATGTTTATCATGTATTAATTTAATAAAATTAATACTGCTTATAATTATCTGCAGAGACAGGATCCATCCACTCACTACGCTCATTAGTGTGAGCAATAACATAGACAAGAATGAGGGAAAAATTTTCAAGATCATCACGTTTCTAACAAAGCCACACTAGCAATTTTAAAAGATAATGTTAGTACTTAAATAAAAGAATATCAGAAAAATAAATGAATTTCTAAAAGTTATTCATTACCATTATCTCAAAAAAATGATGGAATGACCTTGAACCAACATGATGATGAATAGTCAGAGTGGATCTATTCTGTGTATTTATAGAACTTAAATGCTACAAAATTAATTAAGAATATTAATTGTAATATATATACATGTAATATTTAGAATGAATATAAATGTAAATGATTAAAAGATATAAATCTAGAATACCTGATAATCTGGGCTTGTGAAAAGATCACAACACTTCCTCCAATCGTTGAACTTCATCTGTTGCAAAGGGGACTGCACAGCCTCTTCCAACGTCTCAAATTTCTTGACGTGGTCATGACATTGTCCTTATTTTAAATTAGTTTATTGTTGGATTTTATTATTTTATTTTATTAAGTCACTGTGTTTAAATCATTTTATTTAACTCATTGTTTTAAAATTTATTCTTGTTGATCTATTTTGAGTCCTTAAGCTAAAAAGGTTGGATCTCATTTTTTTCCTTCATTTTTTTCTTTTTCCTCTTTTTAATTTTTTTTTTCTTCTCATTTTCTCATTTTCTTCTTTCTTTTTCTTCTTTTTCCTCCCCTACTTCTCTCCTCCCACGCGACCCAGCCCCCCTCCCTTTCCTCGTCCATTTTCTTCTCCCCTACCCAGTGCCGTCGTGAGTAGCCCGTGGCCATCACCACCCCTCCCACCTGGTTCCCCATCAGTCCACAACCTTCCCTCTCTATTTCTAGCCTCTCCCACGCTGTCGTGAGTAGTCATCACTCCAGCCGTCGACTACCACCGCTTCACCACTTCACCACCGACCGCCCAGCTACTGAACCCACCTTTCCTCAACCCTGATTGGCCATGTTTGAAGTCTCACCATCTCTATCTCTGATTTGCCTCTTTTGGCTTCCAACTGCCACCTACGCCGCCACCATTAGCTTCACCAACACCCCTAAGTCCTTCCCTAACCTTCACTAGTCTTTGTTTATCTTCGTTCAAATTTGGGTATTTTGAAACCCAAGGCCATAGTGCATTTTGCACTGTGACGTTGCTTTGCCGATGCCTTTTGCAGCTCATTGATCCTCCAAAAATTATATTATAGTGTTGTAAGTATTTTTTAAATAACCTTTAAGATTCAAATATATTTTACATTAACAATTATTTTGTGAAATTGATTAGTTGTGCACGATTGAGTCCGAGGAGTCGGGGGTCGGTTGGAATGGAGAATGAAATTGTTTGTGTGATTGGGTGACGTTGCGATTTGTTTGTTGCTGGTTGTTGGATATTTGTTTTGTGTCATACATTGCATAGTGCACACATGTTCATGTTTGCAAAATGAAAACTGAGTTTTTGCTTAATGGCATGCATGTTCATGTGTATATTTGAAAACTGGGTTTTTATGCGAGAAATGATTTTGGGTGTGTTTGAAATGAATGGATTGAACGGTTTGAGAGAGAGGGAGTTACTGTAGGGATGGTGGTAAGTATGGATAGTGATAAAGTCTTGCTTGTGATTCCCGCCTACGGTGCACGCGATAGAGATGATGGTAGAGTCCCGCCTGTGATTCCCGCCTAAGGTACACGCAGTAGGGATGGTAGTAAGTAGTGATGGTGGTAGAGTTCTGCTTGTGATTCCCGCCTATAATCCTCTGATAGATTAAAAGAGAGGTAAAAAGAACTGTAGGAATGGTGGTGGTAAGCAGGTATGGTAGTAGAATCCCGCCTGTGATTCCCGCTTACGGTGCATGCAATAGGGATGGTTGTAAAGTCTCACATGCAATTCCCGCCTACAGTGTTAATTGGATATTTGGGTCATTTTCTGAAAAAATAGTAGATGTTTTAATGGACTGGATATGGTTTTGGGTCAAATTGAGATTTTGGTGTGTTGAAAATATTCATTTTTGGGAAAAATGATTTTAGGGTTTCGTGCATCTGTCATCCTGTGCATGCATATTGTTATTGCATGAATATATTTTTATCTTGTGAGCTATTTGGATTATTACTTACCTGCAGTACCGTTTCTTACTATTGTAGATTTTATTGCAAATGAGGATGCAGAACTTGAGGATGCGACTCTGCTGGAGGAGTGATCGGGGATCACTTTCTCGTGGGTTAGGATTTATGTCCCACTTTTGGTTATTATATTTCTCTTCGGATAATTGTAATACTTTGTTAACGCTTGTATTTAAGTTAATTTGTATTTAAAAATTATGATACTTATTTGATTGACTTTAATTATTCCGCTGCATTTTTATTGTACACTTTTTGCATGTGCACACACTTGACACTTAGCGATAAGATGCGTGACCTGTGTTGTCATTATCTCAATGCCTCGATTTCCACGTCTCCATATATGAGAGTTGGGGGCGTGACATCAGCCACCCTTGTAATAGATTTAGTTCCTCCGAAGCAGTTGGGCCTAGTGTGGGGAGTAGTGGTTAGTGGTTGAAAAGTACATTTACGGGAGATGCACGACCTGTATGGGTTGACGCAATGATCTCACAGCTGACTATGCATATCGAATGATAGATTGTGGTTGTAGAGGAGTCTGTCATTGAGATAGCCTAGCGTGTAGATATCCTCAACAAGAAGATTGATATCTTGACTGAGGAGATATGGAGCACAAATTTTGTGAACAACGTGTTAATCTGAGTGTTGTTTACAAAATTCTATCATATTTTGTATTTTGCTCTTAATATATGTAAGGAACAATATTATTTAATGTGATACCCCTTATTTACGTGTATTTTTATTAAATGATTATTTAAAATTATTATAATTAAGGGTTCTTTTATTTTAAATTAAACGTATTTCTCGTTGTATTGTTTTATAATTCTTTTAAAGTTGTGAGATTTAAATAATGTGCTTTCCTGATATTAATAATTATTTCGCATTTAAATTAATCTCTAGCTTGAATTGTTTTATTGTTGAGCTTTAACTATTTTATTTTATTAATATTGAGTTGTAGTGTTTTTATTTGACTTTTATTTATTTTATTGTGCTTTTTATTTTAAATTAGTTTATTGTTGTATTGTATTATTTTATTCTACTAAGACACTGCGTTTAAATTATTTGATTTAAATTGCCGTTTTAAAATCGATTTCGTCAGATCTGTTTCAAGACTCATATTGAAAACACTAGATCTCATTTTCTTTCCCTTCATTTTTCTTTTCCTCTTTTTCCTTTTTCTTTTTCTTCTTTCTTTTTCTTCGTTTCTTTCCTCTTCTTTTTCCGCTACCTTCCCTGTGTGCAAACCCCACTTCCCTCCCGTGCATCTCTCTCTTACTGCCATCAGTGCCGCCGTGCACCACCATCCAGTGTCGCCGCCCAGTCCACCGTCTTCCTCACTCACAGGTGACCTCCACTACACCGGCCACCACCTCCTATGCCCCACTCTCTCTCTCCTAGCCGTGTAGAGCCTGAATGGGCTATAAATTCACTGCACTATCGTGCGCCACCGTCGAGCGCTGCCACCACAGCTTCCCCACCCACCGGCCAACATCCTCCACCGATCTCAGCCCCTAACTTGCACCGTTTGCCCCCATGAAGACCACCAAGCCACACAGTTTTCTCCACTTTCTGCCACTGTCATACCACCACTGGCCACCAACCCTTTAACTTCCCAAACCACCCTTCCTTAACCCGATCTATCACTGGTGAAGCCCAGCCATCTCACTTTCCATTTTAGCCTTTTTAGCTTTCGACCGCAGTTTGTGCAAACACCCACGGCCAACCACCACTTCCATTAGCTCTACCAACACTCCTAAGCCCTATCCTAGCCTTCCCTAATTTTCGTTTGATCTCGTTCAAATTTAGATATTTTGGTGCCCACGGCCACAGTGCATTTTGCACTGTTACATTGCTTTGTCGCCACCTTTTGCAGCTCATTGATTCTCCGAAAATTATTTTATAGCGCTGTAAGTATTTTCCAAACTTCCTTTAAGGTTTAAATGTATTTTTGTTTTAACAATAATTTGTGATTGGTTGGTTGTGCCGAACTGAATCCAAGGAGTCAGGGGTCAGATGGATTTGAGAATGGAGTTATTTAGGTTTGGATGATTTGGATTGTTGGGCGTTTTGTGTCATTTCATTTGCATTTCATGGTGCATGCATGTACATGTGTTGGAAATTGAAATTTGGGTTTTTAAGTATTAATGGATTTTTGGGTGAGTGTGTATAAAGACCCCAAGCCGAGATAGAGCATTATCTCGGTGAAACTTTTCTGGTCACTCAAGAGTGAAAAATACTGAGTGACATCCATTGCGTTGTCGTTGGGTGACAACAAGCTCGGACGATACGATAACGCTATCGTGCCGACTCTGTAGTCCCTTAGCTAGTGGAGACTAGAGGATGCCTGGTCATGGTACACGCTGGGCGAGGAGCTGGGTATCACTTATGTAGATGTCATATGCATGGTCGTTGCATGCGGTGTGGCATAGGAGCCAGAGTGTACGGATGATCCTTAGGAGAGATCATGATGCATACAATAAAATTGAAAATTGGTTTTGATATTGGATATGAGCCATTTTCTGGGAAAATTGTGAGTTTTGGTTAAAGGATATTTGTGGGTCATTTTCTAAAAAAATGTCGGGAATTTGTAAGTGGATTTTCGTGGACCATTTTATGAAAAAATTGTGAATTTCTTATTTTGGGCCATTATCTGGGATAATGGCGAAGAAATGTTTTAATGGAACTATTTGGGCCAAAAAATAGGATTTAGGCTTGCATTGGAAAAATGATTCTTTTGGGAAATGTTATTTTCGGATCTCATGCAAATGACATTTTGTTCATGCATATTGTTGAGGTTTTAATATATTTTTATATCTTGTGGGTTGCTTAAAATATTACTTAACTGAGGTACCGTCTTTGGTATCGTAGATTTTGATGCAGATGATGGGGAGGTTGAGCCTGAGAAGGCGGCTCCGCTGGTTGACTGATTGGTGTTTTGCTTGTATTATTCGAAAATTATTTCCTAGCTACAAAAAAAATCAAATTTGCCGGCGTTGGTTATACGTCGGCAACTATCCAAAAAAATGCCGCTGATTAATTCGCGGCGTTTTTCTAACGGCGCAACCGTCCGCCGGTAGTGGAGGGTCACTATTTTCATTGTTCTGACGTTTGCGCAAACGCCGGTATTTGTAAATCTCAATAGTGGTGTTTGTATCAATTTAGCGGCATTTCTTGAAACGCCACCACAGTACCTACATTAACAGCATTTCTCGAAATGCCGCCACTTTATCGTTGCCATCCTTGGCTTATACTAGCGGCGTTACCATAAACGCCGCTGCGACTACATTGCCGACGCATCATATAAATTAGCGGCATTTATTTAAATACTACTAATAGTACATTGCCGGCGCACATTGAATTTGTTAACTGTATTTATATGATCACCACTACTTTTTAAAATAGTAGCGTTTACGATAAATGCCGCTATTAGTAATTTGCCGACGCATCATATAAATTGGCGACATTTATTTAAATGCCACTAATAATATGTTGGCGGCGGCACATTGAATACTTTAATGGCGTTTATCTTAATGCCACCAATGACCTAATTTAATGGCAGTTATCTAAACACCGCTACAAGTAAACTGCCAGCTCGTCATATAATTTGGTGGCATTTCTTTAAATGCCACTAATAGTACTTTGGCAAATTTATTAACTGTGTTTATTTAAACGCCACCATGAGTTTCTTTTTTGTATTGCAATTTATTATAAATGCCAGCACATTTTTTAAATTAATGACATTAATATAAACACCACTACAAATATATTACCAGTGCTTTGCATTAATTAACAAAATTAAGGACATAATAATATGATATCTCACAATAAAAAAATATAATATATTAATTAATAATAAATATGATATAATGGGCCACTATTCATATAATAAAAAAATTACAAATCAAAGCACATAAAAGTTCCCCATGGATAATTCTTCTTCTTCACGTTTTGTTTGTCATTAGCTTTAGGAGCATTTCTTTCATAGGTAGTTCTTCACATTTATCCAATAGTTCTTTGAAATTGTGGTGCAATTGTTGAGCCTGTAAAATATCAAAAAGTCATACTAAATTAATAGAGAGAATAATATATTTTATAGAAATAATATATGTTGAAACAAGATGTGACAATCATGAGAGTAATATTTTAAACCTCCATGTTACTCGATAACTACACAACGAGTTATGTAATCTTCCTTTTACATTTTTTTCAATCCCTTGTCTATGCTTTGACCACACAGCTAGATAAAGTGAGTGCATTGTGCAAATTAAATAAATAAAGAAATGAGTACAAACCAAGGGAGGGAAAATCTGGAGAAGCATCAAAATGCAATCCCTTCATATCGCAAATTAAGCCACAACAATAGCACCATGGTAATGAATCATAGGGAAAGGCCACATAGTAGTAGAGGAAATGAGAAGCCACTGAATCCATTAATGTCATAATGTAATTCATCACAAATTAAATTGTTTATATATAGACATTAAAATAAACTCAAGATCTTGTTCCCCCAAAACCCAAATGTCTCATAGCATATAAAGACAAATGATATTTACAATTCTAAGGAGTACATGCGCATCCACACGCATGTAGGATTCTCTCTCTCTCTCTCTCTCTCTCTCTCTCTCTCTCGTAAATAAAAAGCCTTGCAATTATTTTCTATATATCCTCCCTTAACATCTTTATTTCCAAGTGAATTATTTTCCGATTGTTACACTTAATATTGCTGTGAAACAGATTTGCAATTGTAATATATATAAATAAATATATATATACTGTGTGTGTATATATAAGTGTTAAAAGTTAAAATAATCTCTGTAATTTGTCATTGTGATATATTTATAATGTCTATATTCTATTTTTGAACTTTTTACTCTATATAAATTACCTTCAATTAGTTCCTCCATAAGGAGAAATATGATATCCTTTATTTCTTTTTAAAGTTAATTAGGTATATATGTACTGTGTGTTTGACCCCTTAAAGCTAAAGTTCTAATTCCGTCTAAAACTCTTTAGCTCGAATCGAAACTTACAAAATTAATAATAAAAATAAAAATAAAAATAAAAAACTCTTTGGCCCTCTAGAAAAATATAAATTGCTACTTATCCTAATTCCTTAAAATGTGAAAAGGCTCTTCTAACTACTCCATTTAAAATCTTTGAATCTCCGCAAAAATAAGAAAAATAAAGATATCTTAATTATTATTTTATTAAATCCGAAAACAATGTTCTCTAAGAGCCAAGAAATAATATTTTTATATATATGCATAAATAAATATGTGACCCCAAAAATATGAATATATAATTAAAGCCAAGAATTTTGGCCTCTCACCATACGCAAATATATTTGTATGTTGATATGACAGTTTGGAAACAAGTAGAGTGCATGATGTATAGTTATGATGTAAAATAGATCTGATAGTGGTAAAACAGGACCATGCACTTGGAAATTTTTTACGCAGACCTGTAGGAATAAATCACAACACAAATTCCATCTCCACTAGATAGCACTCCAATTTGTCAAAGATAGAATCATTTTCATATAAATCACGGCTGATCAAAGCAAAGAAATAAAATAAATTGTGTTCCATGATAAATGCATCAGATGTATTTTACACCATAAGTATATAGTTAGTGATGATCGAGAAAACTAAACACACAGAAAAAGAGAGAGAGAGAGAGAGAGAGAGAGAGAGAGAGAGAGAGAGAGAGAGAGAGAGAGAGAGAGAGAGAGAGAGAGAGGACCTACACACTGAGTATGATAGGGAGTTACGGACTAGGGTCACCCATAGCAGCGTTGGAAGGTGGGAGCTTGTCCTTCGGCATCTACTGTTGTCAGTGGCGTCGTTTGCAGCAGCAGCAATCAGATGGCCAATGGCTTCAGGGCAGTGCGTTTTGAGTCAAAAAGCTCTGTTTTTGGGCAGCAAAACAAAGCATCATGTGTTGGTCGTTCCTACTCGCAGGTGGCTGCCGTGCGTTTAGAAATGGCCGGTAGATGCTAGAAGGAACAATATGTTCTGATTTGGTGCATGAAAACAGGGGCTCTAAGCAGCGGTCTTCCCATAATGCACTAGTGGCTGGGCACTAACGGTGACACGAGATTGGAGGCTCCTTTCGGACGGTGTGGAGTGCAAGGAGAAGGTGCAATGGTGACAATGAGAAATATAGATGGAGGCTGGTTTCGAATGGTGTGGAGTCTAGGAGAAGGCGTGTGTGTGGTGCTGGTAACTCCTAGGTTGATACTTTGAAACCCTAGATGCAAAATGAAGGAATAAGATCAAGAGGAATGTTTGTAGCGTGTAACGCCGTATGTGAGAGGGAAATTTAAATTTTATGAAAATTTTAGGTGAGCTAAAGGTGCCAACTTAGTTTTTGTTTTGACGAAAATTAGATGTGTGGGTGTACGAATATTTGAGGTGGGCTGTTTCCATGGTTTTACGTTGGTTGGGAGGGATGGACGAGTTGCAGCGGGTTGGTTAATTAGCAGTGAGAGGGAAATTCAAGTTTTCTGAAAATTTGACAAAAATTGAAGTTGGCGCTCAAGTTTGGAAGACTCGTTTTTGTTGTGAAAAAATTTTGAGGGAACTCAGATATGGCTATATATATGCACACATGATGCCCCCACGTTTATTAGACTTAATACCAACCGAACTACTCATATGTTAGGATTGGTTTTCTTCGTCTTTACTGTTGGTTTCGAATAATAAATCTGGTGGCATATTTCTTTGGTCAAGTTTATGTATCTTTTGAATGTGAATATTAATTAGTTTAAGAGATAAGTCGATATATAAGGCAATTTTTAATATATTGAATGTGATTTAATTAAAAAAATGATACTTCAAAGTGAGAAAATGTGTTTTTACCACATTTATTATTATTATAAGACTAATTCCTCGCCATATTATTATTAAAATATGACATTACAATTTGCGTGGGTAATATAAAATAGCAATTATTCATCATCATGATCGGAAGATTCACAAAATAAACTCAACACATGATCAACAAATATATATTAAACTGGATTAAAGAGTTAATTATCCATTCAGTTCTTCTTTCTTTTTTGGAAAATACCCTTTCGATTGTGAAGAATTCTGGAACCCTATCCAAAAGAGACGTGAGACAGCAATATGTTCACCTATCAAAATGTTTAGGTTGTGTTCTTTCCAACATATATATAATATGGCCAAATGTGTATAATGTTGTAACTATAATTCCTATACTTTAATCGAAAGCATTAGCATTTAGATAGAGCTTTATTTATGTTCTTCCACGTAATTATAATTTTCTTCATTTCAATTATAAAAATCTTGTACGTAGTTTTGGCAATGTGTTCGTGGTTTTCTCAACTCATGCATGCGTGCCTTTCTAGTTTTATTAATACTAATGAATTCATAAACATTATTACATTTTGGAGAATATTATTTAAGAGCTTGTAATAATTAAGTTATGATTGTTAATTAATTACAAATTTATGAGGCTTTGCATTTGACGTACAAAAGTTTCTTCTTCTTTTTTTTTTCTTTTTTTTTTTTTTTAAATAAGAAGAGCAAGGACTAAGAGAAAGAAAAAACAAGGTGCTCAAACAAAGTTTGACGATCAATTAAAAGTTATGTTTTTCCTTCCAAACATTAAGCAAATAGCCTATGGAATCCAAGTTAATGTCAAACATATAAACTCCTCACTCGAGGACTTGTCAGCCATCTGGCATGAGTATCATTAAGTTGATCAGATCATCAAATTTTCTTGAATAGCTGTAAATGTCCCTGTAATAGTCCCGCCCAGGTTGGGGAATGTCTCAGAGCCAGGAAGAGGTTTCACCTTGCCCATTCGATCAACTTCAAGTGGTTACTTTAACAAGTGGCCCTTCATTTCCGTTACCTCATCAGCTGCATATTGTCTTCAGCTGCGCTCGCTCATGGACCGTACCTGTCTCACACATTAATCAAGGCTCTCCGGTTGCTTGAAACATTCTTCGATTGCCCCGACATGCTCTGCCCATAATGACATTCTATATCCATAGATCTGTTGAGCCTATTAATTGAGGGGGTCTGACGCACACGTTAGCGAATTGTAAAGTAACTTTATACTAGGGGTGCTACCCGCATGGTTCGGGGTGGGGGCATGATCCCCTCCCCGCTACCGAGGGGTACTGGGGTTGAAACCACACCCCACCTCGCGTGCCCCCCGCTCAACCCAAATTATAATATAATTTAAATTATAAATTAAAATTTATATATTTAAAAAAATATAAACTTATTAGAGTTGTATTATAGGATTAACTTGAATTCAACTTCGAGTTTTTAACAAATTTTATATATCTATATTCAACCCCGCCCCGGGTGCCCTGCGCTCAACCCAATGTCTTATAATTTTTTAGACCCAAATTATAATATAATTAAAATTATAAATTAAAATTTATACATTTTAAAAAATATAAACTTATTAGAGTTGTATTTTGAACTAACTTGAATTCAACTCCAAGTTTTTAAACAATTTTATATAAACTAATATATTCAACCCCGCCCCGCGCGCCCCCCGCTCAACCCAATGTCTAAAACTTTTTTAGACCCAAATTATAATATAATTTAAATTATAAATTAAAATTTATACATTAAAAAAATTATAAATTTATTAGAGTTGTATTTTAAATTAACTTGAATTCAACTTCAAGTTTTTAACAAATTTTATATATCTATATTCGACCCCGCCCTGCGCTCAACCCAATGTCTTGTTATTTTTTAGACCCAAATTATAATATAATTAAAATTATAAATTAAAATTTATACATTTAAAAAAATATATACTTATTAGAGTTGTATTTTGAATTAACTTAAATTCAACTTCAAGTTTTTAACAAATTTTATATAAACTAATATATTCAACCCCGCCCCACGCGCCCCCCACTCAACCCAATGTCTAAAATTTTTTTAGATCCAAATTATAATATAATTAAAATTATAAATTAAAATTTATACATTTAAAAAATTATAAATTTATTAGAGTTGTATTTTGAATTAACTTGAATTCAACTTCAAGTTTTTAACAAATTTTATATATCTATATTCAATCCCGTCCTGCGCGCCCTGCGCTCAACCCAATGTCTTATAATTTTTTACACCCAAATTATAATATAATTAAAATTATAAATTAAAATTTATACATTTAAAAAAATATAAACTTATTGGAGTTGTATTATAGGATTAACTTGAATTCAACTTCAAGTTTTTAACAAATTTTATATATCTATATTTAACCTCGCCCCACACGCCCCCCGCTCAACCCAATGTCTAAAACTTTTTTAGACCCAAATTATAATATAATTAAAATTATAAATTAAAATTTATACTTTTAAAAAATTATAAATTTATTAGAGTTGTATTTTGAATTAACTTGAATTCAACTTCAAGTTTTTAACAAATTTTATATATCTATATTCGACCCCGCCCTGCGCTTAACCCAATGTCTTGTTATTTTTTAGACCCAAATTATAATATAATTAAAATTATAAATTAAAATTTATACATTTAAAAATATATAAACTTATTAGAGTTGTATTTTGAATTAACTTGAATTCAACTTCAAGTTTTTAACAAATTTTATATAAACTAATATATTCAACCCCGCCCTGCGCACCCCCCCTCAACCCAATGTCTAAAACTTTTTTAGACCCAAATAATATAATTTAAATTATAAATTAAAATTTATACATTTAAAAAATTATAAATTTATTAGAGTTGTATTTTGAATTAACTTGAATTCAACTTCAAGTTTTTAACAAATTTTATATATCTATATTCAACCCCGCCCCGCGCGCCCCTCTCAACCCAATGTCTTATAATTTTTTAGACCCAAATTATAATATAATTAAAATTATAAATTAAAATTTATACATTTAAAAAAAATATAAACTTATTAGAGTTGTATTTTGAATTAAATTGAATTCCACTTCAAGTTTTTAACAAATTTTATATATCTACAATTTTTATTAATGTAGTTTATGATAAAACCTTGAGTTTGATAATTAGTACTTTAAAAATCTTTTTATACTTGAGATAATCTTTAAATAAGTTGGATTATTATTTTTGAGTTTGAATTGAGGTCCAAAATTCAAGATATTAGAACCTATCTATTTATTTGTTTTCATCACTTTATTTTCGCGGTTGTACAGGTTCACACATAACCCCATAGACTCCATGCACGCTTATATCACTTCTGTCCCTAGGGTTTTATTTTTTGGTTCCTACATACACTACGGAAGAAACCTCAAGCCGGCACAATATCATTCTACATACAAGTCCCCACAGTTGCACAAGTTTGAGTTGCAGAACAACCCTTCCTCCTTCCACAGCCACGCAAAACCATAGCACAACCCTTCCTCCGTTGCGCAGCATCAGTCCGAACGGAAAAGAGCACCACCGTTTGTCCCCTGTCTTTCCATACCCAAAACAGAGCATCCACCGATCCCCTTTTTTCCAAGCACGGTAAGCTTCATCAAATTTCATATTACTTGTTTATGCTGTACGTAAAAGAAAATTATGCATATATATTACTAGTTCTTTTAGTTTAGTAAATAATAACTCTGTGTGTGTGTGTATATATATATAACTCTGTGTGTGTGTGTATATTAGTTTGGACGAGTATGGACCGAACTATATTAGTTGGGATGATCTGAAGGTCGATGAGGATAAGGTGGCCACAGGATTGGCTGCCAGAGATGATAAATATGAACAAAGGCAGATTATTGTGGTTGACAAGAATGGTAGGGGAGATTCTCTGACGGTTAAGGGAGTGGTTGAGTGGAAGCAATATTCAGGATGTTAATCGTGACAACCATGTTTTTGATTGGGTAGAAGCTAATGTTCAGGATGTGCAATACCCCATTTACGGAGAGAGAAATTGCCTGTAAAAGAGTCTAGTTTAATGGAACACCTCAAGTAATAACAAAAGTTTCTTGGAGATGCATTAGGGTGGATTTTTGTGAAGATTTTTGGGTGTTTGAATCTTTATTAGTCTAATTACTTGTAAGGGATAACCTAGAAACAGAGGAAAACTATGGGAAAAATCAAAGAATGATCAATAAAAAAATACTATGGGCAGAAACGATCAATAAAAATAATAATGGTTATAATAAAAATAATAATGGTTGATTCTTTTAAAAAAAAAAATAATGAAAAGAAATCAAAGGATAATAATGGTTATTTTTTTTAAAAAAATAATTACTTGATATATGACACTGTGTTGTCTCCATTTGTTATTTAATACATAATAAAGAAAACTAATATATGCTCAAAGAGAGAAAAAAAAAAGCAACAAAAAAACAAATAGTACGACTATTGAGCTACTTGAAATTTATCGGTTAAATGGTATTTTTAACTGACATTATTACATAGTATTAAAAAAATCAAAGGATAATCTTCCTTTTTTTTTCTTGGAGAATTTATGTTTGATTCTCCTGAATTTAGAAACCTTAGTAAGGCAATGATTGGCATATACTGATGCAAATATATATATATATATACACACACTCTTCAATGCATAGTTTTCTTTTACACTATGGGCTAGGCCAGATACGAGTAATTAGCATGAGCCGCATATGTATCAATCCTCAAGTAATCCTAGTTATCGATCCATATATAGCTACTAGAGAACTACTCTTAACCATGGGCAAATTCTTTGGGGAGAATAGAATATATTTTATGCTTCTGATTATATGCAAATTTAAGCTTTATTTTGCTTTACTCATACAATTAAATTATTTTCCATACTATGGTTTAAGTTATTGATGATCTTGCATTTTCATAGGTTTTTGTTTTCATATTTAAAATATAGTTAAGCTATGGACAAAAGTTGGATGAAAAAACCTCAACATACAAAAGAGTATCTCGATGGTGTCAATGAGTTTTTGAAGTTTGCGTGCGAGAATTGTGATACAAATTCGTCGATTTATTGCCCATGTAGAAAATGTGGATTACGTAAAATGTTTATCCCCAACATGGTATATGATCATTTGATTAGTTATGGAATTTCTCAAGGTTACACCATTTGGCATGCTCATGGGGAGAGAATAGGGGGGGCATCTTACCATGCTAATGATGCCCAAAATAATAATGAGCAAATAAATGAAGACTCTAGTGGGATGATAACCATGTTACATGATGTTTTCCCCATGTTTGATCCTGAAATAGTGGAGATTGGGCCTGAAATAGGTGTGGATGCTGGAGAGGCTGGAGTGCAAAATGAGAATTGACAAGGTTCTAGTGAAAGAGTTAATAAATTTTACAATATGTTGAAAGATGCTGATGAGCCATTATATGAAGAGTGCACAAAACATACTAAGTTTAGTGCTATCGTACATCTCTAGAATATGAAGTGTTTGGGTGGATTGAGTAATAGCATATTCACAGAACTGCTTGAATTTGTGAATGAGTTGCTCCCACCAAGAGCATCATTGCCTAAAAATGCATATGAGGCGAAGAAGTATATGAATGAGTTAGGAGTTGGATATGAGAAGATCTTAGTATGTCCCAATGGTTGTATGTTATTTTGGAAGGACAATGAGAATTTGGAAACATGTGTGGTATGCGGAGCGTCAAAGTGGAAGCAAAAAGAGTCTATGGATGATATGTCTAAAAAAGGTAAAAGAAGTTCAACGAAAATATTAAGGTGGTTTCTGTTGAAAACAAGGTTGCAAAGGCTTTTTATGTCATCGAAGACTTCTTCGCAAATGAAATGGCATGCTATGGGCCGTACAAATGATGGGGTATTAAGGCATCCAGCAGATGGCATGACTTGGAAGACGTTTGATACACAACATGATGATTTTGCCTCTGACCCCCGCAATGTTAGGCTTGGTTTATATGCAAATGGCTTTAATCCTTTTGGGAACATGAGCATTTCTTATAGTACTTGGTCGGTTATGTTGGTACCTTACAATTTACCTCCTTGGATGTGCATGAAACGATCAAGTTTCATGCTATCGTTGATTATACCGGGACCATCATCACCTTCAATGAATATAGATGTATACTTAGAGCCTCTAATATCAGAATTAAAGGAATTATGGGAGGTTGGAGCACGAACCTATGATATTTGCTCTAGAGAGATCTTTACAATGCGCGTAGCTTTAATGTAGACGATAAATGATTTTCCTGTGTATGGTGATTTGTCTGGGTGGAGTATGAAAGGTCGTTTAGCATGTCCTATTTGTATGGGTAACACACGATCTAGATGGCTGAAACATGGAAAAAAGTTTTCCTATATGGGGCATAGAAGATTCTTGCCAAGTAATCATAGGTGGAGAATGATGGCAAAAACATTTGATGGTACACGAGAAATTGATCATTCACCTACTATGCCAACACCTGATGAAATTTTGAAACAATTAGATGATTTAAATTGCAATGATAGAACAGGTCGTAAAAAGAAAAGAGTTGTAGGGTCGACTAGTGTTAAGGAACACTCATGGAAGAAATGTAGTATTTTCTTTAGTTTACCATATTGGAAAGATAATTTATTGCGTCATAATCTTGATGTGATGCACATTGAAAAAAATGTGGTGGATAATATTATTGGCACACTATTAAATATTGATACAAAATCAAAAGAAGGCATAAAGGCATGCCTTGACTTACAAGAGATGGGTTTGAGGCCACAACTTCATCCAGTTATAACAGATGCAAACAAGACATATTTGCCTCTTGCTATTTTCACAATGAGTAACAAAGAAAAAGAAGACTTGTTGAAGGTTATACAAAATGTAAAAGTACCGGATGGTTATTCTTCAAATGTTTCACGTTGTGTCAAACTTCAACACCGTACTATAGTGGGCATGAAGAGTTATGATTGCCATATACTGATGCAACAGCTCTTGCCAATTGCATTACGTGGGTCATTACCTAAGAAGGTAATAGAACTATTAATCGAGCTATCTGGATTCTTCAGGGGAATTTGTTCCAAAACGTTGCAGCTTGAAGATTTGGACCGATTGGAATCTAGAATACCTTACATATTGTGCCAATTAGAAATGATATTTCCGCCATCATTTTTCACGGTTATGGTTCACTTGACTATACATTTAATTGCAGAATGTAAACTTGGAGGACCTGTTCTTATCGATGGATGTATCCCACTGAAAGGTATGCTATAGTTATTGAACTAAAAGTCATGTGTGTCTATTAAAGTAAGAACATATTTTTTAAAAAATAATAAAAGTCATCTAATGATTTATGTGGTAGGTACCTACACTGACTTAAGTGTCATGTGCATAACAAAGCTGCGCCAGAAGGTTCCATTGCTGAAGGATATTTGATGTAGGAATTATTGATATTTTGTTCTCGTTATTTAGAATCCGCTCGAACGGTTTTCAATAGACCATCTAGAAACCTGGATGATCCTAAAGGGAAAGTTGTTGACGTTCGCCTCGATTTTATGTCGTGGACCCAAGCACATCGCTATATTCTCTTCAACTCTGACGATTTCACTCCATTCCACATGTGAGTTGCAATGCTTGATACCTATGAATTAAATTATATTTAATTTATATTTGTGAAATTGTAACAGACATTTGTGATGTCGTGAACGTATAATAGGATGCACTTGGAAATAATGAGAAATACAGTTGATGGGAATCATTTATTGAATGATGAACTACAGAAGAGGTACGAAAACCAATTTTGTAATTGGTTCCAAGACTATGTATGGATTACACTCCATTCAATATTGTATCACAATATTAATTTATTATGCCTCTGTAGCTAATTTTTGTCATTTTAATCAATGCTAATAATCCAACCTTTCAGGTAATGAAAATGGATGACAATGGAAGAAGCAAATTGGGCCATAAAGTCGTAATGCATTCTAAAGGACCCATGCTAGTTGCCAAAGAATTTAAACGAATTGTCATCAATGGCACAAAATATCACACTAGGAATCACGAAAATGGGAAGAAAACTCAGAATTGTGGTGTTAGTGTATGTATTGATCAAGATGGCCCTGCTTGGTATGGCCAATTAACACGCATAATTGAGGTTATGTAATATGATGGGTCCCGATATGTGTTATTTAAATGTGATTGGGCAGACGTTACTCGGGGTAGAGGTTTCAAGGAGGACAAGTTTGGCTTTACTATTGTAAATTTTTCTCATCTAGTACACACTGGTAGTCGGATAACTGATGATCCATTTGTTTTATCTTCCCAAGTATCTCAAGTATTTTATGTGGCAGATGAAAGATGCCCAAATTGGGTCGTCGTCATTAAGACAAAACCAAGAGACGTGTATGACACTGGTGAAGAGGAAGTGACTGACGACGATGAGGATGAATATTTCGTCAATGAATATTGTATTAACACTTCCAACGATGAAGCTATTGAACTTGGTATTGACGATGTTGTGTGGACGCGAAATGACATAGATGGAATGACAATCGAAACTCGCTAATAGTGTTGAGGTTTCATTTATATTTCTTTTACATCAATTTTCTTTTATATAGGCCTGTTTAGTGGTACTGTTTTTGCTATATCGTTTTGTTGGTACTTGGGTTTTTTAATTTGTTCTATATTTTTGTAAAATCCAAGAACTTTGATTGTTACTACAGTATTCCTCCGCCACAAGTGAGGGTTTATTAATAAATTCGGGCGGGGGTCACTAATGGACATGTGACTACCCTCTCTTTAATTTTTTTTTATAAAAATATGATATTATCACATAAATCCATCTCATTTCATGCCCAAAATATTATTATTTCTATTGATTTTCATATATGCAATTTTTTTTTTGTATAGGTACAATGGGTTGAAAAAAGAAGGCAAAGCCTACCATACCACACTTGCAAAGACAATCTACAAGACTACAAGCTGTCCATAGTGAGACACAATCTGATAGGGCGGCCCATTCATTACCCTCGGTCGATGGGCCACCCCTTTCCGTTAATAGGATGGTAGAGTCATCACCTTCTATAGATTGTCCTTCCAGCCATCATTATCTTCACAGCAAGAGACCCAACCTTCTCCATCTAACCAAATGGGAGGACAACTATCCACACATACGGAGATGAGCAGAGAGACCGAGCCATGCACATCTTTACCAATAGCACCTAGTTTAGAAGCAGAAAATGTCGACTCATGTTTCGACATTAGAGATCGCTTTGTCGTTGTCGTAGGTATGTTTCTGTTTTTCTTACTTATTATTTATTTAACTATGAATGAAGATTTACAAAATACTAACAATGTAACTAAATCCATTTTTGCATATAGTAATGGCGATCGAGTAAAGAGACCATTGCACTCGATTCCTGACATTTGGCTTCTTCTAGAAGGGGAGCGGATTGAAATAGAGCTCAATCTTCTTGGTCAACCTATAAAAAAGCAAGACCCAAAGGTGGTAAGGTTTTGTGGTCTGATAGCGAGAAGTAATAAGTTGGTTCCAATAATTTACAAAGATTGGAGATCGGTGCCTAATACCGTGAAGGAGGAAGCGTGGGGTCTTATAAATGTATGATTTTTTATAACATCATATTAAAACATTATTAATAATTAATAGGTATATTTTGAATTTTTTTTTAGAAAGCTACTCACACACTTTTGTAAATTTATTTTGACTGTAGAGCAAGTTTAAAGTTCCTATTGACAAATTGGATGTATTCAAAAAATGGATACTAAAGGACTTGAGGAAGAAATGGAAAGACTACAAGCATGAGTTGAAGAAAAAGTTACTTAATGAAAAAGACACATCTGCAGCACAAGTTGTGGCAAGGGCAAGTCCCGATATAGTGGACTTAGAGCAACTGGTAGAGTTGGCTAATCTTTGGTTTGATCTAGAATATATGGTAACAATGCGCACATTTTTGTTATATATTTATAAAGTCAACCAGCTAGTTATTTTCATAATTCTCGTAATCTTTGTGATGTTGTAGTCAAAATGTAATAAAAACAAGGAGTGTCGTAAGAAGCAGGTGATTGTTCACAACAGAGGATCGAAAAGTTTAGCAAGATATGCCCATGATGTGGTATTTATTTAATTAATATTTATTTATTGTTGAATATTTGTTAGTTCTTTGTTTTCGATATATGTGTTTAATCTAAAATATTGGAAGCAGAAAAAATCAACTAGGGCATTGCCAAGTCGAGCCCAATTGTTTGTCAAGACCCATAAGAAAAAGGATGGCACACACTACAATGATGAAACGAGAAAGAAAGTGGTATGTTTATTTTTAAATTTATTACTTTTTAATTTTAATGGATTTATAAGATGGAGACTAATGTGTATTTTTAATTGTCTATTACAGGTTGAGATGGAGAAACTTTTAACACAGGACACAAATCCTATAGAAATGGGGTCTGGAGGAACCATGACTTGGAAATCATATGATGTTTATTCGAAAGTTATGGGCCTAGAACGGCTTGGACGTGTGCGCGGTTTGGGGTTTGGGCCAACCCCTACAAGGCAAACTTCTCAACATTCACTACCAACTTCAAACCAAGAAGATGGTATATCAAAGGAAGAGTTTGATAAAATGTGGAACGAATTAACTGAATTGCGGAACTTAGTAAACACATTCGTGCATGCACAGGTGAGCACCCCACATATGTTTAGTTGATATCAGTTAACCCTATTTTGGAATCTTTGGACCCTAATTTGAATTTATATTCAGGCTTTAGGACAAAATCAAAATGAGAATGAAGAGGAAAAGAAACATGAAGAAGAGGAAAATGCTAAAGAGAAGGAAGATCAAGAGGAAGATGAAGAACATGAAGAGGAAGATGAAGACAATGATTGAGGGTCAGGATTACAAGTTAGACTATAATTGAGACTATATTTAAGGTATTTGTCATATATCGACGTTTGCTCTGTTTAATGGTATTTGCAACTTTCCTTGATTAAGACTAAATTTATGGTTATGCCATATATCTATGTTTACTCTGTTTTACTAAGTTGGAATTTAGGATGGATTATAAAAGGATAACTGTTGGATTATGCATATGTTTTACTACTCTTTTTAGAAGTTGTGAATCTTAGTATGATGTTTAACATATTTTGACATAAAGTTTGCAAACGCCACATTCTTTTTTAAAAAATTAGAATAAATACGAGATCCATATTAAAAGATTACATTTTTAATAATAGACTATTTTTTCAAAAGGAATATTGTACGACACTTGCACAATTTTTAAAATGAATGCACAATACTTACATTATTGTATTATACATTACTTATTAAATATTAAATGAAAGAAATTAAACGGCATCACATGAAGATCTCGATGCGCAAACTCTCTTATTTAATTCTATTTAACCTCCCTTCCTCTAGAACTGGAATGCGATATATGGCCTTTACAGGTAGGGCATCCTAGAAATTCAACTAAGATTTTGTGGGTATTTTCGTATCATTTAAATAAGTTTTTTTTATTATTTTTATTATTTATTTTACTATCAATAAATTTATAATAGCCTTCATCGCTGACGCTATATATTATTACCAGCGTCACAATAAATACTTCGGTGCATTTATCAATTACTGGCATTTCATTGATCAATTTTCAGCATTTGGTAAACGCCGCCAATGCTATATAATTATTACCTACATAACAATATAAATGCTGAAAAACTACTTATTTACCAGCGTAAAATTAATCAATGGCCGGCATTTGCTCAAACGAAATAAACGCCAAAAGACTCAATACTTTATCGGCGTAAACTTTATCAATTGTCAGCGTTTTGTGAAACGCCACTGATGTTATATATTATTACCAGCAGTATATTAAAGACGCCGGCAAATACGATTAATATAACTGTGTATAATTAATAAAGTATTGGCGTTTGTGTAAACGCTACCAAAAATATATATTATTATCGGCGTAACAATCTAAATGCCGAGAAATTACTAATTTCCCGGTGCATAATTGCTATCTTGGTGGCGTTGTCATAAATGCCGCTAAACCTATACATTATTACCGGTGTAAAAATTTAAATGCTGGGAATCTCAATAATTTACTGGCTGAAATATTAAGCGCCGGTAAAATTTTATATCTACCGGTGCATAAACAAACGCCGCCAATTTTGTTTTTGTTTTTTTTTCTTTTTTGCAGTGCCTTGCCTTTAAATTATGTATTTTGATTTTATAATGTTATCAAAAATTGTAATACTTTTGAAATATTTCTATTTAAGTGAAATTGTATTTAAAACTTTTGGTACTTAGTTGGTTGACTTTAACTTAAAGTTATGACTTTTGTTTACACATGTTGCATGTGCACCCACTTGATACTTAGTGATGGGATGCGTGACCCGTGTTGTCATTATTTCGACGCCTTAATTTCCACGTGTATGTACGTGGAAGTTTGGGATGTCACATTTAATATATCTATTGTCTTTTAATTTCAATTCTAAATCTTCTTTAATGTTAGATTTTTCAACTTTAATATTAAATCACTGCACTTTAATATTAAATACATATTTATATTTTACAAATTATGTATATATAAATATATATTACAATTTTTTAGACTTGTTCACAAATTATGCAGTATAAAAACCATTCTAATTTTTAAATTAGAGTCATATTTAATTTAAAGATACAATTAACGTTCAAATGTTAATGAGTAATGTTTGAACATTAGCGCCAAAACATTTCACGTTCGTACGGAAGTAGCCTTAATGTTTGAACGTATGTAAATTTTTCGTTCATTCGAATGTCAAAAAAAATCTTATTTGTCTTTAGTGACGGTTTTCAGAAACTGTCATAGAAAATGCTTTTTAGTGATGGTTTGGATTTGTCACAATTTCCCAACCATCACTAAAAAGTAATTCTATTGTAGTGGAGTCATATGCCATAGGCTCTTGGTTGATACATAACAATTTAATTAATCGATTTGAAGAAATATATATCTTCTCATCCAATTTCATGAAGAACATAATTAATCGTGCTAGCTTACACATATAAATATTAGTTATTTTCCCTTTATATGTATAGTTTAATTAAGGGATAAATACATTTTGCCCCCTCTAACTATCACTCAATTCATAATGTGTCTCCAAAACTATTGATTGCATCAAAGTGCCCTCTCTTATTTTCAAAACGTCCCAATCCCCCCATTTTGTGATGACCCGTTTTTTAGTGTATTTTCGCTGAAATAATTGTTTTTATTTTAATTAATATATTAGCTATTTATTTTAATTTATTTGCATTTTTTAAAGTTGGTTTTTAAATTAATTTATTTTATTTGGTGTTGTGTTTTATTTAGTTGTTTTGTGTTTTTTTAATCTTTTTGGCGGGTTAGTTTTGCTTTCCGGAATGAGGTTTGGACCTCATCTTTTCCCTACACCTTTTCCCTTTTTCCTCTCTTTTTTCTTTTTCTTTTTCCTTTTTTTCTTTCTTCTTCTTTCTTTTTTTCTTTTCTTTTTTTTTTCCTCCCTTTCTCTCTCCCCGATCGGCTCCCCCCCGGTGCTCTCTCTCTCTTCCCTCCCTCTCCCGCGTCGTCTCTCTCTCTCCTCCGGCCCAGCGTCGTCCGGCCACCTCCCGACCTCCCACCGGTCCCATTTTCTTCCCCTCCCTCCGGTGCACCTCCCCACCGAAAACCACCCCCAACCGGCCGGCCATTTGGCCGGAAAAAGCTTCCAAAGGGCGCACGGATTTCACTCCGATCCGCCGCCGTCGCTCCACCTCCGACCACCATTTCTTCACCACTTCATCACCGACCTCTTGCCGTCCTAACCCACCCATTTCCGGCCTCCATCGACCACCGGAGCAGCTCCCACGAGCTTGTTTTCCGATTTGCCATTTTCGACCATTTCCGGCCATTCCGCCGCCACCCACGGCCGTCCGTCGCTTCCATTAGCTTCACAACCACCTCTAGACCATTCCCTATCAATCTCGTGTCCTAGTTTGTCCCCTTTCAAAAGTGGGTTTTTCGGACCCACGGCCACAGTGAATTTTCACTGTGACGTTGCTGTTTTTCCGCCGTTAGCAACGCCGCGAGCTTTCTAAAAATACCGTATAGCGCTGTAAGTATTTTCCAAATCCTATTTTCAGATTTTAATATATATTGCTCATTCAATTGATTTATTTATTTAGTTATTTATTTATTAAATTGTTGTTGGTTGTTGATTCCGGACTGAGTCCGAGGAGTTTCGGGGGTCGGATGGATTGAGGACGGAGTGTTTGTTTGGTTGGTTGTGATTGGTTGTTTTGGTTGCGCCGTGCGGCGTGCGTTGCATTTTATTTGCGTGCGTTGCATTTTATTTGTGTGCGTTGCATATCGCGTGCATGTGCATCATGTTTATCGGCGTTTTGGCGTTTGGGTGCGTGTGTCTCACGAGCCCAAGCCGTGATGGGTTATTATCACGGTGGAGCTCCTCTGGTCACTCGGGAGCGGTCAATACTGAGTGACATCCCCTGAGTAGTCGTCTGGGCGCTGACGAGTTCGGTACTAGAGGATGGGTCTGGCCCGGTACGTGCTGAGCACGAGTCCAGGCATCGCTCTATTCACCGATTCTGAGGCCCTGCGCGATGACGGAGTAGTATTAGAGGATGGGTCTGGCCCGGTACGTGCTGAGCACGAGTCCAGGCATCGCTCTACTCACTGACTCCGGGAGCGGAAATTAGAGGATGGGTCTGGCCCGGTACGTGCTGAGCACGAGTCCAGGCATCGCTCTATTCACCGATCCCGTGGCCCTTCGCTGGCGAGGGCTAGAGGATGGCCCGGCCCGGTACGTGCATGGCACGAGTCTGGGCATCGCTCATTTAGGTGTCGCACGCGTAGCCGTTCTCTACGGTGTGGCACTGAGCCAGGGTGTGCGGATGATCCCTAGGGGAGATCATGGTGCATACGGAGCGGGTTGTGGTATGGTTTTTCAGTTATGATCCATTTTCTGGGAAAAATGGTGGTTTGGGCCATTATCTGGGATAATGGCGAGGTGTGGCTTTATGGAGGTTGGTGGGCCTTTTGGGTTTTGGCGTGCATGTTAAAATATATGTGTAGCGGGGCGTGTGTTTGTTTGATCTTGTTTTCTTGTTGTTTGGGGTTGTATGTATTTTCATCTGGTAGTGTTTGGGTCATACTTACCTGCGGAACCTTTCTTGGTTCCGTAGCTTTTGGTGCAGAGTTCGAGGAAGAGGAGGAGGAGGCTGAGCCCGAGGATGCGGCTCCGCCGGGTTGCTGATGCTGTGCTTTTTATCTGTTTTCAAACTTGTATTTGTGTTTCTTGTAATATTTTATTTAAGTATGTTTTAAACAGTTTGTATTATATTAAGAAAAATTCTGGTACTTAATTATTGACTTGCTTCTCGCTGCGTTTGTCTTGTGCACTTTGTCGCTCTTGCACACACTTGGCACACGTCGTTAGGATGGTGGTCCGGGTTGTCACCATCCGGACGTCTCGATTTCCCCGTGTTCGGGCGTGGGGATTTGGGGGCGTCACAGGTGGTATCAGAGCGGTTTGGCTCTGGGTAAAACCACATGTCCCGTAGGTAGTACCAGAATGTTTTAAAGTTGTGTTTTAAAAATTATGTTAAGTATAGTTGTTTCCTTTGTTTATTTGTTTGAGCTTGTTTGCTTGTTTTTATTTATTTAGTTATGTTTTAACATGCCGGTTTCTTTTGTTTCTTGATGTGTTGTGTTGTTTTTGTTTATGTTGGTTTTGTGATGGTTTTATCTGTTTTCTTAAAGGAGGGTCAAGTGTGGTGTTGTGACAGGAAATGGGAAGACCAGGAAGACCAAAGAAAAATACTCAGGAACCGCAGGACAATACCTCCAGAGATGACTCCATAGCCGAGGCAATAAGGCAGATGACGGAGTTTATGCAACAGAATATTAGGCCACAACAGACAGGGCCTTGGCCACCACAAGGAGGTCCTTGGCCACCACAAGGAGGGCCTTGTCCACCACCCGGAGGGCCTTGTCCGCCACAGGGAGTGTATTGGCCACAACCAGGAGGTCCTTGGCCATATCAGGGAGGGCCTTGGATGTATCCGGGCGGGTCAAGTAGCATGGTGCAAGCCGGATGCACCTATGAGCGCTTCCTAGCGCATCGGACTCCACACTTCACTGGAAATGAGGATCCTCTTCAGGCTGGAAGATGGATCAGAGACCTGGAGAAAACCTTTGAGGTGTGTGGATGTACTGAAGCTCAGCAAGTACTCTACGCCAGCTATCTTTTGCAGGGTATCGCCTCTGATTGGTGGGATACCAGGAGGGTGATGCTGGAAGCTGAGTTGGGATCTTTCGCTGCAGTGACCTGGCAGCGTTTCAAGAAGGAGTTCAATGACCGCTTCTTTCCCGCCTCGGTAAGAAAACAAAAGGCAAGAGAATTCTCTAATTTGATCCAAGGGGGCGCAACAGTGGAACAATACGCCCGGAGGTTCATAGAACTTGAGCAATTCGCTCCTCATCTTGTTGCCACTGAGGAGTTGCGAGCAGAGCGTTTCCAGGAGGGACTACGCCCTGATATACGCCGTTTGGTGGTCAGCCACCGGATATCCACTTTTCAGGAGTTAGTGGATGTGGCCACCCTTATAGAGCGGGAAAATAATCTGGGTATGGGCTCCCCTCCAGGACAAAAGAGGCGGAGTTTTTCTGGTGAAGGAAGTAGCTCGGGTTCGCCCCAGAAGTTTGTTCAGCGGTCCGGGACTCGATCGCAAGCATCCTCAAGTGTTCGCATGGGAGGACGTGTACCTGTATGTGGAATTTGCAATAGAGCTCATGCGGGCGAGTGCTCTTCTGGTGGAGCTCGATGTTTTACTTGTGGCCAGCCGGGCCATTTTTCCCGAGAATGTCCAAGAATGGTTCAAGGGAACCGTGGAGGTAGGCGCGGTGGAAGAACCAACCCGAGACAACCAGTGCAAGCCCGAGTTTATGCTGTCACACCCGGAGAGGTAGATGATGAGGCACCAGCGACCCATGATGCTGGAGTAATCACAGGTATGGATTAAATTAATTTTAAGTTGGATTTAATTTTTGGTGCATTTGGCTCTTTCTTTGTTTTTTGGATTTCATGGGTTGTGTGTTTGGTTCAGGAAGAGTTCGTTTGTATGAGTTTTATGCTTGTACCTTGTTTGATTCCGGTGCTTCGCAATCGTTTGTGTCTCCCACGTTTGCTCGGGTGTGTAACTTGGTCACGGAACCGTTGCCGAAGGCTATGGTAGTGGCCCTACCCGATGGTGAGAGGGTGTGGTGTTCCAAAGTTGCTTTGGGATGCCCGTTAAATTTTGAGGGAAGGTTTTTGGATGCTGATCTGGTAGTGTTCAAGCTGTTGGGTTTTGATATCATCCTCGGGATGGATTGGCTATACCGATATTCTGGGACTATTAATTGCAGAAGTCGAACAGTTAGCTTTCAGCTTCCGGATGGTGATTGTCTGGAATTCGCGGGGAGTAAATTGAAATAAAAACCGATGATTATATCGGCGATACAGGCAAGAAGAGAAATTGCATGGGGAGCGGATGCATTCTTGGTCCAGATGGTATCCACGCCGTCTGAGAAGAAGTCCTTGGCAGACATTCCAGTTGTGGAAGAGTTCCCCGATGTGTTTGTGGATGATTTGCCCGGACTACCCCCCGTGCGAGAGATGGAGTTTGTTATAGATTTGGAACCTGGAGCGGCTCCTGTGCATAAGGCTCCTTACCGCATGGCACCGGCTGAATTGAAAGAGTTGAAGACTCAGTTGCAAGAATTAGTAGAGAAGGGATTTATTCAGCCTAGTACATCGCCGTGGGGTGCCCCAGTTTTATTTGTTAAAAAGAAAGATGGAACTCTTCGTATGTGCATTGACTATCGGGAGTTGAACAAGGTGACCATCAAAAATAAATATCCTCTCCCGCGGATAGATGATTTATTTGACCAGCTTCAGGGAGCAGCCGTGTTCTCTAAAATTGATCTGAGGTCGGGATACTACCAGCTGAGAATCAGAGAGCAGGATGTGCCTAAAACTGCCTTCAGGTCGAGGTATGGACACTATGAATTTAAGGTGATGCCGTTTGGGCTAGCTAATGCTCCTGCTGCTTTCATGGATTTAATGAATCGGGTGTTCCAACCTTATCTGGATTCTTTTGTGGTGGTATTTATTGATGATATACTGATTTATTCTCGAGATGTTGAAGAGCATGTGTATCATCTTAGTCTGGTACTTGAAAGATTGAGAGAACACCGGCTTTATGCCAAGCTTAGCAAGTGTGAGTTCTGGTTGGAAGAAGTTAAATTTCTCGGGCATGTAATTTCCAGGGGCGGGGTGGCAGTTGATCCTAGTAAAATAGAAGCCATTTTGTCATGGCCACGCCCGACTACAGTACGGGAGATCAGGAGTTTCTTGGGGCTCGCCGGTTATTATCGAAGATTTGTAGAAGGTTTTGCTCGCCTATCCGGACCTCTCACAGCCTTGACTCGGAAGAATACAGAATTTGTATGGTCAGATAAATGTGAGAGAAGCTTCCAGGAATTAAAGAACAGGTTGACGACGGCACCAGTGTTAGCACTCCCTGAACCGCATAAGCCTTTCGTAGTCTTCAGCGATGCGTCCAAGTTTGGGTTGGGTTGTGTCCTTATGCAGGAAGGACGGGTTGTAGCCTATGCATCTCGTCAGCTTAAGGACCATGAAAAGAATTACCCGACGCACGATCTAGAATTGGCTGCGATTATTTTTGCACTCAAGATCTGGCGGCATTTCTTGTATGGGGAAGCTTGTGAGGTATTTACTGATCATAAGAGTTTGAAGCATTTGTTTTCCCAGAAAAATTTGAATATGAGGCAAAGGCAGTGGCTGGAGCTAATCAGTGACTATCAATGTGAGATCAAGTACCATCCAGGAAAGGCTAATATAGTTGCTGATGCTTTGAGCCGGAAGTCACATTTGGAAGACGAAGCTGAGCCGTCGGAAGTGGATTCGTTACTTTGTGGGATGAGAAGGCTCCTACTAGAGAGTTCGCAGCAAGTGGAGATTTTATCATCAGTTCTTGATATTCGGGTAACCGATTTTGAAGAATTGAAAGCTCTCCAAAGAAAGGATTCGAAGCTGCTGAACATCAGGAAAAGAGTTCGAAAGTCTCGAGGGCCGTTGCACTATAGCTTGGATAGTGATGGGATTTTACGGTTCCGAGATCGCAGAGTGATTCCAAAGGACTCAGATTTCAAAGAGCGGATCATGGCGGAGGCTCATGCGGCCCCTTATTCTGTTCATCCAGGCAGTACAAAAATGTATCGGGACTTGAAGAAGAATTACTGGTGGGATGGAATGAAGAAGGACATCGCCTTACATGTTGAAAAATGCCACACATGCTGACAGGTAAAGGCCGAACATCAGAGACCTGCAGGTGTGCTCCAACCCCTCCCTATTCCTGAGTGGAAATGGGATGACATCACGATGGACTTTGTTGTGGGTTTGCCGAGAACGCCTAGTGGGAAGAATTCTGTTTGGGTGATTGTGGACCGATTAACGAAGAGTGCTCATTTTCTGCCTGTTAATAACACCGACTCTTTGGGTAAGTTAACCCGTTTGTATGTCAAGGAGATAGTGCGGCTACACGGCATACCAAAGAGTATAGTGTCGGATCGGGACCCGAGGTTCACATCGCAGTTCTGGAAGAGTTTACAGGCAGCTTTGGGTACTAAATTGAAGTTCAGTACTGCCTATCACCCGCAGACAGACGGCCAGTCAGAACGCACCATTCAGACTTTGGAAGACATGCTGCGAGCGTGTGTCATGGAATTCCAAGGGAGTTGGGAAAATCATTTGCCGCTCATTGAGTTTGCCTACAATAACAGCTTCCATGCGACCATTCAGATGGCTCCCTACGAAGCTCTTTATGGGAGAAAGTGCAGGTCGCCCTTGTGTTGGGATGAAGTTGGGGAGAGTAGGGTGATTGGACCCGAAATAATTCAAGAGATGCAAAGCCAAGTCCGGATCATCAGAGATAAAATGGCGGCAGCTCAGAGTCGCCAGAAAAGCTACGCTGATACCAGGAGGAGAGAATTGTCATTTGAAGTTGGTGATTGGGTTTATCTTAAAGTCTCTCCCATGAGAGGTGTCAAGCGTTTTGGTAAAAAGAGGAAGCTAGATCCAAGGTATGTCGGCCCTTTTCAGATTCTGGAGAGAGTAGGGTCCGTCGCCTACAGAGTTGCTTTGCCAGATTATTTTGGGGATGTTCATGATGTCTTCCACGTATCATCCCTGAAGAAAAGCTTTGGACAGCAAGAGCCACGCTTCGTCGACCCAGCAAGTATTCAGTTGCAACCGGATCTCACTTATGAAGTTGTTCCGTCGCAGATTTTGGATTGGAAGGAGCAACAATTGAGGTCCAAGACGATACCGTTGGTTAAAGTGGCTTGGGGAGATCCGTTAGCACAAGACTTCTCTTGGGAGCGAGTGGCAGACATGAGGGAGCAGTATCCATATTTGTTTGAATGATGAAGGTATGTATTTTAATCTTGGTCTCAGTTGGTTCATGTGCATTTGTGTGGCTTGGTTTAAGTTGGTGGTGATCTTGCAATTTCGAGGACGAAATTGTTTTTAAGGAGGGGAGGATGTGATGACCCGTTTTTGAGTGTATTTTCGCTGAAATAATTGTTTTTATTTTAATTAATATATTAGCTATTTATTTTAATTTATTTGCATTTTTTAAAGTTGGTTTTTAAATTAATTTATTTTATTTGGTGTTGTGTTTTATTTAGTTGTTTTGTGTTTTTTTAATCTTTTTGGCGGGTTAGTTTTGCTTTCCGGAATGAGGTTTGGACCTCATCTTTTCCCTACACCTTTTCCCTTTTTCCTCTCTTTTTTCTTTTTCTTTTTCCTTTTTTTCTTTCTTCTTCTTTCTTTTTTTCTTTTCTTTTTTTTTTCCTCCCTTTCTCTCTCCCCGATCGGCTCCCCCCCGGTGCTCTCTCTCTCTTCCCTCCCTCTCCCGCGTCGTCTCTCTCTCTCCTCCGGCCAAGCGCCGTCCGGCCACCTCCCGACCTCCCACCGGTCCCATTTTCTTCCCCTCCCTCCGGTGCACCTCCCCACCGAAAACCACCCCCAACCGGCCGGCCATTTGGCCGGAAAAAGCTTCCAAAGGGCGCACGGATTTCACTCCGATCCGCCGCCGTCGCTCCACCTCCGGCCACCATTTCTTCACCACTTCATCACCGACCTCTTGCCGTCCTAACCCACCCATTTCCGGCCTCCATCGACCACCGGAGCAGCTCCCACGAGCTTGTTTTCCGATTTGCCATTTTCGGCCATTTCCGGCCATTCCGCCGCCACCCACGGCCGTCCGTCGCTTCCATTAGCTTCACAACCACCTCTAGACCATTCCCTATCAATCTCGTGTCCTAGTTTGTCCCCGTTCAAAAGTGGGTTTTTCGGACCCACGGCCACAGTGAATTTTCACTGTGACGTTGCTGTTTTTCCGCCGTTAGCAACGCCGCGAGCTTTCTAAAAATACCGTATAGCGCTGTAAGTATTTTCCAAATCCTATTTTCAGATTTTAATATATATTGCTCATTCAATTGATTTATTTATTTAGTTATTTATTTATTAAATTGTTGTTGGTTGTTGATTCCGGACTGAGTCCGAGGAGTTTCGGGGGTCGGATGGATTGAGGACGGAGTGTTTGTTTGGTTGGTTGTGATTGGTTGTTTTGGTTGTGCCGTGCGGCGTGCGTTGCATTTTATTTGCGTGCGTTGCATTTTATTTGTGTGCGTTGCATATCGCGTGCATGTGCATCATGTTTATCGGCGTTTTGGCGTTTGGGTGCGTGTGTCTCACGAGCCCAAGCCGTGATGGGTTATTATCACGGTGGAGCTCCTCTGGTCACTCGGGAGCGGTCAATACTGAGTGACATCCCCTGAGTAGTCGTCTGGGCGCTGACGAGTTCAGTACTAGAGGATGGGTCTGGCCCGGTACGTGCTGAGCACAAGTCCAGGCATCGCTCTATTCACCGATTCTGAGGCCCTGCGCGATGACGGAGTAGTATTAGAGGATGGGTCTGGCCCGGTACGTGCTGAGCACGAGTCCAGGCATCGCTCTACTCACTGACTCCGGGAGCGGAAATTAGAGGATGGGTCTGGCCCGGTACGTGCTGAGCACGAGTCCAGGCATCGCTCTATTCACCGATCCCGTGGCCCTTCGCTGGCGAGGGCTAGAGGATGGCCCGGCCCGGTACGTGCATGGCACGAGTCTGGGCATCGCTCGTTTAGGTGTCGCACGCGTAGCCGTTCTCTACGGTGTGGCACTGAGCCAGGGTGTGCGGATGATCCCTAGGGGAGATCATGGTGCATACGGAGCGGGTTGTGGTATGGTTTTTCAGTTATGATCCATTTTCTGGGAAAAATGGTGGTTTGGGCCATTATCTGGGATAATGGCGAGGTGTGGCTTTATGGAGGTTGGTGGGCCTTTTGGGTTTTGGCGTGCGTGTTAAAATATATGTGTAGCGGGGCGTGTGTTTGTTTGATCTTGTTTTCTTGTTGTTTGGGGTTGTATGTATTTTCATCTGGTAGTGTTTGGGTCATACTTACCTGCGGAACCTTTCTTGGTTCCGTAGCTTTTGGTGCAGAGTTCGAGGAAGAGGAGGAGGAGGCTGAGCCCGAGGATGCGGCTCCGCCGGGTTGCTGATGCTGTGCTTTTTATCTGTTTTCAAACTTGTATTTGTGTTTCTTGTAATATTTTATTTAAGTATGTTTTAAACAGTTTGTATTACATTAAGAAAAATTCTGGTACTTAATTATTGACTTGCTTCTCGCTGCGTTTGTCTTGTGCACTTTGTCGCTCTTGCACACACTTGGCACACGTCGTTAGGATGGTGGTCCGGGTTGTCACCATCCGGACGTCTCGATTTCCCCGTGTTCGGGCGTGGGGATTTGGGGGCGTCACACATTTCGTCTACAATAAGTGTTAAATCAAACGGAAATGTCAGTCCCACTTCCAGGCCATGTCCTCGCTGCCGTACGATTTCTATTCGATTTAACGCTTATTGTAGACGGAAGGGGGGGATTGAGACTTTTTGAAAGTGAGAGGGGGCACTTTGATGCAATCAATAGTTTTGGGGGCACATTGTGATTTTTATTTTATTTTATAGGAAAACTTCATACTTAATCAGACTAGATGATTACAGCTTTGAATATCAAGCCAAGAATACTGCAAACAGAAAGAGGGGATTGATTCCATCCACAAATCTGTATCAGCAATAGACCACGCATGCTTAGCAAGTGCATGAGCCACTTGATTTCCACTTCCGAGGACATGCTGGAGGTGATGCTCTTCAAAACAACTGAGTAAATTCCTGACTTCCATCAACAAGTTACCTTAGAGTGATAAGGATTATTGGCTGGCAGTTAAGGCTTCTACCATCAGTAAGCTATCACTCTCTAGAACAATTTTGGATATGCCCAAATGCAAGATAAACTGCAAGCCCCTGAACATAGCAAGCATTTCTGCAGAATCTGGATCATGCAATTCATGTTCAGCCTTACTCACTGCTAGCACCACCTCACCCTTGCCATCCCTGAGTACTGCGCCCACCCCTACTTTTTTCAGATCAAAAAATAGAGCAGCATCTACATTAAGTTTATAAGACCCCAAAGGGGGTGCTTGCCAGCATCCGGCTCTCTGCATTTGATAACTCGGTTCCAGTCTGAGTGGAAGGCTCGACTTGTAAGTATTTATGGCATAACTTGCAACTTGAAAAGGGTCCAGCAAGACATGCTCAATTGCCCACTTATTTCTCTTGTACCATAAAGACCATGCAATCAAGAAGAAACGGCTTAGTAGTCCTTGGTCCCCTCTGCGTAATAGAAAATTTACTGCATCTGTTATTGTTGTAAAAACTGATGGATCAACAAGAATAGGCATCAGTTTTAACCACACGTTTTGAGCATCTTGGCATTTTAAAATAGCATGAGTACCATCCTCCATGGGAAAGCTACATAAAGGGCAGGCTGTATTGTCTGTGACTTTTCTCTTGAACAGATTTTGCTTGGAGGGGAGACTATCTTGACAGGCTCTCCATGCAAATATCTTAACCTTGTTTGGGGCCTTCATATGCCAAATTGATTTCCACACCTTATTCATTTCTCGTGCACTGGAACTTTCAGCATTATCAAGGCTATTCTGGGATATGAGAAACTTGTATCCACTTTTAACACTATAAACCCCATTTTTCTCATGCTTCCACACCAGCACATCGTCGTGTTCACCCAGGCTTAGCAGAATTTTTAGAACATCTAAAGCTACATTTGGATTGAAGACAGCTCTAACTCTAGCAACATTCCACCAACCTGTGTCCACGTCAATTAAAGAAGCCACCCTTGCTGATAGATCTCTTCCTTCTATTCTGTTACCCTCAGTAACTAAGGGTTGATGACCAGGGATCCAAATATCATGCCATATTCAAGTTATTGCCCCATTCCCAATTCTCCATTGGCAACCTTTAATCAACAAAGTCCTAGCTTCCCAAATACCCTGCCATGTAAACGAGGGGTTATTTCCCTTTTGAGCCTCAAAGAAAGAGGAGTTTGGAAAATACCTTGCCTTTAGCAATTTATGGACCAAAAATCTTCCTGTTTTAATACCGGCCTCCAGGCCTGTTTTGCTAGTAGAGCCATGTTGAAACTCTTTAGGTCTCTAAAACCTATTCCACCCCTCATTTTTGACACACATAGTTTGTTCCATGCTACCCAATGTATTCTCCTCCCATCATCTCTTTGTCCCCACCAAAACCTAGCCATCATCTTCTCTAAATCACGGCATAAGGTTGCTGGTAGTTTGAAGCAACTCATTGCAAAAGAAGGAATAGAACATGCTACAGCTTTCACAAGTATCTCCCTACCCCCTTGAGACAAGAGTTTCTCTTTCCAGCTCTGTAGCCTCCTCCAAACCCTGCTCTTAATTTCTCCAAAAGCTATGGTTTTTGCCTTTCCAACTAGAGGGGGTAACCCCAAGTATTTCTCATATTGTTGCACTGTACTTCCCCCCCCACATGGTCATAATGGTTTGTCTCAGACTACTAGGCACATTAGAGCTGAAAATCATAGCCGTTTTCTACTTGTTGATCATTTGGTCTGATGCTAATTCATATTTTCTTCACAGTAGTTGAATACTTGCTGAAGTAGCAGCACTAGCCTCACAAAACACTATAGAGTCGTCCGCAAATAGCATGTGGTTTATAATAGGAGCCCCCCTACAGATTTTAATTCCCTTTACATATCTGTCCCGTTCAGCCTTTTTTAGCATGCTAATCAAAGCTTCAGTGCAAATTAGAAATAGACAAGGGGATAAAGGGTCCCCTTGTCTAAGCCCACGAGTTGGAAGGAAGGAATCCGTAGGGTTCCCATTTACTAGGACTGAAAATGAGACTGAGGTAACACATTTCATAATAAGGCTCACTAAACTGCTCTTGAAACCCAATTTCAGTAAAATACTTTCAAGGAAATCTCATTCTACTCGATCGTAAGCCTTAGACATATCCAGTTTCATAGACATAAAGCCTTTCTTCCCTTTCCTCTTCTGTTTAAGGTGGTGTACTAGCTTATAAGCTACTAGTACATTATTAGTGATGAGTCTTCTGGGTACAAATGCAGTTTGTGTATCAAAGATAATGGAGGGTAGAATAGCTTTCAATCTATTGGTAATGACTTTGGCAATAAGCTTATAAATGACATTACACAAACTAATGGGTCTAAAACCAGACACAAAAGAAGAGGAATCAGTCTTTAGAATTCAAACAATATGAGTTTTATTGAGATCAGTAGGAGAATGACCTATGTTGAGGACTTCCAGCACTGCTGCAGTGGTTTTATCACCAACAATGTGCCAATATTTTTGGAAAAATATTGGTGGCATGCCATCTAGACCAGGAGCCTTATTAGGGTGCATTTATCTCAACGCTGCATAGACCTCCTCCGCTTCAAAAATTCTGTCCAAATCAGCATTCATAGTAGCAGTGACTCTAGCTTCGATCCCTTCAAGAATATCCATGGATCCTCTCTCGTGTGATGCAGTGAAAAGGACATTGAAATAGCTTCTAATCAACATATCCCTTTGTACTCCCTCTCTCCATAAGCCATTTTCATCTTTCAGTTTTTGTATAAAGTTTCTCTTCTTACGTTGTGAATTGAGTGATAGTTGGAGGGGACAAAATGTATTTAATCCTTTAATTAAAGATCCATAAATATGGAGTTCAGTGTATTATTCATGTCCTAACTAGATGATGAGTACAACTGATCATGATATATATATAGTACGAAATAACATATCGATCGGTACGCGTTATAAATTATTACTCCTACAAAACTGTTAATTTATTTTAAATAATAGTGATATATCATTTAATATAGTTTACAAACTTGCATACATTATCGCTTTATTTCATATATTTGTTTTCGATATTATTCTAATCTGATCATCATAACAATAAACGATAATTGTGCCTCTCATGAATAGAATATGTTGCCCAAACCTTAATTCTCATTCTCTCATTCCTCTTCATTCTTTTCGTTTTTCCCTCCCAGCATCGTCTTTCTCTCCCACTCCCGATTTCCTCTTGCCCTCCCATGTGCCACACCATTGTTTATGTTGGATTCATTATTGTCCATGTCAGATTCATTTTCAATTTTTGTAACATGTGAATCAGTCCTTATTACATGTTCGATATCATGATGAGCGGCCTTTATCCCTAATAAGTGATAATGTATTTTTTTTTTTTTTGTACTTTTTTTTGTTACAAATATCAATTTGCAATGGAATGTACATTTTATTGCAAATAGACATATTCATTTGTAACAAAAGTACATTTTGTTGCAAATAAACACTATTTTGCAATGACTGTACCTTTCGTTTCAAATAAACATATCTTTTGCAACAAATCTTCATTATCGTGAAGATAGTACGCAGCGACAAAGATAAATTGATTTGTGACGATAAAATTTTGTGACTAAAAGTTATTATTTACAAAAAGAAAAAAAAAATATCATCGTTGAAATATAGTTTTTCCATGGCTGCATTTGTGAGCTGATCAGGAGACCGGAGCAACTAGCGAAAAATTATGAAAAGGTGATTTTTATTGACATTGTTGTAGTGTAAGCACGGTCCCATAAACAAAATATAGGAGTGATAAATATAATTATAATAAGTTAAGCAACGTACGTACGTACATGGCCATATAAAACCAGCCAGCTAGAGAGCTAACCTATATATATAATACCAATAGTACTGCATGCATGCATGGTACTGTTCGGACCTTTAGAGACACATACGTCGTTTAGACTTTACTCCCCGGCGGCCATGTATCAATGTGGCGGAATTACGATCGAGTACATTCTTTAATTTCGTGCTTACTCTCGTTGCCGAAAAAATAAAATTAGTCTTTTAAAAGATTAAAATAAAGATGAAGGCAAAAAAAACTTTTTTTTATGGAATAAATTAAATTTTATGTATAATTACTTTTACCTAGTACTCTTTACGCATTTTATTGATTTGATTAATTGACTGCATCACTTTTTTTAATAGAAAATAATTGATTTGACTAATCACATCAGTAAAATATACAAAGAGTATGCAAAATTAAAATAACTATATATAGTAGAACTTATATATAAATATATATATATTATGTTATATATTTATCAGCCTTCGATCGATTGACCAACAGATTGTATCGATCGATATGCCGTACGTACGTACGTGTCAGCCAATCCATGTGACAATATTCTTGAAGTTAATTTTCTAATTGTGTTTGATTGGAGTTACCTAGTTAATTCAAATTGCAATTTTTTTTTTAAGTTTAGATAGAGTTAAAAACAGCGGCTTCAATTTTAAAAAATACTGCATGAAAACTCAGGAATTGATTAATTTTTTTACTTAATTAAGTGATTGTTAATATATTGGTATATTTTTATATTTTTTAAAATGATAAAAAAATATGAATAAGAAAATTGAAAAAAAGATTAGAAGATGATTTTTGCCAGTTGTAACAAAGAGTAGCAACGCTCTTCAATGGTTATAGGACGGCCTCGTACGTACGTTAGGTCCAACCGTCTTATAAATTAGGAACGTCGACGTCGTACTCATACTGCCAACCCATCGACACTGATTTCTAATGTTCTGTATCAAGTGTTTCCAATATTTCATAAGATCGTAAGCTTAATCTCTCGGCCTTTGAGACTTTGAGATCGACAGCGAAGCTCTGAGCTCGTATTTAACCTCATTTACTACGTACTCGCAACTGTCACCCACTCGGGCCCCTTTTTTTCCCTATATAATGCGACCCTCGACGCTGCTAGTTTCAGGTACTCACACAGCAAAAGCGAAAGTAAGAGAAAGAGAATCAGAGAGAGTGCGTTTTGAGTGAGAAAAAAATTTAAGAGATCGATCGAGATGGCAATTATTAGGTGGTGTGTAATGCTGGCT
Source organism: Carya illinoinensis (assembly GCF_018687715.1). NCBI lineage: Eukaryota > Viridiplantae > Streptophyta > Magnoliopsida > Fagales > Juglandaceae > Carya > Carya illinoinensis. Next base: position 13,748,487 of record NC_056755.1, read on the forward strand.
CTTGCTCTGGCTATAGTTCAGACTAGTACTGCAGCAAGAACTGTGCCCAGCAGCAATGGTGGCGGCCTCGACGATCAAAAGAACTTTATTTCATACAGCGGAGTTGGCGGCTATTCTGGGATCGGCAACGATGGACTCCCCTTTGGCGGAGTGGGTGCAGCTGCTGGCATGGGTGGTGGGCTCGGCGGTGGTGGAATGGGTAGCTTCGGTGGTGCTGGTGCCGGTGGTGTGCCTGGTGTCGGGGTTGGGGTTCCATTTAATCCTTGAAGTTGTTGTTGTACTGCATGGGATTTGAGTTTACCTAATAATTACCTTATCTATATGATCTAGTACTGTTTGAAGTTAATTAGTTGATTAGCTGTGTGAGATGTTAGATGTTTATCTCTATTATGTTTTTCTTTTCTGAGCCGTACTGAGAGATCGATGTTTGTATTTGGAGATGCTTTGTTTCCCAACGTCTAATTAGAAACTAAAAATAAGAATATTGAAGACAATGTTTCCATTTGTCATTACTTCGGGTACTTATAATTGCAATAATATGGCATTTGACGCTTAACCTATGTGGTTTATTTAACAGCATCTAAATGCATTAGATTGTGTGATTTTCTTATTATTTAATTTTTTTCCCTTCGCAAAATTGGGAAGGCTTGAGCTAATTAAGTTCCATGCTCGTTGAAGTTGATCATATTTGATTAGGACGATAAATGAACTAATCTATTCGATAGCTGCTTGAGATCACTTGTCTGATTAAACAGCTCGAATCAAACTCGATTATCAAAAAAATGCTCCCTGGCCGTGAAAGTAGATACATGGTCAATTAATAAATGACACACACTCGAATAAATCCGATTCAACTCTACTAAAATTTATTAAGGTCCAAGCTAGTTGACTCGTTAGACTGAATCAATTAAAACTCATTCATACATAGATAAATATATACATACACATCTGTATATATACATATTAGTTATTAATAAAAGCATGGTGCATTTTATAATTTGTACAAAAATTAGTCAGTAGGATTTAATAATTTGATATACAAGTATGTGGAAAATATAGATGAAATGTTGATATATAGTATCATATTATGTGTATATTTAGTAATTTATGTAGACCTATAATATATTGTTATTATGTATAAACATCAACTAGTTACATAAATATTGCTTATTTATAAACCTTTACAATTTCTTATTTCAATAGAGGTTCTATTGAAATTTTTATTTTTATTTTTTATTTATCTAATTTCTTAATTATTAAATTTTATTTAAAAAGTTAAAAATAAAAAAATCGAGTGCTCAAGCAAGAGTTGGGATCTTAGCTCACCAAGCCAAGCTTGAACAAAGATTATGCAAGATCTTGAGCTCGATTTTTTTAACCAAGCCGAGCTCAGTAATTCAAAGATCGGCTCTACTCAATTACAACCCTTTATTTGATAAAAGAAAAAATAATTTATACAAGCTCTAAATGTTCAAGTCTTGATCAAGTGTTGTATAAAAAAGTAGACCCTACCATAAAAAAGTATGAAAAGCCTTTTTTTATTTTTATTTTTTTCTTGATAGAGCCTGCATTTTTATAAAAGGCTAGCTTATAAAGTTGAAGCTTGTACCTAACATTACTCATTTGATAAATTAGCATGTAGCACAGTAGCATTCTACAGCTTCATTATTAATTTTCGAAGCTCGTTTAATCTCATGCCATTCCAAAATAAAAGTTCTTAACTCTGCCGGCCACCATGCGCTATATGCTCATGAGGTGATGATCTTCTTGGTCCACTCATTCTAAATTCAATGATTTAATTAATAATATTAATACTCTTTAATCTTTAATATATCATATTTATGTATGCATGCATGCTCATTAATTAATATTGCAGTGCATTTTAATTAAGCGACTTTATAAATCAACTATTTAAATGAAAAAATAACTTAAAATAATTTAAATATGCTTATAAAAATATTATATGATTAGAGATAATAAAATCCAGAACAATACCATTTCTCCGCAAATTCTACCATGTAACACCATTAATTAACTTGAAGATCGCCAAATCAATCATTTTTTCACGACAGATGTGACAAGCATATCAATATTTGCCACCTAATTAAATAATATTATGTGGATGTTATAATTGGAATATTTGAGTGGCTGGATTCATAAATACAAAGTGTATAGTATATGTTAGATAATGTATATATATAACTAACTTTAGTGACAACCTTGGAATTAATATGAAACTTTTAGGAAAATAAAGTTTTTGGTGTGAGAAATAAGATCACTTAATTAATCTCAACATTCATTTTTTAATCAATGGTATTTTTTATTATAGATTTTTTTTTTTTTTTTATTCTCAATGTTAGGTCCAACCGTCTATTAATATTGCATTTGAAACGATTAAAAATTTGATCTGCAGTCATTCTATATATGTTTTATACATTTTATTAATGTGATTAATTACGTATTTTCACTACAAGAATTATGGTCATTTGCATCGCAAGTTTGGGTTGAAAAAATAAGGAAAAATCGATGCAAATATCTTTCTGCATCGATTTTTGATCGTCGACAGTCGGATGCAATTATTTTATTATTTTTGAGTTTCAGCATCCATCTGATGAAATGGTTGCTAATACCTTATCTTTTGTATGGATTTTTATTTGTTGCAAAAAATCTAAAATTGGTTGGAATTAGTCATCCCAACCACTGATGTGTTTGGATGCAAATGGACATTTGCATCCATAATAACTCGATGCAAAATCACTTTATTTGGATGCAATTGGTTCAAACAGTTTATCATATTTGTCCATTCGTATCCATAATAGCTCGATGCAAAAAAAAAGTTTGGATGCGAATGTCCATTCGTATCCACAATAACTCGATACAAAATAATTTTTTTTGGATACAATTGGTGCAAATAGTTTATCATATTTGTCTATTTACATCCATAATAATTCGATGCAAAAATAAAATTTGGATGCGAATGGACATTTGCATACACAATAACTCTATGTCCAACAAAAAAAAAAAAAAAACAAAGCACCATAGAAATAACAATTAAATTTAATGTGAAATTTTTTTGATTAACCCCATTCTACTGCCACTAGATCACCATGTACACTGCATTTCCTGTATTTTCTAAGTATAGTCATGACAAAAATATAAACTGCAAGCATTCCATTGAATCATGAGGGCATAAAAATAATCAAGACAAATCCAACTATTATTAACAAGTATCTACAAATTGCTGACACATGTTTAGATGTTTTGCTCTTTCATTCAGCTAAGTCAAACTCCACATGTATATTAATTTATATATATATATATATTATAACATGTTACATGTGATGGGCAACAACCACCTAGATACTTAGCCAGTTGCCCATTTCTAGTCAAATGTTATTACATAAATAACTAAATTCCATCCCATCAAATTCTAACCAAAACATCTAAACACTTGCCATGTACTGAATTAGTGGAGGGTAAGCTTTAACTTTCAAGGAAATGTTGGGGAAGCAGGTGTGGGTCACATTTCTTCAAGCAAATTGAAACCACTTTCAGCATCTCTCTATCATCCTTAGTTTCAGCAAACTAAGTTAAGCATTTCAGAAATCTTTACCATCAACTTTTCCCCATGCTTTTTCAGGGCACCAACCAATATGCACATATAAGTAGCCACATCTTCAGCATGCATACTGAAGAAGGTAAAATCAAGATCATTAAAAATCTAGATTTGGAATAAATCTAGATGGCAACAACCAAATAAAGGACTAGAGAATAGAAAAATTACTCGTAAAAATAGTAAGGTACCTTTTCCACACTCGTTGCACTTCCAACAACATAACAACCAAGGAATTTGAAATTCAAAATACCAAAACAAATTGAGCTATTAACAGCACCCTCTAAACATTACCAAGATAATAGCTGGTTCTTATAATAATTAATAAGTACCATTGAGTTTCTTCATCATGCCTTCTTATAGATTTGAATTCTTTCATTAGTACAAAGAGTTTGGAATTCATATTTCCTGTAACATATATTAAACTAGCTTTGTTAAACTAAATGCAACATTGAAATGTAAACCTGATCCAACACAAAGGGAGTACATATATATGTTTAGAAACTGAAAACATAATTTAATGAGATGATCCAAATGACCATGCTAAGTTTCACTATTTGTTCTACAAATTAAGCACATCAAGAAAGTCCAAGTGGCAAATGAGACAAATTGGTTTAATAGAATAGTCATTCATTCATTCAAATAATTAATTTCAGAGTACTATAGTAAAGAAAAAGCTGATGTCAATTGAAAAATTCCTAAACTTAGAAGCCATGGGACAAGGTTTGAAAAATAGCTACCTTTATAACTGAAAAAAGTAAGACTCTTTAATGAAAGAGTCATGATATTCAAGGAATGTATCATGTAAATGTTTTGGCACATCATGAACCTGTAATAAGAAAAATTCTTGTGCTTAGCTTCATATTTATAGACAACCCACTTCTTTACATTTTTTTTTTAACTAAATACGCTGCTAGTAACTGTAAAAAAATGTAGCTAAGTTGCCAGGATAAGCCAACTTACACATGCATAGTAGAATGCAAAACAAGGTGTTGCAAAGGTGCCATCCATGCAGACCAATGCCCCTTTCTAGTGGCAAAGTTCCGAAACATGCTTGATGTCAACACATATCAGGAATGGATTGGTAGGAGACTCTGTGAAGAAAAGGCTATTGACCTTTTGGAATTCCCATCTACAGCTGACCTATTTCTTGTCAATTACAAGGCAGTAAGCAAAAGATGTCACTACATAGGCAGCAGTTTGCCCATCCAATCTCATAGAGTTTTTTAAAAGCCAAAAAGAACAAATCCATGTCCTCAAATAACTCAACATGATTTCCACCATTTGACAGTCTACACTGACAAACTTCTCTTGTAGTAACAAGCACATGTAGAGTTACCTAACTCAACATGATGTCAACCCTTTAAATTTTTTCCACTTAACTAGTCCTTATAAAAAACTAGTGTCTTGGAGGCAATTGTTAGGATATAAATTTATCAATCGAAAAATATACAAACAAAATGACATTATATAATTTGATTGGAAATGCAAGAACAGGTCACGAATTATGCTGCTTTACATTTCTCCTTTTGGGTATCATATCAATTAAATTATGAGGGCCACATTAAGATAAATATTCATGCTATGCCTAAAGTAGGAGAAGTATGTTAAGAAAAATATGCATGCATGCTGTCCAATAAAACAATTAATTAGAAATGTTCAAGAACAATCAGTCATACAATAGCAGCTAACATGAAATACTGAAAACCAAGAGATAAAACCAAAAGCTATTGTTCCCAAAAAAAAAATGTGTTACTAACAACAACTATACTCCCCCTAAATTAGTACTAAGCTTCTCCTAAATTAGTACTGTACTGCTCCCCCTTTTTGTCACAACTGGCAAAGGGTCTCAATCATCACCATTTGCAAGATTGCCACCATCCTCATCATCCTCATTAAGTTGCTCTTCGATGTCGTTGAAACGTTGGGTCACAAATTGCTGCAGGTTATCAACTTTAACATCTAGGCTATGAACTGCAACATCTATAGTATCGAACTGGGCATCAAAGCGGGCTAGACACTCAAGAACCTGCTAAAAGCTGGGCTCGGTCGAACCGGGTGCCGAAATGGATGATGCCGAGCTAGACGGCTAAGAATTGGATGGCTGAGAGCTCGAACGTTGAGAGCAAGATGGCTGAGAGCTCAAAAGCTGAGAGGAAGGAGCAGGAGGATGCTCAACAAGGAGAGGGTGTGGGGTGGTGTGAGCACGACTAAGCTCTACAGTCCTACGACCAATAGGGGCCTTAAGTGCAATTCTAAGCTCTTGGAGAAGAAAAACTACTAACTGGGAGAGGGCTAATCGGGTGATTAGATAAGCTAATGGCAAACCAGTCCGTGTTTTGAAGGACCGAAAAGCCTCAAGAATGACCCGACACAGAAGACTTCCTAGATCAATAGAGACACCATTGATCAAGGCATATAGAAGAGTGACGCGGTCAAGACCCACATCACTATGATGACCAGTAGAATCTAGATTAATAAGAACAATTTTACTGAGAATGAGGTAGTCAGGTGTAAAACAAGCAGTCGAAAGAGGGGTCGTCCCTTTCCAATTACTAGACCGACCACAAAAACATCCAGCAATGACTTGTGGACTGGGAGGAGATGTTCGTATATAGGGATATACTGGATGGGACACACAAGGGGCATTTAGCAGATCTGCTATCATGCCCAGAGTCACTTGGAAGAGAATGTTCCGGAAACTGACCTTAAATGAGCCATCATCAGATATGGCATGAATTTTGGAGTAAAACTACTGAATCAACTTCACAGAAGGAGTGGGATGACCAGTGGTCAAGGTCTGCCATTGGCGAGACTCAAAGATGAGAGGAATGATGGTCTCGGTAAGCTCACCTAGAGAGACTTCATGTTTGACTATAGGAGTACGATGAGAGAAGTTCTGAGAATACAACTCCCGTGCCCGTGCATTACGGAAATGGGTTTGAGCGGGTGCAGGGGGTTGTGGCGAGGATGAACACGTCGAGATATGGTTTTGGCTATATACAGTTAGATAAGGCTAAGGTAATGTGAAGATCTGATGAATGCATGTCTAATATGTCAAATGCATGATGATGATAAAATCCAAAGCTTGGCCTTCATGCCAACCATGCCAACTAACCATGACTAAAGTGCTTGATGTCTATACAAGCATTTCAGCAAGCATGTGGTGAACATCCTAAACAAATTATGCCAACCATGCTGACACAACAATACCAACCAACAATGTAAGATACGGTGCATGCCCTTGCCAATGCCAATGAAAGATCCATTGAAGTCCAAAGGTGAGTACCAAGCATACCATACCAAAACCTATGTCTCACTCTCCATTTTTCAAACCAATGATACATGCCTCGTCCAAAAAGACCCATATGCATGCCAACTAACCATGCCAAAAACAATCATGCCAAACATGCCGACCATGCTAAAGCAACTATGCCAACCAACCATGCTAATGAAAAAGATACAAAACCATTTTGCTACCCAACTAAGTCAAGGTTGGGATTTTTAAAAGCAATGCAAGACCCATGCCCCTTCTAAAATAAACCATCTTCAAACACAATGCAATCTCAAGTCAAACGACGTCCCAATATTAGGATAGACATGAAATAGGTATGGGAACAATGCTATGCCAATGCATGATGAAAAAGAGAAAACAAAAATCATTGAGGCATTATTTTACCAAACACTTAGAGTGCATCCAAGTGAGAAACTCGGGCAAAAACCCTTAGAAGTTTCAAGAGCCTCCTAAATACAATCAAACAAATAACCATCACTCCAAAGGAGTTTCAATAAACCAAAAGAATGGAATATTTTCAAGAAATTCACTCAAAGAAACCCAAACCGAACCCATATGTAAAACAAAATAAATTCACCCAAAAGAAATTCACCAATTCACGAAAAACAAAAGAGAAAGAGCTTTACCTTGATTTGGAGGTGATTTCGGAAGAAAACACAAGTGGAAACCGAATAGTTTTGAGTAAGGGAGAAGAAACGCACGGGAAAAAGAAAGAAAGGAAATGGTGAACTACTCAAGCAGCGCTGGGGGCTTTTATAACAGGCCTTTGCTTGAGTGGACTTAAACCCTCGAGCGGCATGTCGAGCGGTTGTCGCTTGAGCGGTGTCGAGCAGAGAGTCAAGCGATACGGGCAGCAATGCATTTTTGCCCAGTTTTGAAACACATAACACTCATATGACTTTAAAAAATACTATTGAAGTCAATTTTCAAACCAAGAATACATATCAAATGTAGAGGAGCATCATATTCTCACAAAACACTTAGGAAGAGATCTAAGGACTTTTCTCACAATTCTGTTCTCAGAAATTCTATCCCCTAAATTAAAACGAGAATTGACAATATCATTCAGTTTGCCATAAAAGCCATCAAATGTTTCATCATTCATCATCCTAAGTTCTTCAAAGTTGGTAGTCAGCATTTGAAGTTTAGAATTCTTTACTGCCTTGGTACCTTCATGGGTAACCTCAAGAATGTCCCATGCCTCTTTGCAATTTTCACACATGGAGATTCTCTTGAACTCCTCCTAGGACACGGCCATGAACATCGCAATCAGGCCTTTGTTATTCCAACTACACGCGTTGACTTCATCTCTAGAGTAATTTTCCACACGCTTGGGGGTTTGAATTCTCTCAATGATTGCAACCGGTTGTTTCCATCCCTTTGTTACAGAAACCCACACTCGTTCATCCACAAACTTAGGGAAAGTTCTCATTTGAACTTTCCAATACGCATAGTTGTTTCCATCAAAAAATAGTGGAGATGTGAGTGATTGAGACTTATCCATTTTAAACTACTACAGCAGGATCACACTCAGGAACTAAATCCTAACGGAGTGAACCCACTCTGATACCAATTGCAAAAGCAGTGATTCTACACAACACTACACCTAGAAGGGGGTAAATAGGTGTAAACCAATTTTTATGGCCTTTTGAAAAATGGTCAAACAAGCAGTTAGTAGATGAATCAAATAACACAAATAATCAACACATGATTTTGATCATGGAGTAAAAACTCATTTGAAGAACATCTTCAAAATCTAAAACCACTCCGGATGTAAGATACCATCTCAAATCCACTATAGAAATTTTAGTTCGTTACAACCAATTTAGAGACACTCACAAAACCTTTGTAGTAGCTAAACTTGGCTTACAACACCACGAGTGACCAACTCAATCTCTACACGCATGTAGTGTCGGAACTCTGACCTTTCTATAGCTTCCCACGAGAACCTCTCGATATCTGCATCAACAGTAGCTCCGGACTCTTCCGGTCAACAAATATGTCCACTTCAATGGACTCATGTAAGAGTTTATTTTGAGTGTGGTGTGGTGAAGAAGTGTTTATCCAAGAGAGAATCAGCCAAGTGGGGGAGAGGTTGCTCTAAAAGGTTCTTGGAGGCCCTTAGGGTTTTTGCTCTAATTCTCCACCCTTAGAACAGAAGTTAAAATGTTCTATTTATAGTTCCAGTCAAATGAGATGCTTCAAAATCCTAAATTTTAAGTGATCTGGAACATTGGCTGGAATGAAGTGTAGAGCGAGGGTCGAATGACACATTCTGCTTGAGTTCGCTCGAGCTTAGTATCGATCGAATGTCGAGCATTCCAATCTACCTGAATTAGCTCGAGCGCAGTGTCGAGCGAGGATCAAGCGTTCAACTCTATTTGAGTTCATTCGAGTGCCCTGTTGAGCGAGAGTCGAGCAAAAATATATGCTCGGTTTTAGAAATCTCACGCTGTTAATGTGCATCCATCCGGATTTGGAAGCAATTACTCTTTATTTGCATCCAATTCTTTTGTCACATATAAAAAATCGATGCAAAAAGCCATATTCTTTGTAGTGTCTTTTGAATAAAGAAAAAATATTTTAGTCAATTATATAAACGGAATGTACAAAAGTACTTAAAAATATCTGTACTAATACACCATAACTCTATGTTTTTCAACTATTTTTATAGTCCTCTGGACATGGTCCCGAAGCTCAATCTATTACCCCATGAGAGGAGCTTTATATCTCTCGTCCTTTCAAATTTGAGACAGCAAGGCTTAGCACGCATTTAAACTCATTTACTACCCGCAACTGTCACCCAACCCCTCCTTCTTGCCTATATAAAGTGAGCTTCAGACGCCTCTCCAGGTACTAACACAGAGCGACAGAGGAGAAAGAGATATCAGAGAGAGTTGTGAGTGAGAGAAAAAACAAAAATATAAGAGATCGAGATGGCAATGAGGTGGTGTGTAATGCTAGTTCTTGCTCTAGCTGTAGTCCACGCTACAGCTAGGACTGCGCCCAGCGATGCTGGCCTCGACGACCAAAAGAACTTCGTTTCGTACGGTGGTGTTGGCGGTTATTCTGGGCTCGGCAGCAATGGACTCCCCTTTGGCGGAGTGGGTGGAGCTGCTGGCATTGGCGGTGGGCTCGGCGGTGGACTCGGTGGAACTGGTGGTGGTTTAGGTGGAATCGGTGGATTGGGTGGTACTGTTGGTGGAGGTGTCGGCAGTGGGTCTGGTGTCGGCGTTGGCGGTGGTAGCGGCGTTCTTCCAAATCCTTGAAGTTGTTGTTGTACTGCGTACGTGCATGGGATTTGAGTTTACAACCTAATTACCTTACCTATATTCTACCGTTTGGCAGTTAAGTTGATTGTAGTTGTATGAGATGTGAGATGTTCTGCATTGTGTTTTTCTTAATTTTCGGATCAGCGAGAGATGTCTGTATTTGGAGATGCTTTGTTTCCAAATATCTTAGAAACAAAAAATATCAATATTGAAGAAAATGTTTTCCATTTCTCTTTAAATATTACTTTGGGTACTTAATTCATGGCATTTGACGCTGCTTGATCTGTAGTACTTCAATTTTAATGCGAGTATCTAAATACATGATTCGATTGCTAATTGCGTGTCATTTTGTTGTTGTTTCTTTGTCCCTTTGCAAATCAAATTCCAAATATATGATATCCTTTCATATATATATATATATAAATATAACATTGCATGTATGGTATCATGAATAATATTTTATACAAGTTTTAAATGGATAAATTTCACAATGTCCTTTTGTAAAATAGACAACGCTAGAGGCCGCTACCTAGCATGTATCACTGGGTCATGTACGTGCTAAGTGCATTTTAAGTGTTTTTTTTTTTTTTTTTTCTTTTAAACATTTTTTTAAGCATATTTAAATATTCTTTAAAAAGATACACATATTCCCTAGTCGTCAATTTCTTTATTATTAAAAAAAATTAAAGCATAGGAGCGATCAAATCGAGATGACAAAATCATGAGGCCCTACTTAGCGTTTTTTTTGTAAAAAAATAGATCTACTAAAATAGATCAGTTTTTTTTTTTTTTTTTTTTTTTTTTTTAAGATAGAGTCCACCTTTTTATAAAGGGATTTACCTAGATGATTGTCTATTTAAGATTCGCACAAATCATAACTGTGATTACGGGTACTTTAACTTCAACTTGGCCTCAGCATTTTGAATCATTAACGTAACTAATCAATTAATCTATCCAGATAGAAATTGGCATGTAGGGACCGGATATTATATATGAACTGTTGCATGCATGGGACCATTGCTCACTAGAAGTTAATCATGGCCATTGCTCAACCTAGAATTGTTGATCATGGGCATTGTAACTACTGTGCCATATATGTGCACATAGAAATTATGGTTTTTCACCCCGATCACAAAAAAATTGATCTTTCCACTCATATTTTCAAGCTCTCGTGATCGATATCGCGAGAGCTTGAAAATATGAGTTCATCCATGTGAGCTAATTAATGGAACGCAGAAAATAGTTGTTTCTTTTTCAAAAATAGAAAAGAAAAAGAATAGCTTAAAAGCGAGAAATATTTATCTAGTTATAATATGAAGGCGAATAGATCAGTACTAACATTTGAGGCAAGGTCTTACCTACGTAGGGTTTTGGACCCATTTTTTCTCCTCAAATGTTGTTAAAGGAAAACTTTACCTACAGTCGATTTTGCTTTTTTTTTACACATGAAATCCACCTTATGTGTATGGAAAAAATTAAAGAAAAAAATTTAATTACAAGTATAATTATTTACTAATATGTACACTTATCTAATATAATTAATTAAAAAATAAATTTTATTAAAAAAATATTAATTTAAATTTTAAAATATAAAAAAATTAATATTAATACATAGATTAATATACAATTTTATTTATACGTAATAAAATTTAAAAGTAAAACGGAAATTTTTATTATATACAATATATAAATATTTTCGACATAATTGTTGCCGTGGTGACTGAATCGAGTCCGTCAGATGGAACGGAAAAAGGGTCGGATGTAAACCGCTTCTCGGCGGTTGCGATTGCGGCAGAAGTGGCTGATGATGGGACGGCTCTATCCTCTCCAAACATTACAGTTTCACCGTTTCGGAAGAATTTGTGTTAAAAATGGTGGACGAACGAAGAGAGATTTGGAGGTCGAGATTGAAAGAGCCAGCGATGATGATGAATATTTAAAAATATAAAAAAAGTCTCTGACATGGATGCTTGTCTCTCACCTGACAAAATTTTTGTTGTATCTCTCGTAATGGAAACTGGAACGTGAGAGGTTTTAATATGTTATGGCAAAAATAGAATTAAATGGGAGCCAGTACGTAGTGTTCATGCATGCAGCAGAATTAAATAGGCAGCTGGACTACGTGTCGACTTTAGTATACCTGATAATAGGTCTCTGACATAGGCAGCTCAAATTGAGTGACGGAAATGATTTTTCAGCAGTAAAGAAGTGTGAAGATCTGCCACCAACTTGTCCTACTACTGCAGAACTTAGCTGTAGTTTTTAATTCTATTTCTTTTTGGTTGAGAAATATTGAGACAGATATAAAGTAGGCCCTCAAAAAGTAAGCTTATCAAACACAGTGTCTCACAGTCATGACCACATTCTTACCTCGGCAATTAGGGACTTGTTTTCTAGATTAAAAAAATAAAATTTTATATTATTTATTCTTGAGTTTTTTAATAGAGTATTCAATTTATAATTAATTCTGTAAAACTTATTTTATTTATCTACCTCTCCCATCATTTCAACTTTTAAATTTCAGGTAGCAACATTGAGAGAATCTTGATTCCTTCTTGAAAAATTACTTGTCCAGTAACTATAATATTGAGCCGCGCATCCTGTGCAGAGTTTACATGAGGAGCTTGGCTAGACTATCATTCTGTTTCATTTCAGAGTGATTGCATGGGAATCTTTTGAATCTAGATGGTTTGTATGTCGGCCTTGTGATGCCTGGTTTATTTTTGTGGGAGTCGAATTTGATGATCTAACCTGACTCGACAAAAATGCATTATGGTGCTTTTGGCCAATTTTCATGGAAGCTTGGTGATGGTGTGACAGATGGCTCGAACAAAACCGAAGCAAAGAGTTTGCTTAGCACTCGCTCGATAAATCGCTCAAACGAACATTAGACAGAGTGTTTACTCGAGACTAGCGTGACACCTTACAATAACGCTATAATTGAAGAATTATGACTTCTGTTGTGTAACCCTATATACATATATTATGAGCAGTATAGTTGTCTGGAATAGTGTATTTCGATTGCCTCAAAATGTATTTTGTCATTTATGAAGATAATAAAATCATCTTTAGTTCTATAAACATAGGCAGGAAGTCAAACAACATAAGTTCTTGTATCATATGATTGATTTCTTGTTTTACTTTATTTTCCAAGAGCATAGAGCTTCAACATATACATAAGCTTATTTTGGCCAAGACGAGAGGAAAAAAAAAAAATCAAATCGACATTCTACTCGGAACCCTCCTTGCTATCTATGACAATATTGTTAGCAAACCTCATAAAGACATGATGGGTCTGTGTGCACAAATTGGACACGTGAATAGTGATTTTACTATTCATATGTGTCCCTATATATCATGATTCTTTTGTTACATTAAAGCCTATCTCTCTCTTCTTTTTTTTTTTTATTTAAAGAAAACTAGCAATTCATATTCATCGTAAAGCATTGAAGCTTGGATACAAGAAGGAATACCCTCCATTACAATGCTCTCCTCAGATAATTTAAGTGCATCCTTAGCTAATAAATGAGCTATAATGTTAATATTCCTTGGTATGTGCTTAATTGACCACTGCTCCATCAAACAGAGCTTGTTCCTTATGTCTTGGATTATCATTCCAACTAAATTCCATTTCCCTGCCTCACAATTAATATCATCCACCATTGACTTCGCATCTCCCTTAAGCATAATTCTGGATAATTGTAGCTGTTGACACAGAGTAATAGCTTTAGGAGCCCCAACTACCTCTGCCATAGTTGGATTTGGGAATAGAGTCCTTTGAGACCTAAGAATAGCAACCACCTTTCCAGTCCAGTCTTTGATGATCACCCCAATGCCAATTCGGCAATTAACTCTGTCCACTTAAGCATCCCAATTGGCCTTATAAAAAGGATCAGGAGGGGCAGTCTAGTGAGTCTGAACCTGAGTTGTAGTCACCCATTTATTCCCATGTTTCTGGTTTGCATCCTAATAATCAAGCACCTTTTGAGTGGCAGGCTTCACAATAGAATTTGGATCCATAAACTTACTCTAAAAGACATAGTTGTTCCTTCTTGTCCACAATTGATAAGCAGTTTCAACAAAAACTGCAATGCCATAATCATCCAACACTAGGAACAGATCTGTAAGCAACTCCATAAAAGGAACATCCACCACCTTGACTTTCTATAGGCATTTTTTACTAGACCCCCATACATCTTGAGCAGAGCTACAAGACCAAAGGGCATGAGTTACAGATTCTGGTTCAGTTTTACAGATTGGGCACAAAGGAGACACTATTATTTTCCTTTTGACTAACTTTTGGTTTGTAGGCAGTGAATCATGACAAGCTCTCCACATGAGCATGCATGTGGCATTTGGTACCATAATTTTCCATATGTTTTTCCAGAGATAACACTTCTGCCCAACCTGAAATGATTGCCCTTTTTGGTTTGCTATCATTTCCCCAGCCAAGTAGTATGCACTTTTGACCGAGAATCTACCATCTTTAGTACACCTCCATGTCATCTACTCTTGAACATTATTCGCACTGAACTAACCAGATCCACTTCCTCATCCATCAGCACCTCTCTTAGAATGTCAATGTCCCATGCCCTGCTTAACAATCAATAAGAGCTGATACCTTCCTTTCACCATAATCCTCATGTATAGGAGATTGAACCTTGTAAGAAGATGGTCGAGGGAGCCACTTGTCTGTCCATATATTCATAGAATCACCATTACCAATTCTCCAAATAAGACCCTTTTGCAGAATTGGTCTAGCCTCCATAAAACTCCTCCACAAATAAGAAGCATTACTCCCCACCTTAGCATGTAAAAAATCTGATCTGAAGAAATACTTTGCTTTAAGAACTCGAGCTACTAGGGAAGAGCATTGTTGGATGACTCTCTAACCCTGCTTGGCAAGAAGAGCCAGATTGAACTCTTCAAAATCTATATATCCTAAACCTCCTTCACCTTTGGGTTTTCCCATTTGTTTCCAGGAAATCCATTGAGTTTTGGTCCTGTCTTCTCTACTGTCCTGCCAAAACTTTTTCATTAACTTATTAATAGCAGATAGCACTGCCTTAGGAAGTTTGAAAATACTCATGCAATAGGTAGGTATTGCCTGTATTATAGACTTCAACATCACTTCCTTGCCAGCCTACGACAAAAAATTAACTTTCCAATTATTCATTCTATTTCTTATGGACTCCAAGATTGGCCTCAAAGCTGCCATTTTTTTGTCTTCCCACATATGAAGGGAGACCTAGATATTGCTCATAGGATCTTGCTTCTCTCAACCTGGCACCTGATAGAATGGCATCTTTAGCTTCATCTCTTGTATTCTTGCTGAAATAAATTGTTGTTTTCTCCAGGTTTAGCCTTTCTCTAGTTGCATGCTCATACAGGGTCAGCAGACTATAAAGCCTGCTCCATTCCAATTCATTCGCTTTACAAAAAAGTAAACTATCATCTGTAAAAAAGAGATGGTTAACCAATAAAGAACCACAAGCAAAGGGAAATCTAGAAATGAGACCCTTCTCCTCAGCTTTATTCAACATCCTGCCAAGCACCTCTGAGCAAAGTATGAAAAGATAAGGGGAAAGAGGATCCCCTTGTCTTAAGCCTCTTGAAGGATGAAAGGATTCCTGAGGAATTCGGTTAATCAACAAAGAATTGCTCACTGTTTCTACACGCATCTTGATCAAGCCAATTCATTTAGCATCAAACCCCAATATCTTTAGAACTACAGCCAAATTCTCCACTCAATTTGATCATATGCCTTACTCATATCCATTTTTAAGTGCCATATACCCTTCCTTTTTTCCCCTCATTCTGTGTTGGATGGAATGCATGGCCTCATAGGTAATAATAATATTGTCTGAGATTAATCTTCCAGGGACAAAAACACTCTATGAAGGAGATATCAACAAAGGAAGCATCTATTTCATCCTATTAGCCAAAACTTTAGAAACAATTTTGTAGAGAACATTACACAAGCTTATAGGCCTGTATTCAGAAACAAGAACTAGCTTTTTCTTCTTTGGGATTAGAACTATAAAAGTCTCACTGATATTACCTAAATCTCAACCCCCAGACAAGATCTCCTTGACTGCCAAAAATACTACAGAGTCCACATACGATCAGTTGTCTTGATAGAACCCAGTTGAGAATCCATCAGGACTTAGAGCACTCATAGGGTCCATCTCAAAAACTGTCTGCTTCACTTCTTCAAAGCTACACTCCTTAACAAGCTGCCTATTCATCTCAAATGTTACCGCTGGTTCACTATCCCTCAGAGCTACATCAATGTTTCAAGGATTAGAAGTCTCAAACAAAGCCTGATAATAATCTTGAAACAACAAACTAATTTCCTCTTGACTTCTAGCTATCTGTCTACTTGCATTTGCAATTTTCTTAATCTCATTCCACTGTTTTCGTTGTGTAGCACATTTGTGAAAGTATATGAAATTTTAGCCCCTTCTTTTAACCATAGCTATTTAGACCTTTGCCTCCATCTAATCTCCTCTTCCTCCAACAAACCATCAACCTCTCCCTGCAACTTTTTAATCATGTCATTTAAGTCACCCTTGTTGATTCTTTGGAGCTCATGTAACATGGCTCTTTTTTTTTTTTTTTTTTTTGTAACACTCTATTCCTCCCCCCTCCCTTGGACTTTGCCTAGACTTGTAATCTTGCTCTACATTTCGATAGACCATCCTAAAAAATGAGTATAGGATTATCATTTCACATGTTAGACTCCCAAATCCTCTTAATAACATCCTTACAATCTTGTATTTTGGACCAGCTAGCCTCATATTGAAAAATCTTATCAGGTCTACTAATAAAACCTTCATTATTTTGACAAGAAATTAATAGAGGGGAGTGGTCAGATTGAAGAACTGGAAGTACCTGTACTCTAGTATGATTGTAAGATAGGTACCATTGGTAATTACCAAAAGCACGATGCAACCTCTCTTTAATGAAAGTAGTTCCTTCTCTTTTATTACTCCAAGTGAATTGAGACCCTTCATAGCCTAAGTCACTGGGTTCACACTCATCAAAAGCTTCTCTAAAATTTTCCATTCAAGAAAGGTTCTATTAGCGCCACCATATTGTTCTTCATTAGTGAGTAGTGAGCAGTTCATTAAAGTCACCACAACATAACCGTGCCACTTGACCTTTTGGTTTTAAATGTCTAAGCAACTGCCAACTTCCCTTTCTTCTTTCCGCCAAGGATTTCCATAGAAGCCTGTACCATAACCTTTTGATTTCCATCATCCATACTAACTAACAGAGAAATATGACTCTGCGAGTAAGAGAATAATTTAGCTTGTACTTCAGCTTTCCATAACATAGCTAGTCCTCCACTTCTCCCTAAACAATCCACCACAAAACTTCCTCCAAAACCCAATTTGTTTCTAACACCCTCCATCCTTTCTCTCCTACATTTAGTTTCAGAAAGAAATAGAACTTTTGGGTCCTTATTCTTCACCATAAGGCGAAGCTCATGAACTGTCCAAGGGTTCCCAAGCCCTCAGCAGTTCCAGCTAATTAAGAAGGTTCATGGTAACTGGTAGGGCTACTCAGCAGCCATTGCCATGAGAAAATCCCCACCCTCCTTGTCTCTTAGTGTCAGTTTACTCCTTTTTTCCACACTACCTTTTGGTAGCACCTGAGATTTCCTTTTACTAGACTGGCCATGTATAGACGTGTCAGAAGCAACCTCTAATCCGTGATTAGTTAAAGAATTCATGCAAGCACTTGCCCTTCTTTTCCAACTACTGCCTCTACGACATTCCTTCTTTCCAACTTTAGACTCCTCCACTACAGCTGGGCCTAGATGGTCAGAAGAATCCTTTAACTGAACTACTGACATGCCTACCCCATTGGTGGATTGATTCCTAGATTTTCCGTACCCGCATCACAAAATACCTTGTGAGTAATGGCTCCTACAGCGTGCATAACTAAATCCTCTAGCCCGAGGTCACCTCTCCTTGCATGGAAAGTTGTAGGATTGTTGCCAAAATTATGTCTCGAGATCTGAGCAATCCCCTCGTTCGTGTGAAATGATTGGCTGCCTTTCTAATTTTCAGCTTCTTTGGAAACCTTGCGATAATGATCATCATCTTGGTTTGACTTGATTGATATTGCCCTTCGGCCACTCTCCGCCACCTTTCTCCTTCCCTTCAGCACCAATTGACTGAACTAACCTTCTATTGCTCGCCCTCAACCATGCACCATACTGCTGGCCAAAGTTGTCCACTGCATGCTATCCCATCTCCACCTTATCACACCTTCTAGCCCCATGCTTGATAGTACCATAGTGATAACAAAAGTTGGCCATCTTTTCATATATAAAAGGAATCCAATACTTTTCCTCATTAAGAGATATGAATCTGCCTCTAGCAATTGGTTTAGTGATGTCCAGCATAACTTTCACACGTAGAAACTTACCCAGTAGGTATCACTACCCTCTATATCCACCATGAGAACATTTCCCAAAGAACTTCCCAACTTTTTCCCCATGCTCGCAGACATGCCCTTGAATGGCATATGATGACATTGAATCCAAAAAGGTTCATAGCGAAATTGCATTTCAATGACAGACTCTGCACCTTCACAATCCTGTATACACAATAGACATTTATCAAAGGACCAATGACGTCCATTCAATACTCTTGTTTTTTCAGCTCTTGTTTTAAACTCAACCAAAAACTTATTTCTCTCCACCTCTTTAAAAATGACTTTCCCTTATGCATTCCAAACCTTAGGTAGAGTACTAATGAGGGCCCCCCTGCTTGTCTCCTTATCAGATATCAAACATATCATAATACAAAGCTTACTTTTCAATACTGATAAAGAAAGCTCTTCAGTACTAACCTCAATCTCCTGTTTTTCCTCATCTATTAACCTCAAACCCTCGTAGAGGGACGACAAATCACCATCAATCTGACCAATCTCCACAGACCAGAGTCTGAGAGAAAAGTTCTCAAAGTTTCCACGGGAAAACTTGAGAGAAAAACCTTACATTAAAGCCTATTGTGGATAGGAAAAGCCTTTTCTCATCTCGTTTCATTCCATCTTATTTTAATATCCAAACACCACAAACACAAACACTTTTTAATATCAAATCTTTTAACTTTTTCATCTAATCATTACAATTTTTTCAAAATTTTAAACAAAACATAAAAAACAATTCAATTTTTTCATATACCAAGATAAAAATAATATTAAAATATTATATTCTAATAAAATTTTAACTTGATAATATATTTATTCAATTTTTTCTCACTCCTTTATCAAAACTCCATAAAACATATTAATTCAAACCATCTCACTATTATTCATAAACTATTTCATCTCTATTCACAGATCATCTCATCTCATCTTACTATCCAAACCAGACCTAAATTGCTTGTCATGGACTCATGGTACTGTACCTATCTCAATAATTGATTCTTTCCCTCAAGGAAATATTAAAGGTAGATACTACAATTTAAGTGACCTTCTTAGCTCATTTACGTGGAAAACTAACGCTCATCCAGACTGGGCAATAAAATTCAAAGAAATTTATATATATCGATACTTTGAACATTCAAAAAACAAATGCTACGTCGGCTAATAAACAGGAAAAAAAATTAAACTGTTTTTTGCCACGACTGCAATAGAGTATGCTTTTTGCCACAATTAATTTATAAATTAACCAAAGAATCCAATTAGTGCTGATAAAAAGTCTACAATTTACAAGGACTTGTTAAATCCCACGAGTAAACCATCATTAACATGATCCAAACTGCTTGAACAAAAAGGAGACCATTTATAGTAATCGAAAATATCATATGCACATATATAGGACTAATCTCTATGAAATAAAGTCGTTGTGCATGGACCAGAAGATTTTTGTTGGCAATTACAATAGTTTCCAGGCAACGAGTTGGATTCCATAGTAAAAATTGAATTTCTCGGTGCCAAGAAAAATAGACCTAAGTTCGTTGTAAAAAACACAAAATATGTTGCTAACAAATAATTGTGATACGTTTTGTATTTTTTGCTATGAATTTAGATGGCGTAAAAAGTTATTTTTCTTGTAGTGAACTCCATTACAAATTGTATACCAGCCATGACCAACAATTGTTCAAGGTTGGGAATTGTATATATTGACATGTAATTGCAACAACATTAGTCATTGCAAATAGATCGCGACCCAACTAATTTGATCGTTCGTTGCTATATGGGTAGTGTTAACCACGACAACAATTCCCTTGTGATTCACATTTTTTTAATCTGTTAGCAACGACACTTTTTTCCTTACAAGTCCTGATTAGTTTTGCTAACATATATATATATATATATGTATGCTTAATTCCATGCAAATACAGGGTTCGATACTAATGTTCGGACTAGATAGGCAGGGTATATAGATTCAATGAGGCCACTGCCATGGAAATACACATTTTATATGCTTAAAAAATGCTTTTAACGTCCATTAAATTTAATAAATAAAAAAATCCAAGGCCGGTAGCTTCTCTCGGTGGCTTCTATCGGTGGGAGAAGCTTTTCCTTTTGTTTTTATCGATTATTGACCTGCTAATCATTTGAGAATGATAAAATTAAGGATAATAGTTAAAATTAATGATGAAGAATTAAATTTTTCATTATATCTTTATGATGCAAATTAGGAGGATGTTTCATAATTAGTAGAGCTATTTTAATTGATTATTATCTTTTTTTTTAATTTATTGCTTTCCTAGTTAGATTAGTATTTCCTAGTTTTATTCTATCTGCAATTCTTATTTCCTAGTTAGATTAGTATTTTATTTAATTTATTGGTTATTTAAGGATACAGGATGTACAATTAAAGGCACTTATTGAATGATTAATGAAATCGCATATTTGATCCTATGATGGGACTAGTCTGGTGAGACACCAGAAATCTATTAATTCATTTTCTTGAAAAGATTCCAACTTTATAGAGAGAGATTTTTTATTTTTCTCTTTTTGGCATTGACCGCTACAAAAAATCTGGCTTATTACAGTGATTTTTATATTGTTACAAAAAAAATTGTTGCAAAAGATAACCTATTACAACAATTTTTGAATCGTCGCTCAATTTTTAGCTTACTTTATTTTTGTATTTACAGAAAAAAAAAAGATATTTGCAATGATTTTAATCGCTATATATGTAAAAAAAAAAATGTTATAGCACTCAACTAACAGACGGAATTAGATCTGGGCACCAAATTTCTCGTTTCATTTTTCCCTACATTTCTTTCCTACTTCTCTAGTTCTCTCTATTCTCTCTTCTCCGAAATCACACAATTTCTTCCACACCATTTTAGAAGACCATTTCGCCCACCACCACCATTCGTTGTCGCCATGTCAGGTGGTTCTCTTTTCTTGCCCCCACGCCAATCTCGTTCTGGCCTCACCTCTCTCTCTCTCTTGGATTTCTCTATATCGCTGCCGCTAGAGGCACCGTTTGCCACCACCCACACCTCGACGACATCGCCAGTCCTCCGTCGGAGCCCCCTTCTTCTCCACGCCTAGCCAAGCAGCCCGATCCCTCCCTCTCTCCCTTGCTCTATTCGCAACCCACAACCCTCATGCGGTTTACTACTCTGCCACTCCCTTGTGAGTTTCGATCTTCTTTTCTTCTATTTTTCTTCACATTTTGCTAGAATATATATATATCTAGTATTTTGTCCCTTTGCTCTCATGATTTCCCATTTGTTACATTTCCGAGTCTCAAATCTATGTTCATTGATTTCAGATTGCTATCTTGTAACGGAAACCCTAACTTATTAGACAGTACTTGATCTGTTTATTCACCACCGTTGGTGTTTTCCTGTGTATGAACTATGAAGAACACTTTTTTAGAAATTTTCTATGTAATTTATTAATAAGAACACTATAATTAATTTGGATGTACAATATGCCTTCAAAATCAGTTCTCTTCACCAGCATTGTGCTTGGTTTTATAAAATCTCCTTCGTTATTTCTAACTATAAACAGGACTGTGTTTGATATTAATTGATATTGAGTATATTGGGTAGGTTGTGTAAATGCATCATGTCCATTAACTGTGTTTACATGATTAAATACACATTCATTCCTAGATCCTTGTATATACAATGCTATTAATCCATATTAGCATCATTTTTTATGTGTGCTATACAAATATTATGTTTCTTGCATAATCTCTTTGGTCCTTGAGTAATAGCTTGCAGTCATCATGCCTGGTTTATAAATCAATATATGTGCTTGTGCATCTAAATTAATTAATGCAGATCTATATATATATATATATGATTTTGGATTTTGCAATTGTAATATTTGAATAATGCCTATGCAGTAAAAGGAAATGCAATATTCAATACTCACAATATAGCATAGAATATCTATGGAATATTGCTATATTATTATATTGTCGTTTTCATCCCTTTAATTACTTTCTTTTAGCTTTTTGTTGAGACTTTCATTTCACCATGCACTACTCTTGTAAGGGGGGAAAGTAAAACTTAGTTGGCAAGTATAAGTTAATATTATTAAATTACAGCAAA
Organism: Carya illinoinensis; assembly: GCF_018687715.1. Classification (NCBI taxonomy): domain Eukaryota; kingdom Viridiplantae; phylum Streptophyta; class Magnoliopsida; order Fagales; family Juglandaceae; genus Carya; species Carya illinoinensis. The sequence continues at coordinate 13,771,212 of NC_056755.1, forward strand.
TTCAAAGATGAGAGACAGATAAAAGTTCGATAAACATGGAAGTGTGTTAAAACTTCACTGCATGAACATTGAAAGCAACTAATAATTAGGTGCACTGTATGTGTTTAAGGAATATGCATATAATGCATGCATGCATTATGTTTCATAATTAGGTGTCATATTTTGTTAAAGCTGGAAACATTACTTTTCATTATGTAACTTGCATGCATGATCTCAAGGAGCCATCAGTTTACATAACTATTTGTTTTTACTTGTTTGAAACCCCCAAGTGTGAAATGCCATTTGAACTTGCAGCCAGCTAGGCACCCATCGAAAGTTTCTAGCAGTAAATATTAACCAATATTTCTGCACCGAAAGAAGCCTCCTCTTGGTCAAGAAATGTTGGTGTTTTGTCCCCCATGGCTTCTCCTATAAAAGGAAATCATTTGCTGAAGATTAAATTCATTCTCACTGCGGTGAACGATCAAGCAGAGGGTTGAGGGCGAAATTTAGGTTCTGGGAAAACCCAGAACAAAGGGCCATTTTGAGAGATAGAGAATTGTTTATGAGTGTTTGTAATTTTGTACAAACATATTAAAAATACTAAGTTTCCACTTCAGTAGATGTAGGCAAGTTGCGGAACCACTTAAATATTGTCTCTATCTTCTTGTGTGATTTTTGGACATGCCAGAGATGCAACATTACTGTTATATTTCTATCCAGCACCATTTGATGTACCCTGGTTCACTATAGTTTGGGAGAAGGGATATAACCCAGGTTTTATTGTAGTCATGTTCTATGTATTCTGAAAACAGATAGATTAATATTTGTGGGAGTTGACTTTCAAATTATCCATTTATCTATCCTTGAAAATTGCATGAGTAGATTGTGTAAATAAATATTGTAGATTGTGTAGCTGTTTGTGTCCAGTTGTGTATACTGTGTTGTGGATTATGTCTAGGTGTATGTGTGATCCAAGGTTTTGTGTCCAAATAAGGAACTGGGAGTACAGATAAAATAAAATACTACTTTTTCTATGAGAATCTTAATGTGAACCATGACATAACTATCCATGTATAGATAAAATAAAAGAGGCATTTGTGGATGTACACTTGTGGATGTATTGGTTGTGACCCACAAGTTTTAACAAGAGGTTCAAAGATCAAGCTTTTATTTTCAATGTAATGTGTTAAGCTTTAACTATGAATGGATTTTTATTTTGTTTCTTGCAGGAAAACTTTCTCATGCTTTGTCCTACTCTACCTACTGAAGAGAAGGTTAAGTTCAAACTAGTTTTTGTATTTTTAGTAACTCCCTTGAGTCATTGTCGTGATTTGATGATTTTTACAGAGTGAGAGGAGAACTGAATAATGCCATTATTGGGCTTGGGGATGATGGGGGGGTATGGAGGTGGCTGGGTTCCTCTTGTTGCTCTTAAGAAGGTATTCTCAAGTACCTTGGAGTGTGTGTGTATGAATTTGATGAGGTATTTATATTGGACCAAACTGTGCATAACTTTTCTCATGAATAAGATTTCTAATGATTTATCTTCATGATGTTCAGTGTTGTTATGGAGGTCATGAGGATGCAATCAGTCCATCATTTGCTGGAGCCCATTCTAGAGCCTCTGATTCGTAAAGTGGTAAGTTTATCTTCTTTGCTAAGCTTATCTGTGATAATGGGCTGGACAGTTATATATTGAACTTAAAAAAATTGAGTTAGAAAATAATTTATCTCTGTCCATGCCAATTTGTTGAAAGATAAGATTGATATAGTCCTCAATATAGACCCTTTCTAAGCATCGGAGATGTGATATGCTACCATAGTATCATGGCCTTGTACGCTACAACTAACATGAATGTCAGCCCATTTTGTGATGACCCTCACAATTTTCTGCCACAAGTATCCTTCCATTGTGTGATGACTGTTCTCTTCTTCCTAAGAAAACATTCTAACCATATGATGTTTGAACATTGCTCGATTAGTTTTCTTCTTCCAAGCACGGGTGGAGACTGATATTCCTAAGAAAACTTCGTATGGTTGTTTTGTTTTCATGAAGAACCTTAGACACTTTGACATTCCATTTCTCTGCCACTGCTAGTTTTGTAGGGAATCTTTGTTTCCCCTAAAGGTTTTTGTTGCTTTTGAATCGAACAGGCTAGATATCAATCATTGTTTTTTCCAAAATGCAAGTCTTCATTTTTAGAAGATATTTAAATTGCTACAACATGCCAATATTTGTAGGAGTATTTAAAAGAAAACTGATACATTTGCATCTTTTATTTAGTTCCTGATAGAGGGAATTCCTGCAGATAAATTAGAATGGGTATGTTTTCGCATATGAAACATGACCTACTTGGTTTATTCCTTCCACCAATAACTCATCTCCAGTGAGAAGCAGAGGCAATTGGAGAAGAGTGGTGGGTCTCTTTAGCTTCTCCAAAATAGTAAAGAACCAAAACCATACAGCTTTTATCTCATAAGGAACATGGAGTTGAATTGGGTGACCGCTTAATTTTGGCACTTAGCCAAAATGGCCACTCCTAGGTAAGTAACATGGATTGAGAAATGATTCAAGTAACCCCAAGAGAGAAGTAAATAAATAGAAATGTTAAATATGAAAGAAACATGCCCAAAAATTGAATCAAACCCTGAAGAAGATTACATTAATAGAGTAAGTTAAATAATAAATCTACATCATGACACCAGTTTATATTTGAAGGACAAGTGGTAATTAATATGGTATTCGAGTAGAAGTGGTAAGTTCATTATTCTGTCCCTTCATTAATATAAGTGGTGATTTGTAATCAGAGGTTAAATTGATATTTCTGGTAGAGTTATGGTGTCAGAACTCCTTGTCATTGAATAAAGGTCTAGGCAAACGCCTTAATTATCAATTTGTAGCTAGGAATCTGCATGTGCAGCCAATGTATTTACTAGGATCTCCATTTCACCATTTCTTTGGAACCTGTTTGTCAACTTCCTTAAGTTCAAAAGCAAAAGCTTAGTCCCAAGATTTAAGGTGACAATGGAAATACACACAAAATCATCAACCTTACTTTTATTCCGTTTGCTTGCATTTGATTGTCTATGTATGGATCAAATTTCTACATGTTTTTTTATCAAAATCAGGGCAGTGCATCAAACTTTGGACCCTGTATTGGGGCAAAAAAAGATTGTATACTGGCAGTGTATGTGAATACAGTTTTAAGTTTGTAAGATATATTTTTTTTTTTCAAATTAAGAGAACTTAACAAAAAAGGTACAAAGATCATGCATCCTAGTACTTGAGTATGACATGGACATCATATGTAGGTAAAAGAAATAAAAAGAAGTTTTGTAATTGAAAACAACTAACTGGTTTATTCTTTTGTTGTATAATAAAAGTCTTACCTCTTAACTTCTGGGCACTGGATTTTGTGGCATTGGAAAATTTCAATGCAATGAGTAAGTAATCCATTTATTTGCAATGTCTTGGTGACTATCTCATTAATCTCCCAAATATTTTTTTTATTAAATTCTGAGTGATAATTGCTAAAAAAAGGCTCTTTAGTGGTTTGGGTTTTTGAAGAAAGGAAGTAACTAGCCTTCCATGGTATGTCACCCCAAACTTCTAGCTGGATTTTCCAATTTTTCCAAAAAGCTTAAAATGTTAAGATATAGGCACCAGAGTTTAATATCTGCCTTACTCAGTTGAATCCTTTGTGTTCCTCTCTTCCTTTTCTTCATGTGAGACTGACTCACAACTATTAATGTAGGTGTTGGCATGTCAAAATGCTGAGAGTTGCTCATGCTTTTGTTATTTAGCTCTGTTACCTTCATATGTGTATTTGAGGTGGCAATTGACTATAAACTTTCTTGGATGTAAACACTATCTTGTATGTTCTTATACTCTTAGGAAAGAGAGACCTGTATCTTGGAGGTAGGTGGCATTTCAACTCGACAAGATTGCTTGGGCTATTATCACACGCTCCATGTGATCTATGCCAAGCATGTGTTTTCTCTTTCTTCTGCTTGACTAGGCTTATATTTTACTGAGCTCTGTTGTTCATGGTTGGTAGTATATAGTTTTCTCTTTGCACTTTGATTGTAGGATTCCTATCATTGGAAGTAAAGACCTAGACTTGCATTGACTTTTTGTGGTGGTAACTTCTCATGGAGGTATCAAAAGTGTAAGTTGAAGTAATTTACAAGAAGTTAGTTGATTTTTGTATCATCTTGTATGTGAATGCACATTTGGAACTCCTCCATATTCTGTTTTTGTTTAAAATTTTAATTTTGTAATCTCATCAGAATATCATTTTAAAAATGTCTCGTTGACAAGTGATTGAAAAGTTGTGGTGGTCCTTTGGGTCTTTGACTCTTTACATTTTTATAGTGCTAGCTAAATGATGTCATTCATTTTATGGGTGTTCTGTATTTATAAGATCAAGCCATCCCATTTTTCTACTTAATGGGAACATATGTGAACGTTTAAAATTCCACACCTAAGATCTTTGAACGTTAGATTTCCTCCCTAAGAGATATTCTAACTAGAAATACTTGAACTCCAGATGATGTCCATGTCATATCTCGAGTGAAATCCCCTTACCATTGTCTATCTGAATTGTTGGGTGCAATTTAAAGAGAGAGAACACAATGAGGAGGAATCCAATGCATTTAAAGCAGCCCGAGAGCACGCTGCCCTTGTAGAGCTCTCGGGCTGCTTTAAATGCAATAGGCCTTCCACATTGTATTCTCTCTGATTTCTATTCTGTAATCCAATAAGCTAAATTTGGTCTCTCAATTCCATATTTCCAACTTTAGTGTCCATACATAGGCATATTTTTTTCTTTCATGAAAATGATGAATAGAAGGGTGGAATGCTGACATGAGATCTTGTATATGCTGCTTTCCTGTCATGAAGTGACTTCAATTGTTAGCTTTTTGCAATATCCAGCCTTTCTTTTTCTACTTTTAACATGAACTTACATTGCCTTTTATCATGAGCTACACAACAATCTAACTTGAGAAGCTCTAACATACAAAAATATGTTTCAGAAGGGCAGTGTAAGTGTGTTGCAGAGATAGCACTAAAAATAATGGCAAGTGATGCAAATTGTTTACCAAGGTGTCTTTACATTTTAATATTGTGCTTTGGTTATAGGCTATCCAACATAATGTATGTCGAGTTCTATCGAGTCGGAATATCCAAGCACAATGTTTTAGAACATGAAATCCCAAACTGTTTTGCCATTACCTTGAATTTGGATAGCCTTTGAGGGGAAGCCCTCACATACCGCACAATATTGCGGACTCTGATAATAGAATTGTCAACCTATTTTAACCCCTCAACAACCATCAGGTTGATTATATGAGCATAACATCGAACATGAATAAACTCGTTGTTGTGGATGACATCAGTTTTCACACTCGTATTTTGCTTAAACCATTCAATTGCAGTGTCATTGACACTGAGATTATCAGCTGCAATACATAGAACTTTTTGAATTTCCCAATCCTTTAAATAATCATCCATCAGTGCCTCAATAGATGCATCCTTATGATCAATACTTTTTTTGAATCCAATAATCCCCTCTTTCAAATTTCACTCACTGTCAATGTAGTGTGCTGTGATACACATGTAGGAAATGTTTTGTACGGGAGTCCATGTGTCAATCGTATATGACACTCTCTGGCTAGTGGTAATAAACATTTTCTTCATCTCTGTCTTCTCTTTTGCATGTCTCTTCATACAATCCCGCATTACTGTATACCGTGATGACAATGGAAATCGTGGCTCAATAGTCTTGGCAAACTTTTGGAAGCCACTTTTCTCGACTGTGGTAAAAGGCATCTTATGTTCAATTATCATCTCTACAAGCATATCCCTCAACAATTTCTCACTATATTGAGGGATGCTCATTTTCTTAATCTGTGTACCATCAGTGACCGTAGAAGTTTCGTAACTGAGCTTGGTTTGATTAGTGTCTACCAATCCCTTCTCTATTTTATACCGTTGGCAACCATTAAGATGGACTATCATGACAGAGGTGCCTTGCTTCTTTAAATGACATCCACAAAGTTGCCCATAGTGGTCGCATATCGCATGTGGGTTCTCACGATCACCAAGAATCTTGGTGAAATGTTCCCATGTCCAAGACATTTTTTTAGTAGTTTGTGGCTGAGGTGGCCTTGCAGGTGGAGGTGGTAGATCCGGATCATCCCCAATACCTATCTCCTCATTCTCATTAAACTCATCTACATCTTCTATATCTACTGGGAGTGAGAATCGACTACTTGCACAAGAAGTAGCTGATATAGAAGTGGTTCTAGATCTCAATGTTGGTGTTGGTGACGGAATTGTGGCATTTGGATTCCATTCTAACCTTCCACTAGGTGAAGCATCCATCCAAATCTATCAAAAATAAAATAAAATAAACAATTACTATAAATAAAAAAATAAAAAAAAGTGAAGAATGTTTAAGAATTGGTGATATTATCTATAAAAATTGTACATAAAAATTGAGTATTATCTATAAAAAAAAATAAAAAAGTAATATATAGAAGTTCGAGATGTCATTTTAAAGATAAGAAAGAATTCAAAAGTCATGCAAACATTGCAAAGTAACGTATATAATTACATGTATATTTAAAGTAAGATGGCGATGCAATTATAAATTAGAAATAATAATTAAATAAACCTTTCCTTCTAGACTTTATTATCAAACATCAAACTAGAAAGAAATCACGAGGACAAAGAAAAAAAAAAGCAACATTCATATATGGTGGATGAATAATTTAGAAGAAACCTAACATTTCTTAGAAAAGTTTATGGTGATTATCAATTACAACAAGCTAGATCAAAACTGAGATCAGAGAATGTAGTGTTGAGCTTGTGGCAAACAAAAACTTGAAAATTAATATCATAGGTCCTGAAAGGTGAACTATATATATATGAGGATACAAAGCTACAAGAATGAGAAGGTTGGAAATTTATAGTGGTTTCAAACTTTCAAGGCTGGCCAAGTTTTATTCAGTTTTGTCACAACTCATTGATATTGCTGCTGATCAGGTCAGGTCCGCCTTGATTCTAGAGATGCATGTTCTACATGACTCCTCACCCTGATCTTATGGACTATGAAGCGTGCAACACGTGCCATAGTGTACAAAAAATCAAATTACTTTATCTAATCTGCTACCCTCAGTTAATCATGTTAATGGAGGCCGGAGGCTAGAGACTAGTTCACTTGTGTATTAATTGCTATAATTCAACAAGTTTTGCTGATAAGATCTTTCTCTAATGTTTTGATGGAATTGGATGGTACAATATAGTTGAATTTAGAGCCTGACTTTATAGAAGTCAAAAAGCCCAACTCTAATTTAGGCTTTGAAGTCAGAGTCAAGTTTGGAGGGCCGCTCGGGTTGGATAAAAAAACTTAAAAATAAACCTATATACAATAATGGGCAATTTACATACAATACAATTCATTAGAAAAAAACCTAAATACAATGGTTATTAAAATAATACCTACATCTATAATGTAAATTAAAGGACATCATCATGCAATCAAAAACACCTAAATCTATAGAATCATAAACATTAAAAAATAATCACGCATGCAACAACACAAAACTTAAATGCACACACATGCAAAGTGCAAAGTATAAACAATCAACATCACACAAGAACACACACTAATGATATTGCAAAATACAAAGTTACAATATAGAGTTAGGTACCAAATCCCACCACTCACACACAAAGCACCATTCCTCGTGTCAAAACATTAAGCTCAAGAAAAGAAACCATCGGAAAAGCACATTACACTTCAAACCTCTCTTCCACCTCTCTATACCGAAACCCATCTCTCATTTCCAGCTTGCATGTAACTAATAACCAAAGTCAATAACATTATATAATTACATGTAACTAATTATGTAAATGTTATTAGAAATTATATGATAAATTATATGTAAATTTTAGGCGTTAGCATACATATGGCCTTTGAGGCATTTATTCAAACAGTTTGCACTCATCTTCCATTTCCACCTCAACAACAAACCATCACCTATTGTGTGATGTCCCTAATTCTCAGGTACGGACACGTGGAAATCAAGACATCAGGATGATGACAATGCGAGTTACACATCCTATCAATAAATGCCAAGTGTGTGTACATGCAACATGTGTAAGACAAAAGACGTAGCAGATAAGTTAAAGTCAGTGAACTAAATACCAGAATTGCTTAAATACAAATTTGCTTAAATACAAGCGTATCAAAAATTTCTACAGTTATTCAGCAAAACATAATATAAACCAAACTACATAATTCAAAAGCGGGAAAACAATTCCCTATATGAAAGTAAGTGGCACCCAATCACTCCTCCGGCAGAGCCGTATCCTCAGGTTCAACCTCATTATCTGCATCAAATCTACGGTACCGCAAGTAAGTAATAATCCAAACAAACCACGAGATCAAAATGCATTCATGCAACAACAAAAATGCATAAACATGATGCCAAATGCATGAGACCCAAAAATTATCATTTTCCAAAAATGAATAATTTTCCACATACGCCAAAATCTCATTTGGCCCAAAACATTTCGATTAAAATGTCGGCCATTTTTTCAGAAAATGACCCAACATAAAATCCAAATTTTTTTCAGAAAATGTCCCACATATATCCATCAACCAATTCTCACTATTTTCTCATAAAATGACTCATTATCCATTTATCAAAACCAAAATCCAATTTTAATCTGTATGCACCATGATCTCCTATAGGGATCATTTGTACACCCTAACTCCCTTCGCCACACCACGGGTAACGACCATGCATGTGATTTCATAAAGAGCGATGCCTAGTTTCGCACCCAGCACGTTCTTAGCCAAGCATCCTCTAGCCCCCGCCAGCAGAAGGGCCAAGGAATTGGCACGAGAGCGTTACCATCCCGTCATATCCCATTGTCGCCTAGTGACAACCCAAGGGACATCACTGTGATGATCCGCTTTCGCGTGTATTTTCACTGAAAGGTTGTTTTTATTTTAATTAATATATTAGTTTATTTATTTTAATTTATTGCGTTTTAAAATTGTTTTTTTAATTTAATTGATGTTGTGTTTTATCTCTTTTAGTTGTTTACGGTTTTTAATCTCGTTTCGGCGGATTTGTTTCGTTTTCCCGGAGTGAGGATTGGACCTAATTTCTTTTTGCATCTTTTTCCTTTTTCCTTTTTTCTTTTTGCTTTTTCCTTTTTCTTTTTTTTTTCTTTTCTTCTTCTTTCTTTTTCTTTTTTTTTTCTTTTCTTCTTCTTTTCTTTTTCTTCTTCCCCGTCCCGAGCGTCGACTCTCTCTCTCTCCTCACCCACGCCGGAGCTGCTTCTGCCCTCGACCCGCCGCCGTCCGGCTCACCGCCCCCACCGGTCGACTCCTCTCCCTCTGGCGCACCTCACCACCAATTCCCAGCCCCATCCGGCCGGCCGTTTGGTCGGAAAACCCCCTTAAAGCCTACACGGTTTTTGCCTCGATCCGCCGCCGTCGATCCACCTCCGGCCACCATTTCTTCACCACTTCATCACCGGTCCCTTTCCGTCCTAACCCACCTATTTTCGGCCTCGAACGACCACCGGAATAGCTCCCACGAGCTAGCTTTCCTTTTTGGGAAATTCGGCCTCTCTCCGGCGTTTTCGCCGCCACCCACGGCCAACCACCACTTCCAATAGCTTCACAATCATCCCTAGACCATTCCCTATCAATCCCAAGCCCTGGTTTGTCCCCGTTCAAAAGTGGGTATTCCGCAACCCACGGCCACAGTGAATTTTCACTGTAACGTTGCTTTTTCTCCGCCGTTTGCAACGCCGAGTGTTTTCTAAAATTACCGTATAGCGCTGTAAGTATTTTCCAAATCCTATTTTCAGATTTAAATATATATTGCTCATTCAATAATTTTATCTGCTGGTTGGTTGATTCCGGACTGAGTCAGAGGAGTTCGGGGGTCGGATGGATGGAGGACGGAGTTGCTTGTTTATTTGATATATGTTGGTTGTTTATTTTTGTGCATTGATATGGCATTACATGGTACATGCATGTGTGTTTTTGTTTAACTGTGAAAAGCCTGTTTATTGGCGTAAGTGGACTTACGGGTGCGTGTGTATCACGACCCCAAGCCGGGATGGGGTATTATCTCGGTGGAGCTCCTCTGGTCACTCAGGAGTGGAATAAACTGAGTGACGTCCCCTGAGTTGTCGCTGGGCGACGACGAGAGCGGGGGCTAGGGGTTGCTTGGCTACGAACGCGCCGGGCGCGGAACCGGGCATCGCCCTACGCACCGACTCCGTGGCCCTTCACTGGTGAGGGCTAGAGGATGCTTGGCTACTAACACGCGGGGCGTGGAACTGGCCATCGCTCGTTAGGTGTCACATGTGTAGTGTACTCTGCGGTGTGGCACTGGAGCCAGGGTGTGCGGATGACCCCTAGGGGAGGTCATGGTGCATACGGATAAATATGGTTTTTGGTTTGAGACAGTTGTTGAGGCCAAATGCAACTTTTGGCGTGGTTTTTTCGAAACGATGTGTTTTTGGGCCAGATGGGATTTTTGGCGTGTGTGGAAAATTATGTTTTTGGGATTTGTGCATTGGGCATGCTTCATGCTTTTTGTTTGAGTTCTATGTCTTTTTATCTGATGGTGTTTGGGTTTTACTTACCTGCGGTACCATTTTTGGTTCCGTAACTTTTGGTGCAGGTTTTGAGGATGAGGAGGAGGAGGCTGAGCCCGAGGATGTGGCTCCGCCGGGTTGCTGATGTTATGCTTTGTTTTTTGGTTTAAAACTATGTTAGTGTTTTGTAATATTTTATGTATGTTTTGAACAACTTGTAATACGTTAAGAAAAATTTTGGTACTTAGTTATATGACTTTCGTTATCCGCTGCGTGTTTCTTCGTGCACATATGTTGCCTTTGCACACACTTGGCACCCGTCGTTAGGGTGGTGACCCGGGTTGTCACCATCCGGACGTCTCGATTTCCCCGTGTCCGTGCGTGGGGATTTGGGGGCGTCACAGGTGGTATCAGAGCGGTTTGATTCTGGGTAAAACCACATGTCCCGTAGGCAGTACCAGAATGCTTTTAAAGTTGTGTTTTGAAAATTATGTTAAGTAAAGTTATTTGATTTGTTTTAATTGTTTTATTTGTTTTATTTGTTTTATTTGTTTGAGCTTGTTTGTTTGTTTTTATTTATTTGGTTATGTTTTTTGCAAGTTGGTTTCTTTTGTTTTCTGTGATGTGGTGTTGGTCTGTGGTTCTGTTTTTGTTTGTTGTTGGTTTTATTTGTTTTTTTTTGTTTTCTGAAAGGGGGTCAAAGGTTGTGGTGATAGGAAAAAAAAATGGGGAGACCAAGGAAATCTACTCAGGAGCCACGGGACAATACCTCAAGGGATGACTCCATAGTCGAAGCAATACGACAGATGACGGAGTTTATGCAGCAGAATATTAGGCCACAACAGGCAGGGCCTTGGCCACAAGGAGGACCTTGGCCACCACAAGGGGGTCCCTAGCCACAACAAGGAGGGCCTTGTCCACAGCAAGGAGGGTTTTGGCCACAACCAGGAGGTCCTTGGCCACAACCAGGAGGTCCTTGGCCACATCAGGGAGGGCCTTGGATGTATCCGGGAGGGTCCAGTAGCATGGTGCAAGCCGGATGCACCTATGAGCGCTTCCTGGTGCACAGAACTCCACACTTCACTGGAGAAGAGGATCCACTTCAAGTTGGAAAATGGATCAAAGATCTGGAAAGAACATTTGAGGTGTGTGGTTGCACCGAGGCACAACAGGTACTCTACGCCAGCTATCTCTTGCAAGGCACTGCGTCTGATTGGTGGGATACTAAGAGGGTGATGCTGGAATCAGAATTGGGGTCTTTCGCTGCTGTGACCTGGCAGCACTTCAAGAAGGAGTTTAATGACCGCTTCTTCCCCGCAGCGGTAAGGAAGCAAAAGGCAAGAGAGTTCTCAAACCTGGTCCAAGGGGGCGCGACAGTGGAACAATACGCCCGGAGATTCATAGAACTTGGGCGATTTGCTCCTCACCTTATCACCACCGAGGAGATGCGAGCTGATCGTTTTCAGGAGGGCCTACGCCATGACATACGCCGTATGGTGGTCAGCCATCGGATATCCACCTTTCAGGAATTAGTGGATGTGGCCACCCTTGTGGAGCGAGAAAACAATCTGAGTATGGGCTCCCCTCCAGGGCATAAGAGACGGAGTTTTTCTGGTGAAGGAAGCAGCTCGGGTTCGCCCCAAAAATTTGTTCAGCGGACCGAAACTTGACCTCAAACGTCCTCAGGTGTTCGTATGGGAGGACGGGTACCAATTTGTGGAGCATGCAATAGAGCTCATGAGGGCGAGTGTCGGGTGAGTAGTGGACCCCAATGTTACCGGTGCGGCCAAGTGGGACATATTGCTCGGGATTGCCCCGTCAGAGTTCAAGGAAGCCGTGGAGGTAGACACGGTGGAAGAACCAACTCGAGACAAGCAGTGCAAGCCCGGGTTTATGCTATCACACCCGGAGAGGTGGATGATGAGGCGTCAGCGACCCATGATGCTGGAGTAATTACAGGTATGGATTAATTTAATTTTAAGTTGGATTTAATTTTGGTGTATTTGGTTTCTCTTTTGTTTTTTGGATTTCATGGGTTGTGTGTTTGGTTCAGGAAGAGTCTGTTTGTATGAGTTTTATGCTTGCACTTTGTTTGATTCCAGTGCGTCGCAGTCATTTGTATCTTCCACGTTTGCTCGGGTGTGTAATTTGGTTACGGAACCGTTGCCGAAGTCTATGGTAGTGGCTCTACCCGATGGTGAAATGGTGTGGTGTTCCAAGGTTGCTTTGGGATGCCCGTTAAATTTTGAGGGAAGGTTCTTGGATGTTGATTTGGTGGTGTTTAAGCTGTTGGGTTTTGATATCATCCTCAGGATGGATTGGCTATACCGATATTCTGCGAGTATTAATTGCAGAAGTCGGATAATTAGCTTTCAGCTTCCAGATGGTGATTGTCTGGAATTTGCAGGGAGTAAGTTAAAAGAAAAGCCGATAATTATATCGGCAATTCAAGCAAAAAGGGAGATTGCATGGGGAGCGGATGCATTCTTGGTTCAGATGGTGTCCACGCCGTCCAAGGAGAAGTCTTTGGCAGACATTCCAGTTGTGGAAGAATTCCCCGATGTGTTTGTGGATGACTTGCCCGGACTACCCCCTGTGCGGGAAATGGAATTTATTATAGACTTGGAACCTGGAGCGGCTCCTGTGCATAAAGCTCCTTATCGCATGGCACCAGCTGAATTAAAAGAGTTGAAGACTCAGTTACAAGAGCTGGTAGAGAAGGGATTTGTTCAGCCTAGTACTTCACCGTGGGGTGCACCAGTTTTGTTTGTTAAAAAGAAAGATGGAACCCTCCGTATGTGCATAGATTATCGGGAATTGAATAAGGTGACCATCAAAAATAAATATCCTCTCCCGCGGATAGATGATTTATTTGATCAGCTTCAAGGAGCAGCCGTGTTCTCTAAAATTGATCTGAGGTCGGGATACTACCAGCTGAGGATCAGAGACAAGGATGTGCCTAAAAATGCTTTCAGGTCGAGGTATGGGCATTATGAATTTAAGGTGATGCCGTCTGGGTTAGCTAATGCCCCTGCTGCTTTCATGGATTTAATGAATCGAGTATTTCGACCTTATCTGGATTCCTTTGTGGTAGTATTCATCGATGATATTCTGATTTATTCCCGAGATGTTGAAGAGCATGTGTATCATCTTCGTCTGGTACTTGGGAAATTGAGAGAACACCAATTGTACGCCAAGCTCAGCAAGTGTGAATTCTGGTTGGAAGAAGTTAAATTTCTTGGGCATGTAATTTCCCGAGACGGAGTGGCTGTTGATCCTAGTAAGGTAGAAGCCATTTTGTCATGGCAGCGCCCGACTACAGTGCGTGAGATCCGGAGTTTCTTGGGGCTCGCCGGGTACTACCAAAGATTTGTAGAGGGATTTGCTCGCTTATCCGGACCTCTCACAGCTTTGACTCAAAAAAAATATAGAATTTGTTTGGTCAGATAAGTGTGAGAGAAGCTTCCAAGAATTAATGAACAGGTTGACGACGGCACCAGTGTTAGCGCTCCCAGAACTGCATAAGCCTTTCGTAGTCTTCAGTGATGCGTTTAAGTTTGGTTTGGGTTGTGTCCTTATGCAAGAAGGACGGGTTGTAGCCTATGCATCTCGTCAGCTAAAGGACCATGAGAAGAATTATCCAACGCACGATTTAGAATTGGCTGCGATTGTTTTTGCTCTCAAGATCTGGCGGCACTTCTTGTATGGGGAAGCTTGTGAGGTATTTACTGATCACAAGAGCTTGAAGCATTTGTTTTCCCAGAAAAATCTGAATATGAGGCAGAGGCGATGGTTAGAGCTAATCAGTGACTATCAGTGTGAGATCAAGTACCATCTGGGGAAGGCTAATATAGTTGCTGATGCTTTGAGCCGGAAGTCGCACTTGGAAGATGAAGCCGAGCCGTCAGAATTGGATTCGTTGCTTTGTAGGATGAGAAGGCTCCTTATTGAGAGTTCGCAGCAAGAAGAGATTTTATCTTCAGTTCTGGATATTCGGGTAACCGATTTTGAAGAATTGAAGACTCTTCAAAGGAAGGATCCGAAGCTGCTGAATATCAGAAAAAGAGTCAGAAAATCTCGAGGGCCATTGCATTATAGCATGGATAACGATGGGATACTTTGGTTTCGAGATCGCAGAGTGGTTCCAAAGGACTCAGAATTCAAGGAGCGGATCATGGCGGAAGCTCATGTGGCCCCTTATTCAGTTCATCTCGGCAGAACAAAGATGTATCGGGACTTGAAGAAAAATTACTGGTGGGATGGAATGAAAAAGGATATTGCCCTATATGTTGAGAAATGCCACACATACCGTCAAGTGAAGGCCGAGCATCAGAGACCTGCAGGTATGCTCCAACCCCTCCCTATTCCCGAGTGGAAATGGGATGACATCACGATGGACTTTGTAGTGGGTTTGCCGAGAACGCCTAGTGGTAAAAATTCTGTTTGGGTGATTGTTGACCGGTTAACGAAAAGTGCTCATTTCCTGCCTGTTAATAACACCGACTCTTTGGGTAAGTTGACCCACTTGTATGTCAAGGAGATAGTGCGGCTGCACGGCATACCAAAAGAGTATAGTGTCGGATCGAGACCCGAGGTTCACGTCGCAGTTCTGGAAGAGTTTGCAGGTAGCTTTGGGTACTAAGTTGAAGTTCAGTACTGCATATCACCCGCAGACAAACGGCCAATCAGAGCGCACAATACAGATCCTTGAAGACATGTTGCGAGCATGTGTCATGGAATTTCAGGGGAGTTGGGAAAACCATTTGCCGCTCATCAAGTTTGCGTATAATAATAGCTTCCATGCGACCATTCAGATGGCTCCTTATGAAGCTCTTTATGGGAGAAAGTGCAGGTCGCCCTTGTGTTGGGATGAAGTCGGGGAGAGTAGGATAATTGGACCCGAAATGATTCAAGAGATGCAAAGCCAAGTCCGGATCATCAGAGATAAAATGGCGGCAGCTCAGAGTCGCCAGAAAAGTTACGCTGATACCAGGAGGAGAGAGTTATCTTTTGAAGTTGGTGATTGGGTTTACCTTAAAGTCTCTCCCATGAGAGGTGTTAAGTGTTTTGGTAAGAAAAGGAAGCTAGATCCGAGGTATGTCGGCCCTTTTCAGATTCTGGAGAAGGTAGGGTCCGTCGCCTATAGAGTTGCTTTACCAGGATATTTTGGGGATATTCATGATGTCTTCCATGTATCATCCCTGAAGAAGAGTTTTGGACAGCAAGAGCCACGCTTCGTTGACCCAGCGGGTATTCAGTTGCAACCGGATCTCACTTTTGAAGTTGTTCTGTCGCAGATCATGGATTGGAAGGAGCAACAGTTGAGGTCCAAGACGATACCTTTAGTTAAGGTGGCTTGGGGAGATCCGTTAGCTCAAGACTTCTCTTGGGAGCGAGTAGCGGACATGAGGGAGCAGTACCCGTACTTGTTTGAAGGATGAAGGTATGTATCCTAATCTTGGTCACAGATGGTTTGTGTGTTTTTATGTGGCTTCTTTAAGTTGGTGGTTGATCTTGCAAATTTCGAGGACGAAATTTGTTTTTAAGGGGGGGAGGATGTGTTGACCCGCTTTCGCGTGTATTTTCACTGAAAGGTTGTTTTTATTTTAATTAATATATTAGTTTATTTATTTTAATTTATTGCGTTTTAAAATTGTTTTTTTAATTTAATTGATGTTGTGTTTTATTTCTTTTAGCTGTTTACGGTTTTTAATCTCGTTTCGGCGGATTTGTTTCGTTTTCCCGGAGTGAGGATTGGACCTCATTTCTTTTTGCATCTTTTTCCTTTTTCCTTTTTCTTTTTTTTTTTTCTTTTCTTCTTCTTTCTTTTTCTTTTTTTTCTTTTCTTCTTCTTTTCTTTTTCTTCTTCCCCATCCCAAGCGTCGACTCTCTATCTCTCCTCACCCACGCCGGCTGCTTCTGCCCTCGACCCGCCGCCGTCCGGCCGATGTGCGGCTCACCCCCCCACCGGTCGACTCCTCTCCCTCTGGCGCACCTCACCACCAATTCTCAGCCCCATCCGGCCGGCCGTTTGGCTGGAAAACCCCCTTAAAGCCTACACGGTTTTTGCCTCGATCCGCCGCCGTCGCTCTACCTCCGGCCACCATTTCTTCACCACTTCATCATCGGTCCCTTTCCGTCCTAACCCACCTATTTTCGGCCTCCAACGACCACCGGAACAGCTCCCACGAGCTAGCTTTCCTTTTTGAAAAATCCGGCCTCTCTCCGGCGTTTTCGCCGCCACCCACGACCAACCACCACTTCCAATAGCTTCACAATCATCCCTAGACTATTCCCTATCAATCCCAAGCCCTGGTTTGTCCCCGTTCAAAAGTGGGTATTTCGCAACCCACGACCACAGTGAATTTTCACTGTAACGTTGCTTTTTCTCCGCCGTTTGCAACGCCGAGTGTTTTCTAAAATTACCGTATAGCGCTGTAAGTATTTTCCAAACCCTATTTTCAGATTTAAATATATATTGCTCATTCAATAATTTTATGTGCTGGTTGGTTGGTTCCAGATTGAGTCCGAGGAGTTCGGGGGTCGGATGGATGGAGGACGGAGTTGCTTGTTTATTTGATATATGTTGGTTGTTTATTTTTGTGCATTGATATGGCATTACATGGTGCATGCACATGTGTTTTTGTTTAACTGTGAAAAGCCTGTTTATTGGCGTAAGTGGACTTACGGGTGCGTGTGTATCATGACCCCAAGCCGGGATGGGGTATTATCTCAGTGGAGCTCCTTTGGTCACTTGGGAGCGGAATAAACTGAGTGACGTCCCCTGAGTTGTCGCTGGGCGACGACGGGAGCGAGGGCCAGGGGTTGCTTGGCTACGAACGCGCCGGGAGCGGAACCGGGCATCGCCCCTACGCACCGACTCCGTGGCCCTTCACTGGTGAGGGCTAGAGGATGCTTGGCTACGAACACGCGGGGCGTGGAACTGGGCATCGCCCGTTAGGTGTCACATGCGTAGTGGTACTCTGCGGTGTGGCACTGGAGCCAGGGTGTGCGGATGACCCCTAGGGGAGGTCATGGTGCATACGGATAAATATGGTTTTTGGTTTGAGACGGTTGTTAAGGCCAAATGCGACTTTTGGCGTGGTTTTTTGGAAACGATGTGTTTTTGGGCCAGATGAGATTTTTGGCGTGTGTGGAAAATTATGTTTTTGGGATTTGTGCATTGGGCATGCTTCATGCTTTTTGTTTGAGTTCTATGTCTTTTTATCTGGTGGTGTTTGGGTTTTACTTACCTGCGGTACCATTTTTGGTTTCGTAGCTTTTGGTGCAGGTTTTGAGGATGAGGAGGAGGAGGCTGAGCCCGAGGATGCGGCTCCGCCGGGTTGCTGATGTTATGCTTTGTTTTTTGGTTTAAAACTATGTTAGTGTTTTGTAATATTTTATGTATGTTTTGACCAGCTTGCAATACGTTAAGAAAAATTCTGGTACTTAGTTATATGACTTTCGTTATCCGTGTTTCTTCGTGCACATATGTTGCATTTGCACACACTTGGCACCCGTTGTTAGGGTGGTGACCCGGGTTGTCACCATCCGGACGTCTCGATTTTCCCGTGTCCGTGCGTGGGGATTTGGGGGCGTCACAATCACTCAGTATATTCTGCTCTCGAATGAGCAGATGAGCTCTATCGAGATAATGTCTCATCTCGGATTCGGATCGTGATACACACACACACCCAAAAATCCATTTCTCACCTGAAAACTCAATTTTCAAATATACACATGAACATGCATACAATTATGCGGAAATCCAGTTTTCATTTTACAAACATGAACATGTGTGCACTATGCAATGTATGACACGAAACAAATATCCAACAACCAACAAATCTCAACATCAACCAATTACACAAACAACTCCGTTCTCCATTCCAACCGACCCTCAACTCCTCAGACTCAGTTCGGCACAACCAACTAATTTCATAGAATATTTATTAATGCAAAATATATTTAAATCTCAATAGTTATTCAGAAAATACTTACAGTGCTTTAAAGGCACCACTGAAAGATCACCCACTCGATTTAACACCCAAAAGTTTGCTTGAAAATAAATCACCCAAAATTTACAATTTTTGAGATTAAAATAGGTTTAAAAAACAAGTAAATTTGAAATAATATTTTCGTGGAAATAAATGGCTGATTTACTAGAATAAAATTAGAAGACGATGGTTGGAAGATGAGGTTCACGGCATGAGGAAAATAACCAAGAAAAATCCAAAGCAAAGCTCATGGCTAGACCAAAACAGGGCACTAAAATGGAACTAGAACAAGTCTTGGTTTTGAGGCCAAATCAATTGAAAATGCAAGCTTTCTAATCAAAATCATGAATCACGAAAAATACTAAGGGAAAAAGAGAGAAAACTAAGCATGAAAATGGGGCAAAAATAGAGCACGACCACATGGTTTTGGGGAAGAAAAAGTGGAAATACAAAGGGAATTTCACAAGCAAAAATTTCAGAAATACCAAGGGAAAAATAGAGAGAGAAATGGGCATGGAGGCTCACATTCGAACCTGCACAAACTAGCAAAAATAGAGGAAAAATAAATGCAAGAGGGAAGGGTAATGCACGGTTTTTAACAGCCAAAAGGAAAAAGAAAACTTGGAGATGAAAATGCAAGCTAATACTCAAATGAAAATGGAGGAGGAGCTTCGGCACAAAGGTTGAAGATGAAGCAAAAATTTTCCAAGGAAGAAGAAGCTGCCCGTCGGCACAGCATGGGAAGAAAAAGAAAGGAAATTGAAGAAAGAAGAAACCAAACTACACTAGATGAAGAAGATGAATGGAGCTGTGTAGCAAGAGATGAAACGAAATGAAATAAAGAAGAAAAGAAGGAAGCAGCGGCACAAGAAATTTCAAAAGAAGAAGAAAAGCGTCAGTGGTGAAGAAGGAGAGGTTGTTCGGTGTAGGCGAGAGGAAGAGGTTCCTAGGGTTTTCACCCTTGATCAAAACGCATAGCAGAATAAAAGGGCTAGACAGAATTCAACACGGGTTGGGCCTAAAATGAATGGGCCAAAAACAAAGGAAAACCCACTAGAAACAAGCCCAAACCGAAAATAGATGGTCCACAAAATAAAAAGGCACAATAACATAAATTAAAGACAAATAAAAGCACTACAACTAAAGATTTATAAAATAAAATAATCAAAACCCAACAATAGAATAATTTAAACTAAATAGTGTTGAACCCAAGGTTTCAAGTTTTGTGTAATTATATATCTACACATGAATTTTGATGATAACAAATGAATTCAAAGAATATAGAAGTCTCAAGCTCAAGATGTCTATACAATGGAGTCAAGCACATCAAGGAAACAAACATGAGCAAGAAGGGAACAAGTTCACATTAGAGTTATAGAGTAATGTTGTAAATCTCTTCAAAATTCGAAATTAGAATTAAGGCTCAAAATTAATATTTTATCATAAAGTATTAAAATACATTTTCCACATGTGCATGAATTTTTTGAAAATTAAATTTGAAAATTTTGAAAGATGATTGATTGTCATCTTTCACATGTGCATACCTTAATTAAAGGGTTGAACTTTGAAAATATTAAAAATGATTAATTGTTATCTTTTACATGTGCATGTTTTATTTGAATATTTTCAAAAGTAATTGATGTTTTTTTTTACTTATGTAAAAGGTAGATGATTTTGTTTGAAATATTTGAAAAGTAAAGTGTGCTCCTTTTGTCATATGCAGAAAGTAAAAGATTAGGTTTGATTTTTTTGAAAAGTAAAGTGTGCTCCTTTTGTCATATGCCAAAAGCAAAAGATTAAGTTTGAAGTTTTTGAAAAATGAATGATGTTGTCTTTGACAATTGAAAAAGAAAAACCTTTTATTTAAATTTTTTGAAAAAATGAATAATGTTGTCTTTGACATGTGAATTTTTTTAATTTGAATATAAAGTCTCATATGCCTATAAATAGATCATTTGAGAGCTTCACATTTACAACACCAAGAGCATACAACATTCATTCAAAGCTTTCATTCTCTCTTCTCTAAGCATTGAGCCTTAATCCTTATTCATTTTGAGAGATATAGTTTACGCTGTATTATTATTATTTCACTCATTGAGGAGTGTTTTCTGATAATCTACCTACTATTAGCTCTTGTATCAGAAAAAATGTGTGTATAACCCTTGTGTGTGTAGAAAGTATTCTACACGGGAAATAGTTGAATCACCACGTGTAAAGTGATTGCAAGTGTAGAGGGTGTTCTATACGGATCCTTTGTAACGGTGTTGTTCAAGGTTGTTTCTATCTCCACTTGAAGGAGGTTGAATATTGAATTTGGGAATCGTCAAGGGGTAGCTCGAGGCGAGGACGTAGGCAGTGGGGCCGAACCTCGTTAACATATTGAGTTTGCTTCTTTCTTACCCTTACTCTTTATATTTATTGCTATTTCATATTTTGTTTATATTTTATATTATATATTTGATTTATAATTGTTATTTTTTTAATACAACTCAATTCACCCCCCCTCTTGTGTTAGTTATTTGGGCAACAATTGGTATCAGAGCTAAGAGCTCTATTATAAGATTAACTATCTTTTGAGTTAAGATCTTATGGCTAACATTGCAGCTTCATTTGGTGAAAGTCAATCTAGCAGTCGGCCTCCACTCTTTTGTGGAGATAATTACTTATTCTGAAAAGTTAGAATATGAATATTTCTTCATGCTCAAGGTAGAGAAATCTGGAAATGTATTGTAAATAGACCTTATATTCCAACAAAAGCGGTTGATGGAGTAAAGGTCAAAAAGGAAGAAGAAGAGTTTGATCGTGAAGATGATAGACTTTATAATTTAAATTTAACTGCTATGAATTTATTATATAATACTCTTAATGGAAATGAGTTTAATAGAATAATGAATTGCGCTACGGCAAAGGAAATTTGGGATAACTTGGAAGTAACATATGAAGGAACTTCGCAAGTCAATGAATCAAAAATTTACATTCTTACTCATGAATATGAAATGTTTAAATGAATGATGATGAATCTATTTCTACTATACACATTCATTTTACTAACATCATAAACAGTTTGACAGCTCTTGGCAAAGTTTATTTCAAGGTGGAGATAGTAAGAAAAATTCTCAACTCTTTACCAAAACATTGGGAATCAAAAGTTACAGTGATTCTTGAAACTTGAAGTTAATGAACTCATCGGGTCACTTATCACCCATGAGTACACGTTGGAAAGAGGAGAAGAAGAAAGAAAGCCAAAAAAGAGCTTAGCAGTTAAAGCTGTTCCTCATGAAAGTGAAAGTGATGAAGATGAAGAAATTGCGATGATAACAAGAAGAATTCAGAGGTTCTTCAAGAAAAATAAAATTCATCCGAGGAAATCTTTCAAAAAGAAAGATTCAGGTAAAAATGACACTTTAATTTGTTATAAATGCAATAAACCTGGTCATATCAAACCAGATTGTCCTCTGCTAAAGAAAGATCGAAACAAGGGCAAGAAAGTAATAAAAACTACATGGGATGATTATTCAAGTAACTCAGATAGTGAAGCAAGTAATGGAGAATCAACAAATCTTTGTCTTATGGCTAAATATGACATTGAGGTAACAAATCTTGATAATATTGAAGATCCTTCATATGAAGAATTGCAAAATATTTTAGAAGAGGTATACGAGGAATTTGAAAAATTGGGTATTAAGTATATTGCTTTGAAAAAGAAAAATTCTTCTCTAACAAACGAAATTGATATTTTAAGAAAAGAAAGTATCATTTTGAAAGATGAAAATCTTGAATTAAATAAGAAAAAAACCGATTTAGAAAATATTGTTGAAAACTTTACGAATGGAAAAAAAAAATTAAAAAAACTTCTTGGTAGTCAAAAATGTGTTTTTGACAAGGCAGGTTTGGGATATATGCCAAAACAAAAATACAAACCTTATAAATTTTTTTTTTTTTATAATCCTTCTACATCAAAGACTAATATTCAAAATTCTTTTTATAAAAATCATTTTGTCAAAAAAAGATATTATTATAATCATTCAAGTTCTTCATATATGTCACATGCTATTTGCAATTTTTGTAATAGAAATGGTCATAATTATCATACTTGCCCTATTAGAAGAAATCATACAATGACTATAAGGGCTATATGGGTACCTAAAAATCTTGTTTCTTCTAATACTAATAAATAAAGGACCCAAAGAACTTGGGTACCAAGAAAAATCATTTTAATTGTTTTTATAGGTATGCATGAAGTCATTCACAAGAAAAAACAAGTAGTTTTTAGATAGTGGATGTTCAAGACACATAACGGGAGACAAGACTAAGTTCTTTGATCTTAGATCTAAAGAAGAAGGACACGTGACATTTGGAGACAACTCGAAAGGGAAGATCGTAAGAATAAGTAAAATTGGTAATGAATCTTCTCTTATAATTGAAGATGTTCTACTTGTTGAAGGTCTAAAACATAATCTTTTGAACATAAGTCAATTATGTGATAAAGGATTTACAGTTACTTTCAAAATGGATAAATGCATTATTTTGAATGATCATGATTGTAATATTTGTTTTATTGTTTTTAGAAGTAACAATGTTTATACAATCGATTTTGAAGGAATTACCTCACAAGATGTAATTTATTTTTCAGTTCAAAATAAAACTAGTTGGTTATAGCATAGAAGACTAGTTCATGTCAACATGGAACTTATTTCCAAACTTTCAAAAAATGATCTTGTGAGAGGTTTACCAAAAACATATTTTCTTAAAGACAAAATTTGTGATGCATGCCAATTTGGTAAACAAACAAAAATTTCTTTTAAAACCAAGAAACATATTTTCACTACTAGACCATTGTAACTGATATACATGGAGATTTCTGGACCAAATAGAGTTGCAAGTTTAGGAGGAAAATATTATGCATTTGTTATTGTTAATGATTTCTCTAGATATACTTGGGTCATCTTTCTTACTCATAAAGATGAGGCACATAATGCCTTTACCAAGTTATGCAAGAGAATTCAAAATGAAAAGGGTTATACTATTTCAAGTATCCGAAGTGATAGGGGAAAAGAGTTTGTTAATAAAAATATTGAAACCTTTTGTGATGAAAACGGTTTTATGCATAATTTTCTGCTCCTCGAACTCCTCAACAAAATGGGGTAGTAGAGAGGAAAAATAGATCTCTTCAAGAGATGGCAAGAACAATGCTCAATGAGAATAACTTGCCTAGTTATTTTTGAGCCGAAGCGGTAAGTACTGCATGTTATGTTATAAATAGAGTTATGCTAAGGTCAAAGTTAGATAAAACCCCCTATGAGCTTCGGAATGAGAAAAAGCCCAACATTGATTACTTTCATGTATTTGGATGCAAATGTTTTATTTTGAATGACAGGGATAATTTAGGCAAGTTTGATGCAAAATCTGATGAAGGTATTTTTCTCGGGTATTCTACTAATAGTAAAGCTTATAGAATATTCAATAAAAAGACTTTGACTATACAAGAATCTATGCATGTAGTATTTAATGAATCTAATTCTCCACTCTCCAAGAAATCTATTGATGAAGAAACAGGAGGTATAAATAACACGGAAAGTCTCAATCTCAACAAAGAGAACACAATAGAAGAAGTTCAACATAGAACCATCAGGAAAGATCATCAAAATTTAATACAAGATGCAACTAAACAGTGAAAATTTGTGAAAGATCATCCGGTGGAACAAATTTTGGGAGAACCTTCACGAGGTGTAAGTACTCGATCATCTCTTAGAAATATTTGCAATCATATTGCTTTTCTATCTCAGATTGAATCCAAAAATATTGCAATCATACTTCTTGATGAATCTTGGATTCTAGCTATGCAAGAAGAGTTGAATCAATTTGAAAGAAATGATGTTTGGATACTTGTTCCTAGACCCAAAAATCATATTATTATTGGAACAAAATGGGTTTTTAGAAACAAGAAAGATGAGTCTGGAGTCATTACTAGAAATAAGGCTCAACTTGTAGCCCAAGGTTTTAATTAAGAAGAAGGAATCAATTATGATGAGACATATGCACCAGTCGCAAGATTAGAAGCTATTTGAATGCTACTTGAATATGCTTGTTATAAAGATTTCAAACATTTTCAAATGGATGTTAAAAGTACGTTCTTAAATGGTTTTATAAATGAAGATGTATATGTTGAGCAACCTCGAGATTTTAAAAATCATATTTCCCTAAATCATATTTTCAAACTCACAAAAGCACTATATAGACTTAAACAAGCTCCTAGAGCTTGGTACGAGAGACTCAGTGGTTTCTTGATTGAAAAAGGTTTTTCAAGAGGAAAAATCGACACAACTCTTTTCATTAAATATGAAAATAATGATATTCTTTTGATTCAGATTTATGTTGAAAATATAATATTCGGTGCTACTAATGAAAATACATGTCAAGTTTTTGCTAAGACTATGCAAGAAGAATTTGAGATGAGCATGATGAGAGAACTTACATTATTTCTCGGATTGTAAATTAAGCAAGCAAAAAGTGGGACATTCATCAATCAATCAAAATATATTAAGCAATTACTGAAGAAGTTTAGGATGGAAAGTGCTAAGGAAATTGGAACACCAATAACCCCATCAACTAAACTTGATAAAGATGAATTCGGTAAGCCAGTTGACTCGAAAATATATCGAGGTATGATTGGTAGCTTATTATATTTAACAGCCAGTAGACCAGATATTATGTTTAGTGTATGCTTATGTGCAGGATTTCAATCATCTCCAAAAGAATCACATTTAATTGCAGTTAAGCGCATTCTTAGATATTTTAGTGGTACAATTAACCTAGGGTTATGGTACCCTAAGCACACATCTTTCGATCTAATCAACTACACAGATGCAGATTATGCTGGCTGTAAAATAGATCGAAAAAGCACTAGTGGAACATGCCATTTCTTAGGTCTTGCACTACTTTCCTAGTTTAGTAAAAAATAAAATTCTGTTGCACTATCTACTGCTGAGGTAGAATATGTTGCTGCGGGTAGTTGTTGTGCTCAAGTTCTCTACATGAAGCAATAACTTGAAGATTTTAAACTCATGTATAATCACATTCCAATCAAATGTGATAATACAAATGCTATAAATTTTTCAAAGAACCCAATACAACATTCTAGAACTAAGCATATTGAAATAAGATATCATTTTCTTCTAGATTATATGCAGAAAAGTGATATAATACTAGAGTTCACAAACACACACGATCAGTTAGCAGATATTTTCACAAAACCTTTACCAGAAGATAGATTATGTATGATCAGAAGAGAAATGGGTATGATACATGCTATGAATATCTCTTAAAAGATAGATCAGAGTCAATAAAAATAGAGATAGATTTTTTAAATACTTTTACATAAACTTGAGATTCTTAGCCTCATGTTTGAGACGTTCATTCTCTTCATACAATATTATGTCATCCCTATCCATGGGAACTGGCAAGCGAAATAAAGAATCTAACAGATATTTCAATTGTTTATTCTTCTGCCAAATGATTCATTCCCTTATGTGAGACTCTTGAACAATTCGTTAAAGTACAACAATTTGTTCTTTGAGCTTTTCAACTTCATAATTTTTGGCTTGTAGCCATTGGAAAAAAGCAACAATAGAGGAAGAGTAACGAGTCTCAAGACTCACCAAGTCATAAATAGCATCAGAATCTGACTTATTAGCCAAATTATTATTTTCTTGCTGCAACATGGCACCAATGGCAGCTGCAGAAAGAACAGGAGGTTGAGATGCAGAATACCTCATAGATGGATCTAGAGAAATGTTAGAAGAATGAGCCATTGAGAAAAGAATAGAAGACTTAAAACGAGAATGTTGAAAGAATGCAGATGAGTTATAGAGATGAGAAGAAAACTTGATGCGGATTAAATGAACTTTAAGACTGATTTTATAGAGATAGCATAAAGAATCAGGCGAGCTATCATCCAAGTCAAAGAGCAATGTGATTTTTTTTCCCGATCGGTGAAAATGACATTTTTTTAGAAACTCGGAGCCTTCAATCTCATTTGTCAACAACATGAGGCGATTTTTTCAAATCTCCAGCCATACTTGTCGGGTCACGGATGGATCCAATTTTCTTTTTCAACTATCTACAGTGTCTACTAACGCACCGTTTTCTTCAGTCCATTTACTTGTTGCAGATCCTTTTTAATGATGCCAAAAGGGGGAAAAGTGTTAGACTAGAATATTAACATTATTTGAATTGCTAAACTTGTTATATATGTGTGGAATTATATTTATACTTTTGCTTGAAAAACTAACGCACATTCTCAGGGGGAGTTTAAGTATTAATACAGGCTTCAAGTTCTATCAAGTATTTGTCATCATAAAAAATGGGGAGATTGTTGAACCCAAGGTTTTAAGTTTTGTGTAATTATATATCTATACATGACTTTTGATGATAACAAATGAATTCAGAGAATAAAGAAATCTCAAACTCAAGATGTCTACACAATGGAGTTAAGCACATCAAGGAAACAAGCATGAGCAAGAAGGGAACAAGTTCACACTAAAGTTATAGAGTAATGTTGTAAATCTCTTCAAAGTTCAAAATTAGGATTAAGGCTCAAAATTAATATTTTATCATAACGCATTAAAATACATTTTCCACATGTGCATGAATTTTTAGAAAATTAAATTTGAAAATTTTGAAAGATGATTGATTGTCATCTTTCACATGTGCATACCTTGATTAAAGGGTTGAATTTTGAAAATATTAAAGATGATTGATTGTCATCTTTCACATGTGCATATTTTATTTGAATATTTTTAAAAGTGGTTGATGTTTTTTTTGACTTATGCAAAAGGTAGATGATTTTGTTTGAAATATTTGAAAAGTAAAGTGTGCTCATTTTGTCATATGCAAAAAATAAAATATTAGGTTTGATTTTTTTGAAAAGTAAAGTGTGCTCCTTTTATCATATGCCAAAAGTAAAAAATTAGGTTTGAAGTTTTTGAAAAATGAATGATGCTGTCTTTGGCAATTGAAAAAGAAGAACCTTTTATTTGAATTTTTTAAAAAAGTGAATGATGTTGTTTTTGACATGTGAATCTTTTTTAATTTGAATATGAAGTCTCATATGCCTATAAATAGATCATTTGAGAGCTTCACATTCACAATACCAAGAGCATACAATATTCATTCAAAGTTTTCATTTTCTATTCTCTAAGTATTGTGCCTTAATCCTTATTCATTTTGAGAGATATAGTTTACGCTGTATTGTTCTTATTTCACTCATTGAGGAGTGTTTTCTGATAACTTACCCACTATCAGCTCTTGTATCAGAAAAAGAGTGTGTATAACCCTTGTGCATGTAGAAAGTGTTCTACACGGAGAATAGTTGAATCACCACGTGTAAAGTGATTGCAAGTGTAGAAGGTGTTCTAAATGGATCTTTTGTAGCGGTGTTGTTCAAAGGTGTAATAGGTTTCTATCTCCACCTGAAAGAGGTTGAATAGTAAATTTGAGAATTCTCAAGGGGTAGCTTGAGGCAAGGTTGTGGGCAGTGGGGTCGAATCTCGTTAACATACTGAATTTGCTTCTCTCATACCCTTACTCTTTATATTTATTGCTATTCCATATTTTGTTTATATTTTATATTATATATTTGATTTATAATTGTTATTTTTTTAATACAACTCAATTCACCCCCCTTTTGTGTTAGTTATCTGGGTAACAAATAGCAATTTAAATACAAAACAATAATTAATATCAATAAAGCACATCAAAATAAATTCCATACTTAGAAATCATAAAATAACACAATGAAAGTCATGCTAAATTTAAAACAAGAGAACCAATATTAATAATAAATAAAATAATCATTCATTAAAAATATATGTAAATACATGGTATCACATACTGTATTGATTCCTAAATACATTCAGCCATTTCCACACCTTTATAAGTATATCCACAATTCCCAAATTAAAAATGAAAACCCTAAAATTATCAATTAAAATGGTGGTGCAGGCGACACTGTGAAGATGGCGATAAGACAAATGGTGGACCATGCGGCATAGCTATGACGGCGGCACCAAGTAGAAATGAAATGGGGATGAAATGGTGTAGGTCTTCTTTACGAAAAAGAAATGAAACGACGGTGAAATCCACTTGAGACAGTGAGAGACAAGAGGAGAGAATACGAGAGACTGAGATTTGAGAACCAAACAGCCCAAAGAAGAAGAAATGAAGTGGAAAGGGCCATGGGACGGGGGTCTTCTATATGTAGCAAAACGACATCGTTCCTATTTAAAGGAACGTCGTCATTTAACTTAGGAATAAAAAAACACAGATGCAAAACAGAGTGTCTTTGATTCCAACTCTGTTTTCATTTTCAGAGTGTCTCCGATTCTGACTTCAAATTCCAACCACTCCAACTTTGACGGAGTCGGAATCAAAATGGAGTTTGGACGGAATCAGAATTCTCAAAAATTTGTACAGCTCTACTTTTTACAAAGACTCTTTTTGGAAAAAATTATTTTAAATTCCTATTCGAGTTTGATAGCCTAGATGCCCTTAAAAAAAGGAAAAAGAAAGAAAGAAAAACTAAACAGGAGAAAGCACATAAAATCTAAGAGGAGGTCCATAGAAAAAAAACCTAGGTAAACTCCATCTAATTCTCCTACCCACATTCCTCAAGAGACTAAACCATGTACTGAGAAATAGTAGATAAAACACTGACAATGATGGCATAATGAAATTGAAAACACAGACAATGATAGCATAATTAATGGATTTTCTTCCAATTTACGTTACCATATAAAAGAAGAATCACTTGCAGAAATAGTATAGAAAATGCAGACAAAGATAGCAAGACGGAAGACTTAGGCATAGTTTTGATACGTACCAAAATCCTTTCAAGTCATTCTATCTCTTCTTATCTTATCTCAACTCAATATCCAAACACCACAAATAAAAATATTTTTCAATTTCAAATATTTATTTTTTTTGATTTAATCATTGCAACTTTTCCATAAAACTTCTAAACAAATTATAAAAAATAATTCAATTTTTTTAAATTTCAAAATAAAAATAATATTAAAAAGTTATATTCTAATAATATTTTAACTTAATAATATTTTTATTCAATTTTTTTTATCTCATTTTTCAAAACCCCATAAAACATATTAACTCAAACATTTTACTACTATTTACAAATCATTTTACTATTATCTACCGACAATCTCGTCTCACTATCCAAATGAGACTATACAAATCATCCGCGTACACTTGTTGCTAGGTAGTATCCCCACCTATAGCAAGACAACCTTCCTGCTCCCTCAAAACCCTATGCACAACTTTAGAAAGAATGTTCAAGAGTTTCTATTGGGGCTTCATGAAAGAAAGAAAAAAAATAACCTAACATCCAAGGCCTGGGACATGATGATGATATGTCTTCCAAAGGAGTCAGTAGGTTTGGGACTCCCAAGATTGTCCGATTGATATCAACAGAGCCTACATAGCCAAGTTGGGATGGGCTATTTTGAGGAAAAAATTACTCTAATTTGGTGTGTCCAAGCTTTAAATCACAAATACTTGAAGGGGAGAATCCTAGTGAATGCTGAAAGATCTTTCCAGGCTTCATGGATATGGAAGAGCATATATATATATATATATAGTGATCTAGAAAATCATAAACCTCGGCGGGCTTCCCATTTAGAAATCCAAGATCCAAATAAACGTTTTCGAGTGGCAAACATGCATTTGATAATAAACTGCCCAATAGCGTCCTTAGAATTCACTTTCCACGAGAGCCAATTAATTAGGATGAAGTGAGATGGGTGATCATCCCATTCACATAAGTGGACAACACAATCAAGTCAGTCGCCTAGCTTTCTCTTGGACTAGAAGAACCAAACTTGGCTACAATACCAAGGAAAACTAAAGGCTAAGGAATGGTAAAAGCTCGAGTGCACACATTCACGGGAGATTGAAGCTACTGCATGCTATGGAAGCTGGTTCCATGGGGAGTCCTTCCCATCAGGTAAATACATAAGCTTAGAGGAGGAAATGCAATATTGTCCCTTTTGTGGAGCACTTTCGAAGACCTTACAACACTACTGTGGATTGGATCGAGATTATTTTAAACTTTATCTCTTTACTTATTATCCGTGCTTCAGATGTTAATCAATTTCTGTTGTTTGTAGTTATTTCAAAATGGATATATAACGCGGTATTTGAGGAATATATATGAAGGTTCCCAATATATTGATGTTGGTAAATATGGTCAAGAAAACCTATGGAGACCATATTAAGGAAGCTTGAAAAAATACTCTCCAATTGAAGATGGTGGAGCAATGGTCACCACCCCTCGAGACCACAACAAGCTAAACTTGATGTAGCAATTTGGAATGACTTCCAAATGTTAGCTGTCATGTGCGATGACAACGAAAAGCATGTTTAGATTGTTTCAAGCGACCTGAATAACCCAAGCGCTGGGGAAGCTAAAGCGACTGTAAACAATTAGATCAAGTGCCAATCATATTGCGCACAACATTGCAAAATGGGTAGTTTCCAAAAAATTTTTAGGAAACATTCCCATCCAATCCTTACCCAACCATCTTTTGAACCAAGTTTTCATTTGAATCCCCCTTGATTTAGCACTCTTTGAGTGGGCTTTTACTTTTGTCTTGTAATTTGCTCAAAAAAAAAAATTATACTTGAACACAACCCCAACAACAAGAAGAATATAAAATTGAAAAATAATATTTATAGTTGTAAAATGCGCAAGCGTCGTTCAATTCCTTTGAAAAAAGTGAGTAAATAAGGAATCTATATGAAAAAATTAATTTATAATAGTGGTTCCTACTCTTTTTCAAAACGATTGTGTGGCGTTTGCGTACTCCATAACTGTATGTAACGTTATTCTATAAAATTTGATGTTGGGATTTATATTAAAGGAAAAGTTGAAAGAAAGTGCTTTCCATAAGCTTATTATTTATTGAAAGAAATAGACACACCCCTTTATAATGATCTTTACCTTCAACTTAATTTATCATTTTTCCCATGTATATACTTCAAACGATATTCGTCATTTTCATGATTATAAAGGTAACTTCCATCGTCGTGGCCTCTCCATCGGCAATTTGATTCCCCCCAATCTTCTGTGAGGAAATCGTTATCAACAAAAAATGCATCAAAGACCCGATGTCCACCTGACCACCATAAGTTGCAAAAGAAAAGTATGGTGCCTAGATAGTTGAGCTGAAAGTGCCACTCAAACTCCTCATTTGGAATCCCATAACACTATTGGTGGAGGAGAAGATGTCTAGCTCGGATGGAAGGTATTTTGGAATCCCATAACACTATTGTCCATTCTATTTATGTATGGCTTGGTTCTCTTTGTCAAATGACTAAACGGCCCAAACAGTTGTCTCATCGAGATGGTATGATTCTTGAGGCCTTGAGGATAAAACTGGTTGCCCCAAATGTTCCTTCTTGCAGAGTAGTAAGGTGGGCTAAGCCACCGTCAGGGTGGCATAAATTAAATACGGATGGTAGCAGTCTTGGCAATCCAGGTTCTTGTGGTATTGGGGGGATAATTCGTAACGAGTTAGGACAACATGTCCAGGTTTATGCTTCACATGTTGGTCTTGGCTCTAACAATAAAGCAGAACTTATGGCGCTTCTTCAATGTTTGAGAATTTGTAAAGCTTTAAATATCACTAAGGTGATTGTTGAAATGGATTCAAAGGTGGTAATCTCTTGGTGGATGAGAGGAAGATGTGGTGTATGGTATCTAGAGGATTTTTGGGAGGATATTATGGAGCTGACCCAAACTATTCAATGCCAATTTCAACATGTTTTACGCGAAGGTAATAGAGTGGCGGGTTGGTTAGCCAAATCTGGGGCTTCAGGGGAGGAGTTGGTTTTCTATACTCATTGTAGTATGCCTCGGTTTTTGCTAGGGTTGATCCGTTTGGATAGTTTAGGCCTCCCATCTTTAAGATGTTAGGTCTGGTTGTTTTTCTTGTCTTATAGGGTTGTCGTTATTTTACTTGGAGTTTGGTTCTTTTGGTTTTTTTATTTTTCGTGATTTGTTTTTTGTTGCCATGGTATTCCTCCGCCAAAAGTGAGGGTTATTAATATATATGGGAGGGGGTCACTCTTGGACATGTGTCCTTCCGCTCTTCTTAAAAAAAAAAAAAAACAAAAACAAGGAGATGACAGATGCCAAGATCGTTATCTTTCGATTTACTATGAGCTCCTAGGGTTTCGTTTGATAATTAGCCATTTTGTATATGAACATGATACTTGAAGAGACTAAAGGGGGTGACTAGTGATTGACCCATGCAAAGGGCCAAGACCAGCAACATTTTAAAACTGTGAAAAGGACTCATCATATTTCCTTTTGTTTGGTTTTATAATTGTCTAAGGGTCTCTAATATAGGCATATATAAAGATATACTGTAAGTCAATACTGTTGAAGATAATTTCAAATCATGAATTTGATTTAATTATTATTTTGATTTGATTTCATGATAAATTGATTTGAATTTCACAATTATCAAATTAAGAGATCAGAATTTTATAATGATCAAGATCTTTACCCAATCTTATCCCTATTTAATCTTCCTATCAATAGGGACATATGTTTTGTATTCAATCATAATTTTTTGATAGAAAATAGACTTCATTTTTTTAAATGAAACCAAACTTACAGCTGTGACTAATAAATATAGAGAAAAACCAAAATTACAAGCCAAACTAATCATCTATTTGGAGCATCCTTGCATACAAATTTCTTTGTGACGGACATTATCTTAACTTCTATAAGCTCTCTAATGACAAACGTTCTGAGATATGAGACTATGTAAAAATAGAGATATCAAGGGAGGACAAGGTGGCCATGCCACATGCACGTTTTATGATGACAAAGAATGAGATGATGGATTTTTGTAAATAGTTGCAAGGTGTGAAGTTGTTAGATGGTTATGTTTCAAATATCAGTGGATATGTGAGCCCTAATGACTGGAAAATTAGTAGACTGAAAAGTAATGACTGTCACATATTTTTACAGAAGTTATTACTGGTGGGAATTCGTAGGAAGTTGACATCTAATGTACGTGTTACCATATCCAAACTCTGTATGTTTTTCAAGGATTTGTGTGCTCAGGTAATAAATAGAAATATGTTGCGGAAGATTGAAAATGACATTACTACTATACTATGTAAATTCGAGTAGATTTTTCCATCATCACTTTTTAATGTAATGGCCCATTTAGCAACACATTTATCTTAGGAGGTACTGTTTGGTGGACCAGTGTAGTTTTGTTGGATCTATCTAGTTGAAAGATATTTGGGTCGACTAAAGTGCATTGTTGGGAATAAAGCCAGAGTTAAGGGTTTAATAGCAGAAGCCTATATACACAATGAATGGTTGATATTTTACTCTCTATATCTCATGCTATTGAGACACGATTTAATTTTCAAGAGTGAAATGCTGATCTTGCTACTCCCTTGGGTGCACAAATGGGTTACGATTTAATTAATGAAGAGTTGGGTAAAGTTTTGTGGTACGTGTTGAATAATTGCCGGGAGATTGATGACTATCTCAGGTATGTTGTTGCATGCTTCGAATAATTCTAGTTAAAAAAGTTTAACTTTTGTGCTTAAAATAATATTCTTTTGCACTTATATACATTGAGCACATGGACAAACTTAGAACAAAAGGAGTAGAGAATATAGAGGCAAGACATGAAGAAGAATTTTCCAGATGGTTTGAACAACATGTATGAACTAAAATTACATATATGGTAGATTTTGGAACTTTTAATTCTTGGTAACTTTTAATAAGTATATTCTATTTGAATTGTAAGATTTTGGAACAACGTGCTCGTGATGACAAATCAATTTCTCTTGTATTGCATACATTGACCCGTGGTCTCTCAAACAGATCACTTCGATACACTGCATGTATGGTTTGAGGTTATTGATTCCATACTCTGTACCGTGAACGTAATAGAAAGATGCAAAACTGTGGTGTGTTGGTCGAGGAGAGTCATGAAACATATGATATTGACTATTATAGTGTCATACGTGATATTATCGGATTAAAATATCTGGGTGAGTTTGTAACATATGTCTTTAAATGTGATTGGTGGGATCTAGGCAATGGTCGGGTTTTGATACATAGGGATAATTATTTTACGAGTGTCAATACTGCATCTAAATGGTACGAAGATGATCCATTCGTATTGGCTTGTCAAGCTACCCGAGTCTATTACTTGATTGATCCCATGAAAGACGCTAATGAAGATATTGGAGAGATAACTTGGTGAGTCATATAAAAATTTATCCATTGAAATATATATGAAGCAGGAACGAGTGCGGATCATGAGAATAGTAAAGATGAAGATGACACTTTGATTGTATAGGCCTACCAGGAAGATGGAGAGGGTATTAATTAACTTATTTGTTGACCTTGGTGCACTCGAGTTACTCCCCTTATGTAAAGATTACATCCCACCCGTCCATCTTGACTTGTTCGTATTAAATGGTCATTCAATTGAAGTGAGTGAGGAAGAAGAAGAATAATAATAATAATCCAGGGAGAAAGTGGATAAGGAGGACGAAAAAGAGGTTGATGATGATGATGAAGATGTTATGAGTGAGATTTTGAAACAAGCATGGAAAATACATATGAGGATGAAGAATAAAAGTACTAAATATTTTATTCATATAGATGACTATACAATATTATACTTTTCATAACTTCTTCTAATTAATTCTTTTATCATATTAATTATTTTTAAGGATGCCGCCAAAACGACAATGAAGAAATGTGCCTCTTCTGCCAAGTCCCAAACCCGTTGAAGACTCCCCACCTGAGGAATCTGCTCCTGAAAAAGTTAACACGTAAGAGACAGATAGCCAGTCAAAACCTACCAGTAAGGAAATGTTGTTGATAATTAATTATATTTTAATACTCTCAATAACTATATAACTATAATTGTACTATTATCTATTTGTTGATGCATCTGCTCGTTGCGGTCATGACTATACAAGTGGCATCTCTTTTAAGAAAAATAGAAAACATAGAAAAATCAAGGTCACCATTCCTGATAACTCCACTGGGAGAGTGGATGATAGACGATTGGAGGAAGTGTTGTCATGACCACTTCAAAAAGTTTGAGACATTGGATGAGGCTGCGCAGTCCCCTTTCTAGTAGATGAAGTTAGATGATTGGAGGAAATGTTGTGATCTTTACGCAAGTTCAGATTATTAGGTATTCTAGATTTATATCCTTTAATTATTTACATTTATATTCGTTCTATATATTATATGTATATATATTATAATTAACATTCTTAATTATTTTGTAGTACTTAAGTTCTAGAAATGCACAGAATAGATCTGCTCTAACTATCCACCATCATGCCGATTCAAAGTCATTCCATTGTCTTGCTGATAAAATGGTAATTGCTAATAAAATGGTAATTAATAAATTATAGAAATTCATTTATTTTTCTGATATCCTTTTATTTAAGTAGTAACATTATCTTTTAAAATTGCTAATATAGTTTTGTTAGAAATGTGATGATCTTGAAAATTTTTTTCTCATTCATGTCTATGCTGCTGCTTACACTAATGAGTGTAGTGAGTGGACGGATCCTGCCGCTGCAGATAATTATGTAAGCGGTGTTAATTTTGTTAAATAAATTATTTAACATGTGAATAATTTATTTTTTATTTGTATTTCTTTAAATACGTTACTTATTAACATAGACATATTCACGCAGTGCTCGGGACCACGTCTAGTATGGTAAGAGGTTTGAGATGATCTTTCAAGCATCCTGTTCATCCTCCTCAATCTCATCGACTGCACAAATTAATAATCTTACCAATGATTTAGAAGTAGCACAGTGAGAAAATGAGTATATGAGGTCAAGACAGTAATAGTTAGAGTCTCTCTTGGAGTGACAATATCATTTTGATATGCGTTTGCAGGAGTAGTAGAGAGACTAAGAGGAAAGAATGCACAGTGAAGTCCAAGAACAAGTGCAAAAGGGAGATGATGGTCCAAATGAAGCATGTTATGTCATTGTAGCAGAATTGCGGTGGGTGATGAAAGAAGAATAAATGAATTTGATCAATTTTATTATTGTATATAACTTTTAATATCTAATTTTATAACTCTATAAGACATTGTTAGTTGTTAAATTGATGGTATAATATGATACATTTTGTATATTTTTTTAATTTTATGAAATTAGTATTTCTGATCTGTATGTTGAATTTAAATAAAAAATGTTCGAACATTAGTTCACATTCGAACCAACGTTTGAACATAATTACACAAAATTACGACATAATGTTCGAATGTACTCACCCTCAAACGAACAAAACGCTCGAATGCTTAAACGATTAACATTCCAACAAACCTCCGCACGTACCACTTGTGTTCGAAAGCTTGTTCGTTAACATTCGAACTAACGTTCGAACGTTATATCCACTACGTTCAAATATTGGTCCGTTAACGTTTGAACATAAATTCGAACGTATATTGTAGTTAATGTTCAGATGTATAAACGTTCGAATGTAAATATGATACGTTCGAACAATAATCAACAAATGTCAACTCCTGTCGTTCGAATGTCAATCAGTTGGGTTGACGTTTGAATGTTCGGTTGTACGTTTGAATGTTACATCAAACGGAATACCTTCAACCGTCACTAAAAATATTATTGGTGACGGTTGAATAGTAAACTGTCATCACTTATTTTATGTGACGCACATTAGATGATAGTCGTGGTGACGGTTTAAATGTCTTTAGTGATGTTTTGGTCATTTTTTTATAACAGTTTCCTCTATCACAAAAGATAAATTGTGTTGTTGTGTTATTATATATAAAAGATAAACTGTAAGTAAATAAATGCTCCCAAGAAGGAAATCATGAATGCCCCCTAGTAAATAAAAAGAACCAATATAAGTAAGAGGACTTAAGAAATTAAATTAACAATGTTGTATTAATTGTGTGGTTGTTAAATACTTTAAAAACAAAATGGAACTAATATGGTTAAGAAATAATTAGTTTATAAAGAAGACAGAGAGTGGATATATGAAAAATTTAATAGCATATATTTTTCTATTAAAAAATTCTATGTACAGTTATTTTTACGTATTTTTTGTATATTTTACTAATGTAATTAGTTACATCATTTTTTAAAAATAGAAAATAACTGCTTTGGCCAATTATATTAGTGAAGTACACAAAAATGATTGTATGTAGCAGAACTCTTTTTCTATATATATAGGGGAAGTTTCTAATTAATTAATTTCTATGACAAAGCAGTTTTTAGATAAATTTACAAAAAACATATTCTTAAAATTTTGAGATAGAGAAATTGGTAAGAAATTTGAGAGGACTAGATTGTTATATATGGTAACCAAGTTAATGGTGAGTATAAGGTGCATAATAATTGGTCATTAAATGGGATTTAATAGACATTTATGATACACATTATAGTCATAATTAATCAAGTTTATTGCATTTTTTAAGAAGTGCACAGTATCCCATAACTTTTATCAAAAAATTTATGTGCAATCGCTTTTATATATTTTTTGCATACTCTATTAATTTGATTGGCTGCATCATTTTTTTTTTTAATATAATAACTTCTATCTATTTTCAGTGTAACGTGGGAAGGCCCGTTCTTTCTACCTTGAGCGATCCTTTTATTTATCTTGGGATATCCTTTTGTGTCCTAGCTAGTTTAAAAGTTTGTGAATACCTTGAAAGAATTTTCGTCCCCCTTAATTCCAAGTATTGATGGGATGCTCATATTGATTTGGGTAAATAGAGTTTTATATTCTTGTGTCTTGACCTTTGGATTTTAGTGAACGTTATATGTATTACATGATGCTATTTCTCAATTATCTTTAGTGTATCCAAAAGTAGGGGAGTAACAGTAGCAGCATGTTACAGGTGAGCTAGTACTCGTTGATGGAATTTTAAGTACTGCTTGACACATAAAAGTATAAAATCTCTTACATGTCACATTTTAAACTCTAAAAATTCATTCTATAAGTGGTTGAAAAATGAGATCAGTATCAAAGAAGTGACAAAACAAGCACAAAAAATGCAGAGAATCTAACTTGTTTGCCTTGCAAGAATGCAGCTGTCCCAAATCACAAAACCAAGTGCAACTGCACACGGCCTTTTATCTCTCGCTTCTTGAAGCCGAAAAGGCAAATAAAAAAGAAACCGATTGTGTCCTTTACGAATAGGTGGGTTGGATATGTGACGTCCCGACTCAGACATGTAGAGTCGTGACATTATGATAATGACAACCCGGGTCATGCACCCCAACGAACGTGTTCAAGTGTTTGCAACATGCAAAATATGTACAACAAAAGTCATAGTGGATGATTAAAAGTTAGCTAACTAAATACCAGAAATGTAAATACACGTATATCAAAATAAAAGTACCCTAAAAAATTATACAGTAATCTGATAAAATATAATACGACAAAACACATAATAGAAGTGGGAAACGAATCTCATAATCCCAAGTGACTACATGTCACTCCTTTGGTGGAGTAGATCCCTCTAGCTCAACATCTTCATTTGCATCAAAATCTATAGTACCATAAAACGGTACGGTAGGGTATATTATGAGTCTCAATAAGTAACCAACCAAACAACCCAAGAGATAAAAAAATATATTCATGCAACCAACATGCATGCATATACCAGATGAAACATGTATGAGATCCAAAACCATTATCTCCCAAAAAATGATTATTTTCCAATGCACGCCAAAATTCCATTTGGCCCAAAAACAAATCCATTAAAATAATTACCCGCCATTTTCCCATAAAATTTCCCAATATAAAATCCACCATTTTTTCAAAAAATAGTTCACATATCCATTAATCATGAACCTGTCATTTTCTCAAAAAATGGCTCATTAACCAATTATCAACTCATTGTAGGGAGGAATCATAGGCGAGACTTTACCACCATCCCTACCGCATGCACCATAGGCGTGAATCACAAGCGGGATTACCACCATCCCTGCTTATCATCATCCCTACAGCTCCCATTGTAGGCGAGAATCGTAGGTGAGAATCGTAGGTGAGACTACCATCATCCCTGCTAATTATCACCATCCTTACCGTGTGTACCGTAGGCGAGAATCACAGGTAGGACTCTATCATTGTCCCTACTTATCACCATCCCTACAGTTCCTTTCCACCAAGGGGTACCTATCAGAGCACTGCAGGCAGGAATCATAGACAGGACTCTACCACCATCCCTATTTACCACCATCCTTACAATTCTTTTTTTTTTTCTTTCTCTCAATCCTTTCATTTTATTCATTACAACCATACCGAAAATCTTCTCTCACATGAAAACTCAGTTTTCATTTACAACACAGGAATATGCATGCTATAAACTATGGCCGTGGGTATCAAAATGCCAAATTTTGAACGGGAACAAATGAAGACTTGTGATGGCTAGGGAAGGTTTAAAAATTGTTGGTGAAGCTAAAGTGGCGGTGGTTGGTTGTGGGTGGCGGTGTGGACAGTTGTTGGAGGCCAAAATATCCAAATTGGAAAATGAGCTAGAGGTGCTTCAACAGTGGCGGATCGGAGCTAAGGTTGGGTGGTTTAGGTAGCTGAAGGGTCGACGGTAGTGTGCTGAAACGATGGTGGCCAACGGTGGCCCTGGAAAGAATGGGTGCTGAAAATGGAGGGGGAATGTTGCCTACCAAAGGGGAAGAGAATGGGAGGGGTTGTGATGGCAATGGGCAACAGGCACCGCATGGCGATGCAAAAACACACAATCTGAATGGGTTTCACATAGTCCACGGGGAAGAGAGAGAGTGTGTGTGTGGCGAAGGGAGGCTGGGATGGGGGAGGTTGCCAATGTGGGGGGAGGAAATTGGGCTAGGCGGTGGTGCACGACGACGCTATGTGTGGAGAGAGAGACACATACGGGAGGGTGAGGGATAGGGGTTGCACGGGAGAACAAGGGAGGAGAGAAAAGAAGAGAAAAAGAAAGGAGAAAAATGAAAGAAAAAGGAAAAAGGAAAAGGAAAAGGAAAAAGGAAGGAAAAAAATTGAGATCTAGTTTTTTCATCTTGGATCTCAAAACTGATCAAACGAAAAGTTTTTAAAACAATAAGTTAAATTAAAAATACAGTAACTAAATAAAATGAAATAGTAAATCCAACAATAAAACAATTTAAAATAAAGAACAATTTAAATAATAAATAACAATTAATAACAAGAGAAACACATTGAAATAAATTTCACCACTTAAAAAAAAATCATAAAATAATATAACAAAACTCATATAAATTTTAAAACAAGAGGACCAATAATAAAATAAATTAAATAAATAATTAATTAAAATATATGTAAATATGGGGATCACATGATATATATCAGAGC
The DNA here is from genome assembly GCF_018687715.1 of Carya illinoinensis. NCBI lineage: Eukaryota > Viridiplantae > Streptophyta > Magnoliopsida > Fagales > Juglandaceae > Carya > Carya illinoinensis. Next base: position 13,812,262 of record NC_056755.1, read on the forward strand.
ATACCTAGGCACATTGTCATAAAAAAATGGAATAGAGAGCATTTCGGGCTAATCTAGATAGGCTGGGGAAGTTTCGATAGCAATAAGAATTAATGTAGGAACATTTAAACAGAGATAAGGTCTTATGGAAACAGGAATCGAGGGAAACATGGCTCACAAGTAGCAATCTTAACTAGGACATTATCAGAAGACGTTGCCATGCAAATATCGACTTGAGCAAATTGGACACTAAATAAATCAGCCAACCAGATAGAGTGGCTCTGCACCATCCTGTGAGAGTACAATGTCAAAGATAACTCATTCCAGATGGGATCCACAAAAGGCCTCCAGACGGCTAGATGGTATTATTATTAATTACCTTGTTCTATTAACACTATTGAAAGATTTTCAGTGATGTGATAGTGTAAAATCTACTTAATTATGTTTTTACTTCCCTAGTTTGTGTAGGTTCTATTCATTTATATAGAAGTTTCAAGGAAAATACTTTAACCATAAAATAGATTATATAAAAATAATTTTACAAATTGACGTGATTTAATATGATTCGTTAGATTATAAAATTACTTTCATAAAAAACTGTCCAATATAAAGCCGGCCTACATAGTGGGCTATTTTGACCAATCAACTCCTTGGGGGTCTAAGCTGTAAATTACGAATACTTGAGGGGGAGAACCCCCTATTGAATACCCTAAGATTTTTTTTCAAGCTTCATGGATATACAAGAGCATCGTGGACTGAAAATTAGACATAATCAGACAAGGTGTATGCCATGGTATACGGGATGGAAGATCATCGGGCAAACCAGTCATGGATACTAAGTCTAAAAAATCATATACCCCAGCAGGCTTCTTATTTAGAAATCCAACATCCAAACGTTGGAGTAGCAAATTAACTTCATAAAAATGAGCCTTGATGATGGGACGAAAGTCCAAAGTCAAACATGCCTTCGATAATGAATTGCCCAATACCATCCTTAGAATTCACATTCCACGAGAGCCAATTAAGGATGAAGTGAGATGGATACCAAGCAAAAAAAGGGGACTTCGCAATGAAGGAAATGCAATTTCCCCTTTGTGGAGCACCTTAGAGACCTTAGAACACCTATTCCTCGGTTGTTATTTTTCAAGAGTACTATGAAGAGAATCCCCATGGCCGATTAATATATGAATGTTCGCGACTAACTCCATTGTAGAGTGAATCAGGATTATTGCGAACCTTATCTTTTAACTTAATATCCAAACTTCAGATCCTAATTAATTATTTTCTATTGTTTATCATCATTTTAATAGGTATAATAACTTGGGGTTTGAGGAATATGAAGTTCCACAATCAAAAGAGGTTCCCATGCAATACGTTGACTCGAAAGTTTTAGTGAAAACTAGCTATATGGACCAGGCCATAAGGAAATTTGGCAAAATACTCTACAATTGAAGATGTTTAGCTGTTGTGTGCGGTGACAACGAAAAACATGCAGTTTGGAACACTTCAAGCCACACGAATAACCCAAGCGATGGGAAGCCAATTAAAGAGGCATTAGTGACAGTTATATAAGCAAGGAGACGAGGTATGGACAAATTAATCTTTCAAGGAGACTCTGTAGATGTCATAAGAGTCATACAAAATGATCGGCTCACTTTGAATTGGAGAATCTACCCAATTATCAAAGATATCCTTTGGACATTGATGGAACCAAAAAGCTGCTGGAGAGCCACACAGACCCAAAGAAGTGCCGGTCAATATAGTAATCCCCCTTGATTTACTACTCTTTGTATTTAGGAACGTCCAGGCTTTTACTTTTGCCCACACGAGAACATAGAGCTAGCATAATTGAATGCCATAACAAAAAATAAAGAGTATAAAATCTAAAATCTCATGCGGAGGATTTATATTAAAGAGAAAGTAGGGCCAAAGTACTTTAATTTCATAGGCTTATTTATTGTAAAGCAAAAACAAACAAGAACCATCCCTCTATAATCTTTGCCTCAGATTTTTTTTGGTTCCCACAGATACTTGCGTCGGTATTCTTCATGTTTAATACTATAAAGGTAAATCCCATCCTCTAGAGCTTTCCACCAGCAATCTGAAGGGCCACAGTCATTATTGATGAACCTCTTATCTGCAGCAACAAATGCATCGAAGACTTTATCTCCACCCGACCACCACAAGCGGCAGAAGAAAAGTGTGCTGCCAATAAAGTTGACATGAAAATGCCACTCAAAATCCCCATGAACAGGGATTTGCTGGATGCCAAGATCGTCATCTTTGGATTTACAATGAGCTCCTAGGGTTTCGTTTTGGAACCCATTTATAATGTGAACGTGATACTTGGGAATCAATGAAGGGGTGACCAATGATTGACCCATGCAGAGAGTCAAGACCATAAACAATTTAAAACTGTGCAAAGGACTCATCATATTTCCTTTTGCTTGATTTTGTAATTGACTAAGGTCTCTATTGTATAAATAGAGATATAGTACTGTAAGTAAATAAATGCTTCTAAGAAGGAAATGAATGCCCTCTAGTAAATGACAAGGACAAAATAAGTAAGAGATCCTAAGAAATATAATTAGCTATGTTGTATTGTCATGTTGTGGTTAAAGACTTGAAAAAGAAAATGGAACTAATATGGATTTTTCTTTATATATATAAGGAAGTTTCTAATTATTTACTATGATACAAAGCAAATTAATTAGGTAACTTTACAAAAAAAAAAAGTATTTTCTGAAAATTTTGAGATTAAGTAATTGGTAGGAAATTTGAGAGGACTAGATTGTTTATGTATATATGGTAACCCAATTAATGTTGACCATAATGTGCATCATAATTGGTCATTGATTGGGATTTAATGGACATTTATGATGCACCTTATAGTCAAAATTAATCAGGTTTAATATAATTTTTTACAAAGTGCACGGTACCCCATAGTTTTATTAATAACACTCATTTAACGGCGGAGAAATGTTGTGATTACAGGTGACTATCATTTTCACGATACCCATTTACTCCAAGCAGTTTAGGTCATTCCTCTACTAATGTTTCAGCCCATCAAACTTGCTTACTCTCAACTGCTACATGGTAGGGAGAATTTCCTCTGATGTCAAATCCTTCAACAATAGGTGTCTCATTCATTCTAGATTTGAGTCCATCTTTGTGGAATCTTCCACGCCTTTTGAATTTGACTTGCTACTTGGTGCAACATTGACTAAGTTCGCCTTTTTCGAGTGATACTTGATTTCACACCAGTAGTAAGTGATGGTTTCCAACTATCTTTGTTGACTCATATTGAGATTCTTTTGGGAAGAGGTGTCTTAAACTCCTATAGTCTGTGTACAACTCGCACTCTCTACCGTACAGGTAGTGTTGCCAAATCTTCAAGGCAAACACTACAGCTGCTAGTTCCATGTCGTGACTAGAGTAGTTCTTCTCATGGTCCTTCAATTGCTTAGACATGTAAGCCACTACCCTTCCTTCTTGCACTTGGATGCAACCTAATCCATACATTGACATGTCGCTAAACACTACAAAACGGTTTGTGAGGCTTGGGTAAGGCTAAGACAGGGGTCATAGTTAACCTCCGTTTCAATTCCTCGAAATTGCTCTCACACTTATCAATCCAAATGAAATTAAAATTCTTCTTGATTAATTCTGTGAGAGGATTGGATAACCTAGAAAACCCTTTCACAAACCTCTGACAATAACCAACCAAACACAAGAAACTTCTAACCTCATGCACCAAGGTTTGACGTTGCCATACCATTACTGTCTTGATCTTGCTCTGGTCGACTGTGATTCATTCCTTGGATATCACATGACCAAAGAACCTCACTTCCTTTAACCAGAACTCACACTTGATACATATGAACAATTGATGGTCCTTGAGCTCTCCGAATACTAATCTCAAATGACCCTCATGAAGGCCTTTGGCATTCGTGGAATACACTAGTATATCTTCTATAAACACTACTACAAATAAATCCAGGAATGACCATAACATCTTATTCATAATGTCCATAAAATTTGTTTGGGCGTTGAAATACATCATGTTAAACTCAAAATGACCATACCTCGTCTGGAAAGCTGTCTTTGGTATATCACATTCCTTGATCCTCAATTGGTGATACCCTGACCTAAGGTCAATCCTTAAAAATACCGCAGCTCCTTGCAGTTGATCAAATAAATCATATATCGTCGGTAGTGGATATTTAATTTTTTTTAACCTTATTCAGTTCTCGGTCATCTATACACATCCTAAGGGTTCCATGCTTCTTTTTAACAAATAGCACTAGTGCTCCCCAAGGTGATCAGATAATAAGTCTGATAAACCATTTTGTCAACAACTATTGTAGTTGGCTCTTCAACTTGGTTGGAGCCATCCTATAAGCTGTTTTATGCACTAGAACTGTCCCTAGTTTTAATTCAATTAAGAACTCAACTTCTCTAGAGGGTATAGTCTATTCATCGAACACTTTCGGCAATTCACTTAACAGGTATACTCTCTATCTCCTTAGATTCTTACTCCTCAAGTATGAGATGTACAAAGTAGGCTTCAGCCCCACTCGCCAACTCATTCTTGGCTTGCAATAAGGTAATCATTCCCAGCATTGGTTCCAACTTACTTCCGTGGAAAATTCTATCTCCCATTCTAGGCATGTGGAACATTATCATCATTTGCCAGCAATCTATACTCACAAAGTGCCTAAACAACTAGTCTATGCCTAAAATGACATTGAATCCCAACAAATCAAACACTATTAGATTTGCTTCCATAATAACTCTATCTATTTCTAAAGGGCATTCTATAATGATTCTGGGGGCAAAGCACCATTCTCTATTGGGTAACATCATCGAGACTCCTTGCCACGTCAAGCCGCTTGAGGAATAACCATCCTTGAGAATGCAACAAACACAAATGACCAGGATGCACCTGAGTCAAATACTAAACTTGAGCAAAAATGCGATATTCTAACTTACCCTGAAATAAAGAATTGACTTACTACTTAATGTTCCTACAAATAAAACTAATCAATTGCAGGTTGAGGTGTCATACATGTGATAACGCCTGCTTCCATGGAGTGTCTTTGTCAATTTCTCCTGGGATGAGGGCATACACTATCACTCGTACTGCCTGTTTGTGATCTCAATGTCGTCCATCATTTCAAATAAAATGTGTGGATTTGTCTATGTGGGTGGTTTCTTGTCTGCAGCAATGGGCATAGAGGGAAAACCCAAAATGCCAGAATAGTACATCCAAAAAAATGCAAAAAATGCCAAAACAAGAAATCCTCCTAACATCATGATATTGTCTAATAAAGGGAAAACCCAAAGCATCTACATGAATAATACCCCTCAGTGATCGTGATAAGCATCACCTGAACCAAAAGTCCAATTGACTCCCTCTTCGCCATGTCTTGCCAAAAAATTTGTCACTTGGTTACCTTTTCTAAATTGATCAACCACTTGAAATTGAATGCCTTCCAATTCTTGAAGAAGATCATCCCAATAATCCCAAAGATACCAGATATTACGATGCCGATTATTCAGCCAGTCCACCACTATCTTTGAATCACACTCCAGAATTACTGGTGTACATGCGATTTCTTTACAAAGTTGCACCCCTTGTAGTAGGGCTTGTAGCTCCACCTTGTTATTAGTCCTGAAACCATACTATGCCAAGAAACCTGCTATCGTATGGCCCCTTATGATCCCGTAACACTGCACCACCATCAAAGCTTCCTAGATTCCTACGACAACTACTGTCAACATTCAGTTTCCACCAGTCACTAGGGGATTTCGACTAAGCAACGTGCTAAATTTTTTGTACTGACCAAGCCTGAGTCTAAATATCCAATGCATTCAAAATCTAGAAATCTATTTGAGAAAGCTTAGTATCAACCATTTCATTTACTAGTTTGCCTAACCATAACCGAATGGTCCTCCAAACAGCAAGTGCAGTGTCCTAGACACCTTCCATTCGAGCCTTGTAACGGTGTCACCATAAGCACCATGTGAGAAGACTAGGCAAGTGGCCAATCAACAGACCCGTCTTGGTTCCTTTTTTCGCACATCTCATCCAAACCTCCACTTGGTTCCACAACATCCTAGATTGCACACACGAAACACCTAGCGCCGAGGATGCTAGGCACCAGACTTGGTCAGCAACCTTTCCATGTGCGAGAACATGATACAGTGTTTCCTAAGTTGGGGATGAACAATAGTCGCATTTGGAGGCCATCTCAATTCCACACGACTTCACTCTATCATGATCAAATGATAGTCATTTAAAACAAGCACACCACATACATACCGAGATCTTCATAGGCAAATATTTGTTCTAGATCCAGTCCGTCCAAGTAAAACGATCCCCTTTAACTCAGATTAAATTCCAGGTTGATGCTATCGAGAACCGACCATCTTGAGCTGGTTTCCACACAAGCACATCTTCCCCAGGTTTGCTTGCACAGATCTTCGACATCACTTCCTCTACCATTTCCTCACCAATTAATTGTTCTAGCTGCTCATAACTCCAATTGTCACCAACCCAAACATCATTGACTAGCAACGAAGGCATGCCAATCACATCCACCGTATGAGATAAAGGGCCATCCGAAAGCCATCTTCAAACCAGAGGGAGCCACACCTTCGTTTACTTAATTTTCATAGCCTCACAGACTTCAAGAAGAACGAAAATAATGCATTTCCAAAATCTATAACTGGTTCAACGTGATTCCAAAAGAGACACATGTTGTCCTCTTCCATATTTTTTCAACAAAAAAGGAGACCACAAGGAGTCCATCAACAAAAGATGCTAACTCAACTTCATATGCAAAGCTCGTTGAATCTCCGAAAAACCCTACAAACCCAAACCTCCCTCATTTGTTGGTTTATTGATCCGAGACCAAGCACACCACTTGATTTTTACTTTCCCATTATGTTCTCCCCAAAAGAAAGTGGAGAGGATTGAATTAATTTTTTTTAGAACAATCTGTAGAACATCCAGAACAACTATTAAATGTGAAGCCATACTAGACAAAACATGTTTTAGCAAAATCAACCTCCCCCTTGTGATAACAACTTCGCTTTCCAACCTACAACTGTGGCTCGAATTTTCACTATCAACTGATCAAAATGGCCAGCTTTCAATTGACCATGCACCAAGGGAACCCCCATATATGTCATTGAAAAATTACATTCCGCAAACCCAGTCACCAAACTCATTTTTTGAGCTGAACTAATGGTGGGCGAACAAAAAATAGCAGATTTCTCAAGACTAATGCATTACCCCAACCACCGGTCATAACTAGACAATGTGCTACAAAGTCGACACAATGAATGCTTCTCACCATTGAGGAAAATTAGAATATCATTTGCATATAATAAGTGTGAAATCAGGGACGGGGGCAAAGGATTATAGGACTTGCTAATGCGACCATCTTCAAATTATTTTCTCAAAAGCCTAGGGAGAATTTCCTATATTAAAATAAATAAGTAAGGCGATAGAGGATCCCCCTGACGAATGCCTCACTTAGGCTGGAAAAAACCTTTACAAAAGCCATTCATAAGCACCGAGTACCAAGAAGAAATTACACATTCCTTCACCAAGTTATAGAACTAATTTGAAAAATCAAACCCTAGAAGGACTTGAAATGAAAAAAATCCCAATGAACCATATCATAAGCTTTAGCCATATCAAGCTTCACCATAACATTCCCGCCTTGGGGTTTTTTTTTTTTTTATTCATCACATGATCCATCTCCTAAGTGAGGGATATATTTTCAAAGATGCTTCATCCTTGCATGATAACCCTCTGTTCCGATGACACTGATCTCGGCAAAATACTAGTCAAACGAGACACAAGGATATTTGAGAAAATCTTATACACCACTAAACATAGGCTAATTGGCCTAAACTTCTAAAAAATTTTAGGATCCGAGACTAAAAATTTGCCAATTTAGCACCTGGAAAAAAATCCCTTGTCGCCTCCATCACATCTTCTTTTACAATATGCCAACAAGAAATATAAAAAGATGAGCGAATCCATCTGGGCCGGGGCTACTATGCTGTGGAATGGAAAAACCATTGACTTCACTTCCTCCTCCGAAGGTAGATGGCAAATTATCCTCTATAGAAATTCTTGAACCCAAAAACGGTGATAAGTCTTCAACCTCAATACTCGGCATCTCACTAAGAAAGTTTTGAAAGAAATTGGCAACCCCCAAATGAACCTTTTCAAGAGAATCCATCACCATTCTTTCCACCAAACGCATCTTGGAAATAACCGAACTAGGCCTACATTGAGGCAACAACATGAAAGAATTTGGAGTTCTAATCACCCTCCTTAAGCCAATTTTTCTTATCAACTTGGGCTAATTGAGTCTCTTATCTTTTCTCCTAAACATCAAGTTCCAGTTTAGTAGCCAAATAATCCATGTCTGTCTCTTTCAAAAACTCAAATTGAAGCTAAGATTCCAATACTGCAAGCCTCTCTTCCAAATCCTCAATACGTTTTCCACTTGTCCAAAAACGTTTCTATTCCAAGACCACAACTCCATCGTAACTCTCTTTAGTTTAGCAGCAAGTTTTATCGGTTTCGAACCCAAAACAGGTTGCTCCCAAATTCCTTTAACCAGACTTTGAAAAGATTCTTGAGAACACCATATTTTTTTGAATCAAAAAGGAGAGGGGCCATACTTGGTGTCAACACAAGAGAGTCTTACCACCATGGGGCTATGATCAGAAGACTTTCTTGTAATATACTACAATTTCACCATATTAAATTGAGCTAAAAAAGCCATGTTCATGAGAGCCCAATCCAGTCTCGCCCATTTTCTTGCAATTCCTTCTTGACCATTGCACCAAGACAAATGATTCCCATGATAGTTTACTACTACTAGGCCACAAGCATCAATGCACTCATTAAAGTCATCCATTGCTTGAACAGGTCGGGAGCATCCTCCCACTCATTCACAATCCTCCCTAATAATATTGAAATCCCCAATGAGAAGCCACAGGTGATCATTTGGATGGCAAGTCACCAAACTCTCCCATAGACTCCTTTGGTCCACATGGTTACACTTTGTATATATGAAAGAAACAACAGTCCGTGTGGACTGTAAAATGAACCATCCCATAACCATCTGATTAGAGACACTAATTACCTTAAATCATAACGGGCATGCCACAATAGCCATATTTCCCCCCTACATCTTTAGTACAAAAACAACCATCAAAACCCAACAAACTGACTAATTGTTGTAACTTGGCTTCACTTGCAAATGGTTCAAAAAGAGCAATGATAACTACATTATTTTTCTAAATTAAACTACATAAAACACAATGAGAGCTACCTAACCCCTTTATGTTCCATGCAATGCTGGAGTCTATCATAAGTTCAATTTAGCAGTGTGGGTAGACACCCACTGGGATTGACGCACAACCTTGTTTTTCTCCTTGATGCTCAACTCAGAAACATGCAAATTCTCGAAATCATATCCCTTTTCCTTGGCAACCCCAATAATGCTATTCTCTTCCTCTCCCTCAGTACCATACGAAACTAGGTCATTTGGCCCTTCAAATAGTGGACTCACTTCTAGAACCCCCTCTAGAACACGAGCCCCAGTAAAAACTACCATCTCATAGCGAGTACCCTTTGAACTATCTTTCACAAGTGGCATTCTTTTGAGATCACTGGGTTCTGGAGGACCCCGATTTGGACTTGTAAAGGCAAAAATTGGTTAGAATTAGATGACTATATGATAAGCCTTATCTTATCATTATATTTAAAATTGTTGGATGAATATAAAATAATTATTGATTTATCTATAAACAATATTGAGTCTATCTAGAAGTCTTAGAAGTTGTTTAGATAAGTCATTGAGGTAAAAATTGAGTCCAAGAGGATCTGTATTTATCCAGAATGAAAGCTGAACATAGATCAGTCACTGCAAAAGGGAGTTATCGTGAAATGTTAGCAATTCGTTAGGAGACGTCCTTGTGACAAATTCTATTTGTCAGCAGAATCCTATTTCAACTGGAACTCTTTTTAGATTTTTTATTTAAGAGATCCTATTGGTTAGGATCTGCAGAGATTCAGATCTACATATTTTTTAGAGCACTTTCTAGTGCATATTTTGGTGAGAACATTCCTTAGTGAATTTTCATATTTGTAATCTCTCTTTGTATGTGATCATGCTTCAAGTGTGAATGATTATTTTGATTGGATTTCAACTACTAGAGTTTCAAAAGAGAAGTCAATAATTTGAAGATTGCCAGAAGTTCTGGCTACTATTGTGGTAGAAGACAAATGGGTCATTTGTCTGGACAAGTAAGAGAGTCAAGTTACAAATGTTTTGTAATTGAGAATTACTTGTAATTGATTTTTAAACAATAAGATTGACTTTCCTGAGTTTGGCTGCTCTATAGGGTTTTACCTTTAAAGAATTCTTTAGAAGATTTTCCTTCGTAACCAATCGTTGTTTCTTGCAAGTTTGATTATTTATTTTAAGTATTTGATTCATTATATAATCTTGATAACTGAGATACCAATTTGTTGAAGGAAATTGGTAGACAATTTTATGGTTTTACAAGGGTACTTGGGGAATTTCAATTGGCATCAGAGCGTGGTTCACTCATTCGAGTGTGATCCATGCCCTTGTAAATCATGTCGACGTCATTATATGCTCCACCACACTTCGATGAGAAAAACTATACTTATTGAAAAGTTCGTATGAGGGCTTTCCTCAAGTCTTTGATTGAACGTGTATGACATTTGATTGAACAAGGATGGACTAAAGCTGAGACATCTATAGATGCTTGGACGAAAGATGAAATCAGCAATTGCAATTGGAATAGAAAATGACTAATGCTATTTTCATGGCGGTATCCCCTAAAGAATTTAAAAGAATCTCCATGTGTGAGATTGCTAAAGAAGCTTGGGATATTTTGGAGGTCACATGAAGGCACAAGAATAGTAAAAAATTCAAAATTACAGATGTTAACTTCAAATTTTGAAAAGATTAAAATGTTAGAAGATGAGAGTTTTAATGATTTTTATGCTAAATTAAATGATATTGTGAATACCATATTTAATCTTGGTGAGAAGGTGGATGATTCAAGGGTCGTGAGGAAAATTTTGAGATATCTACCTAAAAGATTTCGACCTAAGGTTACTACTATTAAGAAAAGTAAGGATTTGGATTCAATAAAGGTTGAAGAGCTAGTTGGTTCATTACAAATGTATGAATCCTCACTTTCTCAAACAAGAAAGGGTAAGTCCATTGCTTTCAAAACAGTAAAAGAGGATGAAGATGATTTTTCTGATGAAGAAAATTTTAACAATGAGGATAAAGATCTCATAGCAAAAAAGTTTAGAAAATTCATGTTTAATGAAAAGTCTAGTGGAAAGCAAAAAGGATGTAAAAATTTTCTGCAAAGAAAAATTATTCTAAAAAATGGAATAAAGAAAAATCTGAAAAAGTTTGATAAAGTAAAATGCCATGAATGCTTAGGATATGGTTATATAAGAGTTGAATGTCCAAATTTCTAGAAAAATAAAGGAAAAGCATTAAATGTCACATTGAGTAATAGTTCAGATTCTGAAAGTTCAAGCTTATCATCTAATGATGAAAAATCTTTTATAGTTTTTTCTACTATTGTGAATGATTTTCTTGATATTCCACTAACAAAATCTGAAAGTGGTTGTAATTACAGTGATTCGAATATATCACTTGTTGATGCTGACCAAGAATTAAGTTTACAGGAAGCATACAATGATGTGTGTGAAGAAGTGATTAAATTAAAAAAACTCAACAAGAAGCTCTACAATAGATTTACTGCTATGAAGAATGAAAAACAATTTTTTTGAGGTATTAAAACTTTCTGGTGTTGAAGTATCAATATTAAAAGATCAAAAGGCTACACTAGAAAAAGAATTCGAAAAGTTTCAAGAGTACAAACAAAAAAAAAGCAACACAGAAATTAGAAGCAATATTGAGTTTTCCAAAATCTAGTTGTGATCGCACGGGTTTGGGGTATATGACTTCCCAAAGTATGGAATTTAAAGTCTCATCAACTGCTGCCACTTCATCAAAAGATATCATTTTTGTTAAAAGGAAGTCAATATGAGGAAGCTCCAAAAAAGGACATGTCTAAAACTCATGTTTCAAGAGCCTCACATGACGGATCAATGACAAAGAAGCCCAACTAAAGTAAGTCCGAAGGTAAGTTTACTCCTACTTGTCATTTTTGTGGTATTCTTGGTCATATAAAGCCACATTGTTTAACTTGAGAAAAATACAGAAAAAAAAAAAAGAAGGAAAAATAAAATATACAAGGAAGGAAAAAAATTTAGAAAATAAAGTTGAAGAGTTTAGTCATCAAATAACCTCCACAAGTCTCAAACTTGGTGAACTAGTAGATCTTTGCTCTCAAAATAAATAAAAGACCATACAAAGTCATGTTGATGAAAAGAATATGCCAAAATTAAAAACAAAGTGGGTGGTCAAAGAAGATACCATGTTACATTAATTGATAGGACTACTTGCATGTTCTTGTATTCTTTATATTATTGCATTAGTTTAGGACATGCATTTTTTTGTTTTAATTTTATATTTCCGTTTTTCAATTTTAAACAAGAAAAATATAATATAAAAATTCTTTCTAGTTTGGTTCAAAGTTTTTCTTTAAGGAAAGTGCATGCTTGATATGTCAAAGTTTGAGCACCCGTGTTCTCACTTAATAAATTCTTGAACCTATGCATCTCTATACTTTGTGCAATTCACTTTGTGCATACTAACCCTATGCGTCATCTTGGCAAAGTTCATTTATAAAGCACTGTTAGGAACTTATATGTATGCATATTATAATTAACGTTTATATTGTTTAATGAGATGCTCATCATAGAGGGAGTCCATGCCTTGAATTGACTAATACTAGTTGAACCTAATACATTAATAAAGAATTCTTCCCTTGCCAAAGACAAAGAGTTGATTTATATAGAAAAGGTCGGTGTTAAATCATTGCAGAAAAAGACTAACACCCTACATGGATCTATCTTCTTAAGTCCTTATAGAAAAAATCGTTGCTCTAATCATTGTGGAAAAAGACAAGCAACAAAAATAGACATAAAAAAAGGGGTTGTGCAAACTGGTATTTGGAGAAGATGCTCATGTATCTAGGCTCTAGCATAACGTTTGACTTTTGAGGTGAGTGACAATCTCTTGGGAGTATCTATAAGAAGAAAATACTTACTGATAATATTATAAAAATATATTGGAAAACAAATAAAATAAACAGTTGCTATCTTATATAAGTTTGCTTACTCACACACTTACATGGAACTTTGACATTAATGATCTTATGAGGAGTGAACGTCCATATTGATTGTGGCAAATGAGAGGGTGTAAATGATCATATTTGTTTGTGAGATACACTATGGTTGACCTAAGATACATCTAAGCATGTTACTTGTCTCAATGCTCATATTTAAAAATATATATATATATATATATATTATTAAAGTATTGTGTGTGATAAATTGTGAGTGTTGGTCTATGTCAGGGACGTGGCCTCATAGGTGTTTGGTTAAGTCCCATTGGGACTTTATGAGGCATAACAAGAGCACAGGCCTTAGTCGTTTAAGTGACTTATATCACTTCAAAAAGCACTTAGCCTCATCCTGATATTATTTCCTCATCCTGTGTGATATAGTAGCCCAAGGTACTCTCACATCTTCTCATTTTTAGATTCTACCCATATCACCCATACCAGTTTTGATTCTCTCAAGATTAAGAACAGACAATCTTTGACTCCTATTCAACATCACGGTAAGCCTATTTGATTCGAATTTCTTTTCTTTTATAAGTTTAGGGCTCAAAGTGTGTTTGATGGTGATTGTTGTGGAGTTTGAGTATGTGAAGGATGGGTTTGACTATTTGTTGGGCTGAGTGGATAGTGACTGGACTTTTTCTTAGAGTATTCTATGCATGTATTAAGGATGATTTTTGATGGGTTATGTGATTATACAGTTCAGTTTTATCCTAGTGCATACCAAGTGTTTAATTTTTTGTCTCAACTAAGTTGTCTCAATCATTTGCTCATTGTTTGACATACATTCATGCTCTACATCAAGTACATTTAATCCATGAAAAGTTGAGACACATGGGAGTTATTCATCTTGGCACACATAAGTGATATTTATTCTCTTTTGTGTTTTGTCAGATTAGTGACAAAAAGGAGGAGTATTGGAAAGAGCAAATTAAAATATGTTGAAATATTTTGGTGTTGTGAGTTTAGGGAGAGTTTCAATAAGTGTGTTGTTGAAGGTGAGTTTAATGAATTCACTGAAATTAATTTGTTGAGGGGGAGAAAGTTTATTTCTACTGGATATAAATTTTATTCTTGATTATTTGCTTAGAATTTCTACTCAATTTATTGGTTTGCTGTTGGTGATTTTGGCAGGTTTTATATTACATTCATCAAGTTGGTTTTGTCACCAATCCGCAAAAAGAGGAGATTGTAAAGGCAAAAATTGTTCAGGATTATATGACTATATAATAAGCCTTATCTTATCATTATATTTGAAATTGTTAGATGAATGTAAAATAATTATTGATTTATCTCTAGACAATATTGAGTCTATCTAAAAGTCTTAGAAGTTGTTTAGATAAGTCATTAAGGTAAAAATCGAGTCCAGGAGGATCTGTATTTATCCAGAATGACAGCTGAACAGAGTTCAATCACTGCAAAATAGAGTTATTGCGAAATGTTTGCAATTCGTCATGAGACGTCCTCGCGATAGATTCTATCCATCAGAAAAATCCTACTTCAACTGAAACTCTTTTTAGATTATTTATTTAAGAGATCCTATTGCTTAGGATCTACAGAGATTCAGATCTACATATTTTCTATAGCACTTTTCTAGTGCATATTTTGGTGAGAAAATTCCTTAGTGAATTTTCATGTTTGTGATCTCTCTTTGAGTGTGATTGTGCTTCAAGTGTGAAGGATCATTAATTGGATTTCAACTACTAGAGTTCCAGAAAGGAAGTCAATAGTTTGAAAATTGCAAGAGGTTCTGGCTGCTACTGTGGTAGAAGACAAATGAGTCATTTGTCTAGACAAGAAAGAGAGTCAAGTTACAAAAATTTTGTAATTGAGAATTACTTGTAATTTATTTTTAAACAATAACATTGGTTTTCCTGGGTTTGGCTGTCCTGTAGGGTTTTACCTTGAAAGAGTTCTTTAAACAGTTTCCCTTTTAACCAATCGTTTTGTCTTGCAAGTTTGATTATTTACTTTAAATATTTGATTCATTATATAATCTTGATAATTGAGATCTAATCAATTTGTTGAAGAAAATTGATAGACAATTTCGTGGTTTTATAGGGATAATTAGGGAATTTTAGGTCTGAAGATAGCTCTTCAACCGGCTTTTCATAAGGTACTCCCTCCAACAATTTCATCGACAAACTTGTCAGATCATCTCTTATAACATTAACATTAGCATCCTTAGTATTCGACACATCTTTATCTTCAATTACCATCAACTGTGCAACCTTGTCGTGTTGAGAATCCCTTTTCGTATCACTTGATCTTGTTCACTTTGCACATTTGTTTCTTTTTGCTGCTCTTGCAATATTTTCTGAACACCCCCTTTTGCCCCCTCCCTTCCCCGACGTGATGGTCCCTCGCCAACCCTACCAACAACTAAAGTATGGCCCTGTTGATAGCATTTTTCACAGTAGAAACCTGGCCTTTTATAACGAACCTCCCACCAAAATTTTCTGTTAGCCACCATGATGGGAAAACACTGCACCAGTTCATCTGCCAAATCAATCTCTAGGACATATGTGCCCCCGATGTTCTAGATCTATGCAACATGGCATTGTTGACACCCAAGTACCTTCCAAACCTTGTTGCCAAAATTTGCAGATAGTCTATTCTATACATATGAAGCAGTAGACCTGGCAAAAAAATCCACTAAGGCGCTAAAGAGGATTCTTTATGTTGATCAAAATCTTTAGTCCATCTGAAAAGTTGGAAAATAGAACCAACAATCAAGCATCCCTCTCGTGCCCAGGCATGCATAAAATCCCATTTAGATTGTAGTTTCACCAAAACATGGTGATCATCCATCACACTAACTGTCAGAATCTCCAATAAACCCCATGATTTTATGATGGCCAAGTGTATATCGTCAATCATTGGTTTAATAAGCACAAACTTCATCACCAAAGCAAAACAAAAATCCTCAGCCCCTTTCAACATATCTGGTTCTGTAAAAACTAACCCAGGCTCTCCATCCACTTCCATTGGATATCTTATCTATAACTTGAAAGTGGAAGATGATGCATCTTTCAACACCATATGCGAGAAAGACAGAGCCCCACCATCACCTCCAGCAGGCCCCTTTGACAAAGGGAGGATGACAGAGCCCCACCATAGGCTAACCCTAGACGAGGAAGGACTAGAATCTCATCAAAAAAGGAAGTTTTGAAACTTGTAGAGCATTTTCTCTTACGAGTACTTGAGGTCACCAAATGACAGCGATATTAGCAATGGGCATAGCTTGTGATGGACTAAAAATAAAAATGAAATGGGATCAAGTGAGGGAAGTGGGGGTGGAATGGATTCAACAAAGAGAGTGGGAGAGAAATATGAAAGTGAGTTTGAAACTAAAACAGAGGAGGGGGAAGAGGAAAAGAAGAATGGCGCTGGTCAGTCAACAAGAATATCTCCTTTTACATATGCAAACCAAAGGCACTTTCCCATTGCAAGGAAATTATTCTCGCTGTTAATATCATGATAACCTTTGTGGGGAAAGTATTTATGTTGTTAATAAATGTACCTACAAGGAGAAAATGTGTTGTTGACTCATTGTTAATGTCATAACGTTTGTAAGTAAGTATATATAATACCCATTTGTATTAAAATTTAGTGCAAGAGGCCAGGATCTTTGGTACCATATTAAGTCCAAACTAAAATTAGATGCTAGAGGGCATTGAATGGATGCCTCGTATGATTTTAAGTTCAGGCCTACTAAGAGAGGTCAGAGGAGACGAATGATATTCCCATCAGTCTTTAGACCAATTTCCACTTGAATGATATGGCCTTGTACCATCTCAATTTTGTACTAAGAGATTTGAAATTGCCTTGAACGGATGCCTAGTACATACTATGTTAGGTCCAGAGACTAATGCCTCAAGTTATTTGCATACCTGGAGGTTGTATCAAGAAATCTTCCGTTGGTAATACAAAGAAATGATTGTTATTTGTAAGGAGGATTATTATTATTGGTATTATGATCAATTTGCAAGGAAACTATTTGTCATTCAAACGGTTGAATATTTGCAACGACCATAGCCACTGTGTTAGGGACCCCGGTCAAGTCCCTAAACAATAAGTCCTCCACACCATTGGTGGTCTTTTGATGACCGGATCCTTGTTCCTCTCTTGCTTGGTTTTCGAACAATGGTGGCCAAGATGACCACTTGGATATGGTGTGGTTAGGTGTTTGGGCAAAGATGGGTGTATGGAGTGATGGAAATGGTAGGCTAAGTGTTTAGGGTTCACAATTCTCTATGGACGGTTTGGCTTGTTTCTTGAGTGTAGTGCTAAGTAGATTGGGCTAACATTGATGTGAGTGAGTGAGGCTAGGGTTTGTGACTTTGGAGCAACAAAGGTGGCCAAAATTACCCAAGGGGACTTAGGGTGGCGCCTAAGTGGATGGAGACTATGATTGTGGAAGGATTCCTAAGTGGTAGGAATCCTTGAGGATTTGGTAGACTAGTTAGGTAAGTCAATGTTGACTTGAGAGAATTAAGGGAGGAGAGATTTAAGGAATTGAAGATGATTGTCAATTCCTTAAATCAAGGGATGAGGGATCTAAGGAATTGAAGAGGATTATCAATTCCTTAAATTATGGGATTGGATTGGGAGGAAGTCAAGGCTCTTATAAGGAATGAGTTTCCTTATGGAGCATTGGGGGTGGACTATGGAAAACACTATAGTGGGTGGCACTAAGTGTTTGGATAGATCAAATGAGGCAAATGGTGAAATATGGCAATGAACATCCGAAAAACACAATGAATTCTCAAGAACAACTCAAGAACAATTCAAGAACAATGCACACAAAATAACAATATTAATGGAAAGTAAATGTAAGACAAGAGAGTGAACGAATAATACTCATAAGATTGATAGATTGAATCATACTTATTCACGAATTGTAAAGTGTGATTCTCTCCTTATAGATTCATGAATTGCACCCCAAAGAGCCCAAGTGCTAAGCACCGAAATGGATGATCTCAAGAACAAAGCCATCCAAAGTAAGGGTGGGTAGCGGGGCCCTGGAACCTGCTACTCCGCCCCATTTACCTCGCCCGCCGTATGGTGGCATCCCAGCAGAGGCGAGGGACTGAAACGGCCTCCCCCCAGTCCGTTTTTCCCCGGCCCTACCCTGGTTACGTATATATATAATATATATTATATTATATATATGTATATAATAAATAAGTCTTCTTATATGAAACGGTGCCATTTTGTACTTGACAAAATGGCGCCGTTTCATCTATAAGGTTTATTATTAACCCACTAAATGAAACGGCACCAGTTTGTCCATCACAAAACGGCGCCGTTTCATTTAGTTTTCACCCTAAGTTTAAACCCCCTCCCTCCCCCCCCCCCCCCCGCGTCGTCCCCTCCCTTCGCACACTGCCGAATCTTCTCTCTCTCTCTCTCTCTCTCTCTCTCTCTCTCTCTCTCTCTCTCTCTCTCTCTCTCTCTCTCTCTCTCTCTCTCTCTCTCTCTCTCTCTCTCTCCCACGTTCCCTCCTCCCTCTCGCAACCAGTCGCTCTCATTCTCTCCTCTATCTTGCACGACGCACGACGCACACCGCACGTACACGGTAAGTTAGCTCGTTCTCTCCTCTCTCTCCTTACTCCGTTGATTTTTATTTTATTTTATTTTATTTTTTTGAGTTTTGATTGGAGATTGGAGGAAGGATGGGTTGAATCGGAGATGGAGGATGGGATTTGTGACTTGTGTGCTGTGGATTCGTGATCATCAAGCATGTGTATTCAATGTTAGGGTTTTCTATTTCTTACTGTGATTGTTTCAGATTTCAATCAATGGATTGTTTTTTTTTTGTAAATTTCATTGAAACCCTAACCCCTAAATTGATTTAGGAGTTTCATGATTGAAACCCCTAAAAAAAATTAGGGTTTTGGATTGGAACCCCAATTTAATTTGGGCTTCCACCGAAACCTTAATTTTGTTTGGAGTTTCATTGATTGAAACCCCCAAATCAATTTAGGGGTTTTAATCAATGAAACCCCTAAATTGATTTAAGGTTGTGGATTAGAACCCCAAATTAACCCCAAATCAATTTAGTGGTTTCAATCAATGAAACCCCTAAATTGATTTAGGGTTTTGGATTGGAACCCCAAATTAAATTGGGATTCCAATCCAAAACCCTAATTTTGTTTGGGGTTTCATTGATTGAAACCCCTAAAATCAATGAAACCCCTAAATTGATTTAGGGTTTCGGATTGGAACCCTAAATTATTTGGGGTTCCAATCCGAAATCCAATTATTTTTTTTTTTTTGGGTTTCATTTATAATGTTATATATGATTTTTAATAATTTTATGCATACATGTTAATTGAGGGAAGGCCTTTTGGGGTTTCAATCAATGAAACTCATAAAATAAATATCCAAAAGATGTGTGGGTCTACTATTTGTATGCAGTTTTTGATGATTGTGTTGGATTGCAATTTGAATTTTTTTATTTATTTTTTTTTTGTCTTGGAGAATCAGGAATGTCTTCGGATTTCAGTGATAGCTCACCTGCCCCAGCCAACACCCCTACCCCAGAACCTAACCCTACTCCTACCCTTATAACGAGTACACCTTGCCCTACCCCGAAGCCCACACAAGGTAAGAAACCTGTATCCATAGTTTGGCAATACTTTACCAAACTAGAGGGTGGTGACTCCAACAACCCACAAGCTAAATGTAATCACTATGGAAAAATGTATGGATGTCACTATAAGAAACATGGTAGATCCCAGCTGAAGGTCCATTTAGAGGAACAATGAAAGAAGAGTCCAATTTTAAAATCCTTAGTAGAGAAGGGTCAATCTAGACTAGATTTTAAAATGGCGGATGGGAGTAGTGGGGTCGGGGGGCCAACATTGAAGGGGTATACGAAGTATAACCCCGATGAGTGTAGAAGGAAGTTAGCTCGTATGATTGTCATGGACGAGCTGCCTTTTCAATTTGTGGAAGGTAAAGGGTTCCAAGAATTTGTCCAAGAGTTAGAACCGAGATTTATACTTCCTTCTCGTCACACTGTGGCAAAGGATATTAAGAAGATGTACATCCATGATAAAGATGTTTTGAGGGGCCAATTGGCAGGTTTGGTAGTTTGCCTCACTACCGATACTTGGACTTCTATCCAAAATATGAATTACATGTCGTTGACTGTGCATTTTGTTGATGCTGATTGGGTTCTACACAAAAAGATTATTAAATTTAGTCAAATAACTGATCATAAGGGTGAGATGGTTGGGAAGGCCTTGGAGGCTACAATAAAGGAGTGGGGGTTGGAAAAGGTTTTGTCTGTGTCAGTTGATAATGCATCGTCTAATGATGTCGCCTTGGGATATCTAAAGAATTATCTTAAATATGCAAATAAGACATTCTTGGGTGGTGAATATTTGCATGTTAGATGTGCTGCACATATTTTAAATTTAATTGTGACTGAGGGGTTGAAAGATGTTGATGACTCGGTTGCAGGAGTTAGAATGACTGTGAAATGGGTGAGATCTTCTCCTTCTAGATTGGAGAAATTCAAAGTTGCTGCAAAGGCTGCAGGCATAACATCGAAGAAGAGTCTTTGTACTGATGTTCCTACAGATGGAACTCAACATTCTTGATATTGGAGGCGGCCCAAGAATATAAGGCAGCGTTTCAATTATTGGGTGAAATAGATATCCAATATGTCAAATACTTTGATGAGCACGGGGGATCACGAAAGCCTAATGATGATGATTGGGTGGTAGTTTCTACTTTCGTTGATTTTCTTGGATTATTTTATGATGTCACATTGAATATATCTGGTTCTTTGTACCCTACATCCCATGAGTTTTGTCAACAAATATGTAGGGTAAAAGAAGAATTAGAAGATATGCGTAGGGGTTCCAATGAAAGGAAGAGGGGGATGACAGTGACCATGATGCTAAAATATGAAAAGTATTGGGGAGATTTGACTTGAATGAATATTTTCTTATATGTGGCTGCTATTCTTGATCCCCGTCTGAAAGTTTCATGCTTGTTATATGGGTTGGGACTTGTTCACGATCAGGTATGGACTGAACTTATTGGTGAATTGGCCTGAGATACCCTAAAAAAATTATATGATGAGTTTAATGCAATTAAGGGTGGTACTACATCGAAGAACATACACCGACCCCAATGCCTTCTATAGACATCGTGACCGGGCCTCCTACAAAGAAGTGCAGAATACCGTGGACTAAGACCCTCACATAGAATCCCACACTAGTCCATAAATCTACGGAGGTCGTTTCTGAGTTAGATAACTATTTGTCAGCGGATATGGTCCAAGATGATTATGATAATTTCGATATTAGGATGGTGGAAGAATGCCTCAAAAAAATATTCCATCATTTCTGAGATTGCCCGCTATATTTTGGCCATCCCTATTAGCACCGTTGCCTTAGAGTCAACCTTTAGTATCGGAGGTCGTATATTGGATCCTTTCCATAGTTAATTGTCTCCTACAACTGTAGAGACATTGATATGCACACAGAGTTGGACGATGGAAAGGATATTCATGTTTTGGATATTTTAGATTTTAAGAAGACCGATGAGGGTGGTGATCAGTCTGGATTTGGACCACCTGGTAATTTTTTTTATTTTTTTATTTTAATTTATTTATATTCATTTCCATTTCATCGTTATTAATTTTAAAATTAATTTTTGTAGTAACACATGAGACATCTAGCACCTCTGCAACATAAAAATGTGCTCAAGCCCGGGCCGCCCCAACTATCACACCCCTTGACTCAAAGACAAGCCACAGCTGACAAGTCTCTTTAGAATATTCAATTTTTAATTATTTGTTCATATTTTGTATTCAATGATTTGTAATGTTGATACAATTTTCCTTGGACACTTTTCTGTTTGTAATTTTGTAATTGTTTAGCCTTTTAATTTTGTAATAGCTTAGTTATTATTATTAGTTTATTACGTATTAGACTCTTAGACTAGTAACTTTTATTAGCCATAAAATCAATTACCATTCATAACACTTTTTTTTTTTAATCTGGTTTTTAATTTTTTTTTCTTTTTACTTATAATTTTATGGGCTGAAAAATGAAAATGGCCTACAAGCGTTTTTTGGGCCAAAACTACAACCTTGTGGGCCATTTTTGGCCCATTGCTGAGGTTTCTGGGCCCAAAATGGCCCAGAAATTGCTTCTGGGCCATTTTCTGCCCAGAAGCAGGTGCCGGGGGGGAGGGGGGCGGACGGATTGCCGCCCTTGCCATACCCTGTCATGCAGGACGGGGTACCCCGCCCCCGCACACCAGGGACGGGGAAAAATTTTTCCATCTGGCCCATATGGGGGCGGGGTCTACCCCGCACTGTATGGTGTGAGTAGCACCCCTAATCCAAAGCAAATTGTCAAAAGATATGAAAGAAAGGACTAAGGGTCCTATTTATAAGAGTTACAACTTGGAAACCCCCAAAAGGCCCCTTGGAAATAAATAAATAAAAATAAAATAAATAAAAAGAAATAACATAGTGGCGGACCAAGTTGGCCTAGGTATGCATGAGCCCAATGTTAGGCTAGGATGGTGCATGGTGGTCTTCGGTTTGGTACATGGCTAGGTGGCACAACATGGCTTGCTGATGAGCATGGCATGGTGCCATGCAAGGGCCTACTGGTGGGCATGGCATGGTGCCATGTAAGGCCTGCTGGTGGTGAGCCATGTGTGCGTGTTGCATGGTTCAGGCTGGTGGCCTGGGCGTTGAAGTTGCAAGGCATGGGCTAGAGCCATGTGCTAGATGGCATGACGGGTGGGCATGCCACTAGCCTAGCCTACAAGGCACGGGCTGGAGCCGTGCGCTGGATGGCATGCCTATGAAGGCATGCCATTAACCTGGCTAGCGTGCAGCGTGGGGCGCACGCAAAGGTGCGCGCAAGGGGGCGCACCCGCAAGGGCTTGGGCATGCGCATGGGTGTGCTTGGGCCAGACCGTGTGTTGAGCTGCGTGCGGCTTCCAACCTCGCTGGCTGCATGCTGGGCGCTCCGTGCATGTCAACGCGCTGGCCAAGGCATGCATACATGTTGGGCGCCCCGTGCGTGTCACGACACTGGCCAAGGCATGCGTGTAGGCTGGCCATGGTGCTATCCTCGCCTCCCAAAGGCAGTGTCGAGGCTTGTCCTGAGGCTGCTTTTCTAGGGATTTTAACATTCCCCCTCCCTTCAAGTACATCCTTGCACTCAAGGATGAATTGTGGAAATCTCTTCCTTATGTCATCATAATCTTCCCACGTGGCCTCATCTCTTGGTGCCCCTCCCCATTTGATTAGAACTTGCCACACTTTTCTTCTTTTTCTTCCCCTTGTCACCACTCTATAATCAAGGACTTTCTCTTGGTTGTAGAAGCATTTGGCCCTCTTCATCAAATTTTGGTAATTCCTCCACAATGAGTTTTGGATCGCCAATCCTTTTCTTCAATACCGTCACATGAAAAATCGGGTGTAGTTTGGAGGTTGGAGGAAGTTCCAACCTATAAGCTACCTCACCCAATTTTCCCAACACCTTAAAAGGCCCATAATACCTCTTAGAGAGCTTCAAGTTAAGCTTCCTCTTTAAGGTTGCTTGCCCATATGGTTGAAGCTTCAAATAAACATAGTCTCCCACCTCAAAGTTCTCAACACGTCTCCCTTAATCATAGTGCTTCTTCATTATTTCTTGAGCTCTCTTTTTACCGTTGCCAAGATCTCATCTCTTGTAAGCAATTCATTCTCAACCTCATCATTTCTAGCCGTGCATTTCTCATAATTCACCAAAGTGGGTGGTGATCTTCCATAAACAACTTCAAATGGACTCTTTTGGATGGAAGCATGAAAAGAGGTGTTATACCAATACTTAGCCCATGTAAGAAGTCTCCCCATCTTCTTTGCTCCTCATGGCAAAAGCACCTCAAATATTGTTCAAGTGTTCTATTCACAACTTCCGTTTGCCCATCGGTTTGAGGATGATAGGATGAGCTAGCCTTCAACTTGCTTCCTTGTAATTCAAATAATTCCTTATAAAAAGTACTCATAAACACTCTATCACGGTCGGATACCATACTTTTTGGAAAATTATAAAGTTTCACCACATTATCAACAAAGGCTTTGGCCACACTTTTCGCCGTGTATGGGTGTCTTAAGGGAATGAAGTGTGCATACTTACTTAGACGATCCACCACCACCAAGATGACCTCATATCCTCCACTAATTGGTAAGCCCTCCACAAAGTCCATAGACAAGTCTTCCCAAATCAAGTTTGGAATAGGTAAAGGTTGCAAGAACCTGGATGGGCCCTTGTATCATACTTGACCTTTCGGCATGTATCACATTTGGCAACCAAGGTCTTCACAGCCTTCTTGATTCCTTCCCAATAGAAGAAATGCTTAATCCTTATGTAAGTCCTTAGCCACCCGGAATGGCCACCTTCCTTGCTATTGTTTAAATGGTCAAGGATCTCCTTTCTCAAGTTAGGTATATTCGGCACATATACATGATCCTTGTAGTAAATCAAACCATTTTTCACCTTGAACCCAACAACACCATCACCTTCGGCCTCTAGAAGTTCCACTATCTCAATGGCTCTAGCATCAATCTTTGTAGCCTCACAGATTTTGTCCTAAACCCTCCATTTGGCCCCACTCAAGGCCAACATAGAAGAGTCATCTTCCTCATGCACTAACCACAAAATTGAACTTCCCTCTTTTCTACTGAAAGCGTCCGTCATTTTGTTCTCTTTGCCCGGTTGATAAGTGATGTCATATTCAAATCCAAGCAACTTCACTAAGAACTTGTGTTGCCCGTATGTCACTATTTTTTGTTGAAGCAAATGCCTCAATGCTTGTTGATCCGTGACAATGGTAAACTTTCTTCCCAACAAATAAGGTCTCCACACCTTTACGGCATGTACAACCGCTAGCATCTCCCTAGCATAGGTACTCAAAGCCTTTTTCATCGGTCCAAGTGCTTTGGAAATAAAGGCTATTGGTCTTTTTTCTTGAACCAAAACAGCCCCTATCCCCTCACCACTAGCGTCGGTGTATACTTCAAAAGACTTCTCAAAGTTAGGAAGTGCAAGCACGGGGGTTGTAGTCATAGCCCTTATCAACTCATCGAAGGCCTCTCTTGCCTCTTGGATCCATACAAAATTGTCCATCTTCAACAAGGATGTAAGTGGCTTAACAATAAGCCCATAGTTCTTCACAAACCACCTATAGTAGCCGGTTAACCCCAAGAAGCCCCTCAATGCCGAGATGTCATTTGGTAGTGGCCAATCAACCATGGCCTCAATCTTCCTTTGATCCACTTTCACCCCCTCTCCCGAGATGAAGTGACCAAGGTACTCAAGTTCCTTCTCCATAGGGGCGCATTTGGAAGCCTTAATGAAGAAGTGGTGCTCTTCCAAAATCTTCATCACAATTCTCAAGTGCCTCTTGTGCTCTTCAATAGTCTTGGAGTAGACCAAGATGTCATCAAAAAACACCAACGCAAACTTCCTCAAAAGGGGCTTGAAAATTGTGTTCATGGCGGCTTGGAAAGTGGATGGAGCATTACACAATCCAAACAGCATAACAAGATACTCAAAGTGCCCGGAATGTGTTCTAAAAGTCGTCTTGTGGATGTCTTTACTCTTCATTCTTATTTGATGGTAGCCGGCCCTCAAATCTAACTTGGAAAAAACTCTTGCACCATGGAGCTCATCAAGCATCTCATCCACGGTTGGAATAGGGAATCTATTCTTCACCGTGGCCTCATTTAGAGCTCTATAATCGGTAAAAAACCTCCATATCCCATCTTTCTTCCTCACTAGTAGCACGGGAGAGGAAAATGGACTAGTACTTGGCCTTATCAAACCATTCTTCAACATCTCATCCACTTGCCTCTCTATCTCCCCTTTTTGAAAATGAGCATAGCGATAAGGTGGGACATTCACTGGCTTCTTTTCATCAACAAGCACTATCCGGTGATCAAAGAGTCTAGATGGTGGCGAAGTAGAAGGCACCTCTAGAACTCTTTGATGGTCTTCCAACATTTCTCTTACTTCCACAGGCGGCCCTTCTAAGTCTTCTTTGTTGCCTTCTTTTTCACTCTTTTCCACATTACACAAGTAGTCTCCATTGGCCACATAATGCCAAAACAATAGGCTCCACCTTTGCACAACTTTTCAAAAGTGATGGCTTCACAAGATTTTACTTCTTTTGATGTCAAAGCTTTCCAAACTCTTTTCCTTGAGCCAAGTTTAAACTCCATCGTCATGTTTTGGTAATCATGAATAACTCTCCCAAGGCCCTTGAGCCAAGCATTGCCAATCACCACATCAAGTCCCACCAATGCCAACACATGGAGGTCGGCCACAATTCGCACACCTTGCACATTCATTTTCACTTCTTTAACAAGTGCTTCACATCTAAGCTTGTTCCCATTGGCTTCCTTTACTTCAAATGGTTCAATGGCACATGGTTTCAATCCAATCTTAGTCACAATATTGGCATTGATAAAATTGTGCGTGGATCCACTATCCACCAAAAGAGTCACTTCAAACTTTCCCACCCATGCCATCACTCTCATAGATGTGGGTCTAGGTACACTTGAAATGGCATTCAAAGATAATTCAACCTCCTCTAGTGGCTCACTAGATTCAGCCTCTTCTTGTTCTGACTCTTCACTAGTTGTCTCAACATGACCATCTTCTTCTACTTCACTTGTTTCATCTTCAAGCAACACATATGCTTGCCCGGCCTTGCACTTGTGGTCCTTGCTCCATTTGTCACTATATCTGAAGCAAAGACCCTTCTTTATCCGCTCTTGGAATTCTTCTCTTGATAACTTTTTCACTTCATATGGTTTTGATTTTGATGCACTCCCTTCCACGTCCTTTCCTTTCCAAGGAACTTTGGTTTACAAAGGTTTAGAGAATTTGCTCCCCATGTCCTTAGAATGACACTAACTTCTTGTATTTCCGCCATCCTCATAACTTCTTGTAGCCTTGTGGATTGTTTCAACTTTATCTCCTTGGCAAGCCAAGGTTTCAACCCATCCACAAAGGTGCCAATAAGTGCATCTTCAGACCAACCCTTCACCAAGGTTTGGAGTTGCTAAAACTCATCAATATAGTGGTGTACTTTTCCCTCTTGTTTCAACTTGGCCACTTGCCCATGGTGGTTGACAACTGGGGAAGACCCAAATTGCATCAAGAATTCATTTTCAAAGGCCGTCCACCCTAGGTGTTTCCTCTCTTTGTCATATTGATCACGAAGCCAATGCCACCACTTACTTGCTCTTCCTTCAAGATGGAAACATGCCGTAGAAACTCTCTCTTCTCTTTGAACTTCATACACACGAAAATAATGGTCCACCTTGTCCAACCACTCATATGGATCCCCCCATTGAACTTGGAAAAATCCACCTTTGGCCTCCTTGGTCCTCGGTCATATGCCTGGTTTCCAACTCTATCATCATAGTGGTCTTCCTCATACCTTCGGTTTCTAGGGCCTCTTTCTCTTCCATGATTGAAGTTTCTTCTATGGGCATGGTCATCATAACCATTCGGTCCTTCATGGCCAAAGTCATACTAGGCCTCATGATGTTCTTCAAACCTTGGAACTTCGAACCTCACGTCTTGAGGTTCTCTTAAAACACTAGGACTTCTAGAATGATGGACCTCATCACGGATCCATCTTTCCATGCCTACTTGATCATTCTCAATCCACCCACCTCTTCTATACTCGGGCTTTGGTCGCTCAAGCATGGAACCCGTGACATTTGTCTCGGCCCCATCAACAAAGACCTCTTGTCTTTGCCCATTCAGACTTGGTGGTGCTCCATGGCCATTGGTTCCGGCCAATCTCCTCTCAAGCCTTTCAAGGCTTGCATTGTTTTCAACGCCCTCCTATTCTCCTTGGTCTCGCGGGTGGTAACATTCAACGCCATCCTTAGTTCGGCTAGTGTAGTGTTCACCTCACCAAGGATGTTGGTAAGCTTCATGGCATTCTCTTCCACGACCTCAATGCGTTCCCGGTTGGAACCACGTTGATCCATGACTCTTCAACTTGCAACTGGGTCTTGCAACTGAGTCTTGCAAACTGAGCTTGTAACTGTGCTTGCACGGAGTCTTGCACACGGCTTGGACAGCAACTAGGTTGGTGGAGCTTGATCACGGCTCAAAACTCCAACCTTGGGTCCCCCACCTTCAAGGGTGGTCGACCCCTCTTGCACATGATCCAACCTTGGATCCCCCACCTTCAAGGGTGGTTGATCCCATCAAGAACACTACTCCGTCTTCTACCTCAACCCCCAAACTTCAATTTTCAATTCACAAGCAATAAAAGTAAACAATGTCGAGGTCCTCCATGGACCTCCCAATCAAATTCACAAGAGATTGAGTTTACGCGTCGTTTACCTCTTCGAGAAGTGAGAACTTCTCAAGAACACCAAACAAGAATCCTCTCAATGAAAGCCCCAAATTGTTAGGGACCCCGTCAAGTCCCTAGACAATAAGTCCTCCATGCCAATGGTGGTCTTGTGGTGACCGGATCCTTGTTCCTCTCTTGCTTGGTTCTCGAACAATGGTGACCAAGATGACCACTTGGGTATGGTTAGGTGTTTGGGCAAAGATGGGTGTACGGAGTGATGGAAATGGTAGGCTAAGTGTTTAGGGTTCACAATTCTCTATGGATGGTTTGGCTTGTTCCTTGAGTGTAGTGCTAAATAGATTGGGCTAAGGTTGATGTGAGTGAGTGAGGCTAGGGTTTGTGGCTTTGGAGCAACAAAGGTGGCCGAAATTACCCAAGGCGACTTAGGGTGGCACCTAAGTGGATGGAGGCTATGATTGTGGAAGGATTCCTAAGTGGTAGGAATCCTTGAGGATTTGGTGGGCTAGTTACGTAAGTCAATGTTGACTTGAGAGAATTAAGGGATGAGAGATTTAAGGAATTGAAGATGATTGTCAATTCCTTAAATCAAGGGATGAGGGATTTAAGGAATTGAAGAGGATTATCAATTCCTTAAATTATGGGATTGGATTGGGAGGAAGTCAAGGCTCCTATAAGGAATGAGTTTCCTTATGGAGCATTGGGGGTGGACTATGAAAAACACTATAGTGGGCGGCACTAAGTGCTTGGATAGATCAAATGAGGCAAATGGTGAAATGTGGCAATGAACATCCGAAGAACATAATGAATTCTCAAGAACAACTCAAGAACAATTCAAGAACAATGCTCACAAAATAACAATATTAATGGAAAGTAAATGGAAGACAAGAGAGTGAATGAATAATACTCATAAGATTGATAGATTGAATCACACTTATTCACGAATTGCAAAGTGTGATTCTCTCCTTATGGATTCACGAATTGCACCCAAAGAGCCCAAGTGCTAAGCACCGAAATGGATGATTTCAAGAACAAAGCCGTCCAAAGCAAATTGTCAAAAGATATGAAAGAAAGGGCTAAGGGTCTTATTTATAAGAGTTACAACTTGGAAACTCCCAAAAGGCCCATTGGAAATAAATAAATAAAAATAAAATAAATAAAAAGAAATAACATAGTGGCGGGCCAAGGTGGCCCAGGCATGCCTGAGCCCATGGTGGGCTAGGATGGTGCATGGTGGTGTTCGGTCTGATCCATGGCTAGGTGGCACAACATGGCTTACGGATGGGTATGGCATGGTGCGATGCAAGGGCCTGCTGGTGGGCATGGTATGGTGCCATGCAAGGCCTACTGGTGGTGAGCCATGTGTACATGCTGCATGGCCCAAGCTGGTGGCCTGGGCGTTAAAGCTACAAGGCATTGGCTGGAGCCATACGCTGGATGGCATGCCACTGGCCTAGCCTGCAAGGCATGGGCTGGAGCCATGCGCTGGATGGCATGCCGGGTGGGCATGCCACTAGCCTAGCCTGCAAGGCACACCTGCTAAGGCATGCCACTAACCTGGCTAGCGTGCTTCGTGGGGCGCACGCAAAGGTGCGCGTGAGGGGGCACAAGCGCAAGGGCTTGCGCATGCGCATGGGTGTCACGACACGGGCCAAGGTATGCTTGTAGGCTGGCCATGGTGCTATCCTCGCCTCCCAAGGGTAGTGTTGAGGCTTGTCTTGAGGTCGCTTTTCTAGGAATTTTAACACATTGGCTATGGTCACTTGCACATTGTAGTTATGTATAATTAGGGGTGTTCATCCAAACCAGATTTTTTTTCGGTCCAGATTCGAAACTCGAAAATCGGGGGTGTAAGAAATAATTCTTACCCTCCAGGACCTGGTTACGGATCCGGTTTTATATCCAGATATTCGTAATTGGTTTTAAAGTTAAAAACAAAAGAAACCTAACTTAACTTTGCATTCATCCTTACAGACACACAGACCTCGACGATCCTCTACCCCCCCGGTGAGGGCGCCAGAAACCCTAACTTGCTCACAGGTGGATCCTTCGCCGCTAGTGATTGGGTCATCGTCCATTTAACCCTAACTCGAGTTCTCCTTCGCTTGTGCTAGGGTATATATATATATATCTCTCTCTCTCTCTCTCTCTCTCTCTCTCATCCCCCACTGAAATAACATGAATTTTTTTTCTAGTCCTTTTAGGTAAATAAGATTTTTGAGCAATCAATGAATAAAATGGATTTTTGGTTTGATTTATTTTCAAATACGAGTTGTCTTCAACAATATTCATGTATGCAAGCAACTGGAAAAACTGTCTAAAATGTTGGCTTATTAATGTCTGGATTTTTGTTTGTATTTCGTGATAGATATCCTTCTGGGTATCAAAAAATTCTGGGTATTAATGTGATAGTCAGTAGATGGAGACGAGGAGTGTAATCTGATAGAATGAACTATTTAATAATGAGAATAATAATGAGATCTGATACCTTGACTATGATTAAAAAGCCTTACAAATTTGGCAGTCATTAATTTGCATATCCCAACTCTGGTTTGAAAGGATTTTGGGAAGAACATTATTGCCCTTTCAGACCTTAGACTTTTTGTTAAG
Source organism: Carya illinoinensis (assembly GCF_018687715.1). NCBI lineage: Eukaryota > Viridiplantae > Streptophyta > Magnoliopsida > Fagales > Juglandaceae > Carya > Carya illinoinensis. The sequence continues at coordinate 13,843,561 of NC_056755.1, forward strand.
AGACGAGTAGTAAAAAGCTCATTGTACTTTGAGAAAGACTTTTAAATTGCCGTGTACCAGATTTGGGGGTCAAGGTTCTTTATTTAGGGGAAGTTCTATTTATTCTAGAAGTCTAGAACTAGATGTCAATATATTATATATACATGTATATAATATTATGTGGGCTGTGTTTATCATTACTTGTCATTGGTTAAATCCCATTACATTTCTTAGTTCTAAATGCACACTAAATCATACAAGGGTCATAAAAAGTAGTTAAAAAGCATGCATTTTTTGGTTAAATATAGCCCATTGTACGTTGTTCATTGAGTTTTGCACTATTTTGGTCTGCATTTGTAATTTTGGTTCTTCCGTGACCTGGTCTGAAGTTTTTGTATTCTATAGCTTCATGTTTCATTCAGTTATGCGGAGTTGTATAGCTATTTGTGAAGAGCATCTAATTCATAACATTTTCTATAATAACAACTGTGGTAGTCCTCTCTCTGTGTTTTTTAATCTTTTTGCATGACAATGATCCTTTTGCTTTGTGTAAGTTTTGTTCCCATTTATTTGAGGGGCCTTTAATCAAACTCATGATTTCTTTTGTAGGGCCTTTCAGTCATTGCCATTGGTGTTGGGCTCAGCACATTTGACAAACCATCTGTAACTATAAGTATATTATGCTATCTTGAATCTCCTTAACTTTCACAATTATAAAGTTGCATTGGATTAATGGGCCGAAATTTGATGAATAATTGAATACATGTATCTTATTTACATTTCGGATTTATTGTATATTAATTAAACTTGAACAATGAACAGAGTTTCTGTGTTGGCAAACTTGAATAATTAAACTTCTTAAAAAATACAGATACTATAGTAATCTCACACACATGCAGCCATACCCTTTCTAAGTTGTTTAATTAAAGTTTATAAATAAGTAGTGATTGAGATTTAATGGGCTGCTTTTCTGCAATGAGAAACTTAAAAGGAGCCAAATGGGTCATTATCAGTTAGATAACTTATAATATTGGTCGATTCTTTGCAAGCATATGGGTGTTGTTGTGATATAATCACATGATAATGATTAATGTAAAAAGGTTAGACTGTGTGTTAACTACCTCTCTGTGGCCTGTTTAATATATAATATGTTGTCTATTTTATAATGACTAAAGTTTATGGCTTGCTGCTGCTGATGAATTAGATCAAATATGAGATTATAAAGAAATTGTAAATTATCTTTAAAAAAAAAAAAAAAACTGTGAATGTTCCTACTAGGAGTATCATGTATCTAATGTTAGCTTGGTTTGGATACATCTTATCTTCATTTTGACTAGGCTTAAACTATTAACTTCGTATTTAATGGCAGCTATCACATGTTTTGTGGGATTTAGTTTGAGGACATACTTTCAATAGGAAATAAGGAGTGAAGATGTCCATAATGATGCAGTTTAGGTACTAATAATTCTTCAATGGGCTTCGTTTGATTATTTGCAATTCCTAATTGTTCCATCTATTTGTAATATATGTTATTGGTAAAATTGCACCATATTGATTTTCTTATATCAACACATGATTTGGCAGATGCTTATATCAAAATAGTTCCCTTGTGCAGCTTACCTCAATTTCAGATTGAAGATGTGAAGAGTAGTGACATTGTTTTTTTTTTTTTTTGTATCGGTTAAGAGTAGTGACATTGTATTAGTTTAATTAGTTGTGATGTATTATTATTTATTTTTTTCTTTGTAAATTCATGTTTTGCATTGTGATGTAACAACAATATTACCTATTTTGCATTTTTTTTTATTTTGTTCAATTTTTTTTTTTTTTAAGAACTTTTTAGAAGTGTTTAAATTATTTAAAAAAAAAATCTAGGCAATTTGAACATGATATCAGATTTCTTTTTTTTTTTTTAAAAAAAAGTGCTATAATTTTTTTAAAGTTATAAGTTTTTTTAAAATTAAAATATTACAAAACCCGGATTGAATCCGGTTATAACCTCGATCCAATTTTTATCCCAAACAAAGTAGCAAACAATTTGGATATCCGGTTACAATCCGGATTCAATCCAGGCGGATAATGTATATTGTCATTTGTGAGGATCAAAACATTGTGTCAAATATATCCATTTATTTGTAATGAAGTAATTATTAGCCTAGACCACTTTGCACCACACTTAGCCTCACTACAGTAGCATACATGTGATGCCCCCAACTCCCACATATGGAAACATGAGAATCGAGGCGTCTGGATGATGACAACATGTGTTAAGTGTGTGCACATGTAACATGTGTAAAATAAATGATGCAGCAGAGTTAAAGTCAATCAACTAAGTACCAGAATTGTTAAAATACAAATTCGCTTAAACACAAGTGTACCAAAAATATTAAAGTTATCTAGTAAAATATAATAAAACCATAATACAAGAGTCAAAAATGGTAAACAAATCACAATATATGAGCAAGTGACACCAAATTACTCATCTGGAGGAACCGCATCCTCAGGTTTAACCTCCTCATTATCTATATCAAAGTCTACGATTCCAAAAAACAATATTGCAAGTAAGTAATAATCCAAACAACCCACGAGATAAAATATATAGATGCAACCAACAAATATGCATGCATATGATGGGTTATGCATGAGACCCAAAAACATCATTTTACCAGAAACTAAATATTTTCCAACGCACGCCATCCCATTTTGGCCCAAAACAATTTCATAAAACATAACCACCATTTTTCCAGAAAAAGGCCCTCGTAGAAAATCTACCATTTTTTTGTTTTCAGAAAATGGTCCACATAAATCCAGTTTATCAAAACCCGTCATTTTTCAGAAAATGACCCATTATCCAATTTTACCGTATGCACCATAATCTCTCCTAGGGATCATCCACATACCTTGACTCTCATCGCCACACCACACAACGACCACACATGTGACTTCGTAATGAGTGATACCCAGCTCTGCGTCCAGCTCGTACCATGACCAAGCATCCTTTAACCCCCACCAGCAGAGGGGCCACAGAGTCAGCACGACAGCGTTACTGTCTCGTTCGAGCCTTCTGTCTCTCAACAACAACCCAGGGAACGTCACTTAGTATATTCCGCTCTCGAGTGACCAGAGAAGCTCCATTGAGATAATGCCCCATCTCGGCTTGGGGTCGTAAGACACGCGCATCCAAAAATCTTTTTTCACATGAAAACCCAGTTTTTAAATATCCACATGAATATGTATGCAATTATGCAAAAACCCAGTTTTCAGTTACAAACATGAACATGCGTGCAATTACAATGTACATGACATGACACGAATAGTCAACAACCAACAGAATGCCAACATAAACCAAATTACACAACAACTCCATCCTCCAATCCAACCAACCCCTTCACTTCTTGGACTCAGTCCGGCATAAGTAATCAATTCACAGTAAATATGAGTTAGCACAAAAATATAATTAAATCTCAAAAGTTCTTTGGAAAAGTACTTATAGCGCTATAATATAATTTCTAGAGGATCACAGAGGTCTAAGAGGCAACGACAAGGTAGCGTCACAGTGCAAAATGCACTTTTGTCGTGGGTCTCAAAATATCCAAATTTGAACGGAGATAAATGAAGATTAAGCAAGGCTAGAGTAGGGCTCAGGGGTGTTGGTGAAACCAAAGGTAGTGGTGGTTGGCTGTGGGTGGCAGCGTAGAGTGCTGTTGAAAGCCAAAAATGCCAAATTAGAAAGTGAAATGCCTGCGCTTCAGCGATGGTGGATCAGTGCTGGGGAAGAGTGGTTTGGGTTGCTGGATGACAGGTGATGAAGTGGTGAAAGAATGGAGACCAATGGCGGTGGCATGGCGGCACATGAGCTCAAGGAAGTCATGGCTTCCAGCCGTGAGTGGGGGCTAATGGCAGTGTTGGAAGGGTTGAAAATGGAGGGGAAAGGTCTCCGACTGGTTGGGAAATGAATGGAAGGGCAGTGGCGACCACGAATGGGGCACGGTGGGGCACTGGGAGGACGAAAAAAAATGACGAGGTAGAGGGAGATGGTTGGGTCGTGCGCAGGGGAAAGGAGAAGCAGAGGAAAAATAAGAGGAAAAGAAAAGAGAAGGAAGAAAAAGGAAAGAGAAAGGAAAAGAGAAAAAGTAAAAAGCAAGGAAAGAAATAAGGTACAATTCTCAACTTGGGTCACAAAACTGATCAAACGAAAATAATTTTAAAACAGTAAGTTGAATAAATTGATTTAAATGTAGTAACTAGCTAAAATAAAATGATTAATAAAAACCAACAACACAATAATTTAAAGTCCAAAAATAAACTGATTTAAATTAAAGGGAAATTTAAACATAAAACAATAATTAATATTAGAAAGCACGTCAAATTAAATCTCACAACTTAAAAATCATAAAATAAATCTAACGAAAATCCGATAAATTTACAACAAGAGAACTAATTTTTAAATCAATTAAAATACTCATTCAATAAAAATACAGGGTATCACAATATACATGCATCACAGAGTAAAATACTTCTAGAACATCACTATAGAGTACAGTTAATTGGTGGTTGTTCTCTACTATGCTTAGTGTAGTTTACTACTGCATTAATAACAAACTTTGATTCCTTTTTATTCTTTGTACAGTTTATATATTGTGATACTCCATTTTTACGTGTATTTTTACTGAAAGAGCTTTTTAATTTAATTAATATATTGGTTCTTTTATTTTAAATTATTATATTTTAAATTGATTTTATTTTATTTGATGTGGTGTTTAATTTATTTTAGTCGTTTTACAGCTTCTAAAATCATTTTCGTCGGATCGGTTTTTGGACTCCGGAGGTGAGGACTGGACCTCATTTTTTTTTCCTTTTTTTCTTTTTCTTTTCTTTTTCTTTCCCTTTTTCCTTTTTCTTTCTTTTCTTCTTCTTCATTTTCCTTCTCCTCTCCCGCATGCCCGAACTGCTCTCTTCCTTCGCCGTTTCGGTTTAGCCACCCAGACTGCCGCCATCGGCAGACGTGGCCAACACAGCCACCACCGTTTGACTCCCCTCCGGCCGGCGCACCACCCCACCAATTTCAGGCCCATCTGTGCAGCCGTTATCCGCCACGCACAGCTGGAAGTCACGACATCAACTCACCCTTTTCTCTCTATCACCGGTTGCTTCCTCAGCCCAGAATCACCGCTCGCCAGTGACGTGGCAGACACCACCCATCTAGTTTTTTTTTCCTCCGACCGGTGAACATCCCCACCAAGTTTCACCTCCATCCGAGCCACCGTTAGCCGCCACCAGCTCCTCCAAGCCACACGATTTTTGAGCTTTTCCAGCGCCGTCGTTCCACCTCCGGCCACCATCTCTTTACCACTTTATTACCTACCTCTTGCCATCCTAACCCACCCATTTTTGACCCTGATCCGTTGCCAGAGCAGCTCCCACGAGCTCAACTCTATTTAGCCCCTTTTGGCGCTTCCAACGCCATTTCCACCGCCACCCACGACCAAAGCTCACTTCCTTTAGTTTCATAAACATCTCTAGGTCATTCCCTATCAATTTCATGTCTTGGTTTGTCCCCATTTGAAAGTGGGTAATTTCCTACCCACGGCTACAGTGTAAAATACACTGTTACGTTGCTTTTCCTCTGCTATTTGCAGCATCGTAAGCTTTCAAAAAATACCGTATAGCGCTGTAAGTATTTTCTAAACTCTAATTTTAGATTTAAATATATTTTAATTTTACAATAATTATTTAACTGGTTGGTTGATTCCAGACTGAGTCCGAGGAATTCAGGGGTCAGATGGATTGAGGACGGAGTTGTTTGGTTTGTTGATTTGTGATTGGTTGGTTGTTTTGTGCCTTGAGGTTGCATTTACATGGTGCATGCATGTTCATTTTATTTAATTGAGAAAAATCATGTTTTGTTGGCGAAAATGGATTTTCGGGTGCATGTGTATCACGACCTCAAGTTGTGATGGGATATTATTTCAGTGGAGCTCCTCTAGTCACTTGGGAGCGTAATATACTAAGTGACGTCCCCTGAGTTGTCGTTGGGCAACAACGGGAGCGGGCTGGATGGTAACGCTCTCATACCGACTCCGTGGCCCTTCACTGGTGAGGGCTAGAGGATGCTTGGCTACGCGTTTAGGTGTCACACGTATGGTCATTACACGCGGTGTGTCACAGGAGCCAGGGTGTGCAGATGACCCCTAGGGGAGGTCATGGTGTATTTGGTTTAATTGGATATTGGATTGAGTTGATTTTGGGCCAAATGAGACTTTTGGTGTGAGTTGGAAAGAAATATGTTTTTGGGGCCAAATGGGATTTTTGGCGGGCATGGAAAAATGTGATTTTATGGAACATGTGCATTTGACATTCTTTCATATATATTGTTTGAGTTTTAATATGTTTTCATCTAGTGGCGTTTGGATCTTTACTTACCTGCGGCACCATTTTTGGTATCGTAGATTTTGATGCAGAGATCGAGGAGGAGGGGGGAGGCTGAGCCTGAGGATGCGGCTCCGCCGGAGTTCTGAGTTGGAGTTATGCTTTTTAGTTTGGTTTGAAACTATATTTGTGGTTTGTAATATTTTATTATGTATGTTTTGAAAGGCTTTGTATTAAACTAAGAAAAATTCTGATACTTAGTTATGACTTTTGTTATCCGCTGCGTCTTTCTTTTTGTACATTTGTTGCATGTACACATACTTGGCACTCGTCGATAGGGTGGTGACCCGTGTTGTCATCATTCGGACGTCTCGATTTCTCTGTGTCCGTATGTGGGGATTTGGGGGCGTCTCATATATAGACCCAGTTGTTGTAAATGAAATATGCTCAATACAATGAAGAATTCATTCTCTTAGTCCTTTTATCAAACATGGTATCAAGAGCGTCATGGCTAAACTGTCAATTATGATCCATGGCCTCACCTTCTGCTTCCTCCTCATCCTCCTCCTCTTCCATCCCCTCTATAACATCCTCCTCCTATATTGTCACCACCAAATTAATGTCTAAGAACTATCTCCTATGGAAGGTCCAAACGTCTGCTTACTTATGAGGCCAAGACTTATACTCTTATGTCCACTCCTATGTCGATGGAACTCTGCCCACCCCACTAGAATTTCTCACTGAAAATTCAAAAACCAACCCAAATTTCTTGACCTAAAGACGCATTGACTAGTTAGTTTTGAGTGTCCTCTTCTCATCACTCTTCGAATCCATTCTTGGTCATGTACTCTCCTCAACTACAGCTCATGAACTTTGGAGTTCACTCTCTTCTATGTTTTCATCTCACTCATAGGCCAAGGAATTTCAAGTTAGATTCCAACTCACTAACCTATAACGAGGTGACCAGACCATTTCAGACTACTTTGGTAAAGTAAGAATTCTTGCTTATTCATTAGTTGTTACTAGTAATATTCTTTCCGAGAAAGAACTTGTTACATATCTACTAAATGGGTTAGGTCCCTCATATGAATCCTTCGTCACTTCTGTCACCACAAGGACAAGCCTCCTATCCACTCATGAACTATATCTATTGCTTTTCATCCATGAGAATCGCCTCACCCATAACACACGAAATTTAACATCTCATGTTGAAGTTTATGCTCATTAGAGTTCAGTTACACCACGTGACCAAAGAGGTCATGGTTCTTCTCGTGGGGGTTTTCATGGACATGGCTAAAGACGTTATCCTTACAATGGATGTGGTGCAGTCATTCTTTTCAAAACTCCCTTGCAAATCAATACAATGCTTCGAGGCCTACCTATCAAGTATGCAATAGACCATGACATGTTGCTCTACAACGCAGAAACAGATTCAACCATTACTTTCAATTTTAAGCTCCTAAACAATTCTTGACTCCTTAGCAATTCTCAGCCAACCACACTGCTCCTAGCTCATACTCTGACAATACTTGGTACCCAAACTCTGCAACTACGCATCACATAACAAATGACATCGCTAACTTGAATCTCTCGTCTGAATAGTACATTGGTGGTGAAACCATTCAAGTTGGTGATGGCACGGGTCTTCCAATCCAAAATTTTGGTGACTCATCTCTCTCCACTTCCTCTTTTTCCTTTACACTTTGAAATCTCTTACATGTTCCTTCCATTACCAAGAATCTTGTTTCGGTGCTTAAATTTTGTGTTGATAACTGTTGTTATTTTGAAATTCACTCCTGTCACTTCTCTGTGAAGGACTCTTGGACCAGGAAAACTCTCCTCACTAGACCAACTCGTGATGGTCTCTACATATTTCCCTCTGTCATGCCCAGCCCTTGACCTCCTTCTAGTCATGTTGGCGAGCGTACCTCCATTGCATAGTGGAACCATCGGATGGGTCATCTTTCTCTAGCTCTTGTTTCATGTGTTTTGCATAATAAGTGTTTGCCAATATGCCCAAGTGATACACCTTTTGAATGTCCAGAATGCCCACAGGCCAAACTACATCAGTTACCTTTTCATTCAAGTCAGGCTTCTTACAATGGGCCCTTAGAATTAGTTTGTTCTGATTTGTGGGGTCCAGCCTCTTATGTTTCCCGAAATGGATATAAATACTACTTATCCTTTGTTGACCATTTCACTCGTTTTACATGGTTATTTCCACTTAAATTCAAATATGATGCCATCCAAGTTTTTTCTACTTTTTTACCATTTGTTGAGTGCATGCTTAAAACCAATTTAATCAGCTTGCAAATTGATGGAGGATGTGAATTTAAACCCATCTCCTCCATGTGTCAAAAACTTGGAATCAATCATCATGTTTCATGCCCACATATGCATCAACAAAATGGCCTTATTGAATGAAAACACCGACTTATTGTTGAAAACGAGCTTGCCCTTTCAACCCACTCATCTCTTCCATTTACTTATTGGGCCAGGGCCTTTTAGACTACCGTGTATTTAATTAATCTTCTTCCATAACCAATACTTAGACAAAAATCTCCTTATTTCATGGTTCATAAGTGTGATCTAGATTACAATTTTTTAAAGGTATTTGGTTGTGAGTGTTGGCCAAATCTAAGACCATATAATTCACATAAATTGGATTTCGATTCAACCCCACGTCTATTTTTAGGATACAGTGCAACCCACAAAGGTTACAAGTGCCTAGATCTCAAAACCAAAAGACTATATATTTCTCAAGATGTCCTTTTTCATGAAGTCTCTTTTTCCTTTGCAAAATATCGACCCACTATAGCCCAATCTCCCATGTCTTCTACACCCATTCACTTACCTCTTTTTCATCCCTCATTATCAGGCCCATCTCCCTTCTCATCTAGCCACCCACAATCATATCCTTCTCTACTCGGCCCAGGCCCAAGCCCAAGCCCAACTAATCATTCTCCTCTCTTATCATTGTCTTCAACCTCCAGCCCTCAACTCTCTTATTCTCCTGAGTCTTCAATCACGTCTTTAAACTCAAATCCTGCACCACCAATTCTTGTTCCTCCTTGTTCCCTAATAATTACTCATGCCACCACAAATTCTTCCCGACCTCGGATTGTCATGAATGGAACTATTGCTTATCCTACTCGGCAGTGTTTCTCTACCACGATTATTGTTCTTGATGAGTCTTCAAGTTATTCTATGGCCTCTACATTCCCCGAATGGCGTCATGCCATGCTCAAGAACATTCTGCTCTACTTCAAAATTGTACATGGAGCTTAGTTCCCCCTATCCCCTTTTCTAACATAGTTGGCTGCAAGTGGGTTTTCAGAACAAAGACAAATGTCGATGGCTCATTTGAATGATGAAAAGCCTGGTTGGTTGCCAAGGGTTAGTCCCACAACCATACGACTCATCATGTCCATTGCAATTGCTTGGTGATGGCCTCTTTGCCAATTAGACATCCAAAATGCCTTCCTACACAGAACTCTCATAGAGGATGTCTACATGCAGCAGCCTCAGGGTTTTGTGGACTCTGCTCATCCAACCTATGTGTGCAAGCTTCACAAGCCTATCTATGGCCTCAAGTAGGCCCCGAGAGCTTGGTTTGCCCAACTAAGCTCCTAGCTTCTTCAGTATGGCTTTACTGCATCTAAGGCTAATCCTTCATTATTTATTCTAACTCATGCTGATCTTACAATGTTTTTGCTAGTGTACGTTGATGACATAGTCATCACTGCCTCACAGTCCTCTGCCATCACTAGCTTAATTCATGACTTAAGTCAATCCTTTCCAAACAAAGACCTTGGGCCCTTATCCTTCTTTGTTGGTCTTGAAGTTGATCACACTAAGCATGGAGTTTTACTTACACAAAGAAAATACATTAAGTTTCTTCTTACCCGTAGCAATATGTTGCATGCAAAATCCATGTCTTCCCCTATGGTAGCCTCGATTCAACTTTCCAAATCTGATGCCCCTGAATTTGATAATGCTACTTTGTATATAAGTGTGGTTGGGGGTCTCCAGTACTTGTCCCTATCTCCGCCTAACATATATTATGCCATGAATAAGGTGTGCTAGTTTATGCACTCACTGAAAGAGACAGATTGGAGTGTAGTTAAACACATACTTAGATACCTCAAGGCTACTGTCAACTATAGCCTATTTGTTGCATCACACTCCAGCTTTGATTTACAATCATACTCAGATGCAGATTGGGGTGGATGCCCCGATGATAGGAAGTCAACAAGTGGTTTTTGTACCTACCTTGGCAAGCATCTCATTTCATGGAGCTCAAGGAAGAAGAAAGTAGCTAGATCATTAACCGAAGCTGAATACAAGGCCATTACCTCCTCAACAGCTGAACTCATCTGGATTCAAACTCTCATCCATGAGCTAAGTGCTCCTCTTCATCAAGCACAAACTCTGTGGTGTGATAACCTTGGAGCAACTTATCTCTCAGCCAATCCAATTTATCAATCGAAGCCCAAGCATATGGACATAGATTGCCACTTTGTTTGAGATAAGGTTGTTGACAACGCTCTTTAAGTAGCTTTTTGCAACTCCAAAGACAATAGCAGATATACTTACCAAGCCTCTAGTTGCAGACAAGTTCACTCACTTTAGATCGAGTCTTAATGTGGTTGACACCCCCTTGGACTCAAGGGGGCATAGCCTAGACCACTCTGCACCACACTCAGCCTCACTACAATAGCATACACATGCATCACAGTAGTAAAATACTTCTAGAATATCATTATAGAGTACAGTTAATTGGTGGTTGTTCTTTGCTGTGCTTAGTGTAATTCTCTGCTGTATTACTAACAAACTTTGATTCCTTTTTATTCATTGTACAGTCTATATATAGACACAGTTGCCATAAATGAAATATGTTCAATATAATGAAGAGTTCCTTTCTCAATCCTTTTACCAAACTATAATTAGATGGTTGTAAACTTGCAATATAAAATTAGGTCTTCGCAATCATGAGAAATGTCGTACACATTCCATCATCAAACTAGAAAAATTCATATAATTAGCTCTACTCAGCAGGTTTCAATTCAGTTTTAATTGTTATACGAGATCATATAATCCTCGTTTCCTTATAATCTATACCAAAGATAGAAGTATTTAAGTCTATGTAATTAGTATGGATCTTGATGTATATATATATATATATATATATATTTCTATATAAGTACGTATATATATATATATATGTATAAATAAAGTATAAAGTGGTGCCAACTTCCTGGTTCAATCTCGCGTCGATGCCAAGAAAAGAAAAACTCAGAATCTCTCTTTATAAAGTTGGAATCTCTCCAAGAAAATAAATTAATAGGTTTCTAGTGTCTCACCAGACTAGTACCATCTTAGAATCAAACATGCAATTTCATTAATTATTCAAGAAGTGACTTTAATTGTACATCATTGATCCTTAAATAGTCAACAAAATAGAATACTAATCTAACTAGGAAATAACAATTGTAGATAAAATAAAATTAGAAAATACTAATCTAACTAGGAAATAAAATTTGTAGATAGAATAAAACTAGGAAATATTAATCTAACTAGGAAAAGATAACAATCAACTAAAATAGCTCCACTGATTATGGAGCATCCTCCTAATTTGTATCAATTGCCAACTTCCCTGAAGAACTTGACACTGGCAAGTTTTGACGAGTGTAAGCAGCAAATAGATGTGGATGTAAACACTGGACTTCTGATGCTTACAACCAAAATGATTTTGAATTTGGATGATTTTTTCATTGCACTAAAAACTTGTAATACGCTCATCAACGAGTTGTAACAAATTGGTGATCAAGAAGGGAGGCAATCTCATCTCGAGGAGTTGTATTTGCTTAGACACGAAGAGTTAGTGTCTGTGATGCCTCTGGAGCTAGTAATGTGGAAAAATCATTTTAATCACCCTTAAACTCAGTGAGATCTTTTATGTTAAAAATTGGGCTAATGCCAAAATCAGAGGGCAAATCAATGATATACGCATTGGTGCCAAATTTCTTGGCGACTTTAAAAGGACCTACCTGTCGTGTATGAAACTTGGTAAAACTCCTCGAAGGAAATCGCTCCGATCTTAAACTAATATGAACCATATCACTCACACTGAATTGCCTATCTTTGCACATTGCATTTGTAGAAGCTGCATAAGAATCTATATGAAAGGTAAGGCATCGTTTGCATTCTTCATGAACGTCTCTTATATAGCTAGAAAAATCTAGTGTAGCTTCGCTTGGTCTAGGGGGCAATGATAAGGAGTTGTTATCAATTGGAATGCTGGGTCAAAAACCATAAACCACTTCAAATGGGGTGCACCCTGTTGATCTGTTAACAAAATTATTGAAAGCAAATTTCGTCTTGTGGAAGTACTATATCCCAACTAGTGACATGATCTGCAACGAGGCAACGTAATAAATTTTCCAAACTCATGTTGGTTACTTCAGTTTGGCCGTCTATTTGGGGATGGAATGCACTAGAAAACATCAGCTTCATCTCCATTTTGTCCACAATGTGTTCCATAAATAACTCACAAATTTCACGTCCCCGTTAAACACGATAGAAGTTGGAACACCATGTAATTAGATTACTTCTTGCAAGAATAATGCAGTGATCATTGAGGCATCATAAGTCTTGTGAAGTGGAATGAGATGCGCCATTTTTGAAAAAAGATTCACGACCACCATAATTGAGTAATGTTGCCGAAGATTTTTAGGCAACCCAAGAACAAAATCCATGCAAATATGTTGCTATGGCTTGTCCAGAATGGGGAGTTTTGTATAGAGCCCTGCTTGTTGCTTGGTTCCTTTATTTATTTGGCCAATTCGACAACGATCAACCACTGTATGCACATCTCTACGCATCTGAGGCCAATAGAACCGATCAGCAACAATAGCAAAAGTTTTATAATATCTGAAATGCCCAACTAAACCCCCACCATGGAGTTCTATCATTAGGAACTCGCAGAAAGACCCACGAGGAATGCACAACCATGTTTCATAAAATAGATATCCATCTTTCAAAGAATATTCCCCACCAGATATGCGCACATGAGTAGATAAATTATTCCACATGTTGCCAAAATCCTCATCATTAGCATATTGGTTTTGAGACTTTCAAATCCTATAAAATTAGCTGAAAACATATGCAACAAGTGAGGTCTCCTGCTTAAGGCACCAGCCACCTTATTTTCAGTCCCTGACTTTTGCCTAATAACAAACTTGAACTGCTGCAAATAGTCCATCTAACAAGCATGTCGGGAATTTAGCTTACTTTGAGAATTTAGATGCTTCAAGGAATCATGATCAGTGTAAAGAATAAACTATCTATGAATCAAATATGGTCACCAATTCTTGAGAGTTTGAATTAAAGTATAGAATTCCAAGTCATATACCGAGTATCGCCAGTGGGTGTCATTAAACTTTTCACTGTAAAAAGCGATGGGGTGACCTTCTTGACTTAATACACCCCCGATTCCTACATGTGAGGCATCACAAACCATTTCAAAAACTTTAGAGAAATCAGGCAACTTAAGAATTGGTGCTTGCCCCATCTTCTCTTTAATTTTGGTGAAGGCTTTGGCAGCTATGGCACTCAATGAAAAATTCTTTGCTTTCAAGCACTCAGTGATTTGGGCCATTATAGTACTAAACCCACGAATAAATTGGCGATAGAACGTGGCCAAACCGTGGAAGCACCTAACTTCGGAACAATTATGTGGCATTGGCCAATTCTTAACAACTTGCACTTTTGCAGAGTTAGCCTTGAAACCTCGATTATAAATTATAAAACCTAGAAATTTGACACTTTTCTTCATAAACAAACACTTGCCCCGATTAATATAGAGCTATTCAGCTCTCAAAGTCTTCAATACCTACTCGACATGGCCTAAATAGTCCTGCAAACTTAGGCTAAAGATTAGGATATCATCAAAATAAGCAACAAATTTACCCAAGAATGGCTTGAGAGCTTGTGTCATAATGCGCATGAAAGTTCTTGGAGCATTGGTTAATCCGAAGGGCATAACTAGCCATTCAAACAAACCATCTTCCATTTTGAAGGCCATCTTCCATTCGTCACCCAGCCGAATACGGATTTGGTGGTATCTATTTCAAAGGTTGATCTTAGTGAAAATAGAGAAACCACTTAGCAAATCCAACATGTCATCAATACGGGGAATGGGAAAATGGTATTTCACTATTATCTTGTTAATTGCTTGGCTATTTATGCACATCCTCCAACTATCATCCTTCTTGGGCGTAAGCAAAACTGGAACAGCAGAGGGACTAAGACTCTCTCGAATAAAGTCTTTATCTAACAATTGTTGAATTTGTCGGTTGAGCTCTTCATTCTCTATTGGGCTCATGTGATATTGCAGTAAATTAGGCAAGGCTGATCCGGGGATCAAGTCTATAGCATTTTGCACATCCTACATTGGAGGTAGTTGCTTCTGCATCTCATTCGGCATAATGTTATGAAATTCTTCCAACAATGTGGTGAGTTCCGCTGGAACATAACCATCATCTTGATTCATTTCGCACCTTACTACCATTAGCACCATAGTTTCATCATTTGTGACTCGAGAAAATTGACGCATGGTCAAAAGTGTGACAACTTCCTTTTTGTCTCAAATTCTGAGATCTGCAAAGGATCCCAAATATATTTCTTACCTTTAAAATTAAATGGGTAAGTGTTAGCATACCCATCATAAGAAACTCTGTGATCATAGAGCCATGGATGCCTCAATAGCATGTGACAAACGGTCATATGGATCATGTCGCACCAGGCCCCGTCCACAAATTTTTTTCCCAATGAAAATTTAACCAAACATCGTTGCTTTACTAGAACTGAGTTGTCTTTATTAATCCAACTGATCTGATAAGGAATGGGATGCTTATCAATCTCTAGCCCCAAACATTATACGGCAATTTCAAAAATCACATTCATGCCGCTGCCATTATCAATAATGACGTTCAAAACTCGACCATTATGTTCCATGCGTGTGTGAAAAATATTGGTACACAACCACTCGGGATTAGCCTGGAGTTCTTTATTAGTTCTGGTCAACACTCGATGAATTACACAACTAGATAAATCTAATGCATCCAAGTGTTCTTGTTCACTATGACTACCCCCATCGGTCTCCTCTTCATCCATTTCTTCAATAGCATCCATTACCAATAATTCGTTTTCACATATGAAGGCTAGATTTTTATCTCTTGTAGGACACACAACAACATAGTGTCCAAAACCTTTATATTTATAACATTGTGGCCCTTCATTGGTAGCTTTTGCTTTTCCTTCTTGGTCTCCAATCACCACGCCCCTAGATTGATCTTTCAACAATGGTGGCCTTTGGAATGAAGGCGTTGTGACATGTTCAGGTCTTGGATTTGTTGATATCATTTTCCTCCCAATCGAGGCCCCCATTTGTTTCGCAATATGTAGTGTCAATTGATACACCTCCTCTACATTGATTAAACGTGTAATCAACATCTCCTTGCATAGATCGCTACGTAATCTGATGCAGTATCGAGCTAAAGTTTGATGTTCAGTCTCCACAATCTTGCTACTGATAGTCAACTCATGGAAGCGGTCTGTAAATTGCTCAACACTCAATGACCCTTGCCTGAGTTGTAACATTTCTTCGAACATCATTTGCTCATAATCAATGGGTAAGTATTTTTCCTTCAGTCGCTCCTTCATTTCCTCCCAGTTAAAAACTGCTTGATGTTAGGTACAACGTAATTGTTTTTTCCACACTTCTCCACTACGCTCGTGCATGCCCCTTCAATTTTATACGAACATAACAAACCTTTCTATCCTTCGATATAGGCTTACAACAAACCAATCGAAATAATTCTCAATAGCCGTTAACCAATCTTCAAAAGCGTTGGGCTCTAATTTTCCATAAAAATATGGCACATCAACCTTGATCCTCTTAGTCTGTTCATTAAGAGATTGATAATCAGCGCCATGTCCACCATGACCTTGGTGAAAATTTTGTCTATGACATCCGATTCAAGGCTAATGATCCTCAAACTCCTGGTCTTCTTCATCTTCCGAATCTTCATCAACATCTCTGTCACTTTCATCCAACATCTCCCCACAAATTGGGCCACGCCCTCTTCGATTGAAAGGTCTCAACTCTGTTCGAGCTTGATTGCATCACCCGGGTCTAGTGCTAAACTATTTTTAATTTTTAATTTTTTTTATATGTGTGAAAAGCCCATTTGAGTTTTTAAATATATATATATATATATTTAAATAGACTACGGGCCTAAAATATTTGTTTTGATAAATTAAGATTTCCTTCACTTTTTTATTTAAGTTAAAAATCTTTTATGGACCAAGATAACATTTTTGAACAAGTTGGATATTTTTTTGAGTTTGAGTCAAGGTCCAAAATTCAGGAAAGAGCCCATTTATTTATTTATTTATTATTTTCATCACATTATTTTCACGCACAGCCCCATAGACTCCACTTCATGCACACTTCGATCACGTCCGTTTTCCTCTTCATACACGTCTCTTTTCCTGGTGTTTATTTTTTGGTTCCCTATTTATACTACGGGTAGATTTTCCTGCATGGAGAAACCTCAAGCCGCAACCTCCCTTCATGTACAGAACACCCATCCAGTGGATGTAGAAATAAAATCTACCCGTAGTTTGTATCCACCTCATTCTTCCCCCACCGTAAGGATTGCAAACCCACCACCTAGTCAGTCACAACCCCAACTTGCTCAGCCATTTGGCGGCACCTCTATTTCTGCATCACCGAGCAACACAGTCCTTCCTCCACGTAGTAGCTACCATCCTAGGATCGAACCTGCCCTGCACCTCCGTAAGCTGCCATGATCCTTTCAGCCTTCTGGCGCTGCAACTTGACGTTCGGACAGAGAGAAAGCCACGGAAACTCAGCCCATTGTCCCCTGTTTTTAGCACCCACAACTGAGCATCCACCTCTCCTTTTGCCAATCACTACAACCCACTACCGCTGCACCACCTTGAGTTAGCCTTTGTCCAGCCATGCGAAACTGTAGCCAAACCAACTACGTCGAAGCTCCTCCCTCGGATCACCGCTGTGTGACTCAGCCGAACAACCCAGCCCTACCGTGATCCATCTCAAGCGATGTCAGACCCTGTTTTCCCTTACCAAAATAGAGCACTACGGCCGTTGTGCACAGCTCCTCCACTATTGCTCGGCTGCTCAACCTCGAAGCCCACGACGGTACATGCGTGCCATTCTGGGTCTACTGTTTTTCCCTCTTGGTAAGCCACGCCGATTCTCCCCACTACCTCTTTTGGTTTCCCTTTCTTCCATGTCCTCCCCCTGCCTCTCATCACGTTCTCTTTCGCCCACCGTTGTGCTACCGCACTGACCTCCTTTAACCGCTGCCCAACCCCTGCTCAGTCGCACGCCTCCTTCTCTCTCGGTATGAAAGTATTCTCTTGATGGCACGGGTTAGTCTGGAGAGAAGTTTGTAGTTCAGAAAGTTTACGTTTAAATTTACAGCCCTTTTTTCCAAGGAACCATACCTGTTTTGCTTAATGCCTATTTGGTTTTTAATTATTAAAACCACTTTGTGTGGGCTTTGTTTTAAATTCAAGAATTTATAGAGAAAATAAACTAGTTTATAAATTGTATTTTTGGTATTATATTGTTTCTAATAGATTGAATTTCAGAATCAAATAATAAAAATATAGTTCTATTTTGAACACTTTAAATTTGATTAAGTCTATTTTTAGTAAATGATGTTTTTGCTAGTACTTATATTAGTGAATATCGATTAATTTGAGAAATGGATATTTTCATTTTTAAGGTTATTTTTCAGTCACTCACAGGATTGGTTTTTACGTTGAGCCTAAGTCTTTTTTAGTAAATTATTGGATTTATTTCATTGGACTTGTTTCTACTTGGTTATATATATATATATATATATTAGTGTGTTATATTAAGTTATTTTAATTTAAAATATTTTCGGATTAAGTTCAGGTTCTAAATTATTTTGGGTTGGGTAACATTTTTTTATATCAGTGACTTTTTATTTTTTATTTTTAATATGGGTTGAGTTTTGTATACTTTTAAATAAACTTGTGAATAAATGGGAATTAGGTTAAATAAATGTTAGGTGGATATAAATGAATTTTAGGAAGTGACGATATTTTAGGGTTAAGAGAATTTTTAGATTTTTTAGGAATTAAAATATTTATTTCAGTTATAAATATGATGTAACTGTCTATTTAGAAATTTTTTCAAGTTACATGAATTTTTCTATAAGTGACGATTGATATTCGTTTGGCACCATTATGAGGATATTCTGAAAAGCTAAGAAGTCTATGTAAGCGGAGTTTCTATGCTAGACTTTGCATAAAAAGAAAATAAAAATGAGGTTGACTTTTAAAATATACATATTTTGGTTTTTGAAAAGAAATATGAAAAACGACCTCAATTGTTTGTTTCAGCATTACTCATGAATTTTGTATGAAAGAGAAAGTATTTTTGTCATGAGTGGTATAAACATGAGCTTATTTTTTGGCATATTGTTTCTAAACTGTGCAAAAGAGAGCGAATATAAAATTTTGTGCATAAATTATATTTTTGTGATTTAATTCTGTTCTATTCTGAAAATGTTCTGAACTCTGATATGATATGATGTGATTTTTGAAAACTTTTGGCATGACATTCTAAATCGTGATGTGGTTTGTAGATGGTGATCTGTTTGACCTACCACGAGTACTAATAATGGCTTCTGTTTGGGTTGGTACCAACTATTCTGTTTCTAGTGTACCCACTTTTGGAAACAAAATGGTTTTCCTAGTGGTCTTTCCTGTGTGCAAACTTTGGGTCTCGAGAATAATAAGGGAAAGATTCACATTCTGTTTCTACTCAGCTAGCTACCAAAGTTTGCACAACCCTACCACGAGTTTTAAACATGGCATCTGATGAGATATAATGTTCTGGTATGATGGTGGTTAGTTATGCTATACTAAAGGAACTTTGAATAAAAATATTTTTTAAAACTTTCGCTCTGATATTTTTGATAACATGTTTTGATTCTTCATTTTGAAAGTAAAAATATTTTGTTCTGAATTTTGAACTCTGTAAATGCTCATATTTGCATACTAGTATATGTTCTTTGCTTACTGAATTGTTGATAACTCACCCCTTATCTCCATAACATTTCTTAGATGATGTTGAATAATTCAGCTAAGGATCAAGATTTTGAAGTATGGGTGAGATGATTATTTAAGTATAGTAGATTACTCATAGAAGATGTCTAAGGATTGACAGGTTTTATTAAGAGAGTTTATAGTATTCTGTGAGTTTATATTTTGGCGTCTGTAATTATCGTGATGAAATGTGAATTTTAAATTACAAGAAATAACTCTCTGACTCCTATGGGATCGGGGCGTTACATTGACACTCATCCATGACATCTAGTCGGTGAGTGAGTTGCTCTAAAACTGTGGCAAATTGATTGATTTGTTGCTGCAAATTGGGTTGTTCCATGTCTTAGTTGTTTAGATTTTGGTTGTTTGCCATAGCGTATGAAGTACCACAAAAGGTTATAAGCATTGGGTGCTAAGCTCCTTAAGGAAGGAACCTGGCTCTGATGCCAAAATTGGGGCCAACTTCCTAGTTCAACCTCATGTCCACTACAAGAAATCGGGCATTTTTCAATGCTCAAAATCATCACAAAAACTCGTAAAAATCGTTGCATTTGATCAATTTCAACACTTTTTAATTCGTTGCATGTTCGGTGAAATTAAGGTATCTTTTTTGATAAAATTTAGCGATAGACAAAAAATCGCTAGGAAAAAAAATATTACTAGGAATTTTTTTTTGTCGCAAAGAACACAAAAATCACTAGAAATGGTATGATATGTTTATGTATAAATCGTTGAAAAAGATCAATTGCAGCGATATCAATCGTTGCAATAGATATAGAAATCGCTAGAAATGATGCAAATCTATTGTAGCGATCTATTCTCTTTGTTGTAGTTAAACTTTTTTGCAACATATAGAAATCGCTAGAATAGAGTAGTTGCGACAAGTTTGTAGCTATTTCTGGCGGTTTTTAGTTGCCACAAATACTCAATTAGAAAATTTAAATAAAAAAACATTAGTACTGAAATTGTATTCAGTAGTAATTTTACATGGTTCATAGAGCAAATGTCATATTGAAACTGGACATGAGCAAGGCATACGACAGAATTGAATGGGATTTCTTGGCAGCAGTCATGGGAAAAATGGGTTTTGACCACCAGTGGATTAAGGTTATCATGAGGTGTGTATCTTCAGTATCCTACTCCCTTCGAATCAATGGAATTCCTCAAGAACCATTCAGCCCATCTCGAGGAATCAGACAGGGTGATCCACTATCACCCTATCTTTTCATCTTGTGTGCAGAAGCACTAAGTTGCCTCCTCAGAGCTGCAGAATGTTCAGGTGCAATCACAGGTATTCCTATAGCTCACAACCAGCTGCGTGTAAGCCACCTATTTTTTGTTGATGACAGCCTCCTGTTTTGTAAAGCCAACCCCTTGGAGTGGAGCAGACTAATCCATGTGCTAGACACCTATGAGCTTGCCTCGGGCCAAAGATTAAATAAAGAGAAAACCTCCATAATGTTTACCAAGAGCACAAGATCAGAAGCAAAGGATATAATCATTCAGATTGCTGGCATTCAGACTACAGAACCTTATGAAAAGTATCTAGGCTTGCCAGCTTTGGTGAGTAGGGCCAAATCTAAATGCTTCAAGAGTATTCTGGACAGAGCAAGGGCAAGGATAAGCAACCGGAAAACAAAGTTCCTTTCTCATGCTGGGAAAGAAATTCTCATTAAAGCGGTGATTCAGGCCATTCCAGCCTACTGCATGGGGGTCTTCAAAATCCCAAAAGCCATTCTAAGTGAGCTGAACAGGATCACCAAGCAATTCTGGTGGGGGCAGAAAATGGAAGAGAGGATGATCCATTGGTGTTCTTGGGATAAAATGGGTTTGTCTAAGGTTTCAGGTGGGCTTGGGTTCAGAAACTTTGAAGCTTTCAATTTGGCAATGATTGCCAAGCAAGGATGGAGATTAATCCAGCACCCTCAATGCTTGGCAGCAAAGGTCCTAGCAGCTGAGTATTTCCCTACGGGTAACTTTGGCACAACTGGCTTAGGTAAAAGCCCATCCCTGATATGGAGAAGCATCTGCTCAGCCAAGGCTCTCATTGAGGAAGGCTCTCTGTGGTGGATTGGGAATGGCTCTACTGTCAGAATATGGCAAGACAAGTGGCTTCCATCTCCAACCTCTTTCAGAGTTCAAAGTGGTATCCAGGTTCTACAGGCAGAGGCTAGAGTGGCTGAACTAATTGACACAGATACAAAGACTTGGAAGACACAGCTACTACAAGCAATCTTCTCTGAGAGTGAGACAACAGGAATACAAAAAATTCCACTCAGTCTATACAACACTCCTGATAAACTCACCTGGAGGTGTACTACTAATGGACTTTTTTCTGTAAAAAGTGCTTACCATCTACAAATTGAAATACAACAGAGGGAAAAAGGTCAGGCAAGCAGTGCTCAACAAACTGGTGTGTGGAGAAGTTTGTGGAAGCTAGCAGTGCCAAATACAGAGAAGCTTTTCCTATGGAAGGCTTGCAATGATCTTCTGCCTACAAGGTATAATCTCTTCAAGAAGAAAGCCATTGATGATCCAAAATGCCCAATATGTCTGCAACAAGTAGAGAGTGTTGAACATGCTATCTGGGAGTGTCAGGCAGTTAGAGATGTGTGGGGACTCTGCTCGAGGCAGTTACAGAAGAGGAGCATTAGGGGTCAATCATTTAGAGAGCTGGTAACCAACCTCATGGAAGTGCTAGATAAGGAAAGGCTAACTGAAATGGCAGTAGTTGCGTGGAGATTATGGAAGAGAAGAAATGAAGTTATCTTCCAAAAGGTTTTCACTAGCCCCTCTACCCTGTGGAAATAGATCCAACAGAAGCTGCAAGACCTCCATCTCCTGAACCTCAGACCTACTCACTCAAATCCTGCAAGTACCGTGGTCAACTCAGTAAACCAATGGAAAGCACCCCCTGTTGACCATTACAAAATAAACTGGGATGCTGCCATTGACCATAGGAAATGTCAAGTGGGCATTGGTACAATCATCAGAGACTGAGAAGGTCAAGTTGTGGGGACCATGATGATGAACAGATCACTCTACCCTGACCCCTACCTTGCAGAATCGTATGCAGCATTGCAAGCTACACTATTGGGCGTGGAAGTGGGTCTAAGGAAAGTAATTCTGGAGGGTGATGCTCTCAAGGTTGTCAAAGAGATTGGTGGAGATAGTGAGAATTGGGGTCAGGCAGGAATGATCATATCAGAGGTCAAACAGACCTTGTCCAGGTTTGAAAGCTGGGAAGTGATGCATACTAATCGATCCTCTAACCAGGAGGCACACAACTTAGCTAAGAAAGCTCTTGAAATTGATGATGTTATTGTGGAACTCGAGTAGTCTTTGCTCTTAAAGTGTAATGCTACCTTGTAATGCAGTTTTATGATGAATACAAATGATCCCTTCAAAAAAAAAAATAATAGAGCAAATGTCATAGAGATGCAGTTCTTTCTTCCCATATCGAGAGACCCAATCCAAGCAACCCACAAGACCCATTATACCAAAGAAAAAAAAATTAAAACTAATTAGAAATGGGCTATACACTTGGGTGGACCAAATGGAACCCAAAATCTACAACTTAACTACTAAAGTCATATAGATCCGGAAATGTAATTAACATTCATTCAAATATGTCAACTGTACTGCTCCTCTATCTTTATAAATTATATCTAGTCAAATATAACAATATTTACCTGGGCATGAGGGGTGGACAAAACAACTCCTCACAAGACTACATCAGCCCTTATACTTGTTGGATATTTGATATTTCCATCTTGATACACCAATCTAGCAGTTAAACATAAAATGCATCAATACACACCATCAGAGCGGTTATAAAGGAGCAATGCATTCGTTGTGTTGACAATTGAGGGAGAATTAAATATATATATATATAGTCATATAAATTAATGGGTTGTAATATTATATTTAAATCAACATAATGTAAGCAATGTAAGCATGTAAGCAAACATGAATATGAATAATCCATCGATCACCTCGAATATCCAACACCCAGATTTACATGGGGGCTTAAAAAAAAATTGCTAAGTACCATACCCTACTTTTCATCACCAACCAACTTATGTTAGTGTGATTAGAATTTCTATTAGAAGACAATTTCTTTAATAAGTTGGACTAATATAAAAGGCATAAGCATGCACAAATTAGCAAATAAAACCAAACATTCTAAAAAACAAGAAACAATATTCCTAACATAGCAAAAACAAAACCAAGTAATGCATGACTTGCGATACCTATAGGTTCTAGCTCTATCTATCAGCAAAAATAGGTTCTACCTACAAGCAAGAAAAGCATAATAAACAAGAAACATCCATAATTGGTCTAAAGCACAATTATATTTCTCTCCCTCCATCACAACTTCAACAACTTGAACTATATATTGGTTTGCTTTCAGATCCGGTGATCCAATAATTACCTTGTCAATCACGTAATTATGCAAAGGAGATTACATAAGCATCAAGTTTTCAGCCACCAAAAAGAGAAATAGGACAGTTATGCTACAAAGGGAGATGCAAACCCAGTTCATAAGTAACATAAGAAAGGAGATGCAAACCCAATTCATATAAGATACTGATATATGAAGTTATGAACTCTAAAACTAAGTAAATTCATGTGCTTTAATAGGGTACTTATGGTAAGACACTGGCAGATTTCCAATCAATCCAGAATAAAGGCTCTTCAAATTTATTTTCCCACCACCATTCATAGAAGTACCAAAGAGCATTCGAGAGATGGGGTTCGAGGATGGGAGCCTTAAGTATGTTTTGCTGAAGCCTACAGGAAATGAGCTTGGTGCACCGAACACACATGATTGGACTAGTGTGGGGCATTTTGTCACATTTTTGTAAGTTTTTTATGACATGACTATGTGGATATTTGGATCCGCATATACGATTGCGAAGTTGTTTTTAGCAAGCTCTCATAAATTCACTACCACTTGTAAGAAGGTTGTTCTGAACCTAGCAGACTAGTATTTGATATGGCTATGAGGATACAGACCAAATATGATAAATATTTGGGAAATGTTGAGAAAATAAATAAATTACTCTTTGTGGCTATGATCCTTGACCCCTAATATTAGTTGGTCGTGATAGAATTTTGGACAAATTTCATAATGGGGGCAGTGAAGGCTGCACGGTTTATTACAATGCTTAAAATGGATCTTGATAACTTATATTCCCACTACAACAATAGTGGTTAGCCTTCATCCGCAGCGGGTACCTCACATTCGATTATGAGACTTCCCTCCAATGACCTTATCCTAGATGGAGCACTGCATCAACGTCGTCAAGGTTACAACATTGTGAATCAGTATCATCAACTCGTTGCAACGAGGAATATTATGCAATGTACTTCTGAGGTTGAACGGTATTTTATAGAAGAGGTCGAGGTACCTAGTGATGTATTTTAGTTATCAACTTAGTGGAAGGTTAATTCCATCAAGTATCCAATCCTTTCCAGTATTGGCCAAGATGTGCTAGCCACTCCTATTACTACAGTTGCCTCTAAGTCAGCATTTAGCACTGAAGGTCGAGTATTGGATTTTTACTGAAGTTCATTGTCACAGTCTACTGTGGAGACTCTCGTTTGCACACAGAACTGGATGAGTGATACTCTCATTGGACTAGATACCATTAGCATTAATGCTGAGAGCTATAGACTTGAATCAGGTAACTTTATTTAAGTATTTCAATTGATTTATTTAATTCTTTTTATGATTTTATAAATCTATTAAACTTATACTTTTTATAATTTCATAGATATAATTGTAAACCCTAACATACTTGCCGATAACTAATAGTCTGAGTCTGAGATGGACAACTATTGGGCGTTGGGATGTAGTTGACGGATCATGGACTTGGAGTGTGGATAAGTTGATAAACCCCCTTTAAATTTTATTCGTGAGAAATGGTAATCAAATTTTACTTTTAGAGTGTTCAATTTTCTAAATCATTTTCTTTTTTCCATTTATTGATTGTGATTTTTTTATCTTAATTTCAGGTATCACCAACGACAAAGCATGATGTCGCAGATGATGTTTTTATTTTTATGGATTGTTCAATATGTTTTTTTGTTATGGCATGTTTGAAATGGATTATTTTTACTATTAGCAATATTCTGAACTATTGTATATGAGTTTTTGAATGATGTATTATATTTTTATTTTTTTTTAATTTTAGGGCTCGAAATTGGCCCAATGGGCCCCTATTAATATATCGGATCAGGGGTCGGAGTTCCGATCTCCAATCGGAATTCCAGGCTCCGGGAGTCAGAGTTGGAGCTAAATTTTGCCTCCGACTTGAGTCAAAGTCAAAGGTCGAAAATCGCTCCTCCGACTTCGTCGGAGTCAAAGCTCAGCCCTAGACTAAAAAGATTTATTGTTGCTTTTATAATTTAATGACATATCATACGTGAGAAAGGCTAAGATAATAAAATCTTGATTATTTGTGGTGTATTTTGATGGATGAATTTGGAGAGAATAAGTTGGATTGATCTCTTCCATCCGTTTGGATCCTTGAATGAACTCAGGTTATTTCAATTGGGTTCTATTTTAGACCTATCCCAATATTCAATCTCACAACTCTTAAATCACTAAATATCACTCAATTCAAAACTTCTTTACACGTGAGATCCACAACTTTTTTCAAATTTATACATCTTTATACATAGGATCCACAACTTTTTTCAACTTCTCATACATACATCTAAACTCATCTTAACATCCAAACACTTCTTAAACTCATCTTAGGTAGACCCCACAAAACTCACTACACTATCTCAACTCACTACTATTAATAAAGAACTCAACTCACCTCACCTCAACTCAACTCTTTTGTTCCAAATCCAGTCCAGTTTTTAATATTTCAAAATCTTAGATAATTACATTAAGAATAAAAGAATTTCAAATTTATTCCAAACATAAATCTAGATTCTTTTATCCAAATGTAATCTTAATTAATTTGAACTCGAGAACTCCACCATGAGATTTGTCAGTAGAGTAGAAATGTTACATGTACTTACAATTTTACTTACAATTTTAGATACAAAACTCATTAATTAATCAGTTCTTTTTTAAATTCAAAAAATTTTAAATTTCAAATTTCATAATTTCTAACATATCAATAGCTGATATGACAACATGTATTGTCATATTTATCTATCATAAATTGTTCATCGTGACCAAAACCTTTAATATGGCCACTCTGGAAATTAAAGACAATATTGATACCTTAAGCTGTAGTTGCTTAATTAATTAAGCACCTCAATATTTAAGGATCCTTCGCCTACACATGTATATAGTAACAATTAATATTCCCTAATAATTAAATTGCTTGCCATTTATTAAGTATTTTGAGTCATATATTTAAATCGTATCGGTCCATCACTTGCAGCAAACAAATCAATTAGATCGAGCAGCAAAAACAATGAGAATTCATAGGTGTGTTCATGGCTTTCTGGTTTTCGGACTTTTAATGGTGATATTAGCCATGAGTACTCCTCCATCTCTGGCTCAAGAAGCTAAGATCGGATTTTCCTTAAGAAAAATTCATGTTCACGTTGTTAACGGATTGAGCGGCCAACAATCATTGTTCCTGCATTGCAAATCCAGAGATGATGATCTGGGTACGCACAATCTCGGGGTGGGGGATGAATACTCTTGGAGTTTCAGAGTGAACTTCCTTGCGACGACGCTTTTCTGGTGCTATATGCGCACCAGCAACGGCCTGCATGCAGAATTTGACGTGTTTTGGCCGAGCAAAGGTGACTGGCTTTCTTACAGATGCAATTGGAAGAATTGCATTTGGACTGCAAAAGATGATGGAATTTACTTGAGAAATATCCCGGAAAATTATGATGAGCTTCTTCACAAATGGGAATCGGTCCTGATTAATTAACCACCACCACCAAGAATCAGTCCCTTAATTTAATAATCTTGTCACATTAATTGCATCTTCAAATTATGAAAAAGTTGTAATATGCAAGCCATAATTGTGACAGTCAGATGCTTAATTGCTTTTTAATCAAGCGAAAGCAAGAAAATTGTGGTCCTGTTTAAGCATTTCAATTTTATTTCTTTATTTTGGATTCTTTTACTCTCCTCCTTAAAGATAACAATCCAAGTGATCTTTACATTAATAACTTTGAATCCGAAGGTCATGCTGCTCATGAGCATCAAAAACCCGGGTCGCGATTAATCCCTTCGTTAGCGCCATTGAGACACCACATTGAGCAAATTTCTACCACAAAGAGCCAATGCTTCTGTAAAATGAAACCATGCTTCTTTGAGCGAGAATAGCATTTAAATATAGTTCAAATAAATAAATCTCTCTTTTTATTCAAATAAATAGTAACCAAACAAATAGATATTGTTAAAAGCTACGAAAACCGAGTTGCTTAATTGTGGTATCTCATACCAACTATAAGAATATAAGTGGTGTATAGAATTTTACATTACTTGGAAAAAAGAAATTTTTGCTCTTTATAATGATTCCAACATAACTCTTTTTTTATCATTGACTAGTCTTTTTAAAAGATAGGCCTAAATGTCACTCAAGCCTCCTTTGAGGTGTTACAGATTGTGGGTATTCAGATTGTAACATAACTCTTTTTTTATCATTGACTAGTCTTTTTAAAAGATAGGCCTAAATGTCACTCAAGCCTCCTTTGAGGTGTTACAGATTGTGGGTATTCAGATTGTAATATAACACAGTCACCAGTGATTAACAAAACATCTATTTGGGATTAAGAGTCACCTTAAAGAGCTTAACAATAACCCTGGTTAGGTTATATTTAGATGTTGAACTAAATTGAAATAAGTTGAGTTTTTTATTAATAGTAGTGAGTTAAGATGCTAGAATAAATTTTGTAGAACCCATTAAGATGAGTTTAGATGTGTTTAGATATTAAAATAACTTTAGATATTTTTATAAAAAGTTGCAAAAGGTTGTGAATCATACATATAAGGGAAAATCTATTCTTAGTCCGGTCTGGGTATCACACACCACACGAATCTGATGCGGCAAATCGGTCTAACTTAAAGTCTGGTCCAACTGAAATTCCGAATCCTTCTCTCGTGAAGCCTCTCCCCCCTGTAGAAATCCCTCACCAAAATACATCCTCTCCAATGAGAAATTCCTCTCCTCCAATGAGAAATCCCTCACCAAATCCCTCTCCCCTCGTGAATGAGATTCCCTTCCTCTGAATTCCTCTCTCCCTGCAATTTTTCGGGGAACCAGAGAGATTAAGGCCAATCGGAACGGCCTGTAAACAAAATTTGAAGACTTGCAGTCGACTTTCTCTATTTTGTTGCGTGAAGATTCAATTGCAATAGATCTGAGGCTGCATCTTTTAGACTTTAGTGAGGTGTTTGATGAGATGCTTGAGTGAGTCTTGGCTTCACGGGCTTCCAAAAAATGGGTCTTCAATGAGCTACATCCATGCCACACCTGTTATGGTCCTTTGGCATAGCCACCTGCGTAAAGCTCCTCCTCATCTCCTCTTACCATAGCACGGACTTCGAGGTCCACCACAACTAGCTTTCTCTCACACATTTTCTCCCTCTCTCCCAGCGGTACTCTCTCCATTTTCACCAACCTTCCCGATCCCAAATCATTCACCTACAAAAGGGCCTCAACTATAGCTCTAACATTGGTTTTGTTCCAAAGAATCACTGTAGTCTTGTCTGGTTTGTGTATTTTGTATGGGGTTTATAGATTGACTAAAGATTTGGATTCAAAGAGGAGAATTTTGATCTGGGTATTGGTCATTTGGTCCCCAATGCTTGTGATTGGACCATGTCGGCATGTCCATTTTCAGTACAATGAATTTCTGTTGGGGCTCTTGTTCATATCACTTTCATATTTGGAGGAAGGGAGGGAGTACTTGTTGGGTGAGTATTTCTTTGATAAAGAGGCAGATGCGTAAAAGCTTTCTTTGATAAAGAGGCAGATGCGTAGAAGCTCTCTTTGAGTAAAACGCGTGCATTTTACTGTAGTAAAAAAAAATAAAAAAAAAATAAAAAGCTAGATTAGCAAAGTGTGTGGTGTAAGTTACTGTAGCGACTTAAGCATAGAAGAACTCTACATATAAAAAGGTGTTAAATTGAAAATATTTTAAATCTCACGTGTAAAGATATCTTGAGTTGAATGATTTTTAATAATTTGAAAGTTGTGTGTTTAGATATTGGGCTAGGCTTAAACTCAACTCAGTTGAGTTGAAATGAATCCACATTCCAATCGAAGCTAATGCTCCAGATCTTGGATAAAATCTTGAAAGCTCATAGAGACATTGTCTTGGAGAAAATAGATTTGGGAGGAGTGCTACACAAGACCAATTTGTATTAGGTGACTAACTCGACCAAATTGACTGAAATACTACAATGTGGAAGATGCAACAAAGAAGTATTATAGTCCAATGGTCTCCATAAAAAAACAAGAAGTAAGGAACTTCTATTTTAGGCTTGAACTTCTATTTCTCAAAAGATGGAATCAGAACACGAAGAACCATGCATGTTCAAGAAAATTCTTTATTTCCCTGTGGAGTATTATTGGTCGGTTAACTCAGACTGCAAAGAAACACCCACACCGAATTGAAAACACATATGAAGCACCTGAATGAGAACCTTCTTCATTCAACAAAGGATTGCAATCTACCGTGGTAAAATAATCTATAAAAACACCAAATTGTAAATAAAAGTAAGGGCCGAATCCAAAATACAAAAGTTGTACGTTAACGTGCGAATGATATCTTCACATGTAGAGTCCTTCTGGCACCCCTTCCTTCTTCTTGAACATCACTTTCTCTTTTGCCTTCTTGAAATCCACATGTGTTACCTGAAGCACATAATTAAAGGTTGAACATCAGGTCAACCGAGCCCATCTATCGAGCCAACTCCATAAAACATGCATATATTTTGCATAATTTCCTGTAGACCTTAAAATAAACGAATGCAACCTTTTTTTTTTTTTTTTTTTTTCTTTACAGCTATTTATGGGTGAGAAGCTCAACACTGAAACACTAACGCTCCTTTAAACGAGATGAAAACAAGACGGCAAAAGTTGCTACTGAAAGGACTTTACAGATTCCAAACCATCAATGCATTTACCAAAACAATCATACAATGAAGTTGGCATTGGTTAATTATGTCCTATTTGGTATGTTTCTTTCCTTTTTTTTTTTTTTTTTTTTGATAAATAAGTATGTTTCTTTCCTTCAACAATAAACATCAAATTGACAGCTCCCACTTACCAAGTTGAGAAATGACATAATAAAAGCTAAAAGCATCAAAACAGGCCAAATCCTAGTTCACTGGAAGAGAGAGAAGCTACCATGACAATCTGATACGGTATCCTGAAAGCAAAAGGGGGTCTAAGATGGAAGAAGTCCATCTCTCTGCTCCGACTCTCCAAATTTTACTCAAATTTTGGACCTTTACTGCTAGCTATTGGTGGCATACTTATAAAACAAATAATAATAATAATAATAATAATAATAATAATAATAATAATAATAATAATAGAAAACTATTGGTGAAGCAAGATACTGGCAAGTATCTATGAAATAATTCTAATTCTAAAGGAGGTTTGGATATCAGGAGTTTACAGGTTTTTAACAAGGCTTTGTGGGGCAAATGGCTGTGGAGATACTACCAAGAACTGGGGGAGTACCTTGTGGAGAAATATCATTGACTCAAAGTACAGTGAAGCGTGGGGAGGTTGGTGCTCAAATGAGGTAAGTGGATCATATGGGGTGGGGCTTTGGAAGCACACAAGAAGAGGACAACATGCCTACTTTAGAAATACCCGGTTTGAGGTGGGTGATGGACTCAAAATCAAATTTTGGCATGACATGGGGTGTAGTGACAGGCCGCCACTCAAGGAAGCTTATCCAAAAGTCTATGACATAGAAAGAATGAAAGAAGCATCGATTGTGTACTTGTTGGTTGCATCGAATGGTGCTCTTCAATGGAACGTCACTTCTTTTAGAAATGCACATGATTGGGAAGTAGACACAACATCGGAGTTTTATGATCTCATATATGCCACTCGCAAAAGGAGGGAAGTTGATGACAAGATTTACTGGCATCACTCCAAGAAAGGAAAGTTCACCGTCCACTCTTTCTATCAAGCCATGCACATGCATACAACCAACCCATTCCCATGGAAGAGCATTTGGAAAACAAGGCACCCTTAAAGGCACTCTTCTTTGTATGGACACCTTTGTTGGGGAAGATACTCACACTTGACAACTAAAGGAAACATCAATTCATTGTCATGGAGTGGTGTTGTATGTGCAAAAAGAGTCGGTGTCAGTTGATCATTTATTACTTCATTTTGAGATTGCCATGACATTATGGAACAACTTCTTCGCTTGGGTGGGAATAACTTGGGTGATGCCAAGAAGGGTTATTGATCTCTTAGCTTCTTGGAGTGGTCTTTAGGGTAACTCTCATATTGCACCAATATGGAAGATGGTCCCAATATGCTTATGGTGGTGCATTTGGAGGGAAAGGAATGACATAAGCTTTGAAGATCGAGAACGATCAATGGAAGAGCTTAGGAAATTGTCAATACTTTACTCCATTGGTCGGTTGTAATTGATTTCAATGGAATGAGTTTCCATGAATTTCAGTATCGCTGAACTAGCATGCTATAGCAATGCTCTTGTATATGTCCCGTATACCTGGGCTTCTGCCTCTCCCTTATGATCAATAAAATTTTGTTTACCGATCAAAAAAACATTCTAAAGGAGCAAATGAATGTATGAACTTTGCCATTAAACTTCTGAGCAAACAACAATATTACAGTCTTTAAAAGTACACCACAAGCAATTAAAAAATAAAAATCTTTTATAAAAGTCATAAAGAATTGAAGCATAACTGACCTTCATACGGCGTTCTCTTAAAGCAAGCAAGCCAGCTTCAGTACAAATTGCCTTTATATCAGCTCCAGAGAACTCATCCTTAGTCATAACAAATTCTTCTAAGTTTACATCATCAGCCAATGTCATCCTTGAAGTGTGTATCTGCAATCCAGAAATACAATTTTTGGTTAATCGAGAATGAAGCAAACATGGCAGATACAATTATCAAAAGACAGGAACATATTCAGTGTGTTGTTTGCACACATTTAAGTGTACCTGAAAAATGCGCCTCCTTGTCTTGATATCAGGAAGAGGGAACTCTATCTTTCTATCTATTCGGCCAGGCCGAAGCAAAGCTGGGTCGAGACTTTCAATCCTGTTGGTTGCAAGAATCACTTTGACATCACCTCTTGAATCAAAACCATCCAATTGGTTCAGCAATTCCAACATAGTCCTTTGAATTTCACGTTCTCCACCTGAGTGGGCATCATACCTGTTGGGAACCGCTGGTCAGAGGCACTACATGAAAATTGTTTACCATAGAAATTTCACTAACTCACCTCTTTGTACCAATAGCATCTATTTCATCGATGAAAACAATTGAAGGTGAGAGATCATCAGCCACTCTGAATAGTTCCCTCACTAATTTTGGACCATCACCCAAGTATTTTTGAATCAATTCACTACCAACAACACGTAAGAAAGTCGCTGACGTTGAGTTTGCTACTGCCTGAGAAGAGCACAAGCAAGATTGCAAGCTCAAATTACAAGGAAGTTGAAAAGTAGAAAGCATGCTCAAATAGCACAGGCATGCACATTTAACCATTTAAACCTATGGCAATGAATGAAGGAATGTAGATATAGATATAATTTACTTCAAAAAGATATAAGTCAAATATTAAAAACCAGATGCGTGAACAATCATAAGAAATCTCCAACTTAATTCCATGAACATTAATTAGGTCCAACAAGCAAGAGTTGTCCTAACACTTTGATGCCGCTATATTAGATCACATTCTAATTTGTAGGGGATGTACACACCTTGGCAAGCAAAGTCTTGCCTGTTCCAGGCTCCCCATACAATATGACCCCCTTAGGAGGCTTGATACCAATATCTTCATACAATTCAGGATGTGTTAGAGGGAGTTCAACTGCCTCTTTAATCTCCTGTATCTGGGCATCTAGACCACCTATGTCAGCATATGATTCTAGGGGAGCCTTCTCAACCTTCATTACAGACACCATTGGATCAACTTCATCTTGTAGAAGTCCAACAACAGAAAGAACCTGAGAGGGACAAGAGATATAAAAGGTTAGATTCTTTCTTCCTTGTCCAGTGGCATAAGAGCTATTCAGGAAAAACCAATACAGATAATGACACTGTAAAGCAAATAATTTTTCTCATTTTGGGGCCAACAGAGAGTGCAACAAGACAATCTATCTAGTCATCAAAGTTAATGTGCTCTGTCAAATCATATTGTTGAACAATCTTCTGAGAATTCAGACCCCATAGATTTGAAGAATGATTTTAAGGAGCAAACTTAAGTGTGTAATAACAACAATGGCTACAAAACAAATATTTATTAGCAGCATAAAGATTATCATCAATTAAGAGACAGTTTGTGGCCATACTTTTGCTTTTCCTTCCTTTCTGTGTGTGCGACCATGTCTATTTTGACTAATAAAATAGAAATTTATTTCTCATCATTTTTTTTTTTGATAAGTAAATAAATTTGATTGATCCACGTAAATAGGCAAAGCCCTAATACACAGAGAGTATACAAGCAAGAGCCTAATTACAATCCAAGAGCTACGGATAGTAGACTCGTTCCATTCAAAACAATAGTAGATGCCCAAAGAAGTAGGGTGTGAAAGAAAAAAGCTCGAAAAGCATCCGGAGAGCGTTCCTTATTCTCAAAACAGCGGCCATTTCTTTCTGTCCACGTGCACCACATTAAGCATAAAGGTACCATCTTCCATACAGCTGCAATCTGTCGATTCCCCCTTAGTCTTTGCCAACAAGACAGTAAATCGATCACCCTTCGTGGCATGACCCAAGCAATGCCCAACCTTGAGAGGATCTCATCCCACAAAACTTTAACTGCGTCGCAATGAAGGAGGAGGTGGTCCACCGATTCACCACTGTGTTTGCACATGAAACACCAATCCATTATGAACAGTCCACGTTTCCTTAGCTTGTCCACCATTAGTATTTTACCATGAGATGCCACCCACCCGAAGAAAGCAACTTTTAGGGGAGCCTTGCTTCTCCAAATGTTCTTCCAGGGGAAGGCATTTGGCGGGTGATTTAATAAGGCCTTATAGTGCGAACGGACTGAAAATTTCTTATTCCCTGTGCACGTCCATAAGAGTCTGTCTTCCCCTCCAGCCCCAATCTTCAAGTCATGTAGAGCACTATAGAAATCAGTGATGGCGCCTAACTCCCAATCCTGTGCTGCTCTAGAGAATCTCACAGACCAATGTACGGAATCAGCGGTAGGGCACATATTGTCAGCCACTGAGGAATTCTGATCTAACGCTATCCTGTAGATGGTAGGGAAAATGTTTTTTAGAGGGGCATCACCACACCAAATATCATGCCAAAATCTAATTTTTGTGCCCCTTCCCACCACAAACCTGCAATGACTACGGAAGTTGTCCCATCCGTTCCGAATAAGTTTCCACACTCCCACACCATAAGCTCCCCTTACTTCCTTTGTGCACCAGCCACCCCACACACTTCCATATTTGCATTCTAAAATGTTCTTCCATAGAGCGTCTCCCTCAAGATGATACCGCCATAACCACTTACCTAGGAGAGCCTTATTAAAGGTTCTCAAATTCCTTATGCCCAAGCCACCACAAGACAGAGGAGTACATATTTTATTCCATTTGATCAAATGGAATTTCTTTGTGTCGTCCAGACCTCCCCACAAGAAGTCCCGAAAAATCCTCTCCAGCCTATTCGCCACCCCTGCTGGCACAGGGAATAAAGAGAGAAAGTACGTTGGAAGGTTAGATAACGTACTTTTTATAAGTGTGATTCTCCCCCCCTTTGATAAGTAGATTCTCTTCCACCCTGCCAGTTTTCCTTCAATCTTCTCAATAATCCCTTCCCACACTGTCTTAGATTTATGAGGGGCCCCCAAAGGGAGTCCAAGATACTTCATAGGCAAGGATGAAACCTTGCAGCCCAGGATGGTTGCCACCGCACCTAAATTGTTGACCGAGCCCACGGGGACTACTTCCGACTTGGATAAATTCACCTTAAGGCCTGATACAGCTTCAAAACATAGGAGAAGTGCACGTAAGGAGCGAAACTGTTCCTGATCTGGGTCACAGAAAATCAAAGTGTCGTCAGCGAAAAGGAGGTGGGAAACTGTCAAGCTGCCGTGTGTGGAACCACCCACCGTGAAACCAGAGAGAAAACCCCTTTCCACCGCCCTTCCCAGCATTCCACTTAGCACATCCATGACCAGAATAAATAAAAGCGGGGAGAGAGGGTCCCCTTGTCTCAAACCCCGAGAACTGTTGAAAAAGCCTTCAGGTGTGCCATTGACCAAAACAGAGAATTTGGCTGTTGTGATACAGTGCTTTATCCACTGACACCATCATGCCCCAAAGCCGTACTTACCAAGAATGTACAACAAAAAATCCCAATTCACATGATCAAAAGCCTTTTCCATGTCTAGTTTACATAGGATACTTGGAATGCCGGATCGGATTCTACTCTCTAGGCACTCATTTGCGATAAGGGCTGAGTCAAGAATTTGCCTTCCTTTTACAAAAGCGTTTTGGGACCTCAAGACGATCTTCCCCAAGACTTCACTCAACCGCTTCGCTAAAACTTTGGAAATGATTTTGTAGACCCCACTTATCAGGCTTATGAGAAATAAAGCATTTCATACACTATCTCGGCAGCGGGGTTCATCTCGTCGGCACTATCTGTGCTGATCTCTTGCAGTCGGGGTCACTGGGCTGTACTTTTCTGAACCCAAAGTAACCCTCTGTGCATGTCGGCGCTATCTGTGCTGGTTTCGCTGGGCTTCTGTACTGATCTCTGTGCTGGGTTTCTCGGATAGGAAGGAAAACAAAGATAGAAGAATTTCGTATGTGGGGTTCTGTGAGAAACAGATCTGCTGATCTGTGAGAATGGAAGCAGGCGGCTGTCTGTTTGTTATTTCTGCTCTGAAAATGGAAGCAGGCGGCTGTCTGTCTGTTTGGGTTCATCGGTACTGTCTGTTTTCAGACTAGTGCTCCCTGGGAACATCGGACTGGTCTGTTTTAGATCAGTTTTTCAGGGTTCTGAATCATACGAGTGGTCTGTTTTCTGGGCAGTTTCTGTTCTTTCGAGTGGTCTGTTTCCAGACTAGTGGTCCCTGGGGTCATCGGACTGGTCTGTTTTCAGATCAGTTTTTCTGGGTTCTGGATCATACGAGTGGTCTGTTTTCTGGGCAGCTTCTGGAGTGGTCTGTTCTGGGCAGGTCTGTTCTTTGGGTTCATCGGCACTGTCTGTTTTCAGACTAGTGCTTCCTGGGGTCATCGGACTGGTCTGTTTTCAGCCTAGTTTTTCTGGGTTCTCAGACCAGTGGGTTCTGGATTCACACGAGTGGTTGCTTCTGTCGGCACTGGGTCATCGGTTTGGTCTGTTTTCAGCCAGTATTTTCTGGGTTTTTCGAGTGGTTTGTTCTCGACAGTTTTTGCTCTTCCTGATTATGATGGATGTGGTTAGGCGTTTTCCGATTGAATCAAAAACTTTCTTCTTCGCAAAGGTGGGTGCCAACCTCTTTCGCCTTACCGAAAGAAACAGACGTATGGCCTTATATTTAATCATTAACGGGACGTCAGCTGCATGGGTGGTCAGAATGGTAATGGAGGCCACTGTTTCTCGTCGGCGAGAAGGTTTCTTCAGAAAATTGAGGTTAGGCAGCGGAGTTCTCATTCTGCAGCTCCTCAAAAACTCAAGGGGATGTTATCTCTTGTTGGAGGAATTTAGCAATGATAGAAGAAAAGGCTCACTGATCATACCCGAGGGAGATAAGGGCTGTGGATGGGAGGGTTTTGCTTATCACCTTAGGAAGGTAGCAGAGTCTGCGGTCTTGGCAGATAAGGGAGGGACCGCTGGTCCAAATCTGGAACCAAGCATTTCAGCAACCTATGCATC
Organism: Carya illinoinensis; assembly: GCF_018687715.1. NCBI lineage: Eukaryota > Viridiplantae > Streptophyta > Magnoliopsida > Fagales > Juglandaceae > Carya > Carya illinoinensis. The sequence goes on from NC_056755.1 coordinate 13,881,149, forward strand.
GGTCTTGGCTGGCTCCTCGCCAAAACGTCCCTCCTACCCAGCGGTTGGTGGGGGGTCTTCTGATGTGTGCACAAATCTAGGGGATGTAGAAGGTATTTTATGGGCTGTCAGAGCTCAGCTTTCAGGGGTCTTAGAAGAGGTTTCCTTCTTAGTAAAAAAGGTGGATCTGGGTTTGAACATGGTGATGGGACACGGTAGGGTGGTTGAACTGGGAGGAAAGCATGGTGCTGAGAAGGACTTGCAGGTTTTATCGGGAAGACCAGGGTATATAGAGGAGACCGAAGGACAGAGGGAACCTGTCTGCCCTCTATATCGGGCCTCAAGGCCCCATTTGCAGGCTACTAGCCAACGGGCCACAAGTCCTAGTTGCGGGTCACAAGGCCTTGTCCACGGAGCCTTTCACGAGGGCGGGCTAGTTCCAATTGAGGTAGACAACTGTCCTCAGCCTCGGGTCTTTGGACCCCTTCCACAGACACCCGAAACAGCCGTTGACCCGGTTCTTTCAAACGCTCCCATACCGGCGGCATCTCGGGCCGACCACCCACCGTCGCAGAACGCCTCGCCGGACACCGGCGAACCTTCCAACGTGGGTACGGAACTTCATTCTTCACTGTTTTCGCCGGAAAATACGCACGTGTTGCCCATGGATAACGCCCCTCAGGCCTTCACCTTGCGGCAGCCACGGAACGGGCCGGTGGCCTCAGACGAAGCCATACGTGGTACTCCGGAGCAATTTCGGATCGTGGCGAGCAGATCCAAGGGGACGGGGCCCTCGTCCACGCCTGACCTTGGCACGGGAGTAATTCCCGAAGCTCTCTCTTTAGGTCTCTCTGAGACCTTGTCCCGGGTATTGTGTACGGTGGTGGATGAGGTGGACGCCTCTTCTTCGAAGGGGGGGTCTTCAGACATAGGATCTGAGGAACTACAGCTAGTGTGCAAAGAGTTTGGGGCTGACTTTTTGTCTACTGTACGTGTGCAAAAAAATACAAGGTTTATTTCTCATCATAACCTTGTATTTTTTGCCACATCCACAAGGATGGTATCAAACGTCTTTCTTGTTCATTGTTAGTTTGCAAAAAGACTATCTCAGTTTCTAGTCAAATACGTGCAAAGTGAGTTCTTAGAGAAACATCTACAACTTAACCAAAGTCTCCCAGGTTTCAAAATTCCACTACATACATCTTTATATGCATATGTTAAGAAAACATTCTAAGTACCAGCAAACTACTAAAGTACCCATTTCACTTTACAGGTTAATGTAACCAAAGCAAATTGGGATTGCGAAGCCGTCCCAAGTAAAACCAACATAAAATTCACCCTGTAAATACTCTTATTTCGCCTGAAACGAAAAAATATATATATATTTATACACTCCACTTTATTGGTACCAAACACTCAATCAGTAACGAAGTCAAATATGAATTACCTTATTATGCATCAGGATGGCGCAGCCAGGCTCGAGTTGATCCTTGTCCACGAACGACAAGATCCCCACGTAGTATTCAGGCCCCACCGAGGACGACACGATGGCGTGGTTCTCGTCAATGAGCTCCTCCAGGTTCCCAACGCTCATCGGCGATCCCCTAAGATCGTCGACCTTGGATCTGTCCTCCTCGGCTTTCTCCTCCTGTGGCTTGAGGCGCTCCTGGTTCGTGACGAACTCCTCCTCCATCAGGAGATAATCCTTCACGCGCTCCAGCTTGAGGAGGCGGAGCTTGCACTTGGTCAGCGGGGTCACGGTCGGGAGCCTAGCCGCCGCCTCGGGGCCCTTCTGCTTGCGTTGCTTGCGACCAACTCGAGCCGGAGGAGCTGCCGGCTCGAATTTCTTCTCCTTCTTGTCGGAGCCGTCGTGCTTTCGGTCGCCAGGTGGACCTTGCCGGTTCAGACCTCCCGGAGTTCCCTGACCCATACTTTCCTTCTCGGTTTTGATCGATTAGTTTCTTCTCTTTTCTGAGTGACAGAGAGGTAAAAGGATTGTGTAGGGGATTTGACGGTCAGGATGCTGCCACGTCACAATTTATGTTTAAAAAAGTAAAACAAAGAGTAGGGACTCAACCTGAAGGCCTGTTCTCTGTTCTCTCGCTAGCGACCTAGTGGGTATAACAAAGAGTTGAGTCTCCCAGCTTCGCCATTTTCATATCTTAATTTTTTTTTTTCAAATAAGGTTTTTTTTTTTAAATTATTTCAATTATGTATGTGTACTCTAACCCAAGGAAAATTTTGGTTCTTTTGTTTTTATGATTTTAGTAACATCTCTGATTTTCATCTTCTTATCTGTTTGGTTCCTCGGAAAAAATGCTCACTTTGATAGCTAGAAGTGGAGCTGTCAAATGGGTCCCCGACTATGTGAAATCTGCAATGAAACACAATCGAAATACAAGTGTCCCGCATGTCTAGTGCCTTAGTAAGCCATACGAAGCTGCTAAAGACCTTTCTTCTTTTCTTTTTCTTTTTTTTTTCTTTTTGTCGGAAAAGACTTTCAATTCTCACTGATGTCTGTGTTTTCTTTTTTTCTCTGGTCGCAGTTGCTCCGTGATTTGTTTCAAGAAGCACAAAGGTATGCCACTCTTTTGTATTACTACCATTTCTCTCTTGACGAATGACATGGAAGTTCCTAAGCAGAAAATCTTAAGAACTGGAGGAGGTTGCTGATTTTACAAATTCTGTGTCTTACTCTCAGGGGATCACGTCTTTATATTAGAAAATCCCAGGTGATGATTGAATTGTGTCATCTTGGGTTGTCCAAAGTAGCAATTTTGTTGCAGTTTTAGGTTTCAAAATGGGGACCTAGATTTGTGACACTATTGTATTGTAGAGTCTGAGGCTATATAGAGTTGAGCCTGTCATACCATTACACTGTGGAGAAAGAAAAGGGTATCTTCTACTAGGCTGCTGGGCAATGGTAGAGAGAAGTAATAAAAAAATATTAAGACAAGACGAAAATCTAAACTGCAAAGAATAAATTATTTGATGATCAGAACTAACATGAGCTTGTATGAATGATGCAGAAATCCCATGTGCTAAGCCAGTTCCTTCTGAGGAAAAATCAAGTGAGGGTTACATTAGTCTGATTACATGTGCAACACTTACAATGTACTGTTTTAATTTTCAATTCTAGTTGCTATTATAGATTCATAAGATCTTGTTCATGGCTATTAAATTAATCGTGGTTTCTGTGTAATACTAAGGGAATTTCCATCCTCCTCCCTCCCTCCCTCCCCCCGTAGACCTTATTGGTTTTTCAATTGCTGATGATTTTTGTGAAATTGAAGAATTTAATTTTCCAAATGAAAACTTTGTTTCTTTGGGTAATTAGCCCCCACACCCAGTTGTTCTCTTCTTATGATGTTCTTCCTTCCCTTCATCCCCTTTTTCCAATTTTCCATTTTTTTTCCCCTTCAAATGCATTCCTTTCAAGTTTCAATCTCAAGATCTAAATTCAATCAATCACATACTCAGATTGTATTACTAGACATAAGCTTTACTTCTAAAGCGAAAGTTTATTTAATATAGGCTAGAAAATACACACTCGAAATTAAAGCTTTATGGTGTTTAAATTCCTTCTGAATTTTTAAAATCATTTCACGTTAAAGGAATTCATTTCTCATAAAATAAATGTATGCATATGTACAATTCTTCTGCTCATATTCTGTTGCTCTTGCATTACTCCATTAGTATAGTTTTCATCTCAACTTTGATTATTAACCTTTGTTTAATTCCATTTCTCTAAAAGCTATTTTATCTTCTTATTTTTTTCATGTGCATTAGCTGCTGATCCAGAATCACATCTAGAGAGACCATTAAATGTGGAAGAACCAGGCAATGTGCTACAAAAGTTGCAACTGGAGGCTATAGGTATGAGTTTTCTACTAGCTCAGAGGTATGACCCTAATATTATTTTATACAAATATGGGAGATGTGATACTTTGGGAAAACGTGCTGCATTTTGTTTGCTAGTATAAGCAGGGTTCTGAATCTTATCATGCAGATGTCGACAATCAATCTAGAGTCCTCAAAGTATGAGAAATGATGATAAGTTTAGTTGTTGCAAAGGTTGTGACTGAGTTATAAAAAATTGTTAACACATAGAGAAATTTAGGGTTAGCAGTCTTTTTACTTAGTGAGAGGGATCTCATGCCAAGGCCTTTCCAAAAGCATAATAGGGATGCAGCCTATTTCATCATATCTTAAGTTTAAAACTATCAATCGTTCTTTGTTCTGTTTTTGTATGATGTATGGTCGTGGAGAGATTGCTTTGGAGACTTATTCCCGGATTATTTCTTTTTACTGAGGATAAGGATGCCCATTTTCTTAGTTAGGTATGTCAAGGGGGCTCATTATGATATCTCAAGTTTGTCAGATGGGTTCAACATTTGGAGTTGGAATCAGTTGCCTCTCTTTTCTTAGTTGTTGCATTCAAATCAGGATGTAGTATGGAGAGGATAGAACTTGCTGGAGCTTGATGAGGAATGGTATGTTTGATACCCTCTTTCTTTGACATTGCATCTATGGTTTTTCAGTACCTTATCAAAAAAATTGTCCATACCAAGTAACCTATGAAGGAGTGGATAGAACTTGCTAGAGGTAAACAATGTATGGCATATCTTTTTTTTTTTTTTTTTCTGACAAGTAGAAGAAAACGATGTATGGCCATATCTGATGCCCACATTCTTAGGATGTTGCATTAGGTGGCTTCTTCAGGCACTGTGAAAAGTATTTGCCATACTAAGGCACCTATTGAGGTTAACATACAACTGACCATCATTTGTGCACTGCTTTGTTGTGAGAGATTTTTTGGTCGCTAGTCTTTTTTCTTTGGTGTCTAGTGGATAATATCAAAGGCAGTTTTAGAGTTGTTAGTATGTTAAAAAATGCATGTTTTTTAATGAAGAAAAATGGTAGGAGGGGTCGACTGGAGATGGCTTCCCTACATGGGAGGGACCATAGTAGCACCCTACCCACTGGAAACTAGACAGCAGGAAACCACAGGCACTTCCTCAAGTTGGGTTTGAGCCTTAGCTTAAACCTCAGACCCAGTAGGGAATTCAATAAATCTTTTTTTTTTTATAAGTAAAATGGAATTCAATAAATCTTTAGGCTGCTAATACTAATAGTCTAAGGTAAGTCCATATTTGGATTCGAACCCAGGACCTAGTACATGCCAAACCACTTTGGAGTAACCCAAGGACCATTGAACCACCACCCTTAATGGTAAAACAAATGCAAGTTTAATTTGCTTAGAAGTTGAATGATGATGTATAGCTGTTCCTCCACTAATTGGACAATTGGGAGTGAAAGGAACAGCCGGTTTCCATGATCATATTTCATTGCTTTTGCATTACTCCGTTGATATAATTTTTTCTATCAGTAAAAAAGAAAACTTTATTAGTAAGAAAAGTAGGCATTGCCCAAGTACAAGGTAAAATTCCTAGCTCTGATAATATAATTTTTATGTTAACATATTTTCTCATAGAACTTTGTTTATTTAACTTTGCTTGTTTCCATTTCTCTGAGCTATTTTGTCTTCTGTTTTTTTTTCCATGTTCATTAGCTCCTGATCCAGAGTCACCTGTAGAGAGACCGTTAAATGTGGAAGAACCAGCTGATGTGGTACAAAAGTTGCAACTGGAAGCTATAGGTATGAGTTTTTGACTAGCTCTGAGGTATAAATATTTGGCCTTTATACCACTATGAGTGTGCACGCTAAGCACCAAGATTATAGGAAGCGGGAGATAGAGTGCAAGTCAGCAATGTAAAGAGAGACATATCATCATATAATCCTTGTTTGGATCAAATTTGGCAAGCAGCAAAGTCAGTGAAACTAGAAGCAACTCAGAGAACGAATTCACAATTATAAAAGTGAATCAGGAGAGAGTTGGATAGGCTACAGTACATATCTGAAGTGAAATAACTAGTGCATCATTCTACTAGCAAAATGAAAGAGGATAGACAATCTTTAAGTGGGTTCTGCAACAGGAGTATAGAGTGGAGAAGCTTTAAAGGCTACTTGTTTTTTGCATTTAAATCTGGTCGTGTTTTTATGGTCATCAGTAATATTTGTCTCATTTGGGGTGCTCTTTTTATTGATATTTCATGGTACTTCTTTCATAATTAAAACTTTGTCTGTTTGTGCTAGTGTAAGGCTGTATCTCTCATGTTACAATATACGTTGATAGCTTGGTTCTTGGTCAACATCTGGGGGACATAACTGGAATGAATTTAAATTGTTGTTCAGTTTATACCTTATATCATGACGTTTTTGCCGTATCAGCTAATTGAGCAGTTACCAGATTGTGTATGGACATATTTTTGTATGTTGTTGAGCAAAACTTTATAATGCACTAGTGAACTATGGCTTAAATGACTCCTTTTTTATATCTTCAAAAGAATGGGATACAAGGTGAGGTGGTGTATTCAAGACCTACTGGTGTATGGATTTTTCTAGCGTAAAATATATATATATATATATATGTTGGGATGGATGAAATTATCTAGAAAGTTTCACTTTTGAAATCATGTCTGGTAAGATAATTTCAACTTGTTGAAAATTCATTGGAAGTCTTTGTGCAGCTTCTTCCAGTGAAATTCGTGATGCTTTGAAGGATGAAAACCTGCAGAAAATCATTTGCAATATTGATGGTTCACCAGATGCTGAGAATGTAAGAAGCTGAACCCTTACATGAAGACACCAATCTTTTCTATATTAGTTCTTGTTTGATAACGATATCATTCCTGCATCAAATTCTTGTTTGAACAAATATAAAAGATTGTGTCAGTTAAAACCATGTCATTTGATTAGGAACTTGATAAAGCTATGGGAGTGGAGGTGTTCCGCATATTCACCGACAAGGTATTGCCATCTGTTGCTACCTTAGTGCACCCTCCTTACATCCATAAGCATTTATGAGAATAGCTTTTCTGTGCAATTGTCATCTGGCAATCTGAATTCGCTGGACTTTAAGCATCTTTCTCGGTTTCAACTGTTCTCAGATTCTATCAAACATCAACCTATAGCTGCAACCGGCCGTAAATCGAGTAAGAAGATGACATTTGTTGCATGAAGTGGAAAATCCTACAAAACCAGCAGTATGTTTGATCAACTTCTAACTTTGGCTTCAATAGAGATTTTCCAATCTGGTTGGCTGCTCACGTATCTTGCTTGCTTGGTGCAACTTCGTACAAGTATTGTCGCTAGGACTCCTCTGATGTGATGTGTAGTTTTGAGAATACTTCAATTTTGGGCCTGGTTAAGAAGTATTTTAAAGTTTTACGGTTTGGTTGCAAGATTTAGTTAAAGATCAATTCATATCAATCTAATTTTAAACTAACTCTAATATCTAAACACTCAACTCTCAAATTACTAAATTCATCTCAACTCAAAACCTCCTTACATATGAGACTCACAACTTTTTTTAACTCGACACATCTTTATTCATGGGATTTACAACTTTTTTTAATTTTTTATAAATAGTACTAAATTCATTTTAACATTCAACACATTTAAACTCATTTTAGTGGATCTCACATAACTCATTTTATCTATTTAACTTATTACTATTCATAAAAAATAAAAAACTTAGTTTAACGCAACATTATACGTAGTCTTTAATGTTTTATGTTACAAATATATGCAAATTGGAGCAAAATTGTGTAAACTTATAGCATCTAGCTGGGATCAGCAAAATATTTTCTGACTCCAGTTATCACTTTGTCTCTGTGTGGGCTTCAAGACTTGATGGAGTTCTCTTGTTTGCTAAAAGCAACATTACCATATAAACAAGAGTATGTCAAATGATGATAATGCTACGATTCATAGAAATGATATTTGCATTTATAAGATGAACACTCCTTTTAAAAAAGAAAAATTATAATTGTAATTGTAATAGTGTAAGTGTCGCGCAATTACTTTTAAAAAAATAAATAAATATAAGATTTACATGAATAAAAAAAAAAAAAATTAATAATAGATTTTCTTTTTCAAAATAACTATACAGTGTTTTCGTACTTCATAACTATATGTATTATTACAATTATAAAAAAAAAAAAAAAAAAAAAAATTATTTTTTTATAAGACTTTTTTTTTTTTTTTTTTTGAATTTAAGGAACTTGTGGAACCACCAGACTCTTTCTCTATCTCCCTGTTTTATCTGAGTCTGTGAAGATCTCGTTTGCAGCCTTATGCGTGTGTATGCGACAATCTGATTACACCATGTACGGTGAACGGAATCAATCCGAAATCTGCCTATTTTTGAAGTCAAGCAATTTTAACGTGAAAGATAAAGGTTACTCTTTAAAATAAATTATTTTGTTATTTTTAATCACATATTAATACAACTTAATTATCGGATATAATAATACTCAAAATAAGGTGAAAAATAAATATTTTTCATGATAAAAATGATCATAATATTACTAAAATTTGCAGAAAAACAGAGGATGTCTGCAGCCAAAAGAGAAGGTGACATTTCTGTCAGTTCCAAAGGTGAGAGACGCGTTCAAGCAAATCAATACAGCTCAACGACGAGCCTTTATGCACTGCCACCTGCTTTCAACGTGGTTTAAATGCACTTTCCACTACATTTTTATTTCGAATTATTAAGATTGGTATTTATATTTAAGCGGTGCTAGTAATGACAGCTAGGCACAGTTTTTTTTTTTAATTTTTCTTTTCATATTTTTTTAATATATTTAAATATTTTTAAAAAATAAATCTCACTTTTTTAAATATAAGTTAACAAAACTTACACATACTAAAAATATATATAAATATATATAACATTACTCAAAAGTATTTATTTGAGAATCCGACCTTATCCTCTATAAGGAAATAGCACCACAAATATTGGACAAGATATTTTATGCTATGAAGCCAATCCTAAATTCAGATAAAGCTCAAGATCTCATTAATTTAATGGGTTATTAACTCATAAATAATAAAAAAATAAAATAAAAGGAAACTAGCATCAACATAGTCCATGGAATTGTTGCGTATGACAACTTTTTGCTTTCCTTCAATGGTCCTGTGTATGCAACATTTGCAAGTGGAAGAAGAAAATGACATGCTTGATGAGACAGATAGATTTTTTAACCAAATATAAATAAATTATCATACAAATATCTTAAATAAATTAACATTTAAGAGTTTTTCATATTAGGGAGGGAAACAATGAAAGAGATGAGAAAAAGGCAGCAAAATCATAAATTTACAGGTGGGTATAGATAATTACATTACATGTTAGGAGCCATACATATATTTGTATGATTGTATTAACCATCTGGGAAATCTTCTCTCGGAAAGGAGTCTTCACTCGTATGCTGAAAAAAGTTAGCAGGGAAGAGTCCTGTAATCCATCAAGCCAAAACTTCCGACCTGTAATCCACAAAAGGATGCCATCATTAGTGGTATTACACAGTTCCATCCATGCCATCCACCTTTTGATTTGAGTAGAGAGATACATGCAACAAGGCAAGGCATTACCATTCAGAGAGTAGCTGGCATCAACTACACCTTGTGTGCATCCATTCTCAGCCAGCCAGGGATCCTCGCTATATATTGATGTATCATGTCCCTAAGGAAGAAGTCAAAAGAAATAGAATAATGCTATATTTATTCACTTTTTTCAGAGTGATTGTGTAGCACTTACACACCAACTATCATTTCTCAATCCAATAAGAGTCTTGATAATACAACAAATTGTACTCTTTATTTTCTTCTACATCATACAATCTCCATGTCACAGTCACTTCTATCGACCACTTTCGTGACAGTCGCTTGAACATGCCATATAATTAGTGTGAATAAGAATGACAAAATGTAAAATAAAAGAAATCATTGTTGATGCTAGATACAAGTCTAGGACATGGAAACCCTTTGACAAACGCGAGACTACTTTTTTTTCAAATCAGTTTCACATTTTGGACTTGTACAAATAATTTTTCAAGATGATATCTCTGGTTGGATGGGGATAATTACTTGGATTGAATCATTCTTGTTGTTCATTGAATTCAATCATGACTATTAACTTGAATCATATAGTTCATGACTGACGTAATTCAAGACTACCTAATGGCTTTCTTGAAGATATAGGAAAATAAACGTGTATTCCATTTTACCCGAAAATGCAGTTGCTACATTACTCAAGATTTTTGTTCTTACTCATTCTCAAAGCATATGAGGATCACAAAGCTGTATGTGTACCTAAGATCGCCTACCTAACCTATCTATGGGCTTGCTATGGAATTTTCAAAATATATAAGGAGCTTTGCTCTTATGAAACCATATCCTCCACTCATCATTAAATGAAGATTAAATAAATATGTTATTAAGTTCAACTTATTAAATGAGATATTCACATTTAATATAATTGATACTTTTTTAATTTGAATTATTGAATGAAGAATATTATCTAATTAAGTTATTAATTTTTATTTAAATTAGTAGTCTTTTAATTTTCCTATGGAAGTTAAAAGGAGTGTAACATATTTCTGGGGTACCATATAATTAGAAGAGTGTAAGTGGAGAGAAGATCAAGGTGTTCAACAAAAATTTTGGAGATAACTTGCTGACACTGACACTCTTTCAAAGTTTCTATTTTTTGTATAATTACTAAAGGTATGTTAACTTAATTAAACTCAGTACTTAGTTGGGATAAAAAAATATATATATAGTTACATAAATTATATTTCCTTTAATAAATTTATGACAGTGAAAGCCAGATCACGAGTAAAAAGTAGCATAGACTCTATGACCCTGTATTTTTACCTTTTTGCTTTGCCCTGATTACAAAATCAACCATTCTTTTATGTAACCAACCTACCTGATTGGTGATTGTCAGGAATTTCAGGCCCCTTAATGGTGTTTGGCTTGCTAGTGCTTGGCTGGGCCAGTGCTTGATTCTGCAAAATGAATGGACGTTAATGATATCAAGTTCTAACAATACCAAGTGGTAAGCTACAAATGGGTTCAGTTTCTTCTCTATTTTGGTAAAATAACCAATATCCTTAAAAGAACAAAAAGCAAGAGAAACTCAAAAGCCTGAACGATAACAGGGTGGGAATGCTAACATTGAATCAGATTGTGTAGACCTACAGTGTTTTGGAGAACAGAACCCTGGAAGTGATTTTGTATAATATACAAAGTTGGCAAGGAAGTGTCATAAAAATATACAAGCTCTAATGAAGAGGTAAAATTAGGTGGCTAAAATACCTGTGGTCTTGATAATTGCATCTGATGGGTAGCAACGTACTGCTGATAAGGATCAACAAAATTTGGGAACCGGGGCTGGCTTGTGTGCTGTGTGCCAATTGAGTGTAGCATTTGTTGTGGCCGGTTGGTTGCTTGAATTCTGGATGGATCGGGTGCAGGAACAGGTGGCATATGAAAAGCTGGTATTGGGTATCGTGGTCCCAGATGAGCTGCTGCTGCTGATGTTTGCAACGCTGAACCAGCTAACATATTGGGAAACGGTATCATAGACCGGCCCATATCCATGCCCATGCCCATTCCAATTCCCATCCCCATTGCTGGCATATACTGCTGGACACCAGGAAACATCATGGGGACCATGCCACAACCCATGGACATCATCTGCATATGATGAATACAATCTTTGTAAGGAATACTGCACATATGAAAGAACATGAAATAAAACAAAGTACTGGAAACACATGTTTATATCGAAGGACTTCTATAATTGCAAGGTATGGAGAATGAACCAAGCCATTTCTACATAAGCAAAGCTATAAAAAGCAAGCTTCATGCAGAGGATATTTAAAATTTAAATTCAAGTCAACTTTCAAAGGTGGAAGATGACAGATTTAATGTTCAGAAACTCCAATTCTCTACCCGTTCTTCCCCAGCCCAAAAGTAGGTAAAAGCACAATTTTGATCCGTAACATTTAACTGTCAAAACTACTGGAGCAATATGTTTACCTCCATATATCTTACTTTGGAGGAAATTGTGAGGGGGAAGGCTCAAGTTTACTGTTAGGAGGGATCAAAATTTGATGAAAGATCCACGACTCCTGCTAACTTAGAAATGATACCTAATTAATAAATTCTCTCTTTCCAATTGTTTATTATTAATAAAAATCTTGTTGCTAAACTTATTCTGGTGCACTTGGGAGTTTGGTTCAACAGTTGAAACTAAAAAGCATACATAAATATGTAAATTATCTGGGAAAAAAAAAAAAAAAAAAGGAATTTGGAAGACAGAATCAACTAGAGAAGGACCAAATATAAAAAAGAATCTCATATTGACTAATGAAGATTCATGGATCAAAATCATCGGGATATAGTCAGTTGGTAACAGTGTATGAACTCATACAGGAGTTCTTAAGTTCTAACTTTACAAAGTTTTGAGCCAAGGGAAAAAAAAATAACAATGTTTTGTCTGCACACAAGTAGTGGCGTATAAGATCTAACCATTTCATATAATATTGAGTATTCACAACAACAGCCACCTCCCCCCCCCCTTCTTCTCTTTCCTTTCCCTTTTTCTCTCCTCTCTTCCCCTTTCCCTTTTTTCTTCAAAAAAAGCAAAGACAAAGCACCAAGAACAAACAAACGCATATTGGGTGCAAGTATAAAAAACGAATGTAGTAAAATCACATCGTTCTTTTAAAGAGTTTCTTAGATAAGTGGATAATAAATCATTGCTCCACAATTTCCTTCTTCCTACGAACACTAAATGACCTACGGTACAAGTATCTTAATCTTCAACAAACTAAAGAGACTTATGTCAAGGTTAAGGTTACAACAACTGCCAACTCAAGTCATTTTGGACAAATTGAGTTCTTTGAAGCCTAGTTCCGAATAGGATGACTTCAACAAAGCCAACTCAAGTCAGGGGAGCACAGGAACATTCCCTCGGAAAAAAATTCATGTAAGCATAGAGACGGAAGGAAGAGGTTGCACATTTATGCCTCATCATGTTGGTAATACTTTATCATATCAATAAAAAGAAAAAAGAAAAGGATGCACACCTATTATGGCACTATTATCCAAATGACAGTATTATCACACTAACAAAAATGAAGTCACATAATCAAAATAAAGGCATATACTTTAACAAGTTTGCAAAAAAAAGTATGACCACCAAGGCACTTAGACCATCTAGGGAAACATTTATGTGTAGGAATCAAGATAAGAATAATATACCTGTACTTGCAACTGAAGTGATTTCAAGTACTCAATTGCCTCATCCAACATTGAAGCTTTGTCCGACTGAAATTTAGAAAGAAAACAAATATATAACAAGTCAATACCATATAAGCATAATGTATAAAAAAAAGGAGGCAGTATCTCAATATTAGGTAAAAAATCCTGAAATATGTGTAATGACCTTGTTGCAACGAGGTATGAGCTCTTGCAAAGCCTTCATCTTCTCATTTATCCTATCTCGACGTCTCTGCACATGAATGCAATTCTTCACCATTTGAAATTGGGATATTTTGTCAAAGATGCTATTATGATAGGAAACTACAGACCCTCTCAGAAAGGTTGTGGACCTCAGCGGCACGAGATCTCTTTGTAGATGTGGATCCATGAACCTGTTTATTCGCAGCCGCAGACTCAAACTCAACGTCCTTTCACAATCAGCATATATAAAGTCAACCAGGATGATTAAAGAAATAAAAAAGAAGGTACAAGATCATTTAATCAGAAAACATTTACTAGAAAAAGAAGTTACCGGGTTCTTTTAAAACATGAAATGCACAATGATTAACCTAAAATACACCCCGTATTTTCAAATATGGCTTAATTTGGTCTGACACCTCTTCTAAAAGAACCCTTGGGCAGTATCACAATTTGATTTTCCTGAAGCTAACAGCACCAAATAGGTAGTGCACTTGATTGCCTATTTAAAAGCTTTCCTCTAGCTCCCACATTGTTCAGCTTCTGGCCAGAAAATATGTTGCTTATAACAAGTACAAATAATTGATGGAGATGTATAGCAAATGCTCATTATTAAGGCCCCATGCTTAATTCCTACTGCATGAATGGAATAAATTCTTGCTCGATTGTTAAGTCCAGGCACTGAGCTTGTTCCCATTTCTTTCAGGTTCTAGCATTTGATGTACAAATACACCATTTTAGACTGGATCTAGGGGGATGACCAGCAAGCAGATCCAAAATGTCAACCCTTAAACAAACAGACCTAATTACCTAAATATTGTTAGGTTATTATAGCATGACAAGTCAACCTAGCCAAGTCCCAAAGCCATTTATGCTCTAGTTTAAGTTATCAAACAAACAGCATGCACAAACAACAAATAACTGACAAGGTATCTCAATTTTTCATTACCTTCATTGAGGCTTGTAGGGTCAAGACCCCTCCCCCAAGCCCACAAAAATCTCCTTTAGCTAAAAATAAAAATTGGGAAAAAATTCCCGCCCCCCCCCCCCCCCCCCCAAAAAAAAAAAAAAAAAAAAAAAAAAAAGGGAAAAAAAACTCTTGACCTTCATTAAAACTATGATGAACTCTTCTGACGACATCTAAAAGCCTTATGTTTCCACAAAAATCTGAAAGAAAAAGGAATATCTCCTTTTTTAATCCAAAAATTTGACCTCCAAAATCTAAAAAAGAAGATACATACATACATATATATAGATTTAGAGAAGGGAAAAAAAAAAGAACATTTGCTATTCTTATATCCTCCCCTAAACACTTAAATCACTTAGTTTTCTCCTCCATAAAAATAATATAATGCATTTTATGTTCCTATTGAAGTATTTAACATTAGTACGTTACTAATTATCAAGTTTGATAAAGATCATCTTTTGTCAGCGTTTAATCAGTATGATATTTTATTCCATTTGTAATGTATATTTCTTCCCAACAACCATATAATCGCCATATTAATTCGGTCCCAAAGACGAATTTCTGGTTCTGCCTTGGTCTCAGTTCTTCTTTGTAGCAAACCTGATGGAGTGCCCTACCTTATGATTAAGAGTTGTTTTCTTTACTTTAATGTTAATTATGATTATAGAAATTGTCGGCTGATGATAGATGGAAAGAAATGAAACAAAGAAACTCGTATAAAAAGCAGTGGTCCAAACTGGACCATTAATTTGGGAATGAAGACTCCCATACTGAAATCATAATTTCAAAACAGAAATATAAAGCAGTGGTCCATTTGGACCATGAACTATAACCTTCCAGGATTCTATACTGCACAGAAACGAAGAGAATGATAAGTGTCAATATCATTCCAACCAGCCACAATGAAACTTCAAATCCTACACTCCAACACTACTGAAATGGATTTCACACCAATACACTTACGAAAATGGTTGGGGGTGACATGCATGAACAGTATATAACTTACTTTTACTCCGTTTTTTTGTGTCAAGGTTCATTCACCTAAGCGACCCAACACTTGAACAGAAGTATTTAAAATGACAGATTGCATATGCATTTACTCGGCAATCAGCACCATCACATTTAAGGGTGCCACCCATTAGTACTGCTGGCCTCCACTGTGTGTTCACAATTCAGACATACGTGGCGGCGATGTACATGATGAGTTTCTTTTTGTTCTCTCTTTTTTTCAGCATATACATGATGAGATAAAAGTTGCGACATGTGACCTAATAAATGCATGAAGTTTGGCCAGCCTAACATTTTCCAAACCATTATTAATAAGAATTCTTCATTATAAAAGAAGCAGATTTTTGTGATCAAAATTTAATGATAAAAACGGATTATTCCGTAGAAAATAATCCTTTTGGTCACTAAATTTTGATCATAAAAGTCCGTTTCTCTTGTAGTACTCGTCTTCAACTCAAAATTTTCATCTAATCATTACAATTTTTTCAAATTTTCATATAAAATAAAATAAATAATTTAATTTTTTTAAATTTTAATTTAACTTTTTTAAATCCTAAAACAATAATAATATTAAAATATAACTTTCATCCTAAATTTCCAAATTCTAACCTCAAAAGTCTCGCCTACAAACCGAACCAAAATCTTGGTCTGGATTGACTCCAACGACAAACCATTTCTAAATGCCTAATCAGGTAATGCGCCGAGAAACCAGTCCCGAGATACACGCAGTCAATGCCAAAATATTTTAATCATTTTCGAATTTTGATATAATCATTCTCGAATTTTGACACCCTGCAGTTAGGAGCCACCGCAGCCTACATCTCACACCAATCATCGTTCACTATTTTTCCCCCCATAAAAAGCATAAAACTCTGGTACTTCAACTCACTCGTGGCGACACATACTCATCCCACCGCCGCCACGCGTACTAAAAAAACTACAAGAGAAACGAGACCGCTTTCACGGCCAGTCTCTAACATGCACCGAACGTAGTATCCCTTGAAATAAGAGAGTGTACGTCTACGTTAACTGACGTCACTCCGGCGCACGATAGTCGAGCCCAATCCACAGGTACACAGAAAAAGAGAGGGGATGTAGTGACTGAACTGACCTCACAATGGCAGTCGGCGTCCTCGGCTTCTATTCCTTTACGCTTGCGGTTGTACTCAACCGGCGGCTTTCTAGCCGGCTCGGCGCTGGCGCTGCCGCTGGAACAGCCGGATGATGATGTCAAAGTAACCTCACACGACATCATCTCCTTCCCACCTGCTCCCGCAGACGACGTGCCAGCCACTGCATCACAGCTCATGGTCGGGCAGCCTCTATTACCGAAGTCCGACGCCTCCGCTGCGCTTCTCGTCCAAGATTCTGGTCCCACCACCGGCGTCTCACTCGAGTCCACCACAGTCGATTCCCTCACCACCGCCATGCTCTTCGAACTCAGCGGCCGCGTTTTATCGACTCCTGCAGCAAGCTTCCCCTTGGGCCTCGAGAAGTGCACGAAGTTCTGGACATTAGAGTCCGCCAGGTCCGTCCTCCGGCCCGGCGGTATCGGTGGCCTCGAGGTCCCCACCCCTCCCGTCACCTTCTGACGGAGTTCAGTGACGCCGTTCGTACGGAATACAGGATTAGCGTTGGTATTGGTGATATTGTTACTTTGATTAGGCGTAGGATAGAGAAGGTCGGCGCAGAAATTGTGGTCCAAAGCAGGGTCGTCATCGACAAGAGGGTAGTGAAGCCACGAGGCCATTTCGTCTTCTTGCATAAAGAAGTGCTGCTGCTGGTGTGCGGCCGATTCTTGTTCCTCTTGTGAGGATCGGATCTCCCTGTTCGCCGATTGATCTGCGGGACACACAGCGTTGTCGTATTTGGAAGGTGGAGATCTTCTCATAGACCTCTGGTTCTGGCTATGCATCACCACCTGGCCGTTTTGCCACAACAGCTCCATGATCTCGTCCTCAGGCCTGAATTCTCATTCTCCGTCAAAACCGTTCAAGAAATTCTGATATAATCGAAATTTATACAAAAAGAAAATTGAAGAAGAAGGAAAGAAAGAAAGCCACTTACAAGGACGATTTTCTGGGACGAGCAGCGCCAGAAGAAGAGGGGAGTGAGTAATCGTCGTCCATTTCGAAGTCCGGAACGCAGTGATACATCCTCTACTTTCTGAAACTAAAATGAACTCCAAAAAAACCAAAAAAAAAAAAGGTAATTAGTTAATTTCAAAGAAGAAAACCAGATTCTACAGCGATTAGATGAGCAAAACCACTATAGTTCATTAGCCAGCCACTCACAATCAGAACTTGTAACTTGTCATCATCAGAAGATTAACAGCGCCTTAGCCTAATGAGGATTTGGAGAAACCTTTGCAGTTTCTTTAATTTAATCGGTGGAAAACTCAAAACGATTCTCTCTTTCTCTCTCTCTTTATTCCTGTGTGCAGCAGAGAGTTGGGAAGAAATGGAGAAAAAATTCAATTAAAGAAAGATATTCCATTGGCAGTTTGGGTTAGTCTTGCAAGTTGCAAGGAAGCAGAGCAGTACGAAGATAAGGCCTGTACCTCTATCTATATATCTCCAAAAATAAATTATAGTGAAGGAACAAGACGAAATGGGTTTTTGACGACATGTAATGTACCGATGATGGAGATTGCTTTCCCTAGTCCACGTTTTTTGTCTTTTTTTGGACTTATATTACAAAAATTTTATTCCTTATTCTCGTATATTTTTTTATTTTTTTTATTTTCTTATTAAATATATTATATATAAATAATGAATCCAATTAATTTACGAATAATAAAATCAAACAAAATTTTTTAAAAAAAATGTGATATAGAGTATATATCGTATGGAGATGATGAATAACACAGTTAATAAATGTAATGGTCGAGTGCTGTAAATTTGGTTTAAATTGTTCATGTTTTAAAAGATGAATGGCCCGTTAGGGTACAAAAATCCTTTTAATTCATTTTAATTTATTTTATATAATTATTACAATTTTTTTAATTTTTTATATAAAATATAATAAATAATTCAATCTTTTTAAATTTAAAAATAATAATAATATTAAAAAATAACATTCTAATAATATTTTATTTAACTTTTAATTTTCGTATCAATTCATTTCATGTCAACTTACTAAACTTCCCACGATTCATTATATACTCTTTATATAATTAATATAATAAGATTTAATTTATAGCATATTTAAATTTTAAATTTTTTATAAATTAAATTTTACCATATCAACAGTACGAAAGATATGTTTTACACATCAATTTATAAATAATAGTATTATATATACTTATAATTTTACTTATATTTTTGTTTACAATACTCATTTTATTAATTTAACTTTAAAATTTAAATTTAAAATTTAAAATTTCATAATTTTTAACTTATCAATAATTGATACAATTTATAAATTTTTTTCAAGGACGATTTAGTATTTTCCATTTACAAATAAAATTTCTCTTAAAAGATATGACAAGCTCTTGTCCCAAGTTAGTAATAGTGACATACGAACCACCATATATAAAGTGTACACTACAGCATTTATGATTTATTAATAATGCTCATGATTACACCAGCTATTAGTGCGATTATTTATAAACCTTCACTTATTTATAAGCTCTCACTTATAACCAAGAAATTAATATCTTGTAAATAAAATAAAATTAAAGGTTACACTTAGGTCTAATTTTGAAGTTATTCTCAGATATTTTTAAATATTTTCTTCTAAAATATCATTTAAATATAAAAATATTTTTTAATTTTTAATTTTTAACATTTTCACTTATATTCAAATAATTTTTTAATTTTATAATATTTAGTTAATTTTTTTAACATTTTTCAAAACTCAATAAAAGATCTTGAGTCAAACTATTTCACTATTATTCATAAAATATTTCATTACTATTTATAAATATTTTCAAATATTCTAAATGTCAAAACTAGCTTTTGAGAAAGAATATTAATTCTACTTATCATCCTTATACACCACAAACCACAGCTATTTTAATTTTTTTTATTTGTCCTATAACAAGTATGTGATATATGAATTATAAGAATAACAATTCAATTAGTTTAACAAGAATAAAATAAAAAACTAATAAAAAAAATAATTTTAAAATATGTAAAGTATGTGGTACCGAACTAATTGAATCACCAAAACCATTTCTATCAAGATGGTGGCTTCTTCTTTTTTTTTTTTTTTTTTTAATTAGCTAACTTGGGTATATTTTCATTACTAAAATTGAGAAATAATTACATATCTAAAACCATGATCTAGAAAATCAGAATACAAGAGGGGGATTTAAAGTTTTGGGGATACCTTGGCAAGCTTATTTCCCTGCATCCGATGAATTAGAGGCATCGAGAGAAGCTTATCCCTCACTACCGTTCTCCTTTTATTTTAAGTTGTGTATTGCTGCAGGGGAGAGAAGAAATAAGAGGGAACAAAAAATAAAAGGGAGAAACAAGGAGAGAAAGAGTGAATATTCCGAGAGGGGAAAGAAGGGAGGTCCTAGGAGGGAAGCCATCGAAGCTAGGTCATCAAAGGGAGAGAAGCTTATCGGCAAGGGCGGCGTGGCTGGTGGCGTTATGCTGTGAAGAGAGAAACTGAGAGAGAATTGAAAAAGAGAGAGTGAGAATCAGGCTGGAGAAATAAGGGAGAAAAATAAGTTTTAGTATTTAAAACTATTTGCAGCGATTACTTTTCGCAGTAATATCTCATAATTCCTCGTTGCAAAAATACATAAGTCATGTTCAAAATTTAAACCTGGGCGATTTATTTACAGCAACTTCGTGTTGCTGCAACAACAAATGCTTTTCTTACAAATTCTTCCTCGTCGAACTTGATCTTAGAGAGAGAGAATTTTTTTCTAGATAATTTTTGTGTCATAAGAAAAGTATTTGCCATGGACATAAATCTTGAAAAAATAAAACACATGCAAAAAAAACTCATATTTCTTGCAGTGTGAGTAGGATCCAGATCTTTGAAAAATCTCAAAATAAAGCTTATGTTTGAAAAATCACGAGTATAATATGAATATAGCACCACTTACGTACGTAGCATATGATAAGCCAATGATTGATGCGGCAATCATGTCAGTATTTATCACGTTAACCATACCACGCATGTGTTGTAGGCCGTCGACTCTATTTGAAATTTTTAGATCTAACTCGATCGTATATCTATTGAACCTAACCTCACATGATTGGTCTTCTCTTTATCATGGTGGCTTGTCTGGCCATGCCACCATCATCTCTAGTCTCTTTGTCAATGATGAGATATCGTAGATATTGTAAAAATAATTATTTATTTTTTATTAAAATAAATATATGTTTATTATATATAATCATTTTAATTACAAATAATTCGTTATGAGTATATTTAAACAATTTGGACCAGAGTTATTGCAATAGCCGGTGGTTGGCTGTACATGATGGTACTTAATGGTCGTCCAAGGACAGCATCGTCGAAGTATTGGTGAAAGATTTTGGCAAGAGACAAAAATATTCAATTGTGATAAGGTGGCCAGCCGGTGTCAGTGCTAGCTAGTCGTGTCTTTCGTGACTCGAACAAGGAGGACAATTTATGGTGGGGTTTAGGGCCTTAGGCCGTGGGATGTGGTGGCCGGTGAATGACGGATTTTACTTCGTTTTCTTTGTGTTTGTGTTTTTCTTTTTTTTTGCCATATTTTTTAAATACAGTGTGTCGACTCGTTGAGATTTATAAATTTTAAAACGGTACGAAGCATAATTCTTTAAAAAAATTTAGATAATTAATATCATTTTTTATAGAAAATAGATTTTATTTTATTCATGAAACTCAAAGTTATATTTGTAACTGATAAATATAATAAAATATCTAGATTATAAGCTATACTATTTATCTATAAGAGACTTTTCTACACATAAATTTTTTTGTGACGGATATTATATTAACTTCTATATATTTATTATTGACAAAATATTTTGAGACATGAGACTTTATAAAAATAGATATGCCCATCTCGATCTATCTTAAACAATAATCATCCTCCAACCTTCAAAAGAGGAAATTCATTCTCTATCCTTTAAAGGAAGATAGGGTTATCTTACTATGAATAAAAGTCAAATAGCTTATTTCTAGTTATTTAATAAGCTAGGAATACGTGAATTAATTACGCATAACATTTTTGTGTGGGTCAGCACCCTTCGAGTCATGCTGAAGAGCTAGGAATAACTGAATTAAACGATACTATAAAATAGGAAGATAGTAAAATAAAAGCCAATATTTAAGTAGAGAACATTTGGGCGTACATTCTTTCTACATTTTTTTTTTTTTTTATAACACCTTTATATGCACTTTTGACTGAAGTGCAATGACTGAAAATTACCCTCCATAGAATATCTTAAATCAATTATGTGGTATTTACATCACCATGAAAATGACAATTAACGGTAAACCGCCTCCTTTAAGTTAAAAAAAAAATTTACTCGTACAGTAAAATGTCTATTTCAATGTTACGGAAAAATCACGTAAGGGTTGTACTTACAAGTTTACGAACACACTCATTTGAACGGTAAAATCAACCGTGTTTATTTTTTGAAAATTGATATTTATAATCTTAGAGTATATAAACGCTGTATAATTCTTTTAAGAAAAAGTTAATATAGACTTATATGAAAAAAAATATTTTTTTAATATAATAAATTTTATTTTTTTCAAAAAATTACATAACACTTATGTACTATATGACTGTACCTAACATTACTCTCATTCAATAATTTTAGCCATCCTGTTTCAACATTGATTTTTCAAGACTTTTCTTAAACACATGTGGTATATATGACTTGCCTCGGTTTGTATATATGTTCTATCATCCTCAATAGGGTTGAGAATCAGACGGTCCGAACCGGATAAACCGACCGGACCGGTTCTGTTTGGATCGGACCGGACTGGACCGAATTGGAACCGGTCCAGTCCGGTCCAATTTCTAAGGGACCGAAAGGGTTCGGTCCGGTCCCGGTCGGTTTTTCACCCCGGACCGGACCAAATAGAAAATTAAAAAAAAAAATATTTATATAATAATTGTATATAATTAATTATATAATTATATGTGGTATAAAAAAATATTAATAGTAGACTATAGTTATACTTATACTAATATAGTTATACTAAATTGCTATAACTAATACTTCAATAATAGCTATAGTGACCTATACTAATAGTCTACTATTAATACTAATATACTATTATATAATTTATATAGTTATACTAATCATGATAAGTTAATAACTAAATCACTAGAAATATAACTATATATATTTAGTATGAATGTATTATTATATTATTTGATATATAAATATAATATATAGTACTAGTATATATTAATATATTATAAGAGTTATAGTATAAATATAATATATAAATTATAATATACTAAATTACCATAACAGTATAACTAATACTAATATATAGTTATACTAATAGTCTACTATTATATAGTTATACTAATCACTATAATTAAAACTAATAATAGCTATACAATATATTTATATAGTTGTACTAATACTATTAGTCTATTATATAGTCTAAGACTCAATTCTAATATAGGCTATATAGTTATAACTAATACTAATATTTATATTAATACTAATAATGTAGAATATAGTTATACTAACCAACTGATTCAACATAACTAATATTACTAATGTAATATAGCCAAATTGAATTACTAATAGTCTAATACTAATACAATTATATAGTTATACTAATCATAAATTCATAATAACTAAATCATTATAAGTCTATAACTATAAATATTTAGTATCAATGTATTACTATAGTCTTTAATATATAACTATTAACTATAATATATAGTACTGGTATAACTGATCAAAAAAATATATATAGTACTAGAATATATATTAATGTATTAACATATTATAAAAGTTATAGTATAAATTATAATATATCATATATTTGTAAATTTATAATAGTATTAGTATAGTTAGCTTAATATGTAATATGTTAGTATTAAATCACTATAACTACATAGAGTATTAGTAATAAGAGTATTACTATTATTTAATATAGTATTACATATAGTATTACTATCATTACATATAGTTATTAGTTATAGTATTAGTACTAGTATAGTTATTAGTACTAATAGACTAATAGTATTAGTTATTAGTATTACATATAGTTACATATATAGTTCTCACTATTACTATTATTACATATAGTTATTAGTTATAGTATTATTACTAATAGACTAATAGTATTAGCGTATTACTAATATATATATATATAATAGTATACTATATGTATATATATTAAATATATCATAATATAATTATATAAGTATTAAACAAAATGTCATTAGATTAAAAAAAAAAAAAAAAAATCAAATATGGACCGAATAGGACTAGACCGAACCGGTCCTGAGGGAGTTCGGTCCGGTCCAGGGTGGGAAAACCCTGGACCGAATAGGTCCGGTTCGGTCCACAAAATCTTCTCGGACCGTACCGGACCGAACTCACCCCTAGATATTCCTCAATACTAAGGTCCGTTTGGTTTTACATATAGTCTCTCAACATCTTATCTCATATTTATTTATCTCAACATCTTAATTATTATTCAAACATATATAAACATTTTTCAATTTTCAATTTTTTAACTTTTACGTCTATTCATTACTATTTTTCCAAACTTCTAAATAAGACATCAATTTTTTCAAATTCTAAAATTAAAATAATATTAAAAATTATGTTCTTAACAATATTTTAATTTTATAATATTTGTATTCAGTTTTCTCTCTTATTTCTTAAAATCTTATAAAATATTTTAATTCAAATAATTTAACTATTATTCACAAATATCTCACTAATATTTATATATTTATCATCTCATCTCATTTCATTTCATCTGTATATATAACCAAATAAGACTAAATATTGTGCATTAAAATATTTACCAAAAAGTGACATAACACTTTGTGGATCCGTTAGAATTTCACATGAAGTCGATTCAATTTAGAAACAAATTAAATCACAAAGGATTTTTATTTTTATTTTTCCAATGTAGAAATCTTACAATGACTCCACCCACATCAGTTTGACATTTGAAATAGAATAACTTATCTACGTAGCATTTCGCAAATCACAAATATTTTTTTTAGTTTTATTTTTTTTATAATAAGTATATGATATATGGATGATAAATAAAATAACTTAATTATTTTAATAAAAATAAAATAAATAATAAATAAATAAATAAAAATTTTAAAATATATAAATTGTTTAATATGAAATGATGATACGTAGCATCACTCTTTAAAATAAGGTTATGCTTTATTACCATAAGCTATTCATATTCCCAAAACTCATATTCTTCTGTTTGTCACAATATATAGATAACATGTTCGTTGAAATTAAATCTAACATTTATAAAATACAAGTCCACGTATTTGAAAGGGGTAGTTAGAATGAATATTTTATTTCACATATCTATCTATTTTGCATATCAAATCTAGAAAAAATTATGAGACACTTTTAAATTATAGATGACGTAATATTCTCATCTTATCTTATTTTAATAGATTATCAAAACTTTTATATATACAATTAAGTATCAATTCTAGTTAATATGAAATTCTATAATATATATAGGAATTAAGTAAGTGTCCATAATTTATATATATATATATATATATATATATATATAAATTAATTGTTATATATCGTTTTATTACCGTCTTTTTATGTGCATTAAATAACTAAATAACGAGTCATAATTAATTAAAAATAATTTTTTAATTATTTAATGTCACGTTAAATGATGATAAATGGTATTTTATATTTAATATTATCTAATAAATATTACTCCTCAAATATATCCTAAGATGATCTGGCTGAATTACTATCTCAGTTTTTTTACCATATATTGACCTTATAATTTACTAAGATGATGAACTGGGTGTCCAAATAGTAGTACTACTATCATTGACCGATGGGTTGAGCTGGCAGTAACTATTAGGCGATGAGGATCATGTACTGCTGAATCAGGAACATTAACTCTCCACACGATGCTACGTATCATATGGACTGTCCCTCAATATTGGGGCAATGTCTACTATCAAGGCTACAAAATTCTGGTTTGGGTACGTACGTACGTGGCCCGCCCTCGCATTTTTGTTCGAAACCTTTCAATTTTTTGACTTTTCCGTTTTTATGTAAACGTTTCTAGGAAGAAAAATGTTATATCTATCGAGATTATTCGGTTGTCATTAATTTTTTATTATTATTTTTATTTAATAATTAAGAAAATATTTTTTAATAATATTAAAAAAATTATTTTCTTAAAAAATATTTATGATGATTAAAAAAATATATATAAAAAAAATAGTAAAAAAGTGAAAAATCACTTGTCAAAACATTTTTTCAGACACTTTTCGGTGGCGGCAGTGCCACTCTTTTAGGAATGCTTGTAAAAAGTAGTTGGGCTACCCCAATCTGCGCAGTCCAGTACCGCCGCCGACCATCTTCTGCACCGCTAGGTGTCTCTCTATCTCTCTCTTTCCACTTTCGATCTTTTTTGTACTCACTTACGAATCAATGAACAAATAAATCGCGTCAATGTAAATCAGTTCCCGTCGACATCAATCTTGTTGGTAACCCACATGAGCTTCATCAATTGACTATATTTCCACTCTTTTTTTTTTTAAAGCTATATTTCCACTCATTTACTAAATTGTAGATTTTTTTTGTATTGGATTGTTCTTGGACTTAGGGTTAGTTGGTTCTTAAATTGATTGTTTTTAATATTGTGTGTCAGCCTCATACTACGTTTTTATTAATTATTTACTCATGTAGTTTACGTTGGCACTAGAATTACTTGTGCTTATTTTTCCCGTTGAGTGAAAATCTTTACTCTAATGATTGATAACATATTTGGATGGCAACCGCACCACTTTCTTCTACATGGTGAGGACAATGAGTACATATCTATATAAAATTTTTCTAAACTTGAAAAATTTACATGTACACGTCACCTCAAACTCATTATCATTAAAGTCTACATAATTTTTCACCGAATATTATCATAAATGCTCAAATGCTCAAAACCTCATATGTCGGTAGACATTCCAACCCAAAATGCACATTTCACATATGCAAGTACTCATTAATGCTGCTCATCGTACAACTTATTTGACCAAGCATTATCTGTTAAACCATTTGTTTGAACGATGTTATGCCACCTTTGTTAAAATTCTTCACAACTCATTAAGTCATATATAATTTAATAAATGACTTTTAAAGTTATCATATTGTAAATAAGATCATCCAAGCTAGTAAGGTAATTTGCAAAAACTGTGCTACAAACAAAATTTATACTTGGCCCTTGGAAAAACTCTTGCAATTGCTACTTGCATTGACGTATCTTAGCCAATTATAATTGCATTAGTAGCTCATCCTGACATACTCTCTAATCATGATTTGAATATCCACACAAATATGTATGTATCCTCATTTAATATAAGGTCACATACAAAGAGTTTCAACTAGCCTGCATGGTGGTTGACTCCTATGAAAGGGACAAATGACATCTTATACTTATTCGTTAAATACATTGTACCAAACGTTATAACATCTTCAAATCACTCGTATGCTGTCCTACTTTGGGCATCCATCTAAAACACATTTTTTGACCTTGAGTCATCAACTAGGTCCATCACAACTTTACCAAATAGTTGTGAAATGGCTAGATCGATGTCTCCTACTCCAAGAAACTCATTTCGAGCTTTTTTAGATGATTCTGACACTCTTCCTCTCCAAAAGAGAGATTCTCATATCCACCTACTTCAACAATCATGGTTTTGTAACTTTTAGCCAGACGGATTCCGACTTTGTCATCATCTCAATATTTTTTCAACCAATACTACAAGAGAATTGACTTTTTACGACAAAAAATTTTGTCTCAAAAAATCCAAATTTCGTCCCTAGAAGTTTTTGGAGACGAAAAATCTTGTTTCTATTTTGTCTCAGAAAGACTGTCTCAGAAAATTTTTGGAGACAAAAATTGATTTTCATCTCTAAAAGTACTTTTAGGGACGAAATTGAGTGGAACCTATCGAAACCGTTCGAACCGAAATTTTTTTTAAGACAAAAAAATGTCATCTCAGAATCAAGTTTGAATGAAAAAATTTCTGTTTGAACTTAAAATTTTGTTCGAACAACATGAAATGTTAATTTGAACCAATAACCATATCTATCAAGTCTGTTCGAACCAACACATTTTTAAATGACTTTTGTTTGAAGAAAAATATTAACTGTTCAAACAGACAATCTATTTTTGAAAATCTTATGTTTGAACATAGTTTTGAAAAATAACGTTATTCGAATAAATATTTAATTGTTCCAACGAACATACAAAATATATTTTCCGATACGTTTGAATGGGTTTTTTTTGTTCGAGTGGATTTGTTTTTTTTTCGAATGTATACATAAATGGTAATTTATCATTCGAACGGGTTATTTAAAGTTCAAACGATATTGATCAAACAAAATAAAATTTAATTAAAAAGAACATATTAATACAAATTGTAATCTATATACATCAATTGTTTAAATATTTACAAACATCATAAATAAAGGCAATTAAAAAAATTAAATGAATTATGATTGTGATGGTAGTGGTGGCATAGACTTTTGGGACATCATTGACTGTAATTATTCAAATATTTTTTGATTATTTAATTGTAACCTCTCTTCTAATCTTGCCTTTAAATCTGCTGTTTGATCTAATTGGGTCAACAACACTTTTTTTTTTCGACCTCAATCGTTCTATTTCAAGTGTAGTTTTTTCTAATTTTTTAGTCTTGTTGTCATTCCATCTAGCTTTAGAAGAGGATGAAAATGTTGAGGATGGCTTCACGCAACGTCCTAAGCCCCTCAAATATCCAGAACGTGATCCAAGAACTTGAGAAAAGATTTGAGCATAGTTGACAGATGATTTATCAGAAGGATCCGCAGCAGTTTCTTTAAGAGATATTATCTTGTCCTACAAAAAGAAAAACATTAAAATTAGTATAGGTAACAAAAATATTTTTAGACAATAGAATTAAATAAAATTAAACTTAAATAATTTGCCTCTGCCTCAAGATTGCTCCAAACACCATCACAATTTTTATGTACTTTAGCATATAATTGTTTCAGATCATAGTCAGCAAGACTTTCTTCTTACTATAAAATGAAAATCAATATCAGAATTTAAACTAGAAAAGTGTATATATTAATATTTAATGGAGATTAAAATAATTAATCATTTTTTTACAAGCGATGAAAATATCGAGAACCCGCATGATAGTATATCGTTAAATTTGATCTATTTGCTTTGTTCACCGTACTCCGTTGCTAAAAAAAAGTATTATAATTTTTTGTTTAATACATCTATCATATATTATTAAAAAAAGATAGTAGCGAAATTACTTGATAAGCAGAATCTTTAAATAGATCACAAACTTTATCCCATTTGTTTGGTGGCATGCATTGCTTGGAATGGATTTTGACACGCCTCTATCGTAGTACTGAACTTTTGATAGTGTGCATGACGTCGACTTTTATACCTCCGGAATGCATTCGACATCAGTTCCTTAATAGTTAGTCGATGATCTCACTGACCAAAATTTAGTTCAAACTCGTCCTTCAAAAAATTATAAACAATTAGTATAATTTCAAAAATTATTTAAATAAAAATGTTATACAAAGTAACTTATTACCAGGTAACGATTTTGATGTGGTCTTTCACATCTTAGGAAACTTTAGCCCAGGAAGATGTAGCCATTGGTGCATATATGCGAGTAAGTGTACCAAGTAAGAAGCAAGCCAAGCTGCCGAATCCCCAGAGCCACCTGTGTGATATTAGGTATATCAACTTTAATTTTGCTCATTTTCCTTACTTTCTTTATGCAGACACCCCTCATAATGTCTCTAATTCGGCGCTGGTTTACCACAGCTATATATACAAAAATTAAAGCATATATTTTAATTAAATTATTTTATTTAAAAGATATACGGTGATAAAATACCTTATTCTAGTTCTGGCGATGTTAGCCTACTATTATTGGCAGGTAAATCACATGGGGGTTAGTAAGTGGTGGGGATGGCTCACAGGTTTTTTTTTTGCATTTAGGAGGCATATCTGTTTGAAATTATAATAAATTATTATTCGAACAAGATACTTTTCATATTTTTATAAGAATTATACCTACACAAATATATATTTGAAAATAATTCAGTATCAGTTTTGTCGGATCAGTCGCTCTCATCCTCAGTAGACACTTCAGTTGATTCATGTTCTTCTGACATATCACCTCCAATTACTTCGGGTTGAACATCTTCTCTGGCAATGAGATCATGTTATATTGGCTTAGATTAACAAATAGATTGATGCTTGATTCATTTTCTTGATATGCTTCTTCATGGTCTGAACTATTAACTTCTTCATGTGATTTGTTTGCCTCTGGAATATAATCATATACATTTCTTAGTGCAAACTTCTCGACTATCCGCCATGGATTTCTAAATTCCGGATCATCTAAATAAAAAACTTGATTTGCTTGGCATGCGAGAACGAAAGAATTATCCTCATACCATTTGCGAGATGTATTGACACTTACAAAATATTCATCCTTACCCACTCCCAACCTAGGATTTGAGACATCCCACCAATTACATTTAAATAACCAGACTATATGTCCCCCCCCCCCCCACATACTTTAATGCAATGATATCTTCCACAATTCCGTAAAAATTGATATTATCATCCTCATGGCTTCCTTCAACTACGACTCCACAATTTTGAGTTTTCCTATATCGTTCTCTGTTTGTTGTGTGAAATCTATATCCACGTACCAAATATCTTGAATATTGGATAGCCCGCTTAGACGGACCACATGCCAAAGCATATACTTCTGGTGGAATTTCACCTGAATATTCACTATATTTCGATGCAACCTACATAAATAAATATTATTCTACTTATATCAATATCATATATATATATGGTGACACTTACAAAATGTATAAAGTTCAAAATAATTGAGCATGTTTTTTTTTTTAGTAATACGGTATGTTCAAACCACGAGGCAAATTTTTCTTTGTGCATCTTTTCTACGTCAGCCACACCATTTGTGCGAAGTAGTTATATATGTTCGCTATGTATGTTAATGTGAACTATTAATTTGTATCAATATATACTATATTATTATAAATGCACTTAAAAATATTATTAAATTAGATGATCATCACTAACCTCAAATAGTGTTCGATATCTTCATAGTTATTCAAGACATACCATCGAACTCTTTCAAACTCTCGCCTATATAGGTCATAGCCCTCCTACGCACCTATGAGACGTACTTTCTGGGAAAACACGGTAAATGCTGACGAAACTCCCATTTGTCCATCTTCATAATTTCAATTCGGTCTCGTTAATCTAGTATCAACCCCATGAAAATATATTGAGCAAAATGTATACCACTCATTATGAATGTATGACTCTACGATCGATCCTTCTGGATGCGCCTTATTCCCCACGGATCGCTTAAGTTTTCTAAAAAACCGTTTAATATGATACATCTATCTATACTGAATGGGGCCAGCAACTAAAGCCTCACGAGGTAAATGCACAGCCAAATAAACCATTACATCAAAGAATGAAAGCGGGTACAAACTCTCCAACTTGCACAATATCAATGCAATGTTAGCTTCCATTTTTAATAAGACATCAACTTTCAACGTTTTATTGCAAATACTCCTGAAAAATCGCCCTAATTCTGTGAGAGCTGTACGAACATCTCGAGTAAGCTTTCCGTACACACCAACTGGCAACAATTGTTGCAGAAATATATGACAATAGTGACTTTTGAGACCAGCTATCTTCCAATCATGAGTTCGGACACATCTTGACATGTTCAAAGCATAACTATCGGGTAATTTGATTGTTATGAACCAGTCACAGAATTTTTTTCTCTCATCACTTGAAAGTGTATATCATCCAAGGGGCATATAAGCTGACGACCTAGTATTTTGCAAATGCAACTCCGATCTTATTTCCAACTCTTTCAAATTTTTACGAGTTGATTGTGTCTTTTGTCTTCCCTTTTATTGACATCAGGGTACCCAAAATATTCTCACAAATATTTTTTTAATATGCATACGTCTAGATTGTGATGCAATCAAAGTAGACCAGTATGACAACTAAAAAAAATACTTTTTTTTGTCCAATTCAATTCCACTGCTTGTCTTTTCCTCTTTCAACATCTTGCATCATTCTCAAATTTTTTGTCTGGAACATCTTCCAATTGCGTGAAAATATGACCACCAGAATACTCTGGCGGTGATGACCTACGCTCAACCCTTCCATCAAACATTGGTCTATTTGAATGCCATCTATGATCATGAGGTAGATATAGACGGTGTCCTATGAAAAGTGCTCATGTTGCCAAATGGATTAAAACCATCAGTTGCTAAACCAAGACGTACATTGTGAGGTTCTCTAGCAAACCATGGATACTCGTCATCAAATTTCTTCAATTATAAGGAATCTACAGGATACGTGAAGAATTGATCATTTTGAATTCTTTCTGTGTGATGCCAAGTCATATCTGTAGCAGTCATTAAGGAAGTAAACAATCTCTGAAGTCGATGAATTAACGGAAAATGTCTTAGCACTTTATGGAGTACATTACACTTATATGATGTCCATTTTGACTCATGACACACCGGACATGAATCAAAATCTGCATATTGCTTCCAGAAGAGAACACAATCATTCTTACATGCGTTGATGATATTGTAATCAAATCCTAACCTTCGCTTCAATTTCTTTGCTTCATAAAAATTTTGAGGTACTACGCTATCCTATGGGAGAGTCTCTTTAAATAATTCAAACAGCATATCGATGACATCTGCAAAAATACAACAAATAGACTTAATATGGAGCAGCCTGACAGTAAATGACAACTTATTATGACGGGTGCACCATTTGTACAATTCTTGTTATGCATCCTCCCACAGTGATCCAAAGTCTTCATTTCCCTCAAATGATTGTGTAGATGTTCCTTCTCCATCCCTGGCACTAAATATGCTTGCGTCAAGATCCCCTAACATTTTAGTCATATCTTCTCCATTATCATAACTATCATCAGAAACATTAACATTTATGTCCTCCGTGTCGATCTCATTACATTCATCCATTTAATTGAGATGACTGTCAAATCTAACTCCTTTAGAAAATGGTTCGCTATGTAAAATCCAATGTGAGTATTTATGATCAATTCCATTTACAAATAAATGATCATCCACTACGATCATATTATATGAACTAAGGTTTTTGCATTTCTTGCATGGGCATCTTATAAATCCTCGACTGTCAATACTCCCACAAGCAAATTATAAGAAAGATTTAATCCCTTGTGCATATTGCTTATAATCTCGACCAAATCTATCTCCCAACAACATCTAACTCTTATTTATCTATAAAAAACTCAATTCACTGGATAAACACTATCAAGAAACTATTACAATACACGTGGTTAATTACCATCTATTTTTAAAGTAGTTGGTCATATCCCATTCGAGATACTATAATCTATATCGTATATATACTCAGTCCAAAACTCATATGTTAGTAAAACTTTCGACAACATTTCCCTACAATTCTCCAAGTATGCTAGTCACGATAAGTCGTCGACCCTATTCATGGGCTGAGAAACTTACGAACTATGTACTCAAAGAATGTAAGAAAATGTTAAACCAAAATTTTAATTGACTAACACATGAGTTTTAACTGAATATATATGTCATATAGATGATAGAATCCCAAACTGTCCACTTTGGACAATTCAAGAGTTGTACCCAAACATTCTTTAAGAGAATATTTGGCTACAACTCTTGAACAGGTCTAAGGTTTAACTGCATGTAAAATAACTAAAAAATCCAACAACCCAATAGTAAATATAACAATTTTTATAATCACATTCCAAATCACAAATACATTGTAAAATTACATTACAAGTATACATGATGGACCCTTAAAGATTTTGAAGTCGACCCTATAATTATTTACTTAAATATTTTATAAGTATAAAATGAAGTATTAATCTATTTAATTAGAGTACTTAAATATTTTTAATTATACATTATAATTCTTTAATTAAATATTTTATAAGATATTTTAACTAGAGTGCTTAAATATTTTTAATTATACATTATAATTCTTTAATTAAATATTGTATAAATATATTTTAAGTGTTAATCATTTTAATTAGAGTACTTAAATATTTTCAATTATTTAATTATAATTTTTTAATTAAATATTTTATAATTATATTTTAAGTGTTAATCTATTTAATTAGAGTACTTAAATATTTTCAATTATACGTTATAATTCTTTAATTAAATATTTTATAAGAATATTTTAAGTATGAATCTATTTAATTAGAGTACTTAAATATTTTCACTAATACATTATAATTCTTTAATTAAATATATTATAGGAATATTTTAATTAGAGTGCTTAAATATTTTTAATTATACATTATAATTCTTTAATTAAATATTTTATAAGTATATTTTAAGTGTTCATCATTTTAATTAGAGTACTTAAATATTTTCAAATATTTAATTATAATTTTTTTAATTAAATATTTTATAATTATATTTTAAGTATTAATTACTTTAATTAGGGTGCTTAAAGGGTTTGATACTATTCGAACAAACACTCCAAATGTTCGAATGGAATTCTGGTCGAGTCAGATTCCGTTCGAACTGAGTAAATTCAATTCGAATGGGATTCAGAGTGTTCGAATGAGATCAAGCCAGAAACCAGTCACGAAACAGATCAAAAAATTGAACCACAAAATACAATTTTCACATACATGATGGTATATTTCAATACAATACATTGAAAACTATATGATTATCCCTAAATATGATTATTAAATGACTTAGAAAACTATAAAAACTTGCATCTAATTTTTGCAATCTAATAAAAATATCAATCCATAATACCTATATATGCATAAACACATTAAACCTCTGTTCTATCTTAGGAATAAATGCAACAAATATCAAGATAAGTGTAAACAAAAATCAAAATGAAAAAAAAAAAAACATATTACCTCTTGTGCACCTCTTTTCTCTCTCAAGAATCTTTTCTCTCTCACTTCTTTCAAGCTCTCTCTCTCCACAACATTCTCTTAAAGCCTTTTGCCACTCTCTCTCTCTCTCTCTCTCTCTCTCTCTCTCTCTCTCTCTCTCTCTCTCTCTCTCAAACTTCAATCTAAGTGAAAATAAAGTGAAATGACCAGGTTAATAATATGTGAATTTCCATTTGAACGGATTTTTTAAAAGTTCGAACATGAAAATAAAAAAATCGTGAATTTTTTCCACAATATTTTCCCGTTCGAACTAATAATATTAGAGTTCGAATAAAAAAAGAAATATTCTCCAGCATATACCAATAATTTAGTGCGAATTTTCCCTCCAAACAAAAAAAAATCGTTCGAACAGACTCTATCTCTATTCGAACTATTTTATATTCGTTTGAACAGATAATTATAGCAATATATAAATATACACATAATACACCCAATATTATTATTAGTATATGTCAAAACTATATACACTATATAATACTAAGTGTCACTAATAGTATAAACTAAGTTTCTTACCAATCTATAATATTAAGTATTACTCATATTATACTATTTTATTTAGTATCACTAATAGTGTTATAATTATAATTAGTATCATTGTAAGTATAATACTAAGTATCACTAATAGTATAATACTAAGTGATATTATAGTACAGATAACATAAATATATGAAAACTAATAGTACTATTATACTTTATAATATATTCTAAGTACTTAGTTTATTACCAATATACAAACTAAATATATTAAATATATGTATTTTATACTTATATTTAATGCAATGTTTTACTATATACTTAGTATATTACTTTATAATGCAATGCTTTACACAATACTATTTTATACTCATCAAATGCATAATATATATAATATTATATATATATACTAGTTACTTATAATATATATAGGTTTTTAATTAAATACTCTATACTATATAATATAGTTATCTAATATATATTATATATATATACTATATTATATATACTAGTCAAGGAATTTTTTATTAGTACTAATATTATATATACTAGTATTAGTAACATAAAACATATTTTTTTTTACCTCTTGTACTATTTTTTCTCATTATTACATAATTCATTTAAACTCATACCCTTTCTGTTCGAACTTATACCCTTTCCTTTCGAATAAAATTACGTTACATAAATCGCGATACAGTATCTTCTCCGTTCATTTCGTGCATCCTCTCATTCGAATTGTCGGATCGAATCCTCCGCCGTTCGTAGCCACAACCCCGCCACTAACTCCGATCAAGTCCTCAAATCTCCTAGAACAAGAGGTATGGGTTTTGGGGCCAAATGACACAAAAGTAATCGGTAGAAAATGATGGGGCTTCACTCCTAAATCATTTCTACCAATTAAAATCTTGGATTACGGTAAATCCAAGAATTGTAAATTCGGAACTAAGTCGACTCAGCCATGTCTATTTGGCTCAGTTTCGTTCGAATGAGCCTAAATTCCATTCAAATGAAATTCAAGACCATTCGAATGAAATTATGGAATTTAGGCTCATTCGAATGGAGTTTTATGAGGTCATTCGAATGGATTTCAAGGTCATTCGAATGACTTTAAATTCCATTTGAATCAACTTTAAATTCCATTCGAATGGAATTTTAGGCCATTTGAATTGAATTTTAATCATTCGAACTAAAGATGATATTTGGCAACCCTTATTCGAACTAAGGATTGGGATCCATTCGAATAAGCAGTTGCCAAACACTGTAGCACAACATCATCATTCCTCTAATTCCCTTTAATTAGATTACATATTTATTTTGTAGATCAACAATATACTAAAGGCAAGCAACAGCGGAAGAAAACGTTCCCGACCCCAGACAGACCAAAGTAGTGAAACAGCTCATTCTCAGCCGACCGTGAGGCCTATACTAGTTGAGCGGGAGATCATTCTAGATGACTTCCGTGATCTCACTTGGGAGGGACAGAGCATACATGACATAATCACCAATCGTGGATGAACCCCGATTTGTCAACAGAGGGGCACAACATATCCTGAGATGGTCGGTGAGTTTTACCATGCCATGGGAGAGTAGTCTGGTAATGCTTTGTGCTACAACTTAGTAGTCTGGGGAGTGAGTATTATCTTCTCTCCCCACGTTATTGCTGAGTTTCTTAATCTGCGGCGGGAGCTCGGTGCATATCCTACAGCAGCAGCGACTGCACCATTTGGAGAGGATACACCAGTCGTATCCTCATAGCCAGCGCCGAATGTAGAGACTGTAGAGCTGGATGCTGGCTCGGATGATAGTGTGAGCGGCGATGAGGTACCTGATGATGGTCTCGCAGATGATCAGGTTCATGACCTAGTGCGAGACCCTTCAGCTCCTCCATATGATGGCGGTAAAGTGATCCGACAGGCTGACTGTATAGCATTTTTCAGAATACTTAATTTGATTTTCGGGTATAACATTGATCCAAAAAAACACAAGACTAATTTTGAGATCGAGCGGGCCAGATTTTTGTTACGATTAACACAGTGAGAGCCGATTGATCTGGCATTATATTTCTTCCTCCGCATTCAAACAGTCACATTATTTGGGTGGAGGTAGTCTACCATTTGCATGCTGATATCTAACCTCCTACTCCAATCAAGGGTTACAGTGACTTCGACTGAGTGGAGATCGCCACAGATGGGGCCCGTTAACAAGATCACATTCAGCGAGACCAAGGGTCACTTGCCGAAAACTCATGCAGTACAAGATCAGCCTCCGTCTACTGATCCAGCTTTTACTGCTGCTGCCATTGTTGAGAGACAGCTTACTAGGGCTACTCTGGATGAGGTACGAGCTATATTGGTGGAGCACCGTCAAATTATATTGAGGGACTTCATTCAGCCTATCATGGAGAAGTTTAAGGACTTGGAAGAACACTTACATACCTTACAAGAGAATTTTGATTCATTTAACAATATTATTATTTTACTTTTTTTATGTTGTATAGAACGTCTAACTCATTTTGGGATGCAATTAATGTATATTTTTTATTTTTAGTGTTTGCTAGCCTCTTTATTGTTAATTATATTTTCTTCTCATTATACTTAATGCTCACGATAATAGAAAAAATGATACTATCTTTAAAGTAATATTTATTTAATCAAAATATTTTTAAATTAATTACATAAAATTAATTTATGAATTCGTAAATATTTTAATTCATTGTAAATCATAATATATAATATATAGACATTTTTATTTACTTTGAAAATGATAAACAATTAATAGAAAAATATATATTATTACAATTTTAACAATATATTATTACAATTAAATAATACCGTTTGAGCAAAGTAATACTCATTCGAACATATTATATTGCATTCAAATAGATTAATTATTTGTTCGAATTAAATTTTATTAGTTCGAACGGTTTAGACTTTTGGAGATGATCTAATTCGTCCCAGAATCTCCGGTTCTAACTAATATGTATTAGTTCGAACAGATTTATAAGGTTTTCCATATTTTGAGATGAAATTTAAATTTCGTCTCTAATAAATTTTGTCCCTAAAAATCAAATTTCTTATAGTGCAACTTGGTACTTTTTTATGGCAAGTGATATGTCTTGCCTTGCTTGGGCTCACGACATGATTGTGTTCAATGACAACAGTACGTGAATAACTTATATATTTCATTGGTTGTTTGCTTTGCATTAAGTTTAGCCTTGCAAACTTATATATTCCAAAACCGGTAGAGGATAATTTATATATTCCAGTGGATAACTTATATATTCCATTTCAGTCTTTCAACCTTTTGATAGTCACTATACTGAGATCTAGCTTTTCTTTTTGGTTTACATTAGCCAAAACATAAAAGAGCTAGCCCATAATATGGTTAAAATCCATAATGGAATCATACAATAATAGAAGGAAACAATACCATTAAAACTTTGATTATTAACATCTAACCTTGTGGAATATCAAAAGCTTCATTGCCAACTTCTTCAAATATCAATGGACTCGATTCCATCTTGATTATAGCTTCGGAAAAACCAAAAAATATAACATAAGTTAATTCTCATAATGATATAACTTAAAAATTGAACAAATTGATTTATAAGTTCTAAGCAAGTAACATGGAACAACATTATTGAATCTTTGGTATAAGCTCCGTAAGTCCTTCTAGGGTCTACCCATTATTCAACCGCAGTAGATGTGTCATATGTTGGTTGTATATTTGCTACAAGATTCCTACTTCAATTGAATTTATTCATTACCATAGTAGATCATGTGTGTCATGTTGAGCTCTATGACTGGCCTAAAGATGACCAAGCAATACCTCAAGAGCTAGGGATGTAAAAAAACAATCAGTAAACTGGTTGAACTAGACCAAACCGGTGTGTTCAATCCGGTCTGTAATCGGTTCTAAACCGGTCCGGTATCAATTTTCATATTTTCAAAACCGGTTTAAACCGAACCAGATCAGTATATATTTATATATTTTTTTTTATTTTTAATTTTTTATATTATATTATATATATTATATGCTAAATTGCTGAATAATATAATATGAAATTTTAATCTTATTATTTATGTTTATTAATCTTGTAATATAAAATTAGTATAACATTGGTATAACATATATAAAATTTATCTTAAAAGTCTTAATATAAAATTTTATTTATGATATAACATAAATTAATCTTATATTTTTAATATAACATTTGAATTTTGATATTAACATACAAATTTTAATTTTATAACTTTTTAGCCAAAACTTATAAAATGAGTGATATGGGTCAATCATTAGCTAAAATTTTGTTCAATTATTATTATTTTTTTATCCGTAAAATTGAATAAGCCAAACTGGATCAGATCAAAACCAGATAAATCAGAAGCTCCAATTTTGGTGGTTAATCGGTCTGGTATTAATTCTTAAATTTTCAAATTCAGTATATACCGGTTCGGTTCTATAAAATGCACAAAATCAA
Organism: Carya illinoinensis; assembly: GCF_018687715.1. Taxonomy (NCBI): domain Eukaryota; kingdom Viridiplantae; phylum Streptophyta; class Magnoliopsida; order Fagales; family Juglandaceae; genus Carya; species Carya illinoinensis. The sequence goes on from NC_056755.1 coordinate 13,920,651, forward strand.
ACCGGTTACACCCTTATCCAGAGTACTTAAGAGTCTTTTCCTTGAATGCAACCATTGCTGACCTTAAAAGTACAACCACTAAGGTCTAGTTTGGATAGTACTGAGTTGAGAGAAGATTAGTTGAGATGATTTATGAATAGTACTAAAATAGTTTGTGAATAATAATAGAATGATTTGAGTTAAAATATTTTATGGGGTTTTGGAAAATGAGAGAAAACATTTGTATAAAAATATTATAAAATTAAAATATTGTTAAAATATAATTTTTTAATATAATTTTTATTTTGAAAATTAAAAAAAGTGAATTATTTTGAATGTTTTATTTATAAGTTTGAGAAAGTTGTAATAATTAGGTAATGATTAGAGCACTGGCATTGGACTAGCCAAATGCCAGTGAAATCTAAAGTATAGCTAAGTTTTGTATAAATGGAATGCATTGGACTAGCTAAAAACATTTAGCTTAGACTTTGAGCTACAGTAACTCTAAAAGAATTTCCAAAGTTGAAGAGTCACTATTCACCCATCAAATCCATATTTTATTCACAAATAATTAACAAGGCTTTATTTAATTAATTTTAAAACTTTCATTAGTAAATAAGGCTATATTACGTCCAGATTTTTCAGGAAATATTTTTTGTAAACGAGCCTATATTATGTTGGATAATTAGGTTGATATAAAAAATAGTTTGGTAACAATAATTTTAAGTAAAAGTTAAATTATTAATTAATATATGAAGTCTATTTGCAAAATATAAAAAAGGAAATTTATTAAAAAATTATTAATAAAATACATAATATCATATTATTATTTTGACGTTGAGATTGATAGTCCAATGTGGATTAATATCTTCAATGACTTTGGATTTAGCCAAAACCTCGACTTTTAGCCAAATTTTGGACTTGCTGGCAACGCTCTTAATTAATGACAAAGTGGAATATTTGAAATTGAAAAATATTTGTATTTGTGATGCTTAAATATTAAGATAAGATGAGATGAGATAGAAGCATCTATCTATTGCCAAACCAGGCCTAAAGCTTTTCAAGAGGTGTATGTCATGTTTAGAATGTTTCAGGTTGAAAAACTAATGGAGTTTGGCTTTATAGGGGACTCAATTACTTGAAAAATATTCTTGGTTGGATTGAGTGCATCATTTCGAGTTCAAGGAAGATATTAAACTGTGGGGGAGAGAGAGAGAGAGAGAGAGAGAGAGAGAGAGAGAGAGAGAGAGAGAGAGAGAGAGAGAGAGAGAGAGATGTTCCTATAGGTGAGAGACAAGAATGATAATGACGAATGTCGGCCACAAATTGATGCTAGCTTCGACGAACGACGTGGCAACAAAGGTCTAGGAGTTAACTGATACCATAATAGAGTTTGTGTTTGACAATTGTTTTGATGACTATGCTTCCTTGAATAATATATGGAAGCTTGTACTTTATGTATAATATACATATGATAACATTTGATAGTTGTATAAGATCAAATTTAGCTACAATACAAAATTCAGATAAGTGATTTTAAATGTATAGCTATATTGATCTAATCCCTTGAGTTTCTAATGGTTTATTCTCACTATTTTGTTTTTAGAAAATAAACTTTATTTCATTCAATAAAACCGAAATTACAGCTATAACTAATAAATACATGGAAAATCCATATTACAAACTAAATTATTCATTTGTGTGGGACTTTTCCATGCACAAATTTTTTGTAATGGATATTGTATTAACTTTTATAAGCTCTTTAATGACAAAACCTTTTTGAGATCACCAAAATGGAAGGAAAGAACAAAAACCTTCAAAACGTACATGCAGCAACACCACCAAAATTAAAGCTTCGCAAGCCTTGCGCGCGCTGTGAAAAACAATATCCGATATTCATCCAAGATCATGATTTGCAAAACCGGAGATCGCTTGAGGCGTCTGCTAGAACTGTTCCACCGCTTGTAATTTGGATGAGGAGAAAGTTAATTAGGCATGAATTGATGCATGCATGCTACATGCATGTAGTTTCTTCCTTTTTTCTTCGTATATATGTAGATAGATCATCTGCATCCGTCGCGAGGCTGCATGCATGCATGCAGAGCTACCAGCTCACTTATTCCAATCCGGTCCTCAAACCCAATGGCGGCCTAGCTCTTACTCCCAGCTTTCAAGAAAATATAAAGTCTGAATCATTCTGTACATTGGTCATGATTTTTCTACCTAATTTTTTCTTAACTCTGTTTAACTGTTTTACTCCTCCTTCCTTTTGTACTTGGGAGATATTTTCCTTTATTAATAGGGAAAAGAAAACATGGAGAAATTAGGAGCAATAATATTCCGCAGTCCGAGCTGCATATTATATATCAAAGGAGCGATAATTGGAACACTAGTACGTAGTAGTACTGCTACGAAATATAGATTTTTATTTGATTTTGTCGAAGATGCATGCATGGTCTTCCATTATTGCAACTGCATATAGTTTGCAAGACTTGAGCATGCAGAGTACTTTATTGAGGACATTTCCACTTTCTCATGTTGGAAGACATTATACGTTACATGAGTTTCTAGCACTCATTGTCTGCAACCCCCGAAAAGACAAAACAAAACAAAAACAGTAGTTTTATTTGTATAACTTCATATTCCGTCCGTCCTTTTCTTCATCCTTCTGTAGTATTTAGCAATTATTCAACATTTTTTGTTGAGCTTGTGAAGGATTGAAACCAGCTTGGGGGTTGTCAAAGGCTTCTCTTGAAAATCATCAAGCCCAGATTCCATGAACTCCTTTTGTTCTCGCTCGTCTCTTGTGCATGTCGATACTCCAGCAATAATACTACGAACGCCCATTTCTCGGAGTTTCCTCGTTGCCTAAATACATGCATATAATTCAAATAGGGAAATTAAACAAAAGAAAAATCAGTAAAATAGGCAAAGTTCACAAGAACTTTTGCCATTCTTCCCGCTTATTTTTTTTTTAAAATAATAAATTCATAATTAAGCGAAGTATCGATGTTCAATCGCATATTTAATATATGGGTTGGTTTATTCATTACTGAGCATGCATGCATATAAATGATGCAACATTCCTGAAAAAAATATATATAAATATATATATATATATATACCTCGATGCCATTCATGACAGGCATGTCCATGTCCATCAAAATGAGGTCAAAATTGTTTCCTGAAGAATGGAGATCAACAGCCTCTTTGCCATTCCTCACCACCTGATTTTGTATGCCTAGATTTTCCAACATTTTGCTGTGAATCGTTTGGTTTACAGAGTCATCGTCCACCACAAGCGCAGTGATCTTTTTTGCTGCAGAAGTACTTCCTCCTCCGACACCAGTTAGATCAAGCACTCCAATATCTTTCATCCAGTTTTCAGTATTAGTGGACGACATTTTTTTGTTAATTTCTTGATCTTGCTTCCGGCCAAGAACAATCAACTTGCTTTCCTAAACGCACAAAAAACAAACAATATTAATACTGAATTATTTCATCATCTCTGTTAGTGTAAGATTTTGAAAACCAGAAAGAGAAAACAAAAAACAAAAAGAACTTCATTTTACAAGGCCCAAGTGCATGCAAACTACAAACATGAAATCTAAAGGGAAATGAGGTCTATTCATCATTCGTTGCATGCATCAAAAGAGGAAAAAACAACATGACAGCATATATATATATATATATAACTACTTAAATAATAGCATGATCAAAGATATAATGATCTTCAGAGTGAACAAGGAGCGAGCTAGCTAGGCATGGTAGAGTAGTAGTACTTGCCTCGACGTTTATGCCAGCTGGTGTTAGATAGAAGAGAAGAAAATTGGTGTGCTCTCCTTGAGGAGTCGGAGTCCTAGTTTATAAGGGAGGAAAAAGAAGAAAATGGTGGAGATATGAGAGTATCAGCTGGATTTTGTTAAAATTATTACATGCATGCAGAATCTATTGTTGTGATCTTTTCCTTAAATGAAATGTCCATGGCAATGAATTTCAAAGGGGCATCTTAGTTTATTTGAATAAGTGACAACAAAATTTAAGAATTTTGAGCAGAATAGCATTTAGAACTTCCAATATTTACAGCTGCGAAACTTTAAATGCAAACAAAAAACTAGATAACATAATATCCCCACGCAATCCACAATTTCGTTTGTTTCCAGATTTATGTGCCTTTTTCTGTGAACAATTATTGTAGTGAAATTCGCACACAATCTGTGCAATTATTATGGACTGTTTTTAGGAATATTTGTGCTTTCTAATAAGCCCCAACTCAACTTAAATATTATAAAAATAAAAATAAAAAAGTAAATAAATAAAAAAGCCCTACTTTCACTACATGCCTTGAAACGTACGTTTTGTATGTTTATGAAAATGGCAGGTTACAAAGGGTTAAAGGCATGAAAATTAATGATGAGGCAATGTGTCAAATATCATGAGTCGCCAATATCATTAAATTCTTGAGATCTTTGAGATTTGGACGTGTTTGAGTGAACACATGATGAGCTCTCTACTTGATCACGAAACTTCTAGATTTGATGAGTGTGTTTAATGGTGAAGTACCAGAGCAAGCCCGTCTTGAAAATAGCATCCCGATTAATTTTGAAAATGAACAAATACTCGACAATTCAAGAGGATTCAAACTCTAAACTTAGCCTTAATTAGCCACTTGAACCAAATTTGATTTAAGTCATGTGTGCTTATAATTAAATATTGTTTTAAAGAGAAATATTTAGATGATACAACAGCCTCTTGTACCATGCCTGATTTGGATTTAAGATTATTTATTTTTTTTTTTTTGCAATAGCTCTCGTGTGTTTTTAAAATTTGTATATACACAGAGATGCCTCTTCAACTTTTTACCTATAACTAACTTCATAACTTTTTATAATTTCTATATATTATCTATCTTCTATGACAATTGGCTCATAAACAAAATTAAATTAAACCCAAGTGTATGAGAAATAATAAACTTATTAATTAATATGTATCCCAAGTATGTTATTATACAATATTATGCATCTAATTAACGTGGAATCCAAAGTAAAATAAATACAAGAAAATCATATAAGTTTAATGATCTATATGAGTAATAGTTGAGAAATTTTATCCCTTGGACTTCATTGAACAAGAAAAATTTTATTTAAGATATCAACTGTAGCATTATTATATGCTTAATGTGAAAGTAAAATAAGATCTAGATTTTATATTAAACTTGATAAACTAGCTTACATATTAGAATGTAGCATGGGCTTCCAATAGATTACTTGATAGTTTCTATGAAGAAAATTAATTCTGAATATTTTATTAAAATAATAATAATTGATAAATATTATTTCATGAAATACTACAGTCAAGAATCTGAAACATAAGTTAATTAAGTTTTGTTTTTAGAATTTTATTTATACATATATCTAGCAAATTATTGAGATCTATATTTTTAAGAATTTTCATGAAATTAAGATTAAGATTTGTCTTTTTCATTTTACATAAATGTGTCATACGTCAGACAAGTCGGCCTCCCTCTAAAAAACTTTTGGTTCTATTGCTAGGTGTTGTATTAGAACATCCAAAAACAATTTACAAACTTATGTGAGTTGAAAGGATATGTTAAATTATAAAAAAAAATTTATTATAAAATATATAATGTTAAATACTTATATCATCATAGAATATATATATATATATATATATATAAACATATAGTAGTTTATAATGTCCAAATTCAAGTGCTAAAAACTAAGAAAAGGCTACTCTATATAATTGAAACTCGTAGAAACATATTTATTTTATAAAAAGATGCGCATTTACCTAAAGGTAAAGTACTGGGAAAAATAAAATTAGTATATTTGAAAATAAAAGTTAAGAATGCTTGAAATGATAATACAACTAGGAAAATTATTAGGTACTATATATACAATAACAAAAATTATCAGATGTGTAGAGTAAGGATGATATAGTACTCTCAGCCAATTAAAGGATGACATGCCATTAAAATTACTTATATAACCACTACTTTTTAAAGACATGTAATCTTATGATAAATTGGGAGTACTACATGTTTCCACAATGAGATTACCTAATAATTACTCTTATGATTAAGAGTTAGACAAGTACTGTTGAAATGCACTTAGATAAAATGAAACATAATATGCGCATTGGTTCTTTATGATGAATTATAAAAAGGAAAATAAAATTCTAACTTAATTAATTGAGCAAGTTCAAGGGAATCTATACAAGAGTACAATAGGGGAAATTTTATTGAAAGTTAAAGCATCTTAGTGAAGGAAATAATTTATACAATAGAACTCCTACCCGAAAAAGAAATGGAAGAAGGGATTGGGGAGACCTATTCCCTGCCAATACCCTTGGACAGGATAGCGGGACACTTAATCCCACTGGCCACCTCGTAGAGGGTTGCGCTGGCCTCTCTTCTAAGAGGGTGGAGAAGGGACTCCTCATTCTGATCTACAGATATATTGTTGTGGGGATAACCTTGATCCAATGTTGTAGGTGGAAAATCTCCAAGATGGATAATCCAACCATTATAGCCTTCACATAGGGGTGAACCATTGTACCCCTCCATTGTTAAGGGTGTTTGAGTTTTTCATAATGAATAGAGCTTACTCTAACACAACTTAATGCAATTAGAAAAGGCTCTACAATTAGATATGTGCCTATATAATATTGATTTTTAAATAAATAAAGAAAACAAGACAATTTACTATATCTCCATTTCAATAACTTACAACGATCAGTCTCTCCCCATATTAAAAGAGGGAGAATGGGAAGACTACACCACTAAGGTAGACCCAATCCAAGCCACTATGTGAGAGTGCAAGGCCCTCTTCACATATTTAAGGTTGGGGGCTGAGTAGCCAAACTCATCCAGCCTGGGCCCCGCCTGAGGTTGGCTGGGCAACCTGTCCACAATAGGCAGGCGAGTGCCAAGCCTCTTGGGAAAATGGGGGGTGGGTGTTGGGTGGGGCTCTCTCTCTCTCTCTCTCTCTCTCTCTCTCTCTCTCTCTCTCTCTCTCTCTCTCTCTCACACACACACACACACACACACACACATTTCCTGTTCAATCTCTCAGATTCTCTCTCCTAGCGTCTAAACAGAACACCCAGCCATGCGAGATGGGGTTGAGGCTCGGACCAAACTCGACTCCCTGCCCATGCAGATGTAGGGAGTGGGGGTGGCAAGTTGCTCGCCCATTGGGGTTGGATGGCAGGCCTATCCATATCGCCACTAGTGTGGTAGTGTGGAAGGTTCGTCACCACCCTTCAGGAAGTAAGAAATACCTATCACAATTAAAATGTTTTATTGGGTTTTGAAAAATGAGAAATGAAATTATTAGATGGAAAAATTAAAAATTTGAAATTAAAAGTGTTTTATATTTGAATAATGTTTGAGAAAGAAATATCTGAAAAATAGTCGAGAATACTTGAAAGAAAAAGGCTATTTGCACCCGGCACGGAAACCCCCCCGCATACCCGTTCCTCCACGTGTATAAATAAACGCTGCGTTTCATATACATCAAAATCACTAAGGCTTTGTTGTTCATTTCCTTCCCTTCGTCGAACACTCTACTTCTCCCTTCATGTATCTACGAAAATAGAATTGCTTCTCCCTTCATCTACCCACAAAAATAGGTTCGTCTTCTCATCTTGTTCTCGACTTCATCTTCTCAGACAAATTATCTACAAATAACTCAGCACTTCGGACAAAAGTGACAAGAAAAAATGTTAACGAAAAGACCATTCTCTGCAAAAGTGATGTTGAAAACCCAACAACTCGCAAACTCTGAATATTCTCAAAATTAAACCACATTCAAGAGGATTATCAGAGTAAAATGACACAAAGTAGCAAATAAACTTCTTTCGATACCATAGTTGTCAAATTCTTACCGTAGAAATTAAAACGTGCAAACATCGTAGAGTGAGACAAAAAAACCCTTGAAATCATTTGCAGGCATTCAAAATATTGAAACATTCACAACCACGAAAAAATTACTCAATAAGAAATTATAGGTTTCTTTGTTCTCACTTGATTCGCACACAAGTTGATGAAAAATTTTGGTCTTTCAAGGTTCCAAATGACGGGAAATTTAGAAAGACTTGATATCCAAATATCATTAGAATCTGAAAATTTTCTCATCAGCCAAGCGCAACTACTACAAAGGCTAAGGGGGAAAATAGAGCTGTTTCTCCCTTCATCTCCCCACGATAACATACTGCAAGCTTTCTCTCTGTCTCTCTCAAACGGCACTCTCTCTCTCAGACTGCCCGTGCTCTCTCTCTCTCTCTCTCTCTCTCTCTCTCTCTCTCTCTCTCTCCCAGACGGTACTATCTCCTTTCTCTTCTTCAATTGGTTTATTTTTATTTTGTTATTTTTTTCTTTTTTAATAAAGTCAACCGGTTACTCCAAAGGTACCCAACGCCGGGTACCTATAGCAAAACTCTATTTGAAAATAATTGTGTTGCCAAACAAACCCTAAGCTAATTTTGTTTTGTTTATGATTCTCTTTAGATTGATAATATTTTATGGAAAATGCTATTTGTACTTACAAATTTTATATAAATAACAATATGTGTTGACGTGCTAGCTTTTGACAAGGTGAAGATTATGAAATTTGAATTTAAAAAAAAAAAAACTAATAAAATAGGTTTTATACGTAAAATTGTAAAAATATGTAGAACAACTCATATTTTATTTGGTTGGCTATTTGGTTTTATTTGTTTATATGGTTGATTTTTTTGTTTAATATTCTTCTCACGTGTGGATGAGTATAGAGTCAGGATTTGAATTCAAGACTTTTACTCTGATACAATGTAAAATTTTTACTTATCTCCAAAACTGAAATTACTAAAAAGATGTAAATTTTATTATTTAATATTTGATTCTTTGATGGTCGTCTTCTTTGAGGCTTCATGATTTAATTGTGGTTCATTTTTGGAGATGTGCTCGATGAGCCAGAGCAAATGCCTGTCCGTAGTTAAGAGCAGGGGATAGCGAGACTTTACCCCCAATGATGGGAGCAAAATTATATAGGGATTGGACCAAATTATTAGTTTTGTTATAGTTTTCAACAATATATAGTGCATTATTGGACGTATTTCATGTGACTACTTTTATATGAAATTGATACCCAAGTCACACACCTGTGTGTGATGGTCCAAATATGTATTAAGGTGATTTAGAATATGTAATTATTAGGTAGTCTCAAAAGGACATGCGAGATTCTCAACTTACCATAAAATGACGTGGCATCATTAAGAAATTTTACTTGGGTAAGTAATTCATGTCAAATTCTGATTGGATGGAAATAGTACCACATCATTCATACTCTTGAAATACATAATAATTTCTATCAAGGGAACAGAAGAATCTAGAAATGATCAATAACCAACCGATTTTGACCTACGTCCTAGATTTATATTACTGAGTTATTCCATTCAACAGCCCTATATCACACAGGTGTACCTGCTAATGAAATAAAAAATAACAAAAAAATAAAAAGAGATTATGTATAATGTATGATTGCTAAGTAGAATTTTTCTATATTACCGAGAGTCGGAGGTATATGTGTATGGGAGAGCTCTATATTAATAATGCAAGGAAGAATTAATGTCATTTAAGTCAAATGTGTAGACGCAAATTAGGATTTGTTTTTTTAAGGGAAGAATAATCTTATTAATAAGCTCTATAACAGAGTTTTAATACAATCTAGAATCTCTTCAACATCAATAATGACATCGAAGAGATTCTCTTCGACATCTTGAAATAGTTAAAACATGCTTCCCTAGAGCATGGGCAACACCATCTATCTCTCTTTTAACATGCTTAACAGACCAACTAGAAAACGTAAAGAATTTTGTGTAGATTTGAAATGAGTGTGCATTTATTATCCCATCCATGATTGGTATCCCTTATGGCCTTGACAACACTCGAAGCATCTTCTCCTGGAAATCTAGATCAAGACTCAATTGAACTGCTTGGAAAGCAACATACGATTCTACTAACTAGGGGTCTGGATAAAAGGGTCTATTGATCCTCATGATAGCTAGCACTTGTCCTTCACAATCCCTTGCTATTATTCCAATGCCAATCATGCACCTTTGTTTGTTGAGAGCAGCATCCATCCCAGTTAATTTTGATCACATCCATAAGGGAAGTTTCCCACTGAGATCTATCTGCATGGGAAGTGCCAGTAGGAGTTGGTGACTTGAGTTTTCATGCAGGTTTGACAAGTGGAATGAGATACAAAATTATTATATTATCTTATCATTATAATTTTTTCAAATTCTTAGATAAATATAATAAAAATTTTAACTTTTTCAACAATAATAATATTAAAAAAATAATATTTTAAACTTTCATTTAAAACAAAAAATTCTCGTCTCACTAGACAGGTTATCTTGTTTGTTACAGATGAGTTGAAATTAAAGTTGAAAGTTAAATAAAATATTATTAAAATATATTTTTTTAATATTATTTTTTGTTTTAACATTTAAAAAGATAAATTTTAAATTATGAAAAATTTTATCAGAATAGAATAATTTTTTTTTTTTTAATTTGTTTTGCCTTAAATGTATAATGGATTAGCGTGACAACCCAAGTTTTGGTCCCTCCTGACAAAAGGACCTGGTTTCGGACTTGATCCCCCTTGTTGCCCAACTTGATCGAGAAGAGATTGTAAAAGATGAGTCTTTTGAATCTTTGATTGTTGTTATTTGGTCTATAATGAACACCCTTTTGGCTCACCATGATCGAGAAGGGGGAGTTGAAAGTTTACAACTGCTGCAAAAATGACAAGTGCAGGTGTGTAGCACACCTTCCCTTAACACAGACGCTCCAAACCCTTCGGTTTCAAGGAATGGAGGGATCCTCATTATCAACTTCAGGTATCACAGATTTAAAATATTGTAAGGATTGATGACTATTTGCAGGATAGATAAGTAAAGATACGCTTTTTGCATATTTACAGATTCGTTTATCACGGTATGGATTTGCCTTTTTTCTTAGTAATTTGGGACAATGAGATCCTCACATTTCCTTCCCAATCCCTAATTACCTTAATACAAGCAGTGGTATTTTGAATTTTGTGGTGGAAAATTGTCTGAGATTGTCACAATTACTGCTTATATTGTTTGTCAGCCATCTGAGAAATCAAATTGAGGGAATCACATATAGGCAATTGGGGGTCCGATGCAACCGAGAGTTAGGTTTCTTAGAAGAGGGAGCAGAAGAAGAAAATAGAACAAAGGGGAAATTCTTTTTATTATGCAGGCTTTTACAAGAAACTTAAAGAGGACCCAGTTCCATTTTATTCCTTCAACAACAAACCAAAAAGGAAACAAAACGAACAAGACAAGGACAAGGACAAGGACAAGGAAACAAACCAACAAACAACTCAACTTCTGTTGATGTACTGCAATCGAGTACAAGCCAGAAGAACAACATAGAAACAGATAATAACAACAAGGAAACTCAAGGTACGATATGATAGGATCAGCCTGGGAATGAGTCCTCTATTTTGGCATGCGCTTCATTTCTGGTTGTCAATCTCCATTAGGAATGGGATGAACAATTCTGGTGTAAATGGCTTTTCAAGGAACTCGTCAATTCCAGCTGCAAGAAATTCTTGTGCATCTTTTTCACAATACATTGGAGCAATACCCAAAATCTTGCAGCTGATGCCCATCTCCCGAATCGTCCTAGCAGTCTGACATATAATATGGAAGAGCACGTTATCCTTTGGCTAAAGTACCAGAACTAGAAAGTTAATTGAGTATGAAGTAGCATGATCTCAAAGTTGAAGGATGCACTTCTTAGCAAGTTATGATGAAAAACCAGAGAATTGAAGTTTGGTCCTTGTGTTTATGAAATGAAATGGAAGAATAGTATATACCTCAGGTCCACTCATGAAAGGCAGAAACATCTCAAGGACAATGAGATCAAAAGTTTCTCCAGAAGCAATGAGCTCAACTGCAGCCTCCCCAGTCCCCACAGCTTCTACTTCCACGCCGTAGGCGTCCAGGAGTCCACTCTCCATTATCCGGCATGTTCTTGCATTATCCACCACAAGTGCTCTCAGATTGTTCCTCCAGGTCATAAATGGATGCTTCCTCCTTCTGCCATTTCCTTCAGATAAGCCTCCATCCCCATTGCCTCTCATGCCATCACTATCATAATCAGTATCAGATGCCATTCCTTCTTAAGATCTAATTAATACTTCTGCACAACAAAGTGGGGCAAAAAAGGTGAGCTAGATGCAAGGGACACCAATCTATAGCTTATATAATTAAGTAAAATCTATCCAAGAAAATAAAAGAACACTCCCAAATTGATATCATCACAATCTGTTCCCACACCTTCCTTTCTCCCTCAACAAACTGAAGAGCCTTATTTTATAGAAAAATACGTGCATATAATTGATATCCAAGTGAATCAAAGCTACAAAACTTGCAGCTAGTTTGGAAATGGGACCAAAGCACTAAACTTCATGGATGCTACTGAAGCTATCCTACAGAAAGGAGTCAGGACCAACATGTTATGACTAAAAATACAAGAACTCTCTGAAATAATGGTATTGAAAACAACAGTTTGCCTGCATTTCTATGCGCTACATGAGGATACAACACTATTAGATCATAATCAAAAGTAGAAAACTCAAAAGAAGAAACCAGGAACTATAGTACTATTCTAGGGCTTTAGAAGGACAATGCTAGGAACTACAGGCACTTACCACCAAACTGTTCAAAGCTTGATGTTGATGACAATACTATTGCCTGAAAATCAGCTTATATAGATGACTCGGCTAACATTTTTCTCTGTCTTACCATATCCGCTGGGCAAAAAACGTGCAAAGGGTGAGAGGAAGATCAGAAACCCGAGATTTGCGGTAACATAGCTATTGAAAAGGATACAATGTAATCCAATAGCCAGATTTCTTCTTTTCAAGGTAACATCTGAGATTTGTTGCATCTGTCCATTTTAATTACATGAGAACAAATATACTAATGATCGGCAAGTGACAAAAATGCTAATTTTTATTTTACCACTTTAGAATGTGTCTTGCATGGCACACCTTCTTCAAAATTTCAGTTGGTAAGGATTTACCATTCTAGATCAATATGTTTTGCTCAACTACAACAATAACTAGCATTTCACATATCTCCAGAAGTAGCCCTCTTACCTCAGTGGTAGCTTTTTGCAAATTGAGAAATGAAATTTCTCATCTATTGGATCTGATTTCATCAAGAGTGGGATAATGTATTCACATCTCCAGTACATAGTAGCCAATGTGTTGTAGCTATTGAAAGCTACATAACATTTATTGGTGATGTTAAGCATGAATTGGTTTATTGATTGAGGTGAAAACATATTAACACGCTTTGTAGATAAATTTATGCCAATTAAGTCGTGGTAGGCAATTGATGTAAAAACCTTTATCGCCACATTTCAGAATCTTCCAGTGAAGGGAAGACAATAACTCGTGTATCTAGAACCTATACAATTTTCCAAGCATTTGTTTTATCCCTAGTAAGTCGGGTGATGGGTAATTCTATATATAACCATGAAGTGTGTAAACACCATGTAATCGTTTTGAAAAGGAGTGGGGTCCACTGTAAAAATTAAATTTTTCATGTGGGCCCTATGTTTTATTCACTTTTTTCAAAAAGGTTGCGTGGCAGTTGCACAATTTAAAGTTGTAAATATCTTTTCTCTTTAAATTTAGAGTCTCATCTTAAGTTAAAACTTCAAAGCCTCTCTTGCATCGAGATGTCGTAACCCCCATCTCTATCTTTCACTCGGCATTGCGCCGTTTGTGATCTATTACGACGCTCTCTTTTACTTGTCATGCAACCATTAGCCCACCAAAAAATTATATTCAACAGTCCTACACTACAGGTCCACATATCTGTTGAGGAAAAAAAAAAATTCACATTAGCAGGTGTGTAGTATAGGATTGCTAAGTACAAGAATTTTTAGCCCAGGAAATATTAGAAACTATCGATATCCTCTCTCTCTCTCTCTCTCTCTCTCTCTCTCTCCAACTTCTTGATACTTCAATATATTTTCGAAACAAAAAAGTTGTGGGTATGGTGATGTGGGATATTATTTGAAATATGATGTTGTTGTCTTGCTCTAGTTGATCGGTTATGCTTTGATTCTTTGTTTCAGTTTGGTAATTATGATCTTGCGTTGTTTTCTCTAATTTTATTTTGATTTTGATTGTACTCTTGATTTTGAGTTTTTCTATTATTGAACGAGATTGTTGGGGCACCCGCTAGCCCGTACAACGAATTCAAACAAAATCTCAACCCAAGGGTGGGGACAGATTCACCCCCAAAATCCACTCGTACTACAACTAAGATTATCGTTCAATTAACCATAGATGAAATAAATTTGTAAAACCCATGTATAAATCTTCTTTTTCTTTATCTATATGGAGAAGTAACTTCTTTTTATAAGTAATAAGATAATTTTATCACCAAGTAAATAGACATAGTTTAAATATGCAAGAAGTATATAAGAGAAAACACATAAATACAAACTAGAACTAGAAACGACTAAAGCAAATTATGTAGATTATCTTCATTCAATACAAGAGCCTTAGCTCAAAAACACGAAGTACTAAAGAAAAACTCCCTAAGTTCTTCCTTGAGCGTTCTCTATGGTAACTAATATCAACCAAAAGTAAGTATAATTGCATGTTAATGTTTTGCTGGCATAAGGCATTCCCAATTGTTTCCATGTCTTGCAATAGCACCCTTACACCGAAAATATTTAAGATCTCATGCCAAACAACTAGTTGCTTTATGCAAAGAATTCTTAAGGTTGGCTCAAGTGGTAAAAGTTTTGATAATGGTGGTATGCTCCATCTAAGGTCTTAGTTTCAATTCTCTTGGGAGCAAACAATCTCTAAGAATTATTGGATTGAAAAAATCTTCTCTTAAATTATTCGATGTTCACTTGCGAGATTCCTTCCAAGAGCCTATACTCTCGAGACACTATACTTGAATACATGGTGTCAATAAAAAAAAAGTTCCTTTATGAAAAGAAAGAGGCTTTATTTTCTCTCTTTTGGGTAAGTGTGTTAAAAAAAAAAAAAAACACAACCGGAGAACTAGTTGGGTGGGTTCAGTGCAATTCATAACCAATCTAGTTAGGTACCAATTCTTAATTGAAACCAGTCTTAAATCGGTTCAATATCTTTTTTCATATTTTGGCTTGAACTAAATCAAACCGGAACAATATATATTTTAATTTTTTATATTATTTATAAAATACTTTTTATATTTATACTATACTAGTATAATTAGACATTTATGAATTAATAATTGTTTATACTAATAATATCCGCCTTGTGTTCTGTAGTCCTTTGCAGACACTATTTTCTGGCGACGATTTGGAGCTATGGATGCAATTTAAACGACATTATTTGGTTGGTAAAGATGGCTGAAAAGAACACAAGGCGGATACAATATGGTATACAGTACAATAGGCTGAAGCCCCGTCAAATGAACTCAAGTTGACAAAGCTGAGGGTCTTAAGATTGTGTGAGCCGCACATCTTTGAGTCATGAATGAATGAATGAAATGGAGAAAAATGGACCACACTCCAACTACAAATCCCGCTAGAGAATTTGAAATGGAATTTGGGTCGAGAGGTGAAATTTTCCAGCATAAGACAGACTAACCAATGATCTTGTTAACTTCTTTCAAGGGATTCCAACAACCACCCAGTGTTTTTACCGATGCACGTCAGATTTCAGTTACCTTGGTTCATGCATGTATGAGCACACCACCAAAACAAATCTAAAGTAGGAGATTTTCTTCCAAAACCTTCTTCTCCATATCAAAGATTATGTTCTAAGAATTTATATTACAATATCGGCACCATATAATACAATGCAATATTTGCTACCACACCAAAAGCACTGTTCCTCCAGAAACCATACAAACAAATAAAACAAAAGAAAATAAAAAAAGGGGAAAAACAAAGAAATCCCACCTATGCATTGCATCTCACACAATATACAAAATACACAACAATGAATAAGCTAACGCCCATGACCAACAATATCCTTTAAAATCAAACTCAGCTATCATGACTAGCATCTACTGCAGTGCCTGTCCTAGCTTGGGAGATTCGATTAGCATATATTGTAACCAACCGCAGTTGTGTGCTGTTAAGCCCCTCCAAGTATGGCAAGAATGATTTTCCAAGCATGATATAAATATCCACCAGACAGAAAACAACAGTCTGTGCCACCCAAGATTAAGAAAAAAAGAAAAGACAGTTAGAATTAGGCCAGAGGTGGGGTGGGGGGAATTACTGAACATGTTGAGAGCTTTACAATTAGGTACCAAGTTATTTTCTAATTTTCAGAATTCACTTCAATATATTGAGTGAAATGTGATAAATTTGAACAAGTATAAAAAGGTGCATTGCGTGTCAAGTCTCACATTGATTCTTACTAAGTGGAACTAGACTTCTAAATAAATCCAAGGACCTTCAACTGTTACATTGATTAGTCACTTTGAAGTACAAGTGCATATATGACTAGCACTTTTCCTTGGGTCATTACATTGATAATGGGAAAAGGACAAGATTTGAGAAGCATAAAATAGAAATATGGTCAAATGAATTTGTGTTGTGATTAGTTTGAACAATGCTCATTAAGGGTTGGTTTGGTTACATAAAACCAAACAATCTCATCTCATCTCATATAATGATTATAACTTTTGTAAATTCTCATACAAAATATAATAAACAATTCAACTTTTTCAAATCCCAAAACAAAAATAATATTAAAAAATTATATTTTAACAATTTTTATTCAACTTTCAACTCTCATCTCATCTGTGTAACCAAACGAGGCCTAAATATTGTATATGAACCCTTCCATTTCTCGCCAAATAGCTCAGTTCTGGGGATAAGTATGATACATGCCATGTGATTTATATTTTTTACTCCACTTCTCTCATTTCAAGCACACAGATATAGTGCATCAATGCATATTCTCAAGTGCAGATAAAAAATATATATATGGTACCTTGCGAACATCTGCACTCTGATTTCCAAACGCTTCAAAAAGAGCAGGCAAAAATGAGGTTAACTGAGCCATCAGCTCCTCTTGTGAAAGCCGACCCACAAGCTGAAAAGAAAACAAAGAGTCTTAACAAAAAAGTGTAGATAAAAATTGCAAAAAGAACTAAAAGATAAATGGTGCAAAAATAAGGTCACTTGATTCCTCATTTGAATAGACAGGTGGTCCGCATGCGTTAGAAAACTTCTATAGGTCTACAATTAAAATCAATTACCTAGTGAGACACAAAATCAAATGACTGGATGTTCCAGGGAAATACCTTGGTCAAACAGTTTATGCAAGTAACAAGAGTTTTCTCATCTTCAGTAACCAATAAAGGAACAATAACCTGCAACATCATTAAATGCGAGCATCTCTATTATGATACCATAAAATACAGGTCAACACTCCTTTTTGTTGTTGGGGCGGTGGAGATGAGAGAGAGAGAGAGAGAGAGAGAGAGAGATTCCAATCCACATACACTTAAACATCGGAAAGGATCATACTGAGACAATATAATAGTCAAGCAGTGCTCTGCTTCATTTGAAACCTGAATGTGAAATGGAAAGAATAAGATTTGGAAAAGTAAGCAAGTGCAGAGAAAATGAAATATTTCAACAGAAATTAGTTACTTTTGGAACAATATCCGTCGTAACATGAAGCAGCTTCTCAATCACTATCTCAACAGAATCTTCCATTGCATCTTTCTGGAAACATGAAACCACAAAGAAGAAAATAGGGGATGAAGGCAGTATGAGATACCCATCAGCAGGAAAAAAGAAAAATGTAAAGATAATTAAAATTTAAAATAATATGAACATCAACAGCAAAGAATCAGTATGCGTAACAAACCTGGTTTTTAAGCATCTCAATAATCAATGCAAGAGAAAGTTCTCGAATTGAGGAGTCAGAATCATCTGACACCTCAAGCACAACCGTCAGAATCTGATTGAAGTACTGCAAATACACAATAAAACAACCATTGACATCAAATTACATATATCTTAAGATGTTGCTAAGTTAAAGGTGACATGATACCTTAAGTTCTGTTTTTCACAAGCACAGAGATAGTTCACATAAAAGTACAGCCAACTCTACAACTATGCTACAACGAAAAGGTAAAATAATGGATAACAAAATGAAGCAATATGGCCGCATGTGCTTGGCCGAGCATCACCCAATGAAAAATTCCATGCTATTTATCTAATCAAAGATAATAAATAAACCCCATTAAACATGATAGTATATCAAGACTGTATTTCTAGAATAAACCTTATTCTAGAATATTTCTAGCTGTCAGTTACTGCCAAAATGGTTGAATTAACTGTTCTGCAGAATAAGTTCAGAAGTACTATTAAGAAATAATGCTTAATAAATTAAGTTGCTCAATTATGACCAAGAAACAAGATCTTCTCAAGATAGTAATATTCAATAGAACAGGATACATATTGGCAGGGAGAGTAGAGTGTTCTAAAGTAGATTAGATTTATAGGTAACAGCCTACTACAGATAAATTAATTTTAATTTCCAACCAAAAAGATACCATAATAAAGGCTCCAAACCTTACTAGAACAAGAAAGTGGATTAACTCGAGACACATGAAATTCATTTGAGAATACAATTTCTTCTGCCTGATCACTAGGAGATTATCATCCAATCTAGCTTTCGTTCTAATAACAAATGGGTACACTCCTAATTCTAGCTAGGTGTTTCTCCTGTATACGACCCATGCACATGGACTATGCGTATTGATATTATCAATGAAATTTATGATTATCAATCAAAAAAATAAATCGGTACACACACTAGCATGCATTAACTTATGAAGTACACCATAATCACATGCAAGCATGAAAATTGAGTATACCTTAGTCCAAATTGAGTGATCATTAGCCATGGAAGCTACAGTTAACTGCTGAAGAGCACCACGCTTACTTGCTGTAGGGCTCTCATTATTCCCATTACTTATCTAAATAAAAACAAAAGTAACCTTCACCATTAGTGAAATCTTCTTAAAGTTATATAATCAACATTAAAAGATGCCGAAGGAAATCATTCTGAGAAAAATGTAATGAAAAGTTTTACACTTCAGATATCACAGGACTCACCAGATGAAGAATTTGAGGAATGCTTAGTTCTGTGTCTGGCATACCACTAATATCAACAGCTTTTGGTTTATAATGATTAAGGTCAAACTCTGTTGGAGCTTCATTGGCATGGCTCAAGAAATCTGCATTCCCCAAGTGGTCTGACTTCATCAGACCATTGTTGTCAGGATGAGTAGACAAACCTTCCACGTTAACATTATTATCAACATTTTCTACTTGGCTTGACCAAGAGCCTACATCCTGACCAGTAGCATTGACTGTGTAAGATAGCTCCTTGGTTTTGGAACCAAGACCATCAGCATTAGAACCACTATCAAAACTCTGACAAAGGTTCTCGTGAGTTTCATCGAAAACTGCTTGACCAATATGTCCGGTGGAACCCCACTTCCTCCCACCATCACTATCAATGGAACCAGCCAAATACCTACTGTAGAGATGACTCTTTTTTGATGCACCAATATATCCTTCTTCAGAGGATGTTCCAACAATATCAGATGGATCGTAAGAAGACTTAGATCGCTGTCGCTCTTTCTTGTTCTGCAAAGAGTTCATTAGGTCCACTTCAATGCGAGGAGTGTACTGTTTAAGGGATCGTCTCAAGGAATTTTGCTCTTCAACTGATAAACTATGTATAAAATTCAGGACTGCTGTTGAATCAAAGTGGGAGTAAACTGATATAATGCATGTAATCGCTGCTTCCTTAAGCTTAGTGTTCTTGTCATGGACCAAAGGAGTCAATTTAGCAAGCCATAACTTGAGAATACCAGTATTGCTATAGCCTTCAGAATTCATTGCATGCTTGTTAAAGGAACTGATGGCAAAATCAATAACAGCTAATTTGGCCTTTGGTGATCGCTGTTCATCTAGTGACCGGAGCAAAGCCGGTAGAAGAGAATCTATACTGTAAGTTTTGCTTACAATTTCCAAAGTTGTAGCGCATGCTTGCCTAACTAACTCTTTTGGGTCAATCAACCGTGAGAAAACATGAGGTAAGATCCTTTCAACGTAACTCTCAAACGGCTTCCGGCAAGATGGAATAATATCTGCAAGTGTTAAGAGAGCAGCCTGTGCAACTTTATGGTGGGGATCATCCAAGTGCTGGAAAAACAACTTCATTACCTTCTCGAAATTCTGGATTACTTCTTGAATACCTTTTGGGCCTTGCTGCAGCATGGACCGAAGATAATTGAAAGCAGCAACCCTAGCAGACCAATCAGAACTTGTACTGAGTCCTTCACTCAGAGCATCACTAAGTGATGCTGGACCATCTACATAATTTGACATCTCCCCAAGTGACAGCTGGCTGTCATCGAAACTCTTTCTCCTGCCTGCAGACATCCGTCCAGAAACATGCTTTCTTAAAAGCGGCCTCTGAAAATTGGGAACATAACTGTTCTGTGATTCCCTAAAGTTCCCATCTTTGTACGGCGTATCCACGTGCTGCCTGTCAATGTTGGGATTCATAAATCGCCTAGCCTCCCTCACGTCATTATTCTCTTCAGAAGCCCTCTTAGCTGAGTATGATGAAAATGCCGGCAAAGGATCTGCCACATTATTTCGAGATGACACTTTACCAGAAACTTTAGAAGCTTGAATCTGGGTTATGATGTCAGACAAAACTAAGCCGCCATTTCGGTTACCACCTTTGCTGATACCAGAGGCAGCTGACTCTGGCATTAAAGAGTTTGAAGTATGGTTAGAAGCTGGGACAGCAGGAGGGAAGGGTGGATCACGAGATGATGGAGGGTCAACTCCTGCACTAGGGGCAATAAAAGAAAAATTTACCACTCACAAGCTGTTCAAACATTAACTATATTATACAGTTAATCAATACTGCATCATCGCATGAGTGATGAGTTCATAGAGACTTGACAACAATTTTGGAATGAAAGAAAAATATTAATAAGCAGAGTAATTTGGTACCTAGATCCAAACTTGATGATCGGAGTGTTGAAGAATTATGCCTCTCCGACAAATCCAAACCTCTAAGCATGCTCTCAATGGCAGTGACCTTCTGTTTGCTAGCATGCAAAACACTTTCAAGACTCCGTTCACTACCTTTACCATGTGACTTTGCTTGTGACAGAAGAAGACCAGAAGACAGAGACGTCCCTGACTGAATACTTGAACTTCTGTCCATTGCAACAATAGCAGAAGTTCCATACCCAGGTAGATTCGAGGGAGCAGAAGATTGAGAGGTAAATGGAGTCAGTGCACCTCTATCACGGATGGAAGGAGAAGCATGTCGCCTATGCATGCCTCCATCCTCTTCGTTTATTATCTGAGCAAAAAGATTCATTTCAAGCAATGGAATTTTACCAAAGAAATCAAGCAGAAACATCCCCAAGGGGAAAAGAAATATTTACCCTTTGAATGACAGGATCGAACAATGAAAATAAGCGCCGGGAACGCTCAGGCCAAGTTTTTGCAAACATTCTGTAGCACATTCTTGCAGTTGATCGTACCTGCAAAGTTGAATACATTTGGCATTTATAATTACTTTCTCCGGGAATTATTTGGATAACTATATATTTTTTAATGTAGCATGTGTATACATTTAAGGGTATTGGAATGAGTATGTAAGACAAAGTGAATTCTTCACTACAATTTGAAAATTAGCATTCAATTATAGAAAGCTGAAGGTGCCCAAAAAAATCAAACAAACATGATTCACCACCAAACCATGCATGCCAACCCAAAAACCATGGAAAATGCACGTCTAAGTCACTGGAACATAGCAAAATTATAAGAACTCCAATCACAAATACCTCACTCATTGCATCTGCGACACAACACCTTATAAAATCTTCATAGAGATCGGCTGATCGCTGTATTTCAGGAGCATCAGCCCAATATTCCAATATCAATAGTGCATATTCACAACACCTACCATACAAAAGAATAATAAAAGTGAGTGAACCATGACACATACAGCTATATTATATAAGATTTTAAAAATGGTTAGCCATGCCTTGCACGAAGTATTGCACTACGGTCATTTTTTGCAGAATCAGCTATACGAGGGAGAACACGGGCAACTTTACAATTGCGCAACATCTGTAAATCAAAAAGGTTCAGATGAAAGAAGAAAATACAAAATAACAAAGGAAAAAAAAAAAAGAGTTAGGCATTACCGTTTTTATGCAATTATCTGAAGACTCTGAAATTACAAGTACAGTGATCACAACCAGCTTGAAAAGAACCTGGTTATTGCATCATAAGATTATTAGAAAACTTTCATCATATTAAGATTGCTATAGTCAGGAAGAACAAGTTGAACTTACGGGAATGAACATCTCGGCACATGCCTCAAAATCTCCCAACAGCTCCTTCGACAAAAAGCATAATAGATGGCACGCCTAGAAATGATGAATTAGAGGGAAATAAATATACAAGAGCTACATACAACCACAAAGATTTTAAGAGGGATGGAAACAGATATGGATTGGAATGGAGGTGCTACTTGGTTGTAGTGCAATTTTTCAGTCTTTTTTCATACTGTAGTATGACCAAAAAATTTGGTTCTTCTGAAATTTCACCAAGACATTGGCCATGGAATGGTATAGATGTTCCCTTCTTTTTTTATATAAGTAAAAAGATATTCTATTGATATTAAAATAGGCATAGCCCAAGTACACAGGAAGCATACAAGAGAATACACCCAGTTAGGAAGTAGTTACGGATACAAGGTAGTACGGATTAATGCATATTTTAGCACACAAAATACAGTTTTTCCCCTCTTGGAATTTATTTATACAGTAGCTAGTGCCAATCAAAAGATATATCCCAACAAGGCATGAATAGAAACAAAGTATCAATGGGAAGTAGAGATTTTTAGTTCCAGAACTTAAACTCAAATTTGAGTTCCGGCAATATGTTCAAAAGTTCAAAACACTTTAGTCAACAGTAAAAATCAAAAGGCATTCCACTTGAAATAACAAAAACAATTACGAACAACATTAAACAACCAAAACTCATAGATAAGAAACAGAAACTTCAATTCAAATCTCCTGAAAAGAAAAGGGTGAGCAGGAAAACATACTTATTTTTTTATAAGTGGAAGGGAAGGAACATACTAACCGGCACCTACAATGCATGAAAATGCCAACATACCTGCTTCACTATGCTGGACCTTCGATCAGATAATTGTGCGCTTAGAGGGCCAACAAGTTGCTTCAAGAGTCCCCGGAAGCATGGATAGTCAGTAGCACCTGATGGAGAAACAAAATAATGATGAAAAATTATAGTAAAAAAGACACTTTTATTCATCAAATGAAATAATGATGACAAATAATAAACATTCTTTAATTAATCAACACTCTGGGAATCTAAATGATTAACAGAACATATCACTTTAGGAGAATAGAAAATGTTCAAACAGATGCACGGACAAATGTGCAAGCAAAGAGACAAAGAGGATGGTAAACCAACCTCCAGAAACAAGGCCTTCAACTTTCTGCATTGCAGCTATCCGAATAGACCAGTCTTTTTCTGGTACAAGTGTTGAAGCAATTTTCTCAATTTCCCGTATCAGCTCCTTCTCTGAGTACACTTTAATAGGTTCTATAGGCTTTTCTGTAATATCTCCTTCTGCTGCACAGAAATGGCGCTCACAGTAATAATGTCACCAGTTACACAGAGAAGGCAAGAATATATCAATATCTAAAGAAATGCCCACAATGTGAAAAATAGACTTTGCAAGTAAAGTATAATGAATTTTTTCAGAAATGCCCATATGCTTCACATATGATTCAACATCTTTTATATAGCAACAAAAAGAACAAAGCAAAAAAATTACAGATGATCTAACATCAATAGTAAATCTGGGGGAAAAAAAAAGGCAGCCATCAACAATTCATTGATACATACATTGAGATATGGTTGAATATATATATATATATATATTTTTAATGTCGGGAACCTCTCCAAAGTAGGACCCTTCAAACCCACCCCTGCAGAGTAAACCCTGGTTCTCATACACAGCACCCTCGGAAGTTTCTCTACATGAAACTGGTTAAATCGATGGCTTTTCACCGGGGGCCAAAGGATTGTTTGCACCCAAGAGATGTTGAACCTTGGACTTTAAAGGAAGTGATACCCCAAGACCAAGGCCTTCACCACTTGGGCCAACCCCTTGCGGTTTATGGTTGAATATATGATATAAAAATTCCAAACAGTTACAATCCACCTCTACAGTTGCAGGGAACACAAATGCTTGGGTGAAAATTCAGTATTTCCATCAAATACATAATATTTGACCATAAAAATTCATACAAAGAACAAGAAAAATTCTTAATATTTCCTTAGGTCGCTGGTTCGAATCCAATAGGTCGGAATTATTATTTTCTTTTCTACTTATCAAAACAAATATTATTTTCTTTTGTTTTTACTTGTAAAAAAATTAAAAAGAACAAGCAAATCAGTATTGAACAACAAAAATCTAAGAAGGAAAAGTACAAGTCCATATGACATTTTGCAAATATGAAAAGAACATCTTCTAAGGGCCATAATTGCAAGGACCATTAAACTCCAATTTCAAGTAAGGTGACCTTACAATGCTTTTTGTTTTTTTATCGGCACTGGGTGTCCGTGAACAGCATCCCGACTAATCCCAAGAGTACACAGGCCTTTGGCAAGGAGTTTCCCGTAAGTGCATTTCGGGTAACTCAAGGGGAAAATCCCCCAGCCCGATGGCCCCTAAAGATTATTTGCACCCAAGGGGATTTGAACCTTAGACCTGAGGGGGAGCATGCCCAAGCCCAAGACCAAGACCTTTTACCACTTAAGCAAACCCCTAGGGGTTTGGGTGACCATGCAATGCTACGATTGTCAGTTTCATCTTTCCACAACTAAATCGCTCACATACATTGGGAATATATAGATAAGTTTGCTTACAATCACAACTTATCAAAACAAGTTTGTTTACTATCACAAAATATTGAATACAAGCTTTGCAGGATGGTGTTCAAATGAGGTGAATGGATCACATGCGGGTGGCATGGGGGGAAGCTATGGGAGCATATAAGAAGAGGATAGGAGATTTTCTCTAGACACACTCGTCTTGTAGTGGTTGATGGGTCTAGAATCAAATTCTAGTATGACCTATGGTATGGTGACGGGGTTCTCAAGGAAGCCTACCCAAAAATCTATGGAATCGCATAGATGCAAGAAGCTTCAATTGCATATCTCTTAGAACTATCAAATGGATTTCCCCAATTTATTTTTATTTTTTATTTTTTATTTTTTTTTTTTATCAATAAACAAGAATTCTATTGATGATAACAAGCATAGCTTGAGTATAAAGGACATATAAGAGTGAAAAGTAAGTTTCTTCATAACCACACAAGATTGGAAAGTTGATGCCTTCAATGAGTTTTACAACCTTTTATACTCTACTAGAGTGGGTGGGAGAAGTAGATAAGATCTTCTGGCACCCTTCTAAGAAAGGAAATTTACCGTCCATTCATTCTATCATTCCCTAGTTATCCAAAATTTGAATCCATTCCCTTGGAATATTTCAAAGACTAAGAGCATGTTTGGATTGAAGATGGTATTTTGAGTTTTGGGAGTTTTGGTACATTTTGATGAGTTTTAATGCCATTGTATATTTGGGAATAAAATCATTTTTTACTGAAAAAATGTTTGTGCCTTTAGAGATAGTTTTAGTTGCCAAACATGGCCTAAGGCACCCCTACAAGTAGCCTTTTTGGTGTCATATGTGCAAATAGAGTGGGGAGACTACTGACCATCCACTACTTCACTGTGAGGTAGCCATGACCCTATGGAATACTTGCTTTGCTAGAGCAGAATTAGCTTTGGTGATGCTAAGGAGGCTGGCAGATTTCCTCACAAATTGGAGAGGTCTACATTGCAATCAACAATTTACAGCAAAATGGAAGATAGTCCCTATTTGCCTATGATTGTGTCTTTGGAGGGAAATGAATGAAAGAAATTTCGAAGATAACGAGTGGTCAATGGATGAATTAAGAATTTTCTTTTTCAACACTTTATTCCATTGGACAATTGTATTAGGCTTTAATGGTTTGAGTATACATGACTTTCTTGTAACAACTACCAATCATGCCTAGGTGTCGCTCTTGTATAGGTCCCATGTACATGGGTTATGCATATCATTCTCATAAAAGAATTTATTGTTTACCATTAAAAAAAAAAAAAAAAAAAAGAAAGATTCCATCATCTTCTCTAAAAAGAAACAATATAACCACTACTACCAAAGATGCAGACAAACTATTGTTCAGACTTGTAATTTGAAAATAATACCGTTCTGACGATGATTTGAAAAGAAAAAAAAAATGTTCTACATAAGTAGAAGTGCCGGAATATCATTTATCATACAATATAAAAGCAGAGTATTCACAATATCTGAGGAAAAGGATCCTAACCTCCAAAAAGAGACATCTCCCTTGATGAACTCTTGGCCTTTGGACTACTTCTCTTGGGATTAAGGCTTGCTGATTTAATCTCTACAGCAGCAAAATTACCTGTAATTCCATCTGAAGAGCGAATTTGTGGTTCTATTCTTTCTAACCTGGCATTGATATCTTTTACCTACAGTTACATTTTGTATCGTAAGCTAATGATCAACAGATGGGGAGAATATATCTTGCACCCTCTAATTAACACACGTTTTCAAAATGTACGCTAAACTTCAAAAAAGTGAGATATTGTACCCTCAAACTACTGCCAACTGCAAATGAATGAATGAAAAATATGTAACATGACATAATTGTAATGGTTGGATCTTAGTAGAGGGTGCACGTTACAATTTTATGACAGTTGGAGGATGCAATGTGTATGTAACATCCGATCCTAAAAATATGCCCTATTTATTTATTTTCATTATTTTGATTTATTTATTTTTATTATTTTAATTACTTCCGTTTTTTTTTGTCAGTGGATCTGTTTTAGAGGGTTGTTTTTCTGTTGGGAGTCTCCTTATCACTTTAGTTATCTTCAATTTCCAGTTTGAATAGATTCCTAGATTAGAACCAACACTTCAAATTCAAACTTTATCTTTATCTCCAGATCACTCGTGCACCTCATCCTTTTCCTCTCTATAAAACCCACAAGACCCTCAGAAGGAAAAACAGATAACATTTTAAACACCAGCCCAGTGTAACTGCCTCTGCAACCAAGAAAACCACCCTCACAGCCAACCAACTCGCCGGAAACAGCCACAGAAAGTGCCGACCAGCCCGATCCCGTCGAACCCACTCCCTTCCGGTAAGCCCACGCCGGAATCTTCTCTCTCCCTTTCTTTGTTTCGGTTTGACAGATTCTCTCTCTCTAACTCTCTCTCTCTCTCTCATGTCGCACACCAGACACTGTCGGCCTGCTTGTGCCTCTGTGACCAGTACCAAGACCCACCAGCACCTTCATTCTCCTTCTCTCGGTGAGTTCCCATTTCCATCGCATCACTGTTTTCCTTCATTACTCTCTGACCCGTGTGTTCTCCAGAAGGGTAGCCACCCTTTAGTTTCTTAATGGGCCCTTGGGCTTTAAGCCCATTCGGCCAGATGCCTGGTTAATCCTTAAAAGGACTGTTTTTTTTTTTTCACAAGCCTTGGGCCTTCCTATCTTCTAAAGAAGCTGTTTTCACAAATTAGTATATTGTTTTAAAGTGGACTGGTTGTGTTTACAGAAACTATTTTAGCAACTTAAATGGGTTGTTTTCTTTATTTGAGGCTGGGCTGAAAGTTAAGTCAGACCAAGTTTTACAACTTGTTTTTATTAGAAACTATTTAAAGTGATTTAAAGTATGTTTTAAAGCATATTTTAATATATATTATTGAGCCTTTTATTTTAGTTAATATTCCCATTGTCTATTTAGATCAGATTTTAGTGAACTTATTAGGCTATACTTTAATTAGAAAACCAACGAATATGTTATGAGTTTTGAAAAATACTATCTTATGTAGTCTTTGTATAATAGAATAGTTATTAAATTATCTCTTTGGTTTTATTTTAAGTATTTAGAATGCTACGACACGTTTTTCTAGAAATGTTAGTGACGATTAGTGTCTCGTATAGGTCACAAGCTACGACGTAAGATTTTGGAAGTAGCGCTAAGAGGTAATTAGTATGATCATACAATTGCATGTATACTGTAAATTCTCTAATAGTATGTGAAAATATAATGTTTTTCTATGCTATGCTACGAGCTAAGTCAAGGTTAGATTCCTTTTTATGATCTTGGATGAATTATGACATTATGCTTGTATGAATGAAATGTTGTGTGATAGAGTAAATAATTCTAAAATCATATGGAAGCCATGAGATGTTCATTAAGTCAACTATGCCATATAATAAAGTAGCTAGATTATGTATGCCATGCTCATGTAGTACCTAGATCATGTATGCCATGTTCATGTAGTGATAGATCATATATGCTATGTAATGTCAATTAGATCAAGTATGTTATGTAAAGTTCATATAGATCTCAGATCATGTATGCCATGGAATGTTTATGTTTAGATCACATTGTGCCATGTACAAGAATATGCCATGTATAAGGATATGCCATGTTATGCTATGCCATTTACAAGTATATGCCATGCTAGAAAAGTTCATGATATTAAATAAGTTCTCATGCATTAAGAAAGATAAGATGTTTAAGGGTGACACGGACCTAAGCGTGTCCACCACAAGTTATGTTAAGACGATGCCACGGACCTAAGCGTGGTTCACCATATGTTAAGTGAAATACGGACCTAAGCGTATTTCACTTCAAGTTACGTTAAGGATGACACGGACCTAAGCGTGTTCATCACAAGTTAGGTTAAGGGTGACACGGACCTAAGCGTGTTCATCACAAGTTATGTTAAGGGTGACACGGACCTAAGCGTGTTCACCACAAATTATGTTATGCGGTGCCATTGACTCAAGCATGGTTCACCTTATGTAAAGTGAAACATGGACTCAAGCGTGTTTCACTCCATGTCATGACAAGTTATGGGGTGCCACGGATCCAAGCGTGGTTTACCATATAATAAGTGAAAGACAAGATAAATAAGTAAATTATGCATTTACGTTTATATGTTCGCCATGATCATGTATGTTTTCGCTCATGTTGATAATAAATAGACATGCTAGGAGAATCTGTGAATGATAAATGTTTGTTTGAAGAGTCTTTCAAAAATTAAGTCTTGTTAAGTTATATTTTACGGTATGATATACTATTTACTGAGTATTCGACTCATTTTTTTTTGTTTCTTTGTTTGTTTGTTCTCTTCTATGTTTAAATGTTACATATGATGATTGTAAGGTCGTAAAGCTGGAGGACCAGGGGTAGACCTAGTGCAAGGATTTATTTCTTTTATGTTTTTATGATAAAAAGTCACGCGTAGGGTTAGTTTATGTTTTTATGTTACATTTTCAGTTTTTAAGTTTTCAACTAAACAATTATGTTCAGTTTAATTAATGTTTTCAATAAATGCGATATTCCAGGATATGAATCTCTTTACCGGGCTATATATGTATGTACGTTAGTAACATCTCTATCCTACGGGATTACAGTGTAGATTTTTGTAATTTAGGGTGCGCATTGCAAAACCCATGTTAGTTTTTATTTTATATATAAGTAAACATAAGCAAAACGCATGTTAGGTTAGGGAGTGGGAAAATTGTATTTCCCCTTAAAATACATAATAGCCTACTTTCCTGGTTAAAAATGTAAAGCAACAACTAATCTTACACCTAAACCTTTATTGCATATAACATTATCTAAAATTAGGCGGAAAAAGTAGCCAAAACATGCCATGCAAGATATAAAATATGAAGGAAAGGAGACAATAAATTAAGATGGAAGCATCCTTCATTAGAAATTCACCATGGATGCAGGAAGATGGTGACGCTGAAGTTCATCACGGAATTGAGTCCCAGCCTGTGTATACATCTCCTACAAACAAACAAACAGAAAAGCTCAGACTAATTTGTCTACGGTCCATCACATCCATATTTTATTTTATTTTTTATTGGTAAAAAGCAAATTGAAGATAAAACATTCAGAGTGTCTGAGCTCAGACTAATACGGCATTAACCTTCAGAAACATAGATTTCCTTATCATTTCATGCAACACATCAAGTTAACAAGTATACACATACAACAGCATCTTGCCTTCCATTAAACATCCATTTATTACATTCTTGTCATAATAGACTGTAGAACTGCCAAACCATTATTTTTACCATAATAGGCTGTAGAACTTCAGAAGAAGGCAATTTGAGGTTAACTCATTCTATGACATACTGAACCTAGAAGCTCCATGGCCCTTTCCTTGGAAAAAACCACATGGTGGAACAAATCTCTCTCAAGACTAGCTTTCTTTGTATGGACAATTAGCTCTAAGGAAGATTTTAATAATGAATAATCAGGAGGAGGCGTAGAAAGGTGATAGATTGGTGTATTTGCAAGAAGAGTGGAGAAGTTACTAGGGCTTTGTGGATATAATCTTTCACCTTTTAGGGATTGATTGGGTGATGCCCCCAACAAGTAGCGGAGTTAATGGGGGCATAGGGAGGAAAACTTCTTTTTTGATATGTAAGAAATAAATTTAATACGAATGAAATAGGTATAGCCCATGTACACAGGAAGTATACAAAAGAACACCCAAATAAATTCTAGATTAGGGACAAAAAGTCATGAACATTGTTTCCATCAAGTACATTGGTTGAGAACCAAAGCATTAAGGTGTGCATAAAAAAATTCTGAAGCTCTGCCATTGTGCACTCCCTATCTTCAAAGCACCGCTCATTCCTTTCCAACCACGTACACCACATGATACACAACGGAATCATCTTCTACACTGTCGCCACTTGAGGATGGCCTTGAATCTCCTTCCAACAAGCCAGTAAATCCACCACCCTCGATGGCATTAACCAATCGACATCAACTCTTCTAAAGATCTCATTCCACAGCCCCTTGTCACCTCACAATGTAATAATAAGTGATCCATAGATTCTCCATGCCTTTTACACAAATAGCACCAATCCATCACAATGAGTCCCCTCTTCCTCAAGTTGTCTGTGATCAAAATCTTATCAAGAGAAGCAGTCCATACAAAGAAAGCTACATTGGCAGGCACATGAGACCTCCAAACCCTCTTCCAAGGGAATGAAACATGGCTTTGTGTTGTCAAGATCTTGTAGTATACCCTGACAGTACATTTTTTACTACCATTGACCCTCCACTACATCTTATCCTCCTATGTCGTAGTGTTTCCCATGGAGTATAACAACCTGAAAATTTCTGAAATGGTGTGCAATTCTCAATCATGAATATCCCTATTAAAAATGACATTCCACTAGTAAGAACCATGAGAAAATACCTGCATATCTGCCACATAAGCCTCACTATTAGCTGCAATACGATAGAGTGCTAAAAATGTCCTATGAAGAGGGCAATCTCCACACCAAACATCATGTAAAACCTAATTTTGGAACCCTCTCCAACCACAAACCGGATATGACTTTTGAAACTCTGTCATCCCCTCCTAATAAATTTCCATAATCCCACACAATTACCCCCCCCCCCCCCAAACAAAAAAAAAAAACCAAAAAAAGAATGCTCGTGCCTAGAGTCAATAATCTCCTTCCATAGTGAATCCCCCTCTAAATGGTCTCCATAACCATTTCCCCAACAAAGCTTTATTAAAAGTCCTCAAATTGCATACTCCCAAGCCACCGTACGAAATTGGGGAACAAACTTTGTTCCAATTAACAAGATGGAATTTCGTTTCCTCCCCCACTCCCCCTACAAAAAAGCCCGAAATAATTTCTCGATCCTAGTCACCACCCCTACAGGCAATGGAAATAGAGATAGGAAATAGGTGGGGAGGTTAGTTAAAGTGCTCTTAATTAAAGTGAATCACCCCCCTTTTGATAAATACAACCGTTTCCAACCAGTAAGCATTTTCTCTACTTTCTCCACAACCCCATCCCAAATAGCTTGAGCCTTAAAAGTCACCCCCAACGGAGTCCCAAATATTTTATAGGCAAAGACACTTAACAACCCAAGAGACGCACCAAGCTGTTGATATTGGGCACCACACCCAACACAACAATCTCAGACTTACCAAAGTTCACCTTAAGCCCCGACACTACTTCAAAACATAACAAAAGTACTCGCAAAGTTTGAATCTGGCCATGATCCGCTTCACAAAATAGGAGAATATCATCTGCAAATAAAATATGTAAGAGTATGATAGGGCCACTAGTGCCCTTACCCACCGAAAACTTGGAAAGAACCCCTCCTCCAACAACTGCATTCACCATACTGCCAAGTGCCTCCATAACAACAACAAAAAGAAGAGGAGACAAAGGATCCCCTTGCCTCAATCCACGTGAATTGTTAAAAAATAAAGCAAGAATGCCATTAACTAGCACCGAAAAGCGAGCGGTAGAGACACAATGTCGAATCCAAGAAATCCACCTATCACCAAAGCCACACCTCCAGAGCAAGTACAAAAGAAAATCTCAATTCACATGGTCATATGCCTTTTCCATGTCAAGCTTGCAAAGAATACCTAGAACTCCTTCCCGCAACCTATGATCAAGCACTCATTGGCAATAAGAACCGAATCAATGATTTGTCTCCCCCGAACAAATGCATTTTGAGGCTTAGAAATAATTTGTTCCAAAACCGAGCTAAGCCGATTAGCAAGGACCTTCGAGATGATCTTGTACACTTTGCTCGCAAGGCTTATGGGGCTGAAATCCTCAACTGCCATAGCCCCATGTTTCTTGGTATAAAAGTGATGAACGTCGCACTGAGGCTTTTCTCGAACTTGAAAGAATGGAATTATATAAAAACCTGCATAACATCACATTTCACAACATCCAAACAAGTTTGAAAGAATCCCATCAAAAAGCCATCCAGGCCCTACGCTTTGTCCTTAGCCATACCACGAATGACCTTATAAATCTCATCTTTGTCAAAAGCTCTTTCCAACCAACTCGCACTCTTTGAATCAATAGACTCAAACAATAAATCATCATGCTTCGACCTCCAACAAGCCGATTACGCGAGGAGATTCTCGTAATAATGCACAATATGATTTTCTAATTCAGCAGGGGAAGAGAGCACTTGAGTACCTGATTGAAGTGTCTCGATAGCGTTACTGCGTCTATGTGAATTAGCCACTTTATGAAAGAATTTCGTACATTTATCACATTCTTTTAACCAAAGGGCCCTAGATTTTTGTCGCCACGAAGTCTCTTCCATCAATAACACCCTCTCCAATTCAGTCACAACCAAACTCTTCCTCAATAAGGCCTCCTCCGAGGTGTCTCCCATCAATTCCCTTCCCTCTAACTCCTATAATAACTCCATGAGGGTAGTCTTCTGATTGTCAATGCTACCAAACACTTCCAAGTTCTACTTCTTAAGATCTTGCTTCAAAGCCTTAAGTTTACATGCAAGAATGAAGCTGGGAGTACGTGTGAACTGATAAAGACCACCAAGAACGCACCTTCTCTACAAAACCATCAGCTGCTAACCACATATTTTCAAACTTGAAATACTGGCATCTTCCATGGATACCTCCACAGTCTTACACAATAGAAAAATGATCCGAGCACATTCGGGGCAACTGCTTTTGAGACAACTCCGGAAAGTAGGCCTCAAACGATGAAAAGATGAGGAACCCATCCGATTTCAACCATCCTGACTATTTGACCAAGTGAACTTGCCCCCGAGAAGAGGGAGATCCATAAGGTCCAAATCAAATACAAACTCAGAGAACTCTTCCATGGCTAACGAGTTGCGATAATCCCCCAAACGCTAACTAGGAAAGTGAATAATATTGAAATCTCCACCCATACACCACGGCACCTCCCATAAATAATATACCCGCCAACTCCTCTCATAGTCTTCTCCTATCTCTATCCAAGTTTGGCCCATGTGTGCCCGCAAAAGCCCATTCCCATCCATCTATAGTATTTTTAAATAAATTAACAACCGAAAAATTCCCAACACATTTCTCAATTGCTTCCACCGCTCTTTTATCCCACATTTAAAAAACACCACCAAAAGCACCCAAAGAGGCCAAATAGGACCAACCCACATACGAACACCCCTACAAACTATGGATGATTCTTTCATCAACAACCCGCAATTTTGTTTCT
Organism: Carya illinoinensis; assembly: GCF_018687715.1. NCBI lineage: Eukaryota > Viridiplantae > Streptophyta > Magnoliopsida > Fagales > Juglandaceae > Carya > Carya illinoinensis. The sequence continues at coordinate 13,954,981 of NC_056755.1, forward strand.
TGAAAACACACCACATCAACCTTCCATGACCGCAATAAGGATTTTATGCGAAGATGCTTATTGCGATCGTTAAGCCCCCGGCACATTCCACGAAAGGATCTTAGGCTTCATAAGTACAAAGAGTGCCCCTTCCCATTCAATCTATCCCTTCCCCCCCCCCCCTCGCTTCAATTTTTTTTTTTTTTTTTATAGGTAAACAAAACTTTATTACTCAAAGAATAGGCCTAGCCCAGTATATACAAGAAACAGCCCTTTTAAGCGACCGCAAGAGAGACCAGAAAATCATGAAGGACCATTCCATTGAAATCAACAGCTATGGCCCAATTACAAAGCGTACTAAAGAATAAAGCCAGCAACTCCTCTAGCAGTAGCTCCTTGTCTTCAAATGTCCTCACGTTCTAAAACACCACATGATGCAAGTGGGATCATCCTCCAAACTGCTGATATCTAGGATAGACCTCCTATGTTGGGCCAGCAAGCCAAGACTGCCACCATGGTCCCCAACATGGCCCAACCCAACTCTACTCTACTAAGCACCTCATCCCACAAAGCCCGTGCAATCTCACAATGCAACAAAAGATGATCTACCGACTCGCCCCCTCCCTTACACGTACAGTACCAATCTGCTATGATAACGCTCATTTTCCTCAAATTATCAGTTGTGAGGATCTTACCCAAAGCGGCTATCCACACAAAGAAAGCCGCCTTGAGGGGCCCCTTATGTCTCCATATCCTCTTCCAAGGGAACCGACAATTGGGATCTTGAGAGAGAGCATTATAGAAGGAGCAAACCGAGAACATTCCTTTCCGGTGAGGGACCCACCACAACCCGTCTTCTTGTAGATTGCTTGGCTTCACAGAGTACAAGAGACTGTAAAAATCCACAAAACTGTTCATCTCCCAATATTGTGCAACCCTGATAAATTGATATTCCAATGAAATTGCCCACCCGATATTCCCATAACATTCGCCACTGAAGCCTCTTTGACGCTGGCAATTTGAAAAAGAGAGGGAAATAAATCTTGTAAAGTCGTATCACCACACCAAATATCTTGCCAAAATTTAATCCTGGTTCCATCCCCCAACTGAAAGTGGGTGTGCCGAAGAAAGACCGTCCAACCTTTTCTAATATGTTTCCACAACCCCACTCCACCAACTCCTCTAGCTTCTTTAGTACACCACCCCCCCCCCCTCTCCCAAATATATCACCATATTTGCACCCGATCACCCCTCACCACAAGGCTTCCGGTTCCTGAATATATCTCCACAACCATTTACCAAGGAGTGCCTGATTGAAAGTCCTCACATTTTTAATACCCAGACCACCATTGGATATAGGACGACACACCATTTCCTACTTGACCAGGTGATATTTGAACTCTTCCCCCAAACCACCCCACAAAAAGTCACGTAATTTCTCAATTCGGCTTGCTACTCTTACTGGAATAGGAAAAAGAGATAGAAAATAGGTAGGAATGTTAGAAAGAGTACTCTTAATCTTAATCAATGTGAGCCTTCCTCCTTTCAACAAGTATATTTTCTTCTAACTCGCTAGCCTTCTCTCTATTTTCTCAATCACTGGCTCCCAAGGGAGGGACAATCTTGCCCCTACCCCCAATGGAAGACCCAGTTATATCAATGGGAGGGAAGCTACCTTGCAACCTAACGAACAAGCCAGTTGCCGTAAATCTGGCACCACTCCAATTGGTACCATCTCGGACTTGTCAAAATTCACTTTTAACCCAGACACTGCTTCTTAATTAATAGAACAAGTGAGCCTTTTGAGTTCCTTATCTCGCTTTGTGGATGACTTCGAGCAACCATCTTCAATGGCTACAAGGAGGGCTCTAAACTGTTCTTCAAAGCCTACACAAGAAACCCCAATGCATATTTGTATCTCCTCTACCTTCTTGAACACCCACTCTAATACAAACAATTATGGGTTAGGGCTAGTGTAGTGTGCATAAAGGAGTTGGTTCATCATCACCCCCCCCCCCCCACCCCAACCAGAGTGCCCGTTGTCACAAGTAGCCACTAACATTTTTGAGTCCCTCATACTCGAGTTTGATATGATATTAGTATAAAATTATTAATATAAAAACCCCTAGCCCTCTTTAATATAGTGTGGTAAACTCATAGAAAAAATGGTGGCTGAGACGGAGAAATTCTGGACAGCAATTAAATCAGTTTTATGGCTGGTTTGATAGGTGATTGGAAGCTAACAGTTAGGGAAGTTTCATGGTATTCTAGGAAAATAGATTGGTTTAAAATAGCAAAGAAGGAAGAAACAAGATGGTTTTAGAGAAGATGTGTCCCTGAGTAAGGATTTGATTTGAGAACACATGATGTTTGAATATCATGCAAGTCAAGAGTTAGTGGTTAATATCAAATACATGAACTTCAAACCAGCCATAAACAACTAAAAACGTGTGTGTAATGAAATAAGGGTAGTGGCTTGAAGAGTGTACATACATTTCACCCCTTTATAGGGTAAACACCACATAAACACCTTACAAGAAGGTCAAGAAACTTCTAGACGTTAAAGTAAGAATAACATAAATGAGCTGCCATTCAAAGGTAAAATGTAATGCAAAGAAATCTTTTTTTTATATCTAAGTAAAAATAACTTTATTAATGAGATGTAATGCAAAGAAATATTTGATTTCCTCCACTATCTTTGTGCTGTTCTTGAAACTCCAATTGTATCTTTCTTACAATATGCATCACATAAAACAGATTGGGGTCATTATCCACAAGATCCTATGTTGATCACTCTCAAATCTTACTCCCCATCATGCTAATAAATATACCACCCGTCTATGCATCACCCAATCTAATCCAAAGAAGACACGAACATGCCACATAGTTCTAGATCTCACAACGAGGTAATAAATGATCCATGGTTACCCCATACCTCCAACTCCAACACATGCAACACCACTCCATTAACACGAAATGCCTCCTAGGTTTTCCAAGGTAAGGATCTTCTCTAGTGTAGCCAAATAAACAAAGAAAGCTACTCTTAGAAGAATGGCCTTACTCCTCCGGATGGATTTCCATTAAATATTAATGGAGAGGTTCCCCAACATTAAAAAAAATATATATTAATGGGAGCACTTCGACAAGCATTTTGAGATGCATTTAAGCTGCATCCAATATTCCTATTGTAACGCCCCAATGAAAGACCCAAACCACATAGCCTATACTCCAAAAGGACTAATCAATGATACAATTGGAACATCATTGGAACCTTATAAAGAGTAAGAACTTCTCCTTCCCAAGCAATATGGGATCTCATACACCACTTACCCTTAATCTTATCATATAGGGGTATCATAATCTAGCCCCCTTAAATTCCCAACTTCCTCGTCGGGCTTGTCCATTGTAGGTGATACAGCTCAAGTCCCCCATTTCTGGTTGGGATAGGCCCTAATACCATTTGTAACGCTCCAATAGAAGGACCAAACCACATAGCCTATACTCCAAAAGGATTGGTCAAAGATACAATTGGAGCCCCATTGGAACCTTATAAAGAGCAAGAACTTCTCCTTCCCACGCAATGTGGGATTCCATACACCACCTACCCTTAATCTTACCACCTACCCTTAATCTTATCATATAGGAGTATCACACCTATAATTCAATTTTTTTTTTTTTTTTGATAAGTAATAAAAGCTTCATTAAGATAAAGATGGGCATAGCCCAGGTACACTGGAGGTATACATGAGCATACACCTATTTAAGAACTAGAAACAGAAGCAAGAAAATCATGGAAGCTTAGGCCATTAAAATCTAAAGCAATGGCCCACAGAAAAAGAGTCTTCCATAAGAAACACCAAAACTCTTCCGAGGAACGTTCATGATCCTCAAAAAGTCTCTTGTTTCTTTCATTCCAAATACACCAACAAATACAAATTGGACACCTATAATTCAATTTTTTAATAAGGATAAAGTTCAACATAGACTATGAGCAAGATTCTACAACTGAAAGCAATGTCAATTCAGTACCATTTACTCATTTAAGGCTCTTTTAGTACTTCTTTCATGAGATCCTCCATATAGAATCTAGAAAAAAAGGCATAGCCCCTTGAAGATGAAGCTGTCGAAGCTAAACCTTACTGAGATTTGCCCCAGTAGTTGCCCCACCTATTATATCTATTTCAAGTGGAAAAGGAAAAATCGAGTCCTTAAATTTATAGGATGAAAATTTAAATTTCAGCCAGATTAAAAAAAAAAAAAGTTACAGCAATTATAGTTGTGTATTAAGAAAAGGCAAATCGAGCACATAGAAATAGCAGTTTGATGTAAAATGCAAACAAGCAAGGCCAGGCGAGAGTTGATATAAAACAGCGCACACCAAAGGACAAGACCAACCTCAATACACAATATAGCTGCCTCTCTAACACCAGGATTTGGATCATTCAACATCTGCAAAATCTGATAATTGAAGAATTTATAAACATGGTCTGCTTTCCCCGAAAAGTCAGAATAAACACAAAAGACTGCATTGTTGTCAATGATTATACCGGAGGAAGAATAGCCCGCTGAAGAGGAAGCTCGGTAGCAGCAAAAAGACCAATTGCAGATGTGACGGTACGCGCAAACTCTTCTCGAACCCTCCAGCTTTTGTGCGTCCAGGCATAAGACCCTGCCCTTTCAACAATTATCGTTGGAGAAGAAACCTGCAGCACAATTAGCCCCCATATTTTAGCAATAAACATCTTGCTCGTTTTACATTAAACATTCCTAGAGTTAGCTTATCCATTGATGTTATGAAACCCCGAGAACTGATGCTTTTTTAGAGATTGAACTAATTAACGCTATTTGGAAAAGTGTGCCTTAGCCTAACTTGCAATAAATATTGGAAAAGGCATACCCCAAAAAATTGCGTAGCAATCGAAAATGCCTAAATTTGAATTGGATATTTGCTTAAACGGGCTTAAAACAGATTTATTTTAATTTGATCATAACCAAACAAATTTATGACAAAAATTCAATCATATCCAACACCTTTTGAGCCCACATCGCCTCAAATTGCACTCAAACAACCATGCAATGCTTTAAAATTCAATCTCACGCGCACACGTATCAATGTAGGCAGCCAGGAGTGGTACCTGCATTAGAGTGAGCAAGAGCCGTCGGGCGGCGTCGCGGACGGACTGTTTGGCATCGCCGAGGCGGTCCACGACGGCAGGGACGAGGCCGTTGAAGTGAAGCTTGAGGTGGTCTCCGGAGAGGACGGCGGCGGAGTCCAAGGCCTGGAGGGCGCCCTGAGAAACCTTAAAGTTGTTGTCCTTGAGGAGATCCATGCAGCAGTCGACCAGGGCCGAGGTCTCGGAGGCAGTGAGGCTCTTCCTGGAAGCTTCGAGGACTTCGTGGAGCCGCTCCACCCCGGCCATGCGCTCCTTGGTATCCTTGGCACGCGCAAGCTCCAAGGCATCCTCCATTGTTGCTCGGATCTGGTGCGATCCGCTTCAGATCTGAACGCGATTCGCCAAAATTGAGAGCATAGAAGAGGAGAGCGGAGACAGGGGGGAGAGAAAGGCTAAATGCAGTGGAAATGTTGCTGGTGGAGCAGTGAGTGTAAGAGTGAGAGAGAAGGTAGCTTCGCTGATTGACGGAGGAAGATTGATGAAGCGAATGCCATTGTGGTTTGGGGGCACGATGGTTGTGGAATTCACCATTTGTTTTCCTCCAAATTTACCGGATATACCACTGTCCCTTTGTCGGGCGGGTTTGCCCGTATTTTTTGACATTCATTTTTAATAGGTAGTTTATGTGGTGGCCCAGATGGCGATGGGCTTTTGGGTTTGTGGCTCCGAATTCGGAGTTGGAACTCTGGTGGGGTCTTTTCGTAATGTCAGTAAAACTTGGGGGAACATACCAGTAGCCTTCTACTAGTACTGTATAATCTATATTTATGAGGTTCTTTAGACCTTTAATGGCGGAATGGAGAAAATGACGTGCCACTTTGTAAATTTTCGATTATTTTTATTATTTTGATTTAAATTAAGATATTTTTAAAAAAATGATATTTGGTTTTATGGTGCGCAACCTTGTACACTTCTTTAAAAAAAAATAAATAAAATTTTTTTAATTATATAAATCATCTCATCACATATCATTTAATCATTATAATTTTTCAAATTTCTACATAAAATATAATAAACAATTCAACTTTTTTTCAAATTTTAAACAAAAATTATATTTTAATAATATTTTATTCAACTTTCACTTCATTTCATCTATATAACCAAATAAGGCCTAAATCTATAATCAACATAGAAACTTATTTTTTTAATAGTAAATTCCACTTTTTTTTTAAATGAATATCCGAGACTTATATATCCTATAATTGTATCGAACATTACACATATTTTTATAGAGTAATATTATATATAGTCTTAGAGTTTACAATTTGCATACTCCACTTAAAAACAAGTTGGACCCACAATTAAAAAGTAAGTTTTTTTTTATGAATTTTATTTTTTTTTTTTAAAAGCGAATATAGAAGATTTACGCACTCTAATTGTATATATCATTTTTTATTTTTATAACTTATAAAAATATATTTTTAAATAAGATTGTAAAAAGAGTTATTTATATATAAATACAGAATGCCAACACCAAATGCTAACTTAAATATAAGTTTGGACAAGTTGTGTCCGTTACATTCCCTTTATGCTCAATTGTTTCTCACTTGAATGTTGCAGATACTCCAAGTAACTTTTGTTGGCAATATTTAAATATATGCAAATTGCTATCCTAATTTAGGTTGAATAGCACAACAAATCTTTACATTTTGGTTATGGATAATGGATTCAACTTTATTATTCAAAGGATTTCAATGCATGTATTTTCCATCCAATAGAGACCATATATTTTGTCTTCAAAAATGCTAAAGCCACACATGGGGATCCTGACGATCTTGATAGTGTTTTTCTTTTTTTACTTAACGATTAATAAAATATTTTTTAATGGTGTAATTTTTTTAAAAAATATATTTAAAAACATGAAAAAAAAACAAAACAAAAAAAAATTACTATTTCGAAATCCCAATCAAGATCCCCCATGTGTGGCTGTAGCGCCACTCGTCTTTGTGGCAAGTAGTTGTAATAAAGAAGTTGTGAGAATACATTAATTTTCCTAATATTGTTTGGGGAAGAAATTGATAAAGCTAAAGGGCAATCTTTGGTCGATTGAGAGCAGTAAAGTAGTAGATTGTCATGTATTCTATCAAAAGGATGAAGAAAAGTTCGCCCCAAGTAGAAAAAAACTGCTAAATTGTTCTATAGATTTCATGAACACATTGGCTTCAATTTTAATGTAAAAGTTATATGAAGTTTGTTGGATACTGATTTGGTTAAACTTTTAACTCTTAAAATTGTAACATATTTTGCAACTAATTTTTGTCGCCCATTATGGTAGCTTTGGTAGGTTTCAAAATTAACGTTGAGAACAAGTTCCACCAGATATTACCAACAGATTGGTTGTTAACAGGTCTTTCATAGTCATCATAACAAAATGTTTGTTAGTGAATTTAGGAAGGGATAGGTTTCAAAAGGGGATGATTGGCAGAGCACAAACCAGATAAAAGGCTAACTTCTATGACAAAGCCACCCCAACAACTCCTTTTGGACATAGCTCAAGGGGGGAAAAAGGTATCCATGATTCCATGTTCACTTTTGTTTAATCATGTTAGGTTTATGCTAATACTATAAGATATGATTAGTGTTATAATTAAGTGGGTTCTGCCACCTGTTATGAATAGTACTTTGATCTTTTACAGCTTCTCTGATTATGTTTGTTGGTAAGCGATGCATCTGAGAATAAGGGGCAGCAAATAGCAATGCTTAGAAGTACCTAATCTCAGTTCCAAGAATAAAAAATGGAAAAATACACCTTGCACTCTCATATTCTTAAAAGAGTTTTACACTTTTGCATCTAAAACTACCAAAAACGTCTGCTAAATTAAATGAAGTTTTAGTCTTAAGTAAATGCAATCGTGAGACAAATTTGGCTTCATTTTAGTACTACCATTCTTCATGGACAAGAAAGCTTTTGCATCCCACCACAACCCCACCCCCAACCTGTCCAACTCCTTAAAGGTAGGATGTCTTTATCACCTTTGTTCCCAAAAACATGTTTCACCACATCCTGCAGAGACCTAGTAAAAGATGACTGGGTCGTGCGCTAAGCCAATAAATAACTTCCGAAGTAGGTGGACCATAGACTTTGTAGCAGCAACTCGTTTGGCGTTTTATTCTCATGAACCAAAGCCATCATTGAGAATGGTACTACAAGATAAAGAGAGCTACCATCTTAACTTAATAGGGAGCAATTTACTTTTCTAATTTGTTTCATTTTCAGGGACGGATAGGATTGCTAAACTAGAAACAACAAAACCTTCTAGTTCTAATCGAAAGTCCAAAAGTGGGTCGAAGTAGAAAAGTCTTAAAAGATTGGGAATGTTAGATACGTTGGCCTAATGTGGCTGCATGAGCACCCGAAATAATGTCTTGTGTGCTCAACAAGGCAATCCATGCCTTTGTCTTTAGACCAAAGTTTCATTTTCACTTACTCTCTACCTAAAACTCATTGTGTGAAGCTTAATTTGGTATTGAAGAAAAGCTGGACAGCAGATAAATGGAAACCGGCTATATAAGTCAAATGAGATTCAAGCAATTCAAATAAGTGAATGGGCATTGACCTATGAATGTCCTTTTGGGTAGTAGTAACATCAACCAAGACAAAAGGACAGCAAGAAGAAAAATAAACAAATCCTCAGGGACACCATGGTTTGTAAACATAATGCCAGAGGAATATCTTCTGCCACGTAGTTTGTGATAGAGGGCACAAAGTAATTAAAGAAAGTTATATTCCAACTAGCAAGTCATGTTTACGAAAACTAAAGTGAAAATATGACAAAGGAAAAGAAGCTACAAGAGGCCAAAAAAGTTGACACGGCTCAAATCAAATTAGCATATATTGTACAGACTCACTAAAACAAAATTGTTGAGCATTAAACAACATTAATCTATTACATACTATGCAGGAAAAATAGAGCCAACAAGCATCATGTACAAATTACATTCAATATGCTTGATTCCTGGCACAACACCAGTGCACATTGATCAGTGACTATTGTGACTGCAATAATAACCACATTTGTTGCATAAAACATGATAAAGCATCGGCTTCTAGGGATCATCATCATAATGTGCATCTGAGGCTGCTGATGATGATGGAAGAATTAAAATTGGCCTTCCATTATGTTCAATTCCTCTAAGCATGGATGCATGAGCTGGGTGATGGGCCGAAGTATTTCCCGTCAAGTTTAAATGCTCAAGACTACCTAAATAACAAGTATAATACAGTCAGGTGTCCAAATGTTCCCAGATTTTGAGTGGGGGATGAAAGCACTTTGTGTGTGCTAACAATAGAATGCTACTGTTACGTTCACACTATATGGAGGAGCACTTGCAAAACAAGATACATATTTATTCAATTTTTGTGTAACATGGCTTTCCAAATGGATGGTACAATTAGATTCGTGCAGCATATGATATTGTTTCGAGTATCTTGGTTCTATCAAATTGAAGAAATGATGGGACATTGTTTTCTGAACAAAAGAATATGCGTATAGTCTGTTTCTTCACATTGGCATGTTGTTTAATGATCTAAAGCTACAAGTGCAACAGTACAACAAAAATGGCAATAGCAGATGCAACTCAAATTGATCAATACTCTATCTTAGCTCGATGAATATAAGGTTGAGTAAGAAAATTTCTCTGAGCTGCCCTAGTGACTTATGTGGAGAACTAAGTAGATATAACATTGTTTGCATCTTTGTATACGTGGTTTACCTTAGCCACATGATTCACATATACAAAACAATACAAATTATAACATTTAATCTAATTTCATATAATGGCATTATCTAATAATGTTGATACTTATAGAATGAAACCATAATACCGATGCAAATTTTAAAATGACGAGTTGTCTAAAATAATTACCTTTTGCAACTTTCAGTGCAGAACAGATGATGGTTAAGGATTCTACAGGCATAAAATTATATGCTGCATTAACTTCAGTAAGTTCTGGAGCCACTGTCATGAGTTTTGACAAAAACTTGGCAGTTTCAATCCCGCCACGGTTTTTGCTGCAAGGAACCCATTAATAAATTAATTTCCATGAGCAACAACAGAACTTGAAGAAAGGCTACATAGGTATCAATTCAAACCTTATGTTGATTTTGACTAGCTTCAACTCCTCCGTCATACCTTCTTGTAGTTCCTTAAAACCAAATGACCCCAATTCAATACCTCCAATATTCAGAACTTGAATAGATGAGTGCAAGAATTTTCCCAAAGCTACTGCTACCTGGCTGGAAGACAGTAAAACAAGCAAAACATTTATGAAGAAGAAAAATCAGTGATAAAGCATAAGTTCTATTCTGGTGTCAACCAGAACAAACCTGCCAAGGAAATTATCCGCCAGAGATAGAGACTTCAGTGGTCCTTTAAAGGTTGAGAGGGCATTTAGAAGCTCGGTTACTGCATTGCAAGAAAGGTCACATTTCTCCAGATTCAAATCAGCCAAGGAAGAGCATCCTTCAGAAGCTTCAACAAAATAAGGGATTAAACTCCTGAAATTTCAAAGACAGCATGTGAGAATCTGAGAGTACCGTGCCCAAGAACACATGCAAAGAAATTCAGTTCACCTGATTCCTTCATCCTCAATGAAATTGTCACTTATATCTAGGACCTCCAAGTTAGGCATATGAACCAGGGCATATCTTAGACTGCCCGCATCATTTTTCTGTAGATTGTTACCCCTAAAATCAGAGAAGTAACATCAAAAACAATTTCGACATCCCTACAAACATTACCAGCATTTTTTGTGGCAGTTCATATTTTTTAAGAAATGGGCACAAACCCAGGGGTATAACTTGTGCTGTCTAATTTTTCAAGATGCTATAACCACCGAGTTGGTTGGGGGGATGATAATATTCAATAGAAGACAACTTTACTTTGATGGTGTGGTACCTCAGGTTGAGAACACGTAAAGATTGCAAGGACCTGCCAAAGGATGATGAGAAGGGGTCACTTGAGGATCTTTTGTTAAAATCAGAAAGCCATCCTGATATCTGCAAATGTCGGTGAAGCTTTCAGTTGGTTTACCTCAAAAGAATATGAAGGATATAAACGATCTGATACAAATGCATAACTCACATTGTTTTCTGAAAGATCAAGGACAGATATGCTGGAGGAAGTATTCAGAAGGGTATTGAAGGCCATATTTACAAAATTTCGGCCAAGTTGGCTGTCACATAATTTTAACGAACGCAAGGACCTGATAGCAAAATAACAGACATAATGAGTAAGAGCAGACACAATTGGAGTAACTTGGTTCATTAAATTCAACCAGATATTGAAGTATATAGAGTCATAGACAGCTTTAAAAGCTTAATGCTTATGCATATCAGACATTCTTACTTCCTCTTAACTGGCAGTCATGGATCATGCAAGTAATTAACAATTTTTTTCATAATTCTTTGCAATGTACAATATGACCTCTGTAGTGTTGGTCAAAGTAAGATTTTTTTATTTTTATTTTTAAAACTAAAGAAGAAAAGGCAATAAATACAAAATATCTACAAAAATGCTGTGTAGTGTGCACTTGACATAGCCTAGGCCATGACAGCTTGAAAAAAAATTAGAACCCAAGCACTCTGAGAAACAAAGAACAAAATCCAAGTATTTCTGCAGATTTTAAGTCTTGAAATATCAGTAAATTGTACTCATGGGGTCAGGCTGCAGCATTGAGTTACAAACTTCAAGACTCTGGAGGAGCTTATAAGTACATTAGACTCCCTAGGCACTGAAGCTGAAAAATAAACAAACCATTTTAATAGAACAGATGTACCTTCCTGATGATAAAAATGATTCAAGCCCCATAGGTAATCGAACTTGGTTGCTCTCAAGAAAGCTTGATATGATTGAGAAGTTCTGTATTCCATGGGTCTGGATACCCTTCATTATTAGAGAATTACAGATTGCATTGAAGAAATCTGAAGAAAGCTTGCAGTGAATGAACTCAATAGATGTTAATGTTTCACTGTTCTGGTTCAGAAGTCTGCAAATCCCATCAAACTGCAAAGGCATGTGTGGCAAATTAGCACATTAGCAGTTGGAAGGAAGCATTTAGAATTTCAAAAAAGCTAAAATCTTCAATAATAGTAACGAAATTTAAAACATTAGCCGGTAAGGTGCTTGAACATGAGCACTATATGAATGAGTCCTGCCTTGGAAGGTTCCCCGACATTAAAAAAAAAAATGTATATACATATGAAGATGAAACTTTCTTTCATTACATGGTGTGTTGTGAATGTATTTTGTTAAATGAGTGTGGTAACACTTCTAGGATTTTAAGCATGCCTTTCTGACCAATAAACATCTCATCAGCCCCAACGAGTTCATGGAAAAAGGGCAGATTTGGATCTTCATGTCCACCAAGAATCTCACATGCCACTTGACCAACTTACACCACTTTCTTGAGAAATTTTGGTGACGATTCATTTTCTTTTCTTGTAAACTATCAAGAAAAAAAAAAAACGATTCATTTTCTTGTAGATTCCATTTAGATGATCCTAAGACAATGATTTTTTCCCTCGTGTCATTGAGTACAGACTGAGATGATATTTGCCTTGAATTGGCATCCCGTAGCACCATTAGCCAGTCTTCATAGCTTATATGCTGTCCGAAACAATAACTTCCCTTTTTTATTTCTACTTGAGATGTCCAGGTTATAGGGTGATGATGTGTGCCTTCCATGTTATGAAAACAAGTTAGATTGACCATAGGTCCACCTGGTTTCTTATCAGGCTTTTAGACAATCTTTCACATTAAATGCAAAAGAGTATAATTATGCATGCATTTTGATAGAAGGGCTTATTTAAAGTGATGAATCCCTCACTAAGATGATGCTCCAACTATGCATTGGCAAATTTTTCTTTTGTATGCATGTGTAGAGAGAGAGAGAGAGAGAGAGAGAGAGAGAGAAGAGATCAGATAGAGTAAAAACAAAAAAAATAAAAAAATACAAATAAAAATAAAACTACCCTATCTCTACTCAATTACCAAGGATCATGAATGAACCAATGTTCCTTGGACCACTATAATTGTCATGAACAAATGGAATTAAAGTTGCAACCTTGTTATCTTTGTCTTCAGTTATTCTTGTTTCAATTTGTTCTTTTGTAGTGTGTAAATACTTTCATCCTTTTAGCAATGAAGTTATTACTCTCACACTTCACATCTATAGTTAGAGGTGCATAAGCGTTCTCTAAACTTAAGAACACAGGAAAAAGAAATGATCTTACATGCTCTTTGGATCTAATCCACCTGAGCACCAAGCTCTTTAACTTGCAATTTCTCAATAAATGCTGCAACAAAATAATGTTAGAGGTATCTAAAATAAAAAAATGCCAACAAATATCAAGTATGTATACAGATACATATGTGCACATGCACATAAACTGGCATATGCACATGTGCTGCATGCATGAGGTCAAACAGCCCTGATTCTTTACGCCAGCAGAAAAATGTGTAAGACAGTTCATAGCCCTCAGCTACTCTTTTTTTTTTTTTTTGCTTCCAAATAATTTACTCAAGGAAATGTAGCACTCAAAACCCTATTACATCAGTCATATACAGAAAGGTTGAGGTACAATCTTAAATACTGGTTTATACGATGGAGGTAAAGGAACCTCCAATGGTGACAGCAACAATGGACAACAACAATATAGCCGTTGAGGAGATTCGGGATTTGAATGCAGGAGATGATGGGGAGGAAATTATGGGTTTGTCATTGGTGCCTAGTGAGGAGGAATGTTTAGGGTCAGGTGTGCAGTTGGGAGCTATGTCTGGCGAAAATGTTGTTCCCCTTGTATCTCTTCCTCTGATAAACAATATAGCGGATTCATCATCGGATTGGGTTTTGCATAAGATTAATGAAATTCAGCAGCGTGTGGGGATTTCATATGAAGGATGTGACGACCAATTTACAGCACTACACACTGACATTGAAGTGGGCCACTCGCTTGAAACCAAATCAAAATTTAAGAAAAACAGGGAGTTAAAGCGTCTTTAACTATAACACTAAGGGAAGTAACTATAACACTAAGGGAAGTAGTTCAAGTCGAGGGAAGACTAAAGGGAGGGCATTATGAAGCCATCCTCATAGAGGGAGTTTCGGGTGAAGTAGTAGTCTTAAGGGAAACAAGGGGTGGGGGTTGGGGAGATGTGTTTTGTTTCCATTCGAGCTTGGTGTATTTTGGATAGATTTCTAATTTTCACAGGCTTATTGGTCATTAGGGGCTCTCTAGTATGGGCTCAGTGTTTTTTGTATACACCAAGTACACTAGTTATTGGTCATTAGGGGCTCTCTACTTGGTTACAGGATAGATTTCTAGTTTTTATCCCTCCTGAGTCCTGAGCAGGAGGTTAAAAGGCTCCCCAGAGACCCCCAATCTGGGGGAGGAAGGCATCGAAAGGAGACCCTACAAGTGGGTTGCTCTTGGCTGATCTCTGATCCTTGCAAACAAGGCACCGCGGTGAAGGTGACAAATTTGCTGGTGGAGACGTCTTTTACCTCGGGGATTAGTCGAGAACCAGAGCCTTATCTAGGGTAGTGAAAGTTCTCGGATACACGTCATCGAAAAAAAATATAATAATATTTTTACTTATAAAAAAAATACTGGTTTATATGAACAGTGAAACTTTTTTGTGGGAATTGGATTGTCATGTGTCATGCCTCATATGCTGGTGGTTTTTCTAGCAAGCTGGAGACGCCTCCAAGGTAATCCACAAGTGGCAGAAATCTAGAAAATGGCTCCTATATGTTTTTTTTTTTTATAGGTAAAAAGAGATTTTATTAATCCACGATTCCACGTAATTAGGCAAAGCCAGAGTACACAGGAAAATGGCTCCTATATGTTTGTGTTGGTGCATTTGGCAGAAGAGAAATGATAGAAGCTTCAAGGATCATGAGAGGACAATGGATGATCTTAAAGTTCTCTTTTTTAAAACGTTGTTCTTATGGGCAGGGGTCATTGATTTTAATAGACTGTCCATGATTTTCTACTTCCGGCTGTAAACACTAGTTAAGTACTTCCCATATATACTTCCCATGTAAGTGGGCTATGCCTTCTCTTCTTATGAATAAAACTTCTTGATTACCTATCATAAAAGATTAATATGTCTGTCACATTTTCTTTCCCATTTCTTTCCTACTTCTTGTGCCAGCAGTTGTACTAGTAAGACAGTTCATAACCCTCCTTGCAGAAAAACATGTTAATTTGTTTTTTCAAGTAACAAATTGGCATTGGGTTGAGGTGTGGGGGGAGGGGGAAATAATGAAGTAAAAAGTGCTACTTATTTTTTCTTTTTTCTCTCTTTTAAAATAATTTATTCAAGAAAATGTAGCACCCAAAACCCTATTACATTAGTCATATACAGAAAGGTTGCAGCGCAATCTTTTTTTTTTTGGCACAATCTTAAATACTAGTTTATAGGAAATGTGATCATTGTTGTAAGATTAATATAAGATATCTGTCCACATTTTCTTTCATAATTCTTAAAGGCACATTTGTTGAACGACTTAAAGCCTGTAATGAAATAACTAGTGTACTCATTTTCACTTATGCAAGAAAATAAAAAAAACTATTTCATTTGTTTGTTTGCTTTATTCTTCATGGGAATAGTTATTCCTCGAGATGAGAAATATCTATTCCTTTCCCTTTGGTAATAGCACATAAATTAACATTAAAATTATAAATTATAAAACTAAAACCGAAAATTTCTAAAAAGAATAATAAAAAAAGGGCAGGCAGAGCCTAGTGTCACCCTCGGTGCAGCCACCACATGAGGGAGTGGAGGAGCATAACAGGTGGGGAGGGAAGAGCTCCACACTCTTCATTTGGGGCTGGCAACCTTGTCCTTGGGTCAAACTAATGAATAGGAATTATTATTCAGGGTTCTTTTCAAGTATTACAACCAAACAAATGATGGGAATAACTATTTTTAACTTCAATGTTTACTTGCCAAAGGCCTGTGGCCTGATTGGCATAACCTCCAGCTTCCAAAATAAAGGTCTGGAGTTTGAAACCCCCCCTCCCCCAAATGTATCAAAAAATTAAAAAAATTCAATGTTTACTTATTAAAAAAAAAAAAAACTCTTTCATTCCAACTTCTTCCATTCCTAGTAATATTTGTTCCTTTTCCTAGGGAAATAGTCATCAGTGAATTGAATGTGCGATAAATGTATCAAAAACACACATATTAAAGAATATGAAACATGAACATAGAGGAAAACGACTCTTGATGAGATACAAGAGCTGCCAACTTAACAGTATAATAACTATGCTATAGACATGAAGAAAGGTTGATCATTAACAAGACAAAAATGCTAAAACTCCTTGTCTTGTAGAACATCGCTCCAAAGGTCAACCATTCTATTGATCCCAACTCACCTTTGTTGTACAATTTCAAGAAAACGAGACATGGAAATACACATATGATTGGTACAATCAGAGATGACATGCACTGCAATAAATTACCTAAAGTTGATACCCAATAAGTAGGCATGTTCATACGGGCCGGATTTTTTTCCGGCCCGGTCCGGAACCCGGATAACCGGATTCCGGTTATGGATTTCGGCCCGGATCAAATCCGAATTATAATACCCGGACCTATACGGTCCGGTTGCGGGTAAGGAAACCGGGTTCCGGATTTACAATCCGGTACCCGGGTTTATATACGTTGAAAACAAATACACCCTTAGAAAGGGTTCGTCTTCTAATTGAGCTAGGGTTTCTGCCGTCTCTCTCTCTCTCTCTCTCTCTCTCTCTCTCTCTCTCTCTCTCTCTCTCTCTCTCTCTCTTCTTCGATCTGTGATAGCACTCTCTGCTCATTATTCTCCTTCCGAAAAAACCCTACATGATTCCACAGTCCGTAGTGCGTAGAAGACGACGAGGTAGCTCTCTTCAAATGGGTTCCTCATGCCGGCAGAGTCCTAACAGAGACCCATAGCACTCTCTGTGCTCAGGCCTCTCTTTCACGCGAAATCGCCTCATCCTCGTGACCCAAGATTTGTTCTCTGCGATTTTGGTCCCTTTTATTCCGATTTGGGTTTGTTTTATTACAATAAGAAAATGCTATTTGCTGATGTTTCTTCTCACCCTCTCTATCTCGCGTCGTCAGATACCTTGGAATGACGATGATGAAATGCTACGGCTTGTGTAGCTTTTGTTCAGGTAAGGTTTGTGCTGCGACATTTTGTGCTAGATCTGGGTTTTTTTTTTTTTTTTTTTTTTGTTATTTCGTTAAACATGGGTATAAAGTATATGCTGTTAGTTTGATAGATCTTAGGAAACGTGAAGAAAAATCCAGAGTCCTTGATGTTGATTATAGTGATGAAGAATTTTGAGTTGTTGTTGAGGTTGTTGCTGAGTTTCCAGGACGAGGTTTATCTTCAATAGGTATGTACTTAGGTATCACTTTTTGTGAGGCCAGAAATCATAGGAATTTACTGCCTTTGAATAGAATTACACTTTGCTCCTAGGGTTTTGAGTGAGATCATGATCATCAGAGTTCAATCAAAGATTCAGATTTCATCTCTCTTTAATTTAATAATGATATGGATTTGGAAAGTGCACCATTATTAATGTTAGAACAAGTGGATGGATCATATATGGCCAAACATTGAGTCAAGTGTGTGGTCCATGCATATGCATGGGTGGCTGTTTAGATTTCCAAACAAATAATCATTTCATAGAAAAAATTCTCAAATGATTCTACACATTTTAGAAAATGCTAAGATAGATGAGTCATGGCAATTTAGAAATGTCGTCTTCACTGATCTGTTAGAGGAGGTTCCAAAAATGGGACAGCTTGATTTGACAGACTAATATGGAAATGCCAAACCTATCATGGTTGCCTAATTGTAGCATTTGACAGGATATTTCCGAATCAGAGTCATTTTCATCCTAGGTTGGCTAAGAACTAAGATCCAGACATGCTTAGCTTAAATACTACTTCAGGATTGGTTTTCCTATGTATCTAATATCTAACACAGGCCTCTAAGTTATAGCTCATCATCATATCACCTAATATTCACGCCTAACTTAAAATGTTCAGGATTTTTTTATGCATGTTTGATCTATTTAATTCCTTTTTTCCACCCCATTTTCGACTTGGGTTAATGACTAAAGAGGTATTATTTGAGAATAAGGTTTTTATTAAAGCAATGATCTGCCCCCAAGTTGTTTAACATTAGGCTAAAGTACTGTTTAGCTAATATTACATGGACTGCTTTTGACATTGGAATCACCTTTTGCTTTCATACTTGCAAGATAGATGCTCTATGTTGCCACTGATTTATTGATACATGTTGCTTGTTTTGCTGTAGAAATACATGGAGGATTCTGCCTTCCAAGGTAAATGTTTTGTACTTTTTAGGCCTGATATGGAAAGTGAGCAGATTACTATGTATTTGCTGGTTGATGCTTTTTTAAAGTCAGAGCCTTTTCCCTTTTAATATATTCATTTGATTAGTATATTCTTTTTAGCTTCTGGCTTGTATATTTTTTGCCATCTTCTTCTGTGTGTTCCTTAGATTTGATCTTTTCTATTGACCTTTTCTTTTCTTCAAACATTGGCCTTTAAGTTATTGATGTGACCACTTATTTTACTTCCATCAGCAGTTTTTTGTGTTTGGAAGGAAACTTAGCAAATATAGCTAGGAAATAATATTTTTATAACTATTTGGGCTTGCTGAAAACCAATACCTATTGACCCCCCGTTTCCCTTCAAGATGATGGTACTGAATTCTATTCAAGATGATGGCTAGTTGGGAAGGTGCTGCAGGTTGTGGAGCACTGGAGGCAATAAAGCTGAGTGGAGGATGATTCCTTTGTGTTTGTTTTGGTGTTTATGGCTTGAGAGAAATGGGAGGTGCTTCCAAGATATCCGCACATTTTTGTCGATTATATCTCAATGGCATCATTTTTATAGACTTCATATCTCATAAAAATATCTTGTAATTTTATATTTTGTAATGTAATGTAATATGTAGTGGATTGCATGCATTTTAGTTTTTCATTTTTATATATTTTATTAATCTGGACAATGTTATACTTTTTAACATTACCTCTTAGAAAAATTTTCACAAAATATAAGCATTAAAAAAAAAAAAAAAAAAAGGTATGATTTTCAACATTATTTAAAAAGTTTCTATAATAAATATAGGTTTTTATATAAAAAGAATTATGCTTTTTAACAATGATTTAAGATCTTTAATATAATATAGGTTTTTATTAAAAAAAATTATACTTTTAAAGCCCAAATACAGCAAAAAAAAAAAAAAAGAGCGGTTTCAATCCGGAACGCGGAATCCGGGTTTTACAAAACCTGGGTTCATCCGGGTTCCGGCCCGGATCTGACCCGGGCCAACCCGATTTCGGCCCGGATTTCAAATCTGGGTTCCGGGTTGGGTATACCCGGATTTCCGGGTCGGAACCCGGATGAACAACCCTACCAATAAGTGTGTGTAATTTAATAAGTCACCTAATCATTGGTCAATATTCATAGTCCTTGAGGATCATTTTACTTAGCTACAGAAGTGATCCAAAACATGCATTTAATCCAACACCAATTGAAACAGAAATGCCACATTCAGATTTAGAGACTAAAGACCACCTCAAAAAGTTGCTGGCAATATCTCCTACTCATCATAACTTACACAAGTTTCTGCTGTGCAGAGTACACTTTGAAGTCGTATGCATCTGCACAAAGAAAAATAATTATGTAACAACCTAAACCATCCATACAACTCAAAATTTTTTAAATATAATAGACATGCTAGGAAAATTATTATAGCCAACATGATCTTTTGTTTTCAGTAAGAAATTTCATTAGAAAGTGGTACCTAATGTAACCAACTGTACCAAAAAAAAGGCCAGCCTGAAAGTTGCAAAAAAGTTCAGCTGATCTATAAAAACCCAAAAAAAAAGGGGGAACATAATGCAGCCAAAAGCAAGATCCACTCATGCAGCGATCTAAGAAATAAAGATTCGAGTTAAGACAAACAAAAATAATATCATTATCACCTTGCATTACCCCATTTGCAATAAATATTGAGTCCATTGATCCACAGAGTGCGAGATGGTTGGAAAGACCCTTTGAAGAAGATGAGATTTACAAGGTTATTAGTGGTATGGCTAAAGATAAACCAAAGGGTCCCAACGGTTTCTCAATGGGATTTTTCCAAGGGTGTTGGGAGATTGTGAAAAGTGACGTTATGCAGGTTTTTCTTGAGTTTCATTCCTTCAAAAAGTTTGAGAAATGCCTCCATGCGACATTCATTGCTCTCGTACTGAAGAAGCAGGGGGCTATGGAAGTGGAGGATTTCTGCCCTATAAGCCTAGTGAGCGGGGTATACAAGATCATTTCCAAGGTTCTTACTGAGCGTTTAAGCTCAGTGATGGAGCAAATTATTTCTAAGCCTCCAAATGCTTTTGTTTGGGGGAGAAAAATACTTGATTAAGTTCTTATTGTCAATGAGTGCTTGGATCATAGGCTAGAGGAGGGCGTACCAGGTATCCTTTGTAAGCTTGATATGGAAAAAACATACGACCATGTGAACTAGGATTTTCTCTTTTATTTGTTGGGGAGGTGCAGCTTTGGTGATTGGTGGATGTCTTGGATCTGTCATTGTGTTACTACTGCTCGGTTCTCAGTGCTAGTTAATGGCACCCCTACTAGCTTTTTCAACAATTCTCGTGGATTGCGGCAAGGGGATCCTTTGTCTCCTTTCCTCTTCATTATTGTTATGGAGGCACTTGGTTGGATATTGAAGGCAGCTGTCGATGGAGGTTTCCTAGCTGGTTTCTCGGTGGGTAATGATACTAATGGTTCTATCATAATCTCACATCTATTATTTGCAGATGATACGCTTCTCTTTTGTGATGTGGATGTTAGCCATATTCAAGCTCTACATGCACTTTTGTTAAGCCTTGAAGTCGTATTAGGGCTTAAGGTGAACCTTGACAAGTCAAAGATGGTGGCGGTGGGAGCGGTGCCAAGAATCAATAGGCTGGCAAATCTCTTGGGATGTAAAGTGTCTTCTCTGCCCATGAAATACTTGGGCCTCCCGTTAGGGGCAACTTTCAAAGCAAGAGCTGTTTGGGATGGAGTTATAGAAAAAGTGGAGAAAAGGTTGGCTGGCTGGAAACAGTTGTATCTTTCGAAAGGGGGCCGCATTACTCTTATCAAGAGCACTTTATCTAATATCCCGACCTACCTCCTTTCTCTTTTTCCACTAGCTGCAGGGGTAGCGACTAGAATTGAGAAATTATTCCGGGCTTTCTTGTGGGATGGCATGGGAGAGGAAACAAAATTCCATCTTGTAAAGTGGAATAAAGTTTGCTCTCCAATCTTGACCGAAGGATTGGGAGTGTGCAACTTGAGGACTTTCAACAAAGCGCTATTGGGTAAATGGTTGTGGAGACACCAATTGGATAGGGATTCATTGTGGAAGGAAGATATTGACCATAGACATGATAGTGGCTAGGGGGTTGGTGCTCTAATGTAGTGAGGGGGGGTATGGCGTGGGCTTGTGGAAATTTATTAGGAGGGGCTGGTTGTGTTTTGTAAATCATATCCGTTTTGTGGTTGGAGAGGGAACCAGAATCAGGTTTTGGTATGATGTTTGGTGCAGTGAGAATGCTCTTGTAAGTGCTTTTCCAGCTCTTTACAGCATTGCTATTAACAAGGAGGCTTTTGTGGCAGATCTTCATGCATTTTCTCATGGTCATCACCAGTGGAATGTCCTTTTAATAGGGCTAATCATGATTGGGAATTGCAAACAGTTTCAGAATTTTTCAGGTTGTTATACTCCACTGGGAGGCTAACAGCACAGGGGGATAGGATACAATGGAGGTCCAATGGCAGCAAAAAGTTCACTGTGAAGGCATAATACAAATTATTGGCATCTCAAGGTGTTGAAACTTTCCCGTGGAAGTGTATTTGGAAGTCTCGTGTGCCTTCCAAAGTGGCCTTCTTTGTATGGACTGCGGTGCTTGGGAACATTTTGACCACGTACAACTTGAGGAGGAGGGGGCTTATAGTCATGAATTGGTGCTATTTATGCAAAAATCATGGAGAGTCAGTGGATCACTTATTATTGCACTGTGAGGTGACAAGAATGTTGTGGAATGAGATTTTTAGAAGAACTGATGTTGCTTGGGTAATGCCTCCAAGGGTGGTTGATTTACTCGCTTGTTGGAAGGATATTCACGGCTGTTCTCAGGTTGCAGCAGCATGGAAGATGATACCGTTGTGTATCATGTGGTGCATTTGGTCAGAAAGGAACGCGCAGTGTTTTGATGATAGGGAGCGTACTCTGGTGGAACTTAAGAATTTTTTCTTACAAACATTAATGCTCTGGTTGTCAGCCATTGTGCTTAATGGGACTAATGTTCATGACTTCTTTTCTTTAACTTAGCACTATTAGAATGCACTTAGGCATTTCTTCTGTATACTTCCTGTGTACAAAGGCTTTGCCTATCTTCATTCACTTCAATAAAATTTATTTCTTACTTATCAAAAAATAAATAAATATTGATCATACAAAAATAATATAATAATCATGTAACAACCTAAACCATCCATACAACTCATAAAATTTTAAATATAATAGACATGCTAGGAAAATTATTATAGCCAATATAATCTATTTTTTTCAGTAAGAAATTTCATTAGAAAGAGGTACTTAATGTAAACCGGCTGTACAAAAAAAAGGGCCAGCCTAAAAGTTGCAAAAAAGTTCAGTTGATCTATAAAAACCCAAAAAAAAGAGAGAGGGGAGAAAAAAGGGGGGGGGGGGGGGGGGGGGGGGGGGGAGTTCCACTCATGCAGCGATCTAAGAAATAAAGATTCGAGTTAAAACAAACAAAAATAATGACATTATCGCCTTGCATTACCCCATTTGCAATAAATATTGATGATACAATGTACAGAGTGAAATCAAAGGTATATGTATGAAAACAATCAGGATAAGAAGACGCAATAAAAGCATAAATATCCACAAGGATGGAGAGCCGAATACATAAGTTATGATGCAACTATCTTCCAGCTAATAATGATTACAGAACATTGGCATAAGCTCTCATAATATAAAAACTAACGTTAAGAAATTACCTAGAGTAGCTCCCAAAGTGTTGGCAATGATAAGATAACTTCAAATAGTCAGAAGTTACAAGATTTGCTTTTCCATCAAAACCAATATATTTCAATGAAACGTCTACAAAGAACAAAGAATAAGGAAACAGATTGTTTATGAACATAGCAAGGTATCAGCAACTGCAAGTATATACCCACGAAATGGACATTTAATAAAGGATGAGACAAGTCTTGTTTTATTCTTTTCTCTATAACTAGAATCTTCATACCAGTTGCAAAAGGAAACATATAAAGAAGAAAATGTTAGTGATGTGTGTGTATTCACTGAAACTTGGTAATGAAATTCAAAAGCCCAATGGAATCAAGGGGGAGTTCTCAACTATTGAACCCTTGTTCCTCAAGCTCTCTGCAAGAGGCATGCAATATTAACGTGGCAAAATTTAGTTCCAGAAGAATACATAGATCACCATTCGTCAAATGCAATATGTTTCAGACATGCAAAAGAATATATGAGATAGAATGTTTCAAATGTGCTATACGTAGTTTCAGGATTATAATCATCAGTAAAAATGGCATAGATACAATTATTATTTATACATGAACAGAAGCAGGTGATGATGCCACTCCAGCGCAGGTGGAAACTTAAATCCAGTTTGTATTACAAGGTTCTACCATGATCTAAGGTGGAAGCCACCTTTCACCAAGAATATTCAAGTATAACTGAAAGAAAACGAAAGCATCATAGTTAGTACCTGGAATCTGTATGTCACCGATACATCCATAAAAAGCTGGAAGCAGAGCCATCTCAGCTGCTTCATCTAGGCAACTGTTCAACATCACAAAAGGGTTGCATCTTGAGCAGAAGCCATCAATGACCAACAATACAAACTAAAGTGTTTAAGTCACCAGATGGACATACTCTTGCAGATGAGTTTCCCAATACATCTGTTGCCAGTCAACTGGTGCAATCTGGTCAACAAGATCAGGCCAACGCAAATTGAACAAAGCCTTCCATGCTGCATTGAAATTCCAATACCTATGATAAGATAAAAAATTAAAATAGTTCCTTCTTATGACTTTTTCTTTCCCATGTATCCTCTCTCAATTGAATAAAGACTATAGAACATCATGTCATTGAAGAAAATATGACCCTATAAAATTCTTCCAAACCTTCCGCGTTTCCTTCCATTTCTAAAGCAATCATCAGTAAATTCATGGTCATTCCGGTCGTCAAATGGCCTGTTCAAACAAGAAATAAAATAACAATCTTAGAATAAAAAGAAAGGGCAAGCAAAAAGGCAACAAGTAGTTCCTACTTGTCATTCTATTGTTGTTAATAGGGTCCCCTTCAGGTCTGCAGTTCTTGTTACTATGTTGTTTAGATTCCAACAGTTCTTACTTATCAAATTAAAAAATTAGCTCCAGCAGTAGAAAAGTGAAATAACTATATTCGCATAAGTGCCTAGTATCCTACTAAGTGAAGTCTCATAAGTGTTGTCCTGAAAAGTCAGGATGCAATTCTTCCTTCTTTAGGTTGAAAAGGGTTCGAAACAGAAGGACTTCTCTCCTATAAAAGTTGTCTTTGTGGTATACTCCATGTATGTCTTAGGGCTCATTTGGAGAGTGAGATGAGATGAGAATTCTGTCAATAATAGTAAGAACCGTAAGATAGTTTGTGAATAGTAGTGAGATAATTTAAGTTAAGTATTTTTTGAGTTTTGGGAAAGGAGAGAGAAAAAGTTGAATAAAAAATATTATAAAGTTAAAATATTGTTAGAATATAGTTTTATAATATTATTTTTGTTTGGGAATTTGAAAAAATTAATTTTTTTTTTTATATTTTTCTTTGAAAGTTTAGGAAAGTTGTTATGATTAGTTTAAAAGTTTTGTATTTGAATTATGTTTGGGAAAGAGATAGGATAAGATGAGAATTTTGGGATGAGATCTGTTTCCAAACAAGTCCTTAAGGATTGAACGTTTGGGTGCAAACAATTTCTTGAGGCATTTGGATTGGGGGAATTTTTCCTTGAATTACCCAATGTGCACTTTCAAAAAGGTCCTTGCAGAGAGCTTGTATACCCCTAGGATTAGGAGACTTTGTTTCCAAACACTTAGTGACAATAAAGAAAAACTTAAAAAAAAAAATAAAAAATAGATCTTGAGAAAAAAAGAATGTTATCTTTTTTCTCTTAGGAAATCATGACGACATATCACCACAACCCAAATAAAAGAGTTGCACCTTTATCAGATCTCTCATTAATGTCTGAAGGCAATTATTCATAATAATCATGGTCTTAGATGTCCTACTAAACTCTTCAGGCGATGCATCATACAGTTTACAGTTACACATCCCCAAAGCTGGCAGAGGTGGGCTTTGATCCCAAGTCTCTACCACCGCTTCCAGAGACTTTAGCATCTGAGCTCACTCTCACCTCCATCATCAATTTAATTTAAAAATAAAAATAAAAATAAAAACTACACTAATGCAAAAAAATAAAAAATAAAAGAAAAAAATGTTGAACTCAACGGCAACTACAGAAACTCAAATGGATATCTTATATTAACAAGTTCTCGGTTAGAAGTCGGCGTACATTTCCGTCTGCAGCTTTTGCAATGTCAATGGGGGCAACCTCGAAACTAAGGTCTCGAACAAATCGTAGGGGAGCTCGTAGACAACCGTTACAAGATCATCATCCCCTACAACTCCAAAACCAAACAAATCAGTCATTTCGGAGATTACACTACCTTCCTACTACAAATTAAGCATTCAATTTAAAAAATACTTATATGCTTAACATAATATTAAAAACCATAATTCTTTAATTAACAAACGAAATTACCATGGATGAGTTCTTTCTTGATTGACTCCATGCATAAGGATATCAAAGATGGAACCTTTCTCATTCTTGAAGTATGAATTTATCACACCCTGCAAGAAAATAAATTTTAAGCTAAAATAAAATTGAGAAATATCTAAGCTGTATGGTGGTCTGCTCGCTTTAGCGCTTTGAAGAAGAACCCGGGGGATTGGGAGATACTAGAGACATTCGAGTCAAGAGACGAACCAACGGCGTCGTTCCTATTGTGATTGCAGTCCAATTATTTTTTGTTTTCTACTTCTATTATTTTTTGGCCGCCATATTTAATGTTTTTATTGCTTTGTTTCTAGCGCAAGATGGTCCCTCGAGGAATTAAAAAAGATCTTGCTACAGCCACGTACAAAAATCATATATGGCGGCCACCGAATAATCTGTTCTCTTATCTTTTTTTTATGCTTTTTTTCTACAATTTTTTATATCTTACAATATTTTTTAAAAAAAATTTACGATATTATTTAAAAACACTTTATTAATTATTAAATAAAAAAAATTGGTAGCCACCATGGCTTATTATTAGTATTTTCCTTTTAACAAGAATGGAGGAATCAATTCAATTTATTAATTGAATAGTTTGTAGAGTAATTTGTCTCCAGTTTCAACTTGGTTTCGAAATCATGTTTAAAAAAAAATGAAATAAAAATATGTTTGGTATGAAGTGACATCTATTTTATCACCTCTATTATAAAAGCAATTATTCGTCTATAAATGGTTATTTGTGTTTGATGGTTATATGACATGTTTACCATTGAGTTTTAGAGTTTTTCTACAGATCCACAACTGTAATAGTTGCACACACTGCACAGCATACATGGGGTGTTTTTATTTATTTTTATTGAAAACATGCGATCTTTTTAAAACATAGAGAGAGAGAGTATTTGCATTTGAATTCCTCTCACGAAACTCCTCCTCCTTTGCCTGCGATCATCTTCCTCCGCCCAGTGCCACTAGCGGCTCCATTTCTCTACCTAGTTACACCGAGCAACGCTGCTTCATCTGTATAGAGCTGCCACTTCCCGAGAAATCATTGGACAAAGCAAACAATGTATTTGGACCCCGAAGAAACCCCTCCCTCGCCAAGCAACCTGCCTCGCATCTAACCTTTGCCCAGCGCCACCTCGCAATGTCGTCCCTTTGTTCAATGCCACCCCACAAAGCTCAGCCATCTGCTCAGCGTCGCCCTTCCCCGCGAGCTCATTTAATGCAAACCAGCGACACTGTTTCATTGCTACTGTTGCTTATATGATGGTAACATTTTTTCGAACCCCAATAAACTTCCATATGGTTACTTTTATCTCTGCACTGGGAAATATGAGTTTTGGATTTTGTGAGATAGATATTACAGATTAGAGCATGAATAAAACACAATGTTGCATGGCTTTTGACCTCTGGTTTTGACCTCTGCTTTCATAAAGTGAATTCATACATTGTTTTTGCATATAGTTGATTATCTATATTGAGAATCACATGCCAAAAAAATTCTTTTAGTTGTTTTTCCCCCTTTGATAACTTTGTTTTGGTTCTTTTGGTTGACTATGATAACTTTGTGGTAATTGTTAGATGTGTCAAGTGTAAAACTTAAGCACTGGAAATATACAACTATTTCGAGGGGTTTAGCCTTCAATACTGAGCAAAATGATTGCAAATGAGTTGCAGCAAACAGAAGGAAATTAAGGAAAAAATAATCAAATCCAAGCAAGGTTAAAGACCAGTACTAAATATTTGCTGATAAACACCGGGTCTTCACTATCTTAATATTCTTTTTGGATGTGGATCTTGTTTGATATTTCTTAATGCTACTGAGACAAGTCAACCTGATTCAGCCAAGCCAAGGTTAACATTGGAATCTTGATGTTGATAGAAGGTATACATATTAGAACAAAAAGTGAGTAATTCATTAAGAAGAAGACAGGATATATAGCTATATCCACTTGTATTCAACTTCTTAACTTTTGCTTATCAGAAACCAAACACCCATTACCCATGTCTAGGATCCAACACAGAAAATAAACATTTTTGGATAGGATGACTCTACTAAAAAGCATCATTCACAACAGTGAGCACCAATGTTCCTTTTTACGATGTCGTTGGAATGGCATTGGGTTGATCTATCTGTCAGCACCTTCAAGCATATTACTCAAATACAGTTAATCAATTAAGATCAATAATGCACTTTGATTCTTTGATGAGGTGATTGACTCACTAAAAAATGAGTAGCACAAAAGCTATCCCAAGTGCATGAGGATGTCGTGTAATAATTAGGAATAAAATTCCTAAATCGTCTCTTCGGAAAAAGTTGTTTAAATCTAAACTCGTATAAAATTGTGAAAAGTTTCACAAATAAAAGTTATGGTATGTAAATTGAATGAAATAGTGCAATGGAAATAAAAAATGCACTAGTAATAGACTAGATTCATACTTTTAAATTTTTGAGTGTCAAAATGAAATGTAAAAGACTAACAAATTGAAATTAACAATCAAATAATCAACTAAACTGAACAATCTTAATTAATTTGAAAATTAAACAATAAAATTGAAATTATTAAGTCCTAATTAAACTTTAATCAATCTAATATGCAATGAAACTAAAAGATTAATAAAATTAAGTTAAGAATTAAACTAGATTAGAAAGTAATTGACAAAATACGAACTGAAAATTGAAAAGCCCCCAAAATCAAGATTCTAGAGTTTATCCTTGTATTCAAATCACAAATTCTCAAAATTAATTCATAGCAATTTTGGCAATAATTGCCTTCAGTCTTTTTGGGTTCTTGTTTTCTTGAATAGTGTATTTTGGGTTGGAATGAGTACAACACAAAGGTCGGAAAAGCATGAATGCATTTTTCGACGGGTATGTGCATTCTAGTACGACGTTAAATGAATTTGTCGATCAATTCGATAATGCTCTTAGAAAGAAATTGGAGGTCAAGACAACAGTTGATTTCAATTCTAGCAACTAAACTATCCCCTGAGTCTCCCCTTTCAACATTAAGAAGCGGTTTCAAAAAGTATATACAAATGCAAAGTTTAAGGAGGTCCAAAGACAGTTGATGGGCCTAATGTGTTATAATTGTTAGTTGGTAAGCACACATGGTTACATTCTAACATTCGATGTGCAAGATTAAATATCTTTTGTTAAGTAGACGAAAACAGTCCACTACTCAATTTACTATAATAAAGATGAGTGTGAGGTAAAATGCACTTGTGAATTGTTTTGAGATAATGGAAATTTTATGCAGGCATGCACTTAGAATTTGTCACTTGAAGAAAATTAATGTGCTGTCTGATATATATTTCTTGGATCGCTGGAGAAAGAACTAAAAGAGGCATTACACATTAATCAGAAGTAGTTATGATGACGTGTGGAGCAGATCAAACACACAGAATTATGAACTTCTCATTAAAGGATGTTCGAAATTAGCATCCAAAATTTTCTCAAATAATGACAGAGTCCATACATTCCTGTGCTATGTTGATCAGTTTGATAAAACATGTGAAAGTTTGACACATGAGTCGACATTCCAATCAACGAAGGCCAACCCAAAGGTGTCTTGGATAAGGGTAAGAAGTTATTAAGCTCCAATGTCATCCAAGATAAATGGAGACCCCCAAATAAGAGGAAGGTTCCACACGTGGAGAAAATGACAACAAAAAAGAAAGAAACAAGTAATAATTCTCAAAACTTGCATTATTAATAATTAGTATTCTGATTCTAATACCACACGTTGGATGGCAGTATTCTGAAAAAGGAAGGTTCCACATATTGTGTTTCATGTATCAAAACTTGAAAGATGAAACATAATTGGATGACAGTCCAGGATCTTAACACCACCAAGTTGATGATGGGGTTGGTGTTAGAACATAACACAACATAATTAAACATGCGATGGAACCATGAAATGAGGTTAATTGTAGCTTTTTCAATATTTGTTTTTTATTAAAGCAAGAAGGTATTACTTAATTCCTATATAGAAAATAGTCCATCATTTATTTTCTACTGTGCTTATGAATATACAGTCTCGAGATAGATATTTTCACAATTCTTTTTGAAATTGGTTTTACGAAATTTAGTTAACTATTTTTTTTATTAGTTCATCCATGTCTTTTTGGATTATGGGGCTAAAAATTTCTCTATTTTGCTTATTTTCAGGTTTGATTTGTCAGGAAAGTGTAACAATGAAACAATGAGGGAGGAAGTAGAAGAGATATGCAGGGCTCAAGTAATGATTATTTCTATTATTTTGTTCATTGACATCTTGCTTTGAACATTTGACAATGTTTATATAATCTTGATGGCTTTTCTTAGTGTGCAGGTTGTTACAAAACTACATGCTTAACTAAATATATGTAACAGCCCGCTAAAAATTCAATTGTGAAATTTCTATTAACTTTAGGAACCTCGTGAAAACCCCATAAGTTTTCACGAATCCATTAATCGTATAGGTTTTTGTCTAACTACATAATTAGTGTTATTATTTACTATGGTATCAGAAGTGTGTTTTTGATTATTGGAGATAGTTAGAAGTGTCAAAATGTATTATGGTTTGTGCCATTAGACTCGGAGGGTTATTTAAAGTCTTATGGCGCAATAATATTTTTTCATATTTTCGGACAAAACGTCTGTTCAAAACTGTAGATATTATTGGATAAAAAGAAATATTTTGAGGTAATTTTCATGAATATTATTGGATAAAAATATTTTGAGTTGATTTTTATAGATATTATTAGATAAAAATATCTTAAGTTGATTTTTTGTAGATACTATTGGATAGAATATTATGAGATAATCTTTTATAGATATTTTGGATAGGAGAAAACTACACTCAACTCTCAACTCCAGTCTCATCTCTTCCATATCTCATTCATAAGTATCTCTAGCCACCTCTCTCCACGAAATTATCTTCATTTACACTTTCTATTGAAAGAATATCAAACACTCTCTCTTAGACAGCTTTTAGGAGGTCTTTTGCACACACATTTCGAAGCTTTTGTAAGTGTTTTATCATAAAGTCTCATCATATAAGTTGTTTCTTTTTTAGTCTAATTTACATGGATATCTTATTTGTCTCATTTGAAAATCATTTGGTCAGTCAAATATTATGTAAACTATAGAAAGGTCATTTTAGGAGATAAACTGGAGAATATGTTATAGTTTGGAGTTTTTGACCAAGCTAATGGATAGATATTGGTCCGAAATTTTTATGGAGTATTTTTAACATGTATATGTGACTATTGGTTGAGGATTTTTGCATGATTAAAGGTTTTGATGAAAGATTTTCTTAGATTTAGAAACTTAGAAACTGGAAGAAGAAAAACAGTTTCTGTTTTGAGAAAGTTTAACTCTTTGATGGTCTAAACCTATTCTAATGACTTTAATAATTTTATTGGAGGATCCTAAGTATCTTATATACATGTTATATTATTATTTTGAAGATATTTGATGTTAGTTTCAAAGATATGAAATTTTATGCAAAGAGATATTCAAATAAGCCAAAGTGTAGATATTCTTGGCTAAATTTATATTTTGGTTAATTTCTAACCATGTGATCTTGAATTAGAAGCTTATATATGTTTTAGGACATCTTTTTAAACCATGTAATGGTTTGGTTTGAAGATCATATATTTATAAGACATAGATCAAGAGATTTATCAAAACTAGTTGAGGAAAAAGTTTCTATTTTTGGACTAAGTGTAAAACCAAAAACTCCAAATGTTATTTTGTGATTTTGGTGACTTTAGTTTGATGATTTAAAGCATGGTTGATGTTAGGATGATATTATGAATATGTTAGAAGTAAGATTTGATTTTTGAAATTCTTGGAGATGTTTTGATTTAAGGTCAAAACTTGTGATTCAAGTGCTTGGATCTTTTTACAAAAAAGTTTGATGTTAATTATTAGATTTTTCTAAATGGATGTTTTAAGTATGGTTTTGAACTTAGGATTGGAAGATGTTTGTTGCAAAATTTTGGTTTAAGCATGAGTTTTGAAGTTGAAAGGAATTGCAACAAAAATCAAGGGAAATGGCCTATGGATGTTTCGGCCATAGTGTGTTCTTCATAGTTGTGTTTTGTTTTAAATTTTTCTGAATTGATATTTAAGTTTAGGACAAAATTTACATGAAGAATGTAAATTTTGGAAACTTTTGGAATTAATATGCAAAATCCTTAAGTTATGGGTAAAACGGTCATTTTCCCACATGTAGAGAGTAAAATGAAAATTTTACTCTTTAAGTTAGTATTTTCCATATTTCAAATTATTAGTGATTTAGTTCTAACTTTTAGAATCACTAATTACAGTTCCTCGTGGTCGCACTTGAAGTTTTATAAAAAACGCGGAAATCGAGGTAAGTTAGCTTTTAACTTACTAGCAGTCTACTGTGTATGTGTGCTAAGTAAAGGAACTACAGTGTATGTATGTGTGTTATCATATATGTCATGCCATGCCAAGTTATTACGTAATTGTCTATTATACAGAATTTATTCTGTCATCAATTTTTATCTGTTATATAATATATTCTGTCATGTATTACTATACATTACAAGTATGTCATGTTAAATATGTTGTCTGTTATATGTTATGCCATATTACGAAATATTTCTATCTCAAGTTGGTCATGTATTTCAAGTTATGTTCAAGTCACGTTATGTTACGTCAGGGCTTCAGTCCTTTTGTATTCTAGTCACGTTTCATCTTGAATACATTCAGTTTGTGTAGAATACATGGGGCCACAACAACTGTGGAGTATGTATTTAACTGCAATTGTGATGCGTAAAATACATGGGGCTACAACAACTGTGGAGTATGTATTTACACGTAGAATACATGGGGCCACAACAACTATGGAGTATGTATTTTTCATGTTAAGTCAAGTTTGTGTAGAATACATGGGGTCACAACACCTGTGGAGTATGTATTTACACGTAGAATACATGGGGCCACAACAACTGTGGAGTATGTATTTTTCATGTTAAGTCAAGTTTCAGATCAAGTTCATGTCAAGTCAAGTTCAGTTCATGTTTCAATTTAAGTTATGTCAATTATGCTATGTTGTACGCCAAGTTATGCTTTAATTACTTATGAATTTGATTATGCATTTATGCTTTTACTGTCATGCATGCATCATTAGCTTGTGTGGAAGTTTTTTTGTTAACTTACTGAGATTTGTAATCAAATCTCACTTTGGTAGTCCCAACTACCATTCCCCTCGAATGGTAAATCTTGTTACAGGACTTGAAGGAGAATCAGGAGCTGATCAACTAGACACAGTTGACTAAGCGACGGTGCGACGTCAATGTTAATATAGTAGTTAACGTAAATTACTACTTGTACAATGGAGTTGCATCTTTAGTACTTTTTGGATCATAACCATTTTGGACTAGTGTTGTGATCTATTCAATGGGTCTTTATGTATGAAGTATGTTTTAAACATTTGGGATATTTTCAATTTGGTGCATAGTATTGATAAAGAAAAAAATTATCCGCTGCGAATATTGCATAATGTTATATGCATGTTAGGAACATTGCATCTTATATGTCATGAACGGGGGCAGGTAACCTTGTGTTGCATGTCT
Source organism: Carya illinoinensis (assembly GCF_018687715.1). Classification (NCBI taxonomy): domain Eukaryota; kingdom Viridiplantae; phylum Streptophyta; class Magnoliopsida; order Fagales; family Juglandaceae; genus Carya; species Carya illinoinensis. The sequence goes on from NC_056755.1 coordinate 13,988,675, forward strand.
CGACGCTTCAAATGTCCGTCCGATCTCAAATGAAATTTGGGGGCGTCACAATATATATATATATATATATATATTTATTGTCGTGTATATAGGTTGAGAAGCACCAGCTAGCTAGTTTTTATTACTTTGCTCATCACATGTGAAGACTATGAGTTTTTTTGGTCTGACAAGAGATTTGGGCTAGTATAGAGGTGTCAACAAACCATAAGGTTCGGCCAGATTTTATGTCACTTTACCTTTGAAACATCTTTTGTCCCATTAGGGATCAATGACCACTGTTATAAAGGTAATCATTTGCTTATATGATTGTACTTAAATGTAGAGTTTTATTGTTTTGCTCATAACCTATTCTTGTATAGTATTATAAGTTGGGTGAAGGCTTTTTAATGCAACTTCTCATTTTTGTTTCCTTAGTAATGTGCTTATTGGTGCTCTGTGATAATTATAGTTTATTAAGAAAATCAATATTTCTTACATCTTAATTTGCTCTTAATAGAGGTTGGGGACCAGTTTTGGTGGTGTTTATTGCCGTATGCATTGAGATATGCAGCAAGTTTGAAAGTGAAAAGGATATTTCTATTAATTTGATATAGTGATTACTATTTTATCTTTTCTTCTTTTCTCAAGTTTGGATACCATCGTGGGGAAGAAGATTCTTTAATGTTTCAAAGAAATCTAGTAATTAAAATATTTAAATCTTCTATTATCCATATAAATCATAACCGAATACTTTGTTGCTGATTTTGTGCCTACAGTTGTATTTGGGAGCATATTACTCAAGTCAAAGCACTCAAAAGTTTCTCTTGCTGTTATTTTGGATTAAACACTATGGTGCTGTGTTGACAGAGGCTGCATTGAAGATGTTAATCTTTTTGGAAAGATTTTGATTGGATCTCATTATAGTTCATTCATGTTATGTATTTAGATAGCTATTTGTATAAATGAAATTTTTTAAAGTATTATTCAAAAGTAATCTTGTACTTGATGAAATGTTGAAAGGTTCCACCAGTTTGAAGAAGTACTCTTTAATGCATTTGTTAATTTGATTCTACCACTGAAACAAACGTAGGACCAGATATGCATACAAATGAACTATAATACTTGAAATGCCTTGATGGCAGGGCCTATGATCAAGATGCTATAATACTTAAAATTCAATTCTGCCAATGAACTCTTGGTAGATGTAGCGACACATGAGTAAGTTTAATAAAAACTCAAGTCATCATCAGCTAAGGACTAGATCATGGAAGCACACATGAGTAAGTTTAATAAAAACAATACTTGAAGTGCATAAACTAGAAAAGTATACAAAAACCAAAAACATCAGAATTTCGAGCAACATAACTAAATAAAACTTCACTAAAGTCTACAAAGTCAATTGAAGTGCACAAATTATCTTCATTGCATAGGGTCATTTAGTACCATACAATTTACATTCATGCCATGTTCACAACCTAAGAACGATGCAAAACCCATCTAATCTAATCTAATCCATACACTGTACTTTTACATGGAATTTATATGAACCAAATAAACACTACTACAAATGTAAGAACCCAGTACAAATATAATAATTTTTGCTTTTGTTTTTTTAGATTCTTCGCTATCTCTCTCATTTTATCTTCCCATTTTCGAACGTTATATTCACACTGTAATACATCATCCCACGTCTTTGAAGCCTTATTTTCTCTTACATGAAAATTCTCATCTGGTAAATGAAGTATATCCACCCATACGAATAATTCACACTTTGCATCTCCCTGTACATAGTATGAACTCTCAATTAACACGATAAAATACACTTCAAAATTAGCAAATTCATATGCAGAAAAGAATAAATATAAAGTTGTTTTGCCGTATTATAGTTTGGACAGACAAAAAATCTTTTTCCAGGATTTTTCTTAGTGTGGGATGTCTTTAGTGGTGTTTTCTAACCACACCAACAAGTTGGTGATTCCATCACAAAATTATTAGCTAAAGATGATGATGCTGATGATGCCATAACTAATTCTAAAAAAGTAAAGACAAATTTAAACTCAAGAGTCTGACTCATTTACAGAATTGATAGTGAGTGATGGTAGGACTTATGATCAGGATTTATAATGTAATGACTAACTTGCTTTTTCCTATTGTGTAAGGCATGCCAAGAAAAGATGTTCTTGCTTCATTAAAACAATTACATATTAGTTGCAGCAGTATTAGAATAGGTGATTTGAATTATAACATTGATTTACTATTATTTTTTTATTAGATGTTGAGAGAGAGAGAGAGAGAGAAATTCAATATCGAATGGGGTCCATTATTTATTCTAAGGGTAAAAAAAGAATGATGATCCTCTTGCCCCATTATCATTAAAAGCATTTCCCAGCTTACATACAAGGATATCAAATTATATTCTGATAGCTAGTTTTTGTGTCATATAACTACAATTTTGGCTAAGAACCATACAATTGCATATTCCATATTCTTTAATTAAAAATTTTCATTTCTATAACCTTCCAATAAGATCTTATCTTCTTTGCCTCATCAATTCATTTCCAAACATATGAAAGAATTTCCACTAACAGAAGATTGCAACAAGGGAATAAGTAGGGGGAAGTAATTTCTTGTCTATTTCCAAGAACTTTCCTAATCAATTGCTTCTATCAAAATAATCTATTATCCTTTTAGATCATATGGGCCCTATAGCATAAAATATTGCTTGTTTTAATATTTTAGGCAAAACCCCTCATAACTAATTAAAATCGTGTCTCTCTATACTTTGTAAGGTCAATTAACCATTTTGAGAAAATGTTGGTTGGGATTTATGGATGTTCTAATATTATTAATTCGATAAGAATGTTCTTTGTGACTAAGTTTTATAAATTGTGCATCCACTCTAAATGTAAAATATTAAATGTAAGCTATCAAATATCATACAATCAAATTCTAGAATTTCATATAACTTAACCCTAGATTTTCATATGTAGAAAGCATTTTATAAGAATTGATACCTTAGCCTGTGGCCGCAAATCTCTTCAGCAGAAATAATTCGGAATGTAAGGGGTACGGGGTAAATGGATGGTTGATGGCAACGGAGATGTTGGGCAGAGGGAGGGTTGGGGGAGAGAATGGGCGACATGAGGGGGGGTTGGGGTAGAGGATGCGCGACAAGGGTGTGGGGGTGGGAGGAGATGAGGACACAGAGGTGGGGGAGAGAAGCTCGACGTCTGTTTTGAAATCCAATGGGTGAAATGAAATCTGAGAATGAGAGAGGAGGGGGAATAATTGGTCAGTGGGAGAGGAGCTCGTTGGTCTATTTTGAAATCAAATGGGTGAAATGAATCTGAGAAAGGGAACATGCACCTGGGGAGAAATTGGTCATTTCATGTGCGCCATGTATGGTGTGTTTTTGGTTGACACCAAACAGTAGCTTATGCCAATATTTTCACAGATAGATTAGGTTTTGTTTCAAGGGGAAATGTTGGTATCCCTATTACTTGTGTGTCTTTGCTTTACTTTGCTTGATGGTATTTATATAATCAACGTTGATAGCAAACTTAAAATTGTGTGATTATCCATACCAGATGTGAAAAATCATGTGGCTTCTACCTAAAATATCCCTAGTTGTGCAAAGGGAGATGTGCCTTTGAGGTCATTTTTGGTCCTTTTATTTGCCCAGTCTTCAAGAACTTCAGTGTCTTCTTTCTAGTGCCTTCATAACTTTTTACTTTTGCTTTCATAATCGTCTCTAATATTGTTCTTTTTTTTTATGCTTCTTTTTATTCTTTTTCTTGTTTTTAGTTCCATAAAATTCTCAGCTCTCTCAACTATAACACGGTTTCTCTCCATAGAATCCCAAATTGTTCTTTGTGTTCAAGACAAAATCATTTTTTTTTCCAGGTGTGAGTATGAGTTTCTTGGTTTCATGGATGGTGACAACACCACCTCTTCAAAGCGAATACCACCAGGTCTACCGGCATCTCATGCTCCTTGAACTCCGAAATTTGAGGTAGTATTGGAAAAGCAACTCTGGTAATAAAAAAACCTTTAAAATCTCTATCATTAGGTTGCTGTGGTTGAGTCGACATGTGTGTTTAACAGATGCTCACATTGGGGCTATTGGGGCTAGCACGGTTGCTCTTCAAGGTAGTTGTCTTTGGGCAAGCATTGTCCTAAGTAGTGTGTTGACTGGACTAGCTTTACTTAGTGATCCCGAGCAAGGCTTATTTTCTTGTGCTGCTTGTTTATTCCGACCAATGTGTTGACTAGATTAGTTTTGCCCAATGATTCAGAGCAATGGTTATTTTTTTGAGTTGCTTAGTTATCCCAAGCAATGTTTTGCCTAGACTTGCCTTGCTCGGTGATCCCAAGCAATGGTTATTTTCTTGCACTACTCAATTATATTGGGAATTGTGTCGGCTAGGGGTGGTAATATATGACAAGATCCATTAATACATGAACACAACACTATAATAGTTGGTTTGGGTTTAAAATGGATTGACCTATTAAGACACAATTGTTTAATAGGTTGATAACGAGTCAACTTGTTTTGATACGTTATAAGGCATTAAGATAGTTAAAGTTACAATTATACCCTTATATCTAAAAGTAATATTTTTATAATTTTAATTTCGATATTTTTATTATTTGGATTGTAATTTTGGATTTGTAGTTCGTTTTATAATTTTTATAGATATTATAATTTTAACATTTATATAAAATTATACTAAATTTAATTAGGTTAAACTAGTTAATTTCAAGTTTATTCAATACATTTACATAAATGGGTTGAAATTGGTTGACACGATATGATTTGTTATGTTAATGGCTCGTGTTAGGATTTGATATTTTGATACGATAAACTTAACGTGTCGGATTCGGATTTACCGATACGGTATAATATACATACCTTGACACAACATGAACATGACCTGTTAACATGATTTAACATCCCTAGTATTGGCCGAACAAGTCTATCATCTAGCAAGGGTTATTTGCTTACATTACTTGGTTATCTAGAGCAATGTTTTGATTGGGTTGGCAAGTTCTGTGATCTAGAGCATGGTTTATTTTCTTATGTTGCTCAGTTATCCTGAGCAATGTTTTGCCCAGACTGGCCTTACTCGGTGATTTTAAGCAACGGTTATTTTTTACTCTATTTAATTATCCGAAACAATATGCTAATTGCTCAAAATAACTTTGACAACAGATTGCCTGAGAATAGAAAAGTTTGCTTAGATCGACCTTGGTCGGTAATCCTTAATAGCAACCAAGTTGCAACTACTATTACAAATCGATAAAAAAATAACAAAATAATTAGTTATCAAAAGCTAATACTAATTCAATTTAATTTTATTCAATTTAAATAATAAAGCATTGTCAAAAGGATGGGAGGGTCGAATTCAAATCAACTAAAACTGAGTGCATTTCTATCACAAAAATTTAGATATGCCAATCTGTTTTCACATTCTTCAATAAATATTTTTCGATCTGGTTGTTGGAGGAACCTCAAGGAAAGCTTCATAGTTGGTCGTTCATTGGAAAGATCCTTACTTGTACACCTATAGTAATGTTGAGAGCTTCATTGCTAGCCCGATCTTTGGTGCATGGGGAGGCTAAGGGCTCACATGTTGGTTGTTTGGCGATGAGTTTTAGTGATCACCCATAATATTCATCCTATGCTCATTGCCCAAGGCAAGCTTTGTAGCCCACCTGTGGGGATACTTTATTGCTTGGTGTGAGTGGTGTGAGCATTGCTCGCTTGTGATAGGGCATGCAGAGTACCCTCAATGTTGATTATTCAGAGATGTAGGCTCATATGTTAGCACTTATGCTTGCCTCAGTCCTAAATTTCTTCTATCACAAGTTGAGAGCACCCATTGTGAGATGTTGTTGCTAGTGGGAACATATTTTTCCAAGGGCGAAAATCACCTTTTAAGGTACTCATCTTAAGTTGCGATCACTCTTTACTTGCCTCGATGCGAACTTATGTTGCTCACCTTGGTACGTGCACTCTATACACAATAGTTCATTATGTTTTATATTTCTTTTTAGATTTAAAAATATTATTATTTCTATATAATATTATTTTAAAAAGTAGCAATTATCTTCATCATTTTTTTTACAATAGTTTATAAAAATAAATAATATTTGTTGGACTAATATTTTTATCAATTTACAAAATGCAATTCTTATTTTTAAGTTATAATTTATGCATTAATTTATGATTTTTTATTTTTTCAGAAATCAACTAACTTTTATTAATTTGTATAAGAAAATACAAGCGCTTGAATACAATTTAGAACATATTCCATGAAAACAGGTTCAAAATCTAGACTAAGTGCAACTTTTACTAGTTGGTGTGCCACATGATTTACATCCCTTTTCACATATCTAAATTTTTAGTTTTGTAAGTTTAAGAGCAGAGTTTTGAGTGTCTTGTAGAATATGTCCTCAATTGCTATAAATACCATCTAATCTCTTAATGAACTCCACTATATTTTTTGCATCACCTTTAAAAATAACCCTATCAAAACCTAGATCCAAACAAAAAGAAATAGCCATGAAAGTGTCATAAGTTTCAGCAAATTGTGATTTAGGATTACCACCCTTTTGCATTTGCTTAGATGTTAAAATATCTCCATTTTTATTTCTTAAGATAATATCAATTCCTATTTTCTAGCTGTGACTATCCAAGGCTATGTCCCAATTTGTCTTGATAAATTAGATTTTGGTGGCTGCCAAGACTTTATTGGGGTTTCTCAACATACACTTGTTGTTGTAGACAATTAGTGACTAAAGGCTATTTGATAATATGATACTCCTCCAGAGAATTATGAGCCATAAGAAATAGTTTAGATGGATAGTGGAAAACATTGTCATAAATAAGTTTGTTTCGTCTGAACTATAAATACCTAGCAGTGACCATCATTCTCTCAAACTACACAATATCAAGAAACCCATATGGGGTACATTACAATTTCCATTAATCTAAGGCCAATTAGTCTACATTTTTGAAATTATTTACAACAAAATATCCCAAAGATCATTTGCATAAGGACACTCTTACAAAATATGTTCTGCATATTCATCAATTGATTCACAAATAGGACAAAGTGCATATCTCACTACATTCTTCAGCTTAAGGTTTTGTTTGGTGGATCGGATATTGCAGAAAGCTGTCCACATGAAAGTCTTAAGCACGGTCAATGTATTTGATTCATCCAACATCTTTCTTCATTATTGCCTAGAGAAGAACTACATAGATTTCGATTATATAACTCTAGTTGCAAATGATAAGCACTTTTCATAAAGAACCTACCATCATTTGTATATCTTCATACCAACCTATCTTCACTAACCAGAGGACTAAAGCATATATTGGAGATCATGTCAACTTTATATGCACCAAACAATTCCTGTAATAATTTCACCACTCAATTGAGCTTGGAAGAATTAGTTTCTCAACATTGATATTCTCATATAGAATTGATATTGGTGTTTAATAGAGTAACTGACAGGTCTTGGGATCCATGTATCTTTCTAGATACATATACTTTTACAATTTCCTACTCTTCTCCACAAGCCTTTCATAAACAAATCTCTAACTGAACAAATATTCTTCCAAGCATAAGATGCATGTGCAGGTACCATTGCCTCAAAAAGTGTATAATTAGGAAAGTATTTGGTTTTGAATCTCTTCGCAGACATTGATGATGGAATTTATAACAATCTCCAAAGTTGTTTTGCCAACGTAGCAGTATTAAAACATTCTAAATATCTGAAACTCAAGCCTCATTTCTTCTTTGCTCTACTCATTTTCTTCCTACTCAAATAAATGAATTTTATAATCATTTTTCTTGTAGCTCCAAAAAAACTTTTGCATCATCTTATTTATTTAAGAGCAAAGAGATTTAGGTATACGAAACACACTTATACAATATGTAAGGATGGCTTGGATGACAACTTTGAGAAGAATTTCTTTTCCAGCCTGAGACAGGAATTTAGATTTCCAGCTATTGATCCTCCTCCATTCTATCTATAATGCCTTTAAAACTAGCTATTTTATTCCTCCCAACCATAGATGGCAAACTAAGATACTTTTCAAGGCTACTAATAGATCAAAGTCTTGAAATGGATTGAATATTATCTCTAATTGCTCTATTTGTATTAATGTTGAAATGGAGGGAAGTCTTAGCTCGATTCAGTTGCTGACCAAATGACCTTCCATAACATTGTAAAATATCTTGTAATCTACTCCATTGCAATGGGTCTACTTTGATGAAAGCAAACTATCATCATCAAAGAATAAATGGGAAACCTAAATTACACCTCCTGAAATTGACACACTAGTAAAAGTACCATTTACTAAGTAAGATTTTAGAAATTATTTTATTGAATACATTACACAGACCTATGAGACGATGATTTACTTGACAGGCTTTTTGACTTTTGGAATATAAAAGTGATAAAAGTATGATTAATGGATACCAAAGAATCTCCATTATTAAGGAACTTTAAAACACTCTTACATATCTTATCTCCAATAGCTTCCTAATTAGTTTGAAAAAAGAGGCATAATTACCATTTGAGCTCAGTGACTTGTAAGGAGATATATGAAAAAGAGTATTTTTGACTTCTTCTACCGTGAAGGTCTTGAGCAAATTTTTGTTCATATAATCTATCATTACATTTTCAAGAACTAATAAACAAGTTTCAGTACCCTCAGGAGTTGAGGAAGTAAAAATTTGAGAGAAATATTTGGTGAAGGCAACTTTGATATATCTATTTTCATGCATAACAATTCCATTCTCAGTTTCAATCATACGGTTATAATTTAATCGTTTCCTCTTATTGGCAGAAATATGGTAATATTTCGTTACGATCACCATATCTTAGCCCATCTATTTTTTCCCTTTGCTTCCATCTGATATCATCATTCTCAAGCAATACATTCATTACAAATTGTAGTTCTTTTAGCTCAACTATAGATTCATGTGATCGATCATGCTACAGTGCCTTTATCTTTGCCTCGAATAGATGAATTTCTCTCCTTTCATCTACATATTTACCTCTATTCCATACTTTCAAAGCTAATCTCCAATTATTCATAGAGCACTTGAGGGTTGCCAAACTATTAGCTTGATGTTCCTCAAAATTCCAACTATTTAGAATGACTGCTTTACAACTTTCATCTAGGTTTCAACATGCCTCATATCTCCATAACTTCCTTCTATAATGAGAATCATCTCCTTTGAATTGAATACAACTCATAACTGAATTATGGTTTGAAGTCAAATTTGGAATAACCTTAGCAAAAGTCCTTCCAAAAGTAGTAAGCTACTCTTGATTGACAAGAGTTCTGTCCAATTTCTCCATTGTGAAAGTGTCATATAATATGTTATTACACCAAGTAAATTATGCTCCATGATAGTCTATATCACATAACCCACAATCCAAAAGAGTAGATTGAAATCCTCCATTTGTCTAGCAGATATGCTAACATCATATTTTTCTCAAATGAACTTAGTATTTCATTAAAACCACCCTCTATAATCCAACGAGGAGAAACTCCTATGCTAAAAAATCGGATTAAGGCCTAACTCTCATTCCTTTTGTGGGTGATTAGATGCCTATAAAACCCTGTAAATAACAAATAGGAGGAACTTCTCTTTCAGTTTGACTTGAATATGAATGTGTCTAAGAGAAAAATTAAGGAGACTAACTTCTAACTATCAACAATTATCAGATTATCAAAGTGTGTACATGATTCCTCACTAATTTAGTCTCCATTAAAAACAATAACTTTGACTTATACTTCTTTACCAAATGATGAAGACTATGAACTATTCAAGGATTGTCAAACTCTCGATAGTTCCACTTAGGAATTTAATTTTTATAGTGGGGCTAGGAACCAACCTTCACCAATATCATAAGAGTCACTTTTTCACATATTTTTTGCATACAAGCTTTTTATTAGTACTAGTAACAGACACTATCGCAAATAAAGTCATACCAATATGATTATTATTTTTCCTTTTCATAGACATCAGAGAATTGCTTAGCAAACATGAGACAAGTTGTAAATTGACTTTAACCCTATGTTTCCATTTCTTATTATTATATTCTAGTAGGAATCATCACTGTCATTGGAAGTTTTTGCATTACTTAGAAAATCAGTTACTTTCATGTTAGCTTCATTGATTGGGGGAAGTTTGGCAGACATTATGAGAAATCTTTTGGTAAGGGATTGACAAGTGCTTTTCTAGTAGAATTTGAAATATCCTTATTTTCTTGAGAAGTTCCAAATAGGTAACTATACAACTTGCAAAAAATTGGTTTTCGATAACCACCCTTATCCATTGTAGGAGTAATTGCTGCTGCATCATTAAAATGCTTCGCCGAATTCACAATGTCAGAATCACCAGAAAATTGAATTATGGTTGGCTTTCAGTAGCCAAAGATAAAGATTGACTTGTTGACCACAAACCACGTCCCATACTGAGCTCTTGAATCTGCAACATATATAGTGTTGTTAATTGGTAATTTACACCTTCCAACTATATGTGCAATAACCCACAACAAAAACAAAATTGTGGCAACCTCTTATATTGAAATGGAATCCACATAGATTGCCATTATATGATCAATATTCTTCATCGTGGTAATGGTTGGGTAACATCTAGAGAAATCTTGATCCATAAATATTTGGCCAACCTATGCCAAAAACATCAACATCAACTTTGGAATGTTCTAATAGAAGGCTCAAACCACACGGCCTATATTTCAAATAGACTAGTCAATGATATAATTGAAACTTATTAAAACCTTAGAACGAGTAATAACTTCTAATTTTCAAATAATGTGGGATCACATATACCACCTACCATTCTTCTTATCATATGGAGTATCATAATCTCCCCTTTAAATTATTGACGTCCTCATCAAACTCATCCCTTGTAAGTGGCATACTCAAGTTCCACATTTCTGGTTGAGATAACTTTAATATAATTTATAACGTCCCAATAGATAATCCAAATCATATGATTATATTCCAAAAAGATTCGTCAACGATACAGTTGAAGCCTATTTGAAATTTTATAAAGAGTAAGAATTTCTCATTTCCAAGTAATGTAGAATCTTATACACTATCTACACTTATTTTTATCATATGAGATATCACAAACTCGTTGGACAAAACCAATCATTGAGCCAATCTGTTCACCAATCTTTTTATTCATACAATTCAAAGGAAGATTGTGAAATTGCACCTTAAATAAAACCAATTTGAAATCGACATCTTGCAAAGAACTTAAGCCATCAAATTTCTTTACACTTAGAAATACTCGATCAAAAAGCTAGGGACAACCTTGCTTTACTTTGTCTCTATCACTTCCCATTACAAACTCAATTAGAAAACATTGTTACCCACACTAGTGAACTAGAATTCCCCAGAAAACTTTCATATTTTACTCATCATTGTCTGAACAATATTTTTATTCATAATCTTATCAGAAAATAACTTACCAATCAGACACTATTGACCCTTCTGTAGTGTATCCTAAATATCCAAATTAGTGATTATTATACCACTTTTTTCCTCATCTATTAAGGATAAATTTCCATACAGATGAGATAAATCTTTATCCATCTTAAACAATTACCATTTTCTCATACTGGAATCCAGAAGAGAAAACTTGCCTATAACAAACACTAAAACCTAGTTTAGATAGTGAGATGGAATAAGATAATTTGTGAATAATAGTAAAATTGTTTGAGTTATGATGTTTTATGGAGTTTTGAGAAATGAGAGAGAAAATGTTAAATAAAAATATTGTTAGAATATAATTTTTACTATTATTTTTGTTTTGAGGTTTAAAAAAGTTGAATTGTCTTTTATATTTTATTTGAAGATTTGGAACATTTATAATGATTAAAGAATGATTATATGAAAAAGTTAAAAAATTTAAAATTGAAAAATATTTATATATGTGATATTTGAATAGTGAGATAAGATGAGATGCTTTTTCTATTCAAATCAATCCTAACTCCCACCTTTTTTTCGGAAGTGAAAGAACTTTCAATTGAGCGTAAAATTAACAATAATTGGGATTGTATCTATGAAGCAAAGGAACAAGTCAGTTAATTTATGATTTATCTTTAATTTATTATATTCACCATTTTATTTTCTATGATAACGCATTTCAACTGCACATACAAGACATAGAATCCATACTAGTTAAGCCTTAATTTTATAACTAAAGCCACGTCCCTTTTCTTTCTAGAGAGAGAAGGTCCAAATTCTCTCTAAAAAAGAACTCAGTGCTCGATCTGCTCAGTCGCTCCTCTCCTTCTCCCTCCCTCTTCTTTCTAGGATTCCCTTTGTTTTTCTTTATTATTTTTTTATTTTTTGCAAGCCGAGGAGGACGAAACGTTGATCTATAGCTCTCTGGGGACCAAGGGAAAACATGTGCCACACTACCAGATTGTTGGAGACCTCGGTCAAGCCTCCAAACATTAAGGGTCTGATCCTCTCCTTGTTGCTCCTCTAGTGACTTATAGGACTCCTTTGCTTAGTGTAGATTATGTGTAGCCCAAAGGGAGCTTGGGTGAGATGAGGCTAGGGTTCAATGGTGGGAAGTATGGATGGTATTTGGGTTAGGTGATCACAGGTTGAGTGATGATGGTGCACGGTTAAGTGACATTTGGTATGCTAGGCGCCACTTGTGTGCTAGGATTGAATGAAGGCCAATCTTGGCTAGGGTTTGGTGTAGGATTCGGTCAAGGCAAGAATGGAAGATGGCTAGGGCTTAGGTGGCAATTAGATCTCCTACAAGTTACAAATTGTACAAAGAATTGAAAGGAAACCTCAAATATATTAAATAATAAATTGAATCACACATATTCACGAATTGCAAGGTGTGATCCTCTCATTGAAGATTCATGAATTGCACCCCAAAAGAGCCCAAGTGCAAGATGCACCGAAAATGAAGAACTCCAAGCCGAATGGCCAGCCATTCAATGTTCAAAATGCCAAAAGATCCTATTGAAATGTCTAAGGGTTCTATTTATAGAGTTTACAAAATGGAAACCCCAAAAAGTCCATAGGCAAATTAAAATAAATAAATAAAACAAATGAAATAATAATTAACAAATCTTTAAATAAAATAAATAAAAATAATAAAATGGATAAATTAACCATGGTGGCTGTGGCATGCAAGGCCCATGGTGGGTTATGGTGGTGCATGGCTCAAGGCTAGGCTAGTCATGGTTCGGTCCGCAGTTTGTTGCATGGCGCATCGCATGGTGCCACATGTTGGTCTAGTGGTGGGCACGACATAGCGCTGTGTATGGCCTGCTGATGGTGGGCATAGCATGGTGCCAAGTCTAGGCCCGATGGTGGGCACAGGGTGATGTCGTGCTGTTGCTGTGGTACCCAGTCAAGTGGCTTGGACGGTAGTCCTGTATGACCCTGGCTGGTGGCCTGAGCGATGAGCATGCATGGCCCAAGCTAACGGTCTGGGCTATGGGGCCGCAAGACACGGGCTGGAGCCGTGCATTGGTTGGCATGCTTGGTGGGTACGCCACTAGTTTATTCTGCAAGGCAAGGGCTAGAGCCGTGCATTAGATGGCGTGCCTGTGAGGGCACGCCACTAGCCTTACTAAGTGGTGCTAGGGCACGCATGCATGGCACGCTCAAGCTTGCACACATGCTTTGCGCGAGACTAGTAGCCTCCATGGTTGCCTGCTGCGTGTCATGGTCTAAGTCAAGGTATGCAAGCAGGCTAGCCATGTGACTGTCTTGACCCTCCATGAGTCGTGTCGAGGTGTGGTCCCGAAAAATTCTCCTGGAGGTTGTGCCACAGATGCCCAAGGCACTGATATGTTATATGGGCAAAGAACTTCGCCGAAAGGGGTGGCACATGAGCTACATGTGCGAGTTGAAGTTTGGCTCGTGATTCCCATATGCCTCCATCCAGGAAGTTTTTTGGTAGCCACGCGCAGCTGTTTTAGGGGTCAGGGTCACTAGCATTTCAGATTTGCTGCACGCCATTTTTCCAAAGTGGCACGTGTATAACCTTGATTTTTTGGGTTTTTTTTTTGCGATTTATTTCGGTTTTTTTTTGTATTTTTCATGTATTTTCAATTTACTTTGTTTTAGATTTTATTAAGAAAAAAAAAGTCAAAAAAATCAAAATATAGAAAACATTATCTCTAGAACCAGGGATCCATAAAGTTTGTGCTCTATTGCAGGGGAGTGAGTGCTTTGTGTGCTGTTTTAAACGTTGATTTAATGTAAAGATCTATCTCTCAGACGGTTAGTTTGGAAGCGCAGGATAAGACCCTGTAAGACATAAAGAAATTTGTGTATTGAAGAATTAAAAAAGTTAAAATTTAACTTATATTTCTCAAATCAAAAATTATAATTATCCATGATATAAATAAATGGAACAATCTTTCACCGTAAAAATAGAACAAAGAATCCTCACTAGTTATTTAAAAAAATTACAATACCACGTTGAACGTCGAGTTTTGAAATAGACCACGCCCAAATGGGCCTGGTATCACACAACTCTATTACCACTACCCCCGGCGCATGTTAGCCCTCTCCGCCGTTCAAATTCTTTCCGGCTCCCGCTACTTTCGAAAGCTTTATTCCATACTCTACACGGCCCGCCGCCTGCCGTCGCAGACGTCGGATCTTGGCTAACGCATAAATGGACGCCCTGTGGGACTCGATCAACGTTCGGGACCTCCTCTCGGCCCGCGATCTATCCGACCCTACATGCCCTCTCTCGGCGCCGGATCTCCGCCTCCTCATCCAGCGCCTGGATTCCCATTCCCTCCACATCAAGTCCAAGGTGCAATCCTACATCGTCTCCCACCACGACCAATTCGCCAACCTTTTCTCCCTCTGCAACGACGCCGTTTCACAGTCCGATCTCATTTCTGCCGATATATCAGATCTGTTGCGGCTGAACTCCGACCGTCCGATCGAAGTGGAGATTAGAGACGCGGTCGAGGAACTGACCGCAAAGACGAGGGAAGCGAGGACCAGTCGGGAGATGTTGGAGCTGGCAAGGGTAATCGTAGGAACGAGCGAGAGGCTTAAGGGCGCCAGGGAAGCCATGCGGAATGGACGGCTCAGCTTCGCCGCTGAGGAAGTGAGGGACTTGGAGAAGGCGCTGAGGGTTCGTGATCGCTACGGTGACGTAGTTGATCAAAGCGAGGGACAGACAGAGCCAGTGGTGTACGGATTGTTGAAGAAGGAGTGGTCGGATTGCTTTGAAGAGGTGCGAATTTTGTTTTCGTATTGGTTTTTTTGGGAAAAGTTTTTGAGTGTTTGTTTTCCTCTTAGGATCTGTTTGGCTGCCGAGAAAATTTGGGGAAAATGAAAGAAAACACCTTAAGAATTTGGGTTCGAGTGTTGGGCAATTTGGTGATTTTTATTTAGTTTGTGATTGTCTTTTTAGATGTCTTGGATTTGGGTTTGTAGATTCAAGAGGTGCTAATGAAATTCATGGAAACTGCGGTGCGTTACGAGCGGGACACCAGTAGACTCAGAGTCCAATATCAATTGAGCCTTCAAGAAATTGATGGGATTGAGCTGCAAACAGTTATTAAAGCCATGGATGTAAGTTAAATCCATGCTTTATTTATGTATGTAAGCATGCATCTATGTATATGTGTGTGTGCATATATATATATATATATGCACACACATATGGACGAAGGTATGAATGTGTATGTTCGAGTGTTTGTACGTGTGTAAGCCAGTATGTTTTTATCTGCATCGGTTTATGTTCAGTTTCTTAAAAGCTAAAGATGTCTGTTAACATTTTCATAATGGAATGATTTTGGTGATCAGAAAATCATTTTACTTTCGGAGGTCTCATGCCAGAATGCGTTGCAATGAGTTCATTTCTCTAATTCTGTTATGGCCCTTTTTTAGGTGGTTGGAATTTTGGATTATGGACTTTCTAAAGTAGCAGATTTGATAATCAAGTATGTTGTCACTCCTGTGGTCAATCATGGAGTGCCAGTTTCATTTGTGGAAGAGCTAACTCAAGACTCAAAAGAAATGACTGAAGCAGTATTGAACATATTACCAACAGGCAAGGTAAATATCGTCCATTGACACTAAAAATTTTTCACTGTTCGTGAGTCTATTTATATGGGCTTCTTCAGGTGTATTTGATTGGTGTTGTTTTGATCAATTGTTGCAGCACTCATTTTTTAACCATGTTCATATGCTTGTTTTCTTTCTACATTTTTGCATTTTACATAGATTCTGGTAATTTTTGTTCGAAATATACTCCCCATAGTTTTCAGATTGAGAATGTTTCTAAGTTTTGTGCTGAAAATAATTTTCTTATAATTTTCAGATTGAAAATGTTGACGGCGAGGCAATCTATTCGGGGATTGTTCAGGTTGTTAAGTTTATCTACAAATGCATATGCTTCGAAAATGATTCTTGGATTCAATCTTTTGGAAGATTAACATGGCCAAGGATATCAGAGCTTATTATTTGTAACTTTCTTTCCAAGGTTTGTTTTCACAAATCTTTTTTGCGAAACGCTATACTTACCTTGTGTACTTGGTTTGCTCACAACTTGCGATAGACAGACTTAATGAGAATAAGACTATACATAAGCTGGGGAATTGGTTTTTTGGTGACATTATATGAGAATCATTCATTTGTATATTCTTCATGCTATGGAGATTTTATTTTAGCAACTTGTGTTGCATTCACCTATTTATCTGTATCTGATTATGTAAGATTTCTTGTTCCAGGTTGTACCTGAAGATGCTTCAAAACTCAGTAACTTTCAGAAGATAATTGAGAGTACGGCTCAGTTTGAGACTGCTTTAAAGGAAATGAGGTTTATTTCAGCATCAGATGATAAGGATAAAAGGTTGACCAACTTTGCTGAAAATGTTGAGGTTCACTTTGCATCTAGGAAAAAGACAGAAATCCTGGCAAATGCTAGAAAATTGCTTATACAATGTGACTTTGACGTTCCTCAAGTGAGCTTTTTAGCCCAGTATTAGTACATTTAGAGTTCAATATTTTAGGGATGTCAGCTTCTAAAATAACGACCTCCTTTTGCTCAATAGGAATACACAAGGAAAAGTCCTGTATTTAAGACTAATGGAATGGCTGTAAATTCTTACGATCAAGTTGTTGACTTGCTTTTTCTGACTGGGAGGTGTGTGGTGTCTAAAGCAGCAACTCAACTAATGAAGCTAGTGCATCAGACGCTGAAGGTAAATAGACCAAAGGACAGAATGTGATTCTCCATTTGTTAGACTAGAAAGATTTAAATGTAAACTTTTTTGCCAACCCTTGAAATTCAAAAGTGATTATATATCTCTACATTCTTTTTTTCACTTGGTGGAAAATTATCCAAACATATAATAAACGGAAATATTTTTTTAACTTTTTTATAAAAGAAAAAAAAAACTTTTGAAACTTTAAATGAGATGTTGACCAGAAATCCAGGAGGAATATATAATTTTATTTTATCACTAAATAAGGAATATATGATATTTTGAAGTAACAAGTTATCTGAAATCTTAAGGGCTAGATGGTATGATTTCTATATAACAAGAACTAGGTGATGTCATATTGGTTATGAAGGAATCTTCTGGTGTTCCTTAAAATTCTTTGGTTAAATCACCAATCAGTGTTTATAATACTTTGAGGGTGTGGTTGTGATTAATGGCAGTTCTTAGCAGGATGTTTGCTTGTCATCCACCAGAGTTGCTCTGGAATTCTATCATGCTGCTAGGGACGCTTTACTTCTATATGAAGTTGTCATTCCTGTGAAGGTTAGTTTATGCAATGCAATTGCATAAAATGAAAGTTGAATTTCTAAATCTTATTACGGCATCAATTTGTGTGTTTATGCCTAAAATGCTAAAGAAATCCTTATAGGCAACATACAACAATAGATTTTGCACCCAACATTTTGAAAAGCTTGGGTTCAATGTTATTGAAGATATCTTTAGAAAATAGTCGTGGGGATGATGATCATCAAACTTTTTATTCTTTATTATTATTATTATTACCAATTTCCAATTATCTAGCCTTGATTTTCTTTTAGCTTAATCTTAATTCCTAGTTTTGAAAGTTACCTATGTTACCTCATTAAGCAAAATTTTGTTAGATTTTAGCTTAAATTTTGTTAGCCTTGATTCTCTGTTTTTTTCATGATCAAATGAAAACTGGTTTAATTTTCTAATATCTTGTATTCCCTTCACTTTTGACTCTTGAAGCTAGAAAAACAGCTTGATTCCATCAATCAGGTTGCTGTTCTCATGCACAATGACTGTCTCTATCTCTCTCAAGAGATACTTGGGCTTGCATTTGAGGTATGAATGAAGTGTTCTACATGCTACTGTATTCATGAAAACAACTCCCCCCCACCTCTCTCTCCCTCTCTCTCATACGCACATGCATCTATGATTGTTCAGGTATGATCTAAAATATGATAAGATCACGATATACACCTAGTAATAGAACTTATCTTCCAAGAACCTTTTTTTTAACTTGGTTTTTACATAATTAATGCTAATAAATTTTTAAAGTTTCTTTTCTATTTTCTGATGAATTTTAATGACAATTGTTTGTTATCAAAGGAAAATAATTTTTTTACAATTAAAACTTTATAAATATCAGTAAGCATAGCTAAGTACATTGGATGTATACAAGAGAAAACACGTAGCTAGGAAGAAGAAATAGATACAAGAAAATCATGAACATTGCCCATTAAAATCTAAAAAAAAAGAAAAAAAGGATTTGTTTCTAATAAATTTTGCAGACATTACTGATAAAAAAAAATAAATAAAATCTAAAGCTATTGCCCAGAAAAGAGTATGTTGAAAAGGAATCTGTTGAGTTCCTCTGGCAACTGCTCCTTATCTTCGAAGTTCCGATCATTTCCTTCCCTCTATATGCACCACAAAAGGGATGTATGGGAACCATTTTCCATATTCCTGCAATGTGTGGGATACCATGAAGACTTCTTCAGCTGGCAAGAAGAATCACCACCCCCCTAGGCATAGCCCGTGCTAACCCAGCTTTGCCAAAAATGTCATCCCATAGGGCCTTGGCAGCCTCACAATGAAGCAACAAGTGGTCCACAGTTTCTGCACTTTTTCTACATGTACAACACCTGTCGATCACAATAATTTGGCATTTCTGTTTGTTGTCCATGGTTATGTCTTCTCTAATGCTTCTGTCCATATAGAGAAAGCAGTCTTTAAAGGCACCTTACTCTTCCAAACGTTCCTCCAAGGGAAGTGGTTACTCTCCTAATTAATGATAACCTATAGAATGAACGGACAGAGAATCTCTCTTTCTCAGAGGGACTCCTTGACATCTTATTTGCTTCTTGATTCCTTAATCCGGTAGAGTCCTATAAATTAAAGAATTCTGTAAGAACCCCAACTAACTTCCCAATCATCCGACGCATAAGGAATTGAACATTCCACCGAGTAGAACCACCTGAAATCTCCAATAACTCTGCCACCGATGACCTGCACACAATCCTATATATGGTAGGGAAATTGTTCTGGAGTGCTCTATGCCACAACAAATTTCATGCTAAAAGATACTTATAAAAAAAAAATATTATGCTAAAAACTGATCCTAGAACCATCCTCCACAATGAGTCTGATGTGTTGAGAAAAGACCGCTCAACCCCTTCAATGTTTTTTCCCATTGACCCACACCATAAGTACCTTGTATCTCCAAAGAGCACCAAGGAAAATAGTAAAGAAATTCGGTCCTATCTTTCTTTTGGTGGTTAGATTGTTTGCTGGCTTATATATCTGATTCTGTTGTTCCAGTATCGGTCAGACTTTCCTAGTTCTATTAAGGAACATGCTGTATTTGCGGATATTGCTCCACGATTTCATCTTATGGCAGAAGAAATACTGCAGAAGCAAATTCAACTTATTATATTTAATTTGAAAGAGGTACAGTCTTGTCTTGAGAGAATACATCATGTAAATCTGACTTCTACATACGAAAATTTAGATTTTTATCTGCCTTCTAGAACTTGCAAAGTGCTATTTTATTACTTAATCAAAACTCTGTTTTATTTTAGGCTGTAGATGGTGCTAATGGATTCCAGAATACCCATCTAAAGCAACAATTCGAATTAGCAAAGTTTAGTGTAGATCAGGTATTGCTGTAAATTTTATGGGTGCTGCTTTTAATTCTTTCTTTCTTACTAATTAAAGGATCCCTCATTTTTGGTTCTTATTTTCGTCTAGTCATTCCTTTAAGCAATTAGATGGAGCTAAAAGAAATTCTTTGATCAGGTCATTTTCATTCTGGAGAAAGTACATATCATATGGGAGCCACTCTTGCTGCCTTCAACTTACAAGAAAAGCATGTGTATGGTTTTAGAGTCAGTTTTTACTAGAATTACAACAGATATTCTCCTTTTAGATGACATAGCTGCAGATGAAACGTTACAGGTAGTCCATCAGACATTCTAAGGCTTTTATCTTTGGCATGCTAATGTATAAAAAGCAATCTAATCCATTATATTTATGTCCCAGCTTCAAAGACTGATTCATCGGATGTTGGATAATCTATCTTCTTTGTTTGAATCCCTGATTGCTGTTGGGCAAAAGGAGAAGCCACAAGAGGACTTATTGCCCTCTGTTGATAATCTCATACCATCTTTATGTAAAATCCGTAAATTGGCAGGCATGACTTCTCTCCTACGCTTAAATTTTCTCTTTAAATTGGTGGATATCCTTTATTTACTTCTACGTTTAATGTTCCTCAGAACTATTAGATATGCCTCTTAAATCCATTACCACTGCTTGGGAAAGTGCACAGCTGGTCAGTTGTTCTTTTACATCATCAGAGGTATGATTTGACTTGTTTGAGCATGTGCCTTTGTTGAGCTTGTGTTATATAGTACCTTCTGATGTTCCCAGCATTCTTCTTTTTTATTTTTTATTTTTATTTTTTTTAGGGAAAATAAAATTTTATTGAAATAAGTAATTAGGCAAAGCCTGAGTACACAGGAGATATACAAAGAGAACACCTAGATACAAGTTAGGAGCTAGATACGGATACAAGAGAATCATGAAAACTAGCCCCATTGAGAACAATAACAGAAGCCCACGAGGATAAAGTATGGAAAAAGAAGCATCTATGATCATCCAATGGTTCCCTATGCGCAAAACTCTGACAATTCATTTCCAGCCAAATGCACCACATGAGACACAGGAATCATATTCCTCACACTAGCAATTTGGAAACCCCTCCAACTAGCAAGAAAATCCACCACGTATCTGGACATGACCCATGCAAATCTAGTCTTGCTAAAAACCTCGTACCAAATGATCCTAACCAGAAATTCACCACTTTTTTATACATATAACACCAATCCACGAATAAGTCCAGGCTTCGTCAAGTTATGGTCAGTATTTTTCTAAGAGAAGCAGTCGTCCAAAAAAAAAAAAAAAGAAACCACCTTGGAAGGCAGCTTGGGCCCCCATATGCATGTCCAGATCATCTTCTCCACCTCAACATTACCAATTCTTGAAGTATGCCACAAGATGAAAAGTTCGGAGATAGCTTTAATTCCCAATTTGGGGCTGTTCTCATAAAGTGAACATTCCACAGTAAAGAGCCACTAGAGCTGTCCAAAATATCCACCATCAAGGCCTCCTAATCATACACCTGGAGTATGGCAGGAAAACGCAATCTTGAAGGCCCTAGCATCAATACCAACTGTCATGCCAAAATTTGACCCTGGATCACTCTCCAACCACAAATCTGAAGTGGCATGCAAGATCCCCCCAAGCATTTCTAATATTTTGCCACAACCCTACACCATGCGCACCTCTCACATTAATTTTTTAATTGGCATCGAGTGTCTGAGAACAGCGTCCCGACTATAATCCCAGGGGTGCACAGGCCAAAGTTTCCTTCAAGTGCATCTCGGGTAATTCAAGGGGAAAATACCCCAGTTCGATGGCCCCTAAAGATTGTTACTCAAGGGGATTTGAACCTTAAACTTGGGGGGAGGACCCTCATATTATTAGAGCACTGAACACGCCACCCCCACCAAACACCCCCCCCCCCCCCTCCCACAAAAAAAAAACACACACCCCTTTTTTTAGGTAAAATGAAATTTTATTGATAGAAAAGAGTAGGTGTAGCCCAAGTACACAAGGCTAGCACTCTCATACTTAAAATCATAATGATCCCCCTTGATGATACCGCCATAACCACTTCCCAAGAAGGGCCTTGTTAAATGACCTCAACTTGGGTACCCCCAACCCTTAGCTAGAGCCTAGAAATCGGGGAACACACCTTGCCCCAACTAACAAGGTGGAACTTGGCCTCATCCCCTATTCCACCCCACAAGAAGGCACATACAATCTTCTCAATATAGTTTGCCACACCTGCGGGTTAGGGAAATAAAGATAACAAGTACATAGGAGGGTTAGAAAGAGTGCTCTTCATTAATGTGATTCTTCTTATGTCAAGTAAGTTCTTTTCCATCCTCTCAATCTGCTTAAGCACGCCGTTCCAAAAAGCCTTCACCTTATAGACAGCCCCCAATGGAAGACCAAGTTATTTCATGGTCAAAGAAGATATCTTGCAGCCCAAAATACTTGCCAAACTTCGAATATTACTCTCAGAATCCACCAGGACCAATTTAGACTATGCAAGACTCACCTTTAGACTGGAGACAGCTTCAAAACAAATTAAAGAGCCTTCAGCAATTGAAGTTCCTAGAATTATAATTATATATTGGCAGATATTCAATAGAACTTCCCCTATGTTTTCATCAGTTAGTGGGTTTACATCTGCACTTATCTCACCTAGTTTTAAAGGGTGGAAGTAGAAAGACCTGATTATGGAAAAGTCCAAATTTAAATTGGATCTGAAATAGAGCTTACTTACAAAAGTGGTTCATGGAGGTTTTCCCTTTCAGTTGGGAGTAAAGCTTACTTGAGCTGATTATCTCATCTATCCTTAGTACCAAAGTTCAATTTAAGGAAATATGAAAAAAAAAACAGAGATTATGATTCCAGACTAGTTTCTGTTTTCTATAAACTTTGTCTATGTTTTGGTGTTCTTGTCTTCTCTAATTATGGAGCTTAAAAATAAACCTTCACATGGTGCATATACGACAAGTTATGAAATATCTGCTGATGAACCTTCTTATGTACATTTTCATTTTTTTTTTTTTGTAATCTTCTACCACTATATCGTTTATACATTTTTCCTTATTTCTGTAAGCTATTCATCTTTTCAGGTGGAAGATTTTATCAAATCCATATTTACAGATTCCCCCTTAAGAAAAGAATGCTTATGGAGGATAGAAAAGACCAGGTTTTAGAAGTTTTCACTCGAACTACTCAGAAATGCCTGCAAGTAAAGAAGAGTAAATTAGTCTACTACTGGCTTCACGGCACTGGTGCTGCAGTTAGTGTTTTAAGGATTGCAATCCTAAGGAACAGAAACAAAAGTTGTCTCAAATTCCAATTGATACAAGGAGCAGAAAAGCAAAAGAAGTTGCTCATCTGCAGTTTTTGTTTGTAAGAGATACTTGTACCGGAGAGAGAGAGAGAGAGAGTTTTGGGAGCTGCCAAAAACTACTACTTGATGAATGCTGTGTTTATCGAAATGTTGTTGGGTAGCATTCGGGCAGCAGATACTCGTTTTGGCCAAGAAGGGGGACGCCTGATGGGCAGCTTGAGAAGCAGAAAGGAAACTCGGTTGCTACCATAAGAAAAAAGAGCAATATGATTCACTGGAGAACATCTCTCTGACTACTTTCCTTGTCAAGCTAGGCTTTGATCACTCCCAACAGCACCGAAACGGTTGTGGCATGGACAGGTGAAGAGTGTATCCGTGCTGAAGAAGATGTTAAAGAAGGATGAGGTTCATGTGTAATGTTATCCCACTTGACATTTTTAAGAATGACCCGATGGTCCTCGACAATACACTTTTGATAATAGCATTTATGCTTACTCGAACAATTAGGGAGTAATTAAATGGAAAACATTCCTAGCAAGGAACAATATCTAGTCGATCTGTAAATAAATAAGATTACTCGAAAAGTCGCTCGAGATTGGTTTGATCAAGCATGAATTTGGCTGATTCTTTATTAAACAAGCCAATGCAACTTTGCATAATGTCTGGCTCGGGGCTTATAAACTTATTTTTAAACATTATCTTTATGTTTATAATAAAAATAATTTGAATAGTAGTAGAGATTATAGGAAATCATATTTCTAATACTTGACATATCAGTTGAGTCATTGTATATAATTATTGACATGTGTAAATAAATTTTATTGAGATATTAGCAAAAAGCTAATATTTATTTGTCAAAACTTGTAAATAAAATTATAAAATATAATATAAATAATTTATTTTATTTAAATGATGCAACTATTAAACAAGTTCGAATTGCTCGCCCGAATATTAAACAGACTGCTTGTGAACATAAAATGCCACTCAATAAAATTCCTGAGTTTCCATTCGAATAAAAATTAAACAAACAAAGGCTTGATCACTTACCATCTACTTGAATTCGACTAGTTTACACCTCTAACTTTAACTAACGGCTAAAAATAAAGCCATATAAAACCTCTGTCCAAAACCTCCCTCCTTCCTTCCCTTCCTCCCTGCACCATACCACTCTTCTATTTTCTCTTTTTAATGTTTTCTCGATTGTTTTTCTCAGTTTTTTTTTTTTTTTTCAAGAACTTCAGTAAATCTTCACAAACCCACCTCCACACAACACCCGGGCACCACTTTCCGAGTTCATTGCAACCCTGCTTCGCCACCTACTCTAGTCAGAATTTCATTTTTACGCCATTGACATGCATGTTTCCCATTGAACAGCCAAGCTTCTTGTAGCTCAACTTCTTTCTGAGTCCTACTTTTCTAAAAGCTTTCATTGGATTGCATCTAACATTGGATTGCATTATTAGAGCACTCCTAATAGATGCTCTATGATACATTTTTCTTTAAAATATGAATAAATTTGTTCAAAAATGACCTTCAATGGATGTTATATTTTATTCATTTTCCATTTTGCTACAGTGATCCCGCTACATCTAGAGGAAACTGTTCACCCATGTAAAACATTTTTAATTCATTTCTCTCTCCCCATCTGATTTTCTCCATTTCTTCAGAAGTCTTTTATCTTCATTTCATACCCTCTCTCATTTTCCCACACTTTCTTCTTTGTTTCTGGGTTCTCTCAAATGATTTTTAGCTTCTGGGTTCCTTTCGAATAACAATTCCATATCTTCAAGTGAGTTGTTTTCCGAATGCAGACAAATTAATTTATATTTTGATTTAACTTATAAATTTAGATTAATTTAAAATAGAATATAATTATATGATATTGCATACGGAGAGATATTACAAATATCAAAAGATATAAAAATATCATTAATAGTTAAAGAAAATATTTAAAATGAATAAAAAATATTAAAAAGTATAATATTTAAATGATATGAAGAAAAAATAAATAAACTGATATGTGATATATTATAAAAGTTAGTATTTAAAATTTAAAAAAAATAAATTTTAGTAATGTATTTTATAAAATAGGACGAAAATCCATTGAGAGTGCTCCCGAATGGTAACACATTGGCTCCACACCAAGAAACATAAGACCAGCTTTCAATGTCATTTTCCAGTTATTGTGTCTTCATTCTTGATTAGTACTAAGCTGTTTAGGGTATTTGTTGAGATCCCCTTCCCCCATCATTTGTACTATCATTTATATTTATATAAATATTATCTTGCCTAGAATTTTTTTATTTTTTAGGAAAAAAAAAACATTTAAATCATTCAAATGCAGTAAACTATAGAAGCCACATTACACAAATACGTTGCTTGTAACAACAAAATCGTTTGTAGCCTTAAATCTCATTCTCTTTCTCTGCTATCCTGCTTCAAGTTTATCACGACTCATCCTTGTTTGCAGCATCCTCCCCCATGAGTTCTTCAAGGGAGAATTCATCCTCTTCAATTATCTCTCCATCTTTACCATCCCAGGGTTCTGTCTTTACAATCACGGGAGTGCCATCCAAAGGCAGATTGCCCTTTCCTCCACGTCCAGCTTCCTTCACAAACTCTCTGATAAACCAAAAAAAAATAATATTCACTTTTCTGTTCATATCTATGTTGGTATTTTAGATAAAGCAGAACTGAACTTACATAATTTGGTCAAGTTCAAATGCGCTCTTAAGTGGAGCATATGCACCTTTCTTCACGTTCAATGCGACCAAAGCTGGATATCCATACCCACCGACACCCACACGCTTCTCGAGATCTGGCTGCTTACCAGCTGCTGCCCAGACATAGCTGTAATATCCATGTAAATATAATATTTGTTATGATATCTTTTAACCATCTTCACAAAGGAATCTTTCAAAACACTAGAGGTGTTTAAATAGAAGTGTTTGATGCAAGCATAATATCTTGATGTTGATAAACAAAAAAAATCTAAACAACCTATCTCACAGAAAGAGAGAGTAAAAAATAGCGAAGAAAAAAGTTAAATAGAATGGTAAGTAAGAACTCCAAGGTACTTGCCTGTATGGACTCCTTTTGAACTTCTCTGCAACTGATAATAACTGCTGAATGTATTTGTCCCTCCCTTCAGCCTTGGAATCCAAAATGTCAGGAAGGAAAGCAACAAAACAGATGGCAGCCGAACCACACTTCTCCTCCATGACATCCTACATGGAAAAATTACATAAAGCTAGTGAATTTCCTTGATTAGGATTCTATAATACTAGTTTTGGTAGCTAAGTAATCTTACCATGCCAGTGAGCTCGGTCACTTCAGGAGGTGCAACGTTTGTTTCCAGCTGTTCGAGAGCAAATGATTCGATTGCTAAGGCAGTTCTTGCACCCTCAAAGGGGACAGGACTATCTTTGTCAGCACCAAACACCAAGATAGTGGGAAACCCTTGAACATTGAACCTGCTCATCA
Source organism: Carya illinoinensis (assembly GCF_018687715.1). Lineage (NCBI taxonomy): Eukaryota > Viridiplantae > Streptophyta > Magnoliopsida > Fagales > Juglandaceae > Carya > Carya illinoinensis. Next base: position 14,015,664 of record NC_056755.1, read on the forward strand.
GAGACTGGTAAAACCAACCTATCAGAACCATCTGATCTAAGAAAGCAAATCGTGCATAAAATAAGACTTTACACTTTCTTAAAACTCCCCTCCAAGGGTTTGGCAATTGGGGTGCATTATGTGAAAGCGATCATTAAAAACAGAGATGAAAGAACCTGCATGTGCATAAACAGTGTGCATGCATGTAAAAGAACAGTATTTAAAGCAATAAACAAAGAAAAGTGGAGAAACCATGGCAGATTGCTGTAGTCACAATTATGAATGGGTACTTACAAAAATAAATGATGTAGATGTGATGTTACTTCAAAAGGCATATATTATATGGAAGAGTTGACTACATGGCACAATATCTACACAACTCTTGGAAACACTTTTAACCTTTCAACCTATACTTGAAGACTATGCGGAGGTAAAAAATGTAGGCAAGCAAATTACATCTCTGCATCTAGAGGAAAATGCTAATAATAAATGAATCAAGAAATCCATATCGCAAGGTTTCTTCTTTCTTTTCACTTCTAAATTTCAGGCTCACCTTTTCTGCATCGCAGTCAACATGACCTAGCTTCACCTTCCCCTTTAAGTTATTAGCAGCCTTCTTCCACTCAGGAGCTAGTTTTTTACAATGTCCACACCTTTTAAAAAAGAAAATTGGACAAGAATCGTCATCAAAACTAGAAATGTGAAACTATTTTAGGTACTTCCAAGACCGCAACTATACATTTAATTCATGATCAAAAAATGTGCTAAGATGGCAACCATAGATGATAGATCCAAATTAGCTTGCAAAGGTATGCCAACAAAAACCACTTACCAAGGTGCAAAGAATTCCACAATCCAAAGTTCTTTACTCTTAAGCACCAGTTCATCAAAATTTCTGGAATTCAATTCTACTGAAGAACTAGATTCAGATTTTTCATTTGAACCACCAGTTGTTTTTCCATTTAATCGTTCTTTTAATAGTGCCTTTATCTGTCAAACCATGCAGTAAAAATATTGTCAGGTAATGCAAGATGTAAGTTCTTAGTTCAAGCATCACACAATTGAGTGAGAAAGATGATCTGCTGAGCACTGAGTTGCATATACAGATCGATTAAAAACCGGAAACCTCCAATCATAAATTTTCTTATAAGATATAGGAACTTCAATCATAAAACTGAACAAAACATTATCATTTACCGTCAATACAACCATCCAATTTTCTAGAACATCACCAATAGGGGGGGATTACTACATTTTGTTAAGCAGTTTTACAGAGACACATTTATAATCAAGACGTCATCGACATACATGATTGTTTTACACAACAAATCTACGAATGAACTTTGAATGATAAGGAAGATGAAAACCAGTCAGTCATTCAAATGTGAAACTCAAGCTTCTTATCAAAATAAAGGACTTCCCATTGATAAATAGGTGCAAATGTAGGTTGAACACATTTTGAGTACATGGTAGATTACATCACCACCTGCCTTAGGATATCACCTCTCACCTTGTAAATTGATGATTTTGACCTCACAGGAATCATCCCCCTACTTAAACACAAACTACTATCCAGAATCAGTGCATAGGCAGCCCAAATATGGTATTTAAAAGACATTGAAACCAGTAGCACATCAGAAGCAGTAAGTGTGAATCTCATAAGCAGATTTTTTTGGTTATTTCTAATAATAATAAAAAATTAAAATTCAAAAGAACAGTATATGGAGTAGTTGTTTTGAGGAAGATGATAGAGTACTTATATTTTGTGACATTGTTTGGCTTTGTAGAAGAATGACATCAGGTGGTTCTCTGAAATTATATAAAGGACACATGTAACAAGAGATGTAACATTTTTGTGGTGATACAAACTAACCAAGGTATTCATTAAATTTTTTTTTTTTTGATAAGTACCAAGGTATTCATTAAAATTTAAAGGTAGAATCAATGCAGCAGTACATTTCCAAGCATTCCATTAACTTTAGCCCCCTTTTCTGTATCTTCATTAATGTGCACTGTCTTCTTTGGACTCAAACAGTCAAACTCTAGCCATCTCATAATCTATTTCAGTCTATTAGAGTATGCAACCAGCCAAAATTTAATTCTTATTGATTTATTAATGACAGCATCACATTGATACAAATTTGTCCATCCAAGAGAACGAATTTACTCCAAAGGCAAAGGAAAACTATAGAATATCTTCATCTAATTACAGTAAGCATTAACAAATCACAACAAACCTGTTGAACTGCAAATTCTGCAATGGGTTTGACGTCTCTAGCTCCTTGGTAATCTTCTGGAGGCTTTCCAGGTGCAAATACCTTTATGGTAGGAAATCCTCTAATCCCATATTCCTACAGGTAAATACACACCAAGCACCCAAACAAAGATTCTGTTTACTTTTGAGACAGCAATCATGAGCCAGCAATAGAATGTGATAAACCATAATTATCTCAGACCAGGTACTAATCTTATGAACACAAACCCACCTTTTCTTCTTCAAACTTTGAGGAAATGCACAAGATTATTATGAAAAATCAAAACAAAAAAGTTCCCATCTTTCTACATGTATATTACGCTACTGCTTGTAAGTACAAGTAGAAAAAACTACTTTCAATTCGAGTAATTTTCAGCCAATTAGAAATAAGAGTTCCCAATTTGCAACTATTATTGCAAAACTATTAAACGTCTGTTATTTGCTCCAATTTTGCAGTTCTTGTTGGCACACTTTAGTATCAAGGAAACAATTCGAAACCTGGGCAAGGGACTGGTGTGCATCGGCATCAAGTGCTGCCACGGTGGCGACGCCTTTCAAGATAGTGGCAGCCTTCTCCCATATCGGCGTTAGCGCCTTACAGTGGCCACACCATGGTGCAAAGAACTCAACCAGGACAACTCCATTCGAGTTCAGAACCTGCTATCAGCAAAGTTGATTTATCATGGTGAGGATCAGGAATGCTAGAATTCACACTGGTTTTAAAATAATAAATTATCACAAGAATATGTAGATTAAATTAGTAGTATAAAAATTTAACAAAAGAATGGAACAATTACAATGGTACTTTACATACAGAGAGAGAGAAGAAATGATAAAAAAACTATGTGATTATGATCATTACATATCCCAACCACGTGCTCCATATGGTCATTAAAGGATAGACTATACAGTTGAGTAAGTTGGGAAATTCTAGTACATATAGGGTGATACTAGAATTTCATCAATATCACAAACGAAGAAATTACCTATTTGTTAAAATGACTGGCTTGGGACAGTGTGTGTTTTCTTACAAGACTAGAATTTCATTAACATCGCAAACGAAGAATTTGCCTCAAAACATTTTTCAAAATGACTGTTTTGGGGACAGTGTGTTTAATTACAATATAGGTGGTTTGGAGAAAACCCAAAATGCCACTCGCAAATGCATAACACATTGTATCTCCAACTCCTTTCAGTCTCTTGATGTTTGTCTAGTAAGAAGAATATAACTAATTTACGCGATGGGAGCAAATGAATGACGTTCCAGTAAGTTTTCTAAGATGTGAGACAGCTAGAGCTTTGTGGTGTTAAGTATTCAGCAGAGTTGGGTTAAACTTGGTGATGCCTGCTACGGTAGTTGACGTTTTGGCTTGTTGGGTGAGACCGGGAGGACTCCCACAGGTTAAAGCAATGTGGAAGATGATTCCTAGCTGCATCATGTGGTGCATTTGGCGAGAGCGCAATGAAAGGACCTTTGAAGATAAGGAGAGGACACTAGAGGAGCTTCGCTCCCTTTTTTTCACTACTTTACTTCTTTGGGCCATTACGTTAGACTTTAATGGCCAAAATATACACGATTTTCTTCTTTCTTCTGTAGCAAACTAGATAGGTCTTATCTCTTGTAATACATCTTGTATACTTGGGCTTTGCGTATTCTTATTAATATTACCGTTTACCTATCAAAAAAAATGTTTTCTAAGATACGTACAAAAGCTAATGGAAGAAGTCAATCTACTACCGATAGAATATATGTAAACGTGTGTACATCTATAAATGAACAAATGCAATTATGGGTACAGATGGCTCCTCATAGACTCCAAAATTACCAAAACATATTCTTTCTCTCAGAAATTTGCGACTAAATCATACACTGAACCAATATCCCAACAACTAGTACCAAAATGATGCTAATACTCATGCTAATACTAGTAAGTCTAGCAGTGGCACCACGACACCGTAAAATCAGACCTAAAAGCATGAATCAAGCGAATACGAACGAAGAGATACTCACACATTTAAAATAAAAATTCCTTACACATTTAAAATAAAAATCAAAGCACGCCCATTTAGCAATCAAAGTCTAATTTTCCGAGATATTATCTCCGAGATTTTATTATTATTATAGTTTTGAGCAAGAAATAGCGTCGTACGCAAAAACTCTGGTATTCGAGAAATGTAAGTATTAGAGATCACTCTGCACTAGAAAAGTAATTTTTTTAAAAAAGGAAGAAAGATATTACCTTGGACTTGAAGTTGGAGGGGTTGAGCTGAACCACTGGTGAGGACGGTCCATAGAGTGCGTGACAGAGATTGAACCTGAATGCAGAAAAGCATAAGAAGACGAAACAGATTGACAGGGATTTGAGCGACGTTCTCATTCTCTCTCTCTCTCTTTCTGTGACTTGATTTCGGAGCAGAAGAAAATCACCTCTGTCTCTCTGGTTTTTGTCTCCCCGTTGGAGGAGACCAGCGAGCTACGTGTATTCCCCAATCAAAGACTTACACGTCAATTCCTCGCATAACGGACGGTTCGAAGGATAAAATGAGATGAGAATTTTTTTAATTGTAGTAAAATAAGTAAGATAGTTTGAGTTGATTATATTTTAAATTTTAGAAAATAAAAAGGAAAAAATTAAATAAAAAATATTATAAAGTTAAAATATTATAATATTTTATAATATTATTTTTATTTAAGAATTTGAAAAAATTATAATTATATTTTTATTTTTTATTTAAGAATTTGAAAAAATTAGAATAATTAATTTAAAAATTTTATATTTAAATTATGTTTAAAAATAAAATAAAATAGATAAAATGAAATAATTTTGTATATAAAAAGAATTTTATATCTCATACCATCCCGCGTATCTGCTCCAAAATCTTGGTAAAATAGATTCTCTCGCCAGCAAAGGTGACGTGGAGTTTTTGTGCTTCTCAACTTTAATTCAGACACGTATGAAGATGATCACGTTGGCTAAGTAACTTTTCTCATAGCTAAAACATAAGATAGCATACCTCGTGTTAGTATGGGATTCGTTATTGAGTAGGGAGTTTTTCATTGCATTAGTTACTCATAATTGTAAAAGGAAAATGTTACTTCCACCGAAAATAGATATCAGAAAACGTAAATTTTCTTCTAGGTAATAATTTTTATGAGCAATCCATGGTTTTTATGGGTGAATCTATTCTGGTTTTAAAAATAAAACTCTTTTTAGAAAAATTTTTTGCACCACTTCTGCACTTGGGTGACTCTTGTTGGGAATAAGTTTTCTAACTCTCTATGACCATAATTCATATACTGAGGAGATGTTTGAAAAATAAAATGAGATGAGAAATTTGTAAATATTAATAAAATAATTTCTAAATAATAAAAAAATAGTTTAAAATAAAATGTTCTATTAGATTTTGAGAAATGAGGAAAAACAGTTGAATAAATATATGTTAAAGTTGAAGTATTGTTAAAATATTATTTTTTTAATATTATTTTTATTTTAAAAATTGAAAAAGTAGTATTATTTTTTGTGTTTTGTTTATAAATTTAAAAAAATTGTAATGATTAGATGAAAAGGTTAAAAATTTAAAATTAAAAAGTGTGTGTTTGAGTGATATTTGAAAAGAAAATTATGAAAAATTTTGAGATGAAAATAAATGAAATTTCTTTCCGAAATAACCCCTAAATGAAGATTAAATTAAACATTACCTTGTTCAAAAACAAAGAAACATCCTAATTTTTTGAATACAATTTGATGTGCCACTACATATCATGTCATTAGCCATAATTTTATTTGGCTATGTTTTAGGTTCAAGTTTGGTTTATTTCTGTTTGATATAGGACATAACACCATATTTACTAGGCATTTGTTGGAACCTAGGACCAAAGTCGTTTCTCACACACTTGTTCAAGAGTCAAAAATATAATTTGGTAATTTGAGAGATTCAGTTCGGAATTGGTTCATTCATTTTAAAAATCGGTCAAATTTGGTTCAGAGTCGATTTTACGCTTTCCAACACCGAATTGGACCGGTTTACATATTATATATAATATTAAAAAACATATTATACATATTATTAATTTTTAATATTATATATAATTTTTTCATATAATATATATAATTATGTATGAAATAATATATTATAATTTATAGCATAACATTTTAATCTTAAACATGAATATTTATTTGATCATATGTTTTAAATATAAATATATAAAAAATATATTTTATTGCCTAATAAATTTTCAACATATTTCTTTCGATAAATACATTAGTAATACTAATATACTTAATATATTAAAGCTGAAAAACTGGATTGGAACCTGTAAAATTGAAAGTACCAGTTTAAAAGAGTAACCGGTGTGTAATCGGTTTTAAAAAATACAAAACCGATGTTACCGGTTTGGTCTTAGATTTTGTCCAAAATGGAACTAAATTGGACCGGTTACATCTCTACGTAAGCGCACTGGTAATATCTCATGCTCAAAAAAATCTCGTCAAAATGAGTACCTATTATGTTATTTTTGTGGCGCCCCCAAATCCCCACGCCCGAACATGGGGAAATCGAGACGTCCGGATGGTGACAACCCGGGTCACCATCCTATCGACGGGTGCCGAGTGTGTGCAAAGGCAACAAATGTGCACGAAAGAACACGCAGCGAATAACGAAAGTCATAACTAAGTACCAGAATTTTTCTTAACGTAATACAAGCTGTTTAAAACATACATAGATAAAATATTACAAAACACAAATACAGTTTTAAAACCATAAAGAAAAGCATAACATCAGCAACCCGGCGGAGCCGCATCCTCGGGCTCAGCCTCCTCCTCCTCATCCTCATCTCCTGCACCAAAAGCTACAGAACCAAAAATGGTACCGCAGGTAAGTAAAACCCAAACACTACCAGATAACAATACATATAGAACTCAAACAATATGCGTGAACCATGCCCAATGCACAAAACCCAAAGACACAGTTTTCCACACACGCCAAAATCACATATTTTATCCGTATGCACCATGACCTCCCCTAGGGGTCATCCGCACACCCTGGCTCCAGTGCCACACCGCAGAGTACCACCACGCATGTGACACCTAACGAGCGATGCCCAGTTCCGTGCCCCGCACGTTCGTAGCCAAGCATCCTCTAGCCCTCACCAGCGAAGGGCCACGGAGTCGGTGCGTAGAGCGATGCTCGGTTCCGCGCCCGGCGCGTTCGTAGCCAAGCAACCCCTAGCCCCCGCTCCCGTCGTCTAGCGACAACTCAGGGGACGTCACTCAGTTTATTCCGCTCCTGAATGACCAAAGGAGCTCCACCGGGATAATACCCCATCCCGGCTTGGGGTCGTGATACACACGCACCCGTAAGACCACTTACGCCAATACACAGGCTTTTCACACATAAACAAAAACACACGTGCATGCACCATGTAATGCCATAACAATGCATAATAAAATAATCCAACAATCATAAATCAAATAAACAGGCAACTCCGTCCTCCATCCATCCGACCCCCGAAACTCCTCGGACTCAGTCCGGAATCAACAACCAACAACAGCAAATAATTGAATGAGCAATATATATTAAAATCTGAAAATAGGGTTTGAAAAATACTTACAGTGCTATATGGCAATTTTAGAAAACAAGCGGCGTTGCAAACGGCAGAAAAACAGCAACGTCACAGTGAAAATTCACTGTGGCCGTGGGTCTGAAAAATCCACTTTTGAACGGGGACAAACTAGGACACGAGATTGATAGGGGGTGGTCAAAGGATGGTTGTGAAACTATTGGAAGTGATGAACGGCCGTGGGTGGCAGCAGAATCGCCGGAAAATGGCCGAAATACCCAAATCGGAAAACAAGCTCGTAGGAGCTGCTCCGGTGGTCGTTGGAGGCCGGAAATGGGTGGGTTAGGACGGCAAGGGACCGGTGATGAAGTGGTGAAGAAATGGTGGCCGGAGGTGGAGCGACGGCGGCGGATAGGAGCCAAAACCGTGCGGCTTTGTTGGGCTTTTTCCGGCCAAATGGCCGGCCGGTTGGGGGTGAGCTTGGGTGGGGTGGTGCACCGGAGGGAGGGGAAGAGAATGGGACCGGTGGGGGGCCGAACGGTGGCCGGACGGCGGCGGTCTGGGCTGTGGAAGGGACGCCCGGCGTGAGGGAGAGGGAGGAGAGAGAGAGAGCTCGGGGGGGGGTTCGGACGCGGGGGAGAGAAGAGAGAAAAAAGAAAAAGAAAAAAAGAAAAAGAAAGAAAAAGAAAAAGAAAAGAAGAAGGAAAAAAGAGAAAAAAAGAAAAAGAAAAAGAAAGGAAAAAAGGAAAAAAGAAGAGAAAAAGGAAAAGAGCTGCAAAAAGAAATGAGGTCCAATCCTCACTCCAGGAAAACAAAACAAACCGCCGAAAAGGGATTAAAAACCACAAAACAACTTAAAGAAATAAAACACAACATTAAATAAATTAAAAACCAATTTTAAAACGCAAATAAATTAAAATAAATAACTAATATATTAATTAAAATAAAAATAATTATTTCAGCAAAAATACACTCAAAAGCGGGTCATCACATCCTCCCCTCCTTAAAAACAATTTCGTCCTCGAAATTGCAAATCAACCACCCACTTAAAGCAAGCCACAAGAAAGCACATAAACCAACTATGATCAAGATTAAGACACATACCTTCCTTATTCGAACAAATACGGGTACTGCTCCCTCATGTCCCCTACTCGCTCCCAAGAGAAGTCTTGTGCCAACGGATCTCCCCAAGCCACCTTAACCAAAGGTATCGTCTTGGACCTCAACTGTTGCTCCTTCCAATCCAAAATTTGCGACGGAACAACTTCGTAAGTGAGATCCGGTTGCAACTGAATACCTACTGGGTCGACGAAGCGAGGCTCTTGCCGTCCAAAGCTCTTCTTCAGGGATGATACATGGAAGACATCATGAACATCCCCAAAATAATCTGGCAAAGCAACTCTATAGGCGACGGACCCTACTCTCTCCAGAATCTGAAAAGGGCCGACGTACCTCGGATCTAGTTTCCTCTTCTTACCAAAACGCTTAACACCTCTCATAGGAGAGACTTTAAGGTAAACCCAATCACCAACTTCAAAAGACAACTCTCTCCTCCGGGTGTCAGTGTAGCTTTTCTGGCGACTCTGAGCTGCCGCCATTTTGTCTCTGATGATCCGGACTTGGCTTTGCATTTCTTGAATTATTTCGGGTCCAATTACCCTACTCTCCCCAACTTCATCCCAACACAAGGGCGACCTACACTTTCTCCCATAAAGAGCTTCATAGGGAGCCATCTGAATGGTCGCATGGAAGCTGTTATTGTAGGCAAACTCAATGAGCGGCAAATGATTTTCCCAACTCCCTTGGAATTCCAGGACACATGCTCGCAACATGTCTTCCATGGTCTGAATGGTGCGCTCTGACTGGCCGTCTGTCTGCGGGTGATAAGCAGTACTGAACTTCAACTTAGTACCCAAAGCTGCCTACAAACTCTTCCAGAACTGCGATGTGAACCTCGGGTCTCGATCCGACACTATACTCTTTGGTATGCCGTGTAGCCGCACTATCTCCTTGACATACAAACGGGTCAACTTACCCAAAGAGTCGGTGTTATTAACAGGCAGAAAATGAGCGCTCTTCGTTAACCGGTCCACAATCACCCAAACAGAATTCTTCCGACTAGGTGTTCTCGGCAAACCCACTACGAAGTCCATCGTGATGTCATCCCATTTCCACTCAGGAATAGGGAGGGGTTGGAGCATACCTGCAGGTCTCTGATGCTCGGCCTTTACCTGACGGCACGTGTGGCATTTCTCCACATATAAGGCAACGTCCTTCTTCATTCCATCCCACCAGTAATTTTTCTTCAAATCCCGATACATCTTTGTACTGCCGGGATGAACTAAATACGGGGCCGCATGAGCTTCCGCCATGATCCGTTCTTTGAAATCTGAGTCCTTTGGGACCACTCTGCGATCTCGGAACCGAAGTATCCCATCATTGTCCATGCTATAATGCAACGGTCCTCGAGATTTTCTGACTCTTTTTCTGATGATCAGCAGCTTCGGATCCTTTCTTTGGAGAGTCTTCAATTCTTCAAAATCAGTTACCCGAATATCAAGAACTGAAGATAAAATCTCCACTTGCTGCGAACTCTCTATAAGGAGCCTTCTCATCCCACAAAGCAACGATTCCATTTCTGACGGCTCGGCTTCATCTTCCAAATGAGACTTCCGGCTCAAAACATCAGCAACTATATTAGCCTTCCCCGGGTGGTACTTGATCTCACACTGATAGTCACTGATTAGCTCCAGCCATCGCCTCTACCTCATATTTAGATTTTTCTAGAAAAACAAATGCTTCAAGCTCTTGTGATCGGTAAATACCTCGCAAGCTTCCCCATACAAGAAATGCCGCCAGATCTTAAGGGCAAAAACAATCGCAGCCAATTCTAGATCGTGCGTCGGATAATTCTTCTCATGGTCCTTAAGCTGACGAGATGCATAGGCTACAACCCGTCCTTCCTGCATAAGGACACAACCCAAACCAAACTTAGACGCATCACTGAAGACTACGAATGGCTTATACGGTTCTGGGAGTGCTAACACTGGTGCCGTTGTCAACCTGTTCTTCAATTCCTGGAAGCTTCTCTCACATTTCTCTGACCAAACAAATTCTGTATTCTTCCGAGTCAAAGCTGTGAGAGGTCCGGATAGGCGAGCAAAACCCTCTACAAATCTTCGGTAGTATCCGGTGAGCCCCAAGAAACTCCTGACCTCGCGCACTGTTGTCGGGCGCTGCCATGACAATATGGCTTCTACCTTACTAGGATCAACTGCCACTCCGCCCCAGAAAATTACATGCCCAAGGAATTTAACTTCTTCCAACCAGAATTCACACTTGCTGAGCTTGGCGTATAGTTGGTGTTCTCTCAATCTTTCTAATACCAGACTAAGATGATACACATGCTCTTCAACATCTCGGGAATAAATCAGTATATCATCAATAAATACTACCACAAAGGAATCCAGATAAGGTCGAAACACTCGATTCATCAAATCCATGAATGCTGCAGGGGCATTAGCTAACCCAAACGGCATCACCTTAAATTCATAATGCCCATACCTCGACCTGAAAGCAGTTTTAGGCACATCCTGGTCTCTGATTCTCAGCTGGTAGTATCCCGACCTCAGATCAATCTTAGAGAACACGGCTGCTCCTTGAAGCTGGTCAAACAAATCATCAATCCACGGGAGAGGGTATTTATTTTTGATGGTCACCTTGTTCAATTCCCGATAGTCAATGCACATGCGGAGGGTTCCATCTTTCTTCTTAACAAATAAAACTGGTGCACCCCACGACGACGTACTAGGCTGAATAAATCCCTTCTCTACCAGTTCTTGCAACTGAGTCTTCAACTCTTTCAATTCAGCCGGTGCCATGCGATAAGGAGCTTTATGCACAGGAGTCGCTCCAGGTTCCAAGTCTATAACAAACTCCATCTCCCGAACAGGGGGTAGTCCGGGCAAGTCATCCACAAACACATCGGGGAATTCTTCCACAACTGGAATGTCTGCCAAAGACTTCTTCTCAGACGGCGTGGACACCATCTGCACCAAGAATGCATCCGCTCCCCATGCAATCTCCCGTCTTGCCTGAATCGCCGATATAATCATTGGCTTTTCTTTTAATCTACTCCCCGCAAATTCCAGACAATCACCATCTGGAAGCTGAAAGCTAATTATCCGACTTCTGCAATTAATACTCGCAGAATATCGGTATAGCCAATCCATCCCGAGGATGATATCGAAGCCCAACAGCTTGAACACCACCAAATCCGCATCCAAGAATCTTCCCTCAAAATTTAACGGGCATCCCAAAGCAACCTTGGAACACCACACCATCTCACCATCGGGTAGAGCCACTACCAAAGCCTTCGGCAACGATTCCGTGACCAAGTTACACATCCGAGCAAACGTGGAAGACACAAACGATCGTGAAGTACCGGAATCAAACAAAGTACAAGCATAAAACTCATACAAACGGACTCTTCCTGAACCAAACACACAACCCATGAAATCCAAAAAACAACGAAGAAACCGAATGCACCAAAAATTAAATCCAACTTAAAAATTAAATTAATCCATACCTGTGATTACTCCAGCATCATGGGTCGCTGGTGCCTCATCATCCACCTCTCCGGGTGTGACAGCATAAACCCGGGCTTGCACTGCTTGTTTCGGGTTGGTTCTTCCACCGTGTCTACCTCCACAGCTTTCTTGAACTCTGACGGAGCAATCCCGAGCGATATGTCCCACTTGGCCGCACCGGTAACACTGGGGTCCGCTACTCATCCGACACTCGCCCTCATGAGCTCTATTACAAGCTCCACAAATAGGCACCCGTCCTCCCATACGAACACCTGAGGACGTAGGAGGTCGAGTTCCGGTCCGCTGAAAAAACTTCTGGGGCGAACCCGAGCTGCTTCCTTCACCAGAAAAACTCCGCCTCTTATGCCCTGGAGGGGAACCCACACTCAGATTATTTTCCCGCTCCACAAGGGTAGCCACATCCACTAATTCCTGAAAAGTGGATATCCGATGGCTGACCACCATACGGCGTATGTCATGACGCAGCCCCTCCTGGAAACGATATGCTCGCATCTCCTCAGTCGCAACAAGGTGAGGAGCAAACCGCTCAAGTTCTATGAACCTCTGGGCGTATTGTTCCACTGTCGCGCCCCCTTGGACCAGATTGGAGAACTCTCTTGCCTTTTGCTTCCTTACCAATGCAGGAAAGAAGCGGTCATTGAACTCCTTCTTGAAACGCTGCCAAGTCACCGCAGCGAAAGATCCCAGTTCAGATTCCAACAGCACCCTCTTGGTATCCCACCAATCAGAAGCGGTACCTTGCAAGAGATAGCTGGCATAAAGTACTTGCTGTGTCTCAGTGCACCCACACACCTCAAAAGTCTTCTCCAGATCTTTGATCCATTTTCCAGCCTGAAGTGGATCCTCATTACCAGTGAAGTGTGGAGTCCTATGCGCCAAGAAGCGCTCATAGGTGCATCCGGCTTGCACCATGCTACTTGACCCTCCTGGATACATCCAAGGCCCTCCCTGATAAGGCCATGGACCTCCTGGTTGTGGCCAATACCCTCCTTGTTGGGACAAGGCTCTCCTGACGGTGGATAAGGCCCTCCTGATGGTGGACAAGGCCCTCTTGATGGTGGCCAAGGACCCCCTTGTGGTGGCCAAGGTCCTTGTGGTGGCCAAGGCCCTGCCTGTTGAGACCTCGCACTCTATTGCATAAACTCCGTCATCTGCCGAATTGCTTCGGCTATGGAGTCATCCCTGGAGGTATTGTCCCGTGGCTCCTGAGTATTTTTCCTTGGTCTCCCTGGTCTCCCCATATTCCTGTCACAACACCACTCTTGACCCTCCTTTAAGAAAACAAATAAAACCATCATAAAACCAACAAAAACAAAAACAGCACTACACAACAAGAAACAAAAGAAACCAGCATGCCAAAACATAACTAAATAAAATAAAAACAAGCAAACAAGCCCAAACAAATAAAACAAATAAAACAACTATACTTAACATAATTTTCAAAACACAACTTTAAAAAACATTCTGGTACTACCTACTGGATATGTGGTTTTACCCAGAGTCAAACCGCTCTGATACCACCTGTGGCGCCCCCAAATCCCCACGCCCGAACACGGGGAAATCGAGACGTCCGGATGGTGACAACCCGGGTCACCATCCTATCGACCGGTGCCGAGTGTGTGCAAAGGCAACAAATGTGCACGAAAGAACACGCAGCGGATAACGAAAGTCATAACTAAGTACCAGAATTTTTCTTAACGTAATACAAGCTGTTTAAAACATACATAGATAAAATATTACAAAACACAAATACAGTTTTAAAACCATAAAGAAAAGCATAACATCAGCAACCCGGCGGAGCCGCATCCTCGGGCTCAGCCCCCTCCTCCTCATCCTCATCTCCTGCACCAAAAGCTACGGAACCAAAAATGGTACCGCAGGTAAGTAAAACCCAAACACTACCAGATAACAACACATATAGAACTCAAACAATATGCGTGAACCATGCCCAATGCACAAAACCCAAAGACACAATTTTCCACACACGCCAAAATCACATATTTTATCCGTATGCACCATGACCTCCCCTAGGGGTCATCCGCACACCCTGGCTCCAGTGCCACACCGCAGAGTACCACCACGCATGTGACACCTAACGAGCGATGCCCAGTTCCGTGCCCCGCACGTTCGTAGCCAAGCATCCTCTAGCCCTCACCAGCGAAGGGCCACGGAGTCGGTGCGTAGAGCGATGCTCGGTTCCGCGCCCGGCGCGTTCGTAGCCAAGCAACCCCTAGCCCCCGCTCCCGTCGTCTAGCGACAACTCAGGGGACGTCACTCAGTTTATTCCGCTCCCGAGTGACCAGAGGAGCTCCACCGGGATAATACCCCATCCCGGCTTGGGGTCGTGATACACACGCACCCGTAAGACCACTTACGCCAATACACAGGCTTTTCACACATAAACAAAAACACACGTGCATGCACCATGTAATGCCATAACAATGCATAATAAAATAATCCAACAATCATAAATCAAATAAACAGGCAACTCCGTCCTCCATCCATCCGACCCCCGAAACTCCTCGGACTCAGTCCGGAATCAACAACCAACAACAGCAAATAATTGAATGAGCAATATATATTAAAATCTGAAAATATGGTTTGGAAAATACTTACAGCGCTATATGGCAATTTTAGAAAACAAGCGGCGTTGCAAACGGCGGAAAAACAGCAACGTCACAGTGAAAATTCACTGTGGCCGTGGGTCTGAAAAATCCACTTTTGAACGGGGACAAACTAGGACACGAGATTGATAGGGGGTGGTCAAGGGATGGTTGTGAAGCTATTGGAAGTGATGAACGGCTGTGGGCGGCGGCGGAATAGCCGGAAAATGGCCGAAATACCCAAATCGGAAAACAAGCTCGTAGGAGCTGCTCCGGTGGTCGTTGGAGGTCGGAAATGGGTGGGTTAGGACGGCAAGGGACGGTGATGAAGTGGTGAAGAAATGGTGGCCGGAGGTGGAGCGACGGCGGCGGATTGGAGCCAAAACCGTGCGGCTTTGTTGGGCTTTTTCCGGCCAAATGGCCGGCCGGTTGGGGGTGAACTTGGGTGGGGTGGTGCACCGGAGGGAGGGGAAGAGAATAGGACCGGTGGGGGGCTGAACGGTGGCCGGACGGCGGCGGCCTGGGCTGTGGAAGGGACGCCCGGCGTGAGGGAGAGGGAGGAGAGAGAGAGCTCGGGGGGGGTTCGGACGCGAGGGAGAGAAGAGAGAAAAAAGAAAAAGAAAAAAAGAAAAAGAAAGAAAAAGAAAAAGAAAAGAAGAAGGAAAAAAGAGAAAAAAAGAAAAAGAAAAAGAAAGGAAAAAAGGAAAAAAGAAGAGAAAAAGGAAAAGAGCTGCAAAAAGAAATGAGGTCCAATCCTCACTCCGGGAAAACAAAACAAACTGCCGAAAAGGGATTAAAAACCACAAAACAACTTAAAGAAATAAAACACAACATCAAATAAATTAAAAACCAATTTTAAAACGCAAATAAATTAAAATAAATAACTAATATATTAATTAAAATAAAAACAATTATTTCAGCGAAAATACACTCAAAAGCGGGTCATCACAATTTTGGTATTAAAGCATGTCGAAAAACTGCTCATGTGAAGGATAATGAGGAGCGTCAATTTCTCTATTGCCAAACCTATGAGGTATGTCATTTGTTGGTAGTCTTGTTTGCTAATATGTGTTGGTAGTCTTATTTGCTAATATGTATAGGTTGATTTAGGCATTCTTGCGGGTTTTCTTGTTGGTATGACCCGAAAATACCATTATATGGCCAAAAGACAATCAACCAATTAGAAATCGAACTTCAAAAGATACAAGCATCAATGTCATGGTCCAAGTCAATCTCATAGTAAAAATTTGAATTTGTTTTTGCATTTTTTGGACATAGTTACATAGAGCTTCAACATCGTTACCCTAAGGCGAAGTTGTCATGTTTTGTTGATGTAGTTTCAACAATTCTCCCCGAATGATATATTCTCATAACCCCTCACCTAAACAACTAGAGACTTGAAATGTTTTGACATTCGTATTCCTGTCTCATCATTTATTTCAAACTTCTTAACCACACTAGCATCAACCTTCTTAAAGCATTTGAAATGTTTTGCCACAAACTTGGGTGCTCCAAGTTTACTCCATACAGGGAATATATGCCTTCATCATTCATCGTCGCATTAATCTTAGCCATACATCCTATCTTCTCTATTTGTCTTGGCTTGAGAACATTGATAGCTTTACTCTTTGATGTGCTTTGTTGCGCACATATCAAGGTAAATCATATAACATTCCTATCTTCTCCTTGTTTAGGATTTATTTTATACACCCCAAACCCATTTTGTTTACCATACTTTATATAGTAAGACCAGACTTCTTCTACAGATAAAAATGTCATTCCGACTTTAGGTTCTTCAATGGTTTCATCACATTTTTGCTCATTAGCAACTCATACCTCATCATACTCATTATTCGAGAGATCCATGTCTAAATCTATTGCAAGTCTGGCCTTTGAATTATCTAAGAAGATCCACCCAGATTCTTTAACCATGACATCCACTTGATATGACCAATTGGATTCATAGGCATGTGAAATTAATTTTTAAATAAATAAAAATAAAATCTAACATAAATCCAACCACAAAAGATGCATGTGAAAGTATCTATTTGTGTTCTTTGCTCAATGATCATTGTTAGTTGGATTTGAAAGAGAAAAAACGCGTGGTACTATTGATAGTGATGTTTTCTCTAGAGAGATTTAACAAAATTTTGTGAAACCTATCAATCAGTACATCAACGCCCACAACATTAACCCCACAAAAAGCAAGTTAGAAGAAGACTCCACACCACTTGGCCATATCAAGAAAATATACTATATACTAGATTACAATATACTTAGGAATTGATAACACTTAAATTTTAATTGTTATTATATAATTATAATTATAATTTATAATTATATATATAATTGTTATTATATAATTTTAGTTGTTATTATTTGTAAATAATAGTTTTAGTTGTTAATTCTTATAAATGACAATATTATTAATTGTTATTATACAAATTAGATACTTATTAATTGATAACAATTTATTTCTTAATATTTATATTATAACTTATAATAATTGTTATTATTCAAATATAATAAATATATTGCATATAGTTGTCCCATTATATAATATCTATTATGCACAACACATAATCACACTACATATATATATATATATATATATATATATATATATATATATATATTCTTTAACCACAACATATTACACAAATAAACATATAAATTCACAAATAATAGTAAAATATACAAATATAATATACACAAATAACCACAACATGTGCTTAAAAAAATAACATACACAAAAATCACAGAATATTCTTCAAAAAAATACACACTTCTAAAACACATTAATTTTAAGAATAACCATACACATAACAACAATTTTTCATTTTAATTCATGGTATAACACAATCCATATCACAAATAAATATATATAATTCATCAATATCCAATTCAAAACATATTCACAATATATACAATCAAAATTCAATACTCAACTCACAATATTGTACCCTAATCTAATTCATCAAAATCTCCAATCAACTCACATTATACATATAAAACATTTCACTTTTATCTACAATAAAATCACAACAAAATGCATTAATAGAGTTTAGTATATATACATTATGCTCACAATATCCTCATCTTGCAAATAACAAGTTTTCAACAAGCCACAACAAACAATCTTTCAAAAAAATCACAAAACTAGCTAGTTAAATACATATATAAAAAACATTGACAAATATCAAGAAATTGTAAAAAAATTAAAAGAAAAATATATTTACCTTACTTCCTTTTAGGAGGAAAAAAAAATACACTAATTATCTCTCACTCTAACCCTCTCTCACTCTAACTCTCTATCTCTCCCTCTCTCCCTCTATCACACACACACACACTCTCTCTCTCTCTCTCTCTCTCTCTCTCTCTCTCTCTCTCTCTCTCTCTCTCTCATGCACAAGAGAAAAGCAGAAATGATTCTGCTTTCCCATGCGTGATTTCATTAAAAGCCATCTGTCTATAACTTGACGTTCAGACGTTCATTAATTGACGTTCGAAAGTTCAATTATCCCGCTCACGTCTATAATTTAACGTTTGAATGCTAAATTATGCCGTCTAAATTTTTTACAATACATTCAAACATTATATTTAAACGTTCGAACGTTTTGGGTTCCAAAGTTAAAGCGGAAAAACTTCCGCCACTTTTTCACTTACATTCGGACGTATACCATGTACGTTCAAACATATTGATGAAAAAAATGTTATTTTTATATATTATATTATATAATATCATGTAAATTTAATTTTTATATTTATATTAAAAAATACACAATAATATATTATACAAATAAATTCTATATATGTTATTATATTATATTATATATCATGTATATATATAGTTAAAGACTATAATATTTTATATACTGTATAGTAGTAGACTATATGGCTCACTATATGACAACTAGGAAACGAGGGAGAGACGGAGGCAATCCGGACATTGCTCGGCTGGGGGTACTAACAGTGATGGGTGAGCGAGAAATACTTATTAATAAGTTTGATTAGCTCAGCTAGGAGCGGAAGACACTGTCATCCTCACGAGAGGCTGGGGCTCAATATGCACATTAAGGGGAAAGATTTACCCCTCAATGATTTGGGAGTTTTATATGGGGATGACCACCATGCCTAACGATGCATCCTCCCATACCCCCACTATACGCGGTGTATAGTTTGAGTTCTCGACTGATGTTATTGCTGAGTTACTCTAGATCCCGCATTTTCTACCTGAGGCGACAGCTGCTCAAGCTGGTGACACAGCAACTGCATTTGCTTTGGGCACATTTGAGGTAGATCTAGCCACTTCTGCTTCATCTATGGATCCTGTTGACACTATGGGCAGTCATGAAAAAGATCGACCAGAGGGCGAGGATATTGCTTATAAGGTTGGTGATAACGAGCGGGATTAGGATTTATACATCCTCATTGGCAAAGATTGCACGAACCTCGATAGGCCAAACTCCTTCAACCAGAATCAGCTGCTGCCTTTCTTTCACATATTGTAAATTTTTATTGCAACAAATGTAAATCCTGTGGCACAGAAGACCACATTCAGTCAAGTTCTCACACAGTTTTTGATTCGCTTGGCACTTGGAGAGCCCATTGACTTGCCACTCATTATATTTGAGCAGATCCGTTATGAGGTCAGCATCTATACAACAAACAATCTCCTGTACGGAGTCATCATCAGCCGCTTATTACTAGCTCGGGGAGTGCCACTCTAGGTGGAGGAGATGATGCTAAACCAGATGAGCCTCATCGACATGACCACACACCATCGGAGCTTTGGATAGGGGAGAGGCTCAGCTTAGCGTTAGTTTGATCCTATATCAGATATTGTTCCTCCGACTGAGTCTGGGGTCGATGTTGCTCCCTCATTTGCGAGTAGTAGTCAGCAGCCGGCGAGTGCACTGCGGGGGATGTGAGACCTGCTTGGATTGATGCAGTGATGATAGATATGAAATCACATATAGACCGACAGATCAATAGACAGATTGCGCATATAGATCAGGCTATTGCACATCTTGCCCATCATGTAGATGTGCTAAACAATAAGGTTGAGACATTGAATGAAATGTTTCGATTATTTGTAAACCAGTAGTTCTGAATGTCTTTTGTAAAAATTAATTATATTTTATTTTTTATTTTCGACATATGTAATGGACAATATTATTTAATGTATGTATTGTAGCTTAATTTTTATTCTCAATTTTCCTTAATATTAGCTTATACAACCTTAATATTAAAAAAATATATATTATAGTCAATTTCTGCAAATATAAATTAACATATAATGTTTGAACGTTCCAGTTTTAACGTTCGAATGTTGTCGCTAACAATTTTCACATAAGTAGACATAACGTTCGAACGTTAATGTGACGTGCAAAAAAAAGAATTGACACGTTCGAACATAAAAAAAAAAAATCCTACCTAACATTTAGTGACTAGAAAATGCACTTTAGTGACGGTTTAGAGACCGTCACAATTTCTAAACCTTCACTAAAAAGTATATTTGTTGTAGTGAAATGAGATTTTCACTACATTTTTCTTATGATCCATAGTTAGGATGAGTGATAACATAGGAAGATAACAAGTAGAGAAAGCGTCAAATCATTGGAGGGCGACAGCCAGGAATTGTAGTGGCACGTGAGGACCATGCACCACACTAGGAAAGTAGAGGTTGGGAGGTTGGTTGGATCTAAGAAATTCGAGGTCGTTGACCCCAAAAAAGCGCTGCATGTTGGCAATAGACTCACACTAGTGTGGTGGTACGTGAGATCCACAAGCAGTTTGGGCCTTGCACGAGACACATGCACCACTTTTTTCGATGATTTTCTTCTGCTGTTTGAAGGATCGACGGCTAGCGAGTCTTACGGTGCAGCACGTGGCGATCATGGGTGGGCCAAAAGTAATAGATCAGCACTTTTCTGTGCTACAACCAGAAAATTAAGGGAAAAAAGATGATAGAACAATGTCTAGATTAATATATTAATTATATTTGTTGTATATATATAGTCTAGTAATATAGTATCTTATAAGTATACTATAATATAGTAGTATACTATAATAGATAGTATAATATATTATATATACTATAATATATAATATAGTAGTATGCTATAATATATACTATAATATAATAACTATATTATCTGAACATAAACGGTTCGTCTTCTTCAGTTAGAATAAACGTACAAACGTTTTGTAGATGTGATTTACGTTCGAATGTTTATCTAATTACATTCGATTTTATGTGGAAAGAATTTACGTTCAAGTGTATATTCATTGTACATTCAGACATAAATTCTTTCTAATTATTAAACTATCATCGCTCGAATGTTAATACTTTACGTTCAAACTTCTTGATTTACATTCAAACGTACATTTATTATATATTCAGATGTAAATTCTTTTTAATTATTAAAATATTATCGTTCGAACGTCAATTACTTGACATTCAAACATATGTCACTTAAATTTTTCAATATAATTTCGTCATATTATTTTTATTTTGGGTATTAAAAAAATGGAATTATTTATTATATTTGCTATCGAAATTATGTAAATTTATAATGATGATATGAGAATTTTGTATATAATCTAAACCTGTCATAATATGCATATGTATGTAATTCTAATGATTTTTTTGATTTTTTTTCTATTAATGTTTTTTTAGGATATGGCTCACTATATGAAAACTAGTAAACGAGGGAGGGACGGAGGCAATTCGGACATTGTTCGGTTAGGGGCACGAACAGTAATGGGTGAGCGAGAAATACTTATTAATGAATTCGATGAGCTCAACTGGGTGCGGAAGATGCTGAGAGTCGTCTTCCTCAAGAGAGGCTAGGGCCCAATATGCACATTGAGGGGAAAGATTTACCCCTCAATGATTCGAGAGTTTTACAAGGGGATGACCACTATGCCTAACTATGCATCCTCTCATACCTTCACTGTACGCGGTGTACAGTTTGAGTTCTTGGTGGATGTTATCACCGAGTTACTCCAGATCCTACGTTTCCAACCTGAGGCAACAATTGCTCAGGCTGGTGACACAACAACTGCATTTGCTTCGGGCATATATGAGGCAGATCTAGCCACTTCTGCTTCATCTACGGGCCCTGTTGACATTATGGCCGATCATGAAGAAGATCGACCAGAAGGTGAGGATATTGCTCCTGAGGTCAGTGATGACGAGCGGGATCAGGATTTCTACATCATTATTGGCAAAGACCACATGAAGCTCAATAGGTCGAACTTCTTCAGCTAGAATCAGCTGCTGCCTTTCTTTCACATGTTATAAATTTTTGTTGCAACAAATGTAGACCCTGTGGCACATAAGACCACATTCAGTCGGACTTGTGCACAGTTTCTAATCAGCTTGGCACGTGGAGAGCCAATTGACTTGCCACTCGTTATATTTGAGCGGATGATCATACGCATCTATACAATGGACAACCTCTCATACAGAGTCATCATCAGCCGCTTATTACTAGCTCGAGGAGTGCCACTCCAGGCGGAGGAGATGATACTAAACCAAATGAGCCCCATCGACATGATCACACACTGTCAGAGCATTGGACAGGGGAGAGGCTCAGCTAGGCGTCAGTCTGGTCCTATATCAGATCTTGTTCCTTCGACCTAGTCTGGGGTCAGTGTTGCTCTCCTGTCTGCGAGTAGTAGTCAGTAGCCGGCGAGTGCATCTGCGAGGGATGTGTGACTTGCTTGGGTTGATGCAGTGATAACAGATATGAAGGTGCATATAGACCGACAAATTGATAGACAGATTGCTCATATAGATCAGATTGTTGCACATCTTGCCCATCATGTAGATGTGCTAAATAATAAGGTTGAGACATTGACTGTAAAGTTTCGATCATTTGTAAACCAGCAGTTCTGAATGTCTTTTGTAAAAATTAATCATATTTTATTTTTTTATTTTCGACATATGTAATGGACAATATTATTTAATGTATGTATTGTATCTTAATTTCTTTTCTCAATTTTCTTTAATATTAGCTTATACAACCTTAATATTAAACAAATATATATTATATTCAATTTCTGCAAATATAAATTAATATATAATGTTCAAACGTTACAGCTTTAACGTTCGAACGTTGGTGCTAAAAATTTTCACGTTCGCACATAAGTAGACATAGTGTTTGAACGTTAATGTGACGTGCGAAAAAAATAATTGACACGTTCGAATGTCAAAAATATCCTACCCAACATTTAATGATGGTTTCCATAAATCATTACAGAAAATGCATTTTAGTAACAGTTTGGAGACCGTCATAATTTCTAAACCGTCACTAAAAAGTATATTTGTTGTAGTGGAATGAGACTTTCACTACCTTTTTCCTATGATCTATAGTTAGGATGAGTGATAACATAGGAAGATAGCAAGCAAAGAAAGCGTCAAATCGTTGGAGGGCGACCGTCAGGCACTATAGTGGCACGTGAGGACCATGCACCACACTAGAAAAGTAGAGGTCGGTTGGATCTAAGAAATTCAAGGCCGCTGACTCCAAAAATGCGCTGCGTGTTGGCAACAGACTCGCACTGGTGTGGTGGTATATATGTGAGATTCATGAGCAGTTTAGGCCTCGCATGAGACACATGCACCACTTTTTTCGATGATTTTCTTTTGCCGTTTGAAGGATTGGTGGCTAGCGAGTCTTACGGTGCAACACGTGGTGATCATGGGTAGGCCAAAGTAGTAGATCAGCACTTTTCTGTGCTACAATCAGAAAATTAAGGGAAAAAATATGATAGAACAATGTCTAGATTATACAGACGGAAGGGGGCTCCAGTCACCCTCTAGACGGAGAATGTAAGATTTTTGAACCTTCTATAAAGTCTGAAGAGCTTTTTCGGAGAGATAAAACAAAAGCTATCCCCGTCCTCGATGTATTTCCCTTCTCTTTAGTAATTTAATGAATTTGCACATTAAAAAAAGGGAAAAAAAAAATCTGCAATGATTATAGAAGAATTCCATTCTCTTAAAAGAAATGTTTCCCAGACTTGTACGTACGTTCAGCCTAAGCTAGCAATCAATGGAATAAAGATGTTTGTGCGTTGTGGATGGAATCAATACATTTAAAACATTTCCCATATAAAGTGGTTCTTAATCTTCCTTTGCAAAAAAGAAAAGAATAAATTCTCTAGTTTTTTTAATGGGTGTCTACATTACTTTCGGGAAATGGAAGTTCTCCAAAACTTTATATATGCTTCAGGCGTACGTTGCTGCTTTTCCCATCATTATATCAAAAGGAGACATAATATGCATGCATTCATATATATATATATATATATATATATATATATATTTCTGATCTCTAACAATTAAACTGGTGCGTAACGTTTCCAACCAAAGGCTGCAAAAGGCTCTAAGAGCAAGAAAAAGACAGAAGCAAACTGATCTGAGGTTTCATGCGCATTAATTCATTTCCGAAACAACAAAACGGAATTAGCTAACTTCACGAAATAAGCGAGCTGCCAGCTAGCTGCCTCCATATGAAAACCCATGCCAGCGTCCAGACATGATTTCTTAGCTCCAGGCCGAGTACTGTTCATCAATTCTGATTTCTGATCATATATAAATTATATGTAAGAAATTAACTACGTACATATATATACACCCTTGAAAACAAAGGCAGGTGCCCTGTGACTCTGAGAATATATGGAGAAGACCCTCGTCATCAAATATATTTCGAAGTTGAAGATCAAATTGCTAAGGCTTTCTAGCAGGCGCAATGATCAAGAAAAGTCAGCTTCGCGGCCTCCTCGTGCCATTCACTGTGAGGAGCTCTTCTTGCCACCAGAAGGGAAAAAGGACCAATTCTCGACGACGTCTGACAACAACATGGATCCCTTCATTCTTGCTCATATTGCAGCCCAGAATCACTTCAGACTCAGGCCAAACATCTACCTTTGAGATCAGAGAGAGAGAGAGAGAGAGAGAGGGACCAGTACTATATGTTGCTGGTTATCTCCTGAAACAATATTTGGCAGAGAAGTATAGGTTTTTTTACTGGTAGTAATCGTTCAACTTGCTATCGATTCTGTTTGTTAACATGATCTGTCATCATGCGTAGGATTTTTCAAAACCCAAAACTAGCTTTGAAGTCTTTCATGTTGGCTAACCCACCCATATATCCATCAGCATCGATTCTCATCAACGTTGTCTTTTCGATCGTTTCCTACCTTGCATGTTCTTTATATATAATACATGGAGGAACATATATATATGTGTGTATATATATATGTATAATATTAATGAAAACCCAGAGTTAGCTATATCCACAACTCGTCATTGTGATGCAGAATTTGGCAAAGGGGTACTGCAATATATCATGATCTGCAATAATATGTTTAATTTGCAGCTATTGATACGGTAGATCGATGCATATCTTCGAAGAGTTTTTTCTTTTGTTTTTTGGTAATTCTCTCCCTCTGATCTTAATCCACATATCAAATAGTGGCATCTGAAGCATGTTCAACCTACCCAAAAAACAAATGTTGCATATAAGAAGTGAAAACCTTTTTACTTTTCTTTTTTCTTTTAGGGTATCCCAATGCTAATGATCATGGGACTACGTATAAGTCGATGATCAGATATTTGAGTTTACTACTTACATATAAGACGGTCATGTGTAAATACAATATTACTTGATATATTTTTTTAAATATTAACTAGTTGCTGCTTAAATATTTTAGTAGTATTACATTTTTTGAGAAATGATAGTTGCAGTTGTAAGTGTACAAGCGCCGTATAATTATTTTGAAAAAGATGAATAACTACGGAATTCACATAAAAAAATAAGTAAATATTTAATAATAGACATCACTTTTTTTCAAAACAACTGCATAACACTTGTACACTTTATGACTATATATATATTCAGTCTTACTTTACTTTTTGTACAAGAACGAGTGACTGCATAAGTAGAGCGCCTAAGCAGTGGGTCTAAAAAATCCGACCCATATGACCAACGTATAGGAGTAACGTCAGGTGAATGCTTATAAAATATACTTATCTTAAAATTTTAAATTAATAAAAAGATGTATGAAATCACCACTTGTTTCAAAGGTTAAGCTAATAGAAAAATAAAGATTTAATCATTTATATTTATCTTAACACTCCCTCTCACATATGAACCAAATTTCTCCTCAATATATAAGTGAAACCAATAGGTGGATTATTATTTTAATTAATAGAATGAAATATAGAGTTATGGTTCGAGTTCAGAACCTCTGTTCCGATATTATCATGTGAAACTACCAATTATCTCAAAAGTTTAAGATGATGGGAAGATATAAATTAAATCATTTATATTTATTTTAACAGGAGATACATTTAATTATTTAAATTATATGATGTAACAAGCTAGGTGTGCTTGAGCTACACCTCTTTTCACTTCGAACATGATGTGCAACAGATTGCCAATAGGCAATAACAGTATGAAACAAATTACACATTTACTCCTTTATTTTTTGGTCTCCATATCCTCATTGAAGCCTAAAGAAAGCCATGAGAGGGTCATACACAACTTGCTTTGCATTCTCTCCCACAACAAAGTCTGCATGAGCATAATCATCTCTGTACTGAACTACAAGCTTATCTCCTTCGTGATCCTTGAGGCTGTCCAGCAAGATCTTCACATCTTTGACATCAGAAAGGGCATCGGCCCCACCATAGCTGAGGAAGAGAGGAAAGTCATTTGGAATTCTTGTAATGTCGTACACTGGAGGAGGGGGCTGTCCATAGTGTTTCCTGTTCTCATCCTCTTTCTTGTAATCATACATTGCTAAACTTCCTTCTCTAACCACTGCCCGAAAACTAGACTCGATTCAAAATCCACATTCTTTAGTATTGAAAGCATTCCCTATTAAGCAAATCATGCTAGCTATACTGAGCACTTACTCTGAGCCAGATGGATCATGTTCTTTGTAGCCGTTGGCTGAGGTTCGTGTTCTAGAAAAACGTCTACTATGGAAGATTTCAAGCAGCAGTTCTGGCCTATACATAATAACGACATATTTTCAAGTGATCACCAGTAAAGAGGAACGTTTCCAGGCATTAGGTGCTGATTAATAAACTAAAGAGGAGTATGTTACCAGTGATAGAGGTTAACAAGTTGGTGCAGTCAACTCCTGGCTTGCTGCAGAAATCCTGGAGTAGTTTGATTACAGGCTCCCTGTTCGATTAGGGAAAGAAATAAGCTGGCATTGAGTCCTTTTTCATCAAAATTGATTGGAACAATGCGAGATATTTTGCTAATTTATTACATAAGTTCCCTAGGAATGTTAGACAAATCATAAGGAAAAATAATAGATATCTCTGAAATAAAAATGCAACCACCATAACATAAGTAAAGTTCATGTGCTTGTTGCATCAGTGGTAATGAATTTGTAGAAATAAAATACATTTTCCCTTTCGTCAAAAAAAAAAAAAAAAAAAAAAAAAAAAACAGAGATATTTACCCTCTTAGATTAAATTCATGAACATCCAACCGGTATAAAGTCTGAAATAAGAAAACAAGAAGATTGTCAAAAAAGTTCAATTCAATTGGCTGGACAATACAACATAGCATTGTCAGTAACCTCTGCAATGAAGTTTTCAGCAGCAAATCTTGCAAGTGGTGAGGTCATCTGACCCAGGAAAGCAATTGAGCTAAGAAAGGCAGCTGATCTCAACATGTTCAACTGCTGGCCTTTCGAAAAGGCAGCCAGAGCAATCAAACTTCCCTGCAAAATATAATCTCAGACTTTCTTTTCCAGTGGGTTAAGAAATCCCAGAAAAAAAATGTAGCAGCAGAATGCATGAAACTCACAAGTGAATGCCCAACATAGTGCAGTTTCTGTCCTGATTGATCATGCACATACTGTATTGTAGCTGGAAGATCATAAGCTACTAATTCATCCCATGTCCAATCCCAATAAGCCCGAATATAAGATGATCAAAATCATTTATAGGGAATATGAAATGCTATGGCTACAAAATTAGCCTCTACTAGAGAGAGAGAGAGAGAAACAACCTGATCATTGGGACTAAGTGAAATATGCCCACGGCTATATTTGGTTCCACGGGTGCTAGCAAGCCACACGTCGAACCCATTATCGGCCAAAAGGAAAGCCAAAGATTTCTCTGGAGGTAACAGAAGCCATGTTATCGCATCCTGCCACGGTACCATAACTTTGTTATATAAAGAGAGAACATATTCTATGGATTAGCAATCTTGTGAGAAAACTGAACATTCAAGGAACAACTACCAACCACCAAGATGCCGTGCTGTAATAAAACTGGCAGCCTGTTTCCTGGAGTCTTTCCTGACTGCCCCTCTGGAATTCTCTGCATACTGAGAATATAGCCATCTTGTGTCGCCACCTGAATCCAATGAAAACCCCCCATTACACCATATCAATTAGTGTTTGCAATAAAACTCAATACTGGGTCGACTGGAAACTAATGAATGCTGGTATTCTACCGAATGTTCTTCACAAACATAGCCTCTTGTCTCCACCATCGATTTGCATACACCATCACTGGGCACTGGTGCTGCAGCAGACATGCCATCCTGACCTTTGACTGATAGTAACTTTGTTCTAGTTCTATCCCCAATTGCTGACCCACAAAACAGAATAACTAATATTATTGAAGTCAGAATGCTGCCCATCTTCATATGCTTTGATTCCTGGTGCAATCACATTCAAAGTCCTGGCATTTTTTTATAGTTGCAGATAACAAGATAAAAACAAACTTCGAATTCACAGAAAAGCTCTAATGCAAAATGCCTCCTTTGTCAAAAGATTGCACTGGTGGTTTAAACAAGGCATCTCTGTGAGGCATCTCTTATTCCAATTATCAAACAATTAAAATATAAATATGCTTTAGATTTTGTCCCTGTCACGATTCTATTTTCTAACATAGACATGATCACCAATGTGGCAAATAAGCAAAGCCAAAGCATATGCATTTCTGGAAGTAATATTTTGTGGCAGTTTTTCTTTGTCTCCTCGATAACAATAAAAAAATACTTCCGAAAAATAGGCTTAGAAACCTAAGATCTGTCATCTACACTTGCTACATGACAAAGCAGAGTTCTGCATATACAACAATAATCATGAATTTCCTGTGGCACATGGCGGATCCTGCATAGCTGTGCTCCTGGTGGATTTCTTCCACGCCCAAATTGAAGATCTAAAATCCAAACATTAACTAAAACCCTGCATCAACTTCTGTTTTTTAAAAGGTCCCATGGTTTTTTCTTGCAACCAAGTCAATTAATAAATTGTTCCTTACAGCTCACAGCACCTTCTAGTTTTTACACTGCAACACCTTCCGTGTCTGAGCAACCTACACTCCCCAATTTACAAGGGATAACTCCATTACTTTGATGATCTTTTTCCTTTTGGTAAATATATTACTTTGATTACCAGTAATCAAACTACAGGCCTTTTGAGTACGTATATTCCTTATCTCTCCAATTGCACACTTGGAAAAGTAATTATATCAAGTCAGATCAACCAAAAAGGCCATATAAATCTTCAAGCACCTTCTGATTGAAAAGGTTTTGTGAAACCACCATACTTGGCTTTGATGGTGACGTTCTCATTTATAGAAATGTAAGTTGACAATGTACAGATAGGGAAGGATTTACAATCTTATATTACACAACTAACTATGGAAACTATCACCTACAAATATCTCCTATAATCAAGGGAGATCTCGTGAATATGGTTCACAACTAGAGGCCAATATTCTCGAATCCTCTACACCCCCCCTCGAGCAAAGCTTGGGATTGATCCAAACGCAAAGCTTGGAACAAAAGAAGGTAAAGAGAGGTCGAGAGAGGCTCTTTGTAAACACATTAGCAACCTGCAAGTGGGATGGCACATATTGAGGTTGAATGGCACCAGAGGCAGCGAGCTCATGAACAAAATGATAGTCGAGATCTTGAGATCCCGAAGGAGATGAGAGAGGAGTAAAGGCCGATGTTTCAAAGAGACCTTGAGATCCCAAAGGAGATGAGAGAGCCCAAGTAACTTCAAAAGCCGTGAGAGCCAATGCTATATACTCGGATTCACAACTGGAACAAGAAACAGTTGGCTGTTTCTTAGCACTCCACGAGACAAGATTTTCACCAAGAAAGATCGCATAGTCGCAAGTGGAGCCACGGGTGTCGGGGCAGCCTAGTCGACATTAAAATAGGCAAGGATGCCCGTGGGCAGAGAAGGAGTGAAAGACAGCCC
Source organism: Carya illinoinensis (assembly GCF_018687715.1). Taxonomy (NCBI): domain Eukaryota; kingdom Viridiplantae; phylum Streptophyta; class Magnoliopsida; order Fagales; family Juglandaceae; genus Carya; species Carya illinoinensis. The sequence continues at coordinate 14,045,934 of NC_056755.1, forward strand.
ATAATGGAGTGTGCCCTTAACATAGCAAAGAATGCATTGGATTGCTTGGAAATGATCAACAGTAGGAGATTGCATGTATTGATTGACAGAATTTATAGCATGGGCAAGATCAGAACTAGTAATAGTCAAGTACTGCAATGCACCCACCATGGAGCGATAAAAAGTGGGATCAGAGAAAAGATCACCATCGCAAGAGAGCCACTGAGTAGGGTTGTACAGAAAATCGAGAAACCGGCTGGAACTGATTAGACTAGCTGCCGGAGCAGGGAACTGGCCTAAACCGGCAAAGAACCGGTCAGCCAGCGGTAGGATTTAAGCCAAACCGACGTTGGCTGGTTCAGTTTGTGGTTTGACCCAGGGAAAAATCACTGAATTGGCCGACATCAACTATCTTATTTTTTTTTTCAAATATATGTAAATGAAATGATGCTGTTTCACTTAAAAGAGTGAAACGACATCATTTTGGGGAGTCAGGATACAAAATAAATAAATGCAATGAGACCAAATGGCATCGTTCTAGTCTAGGGTTAGCATTCGAAGAAAGCCCCCCTCTTCTCTTTTTCTTTCACTGTCACTCATTCACTCCACTCTCTCTCTCAGACTCTCACCTCTCCTCTCTCTCTCTCTCTCTCTCTGACTCACACTCACAACCTCGCACGCAGGCCGCAGCCACCTCCTCCTCCTCTCTCGCCGATGAACTCCCATTGCACCAATAGGAACGCCTATATTTTTGTCTCAACCTCTCATCTGTGATCTCTCAAGACTCATGCCGCTCGAGATCTCCTGTGACTACGAGTGACGAATTTTTTGTTCATTTAACTCTTTTTTTGGTTGAGTTGTTTTGTTGTGAAAACTAAAGTGTGAATGTGATGGTGTTTGTTAAATCTATTTTGTGGATTTGTTGGTTGGTGATGGAAAGTGGAAATCGATCCTCAAACTGTCGAACCAATCGGTGCCGACCAATCAAACTCCAGCCAGTTCTCTTCTTCCCTATCAATCAGTTTTGGTCGAGATGTTTGAATATTTCATACGTCGGTGGGGTTTCGGTTTGCCACTGACACCTAACCCTTCAGTGTTTAGCCCTATCGCTGAGAAACAACCATGGGGGTGGATACCGACTTGCTATCAAGGAGTTGAGCACGAGCAAGAATATCGTGGGCATATTTGGCTTAAGAATAGTCCAGTAGCAGAGGAGGACACTTCAAGACCAGGAAAATAACTGAAGGAGCCCAGGTCTTTGGCAGCAAATTCACGATGGAGGCGCTGAATAAAATCCTGAAGTAAAGCATCATCATTGCCCGTGACAACAACATCATCGACGTCGAGCAATAAATAGATAATGCTACCTGAGCAAGTGAGAACAAAAAGGGATGTGTCAGCAAGGCTGCAGAGAAAGCCAAGGCAAAGCAAGAAGGAACTGAAGCAATGAAACCAAGCATTGGCTTGCTTCAAGCCATAAAGTGCCTTCTCCAGCTTACAAACATGATTGGGAAATCTTGAATCTACATAACTCGGAGGTTGCTCCATGTAGACATCTTCGTGCAAAAAACCATTGAGGAAGGCATTCTTAACATCTAATTGATGTAAAGGCTAGCTGTTTGAGACAACAAGAGAGAAAACAACATGCATAGTGGACGCCTTAACAACAGGACTAAAGGTGTCTGTAAAGTCAAGACCAGGGAGCTAAGAATAGCCTTTAGCAAAGAGGCAAGCCTTGAGGCGATCAACGGTGCCATCAGCCAAGTATTTGACACGGAAGATCCACTTGGAACCAACAATGTTGGTGTTGGAGGGACAAGAGACCAAGTCCCAAGTGCGATTGGAAGAAAGAGCATGAATTTCTTCATCCATTGTGGCAACCCATCCTGGATCCTTAGTAGCAGACTTGAAGCCATCGGGTTCCTCTGTAGCCATAAGGGAATGGAACAAAGGAGAAGCAGGCAAGGAACAAACATAAGAATGTTGTTTAGGCTTCAAGACACCAACCTTAGCCCGAGTAACCATCCGGTGGTGATTAGACCCAACTGGAGCAGGTCTGTCATGGAGAGGAGTGGAAGTAAAGGCATCAAATGGGAGCGGTGATACAGCAGTGAGTGGGACAGAGGCTGCAGAAGGAGATGCCGGTTCTAAGGAATCAGATGGTGGATGTTGCATAGAAACACCAAAAGAATCAGTAGTACAAGGCACACATGGCAACAATAAAGAACGTGTAACAAAGGATAATGGAGCAAAAGATGTAGTGACAGGTGAAAGAGAATCCAAGACAGGCTCACAAAAAACAAAGATGTCCAAAGATTGTGGAGACCGTGAAGAAGAGGAGCTAGCAAGAGAAAAATTCAGTTCATCAAATCTAGCATGTCATGTAATATAAATACGTTGAAGAGTGGGATCAAGGCATCGGAATCCCTTGTGAGACATGCTATAACCAAGAAAAAGACAAGCAGCACTCTGGGGAGCAAACTTATGAGAAGCATAATCTCGTAAATAAGGAAAAATATGACAGCCAAATAGATGAAAATTTTCATAGGTGGGCGACTTACCCTACAATATCTCATAAGGAGAGAGCCCATCAAGAACAAGTGTGGGCAAACAATTGATAGTGTAGATAGTGGTGCTGAATGCCTCAACCTAGAGAGCTAAAGGGACATGAGATTGAAATAACATGGCAAGGCCAGTTTCAGTGACATGTCGATGTTTGCATTTAGCTCGACCGTTTAGAGATGGGGTATAGGGACAAGACATTTGGTGATGGATGCCGAAAGCAATGGGATGAGTTTGAAATTGATGACTCGTAAATTCAGCGCCCCTCCCCCCCCTCCCCGGGTCCCTCTAAAAAGTTTTGATTTTACGTGAAAATTGAACTTCAAACCTTTGAAACTGTAGAAAAATATCAAAGGCGTGAGATTTTAACGTCATGGGATAAAAGTGAAGTGAGAATGGTCATCAATAAAAAAAAAAATATAATAGCGATAATGAGAAAGAGACTTAAGGGGAGTGGGGCCCCAAATATTACAATGGGCAAGATCCAAAACATGCGGAGAACGCTGATCATTAGAGGTGAAAGGCAATTTGTGGCTCCTAGTAGTTTGGCAAGCAACACACAAAGTAGGAGAATGCAGTAAAGATATAATAGAAAGATGCCCTTTTTTATTCAATAGAGAAATAACAGAATGAGGAACATGACCCAAACGTGCATGCCAAAGATCATAGGAAGCACGACAACCCATGGCGGCCAACTGATTGCACAACGCCTTAAAGGAGCAAGAGTACTCGGTAACACTACGAGTACCCCATTTCAGAAGTTGGAGATCATCCTTGAGACGAATCTCACTAGTCTTCAATAGGTGACTGAAAGAGGACTCCAGTGCAATCCAAATAGCCTAAAAGATGGAGAGACCAATAACCTCAGCCATGGCTTCCTCTGTGAGAGAGAAAAGAAGGAGAACAAGGAGACGCTGGTCCTCAGATTTCCAAGTAGCATTCTTAGCATTTGGAACAAAGAGGAACCAAATGTAATGATTTCCAGAGGCTTAGGAAGAGAGCCATCAATGTAGCCAAGGAGATTTTGAGAGTTAAGAAGCGGAAGAACTTGGTTGTGCCAGAGAAGGTAGTTGGCAGAGGAAAGCTTGATGGTGATCATGTGAACCATCATTTGAAGAGGAAGAGAAGAGTTAGAAGCCATTGGATCGATGGAGTTTAATCCAAAAAGGTATATGATACCAAGAAAAGGTTTTGTGAAACCACCATACTTGGCTTTGGTTGTGACGTTCTCATTTATAGAAATGTAAGTTGACAATGTACATATTTGGAGGATTTACAATCATATATTGCACAACTAAGAGCACTTCCAATAGTTCATTCATTCTATCCTTCAAAATATATCACTAAAACTCACTTTTTCTATTTTATATATTAACTTTTACAATAGGTCATAAATTAGCTTATCTATTTTTTCTTCATATCATTTAAATAATATTTTTTATTTTTTTTAAACATTTCCTTTCTACCAATAAATTTGTAATATCCATATATTTTCTTTTTAATATTTACAATATATTATTATATATAATGTAATATAATTCAATCCAATAAACACAAAATAAAATTATATAAGTTAAATAAAAATAAAAAACATAATCAAATATGAAAAAATTGGATAAATAATATTTCTAATATTTTTTTAGAAAAAAATAAAATAGAAATGTTTTAAATGATAAACAATAAAAGAATTTGTATTGAAATGTAAAAAAATAAAAATAAAAGAAAATGAGATAGTAAATGAAGTATAAATAATAAAAAAATTATTTAAATGATGAACAGTACCCACTACATGTTGCGGGTTAATGTAGCAATTTGTATTTTACAAAATCTTTTACCTAATCAGATTGAGCTCATTTTATGAACATTCCTACAAATATTTTATATTTTTTGTATTATACATGAGCCATTGAGAGTGCTCTAACTATAGAAACTATCACCTAGAAATATCTCCTATAATCAAGGGGGGTCTCGTGAATATGGTTCACAATTAGAGGGCAAAGGCTTCCAATAAAACCAAACAACAATCACAAAGAAAGAGAACGCAGAACACAGCCTTGTTTGCTTATTTTAAGTACTCGGTAAATGAACATCCCAGAGAGAAGGCAATAAGTAGTAGAAGAAGAAGAAGAAACTGATAAATTACATTCCCTTGTTATAAACTCCAGTGCAAAACAATCCATTTATCATTTTGAGAGTATAAAACAAGAGTAATATACGCGAGTACGTCTTCATCCTTTGGTCATCGCTATTCACACCAAAAGAAAAGCGCTCAGAAAGAACGAAGAACAAACCTTGTTAGCATATCATACGTACTCAGCACCCGAACATCCAAAACAGAAGGCAATAAGTTGGTGGACAAAGAGAAACTGATAAAACTCGTAATAAAAAGCAATCCATTTATAAAGTTTAAAACAAGTTCTTGTGATTTAATTTAAATGGAAAGTCATTTAAAATACGTCCTAATAGGTAGGTTTGACAACTAAGAAGATATACAAAATTGTTATCTCATCTCATCTTGTCGATATAATTTTTTTAAATTTTTACATAAAATATAATAAACAATTTAACTATTTCAAATTCTAATTAAATTTTTTCAAATTTTAAAATAATAATAATATTAAAAAATTATATTTTATTTAATTTTTAACTTTTATTTAAAATCAAAATTTCTCATCTCACCATTCAAACCTATCCTAACCAGTCACCATCCAAACCTATCCTAACCATTGTGATGAGTGAAAAAATTCGAGAAATCTTATAATCTCATTAAACCGCGTCAACATATAAACTTTTCTTTTATCATTTTCTTTAACAATGAAACAAGAAATTTCATACTTTTTTCCCTCTCTCCAAACGGATCTTAATCCTAAGCTAGTTGCGCTCAAGTCAGGAATCTAGTCTAGGTCGCTAACTAGATGGGGCTATAGCTAGCATATATAAAGTCTAAAATTAAAAGCATTTTTAGCTGTTTGGTAAGGGGGAAAACGTTATTTAATTAATAGCAAAGCCCTCATCTTTTAGGATATTTTGAACAAGACATGATGGCAAATGGCTGTACAACCATATGTTCATATTCATATTAATTAATAGTAGCATATACAAAAGATGTGGTAAGGATATTCTATAACCAACGTTTAAAAAAAAAAAAAAATTTGCCAAAATATTAGTAGTGGTCGTAACACCACCAACAAATCTACTTCTTTTTTTTTATATATTGGAAAATTTGGGGAGGGGATCGAATCCAGGACCTCTCTTATAGAGATTGAGTTTTATGCCATCTGAGCCATATGCTCTTGGCCTAACAAACTTACTTCTAAGAACATTCACATTGGTCTATGTATATGCATATGCAAAGTCATATTTGCATAATATGAGCCTAAATTCATCTACATTAGATTATGCATCTTCAAATATTTGCATAGCTATGAACAGTACCTTTACATGTTTAAAGATCTACTATTCACTCTCTAAAACATATTTTATTCATTCTTTTTCTCTCCTCCCACTCTCTTTCTACATATTTTACCTTTAAATATTTTGCTACATATTTTACTCATTCACTCCCTAAAAAATATTTTACTTAAATATTTTACATATTTGAATATCAAACCCTATTAAAAAAAAAAGCAAAAAAAATAAAATAAAATGATAATATTTTATTATTATTTTGTCTCAAATTTGCATAAGCCAATGTGGAAATTTTGCTTGTATGACAAATTAGATCTTCAAAAGATGTGATTTTGCATATGCATATGCCTAAACCAATGTGAATGCTCTAAGAAAGTAAAGTCATACATTCTTATCAATATTCTTTGAAAAATGTAGAGTCCACTGTAAAAATTAAAAAAGTTGACTTTTTCTATAGATTTATATTTATTCCACTTTTTTCAATAAAAATACGCGATTCTTACACGTTTTAAAGATTATATATATCATTTCCCAAATATTATATGCCATTGAAATCATCACCAACAATAAGCTCTTTTATGCAATATAGTGTTTTAGGAAACATTCTTTCTATTGACCACAAGAAAACGACATTTGGGACTCAGAGAACAAAAAAAAACCGAATCGAGCAGTTGAATCGAGTGTTTTTTAACTAACAGTTTGGTTGGATCAGTTTTGGTTTGAATTTACCCTATTTTCAGTTTTTCGGTTTGATTCCGGTTTTTTAATCCTCCATGCCAAACCGAAACGAAAGTAGATACTCATACTCTAATTTGTTTATCATTAAATATGTAGCATATAACATAATTATTTATATTTGTACTCTATAATTGTAAATAAAATTACGAATTTGGCCTACAAGAAACTTGAATTTAGATAATAGGATTTGCTTCCTTGGGCTTTGAATTGGAAAATCGTTTTGATTTTTTTATTTTTATTTTTAATTTATTTATTTTTTATTATTAATAGTTTGGTTCCAGAACCAAATCATTCGTAAAAACCAAACCTGAAAATTCTCGATCGGTTTTGGTCAACACAATTAGCAAACCGACGGCAACATTCTGTAGGGTTAGATTAAACTAAAGCTACTTATATATAAGAAATCTCTCATTTAATAGATTTGCCTCTATTTTAAATGATTTTTAATTTCTTAAAACTATTTTTTAACCGTTGTTATGTTTTTATATTGAAAAATTCTATACATTATACTGTCATCTTATTTTCATCTCATTATATAAGATGTGACACATTTATCACTATTCGATAATCTTTTATTACATGATTCTTTTTTATCCAATCATAATAAGGTGTTACATCTTATGTAGTAAAATGAAAATAGAATGAGAATTTGGTTAATAAATAGTATTACTCTTTTATATTTATCTTGGAGAAGCACATAGCATATGTATCAAACCTACCCTTCTTGTTGAGTTGGTAATTTGTGACAATCAATAGAAAAATATTTTTATCACAAAAAGTTAAGTAAAATTAATTCTACAAACTGACGTCTGTGATTTGATGTGTTGCGTTCAATTGTAGAATTATTTTTATTGTAATGCAAATATAATGTGTTATATAAAACCAATTCAATTTTTAGATTTATTTTGTGGGATTTATTTGTAGTTGTATGACTACAAACAATAAAAAAAAAAAAAAAGCATTTATATTTTATCTGCTCTCAAGAATGAAAATCTCAACAAAACAAATAAACAAAGTTCTTCCTACCAAATGATTAAAATCTCGGCATCCCATGCAACAAAACCAAGGCCTTTAAACTTTTCTGGGTAAAACAGATGCAAAAGGATGAGAGATCTGTCCAGGATTTATCTCATGAATGAATGATGTGGTTATGGATTAAAGGCAACCGAAACCACAAGACCATAAGCCAAATGAGTGCTTTTTGTGCTCCACGGGAAATAAGCAAAAAAGTGGGTGCAGGTACACACAATATGGATATGCTTGGGAGAATCCAATGAATGTGTCAAATGCAGAGCCAAAATCAGAATCAAAAGATAAATACACAAATTTAAAGCAAACAATGAAAGGCATATTCCCTTTCTTCTTCTTTTTCTATTGGGCTGATGACACATGGATTGATATGTGTCATTTAGCACATGGATTTTCTGTTTCTTAGGAAGGGGGGAAACTGAACTGACACAACAAGCATCGATGGATGGATGATTTAGTCTTGGAAAGATGCAAGAGCTGCAGTTGTCCTTGGACTCTGGGGGAGGGAAGGCCATTCCATGCCTAACCAGAACTGCACAAGTACCACCATCTGCTCCTTCCTCTCACGTGCAATAAATGGTTCTTATCACCTTTGTATTCCTTTCTCAGTTCCCTCACAAGATCATCCTCATCCTCCACCTCCTACTTCATCCCTCATAAATGTTTATTCGCAGTACCCAAAACTGTCCCTAATTAATCTCGTAATTTACAGAAATAAAATGAAAGTAACAAGCAGAAACTAAACTGTGTTTTTATATTTTTTGTAGGATAGTTTTTGTACACGAACAAAAAATATGAAGAAATGGATGGTGAAGATAAGGTCTCTTAAATCCAACATCGACTTACGATCTAGTTATCTTCAACGACACAGACAAAGCTTAATACCCCATGAAAGTTGAAGAGATTCCTAGATCGCATAGCAATCCAAATACAACTGTTCGTACACGATAATCTAGTACATAGATGGATTTGAGAATTGAAGGAAAAAAAAAAAATCAAATTATCGATTTTATCCCAATAAAATAAGATGGAAAAACAGGGAGAAATGAGGGAAAAAAAAGTGACCATTAGATCTACGATCCATCGTAGCTTTGTTAGAGGCACAAAGCGGTAGCTCGAATATCGTCTTCGTCGTCGTTTCGGCCGAACTCCCCACCGTACATCGGAGGCGGAAGGTTAAGATCGAATGGCAGGACCCTCCGGAACGAAGACGTAAGGACGCAGTCTTCGTCGTTGTCGTCGACCACGGAGGACGACGAGTCGCAGTCGCTGCGGCAATCCTCGGGTGCGACCGGGTGAACGGGCGTATGCGGCGTCACGGCCTTGACCCTCGGGACGACCACCACCCTTGGTCCACTGAAGGACTCGACGGTGCTGCTCATACTGCTCGTCGTCGGCCTGGCTGGGGGTTGAATCTGATTAACAAACTTACCCGAAACCACCGAAAACCCACCCTCGTCTCGGACCTGAACCCGGGCCAGCTGAGGAGCCGTTAACGGGAAATTGATCTTGGCCTTGGCCCCACGCAGGGACAAGGCCGCAGCGTCGTAGGCTCGAGCCGCATCCTCAGCCGAGTCAAAAGTACCAAGCCAGACCCGAGTCTTCTTCCACGGATCTCTGATCTCGGCGGCGAACCGGCCCCAAGGTCGCTTCCGAACGCCCCTAAATTTAACGTCCTTGATTGTGGCCTTGTTTTGGGAATTAGAATTAGTTTCGCGACAAAAGTTTTTACCTGGAACCACTGCAGGATCTGCTGTTCTTCCACGACGCATGGGTAAAGGCCGAAATAGGACCAAAAGAGTAGAGGGATATTTGGAGATGGTGGGTGCCGGGTGGAAGGAAACACAGCTTATGAATAATTTGCAACGACCGCCACCTTCTCCAGATGACAATCAATGGCTGTTCTTCACCTCCTCGTCTATCTCTCCACTCTCTATCTCTCTGGGAGCCTTTCTGCGGCTGTTTCTTCTTCTTTCTCCGTCAGGAACGCGAGATCCGGTGGGTGTAGGTGGGTTTCGTTTCTTGGGTCCTTGGGGGGATGATTTCGCCTGCTTTATTCGGGAGGAGTATGAAATCGTGGCGGACTAAATGACTGAAATGCCTATTCTTTTCTGTTTTTTTTTTTTTTCTTTTTAGTACGGAGAAATGAGGATGATGAGACCAATTTCTTTTTTCTTTCCTTTTCTTTTTTAATTGATAAATATGTTATAATACGTCAAGAAGCCAGAAAGGAAGTTACCAATAAAAAGATATTAAAAAATCAATAACCAAAATAATACTTATTAAGAAAAACGTGTCAACATTAATTTTTCTATATAAAATAAAACCAAAAATCTCACTTTTTTTTCATCAATGATATATATATTTAAATTAATATGGCTTCCGAAAATGTAAAAGATGAAAATTGAAATCTTAAATTTATTCTACCTTTTTATATTTATATATATATATATATATTTTAATAAACTATCTGATACCAGCATTTTAGTAAAATAATAAAAATGATAATTACAGTTATGAGTGTGTAAATGTAACATAATTAATTTAAAAATAAATAAATATGAAACTCATATAAATTAATAATAATTTTTTAATAATAAATTTTTTCTTTTTCCAAAAAACTATATAATACTTACACTCTGTTATTGTACAGAATGAACTGTATAACTAGAAGGACATGGTAATATTTATTATAGAAAAAGGTATGAATGATTGATCCTTGGTAGAATGATTTATGGACATCCATTAAGCAAACCAAGAAAGTATGGTTGGGATGGGAGCCAAGCGACGAGATAAGAAAATGGTGCAATGTAGTCAATTTTTTTTTTGATGTGCTTGCTAGAGTGATTCACTTTCACAAAAAGCTAAGAATTAGATAAATTAGGTATATTGCAAATTAATTATTGTCATTTGCAATAGTGGGCTGATGCCTAGGTTGGAAGGATTAGTAGTAGGAGAATTTTTCTTTGAATAAGGTGAACGTTATGGTGTAACGTTGGGTGAATTATTATTTTTTTAAATATTTAAATATATTAAAAAATATGAAAAAAATTACTACCAATATAAACGAGCGGTGCTACTCTTTTTTTTTGGAACTCTCTCCCTTTTACTTTACAAAATATTATTCTTAACAAGACAAAGTAAGTCTCGACTAATCTTTTTTTTTTTACTTGATAATTAAGAAATTATTTTTTAATAATTTTGTAATGTTTAAAGAGATTAAAAAATATATGAAAAAAAAAACTTTTGACATGTCAAGGGAATTTCTCAATAAAGAATTTTGACGGCTGTAATGCTGCCCATTACTTTATACATTTCCCATAAGAGAGAACGATAGTAATTTTCAAAATTTCATCATTCAAATCAAATTATGTAACGTAAATAATGTTTGGTAGGAACGCTTCAAGATTCATACATTTTTTCAAAGCTTTCTTGTTTTCATATTGCAAGAGTGAGTGAAAGATCAATCAATAACTTTCCAACCACTTCCAAGAAACACATGATGCCAAATCCATGAACGGATCATGAAAGGAGTTGTTTTTATTTTTATTTTTGATAGGCATGTGGAGCTGATCACGTGTTATCATATCTCCTTGCCGTGAGATGTTGCATATATTCACCACTCTAGGTGATCAACCACACCCCTCCGCTACAAGCACTTGGAATCCACGCTCGATACGTTCTTCCGTATTCTTTCTTAGTTCCTAGCAACGCTGATCAGTCTCATCTCTACTAAGAATTTATCTTAACTCATTTCATCAAAATATATATCAGAGTACACATACTCACTTTGTTAGAAATAATTCAAATTAATGGATCTACATATATTATAATTCATATATTGTATAATTGTTAAATATAAAATTTGGATAATGTCTATAAGGTCTAATGAGTGTGATCAATAAAAATGACATAACTGAGTCATTGACAGATCTTTAGAAGTCTATAATTTTAATAAGAATTCAGGTATTATATATAGGTCATGATTCACACTCCAGATTTATTCTTAATTCTATGCATCTTATTGTTGTGAATTTTTTCAGAGAGTGAATCTTGGACATAAAAAACTATATCGCTGCATTCTTCTCTCCAATGGCTATAGGCATACTCTCTTTATCAAATTTCTATATCAGTTTGACAAATGATCTTGGCATATTCGAATGAGAAATGCTTTTTATTCTTGACATTGATGTGTGTGTTTAAATAATAAGAGAAAAAATAAATAAATCACATATTGATATGTGATGTAGGCTAATGATAAGTAGATTTCTTCTATTTGAATTCTCCAAATCCAATATATTTACCCACAACAAAGAAAGTGGAATGAAGTATACTCCTTCCTAATACATTATCCCGTCGTGAGGGACAAAATAAAATGGTCCACAACACTTTGGATTACTAATCAAGCACACTTTTAAATTTTAATGGCTTTTCTATTGGTGCCTAATCAATAAGAGGACTTGATACCAAAGTATTTTTACTTCATTTTTTAACTTTTTTACTTTAGTAGGGTCCCGAGAATACCTCCTTTGCTTATGAAAAATAAAAACATATTAGGGTTTGGGATGAAGTAATAATCTTCTTACAATAGGTATTGAAGTGTTAGCTTTGTAATGACAATTTATGCACATGAAGATCAATATAGGGATATTTTTGGGCAAAAGGGCAGGAGAGGGCAATCAAACGTGGCTGCTCTACCTAGGCATGACTATAATAGCATCAAAGTATTAGGAGATTGTACAGGAGAGACCTAAACACGCCCCCTCAAGTTGGGTTTGAGTCATAACTTAGACCTCGACTATACGAACATAATGATTATTTTAGAGGAATAAAATTTGGTTTTTGTGTTTTTTATTTTATTTTAAGAGAGAAAGTAGTAAGAAAAAACACAAGAAGGAAGAAGGGTTACAAATTTAGGATGAGAATTGTAAGCATTAGAGCAACAAAAAGGCTTATCTAAAACCTCACTATCAACTTAAGACCAAAACTCAAAAGCGTGAGAAATGAAGAGATCATATAGCTCGTACAGTAATTATTCAATATTATTTTTCACATAAATATCTGAGATTTTATTTTATTTTTAATAAATATTCGAGACATCACTTCAATGTATTATTTTTTCATTTTGAAAAAAAAATGATATTTGGAGTGTGTAAGTACTGTCGTAGAATTATTTTTAATAATAAACTTTATTTTTTTTTTAAATAATATTTACATATTTTATAATTATATTCATAAACAGTAATTTTCTCAAAGCAATAGCGTATCAATCATGTTGATTAGTTTAAGTACCTAATTGCTGTGCCCAATATATATATATATATATATATATATATCAATTAGCCGTTTTAAATTCAATGCATAAATTAATGATTTTGTAAAGTTTGTGGGCGAGAGAAAGAGTATCCCAAGTTTTGGAAAGACAAATGATATACATTAGATTTTATAAAAATAAATCTACATATTAACATAATTTTATATAATACGTTAAATTTATTTTATAATAAAAATAATTTTACTATTAAATATATTATTTTAAATCATATAACTTTATAATTCTACTTTTACGACGCCTTTTTCTTTTAGAAAATAGGCATACCCAACTACCCAAGTAATAATGTGTAAAGGCTCTAAAGGCGGTAGGCAAATATAAGTGGCACGTTTTAACAGGTTAATTTTGATTGCGTAGGGAACAAAACTCTTGCGAGGATCTAAGCTAGCCATGCCAACCCCCCTCCTTTAGTTTCGTGATTATGAAGGTAGAGAAGGTCCAAACTCCAAAGTGACTTGCATGGGAATAACTCGATTGGAATTGAGTAATGTTATGTGTAATTATGAAATACATAAATATTATATAATTATTATATTTTTAAATAAAATTTATTTATTTATTTATTTTTTTAAATAATTATATGACTCTTGCACATTTAAAACTATTGTGATCTTTAAATATATCATTTTTCCTTTTTGGTTGAGCACATCCAATATGAGAATATCTTTTGATCAAACAATCAAATGTATCATAGATACTTAATTGAGTAATGTGACATGCTTCCAAAATTAAAGTTTTAAACAAATAAATATCCAATACAATATTAATTTGGTTAAACTTTCGATCATGTGCATCGTAATATAACATTATACATGCAACTCTTTACAATTTTATTTTAAATGGAAAAAATATTACATAAAATTTGAAACTTAAATATAAATTTAACATTTAGTTATAATCATATAGTTAATGGGTTTCACGCTACTTGTTGTGAGATTTATTACAACTTAAAAAGAATAAAATACTAACAATTTTTTAGGATAACTAATGTAAATAAATTATACATCAACAGTGTGTTGGATGCATTAAAAATAAGACTTATAAATAAATTTTCTTAATCATATAACTTTATAATAATTTTTCATTTAATCTTCTATTTATAAGCGGATATGAATAAATATTTTTATTATTATGTTATTAATGCATATTTAATAAGAAAAAGGGTCATTGAACTGTAAATTCCCAAAATCAATGAAGATTAAACATAAATTAAAAAAAATTACAAATATCACAACCTTCCCCTAAGAAAAAGAAATGAATACATAATAAATAAAAAATCTATAATTTTAAAACATATTTTCTAGCCTAAAAATAAAAATAGAATTTAAAAAGAAATATATATTCTTTTTGGGTTATCCTGAGCATTTTAGAAATAAATATCTCAACCCACTTTCCGAAAATCAAAAAGTCAGAAGGGTAAAAGTGTCATTCAAGGAGGCACAACAATTGGGCAGGGTCAACAGGGATGGGTCCCACACGGACCTGGCAATTCTCGAGACCATCCCACTGACACAGCCAGAAGCCCCCTTCCCTGCCTGCTTCCTCAGTCCCCTTCTCCATTTTCCAGAAGACCGAGTCAACTCATCGACTCACTTACTCTGCCGGTGTTCCAGCTTTGTCCTGACTCCTGAACACTCGGTAAACGGAAAAAAAGTTTCTAAGCGCGGGACGATTTATTTCATTATTCTAAACATATTGAAAATATATCATTATCTTTTTATAGTAATTTATAGTAATAGAAACATTTTTAGGTATTTAAATTTAAAAAAATAATTTTTTTATATTAATTTTATAAAAAAAAAAAAAGAGTACACAAAATTACAATGCAGTTAAAAGGGTCAGTTTTTGGTTGAAGTTACTAACTTTATCCACTTGTAGTAAGTCTTTCGAGGTGGAATTCTGAAAACCAAGTAATGTTATATTGTTAGAACCGCCCTTTAAAAGGATAAATATGTTGACCTTTGACTCTTTGAAAAAGAAAGGACACCTTCCCCAATAAAGCAAAGAGCTTCGTGGCCTCTACGACCATAGGGTTCGGCCCATCCTCTATAATATTTTGCCTAATGTAAAACAGCCTCTTATCCATTTATCTTTGGGAAAGACTCTAGTTATCCATCAGTTACTGTTTAGAAACTTTTTCTTTTTTATCTTTAACCAAACGAAACGTGCGTTTTAAGCAAAATAGAAAGTTTGTTTCTAACTCTTCTCATTTTATTATTATAATATTTTTAAATTCTCACAAAAAATATAATAAAAAATATATATTTTTCAAATATCAAAATAATAATAATATTCTAATAATATTTTATTTAACTTTAAGTTAAAATCATCTTATCTCATCTCACTATCGAAACTAGAGGTATAAAAAAAAAATTTGATAAATAGGACCGATCTAGTACTGAGTTTGCTTCAGTCTAGTACCGATTTTATTTTTTTTAAAATCGGTCAAAATCGATACGATTCTAATTTTTCTTTTTATTAAATAGGATCAGACATGTTCATATATATATTTTAATTTTTTTATGTTGTATATAATTTTTATATATAATATATAATTTTTATATAAAATATTTTTATATTATATGATAAATTACTAATTAATATAATATTAAATTTTAAAATATTATATCACTATAGTTTATTGTATTAATAGTTATACTAATATTATATAGTACACATTAATAATTATACTATAATATATATTATAATATATCACTATAGTCTATAATACTTGTTGAACTCAAGATTTCAAGTTTCATGTAATTATAAATCTACACATGGATTTTGATGATAACAAATGAATTCAAAGAATAAAGAAGTCTCAAGCTCAAGTTGTCTACACAATGGAGTCAAGCACATCAAGGAAACAAGCATGAGCAAGAAGGGAACAAGTTCACATTAAAATTATAGAGTAATGTTGTAAATCTCTTCAAAATTCGAAATTAGGATTAATGCTCAAAATTAATATTTTATCATAAAGCATTAAAATACATTTTCCACATGTGCATGAATATTTTTGAAAATTAAATTTGAAAATTTTGAAAGATGATTGATTGTCATCTTTTGCATGTGCATGCCTTGATTAAAGGGTTGAACTTTGAAAATATTAAAGATGATTGATTGTCATCTTTCACATGTGCATGTTTTATTTGAATATTTTCAAAAGTGATTGATGCTTTTTTAGACTTATACAAAAAGTAAAAGATTAGGTTTGAATTTTTTGAAAATAAAAGTGTGCTCATTTTGTCATATGCCAAAAGTAAAAGATTAGGTTTGATTTTTTTGAAAAAGTGAATGATGTTGTCTTTGACAATTGAGAAAGAAGAACCTTTTATTTGAATTCTTTGAAAAAGTGAATGATGTTGTCTTTGACAATTGAAAAAGAAGAACCTTTTATTTGAATTTTTTGAAAAAGTGAATGATGTTGTCTTTGACATGTGAATCTTTTTAAATTTGAATATGAAGTCTCATATGCCTATAAATAGATCATTTGAGAGCTTCACATTTACAACACCAAGAGCATACAACATTCATTCAAAGCTTTCATTCTCTCTTCTCTAAACATTGAGCCTTAATCCTTGTTCATTTTGAGAGATATAGCTTGCGCTGTATTGTTTTTATTTCACTCGTTGAGGAGTGTTTTCTGATAACCTACCCACTATCAGCTTTTGTATCAGAAAAAGGGTGTGTATAACCCTTGTGTGTGTAGAAAGTATTCTACACAGGGAATAGTTGAATCACCACGTGTAAGGTGATTGCAAGTGTAGAGGGTGTTCTACACGGATCCTTTGTAGCGGTGTTGTTCAAAGGTGTAATAGGTTCCTATCTCTACCTGAAGGAGGTTGAATAGTGAATTTGGGAATCCTCAAGGGGTAGCTTGAGGCGAGGACGTAGGCAGTGGGGCCGAACCTCGTTAACATACTGAGTTTGCTTCTCTCTTACCCTTACTCCTTATATTTATTGTTATTTCATATTTTGTTTATATTTTATATTATATATTTGATTTATAATTGTTAATTTTTTTAATACAACTCAATTCACCCCCCCTCTTGTGTTAGTCATCTGGGCAACAATACTATAATATATTATATATAATATAATATATATTAAAATCGAAAAATTAGAACGAATTAGCCCTGAAACCATTAAAATTAGAGTACTAGTTTATGAGGGTAATCAGTACGTGATTGGTTTTGAAAAATGCAAAATTAGTACATATCGATTCAATCCTAAATTTTGTCTAGAATCGAACCGGCCAGACCGGTTACACCCATAATCCAAACCTCACCTTGGTCTTTCCCCGTTTCAATTTCAAAATTTCTTTCACCGATTTTGCCCAACTTCTCCCCGCAAGGCACAAACAACCCATTGCCAGCTCAAAATTTTTTCCTCTTCGTCTCTTCCTGTTGGTGCAAACTTCTTCCTCTTCGTCACAGCAACATGATCAGACAAATCATAGCAAGAAGAATCAGAACAAAATGATTTGACTAGCTTGCACCATCATTACATTGCGAGCATGTGTGCTTCACATTCTCAGTCTTTATTAACGATTTTTATATAGCAACCATTCAATGAGGAGCATCAATTTGGGGTCTAAATGTTTGTGGACAATTTTGGGAAACAAATAAACCATTTCTTTCTTTTTTTCTTTTTTAAATCAATTTCAAAACAATGGGTTTGTGGCTAGCAAGAGCTGGAATTTGCTACTGGCTTTAACTCCCAATATCTTTAGAACAATAAATCTTGTTGGAAAGAAAAACCAGAACAACAATTATCCTCACCTCGCGAGATGCAAATCTGTGTTTGTATTTGTCCTAAAATCTTCCTTTCCTCACTTCTATCTTCCAACAAGAAGACTTCCAAACTAAACAAGGGACGTGTGCTAGACTTCCCAAATATCTATCTTTGCCTAGATCATAGAAAAATGAAGAGACGTGTTTGCTCTAGAATCACAAACAGAAAAAAAATATATATATATGTGAACTAAAGATGGAAAGAGGAGCACAGATTTTGCCCTAGAATGTTGGAGAGAAATGACTTAACTCGACAATAGAAGAACACAGGGGAAGAACCTGCACTGCACTAAGAGGGGACAAGAGAGGGAGGAGAGGTGAAGTTCGGGCGAAACGGCATTGGGCGAGATAGAAGAGTTGATTTTTTTGTTAGTAAACCTGGTCTACCACGTAGGGTGTGGGGTGTAAAAAATACAATCCGGTTAATGAGAAGAATATTTCTTTAGGAAAATGATTGTGAGTCATATGGCCTAATGTGAAAGAAATGATATTTCCTTCTTATCCTCTAGGGAAGGGTAGACAATCTTGGTCCGGGATTCTAATTGGGATTGCATGTCCTTCCTACAAGTTTGAAAAAAAGGAAGGGAAAAAGAAAAAAACACATGTTCAGCTACATGCTTTGGTCCCTACCTTTGTACACTCAACTCGAGCATTTTTCTTAAAAATTTCAATCCTTACCTAGGCACGGTGCCAATATTTCTATGAAAAACAATATAGAAACAAAGAGATCTTATAAACTGGCATGGCACGCTGATAGTGTGCTACACTAGTTGAGTTTTTTTTTTTTTCATTTACTTCCCCTATCTCTCGGGTGTGGTTTCCCACTCCTTTAACGAGAGAGAGAGAGAGAGAGAGAGAGAGAGAGAGAGAGAGAGAGAGAGAGAGAGAGAGAGAGAGAGAGAGAGAGAGAGAGAGAGAGATCGTGCATGTCGATGAAGGGCAGTAGCAACAACGATGGCATTCCGACAAGGTGGAAGGGCAACGTCGGTGAGGGGTGAGGAAGGTGAGGGATGCTATAGAGAGAGAGGAAGATGACTGGGTTGCAGTGAAGGCCGATGTCAGCAAGGGGCAAGGAAGGTTCGGTGGTGATGTGGGGCTGCGGCGGCAACGTCAATAAGGGGTTGGGAAAGGAAAAGGGGCAAAAAAAAGAAAAAAAAAAAAAAAAGAAGACACGTGGCACACTATTTCTATCCACACTTTTCCCTTTTCACTCACATCTACTCAATGGACGGACAAATTTCACTTGTATCTTGTCCATTTATCCGGTCAAAATGGTAAAACTCAAATAGTGATACTAGGTTGCCACCCAACAATGATTACTGGGTGTGTTGCCTAGCACAAATTTGTTTTTTTATTTTTTTCATATCTTTTAATATTTTTTTTCATATTTTTAATAAATAAAAAAATACACTAATACATTTAAACCCACTTCCTTAATTATGAAATAAAAAAAATTTAAATGCATAAGCGGTTAAAGTAAGGGGACATACTCAAGCCTCGTACTAACATTTTCCAAACCCAAATAAAGAGAAAAAATAAATGGAAAAAATCAAACCTATGCAAGTATAAAGAAACCTTAATAGATTCACAAAAATCTAAACAAAAATAGATAATAACCATATAAAACCAAATCAGAGCCCTCAACAAAAATAAAACAAAACCCAAAAAATAAAAAATAAAGAAATTTTGGTTGCTAATGTTGTCATTAACGTGGCAGCATTACGGGTGTATTTTGTTTTTAATCAACTCTACGTGCCTCCTTAGAACTTATTTTAAATGAAATTCCACCCGCACAGTCAAATGTGTAAATGAATCAATCTATTCGATAATCTACTTAATATTTGTTCGATTAAATTTGAATCAAACTTAGCTAGTAAAAAAACAAAAAAGAAAAAAAAAGACTCATTTGGGAAAGCAGATATCTGCTCAATTGGTAAATAACACATGTTCACTGAACTTGACTTGACTAAAGTTTATTAAAGTCCATTCATTTATGTTCGAGTCGACTCGTTAGTTCGACTTAATTACTCTTTCATGCATTGATAAATATATACATACACCTATGTTTGTATATATATTAGTTAATAATATAATCATAACATCTTTTATAATTAAATATATTGTATGTAACATAATTATTTATGCCTAATCACTTATGTCTATCTATGAATATATTTCATAGTTATATTTTATAATTTGTACAATAGTTAGTCGATAAGATTTAATGATTTCATATACTAGTATGTAGGAAATATATTTGAAATGTTGATGTTTTGATATACTATCATATTATGTGTATATATTAGTAATTTATGTAGACATATATAAATATATATATATATATATATAATATTGTTATTATGGATAAACATCAACAATTTACATATCAACTAGTTATAAATTTGTACAATTTTCTAATTCAATAAAGGTTCTACCTACATGGTAGTTTCAGACTATTTTATTATTATTTATAAATTATTTATTACTTTTTTATTACTATACATAAATCAGCTAATATCACCTCAACATCTAAACTTAGCCTTATACTATTATTTGTGAAAATTTGTTAGGTTTCATTAAACAATAAATAAGATAGGCTCACTTCATTTGTATATTTCTCTCTCCTGACAAAAAGTTAAGATAACATTTATTATACCGCTCTCCATTTGGGCTAGTTTGATTTTATAGATAGTCTCAACCCATCTCATATCATTTTATTTCATCTCAATATCTAAATATTATTCAAATAGAAATAGTTTTCAATTTTAAATTTTTTAACTTTTAACTTTTTTTATCTAATCATTATAATTTTTTCAAACTTTCAAATAAGATATAAAAAATTATTTAATTTTTTCAAATCCTAAAACAAAAATTATATTTAAAACTTATATTATAACAATATTTTAATTTTATAATAATTTTATTCAACTTTTTCTTTATTCCATACCAAAACTCATAAAACATCTTAATTCAAATTATTTCATCATTATTTATAAATTATTTTATTATTATTTATAAATTTTTTATTTTATTTTATCTCATTTATATAACTAAACGAGGCCTTAGTTGGAGCATAAAATTTTCCATAGAATCACTTTCTATAAAATTGGCATAAGGATATTGGCTAATGAATTATACACATAGAATTTGATAATACATATATAGCTATTTTTAACTTTAGTTAAAATGAACGGTAGTTATCTTAAATTAAAATTATTTTTAATAAAATAGCACAATCATATCATTTTTTCGTGCAAAAAGTTTTAAAAGAGCAGTAAATATATTATTAACATGGAAAATGCTTATATGCCGCCTCCCCGTGCCCCCTCGAAGTGACCGCTGGTCACAAAAATTTTTTTTTTAATTTTTTTTTACTTAGTGATTAAGAAAGTGATTTTAAGTGTATTGATATTTTTTTATATTTTTTAAAAATGTTTAAATATATTAAAAAAATCTGAAACGAAAAATGAAAAAAAAAAAAAAATTTGACCGTGCGGTCAAATGGAGCGGTGCACTCTGGGCGGCAGAGTAGCACCGTCCTATTAACATTTACGGAAGAAAATGGTAAGGATGATTATATTTTTAGTATTTTTTTTTGTTAGCGTTGATTATTATTATTGTTAATGTCTTATTTTGCACACATTTAAGTAAAGCTCTCAACAACTCAAGCCTTTGATTTTGGATTTGTGAACACAAGGAAAACATAAAGAGACGCGGCTTTGGTAGAGGCCAAAGAATCTTTGATACCAAAGTTAGTGTCGTCTAAATATTATGTGCGAGTGAATAGAGGGTTTAAAGAGAGTTTTTCATATTTGATGATTGTCTTTTATATTTGGTTTTTGGGAGACAACTACCCATACTTCGTGTCAGGAAGATGTGTCCCTTCATCAGTCACTTTAGTCAGATTCTATTAATGTAGTGTGACTTATGGAGTGGTGTAATTAATGTAGTGTGGCTCCCTTCCCTTTTATCCTATGAGTGCACGTTGTCAAGCTCCTCCTCTTTTACTTATTATAAAATCAAGGACTACCTGCATTTTCCGCTCACTTGCCTAAATAATGCTCTATAAGACTAGGTGTCGTAGGGGATGCCAAAATGAGGTGTCCTTCTCCTTCCTTGCATCTTGGGAGGTATTCCCACGCAATTATAGTCACAAGCCGACCTTTGGTGGATCGAGGGCCTTTAATAGGCCGTAGGGCAGTCCAGTCGGGTTGGACTTTCTATATTTGGGCTTACTTTCTAGGCCTTTGGTTCGAGAGAAAACATCTCCTTACAATTACGTTCTTTATTCTTCTAAAAATAATATTTACGATCATAAAATATGTATGTGTTGAATAATCTTTTTGAAATGTTAAGTAAATATAGAATTTATAAGAAAAATTAATTTTTTGATGATAAATATCATTATATTTTTAAAATATATATAATACTTACACAATCCTTAATTATATCTAATATTATTTTTTTAATTGATGAAAAATGTCATTGTTGCCGAAAAAAAATTCTTTCAATTAATTATAAAAAAGTGTTTTTAAATAAGTTTATAATTTTTTAAAAATATTAAAATCCAACCCCCTCCTACTGCCCGCATCTTGATGACCCGCGATATGACACATCAGCACTTGTCAGCCACAAAAAATCACTATGATGGAGACCCAATAGTCTTACCGGGACCAGCACGTCATCCGACAAAAGCAACCGACCGGCTGGGAGCAAAAGCAACCGATCCTCATATAATTATAAGAGGGATATTTTATTAAATAATTTATTTAAATAATATTATTTATATAGATATCATCTTATTAACATTATAAAAATTATAAAAATAATTTACTTATATAATTAATCTTTCTAAAACAGAGAAAAAAATCCATAAAAGGACAGACAGACGGCCTTCTCTGACCAGACTCGGTATTTTGTTGTTGGGTGGCCAAACAGCCAACCGACAGCCGTAAGATGCCCTGGGCCGGCTATGCTCCAATGGATGGCTTACACCTGCCAAACTAAGTATTTATTATTTAATTTTTCGGTTTAATTTAGAATTTAAAACGTTGAAGAAAAGAAAGAACAACCTTTTTGAGTGGTCGGTGGGTGTTGTTCTGCTTTCCTTCGTTACCCCCAACCAAAGGCGTAGGGTACGGTAAGATATAGAACAGCGTGCGCCCGCCCGCGGTACTGTCCCCAGCAACAACTAGTTTTGTACGTACTGACAAGTATATACCTTCGCATGCTGATACGAACCTTAAGTTCATTTCTAATTCTAGAAAATGTTTATATCAAACAAATAATTTTAGGAAATCTTGTCCCATAATTTGAATCAGAATATTATTTTTTAATCATCAGTTATTTTCTATTGGCTTAAATTCGGTAGTGTTTTTAGATGATCATTTAATATTTAAGTAACAAAAATTCTATATATAATTATTTTTATATACTCTTTTATAAACTTTACTGATATGATTAATTGTGTATTAAAAAAATTAATATAATAAATTATATTAATAAAATATATAAAAAATATGTAAAAATAATTATATATAACATTACTCAAAATAAGCTTTAATATCGTAAAAAGACTTGCACAATCAGAAGCTAGCTAAACGAATTTGCATATAATTTTTTTGATAATGATAAAGAAGAAAATTAACTAACGAGCCTATAAGATAGGCCGAAAGTATTCGAAATTTGAGTGAGATGGATAAAATACTATTCATAAAATTTGCTTGAAAGTTTATACACAAAGATTCTAAATTGTCAGAATTTTTCCGTAGGAACTAATTAAACAGTTATCACTCTTTCTTCTATCTCCCAATTGGCATGACTCTAAATTTTGGAAGTCCATCAAATCATTAATTCTAGAAGTCTTAATGGGCACAAGTTAGCTACTTCGAGAGGGCAATGTTTCCTTTTGGCTTGCTTCAACATCATTTATCTTTACCACCAAAAGCATGTTCAGGATTGAGTTTGAAAGTTTAAAAGATATTTTTAATTATTTAAAAACTCTTTTAAAGAAAAAATAATATGTTTGATAAATTTATAAAAAATATTTTAATCATATAAAAATTATGAAAATCTACTTTTTAAAAAAATACCAAATTGAAACTTGTATCAAAAAGCTCATGCAGATAACTATATATTTTTTAAAAAATTAATAAAACTGACTTTAAAAGTGATTTATAGATATGGTTACCAAACAATAAATGACTTTTTTAATAGTAGAGCTTGTTATTTAAGCTAAAAGCTATAAGCCCTAAAGTTATAAGCTATATTTCCCACCGCAATTCCAAACATGCACCAAGTCTGTTTAGTCTTTAATTCATGGCCATGGTGACACTAAAGATGTTAGCATCAACATGTATTCCAAGAGCATCTCCGCATGAAAATTGAAATTCTACTTGAAATTGGTTGTGTCAGTATTCCTCTTGCCACCAAATGTAACTGCTACACGTGTTACACCACTAAATCTTTGGACTATAACTTATGATCAACGGAGATTGTCTTCGGAGCTTGGAGAGATTTTGCAATCATATTGGATATTAACTTTGAACCCACCAAAAGTTGGGCATGTAATATTGTAACACCCCAGTCCCAAAAGTTTGGAGAGATTTTGCAATCATACTAAATATTAACTTTGAACCCACCAAAAGTTGGGCATATAATATTCATCAAATCAAAGCATCATATCAAATAAGAAGCCATATTTAACTCATGTGATAGGGTTGTGCATCTACAGATACCCAAGTAGATGCATATCAGAATTGAAACAGATTACCACTATTCTTTCCTGTGGCAGGACCATATCATATCACACATAAATAGATACAGTGTACATACCCTGTGGTATGGTCCTTTAAATGAACAAGGGAGAGACAGAATCAGATTTAGAACCATATAGTTATGCCAAAGATTTTTTAGATACCACATCTTATTAAAATAGAGTACTGACCAGAATTATATCATTTTCATATTCAAAAAAATATTTTTATTCAAAATATTTTGGCATGACATAACTGACCACCATCATACTAGAACATCATATCACATCAGATGCTATATTTAACCATCGTGGTAGAGTTCTACAAACCGTCGTAGCTAACAAGCATAAATAGAATATGAATCTTCCTCTTATTTATTCTCAAAGTCCTGAGTGTGTACATAAGAAGATCACAAAAAAAAACTACTTTGTTTTCAAAGTGGGTGCACAAAACACAGAACAATTAGTACCAACCTAAACAGAAACCACTATTAGCACCCGTGGTAGGTCAAACAGATCACCATCCATAAACCATATCCTAATTCAGAATGTCATGCCAAAAGTTTTTAAAAATCACATCATATCATATCAGAGTACAGAACATCTTCGAAACATAATAGAATCAGATCACAAAAACATAATTTCATATTCACTCTCTTTTGCACAGTTCAAAAACTGAATACCAGAAAAATAAGCTTATATCTACACTAGTCATGACAAAAATACTTTTTCTTTCATCAGAGTTCATGAATGATGTTGAACAAGTAACTGATATTGTATTCATAATTCTTTTCATAACATATAATGCACATTTTCATAAATCAATCTCAGTTTATTTTATTTTTATGCAACATCTAGCATAAGAACTCTGCTTACTTGAACTTCTTAACTTTTTAGAATATCCTCACAACAATGTCAAACGAATATCAATTGTCACTTATAAAAATTCATGTAATTTGAATAAATCTCCAATTGAGTAAATGCCTCATATTCACACCTGAAATACCTATTGTAATTCCTCATAAATCTAAAATTTCTCTTAACCTCAAAATATCATCACTTTCTAAATTGCTCAATCTCCACTTAATCAAATTCATGTTGAAGAAAAATAATCACTTAATTAAAATACTAATCCCCACCCTAAATTAAAATAATACACTAGTTTTTTTTTAATGATAAAACAAAGTCTATTAAGAGTTGCTAACCTAGTTTTTGAAAATACACAAACTTGTTTTAAATATCAAGCTTATAAAAGACAATCCGTTAAAAAAATATTCTTACAGTTTTTGAATTATAAAAACTCAACCCAAACCAATTTAAAACACAATCATTCTAACAATGAGGCCAACAAGTAGAACACCGTTCAAATATATTTGGCCAAACCTTTCAAATAAAAAGGCATCAAAGTAATTACACATAAAAAACTATCCCTTTCATTTGCTAGAGTTACAATAGCTTAAATAAAATAAAATGTACTTGAATTAAAACACACAGAGACAAAACGATAAGCAGCAGCCACACCTACCTAGGAGTGAAAATGGGAACAAAGATCTAAAGGGAAGAGCCACAGAAGCGCTGGGCTGTGAGTGGTGCGTCGATTAGAGTGGCTGAGCTCACAGATAGAGTGATGAGAGAGAGAGAGAGAGAGAGAGAGAGAGAGAGAGAGAGTGTGTGTGTGTGTGTAACGTGAGGGAGAGAGATGACGCTCATCGTGAGACGCAACAAACCGGGGGGTGCCAAAAAGTTCTAGGCAGTGGTTTCTATGGGGTCTCGACGTGGGGAAACTCTCGGCGGTAGAGGTTTGCAGTGCTTATAGGGGAAGAAGGAGGGGTAGGTGCTTTGTTTCGAGAAACAAAAAAGGAGATAGTTGGGCAGTGAAGAGGGAACTGCAAAGGTTGTTTGGTGGTTGGCTATTGTGAAAACGCAATGTAGCTCACGTCGAGATCGTGTTGGTTGAGTCGGGGCAATGGTTGGCGTGTTTGTGAGGGCTGGGTAGTGGCTAGCTAACACATAGTGGTTTTGTTTTGGATTTTGGTTCTCATGGGATTGGGTTTTGGTGCAAGTTTTCGGCCTACGGTTTGGATAGTGTAGAAAAAATTTTATAAAAGGATTTTCCCTGAATTTTGGATCTCGAATCAATCTAAAAAAAAATCCAATTTGGTCAAAAATTATCTCGGCCTTTAATTTTTTTTTAAAAAAAACTTAAATATCAAACTCAAAGAAAATTATAATTCACCAAAATAGAGATTTTAGGCCTCTAGTTTACTTTAAAAAAATATTTGAAAACTTAAAATGGATTTTTTACACATATAAATCCAAAAGTTCTTTAAAACAGCTTGGCAGTCAACCTGGGTGTTACCAATATGGTTGGGAAATGGTTTAAAAACACCAAAGTAGTCTCTCAATTAGGTGTTGTAGGCTTAATCCCTTATATAACTTCTTGATACTTATGGCTGAAAAGATGCAAACCTTGTATGGAGGATAAGGTTGAGGCTACAAGTAGTATTTGTTTCCGTATCAGAAGTATGCCTGCTAAACTTATAATACAACTTGGTTTTGTTAAGAAACTTAGCAATTCAGATATACACACCTTGAATCAGCTTGGATTAGCCATCATTCCAATAAAAGCACCATGACTTCAGGTACTGAGGTGGCTAAAGCCGAGAGCAGGTTTTGTAAATTTGAATTTTGATAAATGTTGCTTTGAAAATCCAGGTGAATGTGGTGGTGGTGGAGTTACTAGAAATGATACAGGCGAATTGATTGCTAGTTTTTCTAGCTATTATGTTTGTGGAACTAATATGATGATAGAAGTCAAAGCATGCATGGATAGTGTGAAGTTGTGCTTGAAATTGCAACTTTCGATGGTGATGATTGAATTCAACTCAAGGATTATTGTAGACTGGTAGCATGGAAAATATGATGTTTATTGAGCAGTAAAGGACGACTAGGAGATGATATGCCAAGTCACTCGAGCCTCGGTTATTTCTTTCTGCCATGTCTTCAAGGAGGTTAATAAAGTTACAGATCTCTTAGTAAAGAAGGGGGCTAAAGGCCAAAGTGACGAGTTTTCTACTACCTCTAGAGAAATTTTTAGTATTCAAAGAATTGAAAAACTAGGTTTACCAGTCTTGCATTGTTGATTTAGTTTGTTATCATGGTATTCATTTGTCATAGGTAAAGATTTATCAATAAATTAATTGGGGTTTTGTCCTCTTTCAAAAACAAAAAACACTGATAAGTGCTGGAAGAATGTGTGAGATACAAACGTGTGCGCCAAGAAGTTAAATTTTTGCAAGAGTAGGAGAAAGTGATGCTCTACTAATCGTGTGATGTTGAAGGAGCAGCTTCTTGGATTGAGAGAAAAAAAATTTGTACTGCAAATGAGTCGAGATATTTCTCAAAAGTTTTAGCCATTAGAGGTTCAGGAGAAGAAACCAATTTAAAGATTGTCAAAGGTTCTGACCGCTACTATGATAAAGACAAACGAGTTGTTTTGTTGTGACAAGTAAGAGATTCATATTGTAAAAGGTTTGTAAAAATCTTACTTGTACTAATATTCAAATAGTGAATTGGTTGCTTCGGAATGGTTTTACTTTTAAAGAGTTCAGGACTTTCCTTTGCCACCAAAATTATTGTGGTGTGAGTTTTTTCCCCCATTATCATTCATATTTATATGTTCATTCTGTTGCTAATATTTGACTTGATTGAATAAAAGTAGACAAAGAATCGTGACATACATATATTAACCCCCTAGATGTTATTTAAGGTCAATCTTGTAATTCCATTAATGAATAAAGGCTAAGAAGAAAATGAAATGAAATTGATAGGGACTTTATTAAATTGCTTCTTCTCCTAAACAACTCTCATGAGAAGATATAATATTAAATAATATTTTCTAATTTATGAGCAGAATGTTTTTTTCATACCGGATTGGAGGAAAATTCAACCGTTCAATTCAAAAAATTATTTTGTATTTCTTGAGTATGTGAGATATACATTTTTTTTTTTTAAATGAAGTGTCATATAACAATTATTTAATTTAGATTTATATAAAAACATGTGCATGCCACTTTCGCACGTTTAATACACTTGTCATTTTTATTTATGGCTTAGAGGAAAATTAGGGTTTAATTCCCATGAATTTTTGCTCAAATTTTAGAGTCTAGAGTCGAAGATAGATAGATACATAAAACAGATCATACAACACTTACGACTGCACGAGTAATTTTTTCAAGCAACATTTGATGTTTAATAAATATTAGAAAATTCGTTTTATGTGCTTATCTCCCTCTCAATCTAAAGTCCTAGCAAGAAATCTGAAGGGTCCAAGTTCAAAAAACTCTATCCTAACTTATTAGACCTCTTGGAAGGCAAAGATAGAAGATAATCACAAATCCAATATTCTAGAACCAAAAATTCTAGAAAAATTTTATGGGCAGTTACTTTTGCGTATTCTATTAATGTAATTGGCTATATCACATTTTATAATATAAAATAATTATTTTAATCAATCATATTAGTAGAATATATAAAAAATATGTAAAAGTAATTGTATGTAACAAAAATAACATTTTGGTATCTATTGCCTTTACCATCTAATTTTTACGAAGGAAAATGTTAAAATACCGATAGGCGATAAAATGCACTACATTTCTGTGCATTTCTTTTTAATTTTATTATTTAAATGCACAGAAATGGCATTTCAGTGGTCCGTGTAGTACCCCCTTTTACAAAATTAACAAGCAAATTTCAATGACCCTAACTCTCACTTACACTCAAAATATTTGAACACCTATTTCATGCGATGCCATCCTGTTGGAGGAGTTAAGCTCCATATGTTACCAAAGTTTCCTATTATAAATTAAAGTTGCTTATATTACATGTCCTTAATCCTGAAAATAAACTTTTATTGAGTTATTTTTAAGCTAAATATTTTCTCTTTAATCTATTACGATAACAATTAAAAAAATACAAATTGAAATAACTTAATATAACATATATTAAATTATAAAATCCTTTTCATTATAAAAGAAATTCGATATACTATATCATATACACATCAATATATAAAATATCTTATTTAAATTATTATTTTAAAATTAATTTGAACGTGATCCTTCTATCTACGTTTTAATGATGCAACATAGATAGATAGTCCGTGAAGATGTGAAGTATATATAACTAGGAAAATGATACTTGCCCTCGTGAGTTTGCCTGTTCAAAGCTACTGTTCGAGTATTTTATTTTATTATTTTATTTTTTTAATGGTTAAAAAAGTGATTATTTATAAAATTATATA
Source organism: Carya illinoinensis (assembly GCF_018687715.1). Classification (NCBI taxonomy): domain Eukaryota; kingdom Viridiplantae; phylum Streptophyta; class Magnoliopsida; order Fagales; family Juglandaceae; genus Carya; species Carya illinoinensis. The sequence goes on from NC_056755.1 coordinate 14,075,831, forward strand.
TTTTTTTAATTTTTTAAAAATATTTTATGATATTTAAAAAATGTTTGAAAGAAAAATAAAAAAATAAAAAATGTAATTTATATTAGTGATAAGTTCGAAAGGGTAAACCCATGGGACTGAGTAGCAGCCCCTATAAAACTGTGTATGTTTTAAGAAGTTGTGAGCATGAGTGTGTGTTTGTGTGTACGCATGAAATTGTATAATCAGTGTTTAAATTTTTATGATTTTACAAATCTGTCTAAGGTTTTCAATTTTGTCAATATCAATACTTAAAAAATAAAATAAAATAAAAAACTCAATTAAATACTGTCGATCTCCTATTAATTAAAAACTAGCATCATAAGATTGATAGAGACACCTAATTGCAATTCTTTTTTATTCATAAATACAATTTATAAAAGTTAAAAAAAATGTGACTTTGGTATATAAATAGGTGAAAATGCATGTACTTATTTTGCAATTTACCAAAAACAATATTCACAAACCTTCCTAACATCGGCGGCAACATCACTTTTCTGGACAAAAATGAGTTGATCATGGCTCCTCTACCTCCTTCAGTCACACTATTGAGACACGTTTTTAAATTGATTTTTATTTTTTTTAATTTTTTCCTCACTTTCTTCCTTGGAAATTTAAGATTTATGTGGAAAACCGATCATCATGGGTCCCATGATGTCAAGCACCGTTCACCTAATTATACGACGAGAAATATTATTTATTATTTTCACATTATACATTAATATATAATTTTTTATTTAAAATAAAAATTTAAATAAATAAATTATATATTAATATGTAATGTAGGAAATTATAAGCAGAATTTTTAAATTATGACTAAGCCCAGTCCAACACTATTTATGTCTAAACCTCACCTTTTTTTTTTTTTTTTAACAAATCCCTTATATAGGCCCATTATCCTGACCGCTAATTCCTCTTCAATTAACACCTGTCTCGTAAGTTTAACTTTAGACATAAATTTAATCCCTTTAATAATACTTCAACATTTCACTTTTAAGTATGAGCCAGATATCTCTTAATTTAATATGAGTCAGACTCTTCAAAAGGTCAGTAAAATATTGTGGAAGGGGTAAAATATATCCGGCCTAAAGTAAGTCTACTAAGTTCGGTATAAGGGAGAGATCCTATTATTACGAGACGAAAGAATGGAGAGGTAGAGGAAACAACGAGAGAACAAGCAAAATGTGGATGTCAAGATAAGAGAAAAAGGGAAATTAAAAACAGAAAAAAGAAAAGAAGATATCACACACGCAATAGAAAGGCGATCAATTTTCATCACTTCTTAAGGACACACGAAGAAAGAGGGATATAAAAAGAAATGACCAAATTACTCCAAGGGGCTTGGACTTCTGCTTCAGCTTCTTCAACCTTTGATAAGGATCTCGAGCGAGAAGATATTTTCTAACAAATATATTCGAGATATCTATTATATAGGAAGAAATAAGAGACGATGAGAGACTGTAAATAAACTTATTATAATAGATATTTCATTTCTAAAAATCCCATGGACATAGACTTTTACTGAAAAGTGATTTTACGGATAATGTGAAATATAATTTGAATTTTAAAAGACTGTCAATAAACAAAAATACCTATATAACTTTAAAATAAGTGCAACTTTTAAACTTCCAAAAATATGGTCATAATTTAAAAAAAATTGATCGTCTATTTTACATTAGTAAGTATTTTTTTAATTTGTTTCCAAATAAACGTAACATGTTTGAAAGTACTTTAAATACATGATTACTAAACAGTAAATAATTTTTTAATGATAAAACTTATTATTTAAACTATAAAGCATAAGTCTTAAAATTATAAATTGTATTTCCTATCACAATTTCAAATATATATTTTGTATTAAGATTTGAATTTTTTTTCATAAAATAAATATAATATATTATATTTAACTATGCTCAATTTGTGAACTTTATTTTGTAATATCTTGTTTACGTCTTCCTCGTCTCATTACCGAAACAAGAGAGACGCTAGGGGCCGGATGGATGATAAGAGTAGATTTATACCATCCAATGATATTATGCCACGTATGGTTTTTACGGTGGAAAAATAAAACCGATTGCAGCTTACCTCTCCCATATACCTACTCTATTGCCCTCTCTCTCTCCTCATTGATTTTCATATCTCAATGAGGTAGGTAACTTCAAACCCTGCTCCTTGATGGTGCTAAGAAGGCTTGATTTCCGTCCCTCTCTTTCCTCAAGGCAATTGCGTATTTTCGTCCTTATCTCTCTCTCATGTCCATACAATGCAGCGTCCTTGGAAGGGATTTGAGAAAATGACATTGAATAAATTAAAGAATGAATAGAAAGTGACTGACCTTTTGCAACTCCACTAATGACAGAAACCCTCTTGGATCAGTCAGGATCTATGTTGCTTCCATCGTCTAAATCAAGATATCGGTAGAGGTTCCCATTTGGAGCAAAATGATATATATGAGAAAACATTCACCCCTGCTCCTTGAGCAACATAAACCTCTCAACCTAACAAGGTTTTCTTATCTCAATGAGGTCAGTAACTTCAAACCCTGCTCCTTGATGATGCTAAGAAGGCTTGATGTGAGCTTTAATGGCTTTCTCTAGTAGAACTCCAGAGACTGGCTGATATTTTCCAGATGTGCGAGGGTTTGTCCCTACTGGTAAATGTCTCTTCCATTCTTGATTATTTTCAAAAGCTCTCATTTTGACATTCTTTTAGTTTATTTTTCGGTAATTTTTGTTGTGAATTGATCTATACAGACTATACTGATCATATATATATTTTTCTTATAAAATAAATTATAAATGAAAATGAAACTTTTGGAAGATTAAATGAAGGATTCCCGAATGGTAGAGATAGAGAGGGACGAAAATACGTAATCTCTTGAGGAGAGAGAAGGGGAGCAAGGGCGGACTAGGATTTGATGTCTGGGAGGGCGATTGGCAAATAGTTTTGCTACATAAAAGTAGAATCGCGTATTAATCTGCGTATCAATACTGATTCATTCATACTTAAAATTTAAATTAATACCGTTTTCAATAAAATTTACTTTTTGACCTGTTACAAATAAAAGATTGATGCAAGAAAAAGAAACTGAAATGAATAGGAAAACTCTTATTGAATTCGTGCTCTGCCTCTTACATGTATCTCTATTTTTATACAAGTAAGTAATTAGGGGTATATTGGTAAGCTAACAACAATTACTGTAACAGAAATAACAGAATTACATCTAATTGAAAATTAACTATCTAATAGTCCCCCTCAAGATGATGTGTATATATTGTGCACATTCATCTTGGACAAAAGGGAGAAAAAAGAATTAGAACCCAATGGTTTAGTTAGCATGTCTACAACTTGATGAGATGAAGAGATGTGCAAAGTTTTGATTATTCCAGCCTGCACTCTCTCTCTTACAAGATGACAATCCAACTCTATGTGCTTGGTCCTTTCATGAAAGACTGGATTAGAAGCTATATGCAATGCAGCTTGATTATCACAGAATAATAATGATGTTTTGGAAAATGTTTGATGAAAATCTGCAAGTAAAGAATGAATCCATGTAATTTCACAGACTGCACACGCCATAGACCTATACTCAGCTTCAGCAGATGATCTTGAAATTGTCTTCTGTTTCTTTGATTTCCAAGATACAAGAGAATCTCCAATGAACACACAAAAACCAGAAACTGATCTTCTTGTGTCAGGGCAGCTAGCCCAATCTGAATCAGCAAATGCTTTGATGTGTATGGAAGAGGATGCTGAGAAGAAAAGTCCCTGCCCTGGAGCCTTTTTGATATATCTTAATACCCTCAAAGCAGCTTACATGTGTGGCATTCGTGGTTGATCTAGAAACTGACTTAGGTGATGAACAGAAAAAGTGATATCTGGTCGTGTGTTTGTAAGATATATCAGTCTGCCAATAAGTCTTCTATTGGTTGTAGGATCTTCTAATAACTCTCCATCTTCCTTGCTGAGTTTAGAATGAGTATCCATAGGAAAGTTTACTGGTTTAGAACCAAGTAAGCCAGTGTCATCCAACAATTCTAAGGCATACTTTCTTTGACAGATTGAAATGCCTTGTTTTGTTCTAGTAACCTTCATCCCCAAAAAATATTTAACAGGTCCAAGATCCTTCAGTTTAAACTGATTATTGAGATCAGTTTTAATAGTTTCCACTGTCAACATATCATTGCTAGCTAGAAGTATATCATCAACATATACTAACAAGGCCACAAAAACATTTCCTTCTTTCCTTGTGAATAAGGAATAGTCTGACTTGGACTGCTGAAAACCAAGTTGAACTAAAGTTGTTGTGAATTTTGAATTCCATTGTCTAGATGTCTGTCTTAGGCCATAGAGTGATATCTGCAATTTACACACTCTAGTGTCCCCCTTTCGACGATAGCCAGGTGGTAACTTCATGTAAACCTCTTCATCTAACTCTCCATATAAAAATGCATTGTTGACATCAAGATGAATAAGATGCCAACCATGTATTGCAGCTAGGGACAAAATACATCTTACTATCATCATCTTAGCAACAGGAGAAAAAGTTTCAAAAAAATCAAGACCCTTCTTTTGAGTATACCCTTTTGCTACTAATCTTGCCTTATATCTCTCAATGGAACCATCAGCATTATATTTGATTTTATAGATCCACTTGCAGCCTATAGGAACTTTATTTGGTGGAAGGTCAGTGAGTTTCCAAGTATTGTTTGATTCTAGAGCAGCTAGTTCAAGAGACATAGCTTCTCTCCAATGGCTGTGATGTATAGCCTGATGATAGAATTCAGCTCTACTTGAGATGAAATAGCAACACTAAATGCATGATGAGAGGTTGACAGTTTGGAATATGAAACAAAATCAGAAATGTTGTAAGGAGTTTTAGAATGCTTACAGGACATACCTTCAGAAGAGTTGTTAGAGGTAGAAGCTGCTATATTACAATGATAATTCTGCAAGTACCCAGGAGCTTTATGCTGTCTAGTAGATTTTCTCAAACAAGGGAATTGAATCTCATCTTGAATATCAAGTTGAGGTGAAGAAGTGTTTGGGGAATTGTTAGGCTAAGATTGGGAATGAATACTTGTTGAAGAATTATCTAAAAAATTATTAGAAGCAGCAATATTTTCAGATTGAGATGGATATGGAGGTTGAGTATTTGTAGTGGAAACTGTGTCATGAATATATTGAGGTATGACAACTTGGGATGAGGTGGAACTGGATTGAAGGTTAGAATAGAAAGGAAATATGCGCTCTTGAAAAACAACATCTCTGGAAATGAAAAAAGATTTATTCTCAAGATCAAATAATTTGTATCCTTTTGTGCCAAAAGGATATCCAATGAATATACATTTTCTAGCTCTAGGTGCAAACTTAGACCTATTTTGAGTGAGAGTTGAAGCATAACACAGTGAGCCAAAGACCTTTAAGGTTTTATATGATGGAGTGATTCCATGTAAAATTTCATGGAGAGACTTATTATTTAAAATAGGAGAAGGACTCCTATTGATTATATATGTAGCTGTAAGTATGCATTCACCCCAGAAATTTAAAGGTACATTTGATTGAAACCTTAAAGCCCTAGCTACATTGAGAAGATGTTGGTGTTTGCGTTCAACTATTGAATTTTGTTGTGGTGTTTCTACACAGGATTTTTGGTGAACTATTCCTTTTGAAGAGAAAAACTCTATCATGTTAAATTCTGGACCATTATCAGTTCTTACAGTTTTAATTCTTGTTTTGAACTGTGTAAGAACTAGATTATAAAATGATATGAATATAGGTCTTACATCTGATTTAGATTTCATAAGATATACCCATGTTAATCGAGAATGATCATCAACTATTGTAAGGAAATATTGAAAATTATCATGAGTAGAAACTGAGAAGGGGCCCCATATATCACAATGTAAGAGATGGAAAGGAAAAGTGGCAGTGTATTTATGATTGGGAAATGACAGCCTTTTTTGTTTTGCTATAGGACATACAGAACAATGTTTCATTTGTACATCTTTATTTGAACAAACAACCTCTGGAATTGATTTAGAAAGTACTAGCAATCTAGATAGAGATGGATGGCCAAGCCTACAATGCCAAAGATGAAGTTTGGAGTCTATTACTGAATTAATATTTGGCAAATTAGAAAAGCTACAAACAGCATTAGCCTGTGGTTGTTGCAGCAGATATAGACCAACAATTCTTCTACCCTTCCCAATCATCCTCCATGGGGTAAGGCCCTGAATATAGCATTCACTAGTCATAAAAATAAAACAACATTTCTGATGATTTGTTAATTTGGTAACAGAAATCAGATTATAGGAAAAGGACGGTACACAAAGTACATCCTTTAGAATTAAGTTTTCAGATACTTGAACACTACCAATATGTGTAACTGGAGCACTGTCACCATTTGGAAGTTTCACAGATGAATTGACTTTCTGAGTGATATTTGTAAAGAAATCAACAGAATGTATGATGTGGTCTGTGGCACCTGTATCTATGATCTAGGTGGTTTGATTGAATTTGTTTGGAATACTGAAAATTGATAGGCATATATGTGATGGATTTATACCTGCTGAAGAAGATAGCATATTTGGATTTGAAGAAACAGTTGCTGCTTGATGATTGGATTTTTGACTGTTGTGGATTAAAGCAAGTAGTTGCTGACATTCTTCTTGAGAGAAAGGCAGTGAATTTGTTGAATCGATGGGAGTACTCTCAGGTTGAATCATGACATGATTTGTTGTAGAAAACTTTTCTCTCTGTTTCTTATAATTTGGAGGATAGCCATGGATCTTGTAGCACTTGTCTACTGTGTGATTGGTCATTCCACAGTGAGTGCATAACAATTTCTCTTTTCTACCTTGCTGCCTCACGAAATTCTGTCTTGGATTCTCTGGTTTCTTGCTCAAGAAAGCTGTTGTTTGCATGTTAGTGAGCCTTAAAGATCCAAGTTCTTGCTGTTTTTCTTCTTGAATGACTAAAGAAAAAACTTTTGTGATTGTTGGCATTGGATCAAGAATTAGAATCTGCCCTCTAATGTGTGAAAAATTGTCATTCAATCCCATAAGAAATTGAATAACATGCTGCCTATGTTGATATTCTATAAAGAATTTGACAGTTCCACAACTACAAGACTTCAAAGCCCCACATGTGCAGTTTGGAATCTAATTATAGTTGAGAAGTTCATCCCATAGACATTTAAATTTTCTATAGTAAACACTTATAGATATTTGATCTTGTGATAATGAAGCCAACTCTTTTTGTAATTGAAAAATCCGTGGACCATTTCTTTGAGAAAATTGATTCTTCAATTCTTCCCACATCTCTTTGGCAGTAGTAGCATAGATGATTGTTCCAGCAATATCTTTCGATACAACATTTAGTATCCAAGATATAATCATGTTGGTGCACCTCTCCCATGTCTCATGTAAAGAACTAGAACTAGCAGGTTGACTTATTGCTCCAATAATGAAGCCGATCTTATTCTTTGCTTTCAATGCAATTTGCATTGATCTACTCCATGTGTTGTAATTATCCCCATTGAGGACTTGAGAAACCAAAATAGATCCAGTCGAATCACCATTCTGCAGATGGTAAGGATTCGCTGATTGATCAGAACTGGAGACTTGAAAAGAATTCAAGTTTGTCACCTCATCTTCCATTGCAGCGGTAACAGATGAAATTGAAATGAAACCCTAAATTTTCTTCACTGATACCATGTTACAAATAAAAGATTGATGCAAGAAAAAGAAACTGAAATAAATAGGAAAACTCTTATTGAATTCGTGCTCTGCCTCTTACATGTATCTCTGTTTTTATACAAGTAACTAGGGGTATATTGGTAAGCCAACAACAATTACTGTAACAGAAATAACATAATTACATCTAATTGAAAATTAACTATCTAATATGACCAATCACAATAAATTAATGTACATATTAGTACACAATTATACTTGCAACTAGATTTTTCTATTGACAAAACATGTGGTATGTGTCACTATAAATAATATGTATTTTTATATGTGACTATATAAAAAATTAATTATATGTCATAAAATTATAAAATTATTCTTAACTTATATTTTTCTAAACTACATCTCGAAGGTTGTAAAAGGAAAATTATATACAGGTGATAGGCAAAAAACTCAATGAAGCCGAGAATGACCTAGATGAGAAAAAAAAAAATTATGTAACTATGTTAGTTCAAAAAGATAATAAAAATTTATATGATATTATTAATATGAAACTAAATAAACCGCATAATAAACACCAAAGACAAATAAAGAGGGATAGAGATCAAATATTTTACCCTTTTTACTTTTCGTCTCTATGGCATTTGGGTAGACTTCCGAGTCTTGTGGATTTTTTTCGCGCTTTGCTTTCTCTCAATCTCAAATATGAAAAAAGAATTATTTTTGCTATCTCTCAAATCCATTCAGTAAAAGGAATGGTATTTGGCTGAATACATGGTATTATAGAGGTAGTTCGTAAGCTTTTTAGCATGACGTGTCAGTGCTCCTCTCTCAAGTGATGTCACACTACTTTCAAATTTGTTTGGTTGTGTCAATGCTATCCTTTCAACTCAAATAGTGAAAGCTGAAAGACAAAACACATCGTGTCATGTGAGTTCGGCTTTTTAGTATGTCAAATCATTAGTGGATTTAAAGATATTTAAGTGATAAGAAATAATATTTACAATTGTGATTGTGCAAGCGACGTACAGTCATTTTAAAAAAAATAAATTAATATGAAACTCACATGAAAAAAAATTAATTTTTTAATTATGGACCTCATTCTTTTTTAAAATAATTATACAGTATTTACAATTTTACGACTGTATATAACATTGTTCTATACAATATATATAAATATATATATAAGAATAATTTTTGAAACTTGAGAGATAGCCCCCAATCTACAACACAGTTCCGCCGCTGGGGAAGAAAGGAAGAAAGCGACGTGGAAGAGATATGGGAGAGAACTTGCCTACAGTTAGTTCTATTTGTTTTTTGTGAAAAATCATACTTGTCACAATATTATCAAGGGTGTAAATTTCTTCTTTAACACCCGTCCTGTTTGAAGTTTTTCTCCGGAAGCAAACTAACTTACTTCGTTCGTAGCAGGTATGGCCAAATATTGTTGGACCTGGAGACCAAACATTAGTTGGATGAGTACACTGCAACCTGCGATGCTTTCATGGGTATGTCAGAGCAGACCAAAAGAAGGCAGTGTTTCTTCGTTTGCCAAACTGCATATATTTCAATCGAATCGGTTTATATCTACTTTACTGACAGCTCCTGGAACATCTAGTAATGCTTTTGATTCAAATCACAACAGTTGCTATTTTCGTGTAACGATAAAGAAACAGAGATAATGTTACAAGTTCCACATAAATTTTTATAAAAAAAATATGCTCAACCTTTAAAAAATGTTAAAAAAAAGCTATTTTTTGTTAGTGTGATCTACTTTTTTACGAAAAACGTCTTGACGTTGTCTATTTAAAATTTGTACCTAATATTATTCAAGTAAGCAATGATTTAATTTCGCACCAAGCATTTCTGCAAACTCTCATCAACTCAAATGTAAGGAAAATCATCCAGCATCTTTTTTTGGGGGAGGGGGGATTCTTACAAACTTTCACCTGCATTTTATTCAACACCAAAAATTGCCTTCCCCGCCCCCCACTTGGTTCTAAGTCATCATGTTGATCTCCAAATTCAACCTATCTCACAGAACTGCAGGTGAAAAAGGGGGGGCAGGAGGTATAGGTAATAAATATATCCTTCATAGAAGCATAAAAAAGAGTTGTGACAAAAGAGCCAATGAGGGGCAACTTTAACCCGATTGATCGGGTAAAGGTTCTGCTGAACTTGGAACCGAGTGTGGAGAAGAACCGGCCTCTTCGGTTGAATCCTCTGAAGTCTTTGTATCAGATTTCTCATGTTTGTTGCTTGTAGCATCATGTTTCTGGACCCAATCAGGAAATCTTGATGATTTAGAAGGGGAAGACTCAGATGAGTGGGCTGTTGACATGCTTCTCGGATAGCTAATAAGAGATGAATCAAGCATGGGTACATTAGGGAGGCCCAAACTGTAGTTATGAGGATATGCAACAACTGGGTGATCATATTTGCAAGTTGGACCATACTTGCAGACTCCATACATACTGTAGTAAGAACAGATAGCTTGCCCCTGCACATTGCAGAAGCAGGGATCAGCCCAGCCGCTGATGTATAAAAACAAAGAACTAAAAGGGACAACATTTTGCTGGCTTATTAAATAACTAAGGAATTCCTCAACTTAATTAACCGTGCATTTATGAGAAGATATGGAAAGTTGCGGACACTTTGCAAAAAATAAAAAATAAACGAAATTCTTTAAAAAAGCATTCATGATATTCCAAATTATTCCCAAGTTCCAAGCAATTATGAAAGCAGACAGCAAGAGCAAAATGCATCTTACTGTATATAAAAAAGATGATGAACTTACCGGTCTCAAGGGAAGGCTGGGCAGGATTGGTCCTGATTGCGCAATCCTTTCTTTTGGGTGATGGTACTTGCAATCAGATCCATATTTGCAGGTTCCAGTGTTCATAAAATACCGGCACTCTGGTTGGTCGGGTCTCTCAGGGAGACTCAGAGTAGTTGCTGGTAACATCCCTCTGGAACCAACCTCACCTGGATTTTTGGGGTTGTACATAAAATTGGGGCTAAGAAGAGTGGTGGAACTGTTAGGAGACAGAGGGCTCATGTTTCCCTGAACAAGAATGAAAGCATGATCAAAAAATAAAAGAGAAAAGAAAATCCCAACTCATCCAAACAATTCATCTCAAGCCCCACCAAGATTCAATAACTTCTCTGGGTCCCATCATCAAAAACATCTTTTGGTGACATCTGTCATATCCAAATCCAAAAACAAAAGGAAGGCATAGCCTAATAATTACCATGCCTATACACATACGAAGAATGACTTAAGCCATGCAATCACTGCAGCATAAGATGAGGCCATCTAAGAGCATAAAAGTGTTCAACTTAAGGAGTTTATGTGTCTACACGAGTATATGTACATCATAATTAGGCTATATCTACTTTTTGTTTTTGGATATGGCTGGCTGAGGTAGGAAATGAAAATGTCACCAATCATCCTTTTAATCTTCTTGGTATATCATAATAACTTCTGCAACTAAAAATTCTGTCAGACATTTGTTGTTCTTTAAACGTCAATCCCATAAACAAGATTGTTGGTTTCAGTAACACTCCAGCCCAGCTCATCCCAGTAAACAGGCAATGACTGACATTGCAAATACAGGGTACAGTGAGGGCTGCAGGTTAGCCACCACAACAGAAAAATCATAGAAGCAGTTTGACATTCTAGTGACGAAAGGTAAGTCAAAGCATCTTAAAAAATGAATGCGAAAATAACCTTTACAATGATGTCAACTATACTTGCTGATCGCTTTGGATCTTTCCTAGCACCATAGCTCCAAAATCACCAAATTAAGCTAGAACATGGCATTATTGTTCCAAAACCACCGCATAAGAACTAAATGCAAAGGTTGAAAATAATGATAAACAGCCAATTCTAAAACAAACAAGGGCCAATGATTGCAAAAGACACTTTTTTTTTTTTCTTTTTTCTTTTATAATTATTATAAAAAATAAGTGTGATTGCATGATACACCTTACCATTGACTTATAAAAACAAAAGACTTTCAAACAAGAATGGTTTAATTTAAGATACTATGTACTGACCATGTATGTGTTCCAGCCCTGTGCAGATACAATGCCCGGAGGAGGAAGAACAACAGGCATGTAAGATTCTGGACCTGGCAATCGCGGGCTAGATATATATGAAACTCTCGGAAAAGACCATGCAGGAAGTCCACCAGCATAAGGTTGACCTGGTGAAGGCACAACCGCTGAGGCCATGGATCCAAAAGCACCATGTCCAGCTACTGGTAAAAGAGTTCCAAGTGATTCAGGCTGCGGATGATGGAACTTGCAAGCACCTCCAAACTTGCACGACACAGTTCGCATGTAATAAGGACATGGTTTTTCTTCCTAGACAAGATCATAACAATATGTCCTCAATGGAAAAAAATATATATATATACAAAAAAAGAAGGTTGTACTTTTATTGTTTTTGCATTTATTGCAAATGAATCAGTAAATAGAACTAAAACCACAAAGATAAGGACCTGACGCATCGGGAGACCTAAAATATTGAATGAGACTGGTCCAGCACCACGCCTGTCCCTTGGATGATGATATTTACATGTTGATCCATATTTGCACGTCCCTGTCTTCAGAAAATACTGCAATGCATGCCCCAGTTGAAAATTCATAAACTACTAGTGTCAAAAAGCACAAATAAATCCCCAAGAACAATTAGCATTATCGGTGGAGGTGAATTCCAAGTCTATTTAACAATTGATAACAATAGATCACAGAGGTGGATTGAGCTTATATTTTAAATTGTGGAGAACTTCAAGCTAGAACGAGCATTATCCTTAACAGTGAAAACCACATCATCTTCTTTTTGAATGTTAGTATTACTTCCTTTCGCAGAAAAATTTGACATCATTCAGAAGTGTTTGCATACACAGAGAAATATTCCATCATATACAGATAATATAACAAGTGAAAGGAAGTCTCAACGACAGAATCTGTGTTTCCATCCTAAAATAATTGAGACTAGGAACAATGTCTGCTACTGGTGACAAAACTAAAGAACAGAAAAGCAATTTCAATTGTCCACAATTATATTATTTGAGAACACGTGACAATGATCAGAATTCTGTTAGAATAATCTCATTATAATGCTGCTGTCAAAAAGCTTTCTGCTTTTCTATCTATGTTTGGTAGAGATTCTCACACCAAATTCATGTTTCTCCAAAACTGTATGCAGTTTGAATACTTCTTTCGGGAGTCTTAAATTTGCAATGGTTTAAAGTAATACTTTTCTCTACATATATAATTAAAACGTATATCAGATTAAAAGCAATTACAAAAGCAAACCACATTGTATTCTTTGTTTTTAGTACTTTCAGTCCTACAGATCATTGTAAACGGTAAAATAAGAGAAGCAACAAAGAACAACAACAATTTTCTTTTTTTTCTTTTTATTTTTTTAAATTAAAACAATACCACTAGATTCAAATCATACCCCACAGTCAGGCTGCCCAACTCTTTCTGGGAGTTCAACACCATACGGAGCACCCTACACATCATAATTTGATAGAAGGATTTGGTCAGTTAGATTACCACAAAAGCTATGCTGGAAAGCTAAAACCAGCAAAAACAAAGATAATCTCCAATAGGATGTACACGGCAAACAAAATCATTTATTTTTTACAAGATTTAAGTACTCAACTCCCTTCATTTAAGATAAGATACCAAAAATAAGTGCTTGATTACCTGTGAAACATAAGCAGGGTGATGATATCGACAATTACTTCCATAACCACACAATCCAGTTCTCAAATAATACAGGCAGTCAGGTTCACCAGGTCGATCTGGATATGGACCAGATTGGACCGCACCACCACCCTCCTGATTACCATTGATTTTCAACCTCCAAAATGCTTCTGAAATTATTAAAAAAACCATATAATCAAGATTGAATGGAATGAATCTGCATTGCATAAAAATTCCTCAAGGTACCCAAAAATAGCGACCCGCGTATCAATAAAGAGGAAACATCAAGGAAAAATAAATAAAAGGGGCACCCCACAACATTTCAACAAATATTTCGACTTATAACAAATATAATAACAGCATCAAAGAGAGTAATTCAAAAGCATGAATTAATATTGAATTTGAATTGTATCAGCGATCAAACTTCCTGAAAACACAAAAAAACACGTCACTGTGATCAACCTAAAAAGCTTGATTCTTTCCAGGCCTCAAAACAATCAATGTTCCTCAAAATCAGAACCGAGATGCCATCCAGCAAAGGGAACAAGGCAAAATTACCTGGTTCCAAACAATCCCAAAACTTTAACTCATCCATCATATAAGCTCCCCAAAAGCCAGAATCTTCAGGACATCGATACGCATTTTACCATGGATCATAACCTCATCAAAACACCCACATAGCCCCAAACACATAAAGCTAGAACAATAACACAAAAATCCAATAATTTCCGACTTGAACCATTTACACATAAAGCTAACTTGATAGCAGTGAGTACTAAGACCACGATCAAACCCAGAAAATAAAAAATATTCACAAAAAACGGAACAGATCTCTAAACTACTCAAAAAGATGCCTAAAATACAGAACTACCTTCAATGGTATTATCGGAATGATTATGCGTAGCATTCTTCTGGACCTGCCGGTTTTCTGGCATCGGTAGCACAGAAAAATGCGTGAACCCGCCTTCAACTTTTTTGTCCTCAATTCCTCCAATCAAACACAGAAGAAATTCGTGAATCTTTCACGCCTGTCACAGAAAGGGTATGATCTCGAGCGAATATTGGCGATCAAAGTCGGTGAAATTGAAGGGAATGGAGGAAAAAAAAAAAAAGTTGCTTCAAAATTATATAACAAATAAAAGAAAAGAAAAACCCAGAGAACCACGTTTTTTGAAGAATCAATGCGAGAAATCTAAGACGTATATAACTATATATACCGATTCTATAATTTTTCGCTAATTTTTTTTTTTCCTTTTCCTTTTCCTTTTATCTGTTTGGAAAATCTCTTGGATCTTTGAATTTGAAAACCTGGAAATAATATTAAATAGTAATAACAGTTTTTAACAGAGTAATAATTCATGTACGACTCGTAAATTTTTGTCCTGGTTCGAAATTACGATTTCGTCCACTCGTCTTATATTTTAATTAATTATTATTTCAATAAATAGAAAAACTTAAATTACATCTTACCATTTAATTTATTAAAATTGAGAAAATCTGATTATCCCCCATACTCTCATTTATTGTATTTAGATCAATGCATGGTATATTTATATTAATAATTTTTATTTTTTACATTTTATTTATTAATATTTAGATTTTTTATTAAAAAGAAAAATTAAATATTGTAGAGGATTAATATTAAATAAATATAATAAATCAAAATATTTTAATTTTTATGAGTGTGCTTTTTAGGTCTGAGATTTGTCATAATCATGACGTCAGCAGGTGGGGGAGATCAGATTTGGGCCCTTGGATTTGAATCAATATCCGGACCCACAAGGAATTTTGAATATGTGGATAGCATTTGTCTAATTTGATTTTTTTTTTTTTTTTAAACTCTTCTTTTTATGATAAAACTCTTTAAAAAAATTTAAAAAATTTAAAAAATTGTGTTTAAAATTAACAGAGAAATGCGAAAAATCGTTGCCGTCAAAGCGCGCGAAACAGATTTTGGGGATCACGAGAGTGGTGGGAAAAGTTGCGTGGCAAGATTTGGAGCGTCGGATGTGAATATCTTTTTTCGAAGGAGGTGTGGGACCCCCACTGCTAGAGAGCAAACGAACATGTCTCTTATTTGATACGCTGAAGGATATTGGGGCCCGCCAGACGGAGGATCAAACGACTCCGTTATCTCCTAATTACAGACTTCCGAAATTGACCCTCCAAGTGCGTACAAATTTTAAATGAAAATGGGCTTAATTAATTAATTTTTTCTTTTAATAAAAGGAAATAAATACTGCCCTTGATTCGTTGATAATTGCTCTCATACTTAATTCACCATTAATCATTAATACACAAAAGACATATACGATGAGGGATTATAAAAGATAAGCAGAATAAATAAAATAAAGTATAATTTTTAAAAAAAAATATAACACGAACACATATTAGACAACATTGAATCTTTAAAGAGAATCACTATACAACTAGGGTTTTCAATTAATCTACATTATTTAGGATGTTTATCAACAATAGATTTGTCGTTTGGTAAAATTAAATCTAATGAGAGAAAGTTTTATGATAAAATAAAGGACAAAATTGTCCTTTTTTTTCTTTTTTTTTTTATATCGAGAAACCTTTTTAAGGCAGGGCTCTTCAAATCCGTCCCTATAAAGTAAATTTTAGTTTCAAATTTATCTTAATCTATCTCAAACCAAGCACTGATGAGACTTATTATTTTTTTTTAACTTCTTATAAAGAAATTAAATTCATTTCAACCTACTTCTTACATTTAAATACATATCTCAGTATATTTACATTTAAATATATCTCAATAAAATCTATAAAATATTACTATTTATATATCAACTCAAATAATTTAAAATCATCCAAACGAATCTTAAGAATAAAGTAAAGTTAGGTGGAATTTAAAGATTAAAATTCCCTTTCATTTTCAATATAAAAAGAAGATGATAGACAACTTTTTTTTATTTATAATTTTTTATATAATTATATTTTAAATAAAATTATTTTAGTAAAATAATTTATAAAAATAACATCATTATATAAAAACTTATTTATTTTAAAATACGATTTTATAAAGGATGGTAGTTAATAGAATAAATAATACTCTCCATCCACGTTCAATGTAAACGGAGAGAATCGGTCCAAAGGAAAAAAGGTAGGCAATAAAGTGTTGGCCAATGAAGTAGAAAGGGAGGGTGGGGGGAGGGCCAAAGTCTTCTTGGCCTCCTCTCCACTTTCCTACCCTTCATTTTCACACCCTGGAGAAAAATACTTCCTGCGTTAGAGATGCCAAAAGCAGGTGGTGTGCACGAATTCGAATGTGCCACCTGTTGTCCTAGAATTAGACGGGAAAAAGAGTTGGATAGTGTGATTCCGATTTCCTACTCAATATCCTCGTACATTACACTCTAATGTAGAAAGATTTTTTTAAAGCAATTTTAAATATTCTGTCATTAAAAAATTATAAAAAATATAATTTTATTAATAGTCATTTTTTTAATTATAAAAAAAATTTTAAGAATTAAAATATATAAATAGTCATATATTTAAAAAGAAAAATTATATACATTATATTATCATTTTATTTATATTTTACTAAATAAGATGTGATATATTTATTATTATTAAATAATTATTTATTATATATTTTTTTATTATCAAATAATAATAAATATATCACATTATATATAATAAAATATAAATAAAATTATGATATGTATAACATTACTACTTTGAGAATCATTCTATTAACAGATCATTGCACCGACGTGTACAGCACAGAATGACCCCGTTAGACATATATGTCAACGTATTTTCTGGTTCTGACTCTGACAATTTGACCCAGACCTGACTTTAATACCTTCGCTTTCCTGCAAAGCTTCCTTGTTCTTGTGCCTGGCCGTCGAGAGCAGAGCGAATGTCTTTTCTTCGAGTAAAATAATCACACGTTGAATGCTAAATATTTATTAGAAAATTTTATTTGTAAAAGACTCTTTTGTGCACTCTAGTGATATGATTAGTTGTATATTAAAAAAAAATTAATCCAACCAATCATATCAGTGGAGTGCGCAGAGAGTGCGCAAAAATGATTGTATGTAGCATTATTTATATTTATTACCATATAGCTACTTTTAGATTAATATTTCTTAAATTTTTTTAGTACAAATACTTTTTTATAATTTGGAAAAATATAATCATGCCGTGAAAATTATAAATTTAATAAAAAATTGATAGTTACAGTCAAAAATATATAATTATTTTAAAAAATAAAAATAAGCACAGACGTTACATGAAAATAAATAATTTTTTTAATAATAAACTTTTACTATTTTTTAAAATGATTGTAGAATATTTGTATATATTTATACGGTATATATGATATTACTATTTTAATATTGTAGACACTTTCTACTTTTAGAAATGTTGGAAGGTGGAAAGGAGAAATTCTTTTCCCCCATCAATCAACATGTATGTATTCGAAGGCAAAGGGAGATACAAATACAATAGTATCATAGCACAATTTTGGTCTTTTCTGTGACCCTTATTTTGTAGTTTTAGTTATTTTCTGCAGGCGAGGTGTCAGGTGATGACAAAGGCACGACGCTCCTCAAATTTATAAGGCTTCACGAGCAAGATAATATATTAATCTTGCATCTTAACCTTCATCATTAACCAAAAACTTAACTAAAACCATGTGTGTTATGACGCAACAAAGAAAGAAAAGGCTTTCTTTGGATACTGAACGGTAAGGGGAAAAAACCCAAGTTGCCGTTTCTACTAAAGAAGGTAGTTGACAGTTGGTGGGGAAAGTTATGGCAGCATTAAATTATTGCAATTCATAGGTCATGTAAAGGGGATCAGGCGATACCAACAAGAATTTCTATATATTTATTTGGTGCGGTGGTGTTAAATAAATTAAAATATGGTCCAGATCTTATTAGACTAGTAGCTGTAGCACGAGTCAAAAGATAGGTCTATTATTCTTGCATGCCCATTTAAATCTATAGACAAACTTTACATCAAGAGATAATGACATGAAGATTTAGCAGTAAAAGATCCCCAAAATATAGATAAATTGCAAAAATTCCCAAAGCATAAGCGTCTAAAAAGTGAGAAATCGCTTATGCATTTGTGTACGAATCTCCAACCCCACCAAAAGATAACTGGGGCTGCCCTATCAATCTATCAGTATACCCCTATTCCCGCCTATGTATCTACAGCTTCAAAAAATAATTCTTTTCAAAAGAGTATTTACGGAAACCTGTCAGCACTGCCTCAGCAGAAGAACATTGAAGCCCTGACTTTCTTATGCAATCTCGGGAGCTCTGGAATGGGGGTACTCCCTACCGAAGTGGCACTTCCTGAAGAGGTTTCAGTTAAATCTTCAAACTTCATGAACTGCCCCATCTGATGTGCAGCAAGGTGGGCATAACATATGGGCGCCACTGGAGAATGAGAATGAAAATAAGTGTGAGATGGAGAAACAATAGCAAAGCAGCAGTTAAAGTTAACTCTTCATAATCCTTGGTGAAAAGGTAAATAATTCAAGAAGCATAAAAGTGATCAAAGTACCAATTGAAATTGCAGTTGTACTCCTCTGGTACCTGAAAAAAATCCAAAAGTGGACAATATCTTTAGTTTAAGAGGTTAATGGAATTAGCTCACACAATGTAACTAAAACTTGAAAGCTTACACATATGACAATGAGTGGATCAGATTTTGCAATTCGTCAGGAGAGAAACCAATCTCGTCGACCAAGACATGATAGTGTGCTGGCCTAGAAGTTCCCTATACCAGTTGAGAAAACATTCAAAAGAATGATTGGAAGCTGCTTGAATGAGAATATGTAAACCGCAGAGGAAAAAAAGCAGATCACACTAAGCCCTAAACAGCTGGGATTCAGAAAAAACTACGCTTCCTTTTTCTGATTTGTAAATTATAAACATGCATCCAGTAGGTCTTGAATTCACAACTTCAGCATCCACCCTTAGGTCTGATACTATCACACCCATATGGCAAGATTGTATAATAAAGTCTTCCCAAGAGTATTAATTTACTCCTGTCGAGTTGATTTTTTTTAAAACAAAACTTACAATCATCCCTGCTTGAGCGCACATGTAGAAATCATAGTTCCTAGGGTGCACAATTTTTGTGTCCACAACAGTCCCTGAAGAGAGAGAGAGAGAGCTAGTCAATAAAAACCAAGTGGGTCATAAGTACATAAAGTATCTTAAAAGTAGCAGACCAGGTGGAACATTTTCAGGGCCTCCAGCTAGAAATAGCTTTGTGTGGTGATTCTTCTGAGCCACAATCACTGTGAATTTGGGAATGTCAACCTCTCCAAGATGCTGGTATGCCTGTAATTAGAGAAGATAACATCTAAATGTGGAAGGTCATTGAGAACAAAAGCCTGCATTCCATCATTAAGCTTGGCATCATTTACATTAACATAGAATGGCAGCCACACAGAACAATGCTGTGTGAAATAGGCAGTACACTTGTTTTTCTTTCTTTTTGATAGGTGGAATGCGAGGTAGAAAACTATATGATTTGGCCACGAGGACTAAAGTTAAATGCACTGAAACATTAGATATGAAAATTATAAATAGAAAGTCACAGTTGTCTAAGAACCTTTATGATTTGATCAAGCTCGATGTTCAAAACCTGATTAAATTGTGATTCGCTCACTCCATCCCTACGAAAAAAAAGTTATAAAGAGAGAAAAATAGGTGTTATGAGCATTAAAAACACCCGAAAGTAAACTTAATATCTGACACAAAAATGCTTGTAAAAGAAAATCATAATGTGCACCAAAAGCAAAGCAATTTAAACTGTATCACATCAGATGCAAAAGCTACAAAGCTAAGCTACAGGAATCTGTTATCGTAAATATTGAATCCTAACATTTAAAAAAACATAGAAGCCAGAGAAGCACTACCCTTTCATTCTGAAACTAAGCCAAAACAGGTCCAGCTACACAGTATTTCTACCGGCCGAAAACAATAATAAGAAAAGATACTACATTCTTGCATAAAAAGGATATGATTTTTCATCCAAAAAAAGGGATATTATTTCACCACTATAGAAAAAAGAACGCAACCAAACCTCTTTGTGAATACTAGTTTTACTCTACGTATTTTGAATGTGTAACATAACTCAGTCTCTTCCCATATTCATTGTCTTCTCAGAGGGCAATTTTGTTTTGCATCGGTATTCTCAGAGGACCATTAGTACATTTATGTAGTTTTTACATGACTTCTTCTGGCGTTTTTTTCATTTTCCCTCAAGCACTAAATAACAAATGGTAGATGGAGAGCATCAACTTCTTTGAACAAAAATTCTGATAAATTTAAACTTGACCTTTAATGCTTCAACAGAATTCTATCCGGGAATACAATTTAATTTTTTAAATAAAGTTACCAATGACTTAACAAACCAAAATCAATAAACAAATCTAGTGATACCTGAAAAAAATAATCTGAGTTGGTTTGCGTCCATTGCTAGTTTGGAAGAAGTCGACAAGCAGTTCCCTGCAATGCAATAAAAATTTAAGAAAATTTGACAATCTTTTATTACATCTAATGACTGTCTGATAAAGGGGGTAAGGACCTGAAACTTATTAAAAGATACTAGCAAACATGCAGAAGATTCAAAATATTCAAACAGAAAGAATAAACGCAGGTGTCTCATGCACAGTGACAGCATTTAATCTAAAAGTAACATGGTAACCTGTGGTCATTTAAGCATTAAGATATAGGAAAAATATAGTTGCAAGCACAATTATGCACTAATCTGTGCACTAATGTGATGTGATTGGTCAAAAAGTAAATTTTATTAAAAACAATGTTAATTTAAATTTTAAGTATGAATGAATCAGTATTGATACACAGATTAGTACGCGACTGTACTTGTATATAGCAAAACTATAAGATAAAATATATAACAGGGCAATATACAAAAGCCCAATTGTGATACTAATTTACAAAACATGTATTTAGAATTTTTATTAAAAAATAACTGGTAGGAAAGATATTTTTAGGAGCTCTATGAAAGAAATTGATGAGTAATAACCAAAAAATTATTTTATTTAATGTTGATCTCAATGATAACTAATAACTCAATGTACCTGATGATACCATCATCACTTCCATTTTCCAAAGGCTTGTACAAAGCATCAATCATCTCCACCTTAGGTGATTGTGTTCTCACAGATGCTCTATACCTTGATATCAGTGGCCAACATCGAGAACCAACAACCTGAAAGTAAAAACATGTTGAAGCAGCAAAAACATAATAATAAAACAGCCATTGGTCAACATGTTAGAAATAAAATGCATAGGAAATTACCGCAGCAATAGATGGGATATCCGATCGACTAGGAGACCCATGCGAGACATCCATTCCCAAAATCAAGGTAGGGGTACCATTTATCAGAGGAACGCGTGAGGAGTGCTCTATGGCCAACAAAGAATTTATTCCTCCAAGCTATATAAAAGATTGAAAAAGATAACAGACGAAAAACTTATGGTAGATTATCAATTAGCAAACAAAATATGTAAATATCACACTCAGATTCCACATTTACCTTAGAATTTATTTTAAGAAGCACATTAGTAAGGTACTGATCATTAACTTTAGTAGGGGAAATGCACTGTGTGAATATGCCAAAGTCACTTAGACTTTTCTTCTTCCAAGGCCCTTGAATATGTAAAACAACATTCCATTGATCATGTCATCAAGGCAAGGTAAATCCTGCAGAGGTAAGGCATGAAAGAGAATGAAGCCATACCATAAATTTCAGAGTTTTTCTTCTCTGACAAGACACAAAGGATGAATTCAGGTGGGCCACCAGGAAGCTTTGCCATCATCTGTTCAAACATCTTTTCAACTCTTGCAACAGGACTGGCTCTTCTACTTTGTGCATCTTCCTCAATCAGTGTTTGCGGGCGTTCAATATGCTGCATAGGTATTAGTGTGGGCCAAAAACAAAGGAAAGAATGATAAATAGGTGTAGTCCAGAACAGTTGTGCTGTAACCTACAATGCCTTTATTTCTTCCACAGTTGATAAGCTCCCGTGAAATATAACTAGTATCACAGCGTGCAGAGAAATTGACAACAATCCAACTGCTAATTCGAACGGGTTTCAAAAGTTGCTGCAATGCAAGAAAACAGGACTGTCATCTAAATCAGCTAATCAAATGTGAATGATGCAAATAAGAACGGGATAAACAGAACTTCCTCACAGAGAAAATTGATTGTCTCTATTTTGCATGTGATGGACATCAAAGCAATACCTTGTTATTAAAATTCCACCGCCCATTACGAGGGACACAATCATCGCTGTTACCGACCTTTAACTGTAATTCACAAAGACAAATCACTTAGTATAAACACAAGCAGTAACATTGATTGAAAAAAGACACTTCTTGACATTCCCATCGTCTGTATTTTTTTCTCCCACAAGCGCCCGTGCACACACACACCACAGTATTAATGAGTTCATACCTTTGGAGTCTCAAGGACGCGGCCCTCAACCTGAGTCAATTGTTTCTCTATAGAAATACCACACTCACCAAGTACTGGGTCAGCGTCATAGCGGTAGTTCCTCATGGCCTGCCAAATTAAGCCAACAAAAAAATTTCATCATCCAAAAAACACAAAATATGCTCTCAGGTGCCAGAGAAAACTTACATCAGTCAAAATTCGTATTCTTTCCTGAGGCTTTTGCCTCGATTTTTCAACCAAAGATGCCCTCTGCATTGAAGATAATGCTTTTGTATAGCGTTGAAGTGAGACAAGTGAACAGAGCTGAACCACCGAAAATTGGAAAAAAGAAAAGAAAGCAAATAGAATATTGGTAAGAGAAGTTAAAACTGAAATGAAGGTTATACCAGTATTATATCATATAATATATTCCAGACCTCTAGAGGCAGATAATTGGGCCGTTTTGGCTTGCCAACATCAAGGCATGGCAGGTACGCAGAATAGCCAAGTTCTATAGCACAGTGTTTAGTAAAATAGTCAAGTACAGTGATCTCAACAGACTGTCCTTCATTTCCACTTTCACCATTTTTGACTTTCATAGGAAAACTTGGAGAAAGTAAGATCAAAGTTAGGAAGTTATTCAGGTGTGAAGCACAGGAAAAATAGAAGGGGGAAAATTAATTTTAAAACGAAGCACATACAATTGCTGATTGCATGGCTTTTCACTCAAGCCTATGATTTTAAATTCCGTGTTTCGGTGTAGGGTCTTAACCCTAAGATTTCTCAGCATTCTCTTAGCCTGAAAATGAACACAGGCTCGAAATTTCAATAAAATCCAACACTGGAGTTTGAATCTTTCACACAAGTTTTAGCAGGTTTTAACCTTTAACCAATCAATATCGCGAGATTCCCGCACATTCTGGTTAGCTATCAGAAAATCAATCACGGGGCCAGGTTTTAGGATCATTGTCGTAGACACATCTGCACAAAGAAATTTAAAACAGCAGCACTACCAACAAGTAACTGTCAAGTCCTGTAAACATGAAGTTTACACCACCAAGAACAATTGCTATACCCATATTAAGAGACAAGCCACCCTGAGTTGGTCGAAAGCTAGAATGGAAACCCCGGAGTCCATGAACACCTCCTCCAATATCAGTGAAATTTCTTGAGTCGTCATGGAAAAATGACTGCCTTACCAAAAGACAACCCCTGTAAATTCAAAACCATAGTTCAAGAAAGTTATAGCAAACAGCAATATGTAAATGGCCGATATATCCAAAACATTAAATAAAAAATACATATACAACAAAGAGAGAAAGAAGCACCTATCAGCAGCTTGCTGCCTCAAGATTATATCAAGGACTCTTAAGGCGTCCTGAGAATTGTTGTCTTCAGCTGCTCCTTTAAGGGCAAGAGCAATGGACCTCAAGGGTATTTTGGTAGCATAGCTGAGCTCTACTTTAAATGTCTTTGACTGAAGAGAACGTCTCAACCGTTTACCAGTCTCTTTGGGACTTCCCATGCCACCAGGACTCCCAGTTTCGCCACTGCAAAACAAGGAGTGCAATGTAAATTGTACAGATAAATGAATCAAAAATGCTATAATTAGGCAATTTATTGCAAACAGTTATACCGTTTCGCAATTGACTCTTCTAGCACGACTTGGAACTCAAACTTGTTCTGCGGCAGAGGTCCAACAGTGTACAGACTTTTCTCCCCGTCATATGCAAATCTTTTACCTGCAAGCTCAGAAGAGTATGTTTGGTAGAGCCGACCAATCAGTTTTCTCCCTATTCCCTTACCTTCAACGGCCCTATTATCTTCAGAGGTTATAGAAACCTACAAATAGTTCAGAATATGACATTAACATGGAATGTAATGGATTCAACATAAAGTGAAAGAAGTCACAATACAAACATACACTGTACTGGTAAAATACTGCATCTTGAAAATCAACAGAAACTTTAAAGTGGTTGGTGAGCAAGGGTATGCGCCGTCCAGTGGTTCCAACTCCACTCCTGCTGATAATAGAATACTTAGGTGTTGCAACACGTTCTGGTTTCACATTCGGCTGACCAATTGGAGGTGGTGGGGGCAAAGATGGGGTCCCACCAGCTTCTTGAGAACCAGCTACTTTCTCCATCTTCCACCAAACCACTAAACTGAGAGCCCTTAGTGAAAATCAACAATGGTCAGGTTAAAAAATGGATAATTCCCACTTAAATGAAAAACAGAAAGAAACTCTTTCGTGTTAACAGCAAAAGCTGAAACAATAAAAACCACCTTAATTACATACACCACAAGCTGCCATTAGTTAGAAACAAAAGCACAAAAGAAGTCAAGAATATCACACTTATAATTGCTAACAAAGTCAGTAGATGTTAATTCAAGTATTATTTGGTCAGGAATTTATGAGTAATTTTCTTGCTTGCTGAGATTCAAAATCAACTCCAGCTCTTGTAACAAAAAATAATTCTAAAAACCAAACAAATGAGCACCAATGCCGAGTGCGCTAGAAGTCTACATAACAATTAAGGTCAAATCATTGAAAAAAACCAAAATAGTAAAATCATCATTGTCAGCAGAATTCAAAAGTTCCTGTGAGATCAAACAAATCGCCTGTATGATGAACATCAGATAAAAGACAATTAAAATTATGAGAATACAACGTAAATTCCTATGAAAATAAATATCTGAACTTCTATTCACTTGTTCTTTAAAAGATTAACCCCATCTCTTACTCCTTCCAAGGCAGGTTGACGGTACAGAAACAAACGAACAGTACACATAGTAAGTGGAAGAAAGAGAACCATCGTCTGATGATATTTTAAACTTGAGAAAAAAATCATAACACAATAAATATTTTTCAAACACAATATTTACATTCTCAAGCATAAAAACTGAGATAATCACATAAGATTCTATTCTATCTAGCACAATGCAAAATATAAAAGTCCAAGTAAACTAAACTAAAGTCATGTTTGGGTAATGAGATGAGATGAGAAATTCTCAAAACTTCTCATAATTTCCTTCCCAAATTTCACTCAAAACACAAAACACTTTTCAATTTCAAATCTTCAACTTTTTTCATCTAATTATTACCTAATCATTATAATTTTTATAAACTTAAAAAAAATATATAAAGATCAATACAAGTTTTTCAAACTTTAAAATAAAAATTATATTCAAGCAATTTTTTATCTTTATAATATTTTTATTTAATTTTTTCTCTCATTTTCTAAAACCAATAAAATATCTTAACTCAAACTATTTTATTGCTATTCACACATTATTTCACTTATATTCATAGAATTCTAAGATACTCCAAATGTCCAAACAAGCCTTAAAACACACATTATAGAGCCTTTAAAAAAAAAAAAACTTTTAGAAAAGATAGAAAGATGTACAAGAAATTGCCTCGTTTTGATTCAGAAAGCATTTTATCTCATCTTATTTCATTATCACAACTTTCTCAAATTCTCATATAAAATATAAAAAATAATTCAATTTTTTCAAATCTCAATTCAATTTTTTAAAATTTTAAAATAATAATAACATTAAAAATAATATTCTAATAATATTTTATTCAACTTTTATCTTTAATCTAAAAAAACGATATGATCGAATCAAAACCATATTTGAAATAGAATTAACGATAGTAACGGTAGTAGTGGAAGTAACAACAATGAGAAAGGGAGAATAGAGAGAATTAATGAATAATCCTGAAAAAAATAAATCCAACAATGTAAAATATTAGAGGAAGTGGAGTACAACTCACTATTTATTTCTCCAAAACCAACCCAAAAATCAAAAAACTAGAAAGCACAGAAGAAGAAAAAAGGAACAAAACGCAAACATTACAGAACGGAGGATACAATAGAAAAAGCAAAAGAACTAGAAATAATCAGTATTGGAAAACCAGTACATTCTTCTACGAATAGGAAATCGGGCGGAGCTATAGAGAACAATGCAGCAAAACAGACAGAAATCTCACACAAAAGACTATAAGCCTATAACGTAACATCCATTCAAGCAGGTTGAAGACCAAAAAAGAGCCAAAAAGAACCCCTAAGAAGCAAGTCAAAAGCTCCGACTCCGAGAGAAGAAAATAAAAACGAACGAGAAGCGAGCGAACTTCCTTACGGAAGGGAACGCGGAAGACAAAGCAGAAAAAAGATGAAGATAAGCAGAAATTCGTACCCGGAGAGCGTTTCCTTCTAGGGTTTTCAATGAGAATCTGATACGTATTACCTATATCCGAACAGAGAGAGAGCCAGAGAGAGAGAGAGGAAACGGAGAGTCACAGTAGGAGTTGCCTTGTATGCGAGAGGGGGGATAAAGGAAGAGACCTGGAGGGAAAGCGCCACTTGTTTTGGAAAATGAATCTATTTCGTTTAAAGAAGACTTTTGAGGACTCCTTAATTTATTTGCCTCCAAGTGCGAGGGTAGCTCCACGCTACTTCAACGAACACCTACTCTCGCTTTCTCTCCCCGTTCCTCAAATTCCTTTCCGTCGAATCACTGTCGTCGAAACTCATTCCTTCTATATCTTGCTTAAATTGGTTGAGGTGTTTTGGACAGTAAAGTAATATGAGATAATTTTAAATAAAAATTAAAAGTTAAAAAAAAATATTATTTATTATTATTATTATTTTAAAATTTAAAAAAATTAAATTATTTATTATATTTTATATAAAAATTTTAAAAAATTATAATAATAAGATAATAAAATATGAGATAAATTATGAGTATTTTTTAATCCAAACAATTTCTTAAAAAGATTTTTAGTACGCAAGATAGTAGTTTGATAAGAAGTAATTCCTTTTAGGAGTAGCTGATTTTTATTTAATAGTCCTAATTAAAAAACAAGGTCCGGCTTCAAGTTTCTTTAATAATGGGGTTTTCTTAATCTAAAATTAATTCTTATTATTACAATATATTTATTTCTTAAGCATGGCATCTAATTACCATATTATTGTATTAGATTAATGGTATTTAATTAAACTGATATATATGAATTAATGCGTTGCTGGATTAGTAACGTTTTTTTTTTTTTTTTGTTTGTTTGAGAACCGATGCTCGTGCAAGTTCCAACAATGGTCCGCGAGGCACGATAATCTAACTCCTCCATAACGCTTTTGTTTGTCCACTCTCATCGCTTGCTGTGTGCTGCACAACGCCATGAAAACTTGCCACGTCATGCCGTTTAGGACCCTCCGCTTAGCGGGATGCTGGAGCTTGAAACGAAGCGAAATAATGGCAAAATGTATAGGGTTATTTTGGTCAGAGTGTGGATTCCGGCCGTAACTGTCTGTCCCTATCAACGACCACTGCTTGCCTCCAGTAGATTTCCACACCATCACCCTGTGGTACTGCGCTGTTGCCTGTTGGTAGTTAGTTTCAGGGAGGATGAGCTGGCGTAGGAAGTAATTACCTGCGACGAACCCCCACGTGATTACCGTAGTACTACGGCTGCTAGCCCAATTGCGGTGAAATGAAGTGCCGAACGACAGCGCTGTAAATGGGATAGCAATATAGCATAGCCCGCCTCCATGACAAAAAGACAAATCGTACCAAATGGGAAGCACGAGACAGTGGACATTAATACTGTCCGTTTGTAAATATTCAACATTAAAATTAGCACATAATAAACTAGAATTACAGTTCTCTTCGCGTCATAATGTATCAACAATTGAGTTTGTGATTTAACGAATCCCAATTTTCCTCTATCGGGCTCCCCGAGGAGATATCGTCTCCTATGCTAGTATAGGTTTCTTTCTTCCCTCAATCCCTTGCAACTCCAATGGTGGGGTGGTTATGGGAGGATTTTGGTACACTATATGAACGTTTGTCACTCACTAAGCAGGAACAAGAAGAAATTAACGTGGAAGCTAGTCTTTTAGAAGATGTAATATTTAAAGATAACAAATGTGTGATCATGAAGCTGTTTATATAGAAGTATTATCAAAAAGAGGTCTTCAAACAGACCATGAAGAAGGTTTGGAAACCAATTAAGGAGGTAAAATTCCAAGACTTGGATCTAAGCCTAATTCTGGTGAAATTTGAAGATATAAGAGACAATGAGTGTGTTTCACATGAGGGCCCGTGATCTTTTGATATAAAACTTGTGTTGATGCAAGAATTTGATGAAAGGCAGCAGGTTCACTATAGTCAATTTATGCAAGCAACGTTTTAGATAAGGATTCATGACATTTTTCTTATGGCAAAAAACCAGTATGTAGGCAATCTAGTTGGGAATTCATTAGGTGAGGTTGTGGAAGTAAATCTTAAGAAAGATGAATTAGAGTGGGTTGCATATATGTGGGTTCTAGGAGTGTAACCGATCCGGTTTTGGATAAAATTTAAGACCGAACTAGTATGTACCAGTTTTACATTTTTCAAAATCGATTACGCACCGGTTATCCTCCTAAACCAGTACTCCGGTTTCCAGTCCGGTTTTATCGATTTTAATATACTACATTATATATTATATAATATATATAATATAGTATATAATACTATGTTGATAATATATTATAGTATATTATAATATATATTATAATTGTATTATAGACTATAATGATATATTATAGTATATTATATAATATATAGTGATATAGTATTAGTATAACTATTAATATGCACTATATAATATTAGTATAACTATTAATACAATAAACAAAATAATATATTATTTTAAAATTTAATATTATATTAATTAGTAATTTATCATATAATATAAAAATATTTTATATATAGTTATATATTATATATAATATAAAACATTAAAATATATATAAACCGGTCCGTTCCGGTTTTAGAAAAAGAAAAATCGGAACCAGACCGATTTTAACCCGTTTTAAGAAAAATAAAACCAGTACCGGACCCAACCAACCTCAGGAATGGACCAATTCTGCCGGTTTGGTCCAATCCAGTCCTGTTTACCGATTTATCAGTTTTTTTTACACCCCTAATGGGTTCAAGTCAACCTTGACATCCCTAAACCTTTGTTGAGAAAGAAGAAAATTATGATTGAAGCTGACCATAAATGTTGGGTTCATTTTACATATGAAAAAAAGGCTTCCTAATTTCTGCTACTATTGTGGCTGATTGGGACATGGCCACGAGGATTGTGGGAAATGGATGGCTTCCAAGGATGAATGTGTAGTTACAAGATTCCCTTATGGGCATTGGTTACGTGCAAGGTTTGCAGGTGATTGTGGTGTTGCCAATAGTGTCCAAAAGTAGTCATTGGAACAATCATCTTTGTCGTCCTCATTGAGCTGGGGAATAAAAAAAAAGCAATACTTAAATAAAGAGAGATAGGTGGAGGAAATTGCACGACATAAGGGAGTAACGACTGTCATGGTTGAAATTGGTTTGGAAACTGAAATATCTTATGGAGAGAATTATAAAAATCAAGTCGAAAATATCATTGGAAATAATGGTGCAACGGCTTTGTAATAATAGACATTGTTAGTGAAGATGGGACATTACATAAGGAATCACGTGTGGATACCATCTTGGGTGAGGGACCTAATAATCCGAATATGGGCCAAGAACAATTGAATGTCATGCAAGGGATGGATCAAGTGAAGGAGAGCCCAGTAGATCAAATTGTTTTAACTGTAAAAAAACATTGGAGAAGGAGCAAAAGAAAAGTGGAAAAATGGGTAACTGGAGAAAATAGTATAGTGGCTAAGAGTAGTAGAAGAAAAAGAACAATTCTTGAGGAAGAGGAGTACATGAGGTTATTAAAGTAAAGTAACACAAAATCTAGGATGTACTCAAAGAAAGAATATAAAGAGATATCGGTGCTAGCTGGTTCCCAACCTCGTTGGACACCATGAAAATACCAAGTTGGAATTCAAGTGGATTTGGAAACCCAAGTGGAATTCTTGCTCTTCAGAATTTAATTTCGAATGAAGGTCTCGAAGTTTTATTTCTTCAAGAGACCAAATTGTTAGCTAAGGCTATGATAGAAAGAAAGTTTAGATTGAGATTTTCTAACTATCTTGCAGTGGATTGTGAGAATAGAAGTGCTGGTATTGCTTTGATGTGGAAGGATGATATCAAGTTGTCTGTGCTTAGTTACTAAAAGCACCATATAGATGCCTTAATTAATACAAGTGCTTCTAACAATACCAAGTGGCACATAACTTACTAAGTTATAATACTAACATCCCAACTGTTTATAAACCATGAATAATGACAAAAATGATGTGAATGCATGAGTGATAGAGGTGAAAGTTTAAACTGAAAAACTAGAGAACTGGCCCTAATCGGATCGGACCAATTGGCTCAATTTTGAATCGGTCCGATCTGAAATCGATTCCTATATTTTAAAAACCAATTAAATCCAATCTGGACTTGGTTCTTGGCTTTTCGGCACCGAACATGACCGGTTTATAAAATATATACAAATTAATTTTAATATTATATAAAATAATTTGTATGTGTATAAATAAATTTTATATATAATATATAATTATATATGAAATAATTTTATATTATAATTTATAACGTAAAATTTTAATCTTATATAAATATATAATATATATAATTACATTGACACTTGATTAAAAATGAAAAATTGAATCGAACCGGACTGAAACTGGTAAAACTGGAAGTACCAATTTAGAAGGGTAACTGGTCCGAGATTAGTTCTTGAAAATCCAAAACCGATGTATACCAGCTCGATCCCAAAATTTGTACAAAACAAGACTGGTTACACCCCTAATGAGTGACATGAACTTTCTTTGAAAGATAATAGCATCATCGTCATTAGAACTCCATACTTCATCACATACTTCATTCATTCTTGTTCTTATTCTTATTTAAAGGGTGGACGGCCCATGATTCCCCATAAACTATATGCTATTACTAGTTACTGCACCACATCACAGGCCCTTAGACCAGCTGAACGTCATATAAAGATACTAAGACAGAGCATAATGCCTACACCATGAGTTTTTTATTCATTTATGCACCCACCAGCGTTAGATGCTTTCAAATTCGCTCAGACAATCTTTTGACCCCATTCAAAATTCATTGAAGGTTCTTTGTCAACTCAGGGGATTCTACTTCATTATTATGCGTTCTGGAGTGGATAAAAGAGTTTCACTAGGATAATTCTCATCCTAGCATTGGGTTTGTGAGAAAATAATTTTTTTCATGCCTGACTCATGTTTTATGACATGTACATATGTTTCATGAGAGATGACAAAATTATAACGACATGAACATCTTCGATATTAATGGAAACTTAGAACAACGACATTGATCACTAACTTGGTATTTATTATTAAACATACTAACATGAAGCTAACTTAACATTTACTATTGATTTAATCCTTAACTCACACTTGCAACCGTTTAACCGAAATTATCCTTTGTTTGTTTTCTAGAATAGAGTTCAATAGCCTGATCACTCACTTGTTTCAAGCCCTAAAGGATCAATTTGCGAAAGAAATGATAACTTATACAACAATGGAAAATCCATCCTACACCAAACTGCGACCTCACTTAGTGATTCTTGTTCTTATTGAGTAGTCTTTGTTTGAATCATCAAAGCTATTAAAAGTTCAAACCTAAACATGATGAAAGTCACTTCTTGAAGATACAAATTTCCAATAAATAAATAATCCAACACAACTTACAGCTAAACCAAAACTGTGCTTGGATACTCTTGATCATATACCATGCTTATGCTTTAAATCCAATGATTTCCGTTTTAGATCTAAACCTTGAAAACATTTATAAGCCTAATCCAAACCCCTAAGCAATATATCATTCATAAAAATCCAACCCTTCGGAAGATTAAACTCAAAACCGACCATGTTCAACAATAAGACACTAATCGAAACATATACTAACTTTATATGGCATTCTAAGCTCCAATACTTTTGAATCTCGAGCAAAAAATCATACAAACAAGTAGTATACTCCATTTACAAGTTGAAAAAAAATTGTAAATACCATTTAAGTCATAAAAACCTAACTAGTTTTGTCTCACACAACTTCACAAAATTAACCATTTTCTTCATGAAAAACCTTCCAATAATTCATTAACTTAATCATCTAACACCTATAAAAATATAAAGAGGAAAACTAGCTTACCAAAAGATGAGACTCTCGACTAGGATTGAGAATATTCCACTTCAACACACACTTGCACACTCTTGATTTGTTGCACAAAAGATGGGTTGCTCTATTTTCTTCTTGTGTGAACAACGGACTAAAGCATGTGTGTGTGAGTGAGTAATAACCAAAGGAAAGAAGGTGGGGTGCGGACATGGGAAGGCTAGAGAAGTGAAGTTTTCTTTCACTTCACCCGGACTCACACCAAAGGCTTTGTTTGTGTATGTAGGACTTAACTTAAGGTAGCATGTGGAATGTGAGGGGACTGATAAAAGGGGTAAGATGTCCTTGCAGCTCAGGATATGACATGGTATTGATAGGTTGCTTGCAAGGTTAGACTTGTGTGTGCGTGGTAGAATCAAGTAGCCTGTGGTGAGAGCGTTGTTGGGATTATGAAATAAAACTCAAGGGAGTGGGGGAGTTGATCAGTTAGCTACATGGGTAGCAAGGGCATGGCATAGTGTTTGTAAGAAAGGTAAGGTCTTGTAAGAGGGAATGGGTCTTGTAAGAGGTGCATGGGTCTTGATGTTTTTGAGCTAAAGTGCACGCGCGCGCGTGTGTGCATGAGAGAGAGAGACACACACACACACACCAAAGGAGAGGAAAGTAAGTGTGGACGGGGGAGGGAAATCTGAGGTGAGGGAAGCAGCTTTAGTTTGGATGTGCAGCATGGGTATGGATATGTAAGAGCATTGGCATTGGCTTCATCAAAAGCCTAGCCAAGTGAAAATATAACTTATGTCCTTCAAATACAATTGCATTAGATTAGCCAAAGGGATAAGTGGGAAACTTTGAGCTACAATAAAACTATGGATTCTTTCAAATTTGAAGTGTTATTGTTCACCAACCAAATGTGTGTGTGTGTGTGTGTGTGTGTGTGTTTTTTTTTTTTTATATTCCCGTTAAATCCCACAACGGCCTTTTTTTCCTTTTCCTCTCTCACTTTATTTTCCTCCTTGTGTGTTTTCTCTCGTTTTCGCAGTGTACCGAATCGGGCTTCCTCTTTTCGATTCTTCAAGTAGAATCAAGAGGGATCACTCCACACTAGTTTGAGGTTTAGTACTTTGGCTTCATTCCGCGACCTTCTTCTCTGCTAGGTTCATTTCCTTCTCAGTAACTGAAGTGAAAAGGAAGTAGAGAACTAAAATGCAGAGCCCTAAACCAAAACGACAACATCGTTTCTTACCAATGGTGGAGGCACTATCTCCCGTAGTCATGGACATTGATGACGACGACCACATCAACCACTCTCTCAAGCCCAATAACAAAAACGATAAGGACAAAATTGTCGTCATCGTCCCACTGGAGTCCAAAGTCGTCCCCTGGGTCAAGAAGTATCACCCTCAGTCTCTCGTTGACGTTGCTGCTCATTGTAACATTGTTGACACCAGATGAGTACCTGACTAATAACTCTTAACTTTCCCTTCTCGGTCTTAGTGTTTTCTATTCTTTACTTTTTTCCCCTTTTGATTTTCCATTTAATTCTTGAGAGAGGGTAATATGGATATAAAGGAGTCAGATGGTTAAATTCAAGTGAAGCCTTTAAGAATGTGGATCTTCATTTCACCTATGAACTCACTTAAAAATGAGTAGCACAAAGGTTATCCCAAGAGCAGGAGGATGTCGTGTAAAAATTAGAAATAAAATTCCGATATCATCTCCTTGAGAAAAGTTGTTTAAATCTAAATTCGTATAAAATGGTGAAAAGTCTTACAAATAAAAGTGGTGGTATGTACAATGAATTGAAGAGTGCAATGGAAATAAAAAGGGCACTAATCAAAGACTAGATTCATACTTTTGGATTTTTTTTATTGTCGAAATGGAATGTAAAGGACTAACAAAGTGAAATTAACAATTAAAATTCAACTATACTAAACAATTTTAATTAATCTGAAAATAAAATAATAAACTGAAATTAATCTAAAATGTAATTTTAATGCATATTTAATGGAAGCTTAGATAAATAAGAAAAATAATTAACATAAAATAAAATAAACAGCAAATAAAATGCCTATACTTTTAAGTCAAAAATATCAAGAATACACCATAAAATTTCAAATTGAAATTAAATAAAAAGTATGGAATGAAATGATCAAGCCAAATAAACAGAGATTGAGATTAAACATAGTGGAGGAGGCTAGACTGTAACAGCAATTGGACCCCTCAAAGAGCTCTCTAACGCACTGCAGTGTGAGTGAGTGCCCAAAAGAATTTCTGTGTTGCGGCGTGAATGAACCTCCAAAGGAAAAATCTTTCGTGTGGCTTGAAATATGCTCCAACGAGAAAATAAGTGTGCGACGCCAAGAAGAATAAAAGTGTGCCGTTTGGTCTTGAACTCCAAAAAAAATAGTGTTACGTAGGTCAAACTCCTCAATATATGCCTCGTAGTCAAAATAGAAAATGTATGGCTGAAATTGCCCCAAAATGCCAAATTGGTATGTGTAGCGCTCTCTTGCTCTAAGTGAATAAAATAATGTTGCCCAGATGATTAATATAAGAGGGAGATGAATTGAGTTGTATTTAAAAAAATAACAATTATAAATCAAATATACAATATAAAATAGAAACAAAATACGAAACAACAATAAATATAAAGAGTAAAGGTAAGAGAGAAGCAAACTTAGTATATTAACGAGGTTCAGCCCCACTGCCTACGTCCTCACCTCAAACTACCCCTTGATAATCCCCAAATTCACTATTCAATCTTTTTCAGGCGGAGATAGAAACTTATTACACTTTTGAATAACACCGCTACAAAGGATCCGTGTAGAACACCCTCTACAATTACAATCACCTTACACGTGGTGATTCAACTATTCCTAGTGTAGAACACTTTCTACATGCACAATGGTTATGCACATCATTTTACTGATACAAGAGTTGATAGTGGGTAGGTTATCAGAAAACACTCCTCAATGAGTGAAATAAGAACAATATAGTGCAAAATATATCTTTTTCAAAATGAAAAATGATTAAGGCTCAATGCTTAGAGAAGAGATAATGAAAGTTTTGAATGAATGTTGTATCTTTTTGGTATTGTGAATGTGAAGGTCTCAAATGATCTATTTATAGGTATATGAGACTTCATATTCAAATTTAAAATGATTCTCATGTCGAAAACAACATCATTCATTTTTTTAAAAAATTCAAATAAAAGGTTCTTCTTTTTCAATTGTCAAAGACAACATCATTCATTTTTCAAAAATTTCAAACCTAATTTTTTGCTTTTGGCATATGACAAAAGGAGTATACTTTACTTTTCAAAAAAATCAAACTTAATCTTTTTTACTTTTTTCCATATGACAAAAGGAGCACACTTTACTTTTCAAAAAATTCAAACATAATCTTTTTACTTTTTGCATATGACAAAAGGAGCACACTTTACTTTTCAAATTTTTCAAACAAAAACATTTACCTTTTACATAAGTAAAAAAAAAGATCAATCACTTTTGAAAATATTCAAATAAAACATGCACATGTGAAAGATGACAATCAATCATCTTTAATATTTCAAAGTTCAAACTTTTAATCATATTATGCACATGTGAAATATGTCAATCAATCATGTTTCAAAAATTTCAACTTTAATTTTCAAAATATTCATGCACATGTAGAAAATGTATTTTAATGTTTTATGATAAAATATTAATTTTGAGCCTTAATCCTAAATTTAAATTTTTAAGAGATTTACAACATTACTCTATGACTTTAATGTGAACTTGTTTCTCTCTTGCTCATGTTTGGTTTCTTGATGTGCTTAACTCCATTGTGTGGATAACTTGAGTTTGAGACTTCTTTATTCTTTGAATTCATTTGTTATCATCAAAATTCATGTGTAGATATATAATTACATGAAACTTGAAACCTTGGATTCAACAATCTCCATCTTTTTGATGATGACAAATACTTCATAGATCCTGAAGTCTGTATTAATACTTAAACTCCCCTGAAAATGTGCGTTAGTTTTTCAAGTAAAAGTATAAATATAATCTCAAGCATATATAATATGTTTAGCACTTCAGACAGTGTTAATGCTCTAGTCTAAAACTTTTCCCTCTTTTGGTATTATTAAAAAGGATCCGCAGCAAATAAATGGACTGAAGAAGAAGAAAAAAATGGCGTGTTAGTAAGAAAAACTGTAGATAGTTGAAAAAATAGAGCCACCCGTGACCAAACAAGTGTTGCTAAAGATTTGAACAATCGCCTGATATTGTTGACAAATAAGATTAAGAGTTAAGTTAAAAAAAAATGATCATTTTCACCCATCTGATACCCTATAAAATCAGTCTTAAGGTTCATCCAATTCGCATCAAATCTTATTCTCATATCTATAACTCATCTGTATTCTTTCAACATTCTCGCTTTAAGCCTTCAATTCTTTTCTCAATGGCTCATTCTTCTAACATTTCTCTAGATTCATCCATGAGAAATTCTACACCTCAACCTCCTGTCCTTTCTACAGCTTCCATTGGTGCCATGTTACAGCGAGAAAATAATAATTTGGCTAATAAGGCAGACTTCGATGCTATTTACGACTTGGTGAGTCTCGGGACTCGCTACTCTTCCTCTATTATTGTTTTCTTCCAATGGTTACAAGTCAAAAATCATGAAGTTGAAAAGTTTAAAGAACAAATTGTTGTACTTCAACGAATTGTTCAAGAGTCTCACACAAGGAAATGAATCATTCGGCAGAAGAATAAACAGTTGAAATCTCTATTAGATTCTTCATTCCTCTTGCCAGTTCCCATGGATAAAAATGACATGATATTGTATGAAGAGAATGAGCGTCTCAAACATGAGGCTAAGAATCTCAAATTTATGTAAAAGTATTTAAAAAATTCCTCTATATTTTTATTGACTCTGGTCTATCTTTTAAGAGATCTTCATAGTATGCATCATACCTATTTCTCTTTTAATCATACATAATCTATCTTCTGGTAAATGTTTTGTGAAAATATCTGTTAACTGATCGTGTATGTTTGTGAACTCTAATACTATATCGTCTTTCTGCACATGATCTCGAAGAAAATGATAACTTATTTCAATATGCTTAGTTCTAGAATGTAGTATTGGGTTCTTTGAAAGATTTATAACACTTGTATTATCACATTTGATTGAAATTATACATGAGTTTAAAATCTTCAAGTTGTTGCTTCATGTAAAGAACTTGAGCACAACAACTACCCGCAGCAACATATTTTGTTTTTTACTAAACCAGGAAATCAGTGCATGACCTAAGAAATGACATGCTCCACTAGTGCTTTTTCGATCTATTTTATAACCAGCATAATCTGCATCTGTGTAGTTGATTAGATCGAAAGATGTGTACTTAGGGTACCATAACCCTAAGTTAATTGTACCACTAAGATATCTAAGAATGCACTTAACTGCAATTAAATGTGATTCTTTTGGAGATAATTGAAAGTGTGCACACAAGCACACGCTAAACATAATATCTGGTATATTGGTTGTTAAATATAATAAGCTACCAATCATATTTCGATATATATTCGAGTCAACTGCCTTACCGGATTCATCTTTATCAAGTTTAGTGGATGGAATCATTGGTGTTCCAATTTCCTTAGCACCTTCCATCCCAAAATTTTTCAGTAATTTCTTAATATATTTTGATTGATTGATGAATGTCCCACTTTTTACTTGCTTAATTTGCAATCCGAGAAAGAATGTAAGTTCTCCCATCATGCTCATTTCAAATTCTTCATGCATAGTCTTAACAAAAACTTGACACATATTTTCATTAGTAGCACCGAATATTATATCATCAACATAAATTTGAATTAAAATAATATCATCATTTTCGTGTTTAATGAAAAGAGTTGTGTCGATTTTTCCTCTTGAAAAATATTTTTCAATCAAGAAACCATTGAGTCTCTCGTACTAAGCTCTAAGAGCTTGTTTGAGTCCCTATAGTACTTTTGTGAGTTTAAAAACATGATTTGGATAAATATGATTTTCAAAATCTAGAGGTTGTTCAAGATATACCTCTTTATTTATAAAACCGTTTAAGAAAGCACTTTTAACATCCATTTGAAAAAGTTTGAAATCTTTATAACAAGCATCTGCAAGTAGCATTCGAATAGCTTCTAATCTTGCGACTGTTGCATATGTCTCATCATAATCGATTCATTTTTCTTGATTGAAACCTTGGGCTACAAGTCGAGCCTTATTTCTAGTAATGATTCCGAACTCATCTTTCTTATTTTTAAAAATCAATTTTGTTCTAATAATAGTATGATTTTTGGGTTTAGGAACAAGTATCCAAACATCATTTCTTTCAAATTAATTCAACTCTTCTTGCATAGCTAGAATCCAAGATTCATTAAGAAGTGCTTCATCAATATTTTTGGGTCAATCTGAGATAGAAAAGCAGTATGATTGCAAATATTTTTAAGAGATGATCGAGTACTTACACC
Source organism: Carya illinoinensis (assembly GCF_018687715.1). Lineage (NCBI taxonomy): Eukaryota > Viridiplantae > Streptophyta > Magnoliopsida > Fagales > Juglandaceae > Carya > Carya illinoinensis. Next base: position 14,115,298 of record NC_056755.1, read on the forward strand.
AGCAGTATGATTGCAAATATTTCTAAGAGATGATCGAGTACTTACACCTCGTGAAGGTTCTCCCAGAATTTGTTCCACTGAATGATCTTTCACAAATTTTCACTGTTTGGTTGCATCTTGTATTAAATTTTGATGATCTTTCCTGATGTCCCCATGTTGGACTTCCTCTATTGTGTTCTCTTTGTTGAGATTGAGACTTTCCATATTATTTATACCTCCTGTTTCTTCATTAATGGATTTCTTGGAGAGTAGATAATTAGATTAATCAAATACTGCATGCATAGATTCTTGTACAATTAAAATCTTTTTATTGAATACTCTATAAGTTTTACTATTAGTAGAATACCTGAGAAATATACCTTCATGTCATTTAAAATAAAACATTTACATCCAAATACATGAAAGTAACCAATGTTGGATTTTTTCTTATTCCAAAACTCATAGGGGGTTTTATTTAACTTTTTTTTTTTTTTATAAGAAAACCATATGTAGACATATATTATATCAAAGTCTGGATACAAAAAGGGATAATATCAAAAGAGATGATACTACCACTGATGCTCAGAGCATCTCGACACAAAGCATGAGCTAAAGAATTACAAGCTCTCTTAACATGCCTAATAGACCAGTTGGTGAAAGAGTCTAGTATTGACTTCGTGTCCCTTAAAAGAACACCCACATAAGTGTCTGTTTCTACCGATGACTTGAGGCTGTTGACAACTTGTAAAGGTCTCCCTCTAGGATCACATTCTGCCAGCCTAGTTTCTTATGGAAGGTTGATGCTTGGAAGACTGCATACGCTTCAGCAAGTAGAGGATCAGGGAACATGTTGTGGTTCATTCTCATGGAGGCTTTAACTCTACCATCCCAGTCACGGATTATTACTCCAACACCCACCTTGTTATTTACCTTGTCCAGTCTAGCATCCCAGTTAAGCTTGAGGTTACCCTGAGGAGGAGCTTCCCAACACGTGGATTCAGTGGTGGTAGTAGGGACTCTCCTTTCTAGTTGAGTAGTCTGGTTAATGTCTTCCATGAGTCTCTTTGTTGCTTGAATGATTGAGCTTGGATGAGCCACTACATTTTTGAAAACTGAGTCATTTCTTCTTTTCCAGATCTTCTAAGCTGTGAGGGTGAATTCTATGATCTCCTCTTCTTCCAAGTTCTCCAAGAAGTGCTCCACAAGATGTTTAAAGGACTGGAAGTGCCTGCTTGCCTTCTGAACCCTTCTAACACTTAAAATCCAGATGTCCTAAGCTGAGGGGCAACTCCACAAGGCATGTTCAGTGGTTTTTGTCTGTAAGTTGCATATGGGGCACCATGCATCCTCAGTTACCCTCCTCTGGTGTAGTTTTTCCTTAGTTGGGATAGCATACAGGCAGGCCCTCCATAGAAAGGTCTTGGCTGCATTTGGGATGCTGAGTTGCCATACTTTGGTCCAAGCCAAAGGTTCAGTTGTGGGCATAGAAGCTTGGCCACACTCCCTCTGGTCTATTTCTGATTGCAAGTAGTATGCTGACTTTACTAAAAACACACCTGAAGGGGTACATCTCCAGATAAGCTTGTCAGGTGTTGGGAAAAGGCTCAGAGGGATCCTACTGACTAGATCAGCTTCTGATTTGCTTAGAAGGGCATTGACCAGAGGTACATTCCAAGTGTGAGTTGACTTGTCAATCATCATGGAGACTTTGGATTCGATAGGAAGGAATCTCAGGGAGCTTTGAGGCTTGAAAGTTGAAGGCTGGGGGAGCCACCTGTCTTTCCAAATCTCCACTATTTCTCCATCTCCTATACGCCACATAAGACCTTCTTAGAGGAGATGTCTTGCCGAGACGAAGCTCTGCCACAGGAAGAAAGAGTTCTGGCCTCTCTTAGCATTGAGGAAAGTACTTTTTCTGAGGTACTTCTCCTTAAGAAATAAGAACTCTGGCTGCTAGTGAGCTTGAAGTAGAGGTGATCCTCCAACACTGTTTTGCAAGGAGTGCACAGTTAAAGTTTTCAAAATCCCTTAATCCCAGTCCACCTGTTTTCTTTGATTTGCACATTTGATTCCACCCCACCCAGTGGATCTTATTTTCCTGGGCCTGTTGACCCCACCAGAAGGACCTTACGTGCTTGTCAAGTGTCTCTAGCAGTTGCTTTGGAAGCTTAAACATACCCATGCTGTAGGTTGGTATGGCCTGGATTACTGATTTGACTTTAGCATAATTCTATTTATAATATAACATGCAGTACTTACCATTTCGGCCTAAAAATAATTAGGCAAATTATTCTCATTTGACATTGTTCTTGCCATCACTTGAAGAGATTTATTTTTCTTTTCTATTACCCCATTTTGTTGAGGAGTTCGAGGAGTAGAAAAATTATGTACAAAACCATTTTCATTACAAAATATTTCAATATTTTTATTAACAAACTCTTTTCCTTTATCATTTCGGATACTTGAAATAGTATAACCCTTTTTTCATTTTGAATTCTCTTGCATAACTTGGTAAAAGCATTATGTGCCTCATTTTTATGAATAAGAAAGATAACCCAAGTATATCTAGAGAAATTATCAACAATAACAAATGCATAATATTTTCCTCCTAGATTTGCAACTCTATTTGTCCAAAAAGATCCATGTGTATTAATTGCAATGGTCTAGTAGTGAAAAATGACAATCAATTATCTTTCAAAATTTTCAAATTTAATTTTCAAAATATTCATGCACATGTGAAAAATGTATTTTAATGCTTTATGATAAAATATTAATTTTGAACCTTAATCCTAATTTCAAATTTTTAAGAGATTTACAACATTACTCTATGACTTTAATGTGAAATTGTTCCCTTCTTTATTCTTTGAATCTATTTGTTATCATCAAAATTCATGTGTAGATATATAATTACACGAAACTTGAAACCTTGAGTTTAACAAATAATATCTTTCTTTTTGCCTTAGGTCACAAAATCTCCCATCTAATAAAGTAGGTGCGTTTCCGTCAAGCTCAAAAGTCTCCATGTACTGTCAAAAGTCTTTCATATGGCGCTGAAAATTATTATGTGTTGCCGTGTGTATCAACTTTTTCAAATAAAAAAACATGAATTTTCATTTAAGTCCCTTGTATTTCTTAGCCTATATAAAAAAAATAAAAATAAAAATTAGAAATGAAATAAAATAAAAATAAAGAATAAAATATCAAAAATATGTTATGTATGTAAAGAAACATTGTCCAATTAAATCATAAGTTATAATATTAAGCAAAAATCATGTTATTTATTAATTTAAATCACAACTTAGATTTATGCATCTTAATCGTTTTTCCATCTAAAACCAATAATAATTTAATGACAGAATTAAAATATATTGGTTCTAAATGTATAAAAATATGTAATATTTCAGCTCAATCACTCATCCCAACTAGCATTTTGTTAATCCTTGAACAAAATAGTAAAAATTAGTTGAGATGAACATTATATAAAGATCGAAATTCAAACAAAAGCAATCAAACACAATTCTGAATTCTCACAAATGGTGATCCATGACTACTGAACTCAGGAGTTATACCCATCAAGACTGTCTCAACAATCATTTACATAGAATTGAAAAAAATATCTCAGAACTTATATATGTGTGTGTAGTTACACGGTTGTATGTTCCTCATTACTATCCAGGATTTGTCATAGGATTTTTCAACATTAAAATTAATCATTGTTGATTCTAACTACCTCAAAACCCAATGGACTAGCAGTTTTCACGCTAACTCTGTTTAAATGTTGAATACTCAACCCTCAAAATTAGGGTAACTGTTTCTAACCCTTTACTTAGGAAAGTTCACTAAGCTGCCTTTATCTCATTTTTCTCTTTTTTTTTTCCCATTCTTTTTGAATCTTTTTTTTTTCCTTTTTTCTTTCTTTCTCTTTTTGTTTTTTATTTTTTAGTATGGCTCGGTAGTTCTGCAGTTTACTTCTCCTGTGTTAAATCAGTGGATAGTAAATGATGAACACTACAAGTGTAAGCATGTGCAAAATATCTTTCAAACTTTCCATTCGTTCTATATAAATTTTACCAAGTCTCATCTTAATAGTATAGCAGCCCAGTGTTTCAAACCATATATCAACAAAATATGATACATTAGAAATTGTGCTCTATGCTCAAGGTTGAAAATAAATCTTCACAAAATAATTTTGCTCAACCACTCCATCAAGGTGCTCAAATTTCATAAAATACTAGAAATAAAGTGTGTGTCAATGATATATGTATCAATGCACATCATATTAATGCAATTTTGTTTTAATCTGTGCACACACGCTACCCTCTAACTAGTGAGAGACATGGTCCTCAATGAATCGAAACAAAGAAAACAAAGTGCACAAGAATAAGTAAGCAACACGGACAACCAATTATGTGATATAAAATGAAAGCAAACAACAAATATAAATAATAGATATAATGCAATGAAAGAAAGCCGTAAAAGGAAGAAATAAATAAATAAGTCAAAATCAGAATACTTCATTGGGGTCTTGCACAAGCAAGATCTCTTCGCTTGGATCAAAGGCAGTCATAAACGGCTTTAGACGTTGTCCATTAACAGTGAAGCTATTGCCATTTTTCGGATTGAAAATGTCTATCGCCCCGTGAGGATAAACCTCCTTTACAATGTACAGTCCACTTCATCGAGATTTCAATTTCCCAGAAAAAAGATGTAATCTTGAATTATAGATGAACACTTTTTTATCAGGGACAAGATGTTTGTCATGGATCTTCTTGTCATGCAAGGCCTTTATTCGCTCCTTTGCCAAATAAGAATTGTCGTAGGCCTCTCTCATTACTTCATCAAGTTTTGAAATTTGCAACTTTCTTAAACCTTTGGCAGCATCAAGTGAAAAGTTAATTTGTTTAATAGCCCATAAAGCATGATGTTGAATTTCAACAGATAAATGACAAACTCAACCATAAACCAATCTATAAGGTGACATCCCTAAGTTAGTTTTGAATGCAGTCCTATAAGCTAAGAAAACATCAACCAGTTTTTCAGAGCAATCCTTCCGAGTGGGACGGTCATTTTTTTCAAGAATAAGTTTGATCTCTATTGATCAACTCAGTTTGATCATTAGTCTGGGGGTGATATGGAGTAGAGACTTTGTGGGTCACTCCATATTTCTGCATAAGTTTTTGAAAATGTTTATTACAAAAATGTGAACCTCCATCACTAATAATCATTTTGGGCATGCCAAAACGTGCAAACAATTCTTTTAAGAAACGTATTACAACCTTATGATCATTTGTTCTACAAGGTATGACCTCTATCCATTTTGAAACATAATCCATATCAACTAAAATATAAGAATTCTCAAATAAATTTAGGAATGGTCCCAAAAAGTTAATCCTCCAACAATCAAATATCTCAAGTGTAAGAATAGAGGAAAGGCGTATCATGTTACGTGCTGTAATTTTTTCAAGTTTCTGACAAGACTCACATGCCTTGCAAAAAGACTCTACATCTCTAAAAATAATGGACCAGTTCCACTTTGTAAAATTTTGGCAACAGTTTTCTTAATTGCAAAATGGTCTCCACAAGCCCTAGCATGGCAAAAGTGAAAAACAGAGGTAAACTCATCATCGGGAATACAGCGATGCTGATCAACACAATACTTAAAAAGATAAGGAGTGTCGAAATAATAAAATCGTACATTTGCAAGGAGCTTACATTTGTCTTGAGCTGATAACAACTTTGAAACATCAAAATCATTTACCTTATCAACAGCATGCACATCTGAATTGTCGCATCTACTAGGCATTTGGCAAGCATTGAACACATTCATCTCCAATGTCATATTCCTGAACGTGAGTTTCAGTACTCCACTTTGACAATTGATAAGTGCATTCGAAATAACAAGAAATGGGCGTCCAAGGATGACAGGCGCATGGTGAATAGTGGAGATTGGCTGCTGCATGCCAAAAACTACAAAATCCACTGGGTAATAAAATTTTTTCACCTGGACCAACACATCTTTAATAATACCCCTCGGCACTTTAATTGATTTGTTAGTCAACTGTAGCATGATGCAAGTCTTTTTCAGCTTACCCAATCTCAACTGCTCATACACTGAGAATGGTAGCAAGTTCAAACTATTACCTAGATCAAGTAGAGCTCTCTCAATACGTGACTCACTAATCATAATTGAAATGTTGGGAGATCCGGGATCATCAAACTTCTGAGGAGTCTCGTTCAATATTAGTGCACTAACTTGCTCTGTTAGGAAATCTTTTTTCTTCACATTTAGCTTTCTCTTCACTGTGCACAAGTCTTTCAAAAATTTTGCATATGAAGACACTTGTTGTATGGCATCTAAGAGTGGAATATTAATCTTTATTTGCTTGAAAATTTCTTGAATCTCAGTGTGATATTTGTTCTTTTGGCCAGCTATCAATCTCTAAGGATAAGGAACCATAGGTTAGTACCTCTTACTAGTTTTAACCTCTCCACTCACAGGATACTTTAACTCTAGCCACACTTCCTCTAGTTTTTTCTCAACTTCATCTATCTCTGTTACATTTTCAGGTTTAGAACCAACTACTTGTCTGTCCATGGTTATCTCAGGTTGGGGAACTTCCTTCCCACTTCTCAAAGTAAGAACGGCCTTCGTTGTCTCAATAACGTCTCCTGAAACATTATGCACTTATTATTGTTGTTGTCTATATATTTGAAGATTAGGCTAAGGCTGTACTGGAAATTTTCCTTTTTCTAGAGTGCTCAAGGTCATGCTCATCTTATTAATGGTGTCTCGCAACTCATTTATGGCCTGAGTGTTATGATTGTTTGTGGTGGCCTGAATCTGCATGAATTGCTGAGATGTATTGGCCATCTGTGTCATACTGTTGTCTAGAGACTTCTTTGCAGATAATTGAGGCTGAGAACTCTGTGTAGCTACATGAGGCTGAAATCCAGGAGGCGCTATAAAAGGATAGCTCTGAGAACTTTGATATGGCTGATACTGATATTGAGGAGCACCCCGATGAAATGGTTGCTGCGAAGATGGTGGAGACCGGCCAAGTTGATCATTTCTCCATGAAAAATTTGGGTGATTCCTCCACCCTGGATTATGTGTATTGGAAAAATTTTGATTCTGTGCTCTGTTAACCCAGTTAGCTGATTGCATCTGCTCAAACCTACTTTCTTGAAATACTGGCATAATCGGGCAATATTGGGTCTTATGGTTCGAATCAGCATATGTAGAGCATGCCTCTACTACTTTCACAGCCTTCACTTTTTCTATTTCCATGACCTCCAGTCTTCTAGTTAATGCAGCTATTCGGACTTGAACACCAATGTCTTCCTTAAACTCATATCTGCCCCATCCAGAAATAGCCTTAGTGACTATGTTGTTAATGACACTCGATCAGTCTGAGTGTTCCATTATTGTGCGCTCTCAGCAAGATAATCAAAACATAATAGTGCATCATCGAATTCCTTGCTAAAAAATTCTCCATTGTTCATCGTATAAACAAATTGCTTATATTCTGGAGTGAGATTAGTGTAAAAATAGCTCACCAACCTCCAAAATTCAAAACCATGATGTGGACAGATGTTTATCAAATCTTTAAATTTTTTTCAACTAGCCTGAAAAGTCTCATTAGGTTTCTGATTGAATTAGCTTATTTGTTCTTGCAAAATTGAGTTCTTTGAAAAAGAAATTTTTTTTGTAAAAATTCTTGCTGCATATCAGATCAACTAGAGATAGAATTAGGCCTCAAAGACTTAGACCAAATCTTTCCTTTATCCTTTAAAGAGAAAGAAAATAAACGAAGTCTAATAAATTCATCAGTGATGGCCTTAGTAATAAAAGTAGTGCAAGCTAACTCAAAATCTCTCAGGTGCTAGTAAGGACTCTCAGAATTCATCCTATGGAACTGAGGTATAACTGACATTATACGATACTTAATAGAAAAATTAGGTGCATCATCGAGTAAAACAATGCATAAAGGTGTAGTGATGTGAGTGGGTTACAAATAATCCTTAAGAGTGCGTGGTGCAGGTGTAGCCACGTTGTGTTCAATTTTAATATCCTTTCTCATAGAAGAGACAGATCGAAGAGTTATCTATCTCTGAACTGTGTATACTACTCTCAATGCTTGATGTAACTCTAAGCAACCTATTTGAACTGTCTCTCACCCATGACATGAAACATCAGTCTAAATAACATAAATAAGGTTCAAGCAACTGAGTAGGAGATGACAAGTGAAATATGTAATCAGAGATAAGATAGTGAAGAATAATAATAAAGAAAAAATAACAAGTTTAAATTTAAGTTAGACAACTATCCCCGGCAACGGCGTCAAAAACTTGACTCGCTAAAAAATGAGTAGCACAAAAGCTATCCTAAGTTCAGGAGGATGTCGTGTAATAATTAGAAATAAAATTCCTAAATCGTTTCCTTGGGAAAAGTTGCTTAAATCTAAACTTGTATAAAATTGTGAAAAGTTTCACAAACAAAAGTGGTGGTATGTACAATGAATGGAAGAGTGCAACGGAAATAAAAAAGGCACTAGTTATAGACTAGATTCATACTTTTGAGTTTTTTTTAGTGTCGAAATGGAATGTAAAGGACTAACAAAGTAAAATTAACAATTAAAAATTTAACTATTCTAAACAATTTTAATTAATCTGGAAATTAAATAATAAACTGAAATTAGTCTAAAATGTAATTGTGATGCATATTTAATGGAAGTTTAGAGAAATAAAAAAATAATTAACATAAAATAAAATAAACAGCAAATAAAATACCTATATTTTAAGCCAAAAATATCAAGAATACACCATAAATTTTAAATTGAAATTAAATAAAAAGTAAAGAATAAAAAGATCAAGCTAAATGAACGGAGATGAAGATTAAACGTAGTGGAGGAGGTTAGACTGTAGCAGCAATTGGATCCCTAAAAAAACTCTTCAACACACTACAGTGTAAGTGAATGCCCCAGAAGATTTTATGTATTGCGGTATGAATGAACCTCCAAAGAAAAAATCTTCCGTGTGGCTTGAAATATGCTCCAAAGAGAAAATAAGTGTGCAGCGCCAAGAAGAAAAAAATTGTGCTGTCTAGTCTTGAACTCTCCAAAAAAATAAAATACTCGTGTAGGTCAAACTCTCCAATATATGCCCTGTAGTCAAAATAAAAAATGTGTGGTTGAAATTGTCCCAAAAGGCCAAATTGCTATGTGCGGCGCTCCCTTGCTCTAAGTGAATAAAATAATATCTTTTTTTTTTTTTTTTTTTGCCTCAGGTCACAAAGTGTCCAATCTAATAAAGTAGGTGCGTTTCCATCCAGCTCGAAAGTCTCCATGTAATGCCAAAACTCTTTCATGCGGCGCTGAAAATTATTATGTGTTGTCGTGTGTGTCAACTTTTTCAGATGAAAAAAACATGAATTTCCCTTTAAGTCCCTTACGTTTCTTAGCCTATATAAAAAAATAAAAATAAAATAAAAATAGAGAATAAAATATCAAAAATATGTTACGCATGTAAAGGAACATTATTCAATTAAATCACAAGTTATAATATTAAGCAAAAATCATGCTATTTATCAATTTAAATCACAACTCGAATTTATGCATCTTAATCATTTTTTCATCTAAAACTAATAATAATGTAATGAAAGAATTAAAATATATTAATTCTAAATATATAAAAATATATAATATTTCAGCTCAATCACCTATTGCTTTGGGTCCAAGAAAACTATGGAAAGAAAATGACTAGAGAAAATTTTAAAGTTTTGATATTGTAGTCAAACTTAATTGGATAGTGAAATTTATCCTCAACAATTATTTGGCTTCTAAGAAAATGTGGCAAAAGAAAGAAAAACATTATAATGATTAAATTTAAAATTACTTTTTTTGGTTATGTAGGAGATAAGAAAGTAAAAAATTAGCCCCAGCCTAGTACAAGTGTAGAGTGTGCTAGAGTTGATGTCACAATTTTGAGATGGAGAATGAGAACTTTATATTAGAGCATTGTTGGGTAGAAGAAGAATTGACAAAATGTATTTGTTAGATAATTAGGTTGAGAAAAAAATAATAATTGGGAAACAATAATTTAAGTATCAAATTAAATTATTAATGTACATATAGTTAGTATAATTGCAAAATATGAATCTGATGGTTAATCTAACGTTATAATGATTACAAATATTATTATTAAAAAATAATATTATATTATTATTTTGATGAATCCGATGGTTAATCTAATATGGGGTTATGGATATGGAGGTTTTGGATTTATGAAAAATATGTACTTTTTATCAAATTTTGAAGATAGCTTTGATGATGCCAATGAGGATGCCTCAATGGATTAACCAAAGCTAAATGACACTTTTGATAAATGTGAGATGAATTTAATTTTTGGCTATTCCATTCACAAAAGTCTCCACATTGGAATAACTAATCTTTTATATAACAATATAATAATATAAGATGAATTTGACTTTGACTATTCAAGTCAAATTCTCACATTAAATTATCCATTTATTCATTATATAGTAATGAGTAATTAATAATTAAAAAAATATTTAATTTTTTAAAATTATTAATTTATTTTATTTTATCACATTTAACCATTCTACCTATTATATGTTAATTAGTAATCATATTCTAAATAAAAAAGAGAAGGTATGGAACCCTACATTAATATTTACTTAGAAAATATACGCATTTACTTGAAAGTAGTTAGTTTACTTGAAACTGTGCCCTCCAAATAGTTAATTTACTTGAAGTCATGCCCCCCAAATATCACTTGGTAAATATTACTTTCGTTCAACTTGAAAATAGATATGAAAGTAATGAAAGAAATAAATGATAAAATATACATTTGGTGTAACTACAATAACTAGCAAATTTGGAAATGATTTTGGTGTTCACTGCAGCTAAAGTCCAAATATTTGGATTTTAGTTAATCCATTATGATGATATTTTGGGGTCTAATAGCTAAATATGTAATGGATTTAATTAGCCTTTGGCTAATTCATTGATGATGCTCCAAAGAGGCATGGATTTTACTTGTCTTGCACACAACTTATTTACACACTTGTATTATGCTTGACATGTGTAAATGAAGGTCAAATGGGGGTGATGATTGAATCATTTGTAAATTGAGTTTCTCGCCGACTCAAGCATCCTACATGGCTAGTGACAGCTGGCTGGACACGTGGCTCTCCCATTGGCCCATTTGGCACTTGAAAATTACAAATTTTTTATTGTACCATAAAATTCTAAAAATTCTAATGAAACAAATATTGTAATTCATTTTTGTCTAATTATGATCCTAAGTTCCTCAAAGAAATCGAAGTAGTTACACGTTCTCTTTAAGGATCATAATTCGACTTTGCACTTAAACCGAAATCTTAACTAGATTTATTCCATAGACTTTTCTTATATTTTCATGGCGTACCCAATTATCCAAAATTAAAGAAATTATTTGGTCTAATTTCTTTTAGGGTATTACATGAAAGCAATAGAATGAGTTTATAGTTTAAGAGTATCGTGAAGAAAATAAAAAAACTAATCTATGACTATAACATATATGTGTGTGTATATATATATATATATATATATGGATTTTGAATATTTTAACGATTTTTTTAATTGGCATGCTTTTGTAATTAAATTTTAAGTTCGTACAAAATCTGTAAAAGCTTGGACTCAAAATTCATATGTTTCTTGTAGTTGTACATACTAAAATATACTTCATACTAATTATATGATTTCATTAAATAAGTAACATTGTCTTTTGTAGCATCGGTATCCTCGCGTTAGTCCTATTCTTTACGTTCAACTTTTTGTCATCATTTGAGTAAACACCTTTCTTACGTGTTGTCTTTTGTCTTTTCGCTAAGCCCATTGACGCTTTGAGCACTTAGCCACCTTTGTTCCTATGGTTGGGGTGAGCATAGGAGCAAGGAGAGCACTTAAGCGCATGGTGAGTATTGAGTATGCTCAAGCCATCCAATCAATTTCATCGGTGCCCAAAACTTGGGCAAGGTCACGGCAGGGTGAGCACTTAAGCTTATGAAGACCAATTCGATTAATCTAATCAATTCCATCGATGCTCGAACCCTTGGCTTGATTGGAGCTTTTACTCTCAATTAAAATTAAACAAATTAATCGGATCATGTGGGAGCTCCCAATCAATAAAAAGCCCACCCTCGGTCACCAAAAGTATCATGCCCCTGGTGAAATTGGTCGAAACTATTGGAGCTCGGTACCCGAGCATGTCAAGCGTAAAAGAACAGTTTGGTTCAATGCTCTAATCCTCAAGGAAACAAAAGACTACCTGATACCTAAGGGGCCAACAACAACCTGGGAAAGCAAACAATGAGAGTTCGCATGATGCGGCCAATTTCATCAGTGCTAGAACCCTAGGTGAACAACAAGTTCTCAAACCTCGAAATAAGCAAATTAAGTTTGTGGTTTTTGCCAAGATAGCAATCATTTTGCTTTCTGTCGAGATTACCTACCATAGTATTTGCTCAGGGGCGAGCTCATTATTTCGAACACTATGCTTGCCTTGTGCTCTAGCACTTTTGAACCTGTTGTTATTGAGCAATATAGGTGAATGTTTGTGATTGTAGACATGACGGGAAAATATAAATAAGACGGAAAAATGAAGATGGGAGGAAAAATGTAAATAATGTTTTAAATAGGATGATTAATTCAAAGGAATAGAGTGTATTTTGTTCCTATGAAAATCTTATGAAACCGAAGGCACAAACATTAATAAAACTGAACAAAAAAGATCAGTTTTAATAGGCTAAAATTGTACAATAAAATGAAACAAGAGAGTTATGTGAACTTTGATCATAACCAGTGGTGAAGCCATGAATTTACTCTAGGGGGGCTAAACAAAACTAGAACAATATATATAAAATATTTTTTTTTGTTCTACTTTTATATAATTTTTTTACGATATATAATAATTTGATAGGAAGATTTATAATAAAAATAAAATACGTTTAATACAACTTATGTATTAAAAAAGTATTTGATATGTCAATAACAATATATCATTAAAATAATATAAAGATATTCATACAAATTATTAAACAAAAGAAATATAGAATGTTTAAAATTGTAATTTGCTTTATTTTAAACAAAAAAAATCATCAAGTATTGAATCTAAATCAAAATTTTTAACCATCTCTTTTAACATAGACAACTAAATTATTTGCTAAGAATTCATCTTCAATCTTATTGCGAAACCTTGTTTTAACAATCTTTATAGCTGAAAATGCTTGTTCACTAGTTTCTGTAGACACTGGAAGAGTCAAAATTAGACGAACCAATCTATCAATAAGATAGTATGTATTTGATTTCTCTGTCTCTACCAATTTTTGACATAAATCTGCAATGGATCTCAAATCTTGAAACATCGGATTGCTAAACACATCAACTTCAAAATGTTTCAATTGAAACCTTAAATTGATTTTCTCATTCTCAGAAAAATCAAGAGGATAATAATTTTCCACAAGACAACATATATCATCAATTTTAAAGGATTTATACCCATCTTTTGGATCCAAAGCTGAGCTAAGGGTTAAAAGCCTTGTCATTCCTTCACCAAACCTATTGTCAAGTTCTTGCATTTGAAAATCTATAGTAGCATTAAATATTTCAAAATGATAATGATGCTCTATCGTAATGTGATCTTGTTGATGACGACCACGGCCTTGTACATAACGAGAGCTCAATTCTGGAATGTCAATATCAAATTTCTTGGAAAAAGAGACAACATTCTCTCAAGCAGATTTTCCCAATCTTCATTTCTCAATTTTTGAATAAGTCCTTTTGTAGTAGAAACCATATTCATGGCACTCAAAATATTTTGAAATTTTTACTGCAAAACTTGACAATCCATGATTTCATTCATTAAATGTAAAGTAAATATGAATTGGAATGAGATAATCCTTTTATAAGCAGCATTCGCATTCCCGCATTGAGAATAAATAGATCATTCTTTTATTATGGTTTCAAGCACCGAGCAAGTGGCTTCAAACATTCACAGTAGACTGCAAATAGAATAAAAGTGAGAACCCCAACGAGAATCACTGGCTCGTTTGATAGTACCAAATTGGTTAGCTCATTTTCCACTTTCAAGTTCATTAATGGCTATCATATGTGCAATATGTATTGCCTGAGTAACTTGCAATTCATCATGACGTTTACATGAAGCGCCCACCACATTTATAATAAAATTTAAATTTGAGAAAAACTCATGAACAGAAACCAACTCTCTAGATGCAGCAACTAATACTAACTGTAATCGGGGAGCAAAACAATGAACATAGTATGCATATGGGCAATCTTTAAGAAATAATGTTTGCAATCCGTTCCATTCACCGCGCATATTACTAGCACCAACATATCCTTGTCCATGAATATTTTGAATATCAAGACAATGACAAGAAAGAACTGCAGATATTTCATTCTTTAGAGTCAATGTCGATGTATCTTTAACATGTATAAGATCAAAAAATCATTCTTGTATAAAACCATCATCAACAAATCTCAAGATTATAGCCATTTGCTCCCTCTTAGACTCATCTCGTGCCTCATCAACAATAATGCAAAATCTAAAATCTTCAACATCTTCACGAATTTTATTTATTACTTTCTTTGCAAGAACTTCTAAAATCTCTTTTTGAATTTGGGGTGAAGTATATTTTGAGGATTTAAGAGCATTTTTCAAAACAAGTTTTCCAACTTTGTTATTATACGAAACTAAGAGTTTAAGTATCTATAGAAAATTACCTTGATTTTTTCAATCAAGGGTCTCATCATGACCTCTAAATGCACATCCTTAAAATGCAAGCTACCGAACAACATCAATAAATGTTTTTACTTGGAGTCGATTGTTGAGAATTTATTCAGAGCTTTGTGCATTCATTACTTTATCAATATGCTATGATTGTTTTAATAAATCCTCAAAAGATTTCACTGCATTATTATAACAAGAACAAGGATCCTCCCCAATATGATTCAAAAAGGCACAATATTTTTCATCATTAATCTTCTTCCAATTTCTAAATCCCATGACAGTAAATACATCCCATCTAGAACGTTAAGATGCTTTCATTGTAAAAAGATAACAAGGTAAACAATATGCAACATCCTTTGATGGAGAATATTCTAACCAATATCCAAATTATACAAACCATGAACCTTGAAAGTGACGATGATGCTTTACAGAACCAGAAAATAGATATTTTGATAGACGTATTTGATATGGACCTATTTTTAAATAATCTCTTCTTATTTCATCACACTGATTGACTGGATCATCTCATATAGAAGGGCGTAATCACGAATCTCGTTGTAAAGAAGATATCAATCTTTTTAGAATTAAGTGTTGACGATGTAAAATGAATTCTTTTAGATTCTAAAACTGGAGAGTTAAGATCATGATTTTTCTCAGGTTTAATCCTTGGAATTTTAGAAGAATTTTCTGGAAGATTAACTTCTTTTCTTTTGAAGAATTTTAGAAGAATTTTCTGGAAGATTAACTTCTAATAAAATGAAGTTAGAAACTTAGATAAACTTTATAGATTCTAATAATAAGGTCTCAAATTAAAATCAAACAATTTAAAATTGAAAATCAAACAATTTATTAAAACACATAATGCCATAAAAAAAAAAACTTAAATAAGTACATACAACCATACACAATTAATCTATGTAATATATATAGATAATATGATTAATACTAATATAAAATTTTTATAAAGAAAAAAGACATACCCGCGTGTAGATAAAAGAGTAAGGTGTAAAGAAATGGTGTTCCGTGGGATCGTAAGATGAGAATTGGCAGTTTGGCAGGGGCTATCAAATACGTCTGTTAATCTACTAAAAAACAAAATTTTAGTTTGCTATATAAAAAAAAAATCATTAATCTAATAAATAAATAAAGTGTTAATCTACTAAAGGTATTAATCTATTAAATAAACAAATAATATTTTGAATTTGTAGTGAATAGTGAGGCTGTGAGTGTGATAGCCTAGTATCCACTATTAAAGATTTAAAAAAAAAAAGATCAAAAAGTAACCGAGACAAGACAAAATGCCATTCTTTAGTCTTAAGTTGGACAGTTTGACTCTTTGACCGTAACTCGTAAGGCTTCCATTGAAAGTTTCAAAAATCAAAAACCAAAAAGGGACAAATGACGATTCAGGCGAACCTTTGTCTGAAAATGCAATGGAGCGAGAGCGAGAGAAGACGAGGTTGCGAATCAATTCGGTCACGCGAGAAGGTGAGAACTGAGAAAATTTTTGGTCCTTTGCAGATCAGGAAAATGGAAATGGGTCAGTCAATCGGTGGTCACACCTCACAAGTAAAGCTTGATTATTTTCTTCTTCGTTTGAATTGTTTTGATGTTGAAAAGTGGAGAAAACATTTTGTGAATGACAAGAGGTGTTATGATGTTGGAAAATGGAGAAAAAACATGTGAAGGATGAGATGTAAAGTACTGTTGTGTTTTGTGTGAAGGTAATACAGTCTGTAAATCAGTATATGGTAATCTAGCAGATTGTCGTAAGCTATAACATAGAGATTGAAATGCTTTAAAAATGGAAAGATGTTAGAAATTATACCGATTATAGTTAGAATTGTTTTTAAAATTTTATTTATATAAAAAAATATGTATTTTATTTTATACGAGATGTGTTTTATTTATTTTATTTTTATATCATATTAAATTTTATAGAAGGATCAAAATAATTTTTAGGGAATTAATGTTCACCCCGGGGCGCGTATTATGGAATAATTATTCATTGCACCTGGGTCCTGCAATGTGAGCTCAATATGAGATGGGCCTCCCATCAAATGGCCCTTGACACACTCTTCAAGCTAACAAATTCAACAACCAAAAGAAGGCAACGGTAAAACAATTCCATTGCATGCGATGTTTTTGTCATGTGGAAAGTAAGGTTGGCAATTTTCACATATAGTAATGTTGGATTGAATTGCATAATTTCAAATTGGGATATTATATGGGTCAATCTCAATTAATTCCATAATTTTAATTAAACAAATTAGACCCATTAATCTTAATTCATTAATATATGTTGAGTTCGATCGTGTCGAAATAATTCAAATTCACAAATTATAATGAACACTATAAATTAATGGGTAGAAAAATCATAATGGCAAAAGCCTAAGGATTGGAGGAGGAGAATCAGTTTTCCTTGGGGGCTTTCTTCAATTCAAATTGTTGAATGAGATTCTCTCTATTCCAATCTATTGTATATATCTGTTATTTTCTAAGTTCTGACACATCGTTTAAAATTTTTTAATATGGCACATCAAAAGTTTTGACACATTTTTTATATATATTAACTTGTAGATATAATTTTTCTATAATAAAATATATATATATATCTACCTATTAAAAAGCACCATGCGACACGAATCAACGTTAAAATTATGTCGGATTTGAGGAAATTGACTTTGAGGACAAGAAATAATGAGTTTTGAAAATAGGGGTTTTTATTTTTTTCACACTACATTTGAATAGAGTTTGTATTGGGCGGTCATTAATATTCCTTCTAAAAATAAGAACTTTTGCTCCTTATGATCATCAATATTATTATATACCAATTAGTCCAACATGTTTGGTAATCTAATTACATGATTCTCATTTCTCCGTCATACAAAACTATGCGTGCAAACTCCAACCTCATCTCCTAATTATTAGGATTCCGGCCAGCTTTGACATTGCTGCATGCATCATTGTTAACTGGTTAAGGAATTTGGACGTACATGACTTTAACAATTGCGTCAAACTTACCGGCCATGTCTGGCGTATTGAATTGGTAAATTACTTCCATTGGAATTAAAAATTTCCATGCATCAGTACGTTATAAGCTAGCTTGTTTTCCTACAAGCAACGTTAACTAATATTAAATGTAGATTCCAATTAAGATACAGGCCGAGATCATCATAGTACAGATAGGTTAATTTATCGTTTTTTACGACCAATTTCGACATGCTCGATCTAATGCCACCGAACACGAAACATGGACTTTTATAACGTGTGCTTGTAATTAGCTAGCTAGCTATTGGATTAAATAATACTACCGGAGATGATAGAGAGGAAAGAAGAAGGAAAAATTTCTACTCTTCATTGCTAATACACCACACGCTATACGATTTATTTTTATTTTTTTCATTATCAAATGTGTGATGTATGTATTGATGATGAGTAGAAAAATTTAATTAATTTAATCTATTAAAATATGTATGATGTGTGATATACGATGATGTCCAACGGGAAAAGAGTCGTGCCCGCATGCATGCATGGTGTCCAACACAACATGATTCAGTAGTCGTAAGTGAAGAATCAAAGATAATGTTGTTAATTAGTGATATTCTGAACTTCTGTGCAAAGAAAGGAAAATACGAAAATGCTCGAAGCTTCATGAGCATTGTATGCTCGCCACGTATCCGTCCACATCTGATATTTAGGTACTGCATGCTGGTTTTTAAATCTTAGAAGCTAGCTATGTTAAACCTTCGTAAATATTATTAATTATACGATCTCTTTAAATCATACCAAAGACGTACGTTGTGTTTGAATAGAAGAATTTGGATTTTGAAAAGCTTAAAAGCTTGTTTGGCTTTAGCATAAATCCAAGTATTTAGGGGCCATTGGTCTATCGGATGGGAGAACTTTTCATTGAATAATTCGAAATGCATTTACGGAAAACTCATTATCAAGATCAGATTATACGTGCACACTCGAGATTAATTTGTTCTTGAATATCAGGTGCCAATAAAAAAAATTATAAACTCAAATCTAAATTTTAAATATGATCCAAATAAGGGATTTAAAGTTTAAAAACTCAAAACTTACAAAGCCCCTCCCAAAATCCATGTATTCAAATTTCAAACGCATGCATATAAGGAAATTCGAATTCAAATAATTGGGTGAGAAGTAATAATTTCCAATGTCTTGACGTAAGAGTACTATCTATAAATTAATTGCTTGAATCAATCGAAAAGGTTGACAAATTCAAGTCTAGCTAGCTATATCACGTACGAAAGCTTCTTTCTGTGAAAACGATGCGAGTTTGAAGAACCTTAAATATTATGTTTATAATGTACTAATCATCGAGCTGGTAGTATGTGGGCCCGAAAGATGTTGAAAATTATATGTATGTATGTCCACAATAATTATATATAGCTAGACAGCGTGAATTAAAAAGGGTATTGACCAGGATTACTTCATGTCATACGTATATAGTCATATTGAAACACCCCCACATGTACCTTGAAAACATTAAACAACTGAATTGACACTTCATCGGAGGACATGTTAGAGATCATACAATATTTAGTGGTCATGCGTATATATAGTTTCTTCTTGTTTGTATCTATATCTAGTGTGTGTCTATTTATATTATATATAATAATAATAATAATAATAATAATAATAATAATTAGTGTTATAGTCATAAATAGATATCACAAAAGTAAACTTACAAATTGATATGATTTTATATATATTATGTTACACTTAGCCTCGTTTGGATATTGAGATAAGATAAAAGGAAAAATCTATTAATAGTAATGAAATGATTTGAGTTAAGATGTTTTATGAGATTTTGAGAAAGGAGATAGAAAAAATTGAATAAAAATATTATAAAGTTAAAATATTATTCGAATATAATTTTTTAATATAATTATTTTTAACAATATTCAAAATAATTTCAATAGTCTGTCTTAACATACAAACACATGCATAATAATAATTTTCTCTCAATTAAAAAAAAAAAAGCCTCCAAATTTGAGTTTCTCTAGAGGAGGTCTCATTCTCTCATTTCTCCTTTCTTCTCCTCCTTATTCCTCTCATTCACTCTTTTTTTCCTTTTAGTTTGTTTTTCTTTCTTCAAGGTCGAAAAGTTCCCCTAGGCCGCAAATCGTTCAAAGGATGGTGACAGTTTTGAAGAAATCACTGCATGTGATCCTCATGACGCGACACCTGAGTGCTTTATTGAAATTCAATCTTGCCGCAAATGGTTGATATAGGGATATTCTTGCATATATCCGATTATAGATGTAAATTTCTTTTGATGAATGAATGAATGATGACATTTCTCTTAAAAAACAATAATGTTAAGTTCTAAGGCAAAAGTAGTAAAATATAATTTTAGCTTATACGGAGTTCGTGGGACCAATTGACCTAATTTATTCATCGTGTTTAATCAAGTTGACCCAATTTGATCTAAATATGATAATACTAATCTTAATATTCTAAGTTCATGAGAAGTTTGTATCAGATTTGCTAATTAAATATCTAATGCATTAATTAAAAAGAAAATATAAAAAAACTTTTTAGTGGGATATGATGGGAGGCAAGTTAATTTAAACCATGTTATACCTCAAAGCATGCATGATCAAGTCTAGATCATCCTGCTACACATGAATGATTTGGCTTTTAATAATATGAAAGTCTAAAGATGTCACATGTAATATAATAAGCACTAATAAGTGAATAGCATGAAATGGTTCGCACAATGTGCTTGTTTTAGATCAGTTGGAATTAGATTCTATAGCTACTAATGTTTCCATTATAGTGAGTGCTTTATTTATTGAAATTCAATCTGTATGGTTGAATTTAAAATTAATAATAATTACATAGAAATATATTATCTTATTAAAAGCAAAGAAACTTCTGTATTTAAAAAAAAAAAAATGTTACAGCTACAAACAGATTTTATAAAAATAAATCAATAAATTGATATGACTTTATGATATAATACGTTATATTTATTTAAAAAATAAAAAATAATTTTATAATCTAATATGTCAAATCAAGTCATACCAGTTTCTAGATTTATTACATAGACTCCTACATAGGTAAAGCATTTTGCTATTTAAAATGGGTGTAGATGCTACGTGGCCAAAGAGCCATATTTCAAGCAAAAATTGAACCTTTTGTAATTTGAGTGAGGTTTCAAGTTTAGAACAGACCAAATCATAAGCATTGAAGCTGAAAGATTCGGTTTCACAAGAGAAGATTTTGATAAATAATACCCAGTTGGTCAGTATCAATGGACTGTAACAAAGCAATAGTAGTGTAGCAGTTAAGCAGCAATTTGAAATCCACAGAAGCAGATGATGATAATGTCAGCGATGACAAAATTCAAGACCAGGCTGACCAAATCCAACCAACGAACCAAAGAATATGCGTTCTTTTTAAGTTGATGGGTCTGCGTAAAAGTGTCTCTTAGCAGCAGGCAAAGCAAATTAAAGAGTTTTAAAAGATAAAAGAACACGAAATGAGAGGGCGAGAGAGGCACTTTTGGCTTTTGGGTTTGGGAGGAAGTCACATTTTTAGTGCACTTTCTGGCGTGGGATTTACTTTGCAGAAAGAGACTGAGTCAAAAAAGGTAAGTGGCGCACGGGCCACGCATATTTCAAGCACTATGGTACAGACATGCAGAGTACTTCTCTCTCTCTCTCTCAGCTGTAGGCATATTCCTCCGAATGTACCCACCGCACCCCGACCCCCTGCAATCTGCATGCCTCCACTGCACGAATTGTCAATTATTATATATTTGCTTTATGATATCCTAGCCTTTTTCTATCCTTTTTTTTTTTTTTTAAACTTTTATAAAAACAATTTATTATAGTTTATTTTTTACTTTTATTTTTTAATTTTCAAAAAATAAGAAAAAAAATGTTCAACACATGATAGGAGTCTAATTGAAAACTCATTACAGTTTGAGGTATTAATTTTTAAATTTTTTTTTCTCTTATCAAATGTGTGGTGTATGGATGATAAGTAGAAGAATTCAATTAATTTAATAAAAATAAAAATAAAAATAAAAATAAATGTGATGTGTGATCCGAGGGATAATACTATATACAATCTTAACCATTTGATGTTCCCAAATTTGATTTGTTTTATTACTAATTGTGAGAAAATAAATATAAAGGAAAGAACATGAAACATCATAAAAAAAGAAGAAGTAATGCTATATACAATCTTGGATTAATGTACAATCATCCTATATTTTTTTTGAAAAAAAGTGGAGGTCACCATTAGAAAAATTTGCCTACTTTTTTAAATAGAGTATGCAGAGATTGTACACTTCAATACTACAAATATCATTTCTAAAAAATAAAATGAAGTAATCCAAACCCTTAAAATTCAAACCATCTAATATTTTATTGATATGGTCATTCAGATTCAATTAAATTGAAGTGATCATGTATAATATAAAATTTGATGACATAATTTAAAAGGAGCAAAGATTTTTCTTTAAAGATTATATAGGTTATAGATTGGATAAGGTAGGTTTGGATAGTGAGAAGAGAATTTTTAATTTTAGATGAAAGTTTAAAATATTATTTTTTAATATTGTTATTTTTTTATGATTTAAAAAAATTAAATTATTTATTATATTTTATATAAAAATTTTAAAAAATTATAATAATAAAATAAAATAAAATAAAAATTTTATATCTTATTCCACCAGGCAAACCTTGCCCTCCAGGAAAGACATAACTCATTGTCAAATTTGGACGGATAACTTGAAAGAATCTCAGCCCAAGTTTAGTTAATGGGAAATTTAATTTCCCTAGCAGGTAGACCATAGATTTCCATAAATCTCAACCATTATTACCAAATTTAATGCCAAGGATTTTGTCAAATCAATGTCTATGCATTCGCTTTGAATTTTAGGGTGACAAATCAATATCTATACTCTTATTTTATTTTTATCTTATTAAAAAAAATATAATATATTTATTATTATTAAATAATAAAAAAATATATAATAAATAATTATTTAATAATAATAAATATATTATATTTTATTTAATAAAATATAAATTAGACGATGATATGGTATATAGAATTTTTTATATTTATATAGATCCATGACAATTGGTGGGTTAGAAGACAATTGACTTGAAAAAAAAAAAAATCGTTAATTGCACGAGAAGTAATGTTATTAAAAGCTGATAATTACGTAAATAAATTTTTATAACTTACGAAATCCGTCGCTTTTTCTACTCTCTCTCACTCTCGTTGCCTCTATATATTCAGCTTCGCACTTCTAGAATATCCTGCACGATCCACCTCCCCCCCGCGCCTTCCTCTTCTCCTCTCTCTCTCTCTCTCTCTCTCTCTCTCTCTCTCATATTACACACTATAGTCTATTAATATATTCTCTCCATCAGTATTTATTTATTTTTCTACAAGTGCAGTAAATATATATGACTCTCAATTCAATGAAACTAGAAGTAGAAGAGCGCCAGGAGGGAGGGGACGAGATGTGCCGGTCAATCGAGGTCGTCTCCTCCACCTTCGCCGCTAAACACTGCGACTTCGACTTCGCCTCGCCTCCCTCCGCCGCAAAAGATGATGCAGAAGGTGACTGCCACGCCGAGGACTCCTTCATACCGCCTCTCAACTTTGCCATGGTCGATAACGGCATTTTCCGCTCCGGTTTCCCTGACTTCGCTAACTTCTCTTTCCTCCAAACTCTAGGCCTCCGCTCCATCGTGTAACTACCATTCTAGCAACGGGTCCCCTCTCATTTGCTCTTTCAACTCTGCACACACCTATAGATACAGAAGTACTATAGACATATTGGCATATATGTTTGTGTGTGTGTGTGTACACAAAATGGATTTATGAATATAGGTTCCTTTGTGTTCTGTTGTGGATTTAGATATCTGTGTCCCGAACCGTATCCGGAGGCGAACATGGAGTTTCTCAAGTCCAACGGGATCAAGCTTTTTCAATTCGGGATTGAAGGATACAAGGTATATGTGTGTATATGCAGCCTAATTCTCTCATTGGTGATTGTTATTTTAAACTTAATTTTCATCATACTTTTGTTTGCTTCGGAAGAAAAGGTTTCTATCTATATATGGATAATGTTAGCAGTGGCAGGAGCGGGGATTTGCTTTTTCTGCGGTCAAATTGATAATTACATTTTTTCTTTTTTTGTTAAAACGAATATGATCTATTTGTCTGCAGAGTATACAAAAGTACAAAAAACAGAATTCAAGATACATAATATATTATTAAAATAGTCATGACAAAGTGCCATGCATTTTTATAGGCGAAAGATGATATTAAAATCTCGCGTTCCCTTCAAGTTTGATGTGATCTTTTTCTTTTTTATACATGCATGTCTAATTTTGAGTATCCGAGAGGGACTATTGCACTAAAAACATTAAACACGAAACAAATCCTTTCAGAGTTTGCTTATAAATAGTATTCAGTAACTAAATTGGGGAATCTGTAGACTGGATATATTTACAAAGTTGAAATCGCAAGGAAGTTTTAAGCTTTGGTTACGTTAGGCTCATAGCTAGCGTCATAAAACGTATAATTTATATGTGATAATGATTATGTTAGTGAGATTTACTTTCGTGTTGTAATTTCTTTTAATGAGCCCATTTTCATTTTATTGACACATACATATATATATGTATATATATATTTTTTCTGCATAGGCCTTAATTTCATTTAATTTTTTCCTTCTTTTCCTTTGCTAGCCCTTTTCAGATCATATACTCGGGAGTCAAAACTTTTACATTATGCTGGTAAGTTAGGATGAATGAAATCATGGTACCCATCTATCCACTACACATCTTGTGAAGATCCCTTTCAAATATAATTTCAAACAGTTAGTCGAATGAATAGATTCGAGTACATTATGATTAATACTCTAAAAATATTTTGATAGTTCTAGTTAGATTAGAATGATTTCCAGATTAAGAAAATCTTCTGTTCTTTTCTCTTGTTGTTACAGTAATAATAGCATGTAAAATTCTGCTCTGCACCTGGAGCTCTGAATTTATAATTTAAATTCCAATTCCTTGATGGAGAAAAAAAGTAACTTAGAAAAGGGGTAATTTTTTGTCCCTCTTATTTCTCTACAATACATTTCCTCAATTTCCGTGGTTTTTCATCTGAACTGCACCTCTTCAAATTTGGTCAGGGTTTCATTTATTTCTTTTTATAAGGTTCAGAGATGTAGCTTGGTTTCTGGTTCTCTTATGTATCTGCAGATTCCTTTACATTTCTTAATATTTGCTACTTGCTATCTGATATGCAATTTTCTGAACTTCTTTTGTAAATATTTCATTATTGGTCATGTTTTTGTACTTTGGGGTATTGGTGGTGTAGTGGTTAGGCCTGGTGTATTCTTAGAAGGTAAGAACAAGATTTTTGTTCGAACTCTTTATAAACATTGTTGACATCCCATCCAGACTGTTTTGGCCGATCTTCCTAATTTTATTTTCCTGTTGCCACCATTGTTCTTGTCCTCTTCACATATTCAATTTCTTATTATATCCATGCGTGTGTGTTTTGCTGTTTGAATTTACT
The DNA here is from genome assembly GCF_018687715.1 of Carya illinoinensis. Classification (NCBI taxonomy): domain Eukaryota; kingdom Viridiplantae; phylum Streptophyta; class Magnoliopsida; order Fagales; family Juglandaceae; genus Carya; species Carya illinoinensis. The sequence goes on from NC_056755.1 coordinate 14,140,678, forward strand.
TAGAACAGGTTTGGGATCTGTCATTGAAACAGTTATTCAGGACCATCCATGATGGTGGTTTGGATACTATGGAGAATTGTGATAGCTGCAATTACCAAACACCATACACATGATAGTGAAATAATAATATTAGAGAACAAGCATTATTTGAGTAATGTTTTCTTAAGATTGAAATTCATTCTAGCATGGCATTTCACTCCGAAAGATGGTCAGTGTTCATATATATTCAAAACATACTTGTAAAACAGGCTTTTATGGGAAAAAGTGACATTGTAATGACCCAAGGAAAAACCCAGTTCACATGGTTATATATCAAGGTGCCTAGTTAATGTCACAAATGGAGTTCCTTAGAACTTTTATATATCCTAGTTCCACTTGGTAAGGAATGAAGATGGGACTTGAGATCACTGCACCTTTATCATAGTCATTCGCCTCTATCGTACTTCTCCCACCCAATATGGGACTAGTGAGACATTACAATCTCCTTGACTCAAGTACCTGATGTCCATGTTAGGGCCCACGTCACATTGAGTGTCCAGTGTCACATGTATTAGTTTGGCCTTGATTTTATTTGTAACGACCCAACGAAAAACCTATGTCACATATGAACATATACTCCAAAATTTCAAAAAAAAAAAAAAAAAAAAAAAAAAAAAAAAAAAGAGAGAGAGAAAAGAAAATGAAGAGTTAATGTTACAATTGGAACTCATTGGACTCATTACAAAGTTCAGTTTAACTTAACAAGGAACTAATGTGAGACTTTACACTAATCACGTAAGGATTTACTCCCCAATATGGGACTTAGTGGGATATCACAAATGCTCATAATGTTTTGGAGCTATTTACTGCACCTTCATCCCACTCCTATCTCAACCTGTTGATGCATCACTACCTATCAACCCTCTACTTTATTATTTTAAAACAAGAGAAAACTGATCTAATTATTAGTGGGTAATGTCATTTTAACACGTGATTGGAATGAGATGGGGGTGTATAACTAAACCATGCAAGGGAGTCAAAAGCACTTTTATAAAGTAGTTTGTGATTGTATGAGCTTCTGAATAAAGGAGTATTAGACAGTAGACACTAGATGGTTGAAGATGGTGAATGTTTGCACTTGGGTATTTGTCTCAATATGAGGCTTGGATTTGGCTGCTGATTCTAATACCAACAAGTCTTTGCTAGTATGCCGATCATCACGTGAATGGTAATTAGATGGTGACACTATTGCTACAATTATTGTGTATTAACTAGCCTAACCACTAACCAGGAATTATGACCCTTCAGAGCCAAAATTGCATGTTGCTTTCTCCAAAATGAATAATAAAGTATTAAACTGGGGAGTAAATCTTTTGGTGTTAAGAACTTAAAAAAAAAAAGTTGTTAGCAGTGATATTTAATTGGCACTATAGTTATAATGGTGCTCCAATAGGTAAAATATGACTGTACTTGAAGTTCTATTATCTGGAATGATATCTGATTTAACAAGAAATATTTTCAAATTTTATATATTCAGGAGCCTTTTGTGAACATCCCGGACAATATGATTCATGAAGCATTAAAAGTTGTTCTTGGTACTGCAGATTCAAATATCTTTTGGTTTGATTTCTGGTTCAATTGTGGTGTTATTGCTTTAAGTAATTGATTGTATTCACTTTTACCTGTATGCAATGCAGATGTAAGGAATCATCCAGTTTTAATTCATTGTAAACGTGGGAAGGTATGCTCATTTTTGGATGTCATATTCTTTCCTTACGTGATTTTAATTTCATAATATTGATAACTGCTGATTCTTTATATATCCAGCATCGAACTGGTTGTCTTGTGGGATGCTTGAGAAAATTCCAAAGCTGGTGCCTGACATCTGTCTTTGATGAGTACCAGCGATTTGCTGCTGCTAAAGCTAGAGTTTCAGATCAGAGGTTTATGGAATTGTTTGATGTGTCTAGTTTGAAGCATCTCCACCACTGTAATTCTCCTATTCGAGGAGGTAACGAGCAGGCCTATTGATTGGATTATCCTTTCTTTATCAGAAGAGAATCCTGTAGGCCCTACTTCAGAATCAATAGGGAAAGTTGATGAGTTCCTAGGATGCACTTCCGTGGCAAAGGAATAATTCTTCTTTTTTCCTTGAGAATAAATAGAATATAAAGTAGCATGTCCTGTTTGGAGTCTTAGAAACCCTCCCCTTACCACACTGCCCCCCACCCCCCTCCCCACCACATTCGATCGAATCAATCCTATCTTTCTTTTATTTTCCTTGATTTGGTTGCTAGGCAGACTCTTAACGTTCGCTGCTGTACATGCACCATGTCTGTAGATGTGTCCGGAGTCCCTCTCCAAATTCTTAGCTAGCTTGGTTTAAGGGTTCATAACAGCTACTCCCCTACAGCTGTTTCTGTCGTCGATTAATGGAAGACAAAGCAGCTAGGGAGACCATCCACCCAGGATTCTTGGTCGGGTAGCTGGAAGGATAAATAAAATTTAGTTATAGAATAGTTATGTTGGATCTGTACGAGGTAATTAGACAAACATGCTAAATGCGATATAATGGGAAATGGAGTCCTAGCATTTAACTCAAATTGCTGCTGTGATGATGCTGAATATGTGAGATTTTATGATGTTCTGTGATGGCTAGCTAACCATGTCTGGGTGGGTAGCTAGCTGAGAGAATTACCAAAGATGAGATATTTCCATTGAACGTTACTCGAAGAAAATGACGGGCCAAAAAAATAAAAATAAAAAAAATAATGAAGAGCATGTCTTTGAATTCATCCTAAAGTGTCATGGCATATGGGGTTCGATGTTAAATTGAAGAGAGAGAAAGGGCCACTGCATGGAAAATTGTAGTTCATCAGACCCATGGGCCATGCATGGCAATCGTCAAAAGTAAGCAAAGTTTCCTTAAATTTATGGTGTTCTTTATCCGGGAGACTGGAGAGTACCATAATGCCATACTTTTACCCATTTGGTAAGGCCCATTAAAAAGCATAAATCCTAGAGCGAATAATTTCGTTTCATCCCGTCCTTTTTCCTTGCCCTTTTGAGCCCGGAAAAGAATCCACTCCAAATTCTTTATTCTTGGACGAATTATTACTTTAGGACACTATCAATTTCTTTGAGAGATCCTTGATGTTAGGCGTGTCCCCTTTCCAAGCATGACAATGATATTAAAAAAAAAAAGAAGAGGAGAAAAGAGGAAAGGATACATTTGTTGAGTGTTTGATATTATAAAGAAAAAGATAATGCCCTTCGTTTTATTTATTTATTTATTTAAATTTTAATTTTTTTATATAATTTCTAGAAAACAGATGTAAGGACAAATGGCAAGGGAGGGGTTCTCAACAAACATTCAAATCATGGTTCGAAAAATGGAAATCGGGTAAGAACTGATTCAATAAATCGAGCAATTTATAACAATTTTGAACTAGTTATTTAAATACTAATAAAAGTATTATATATAATTCAAATCAAGCATTATAAAAGAGTGTTAAATATAAATTCATTGACTAATTTCAATAAAAATATGAGATGAGTCTAAATAGTTTCAATAAACGTATAATTTATGTATTTAACTTTATTGTTGACATTTTTTTTGGTCTCATATATGAAGAAGATAAAGATCATTAAGTTACAAGTACATGGAAAATGTAATACTTTTTGCACAACAACAAATTTAATACAAAATAGTCATTCACTCCTATTTTTTTATTCAACTACAAAAAATAAAAAAACCACGTATTTTATCTTTCAATTTTTCTGCAATATTTATTAAACACAATGATGAAAAAGTTAATATATTTTTAGTTTTATCATATTTTTGTACAAGATTCTTTTTTTTTTTCAAAAACTTAGTTGTTAGACAACTTAAAACTAAATAAAATCTTGAATCGATTCAAATCGGTTTAAAATCGGCTAGAATGAGTCTAAATTGGCCTAAATCAATCAATTGAAGTGGTTTAGTGAATGATTAAAGAATTTCACAAAAATGGATTTGGTTTCTTAATAATTCAAATGCAGCTAAGATAGAATTAGGAAATAAGATTAAATCGATAAATGGCTTAATGATGTTTCCTGATTTGAAGCCAAGAGACGATAATCGCTAAAACAATTTTGGAGGTGATCATAATTAGGGTTGTGGTAACACTAGTAAGGTGTGGTGTGCAGAAAGATTGAACTACAATATATAGTTGTTATTGAACTCCAATCTCACGTTATAGAAGACTGAACGTGATAGAGCGTAGTAGCCACATGTGTTGTGTTATGAACCTTAATGAAATGCACAGAGATACTAAGATATAAAAGAGATAGAAATAGAAATATGGAAGGAATTTAAGAAGGAAAAGTAATGGATATTAGTCTGGAAAAACAAGCATGGCTTGGGATTGTTCGAGGCACCCCAACTCCTTTAGCAAAATCAAGCTGAACAAAATTCCGAATCTCTCCTTGCAAACAACTACCTCCAATTAGTATATATATGTGAGACACTCCATAATCGACAAGAACCAAAATAAGGCCATGGGCCTATTTCTACAAACAATAGCTAAGGCCATGGGCCACTAGGATAACTTAGATACTCAAATAAAACAAAAGGACAACAATTTAGGCGGAGGTCCATCAAGCTCGGCCCAACTTAGTTGGGTTTATTACATTGTCCATCCTTTTAAAGAGTCTTGTCCTCAAGGTTGAGAACATTAATATAACTCTTATGACCAAGCTTTGCTAATTGCAGCAGTAGTGTTCCCCATTAATGCCTTTGGATCATATTTAGTGCCTTTGACATGAAGGATTAGAGAAGTAGTGGTTTTTACCCCAAAGTGAAGAATTCTATCATCCACATATCTGAAAACATTGTAGTTGCAAAGAATACAAACAACTACCTCATAAGCACGCCACACTTGGTCACCAGGTAGTCTTCAAATGATTAGCAACCTTCAAGACTACTCCTTGAAGGTTCTGCTTGGTTCTCAATAAGTTCAGTGTTGGTCTTCTAGAGTTCCATGCTAGTTTGCCCCTTCTAGCACCAGAACCAATCCAATTTAACCAAAATGTTGCAGCCACAAATGTCAATCCATCTCCATCCACATTTGCAACTTCTAATTTATCCGTCATAGTTTCCATAATAGGGACATCGATCACATTACATTTAGTCTCATTATGTGACCATAACCCTATAGTAGTTATCTTAATGTAATGTGAATAAGCTGGCATTTTGTTGTCTCAACTCCAGAGAACTCACTTGAATAGCTAGGTAGTTGAACATAATTGGCGTGCATAACAACAGAGGTATAGAACAAGGTGACGGCGACTAAAAGATAAAAGTATTCCAAAGCAGCTCTCAGTTTGTTCACCAAAAGATTCCCCACCATTTATTTTCCCCTTCCTCTATCAAAGGGCCACAAGCTTCGTTTCTCTATCAATTGATTTCCCACAATATCTTTTCCCCTTCCTTTATCAAAGGGCCACAAGATTTGTTTGTCTATCAAATGATTTCCCTCATGTGAATTTATATCCTTTGAATTTCCCACATCCCCTTTGATTTCCACCTTTGTCTCTCGATGAGTAAGTGTTAATTGCCAAGCAACTACACTGTCCCAAGCACATAATATCATCTCTGAACGACCATAGAGTATAGAAGAAGTACCAATAACCTCAAAGTTCTCAAAAATATTTCCAACAATGGTAAAATGATTTTCATAAAATTTCTCAACCAACATATAATATTCATTTATATACCAATTGAAATTCGAGTATTCCTTTTGGCGAGCCAGAGTACTAAAACACCCAACACTGAACACCAAACAGCTAAAGATCATAACCACACCATTCTTAATTGACATTTCCGCAATCTAGTGGGGTGCAATATGGTGACTATCTCCTAAATGCCCCAAAATTTCAACAGAACTTTCCTTATTTAAATTACATGATTCCAAAGATTCAACCACTTTCACAAAATAAGCATACCTGGTGATAAGTACACATTGAGGTTGATAAAAGGCTCCGATCAAGTTCTTCGCAAAGTGGTGGTTTATCTTAGTCTTTTCACCAACAGAGAAATCCACTTGTGCCATCACTATTGTAGGAATTTGAATGAAATTAACACCATGAAGGAAGGAGGTAGCAAACAATCCACACATATCACCAATCACACCACCCCCAAGGGCAACCAAAGTACAATGCCGGTCAAGTCGTGACTCATTGGCCTTGTCAAATATTTTCATATGTGTATCCATTTGCTTCTATTTTTTCCTATCTTGTAAAATCACACTCTCAAGTAAGACATTTGGGTTTCCTCGAGTTAGAGTTTCAATAGTCTTATCCATGTAGAGCGGCGCTACTATGTTATTAGTGACCACAAGAACTCTCTTCCTAGGAACATGCCTGTTCTCCAAAAATAATGCATAAGTACATACCCAGGCAGAGCAGCTCCAAGCAATTGGACTTGAATCAATCTTGAAATTAGAAAGCTGGAGTATACACACTCCCTTCGAAAAAAATAAGTTCTTCCCTTAAAGTAGGATCTCTCTCCTTCAATAGTTTATGGAAGACTATACGTGTTTTCAATGCCACCGTCCAGTTATGCGTCTTTGCCACTTGCCGAGAAAGCACATGAATGCAGTAAGCAACATTGGAATAGTAAATAGAGTGAGACAATGGTTGAATTTGACTTGTGAAAAAATAGCAAGTGAGAAGACTAAAAAATCCACAAATTAGAATAAGAAACCTAAGTATTTTCAGCAAAAATCTCCATATGAACATCTTGAAGGTAATTGCCATTGCAATGACCATAACCCCTAGATTTGTAAAAGCCAGTTTTGAGGCGGGATTGGATAATGTTGACTTCATACTTAATAATTTCTTCATCAGGAATCGGCCATGATATTTGTTTTTCTAAGAGTTTAGAAATTAATTTCAGATTTGGAATTCTAATAACAGAGGGAAGAGGGATTTCTTTGGGAGAAACTTTCGTGGACACCGCCATCTCTTTTTCACCCTTTACTGCATCTTCTTCATTCTACTGTGTAACCTGGTCTTGCCACTCCACAAAGGATTCTTTTAATTGTTGCTTGAAAACCTTGTAATTTTATTATGTTTGGTCGATTGCATTCTTGAGTTGTAGGGTTGTTTCAAGAATTTCTTCCATGGACTTACTTTTGGGTAGTGAAGTGATCTCAGATGATCTGTGAACAATAATAAAAAAGTAATGATAAAATATTAAATAGTAGTGAATAGTAATAAAAAGAAGTAAAAAGTAGGTGAAAAGTAATGATAAAATAATGAATAATAGTTGAGTGTCCTCAGAATACTCCACTACCCGAACACAACTTAATCAACAACATAATTTATTGCTGCTTCTTGGATCTTACCCTATTTGTCATGGAGAATTGTATGGCTTTGATGCCAATTGTTATGAACCTCAATGAAATGCAAGGAGATACTAAGATATAAAAGAGATAGAAATAGAAATATGGAAAGAATTTAGGAAATTGTAATGGATATCAGTATGGGAAAACAATCATGACTTGGGGTTGTTCGAGGCTGCCCAATTCTTCCAGCAAAATTAAGCCAAACAACATTCTAGATCCCCCTTACAAACAACTACCTCCAGTATACATACTATGAGACACCCCATAATCGATATAAACCAAAATAAGGCCATGGGCCAATTTCTAAAAATAATAGCTAAGGCCATGGGCCACTAGGATAACTTAGCAACTCAAATAAAAAAAGGACAATAATTTAGCTGGAGGGCCATCAACTTAGTTGGGTTCATTACTTGTTGGTGCTGACGGCTTGTATGTATGATCTACTTGCCGATCAAAAATCTAAATAGCAAGTAGAGTTGGTGAGGCTGAGCACTAGGGAGCTTCTAACATGACAGATGGGTGGTGATGGGTAGTGACTAGGTGCATACTTAAGATCCCCTCCTCCCTCCCAAAGAAAAGCAAAAGTAAGGTTAGTAGACAAACCATTGCCCAACAAAATGAGATTAATTGGAGTAAAAAAAGAATTCAAATTTTTCGCAAATAAGCGGCACAAAGCTATATGTGGCTATATTGATGGTATGGTAAATGGTATTTGAATAGTAGATTGACACAAAGCTCTAGATCTAATGTTCAATATCTTGGAGAAATAACAATAAGCCAAGGAGAAGTGAGGGGAAAATAACTAGATCATAAGGAAAAAGGGAGGAGAAAGGACATGGGATGGTTGGGATTAGAGAGGGAGATTAGGAGGAGAAAGGTGAGGGAGAAAAAGAAAGAGATGTTTTCATGTGTGAAAAGCGTCCCTTGTGTATAATAATCTTTTATTTATTTATTTAGTTATAATGTGGTGTCAATCTTTTCCAAAATGATTCTAGTTATTATTTAGCATTTAAACATATATATTGATCCTATATATAATCGTGTTTTAAATGATTTTTCATTCAAGTGATTAGCTTATAAATTCATTTTATAAATTTACTTAAAATGTTCCATGTTAATTAATATGACTAACAAATTTAAGATGAAGCATAGTATTGCTCATATTTAAAATAAAAATAAAAAAGGTTATTCTAATTTTTTTTGTTATTTTAAAAGATGACAGTATTTCATAAATTTATTAAAAATTCATTCAATTATGGCCGAAGAATATCATGGTAACATCTTTAGAATTCTTGATGGTTTTTAAAAACTCAAAAACCAAATAATCATAGAAGACTAATCTATTCAAGACGCCAAGTTAATGTAATTCAATAAAAATAAAAAAACCTAAGCATTGTAAAAACAAGCTTTAGCTACTCCATTTGCACAAAGTTGAATGCTAGGTTGGATTCTAAGTTACAATATTATAAGAATAATTCTATTCAAATGTATTTACATCACACACCATCCATATTACATAATTTGATTTGGAATATAATTTTAAAATTTGATCTTACAAATCAAATTATACCATGTGGATAGTGTGTGTTGTAAAAAAATTTGAATAACTTTTCTCCTTGTTTCCAATGCTATTATAAACCTCTATTTATACAAACTATAGGTTTGGCAAAATAGTTGAAACACTTGCAATCTTAACAAAAAAAACTTATATGATAAAGTATTTAAGTGATAGACAGTTTAACACACCTGCTCTTTGTTGCATAGAAAGTCACTTTTAGGAAGTTTGACAACCTATATATATACATACTTTGAATGGTATAAGACTATTAGTGGTGCTGATGATTGTTTACATAACTAGATTAGTTGTAAAATAAATCTTACCCTATTAATCAAGGGGAGGTTTCTTTAATTTAAAGTAGAGCATGGAATTTGTGAGAATATAGAAATATGATTAAAGATTCACCTATAAAAAATTAGTTCTTCTAAAATACTTTGTAGGACGGATATTATTGAAACTTGAAATAGGGGTGGGAAGGGGGCATCGGAGTGATACAACTCTATGCTTGAGGCAAGAGTGGGGTATGATAGAAATGGGGGTGGGAAGGGGGCATTGGAGTAATACAACTCTATGCTTGAGGCAAGAGTGGGGTATGATAGGGAAGAACTCGCCTCTTAATGGTGTAGCAACCCTAACTATGGGTACAAGTTGTGGCATCCAAATGTAGAATGTTAGAATTGTATTACCCAATTATATATATATATATATATATATATATATATTTATATATATATTGTGCTATACAATGTGGCCTATTTATAGGCCAAAGATTACACAAGGACCTTATCCAAGCAATGTGGGACCAACATAACACACATATACTAACATTAACATATACACTAAGTGTGACAGCCCGCTAGAAATTTAATGATGAAATTTCTATTGGCTTTAAGAATCTTGTGAAGATCCCATAAGTTTTCACGAATCTATTAATCATATAGGTTTTAGTCTAACTATATAGTTAGTGTTATTACTCACTATGATATCAGAAGTGTGTTTTTGATTATTGAAAATAGTTAGAAAAGTTTTAATTGGACACATGGAAAGATCTTAGCCACCTCACTCTTCCAAGTCTACTCTCCACCTTTAGAAAATATTTTGAGCTGATTTTCGTGGATATTATTGGGTAAAAATTCTTAAATTGATTTTTATGGATATTATTGGATAAAAAATATCTTAAGCTGATTTTTATGGATATTATTGGATAAAAATATCTTGAGTTGATTTTTTTTAGATATTATTGGGTAAGAGAGACCTACATTCAACTCTCACTCCAGCCTCATCCTCTTCCATATTTTGTCCATAAATACCTCCAGCCACTCCCCACGAAATCATCTGCCTTTACACATTCATTGAAAGAACACCAAACACTCTCTCGGACAATTTTTAAGTATTCTATTGCACGCCCATTTAGAAATTTTTATAAGTGTTTTATCATAAAGTCTCATTCATACAAGTTCATTTTTGAGTCTAGTTTACGTGAATATCTTATTTGTTTCATTTGAAAATCATTTGGTTAGTTAAATATTATTTAAACTCTAGAAAGGTCATTCTGAGAGATAAACTGGAGAATATATTATAGTTTGGAGTATTTGACCAAGCTAATGGATAGATATTGGTCCAAAATTTTTATGAAGTATTGTTAACATGTGTATATAATTATTGGTTGAGCATTGTTGCATGATTAAAGGTTTTGATGAAAGATTTTCTTAGATGTAGAAACTTAGAAATTGGAAGAGGAAAAACAGTTTCTGTTTTGAGAAAATTTAAATCTTTGGTGGTCTAAACCTATTCCAATGGCCTTGATAATTTTATTGGAGGATCCTTAGCCTCTTATATACATGTTATAATATTATTTTGAAGATATTTGATGTTAGTTTCAAAGATATGAAATTTTATGTAAAAAAATATTCGGATAGGCCAAAGTATGGATGTTCTTGGTTAAATTTATGTTTTGGTTAATGTTTAACCATTTGATCTTGAATTAGAAGTTTATATATGTTTTAGGACATCTTTTTAAATCATGTGATGGTTTGGTTGGAAGATCATAACTTTATAAGTCATAAATCAAAAGGTTGATCAAAACAAGTTAGAAACAAAAATCAAAGGAAATAACATATGGGAATTTGGGCCTTATGGAGTTTTAATAATTGTAATCAGTTTTAATTTTTCTAAATTGATATTTAAGTTTAGGATAAAATTTATATGAGGCATGTAAATTTTGGTGACTTTTGGAGTTAGCATGCAAAACCCTTAAGTTAGGGGTAAAATGGTCATTTTCTCACATGTAGAGGGTAAAATGGAAATTTTACTCTTAAGTTAGTATTTTTTCATATTTCAAATTATTAGTGATTTAGTTCTAATTTTTAGAATCATTAATTACAATTCCTCGTGATCGCGCTTGAGCTTTTATAAGAAACGCGGAGATCAAGGTAAGTTCACTTTTAACTTACTAGCAGTCTACTGTGTATGTGTGCTAAGTAAAGGAACTACAGTGTATGTATGTGTGTTATCATATATGCCATGCCATGCTAAGTTATCACATATTTGTCTATTACACAGAATTTATTCTGTCATGAGTTTCATCTGTTACACAAGATATTTTGTCATATATTGCAAGTACATAATGTTAAATATGCCATCTATTACAAGTATGTTATGTTATTTATGTTTCCGTTACATGTGATATCATGTTATGAAATATTGTGTATTACATATTTAAGTCATGTTACGATATAACCGTATCTCAAGTTGTTCATGTCTTTCAAGTTATATTCAAGTCATGTTATGTTACGTCATGGCTTCTGTCCTTTCATATTCTAGTCACGTTTCATCTTGAGTTACATTCAGTTTCGTGGAGTTCACAACAACTGTGGCACACGAAGTATGGGGTCACAGCAGTTGTGACGCATACACTACGTGAGACACAACAATTATGACACGTAGAATACATGGAGTCACAACAACTGCGGAGTATGTATTTAACTGTATTGTGACACGTAAAATACATGAGGCCATAATAATTGTGGAGTATGTATTTAAGCAGTTAAAGTCAAGTTTCAGGGCAAGTTCATGTTAAGTCAAGTTTCAGATCAAGTTCATGTCAAGTCAAGTTCAGTTCACATTTCAATTTAAGTTATGTCAGTTATGCTATGTTGTACGTCAAGTTATGTTTTAATTACTTATGAATTTGATTATACATTCATACTTTTACCATCATCCATGCATCATTAGCTTGCGTGTAAATTTTTTGTTAACTTACTGAGATTTGTAATCAAATCTCACTGTGGTAGTCCCAACTACCATTCTCTCCAAATGGTAGATCTTATTACAGGATCTGAAAGAGAATTAGAAGCTGACCAACTAGACACAATTGACTGAGCGACGATGCGACGTCAATGTTAATATAGTAGTTAACGTAAATTACTACTTATATGATAGAGTTGCATCTCCAGTACTTTTTGGATCATAAGCATTTTGGACTAGTGTTGTGATCTTAGTTGTTCAATGGGTCTTTATATATGAAGTATGCTTTAAGCATTTGAGATATTTTCAATTTGGTCCATAATATTGCTAAAGAAAAAAATTTATCCGTTGCGAATATTACATAATGTTAGATGCATGTTAGGAACATTGCATCTTATATATCATGAACGGGGGCAGGTAACCTTGTGTTGCATGTCTCGACACTTCAAATGTCCGTCCGATCCCAAAAGGAATTTGGGGGCGTCACAGGGTGGTATCAGAGCAATACATCTCTAGGCAGTAAATCCACATGTTCTTAGGAAATGCACCAAATATTAGGCTTGAAATTTTAGTTGTCATTAGGCTTAGATTTCTTAGAGGTATGAAAGGTAGTATGTGGTTGTGATAAGTATACTCGTATGTTTCAGGAAGGGACAAATAACTCGCAGTAGAATACCTCAAAACTCTGAGGAAGACTGAGAATTAAAATTTTCCAATGGATGGAGGATTAGCTGAACCTGTACATATGCTAACTGACGTGCTTAGACATCAGCAATAGCAACAAGTGCATGTACCCAAACCCGAAATTAGGGGTTGTCCATATGAGAAGTTTTTGATTTACCGTTACCCGAATTTTTTTGGTAATGAAGGGCCACTGAGAGCCGAGAAATGGATTTTAGATTTCGAGAAAATGTACGAGATTTGTGGATGTCTTGAGGACCAAAAAGTTCTATATGCTGTATACCTATTCTAAGGAGAAGCTGGAATATGGTGAGATATACGTAGGCAGCTTCTAGTTAGGGAACTAGGAAGTATGGCTGCATTGTCATGGGAGAGGTTCAAGGAAGAGTTTGACAACAGATTCTTCCCAGACTTTGTCAAACAACTGAAAGCCCAGAAGTTCACATCCTTAATACAAGGTAGTTTGACTGTGGAGCAGTATGCTGCTAAATTCATGGCATTAGGAAGGTTTGCACCCCACTTGATTTCAACTCAAAAGATGCAGGCACAAAAGTTTCAAGCATGACTTCTGCCTAGAATCCAAAGTCAAATAGCTTGTCTCAGAATAGAGAATTACTAAGAGTTGGTAAATGTAGCGGCGATAGCAGAGGCTGAGGAGAAGGAATTGGCGATCCAAAACATTACCGATCGAAAGAGGGCCATGCCGTTTGCTGCAAGCAGTAATGCTGAGAAAAAGAGGTATTTTTCTAGCCCGGAGAAAGACAAGGGAATAATGACAGGAGGACAGAAGCTGTCTTTTTATTCACCATGCCCTAAGTGTGGTAAGCGTTATCCTGGAGAATGTCATAGGAGATATGGAGTCTGTTACCGATGCGGGAAACCTGGACATATGATTAGAGATTGTTCTAACGCCATGCAAGGTAGTGGAGCTGGTGATGACAAGCCAATACCGCACATCCCAGCACGCGTGTATGCAGTAACACCAGGTGATTTTGATGTAGACACACCTGAAATTGACGAAGCTGGCGTCATGACTGGTATTTTTTTTTTCTTTTCCTTTTAGTATTTATGATGTTGTAGGTATTATGAATGTGTTAGAATTAGTATTAATATTGGTGTATATATTTTTTTAGGAAGTGTTAATTTGTTAAGGTTCTCGGCTTGTGCACTATTCAATTCGGGTGCGTCGCAGTCCTTTGTGTCTGCAGCGTTTGCACGAATTTGTAGTTTGCAGACCGAGCTTTTACCACAACGGGTTGTAGTATTAATTCCCGACGGGAATACAGTATCTTGTACTTGTTTAGTTAAGGATTATCCGTTAGAGCTTGAAGGAAAGACACTGAAAGCTAATTTGTTAGTATTTGGTCAGATGGAATTCGACCTAATTTTGGGGATAGACTGGCTTTTCAAGCACTACGCTAAGATAGACTGTCAGAAACGAGAGGTTGTGTTTGAACTCCCAACTGAAGACAGGATGAGTTACGCGGGAACATCAGTTAAGGCCACCCCATTTTTGATCTCGGCGTTGCAAGCTAGGAAGTGTATCGATGAAGGAGTCTCAGCGTTTCTATTGATAACTGTAGATGAGACAGCCGGAACTATAGGAATCCAAGGGATACCTGTGGTTGAAAACTTTCTTGAAATTTTCGTTGATGAGTTACCTGGTTTACCACCGGATAGAGAAGCAGAATTCCAAATAGAGTTGGAGCCGGCAACAATTCCGACTCACAAAGTGCCGTATCGTATGGCCCCTATCGAATTGAAGGAGCTTAAGCTACAATTGGAGAAACTTTTGAATAAGGGTTTTATCCACCCCAGTTCTTCGTGGTGGGGAGCACCTGTGTTATTCGTGAAGAAAAAAGATGGGTATATGAGGATGTGCATAGACTATAGAGAGTTGAATAAGGTGACGATTAAGAATAGATACCCATTACCCAGAATTGATGATTTGTTGGATCAATTGCAAGGAGCAGTAGTGTTTTCAAAGATTGACATGAGATTCGGATATCATTAGTTAAAAGTCAAGAATCAGGATGTGCTGAAAACTACCTTTAGGATAAGGTATGACCACTTCGAGTTTTTGGTGATGCCTTTTGGGTTAACCAATGCTCTAGCCGCATTCATGGACATGATGAACAAAATATTCGGACCTTATTAGGATAATTTTGTTGTCGTATTTATCGATGATATCTTAATCTACTCTAAGAGTAAGGAGGAACACAAACATCATCTAAGTATGGCTTTAACTATACTTAAGGATCAGAAACTTTATACCAAACTTAGTAAGTGTGAGTTCTGGCTGGAAGAAGTAAAATTTCAAGGTCATGTGATCTCTAGTAGAGGAGCAGCAGTAGACTCGGAGCAAGATTGAAGCCGTAACGAACTAACAGAGACCGACCAGTGAGCATGAGATCCGAAGTTTCTTAGGACTGGCTGGTTACTATAGGAGATTTGTGGAAGGATTCTCCCGTTTGTCTGGACCACTCACCGCCCTGACTAAGAAAAATGTGAAATTTACTTGGAATGACAAGTGCGAAACAAGTTTTCTTGAGTTGAAGAAAAGACTTACAACCACACCGGTACTTACATTGCCGAAACCTCTTAAACCTTTGTTGGTGTTTAGCGATGCATCTAAGGCAGAACTCGGATGTGTGCTAATGCAAGAAGGGAAAGTGGTTGCTTATGCTTCATGACAACTGAAGGATCACGAGCAGAATTTTCCTACTCATGATTTGGAATTAGCTGCAGTAGTTTTCGCTCTTAAGATTTGGAGACATTATTTGTATGGCGAGAAGTGTGAAGTCTTCACGGATCACAAAAGCCTAAAGTATCTGTTTGAGCAGAAGAACCTTAATATGAGGCAAAGAAGATGGTTGGAATTAATAGTGATTATCAGTGCGACATCAAGTATCATCCTGAAAAGGCCAAAGTGGTAGCTGATGCTTTAAGTCGCAAGAGCAGACAAGAAGCTTCATCTGTTCCGTCATTAGAAGTAAATTCTCTCTTATGTAGTATGAGAAAACTGTTGATTAGAAACCGTAGTCAGGAAATCATGTTGACTACAATCCAAGAATTCATTCCATTAGACTGGGAAGGATTGAAAGACTGTTAAAAGAAAGATAGTAAACTTGCGGAAGTTGTAAAAAAGATCAAAAAGTCAAAAGGACCAGTGGACTTTAGCCTCAGAGAGGATGTGACTTTGTATTATAAGGACTGAAGAGTCATTCCAGCAGATGAAGAGTTAAAAGAAAAAGTACTAAAGGAAGCTCATAATACACTTTACACTGCTCATCTTGGTAGTACAAAAATGTATCAGGATTTGAAACAGCTTTTTTGGTGGGAAGGAATGAAGAGGGACGTAGCAGAGTTTGTGAACAAGTGTTCTGTCTGTAGATTAGTAAAAGTAGAGTACCAAAAGCCAGCCGGTAAATTGCAGTCATTGCAATCCTGGAATGGAAATGGGAGGATATTTTGATGGATTTTATAGTGGGATTTCCAAGGACCTCAGCCAGAAATAATACTATCTGGTTAATAGTTGATCGTCTGACGAAAAGTGCTCACTTTATACCCATCAAGCATACAGATTCTCTAGAAAGATTGACGAGAATTAATATAGCAGAGATTGTCAGACTGCATGGAGTGCCTAAGATGATCGTATCAGATAGAGACCCTCGTTTTACGTCATGCTTCTGGAAAAGTTTACAAGAATCGATGGGCTCTAATTTGAGGTTTAGTAGTGCGTACCACCCACAAACAGATGGACAAAAAAAAAAGACGATTCAAACTTTGGAAGATATACTAAGAGCCTATGTTTTGAATTACGAAGGGAGTTGGGAGAAGCAACTACCTGTGGTAGAATTTGCTTATAACAATAGTTTCTAGACCACTATTCAAATGGCACCATATGAAGCCTTGTATGGTAGAAAGTATAGATCACCTATGTATTGGAATGAAGTAGGGGAAGTAAATTAGTTGGATCAGAAGTCTTGCAAGAGATAAATGACCAGGTACACCTGATTAAAGAAAGGATGAAAACAACACAGAGTCGACAGAAGAGCTACGTTGATAATCGAAGGAGGAGCATAGATTTTAAAGTTGGAGATTGGGTCTATGTGAAGGTATCTCCTATGAGAGGAGTAAGTCATTTCGCAGTGAAAAGCAAGTTAAGTCCGAGATACGTGGGACCTTATGAGATAGTGGAGAAAGTGGGAGTAGTTGCATATTGTTTGGAATTACCAACTGAGTTCCATGGAATTCATAATGTTTTCTACGTGTCTTCTTTGAAGAAGAGTTTTGGGAATCAGACACCAATGATAGTGGATCCCGATAGTATACCCTTACAATCCAACTTGACCTATGAAGAGAAGCCGATGCAAATTATTGACTGGAAAGATAAAGAGTTGTGGAACTGTAAGATCCCATTGGTCAAAGTACTTTGACAAAATCATAATATTCAAGAGGCGACTTGGGAGAAGGAAGTTGACATGCGAGCCAAGTACTCCCAGTTATTTGACATCTAAATTCAGTCTTGTAGAGTTGTTTTGGCTTCTGCTTAGTAGATATTTTGTGGTTCACTTGTACGGGACTGACTATATCAGATGTTGTACTTCTTTATTTAGATATCAATAAAGTATATGTGTTTTCTTAACTCTTGATTTGTTACTTATGTCAATTTTGAGGATGAAATTTTTTTTAGGGGGAGGTTGTAACAGCCCGCTAGAAATTCAATGATGAAGTTTCTATTGGCTTTAGGAATTTTTTGAAAATCCCATAAGTTTTCACGAATCTATTAATCATATAGGTTTTAGTTTAACTACATAGTTAGTGTTATTATTCACTATGATATTAGAAGTGTGTTTTTGATTATTGGAGATAGTTAGAAAAGTTTTAATTGGACACATGGAAAGATCTTAGTCACCTCATCTTCCAAGTCTACTCTCCACCTTTAGAAAATATTTTGAGCTAATTTTTGTAGATATTATTGGATAAAAATATGTTAAACTGATTTTTATGGATATTATTGAATAAAAAACATCTTGAACTGATTTTTGTGGATATTATTGGATGAAAATATCTTGAACTGATTTTTTTTAGATATTATTGGGTAAGAGAGACCTACACTCAACCCTCACTCTAGTCTCATCCTTTTCCATATTTTGTCCATAAATACCTCCAGCCACTCCCCACGAAATCATCTTCTTTTACTCATTTCATTGAAAGAACACTAAACACTCTCTTAGACAGCTTTTAAGTATTCTTTTACACGCTCATTTCGAAACTTTTGTAAGTGTTTTATCATAAAGTCTCCTTCATACAAGTTATTTTTTTTGAGTATAGTTTATGTAGATATCTTATTTGTTCCATTTGAAAATTATTTGATCAGTCAAATATTGTTTAAACTCTAAAAAAATCATTCTAGAAGATAAACTGGAGAATATGTTATAGTTTGGAATTTTTAACCAAGTTAGTGGATAGATATTGGTCCAAAATTTTTATGGAATATTGTTAACATATGTATATGATTATTAGTTGAGGATTGTTGCATGATTAAAGGTTTTGATGAAAGATTTTCTTAGATCTAGAAACTTAGAACCTGGAAGAGGAAAAACAGTTTCTGTTTTAAGAAAGTTTAAATGTTTGGTGGTCTAAACCTATTCTAATACCCTTGATAATTTTATTGGAGGATTTTAAGCCTTTTATATACATGTTATAATATTATTTTGAAGATATTTGATATTAGTTTCAAAGATATGAAATTTTATGCAAAAAAATATTTGGTTAGTCCAAAGTGTGGATGTTCTTGGCTAAATTTATATTTTGGTTAATTTTTAACCATGTGATCTTGAATTAGAAGCTTATATATGTTTTAGGACATCTTTTTAAATCATGTGATGGTTTGATTTGAAGATGACATCTTTATAAATTATAGATCAAAATGTTGATCAAAACAAGTTAGAAACAAAAATTAAAGGAAATAGCATATGAGAATTTCAGCCTTATGGAGTTTTAATACTTGTGATTAGTTTTAAATTTTTCTAAATTGATATTTAAGTTTAGGATAAAATTTACAAGATGCATGTAAATTTTGGCGACTTTTGGAGTTAGCATGAAAAACCCTTAAGTTAGGGGTAAAATGGTCATTTCTCACATGTAGAGGAAAAAATGAAAATTTTACTCTTAAGTTAGTATTTTTTCATATTTCAAATTATTAGTGATTTATTTCTAACTTTTAGAATCACTAATTACAATTCCTTGTAATCGCGCTTGAGCTTTTATAAGAAACACGGAGATCAAGGTAAGTTAGCTTTTAACTTACTAGCAGTCTACTGTGTATGTGTGCTAAGTAAAAGAACTACAGTGTATGTATGTATGTTATCGTATATGCCATGCCATGCGAAGTTGTCACATATTTGTCTATTACACATAATTTATTCTGTCATGAGTTTCATCTGTTACACAAAATATTTTGTCATATATTGCAAGTAAATAATGTTAAATATGCCATCTATTACAAGTATGTCATATTATTTATGTTTCCATTACATGTGATATCATGTTATAAAATATTGTGTGTTACATGTTTAAGTCATGTTACGATATAACCCTATCTCAAGTTGGTCATGTCTTTCAAGTTATGTTCAAGTCATGTTATGTTACGTTAGGGCTTCTGTCCTTTTATATTCCATTCACGTTTCATCTTGAGTTACATTTAGTTTCGTGGTGTCCACAATAATTGTGGCACACGAAGTATGGGGTCACAGCAATTGTGACGCATATACTACGTGAGACACAGCAATTGTGACACGTAGAATACATGGAGTCATAACAACTGATGAATATGTATTGAACTGCGTTGTGACACGTAGAATACATGGGGCCACAATAACTGTGGAGTATGTATTTAAGCAGTTAAAGTCAAGTTTCAGAGCAAGTTCATGTTAAGTCAAGTTTCAGATCAAGTTCATGTCAAGTCAAGTTCAGTTTACCTTTCAATTTAAGTTATGTCAGTTATGATATGTTGTACGTCAAGTTATGCTTTAATTATTTATGAATTTGATTATGCATTCATGCTTTTACCATCATCCATGCATCATTAGCTTGCGTGGAAGTTTTTTGTTAACTTATTGAGATTTGTAATCAAATCTCATTGTGATAGTCCTAACTATCATTCCCTCCGAATGGTAGATCTTGTTACAGGACCTGAAGGAGAATCAAAAGCTGACCAACTAGACACAGTTGACTGAGCGACGATGCGACATCAATGTTAATATAGTAGTTAAAGTCTCATGTCTCGACACTTCAAATGTCCATCCGATCCCAAACAGAATTTGGGGGCGTCACACTAACAGCCCATTCTCAAACTCAATGTGGATGAAAAACCAACTTGAGGTTATCAACCAAATAACGAAACTGAGCTGTAGAATGAGACTTTATAAAGATGTCGGCAAGCTGATTTTGAGAGGAGACAAAGAGCAACTGAAGAGAACCCTCATGAAAATGATGACAAATGAGATGAAAATCAATCTTGATGTGCTTGGTCAGCTCATGGAAAACATCATTATGAGCCATCTGGATGGCATTGCGATTGTCACAGTAAAAAGGAGTGACAGAGGTGAAAGGTACGCCTAAATCCTATAGTAATCATTGATGCCAAAGGATTCAAAGGTGGTGTCTACCAGGGCAGGACACTCTGCCTCAATACTGGATCGAGAGACAACAATTTATTTCTTACTAAGCCAAGAGATCAAGGAGGATCCAAGAATGAAGCAGTAACTTGTGGTAGAACGGTGATCAGTGGGATCACTTGCCAGTCAGCATCAAATTATGCTCGAAGACTAGTGGAGGCTGGGTAGAGAAGTGTAGACCATGGAAGAGAGTGCCCTTAAGATATCAAAGAATGCGTAGGAAAACAATATAGTGGGTTGTTTGAAGGGCATACATGAATTGGGTCGCCTGATGTACAATATAAAAAATATTTGGACGAGTGACTATAGGATAAACAAGGTTGTGAACTAACTGTTGATAAAGTGTGAAGTCAGATGATAATTCCCCACACGAGGGGTAAGATGTGCATGAATCTCGATGCATGTATAAGAAACCTTGTTGTTAGTAAGTCTGGCTCGAGATAGAAGATCAAAGACATACTTGGCTTGGGTGAGGTCAATCCATCTACTAAGGAAGTGATTTCCAAGCTGAAAAAATAACTGATGTGACCAAGATCTTTCATCTCAAATTTCTGGTTAAGGAAGTTCTAAAGTTCCTAAATGCCATTAAGATCATCACTAGTAATAATTATGTCATCCACATATGGTAGTAGCAAAATTAGACATTTTTTGAAATGATGAATGAAGATGGATGAATCATAGGAACTAAGTGAGTAGCCAAAGCGAGAAATTGTGGAAGTGAATTTTGAAAACCAAGTGTAAGGAGCTTTCTTAAAGCCATATAGAGCATGACAAAGGTGGCAAAGCTTGGATGGTGGATGAGAGAGACCATGCGAAGGCTGCATTTGTATCTCTTCACACAAACTGCCTTTCAAGAAGGCATTTTTTTATATCCATATGAAAGAGCTTCACTGATGAGAGCCCAAACTAGCCAAAAGAGTGTGAACAGAGGCAAGATAAGCAACTAGGACAAAAAGTCTCCTCATAGTCAATGCCACATTCTTGTGTAAAATCTTTGGCAACAAGTTGTGCTTTATACATCTCAATAGAACCATCTGAGTGAGTCTTGATCTTGTAGATCCACTTACAACTAATCATAGACTTTCTTGAAGGCAAATCAACCTGATGCCATGTATGATTCATAGATAATGATTGGAGGGCTCATCTGGAAAAAGTTCTAAGGTAGATAATGAGAAATCAATGGACTAAAGGTGGATACCTCAGTAAACAAGCAATATTCCCATAACACAACATGATGAGAAATGCGGAGGTGATGAATAACAGAATCATAACACCAATAGCTATTTTGAGTCTCGCTTAAGCCAAAAAATTAGCAAATGTGAGAACTTGGCTCCAACTTTGTATGTTCATGAAATTGAAGAAGGACACATCAAGTAGAACCAAATGAATGAATGTGTTGATAGTCAGGGGGAGATCCAAATAGACATATGGAGATTGATTTGAGATGATTGGACTTGGAAGGTAGTTAATGGTACGAACCATAGTAAGGGCAGCTTTAACCTAGAATGGGCAGAGACTTTAGCAGAGAGGACAAAAGTCCGAACTATATCAAGAATATGATACAGTTCCCTAAACATTAAAGTGTATCAAATAAAAAATACTAGTAGACAATGACTCACTAGTATGAAAAGGCAAAGCATGTTGTTTTCCTAACTGACAATAAATATAATCAAAAGCATCTTGGGACACAAAACCTAAGACCTTGAGAAACTAATCCTTGTATCTGGGAAGCGAATACATGACCAACTAGAGAGTGGCAGAGGGCAAAGGAAGGAGAAACAAATGTGATTGCAGAAACACCAACAAGTGAACCAGGAGGAACTAATGGAAGATGCAAAGTGCTCATTTGAAACTTACGTTCCACTCTAGGTCTTGTCCCATCTGTGGATCCTGCACAATACAACTAGAGTAGTAAAAAATAACAAGGTACCTAGGTTGAGCCAATTTCCCCATAGACACCAAGTTATAAGAGAGTTTAGGAACACGAAGCACCTCAAAAATTGAAATGTAGGATACAGAGATAGAGCCTATACTAGAAGCAAGAAAAGTGGATCCATTGGTAGTGTGTATATCAAGTGATGGATGTGCAAAATGCATTTTAGTGAACAAGAATGAGGAGGGTGTTATATGATTGTGACATGCAAAATCCATAAGCCAAGAGAGAACAAAAAAACCAGAGGAGGATGATGCATTACCAGACTGGATCAGGACTTGATTAAGGAGGTTCTCCAAGTTAGCTGTGGAGAGAGTGACGGTGGATCGAGAAGATTGAGACATATCTTTAATGGTTTCAGAGACTTGAGGAGTGTCTAAATTAGAAACAGCCGTAGTAGGATATCCTTTCTTGTTATGATGGTAACATGTCTTGATGACATGGCCAGGACGTTTACTATAATGACACAACAACCTATTGGAGCAATGGTTGCTGGGACAATACTTTCCAAAACTAGATTGCTGAGGTTGGTCAGAGGAGGAAACTGATGGAGTGGTAACTAAGACACTGAGCTTGTTCTAAGTCTGTAATGTCTACAGACGAGTTTCCTCATGGATCAACTCATTGCCTGCAATATCTAGGGAATGAGTCGTAGTGCGATTAAGTAGTTGACCATGGATCGGCTCAAAGTCATCTTATAGGGCCATGAGAAACTGATCAACGAATGGCATACATGTCAGCATCAATGGAATCCTTCCAAAGTGGGTTAGAGAGATCAATATGCTTCCAAATGTAATAAAGGCGATCAAAGAATTCTTTGATGGATTGGCCGAGCTCCTGTCTGAGCTGATACAACTCAACCATAAATTGGTACTCTCTAAATCCATGAGGGGTAGCATACTGCCTGACTAATATGGTCTAAGCAGATAGAGCATCATCAAAGCTACCAAGTAGGTTGGAGATAGTTGGAATGGAGGTGTTGCACATCTGAGTAAGGATTTAGAGATTATGGCTATCCCATTTAAGAAGGCGTTGTTGAAATTGTTCTGCTTGTTCATCTCCTTTTTGCATTGGCTTTGTCCATTTTGTCCTATCACCTATGCAATAGAACCAAAGTTCACAGCCTTTAAGAAAGCTACAAAAAGACTAAGACCACACCAAATAATTTCTACCATCTAATATAACATAAATAGAATGAAGAATCTCATTGTTTTGAGTCATTATGAGATCAAATTACAAAAAAATACTACAAAAATGAGATCAGCATGTGAAAATAAGCAGAAAACACCTAGATTGATAAAAGTCAATGTTGTGGTCAAAGTTAATAGTCAACGGTCAATAATGTTGACATGGAAGGCTGCTAATGTGGTAGGATGACATGGCAGTTGTTGGTGAAGCCATGTGGCACTAGTGAAATAAGCAAAGAAGCCCCGCATGGGGTGTGTGTGGTGCATGGCTATGTAGATGCAGGGTGTATGCAACATGTGATGTGTGTGGGTGGGGTGGTAGAAACTTTGGACAGTACATGGGGGCACATGCAAGCTCCTAATCTAACTAATTTTGATGTCGTTGAGTTAGTCTCAATGACATCTTACTAAAGATATGCTGTGGGAGCAGAACAAAGCTTCAGACACAATGATTTTGAAAATTTGTCACTATGTTACGACAATGAGCAACACTTAGATGGCTCAACCATAGAACACAAAGGTAGCAGAAGAATGATGAGAAGGACAAAAACTACTAGAAATCAAAGGATTAGAGTAGTGGCTCTGATACCATGTTAGAATTGTACTACTCAATTTTATATATGTTGTGCTATATAATATGACCTATATGTAGGAGGTCAGAGGCTATACAAGGGTCTCACTCAAGCAATGTGTGACTAACATAACACATATACACTAACACTAACACATACATTAACATAGAAGACATGGAAGGATGAATCAGCACGGGACAAGTGATTCTTAGGTGAGGAAGGGTATATTAAAAAGAAAGACATTTGTCAAACCTTGGTTAGATAGTGATTGCCAATTTCCAAGTGGTGGTTAGAAGCCCCTATGATTCGGCTAAGTGTTATTTTTAATAACATTGATGCATAGAAAAATTAACAAAGGTATTTTTTTTTTAATTTTTTATTTGAAATTAACAAAGGTCTTATTTCTAGATAACTCATACCATACAATTAATTTTTTTTTTTTTAAAAAATATTGCATAAGGTGCCACACCTTAGTACCTAAATAATATTCGGTATTCACCAAACATTCTTATTTTAAAATTCACACGCCAATTTGGCAATTATAAGAAATTTGTAGGTGATTTTATATTATTTGCTTCCCTCCTAATGAAGGTACCTAGTTAGATGGAAAAGAAGAATGTGGTTTATGATTTATGGAAAGATGAAGAAGGATGTGGGAGGGGTTGTGAAACATGAAATTAGATTTTTTTCTAATTTCTTGACCGAATTAGATTGTCAATACAAAAAAGTGTGTGGAGTCCACGTTATCCAAAAATCCTCTGTAAATAATATTACATATTATAAGATCCGCATGATATTCTTATTTATATTGAGAATGAGATCATCCAAATTGATTAGATGATTAAATAGGATATCTATCTGTGAAAGAGTATTGCTATATTTGCAAAATAATTATACAAAATAATTTTACAAACTGATATGGTCTCATCTGAACCGTTAGATCTATTTTACAATAAAAATAAATTTATAATATGATGAATCACATCAAGTCTCATTAATTTGTGAGATTGATTTTATATAATCTCTTTGTAGTTTGAATATTTCGCTCTATGAAAACATCCATGCTTGAAGGAGAATAAGGTAGATGTGGACTGGACTCCTCAATAGTACGGATATGACCATAAGAAGCAAGTCGGAAACGATGGTGGGTATTTGTCAAAATGCTATCGGTACTGCTTCATGGGTCTGCTTAAGAATGATCAACGCACACTTTCAAAGCAGATCAGGTGGGGGGAGGAGGCGATCGAGAGGCCCACCTTCAAATTACTTTAGAAAGGGCTGAGGGGACTCATTGATAGTATTAATATGTAGTCCTTTTAATAAAGAAAATATCAAATATATACTCACATACGCACCCCATGGACCATCGAATCAACAATTATGGATACCAAGCATCTCCTATCCTCAAACCTCAAATCATGTTTGTGGGGTGGGAGTATGACCCTCTTGGATTTGATTCCAAAACAAATTTTGTACCATGATTTCCCCTCTATCCCCCACACAACACCCATTATTTTGATGTGATTCTGGTTGTTGCTCATTAACGATATAAAAGAAGAGAGATAACAAAGACAAACGCTAGATCTCTTGAAAATATCTCAGATTGATATTATCTTGTTCCCCGTAAGAACTGTCGTATGTTATACTCTTGTTGACGCACGTATAAAATTAATTAAAATGTATCACATGATCAATAAGTGTGATTGAGATAACAAAATTTATGGTAAATAGGAACATTTTTATCAAATTTTAATAATATTTGTTGGGTCATATACCACAAATATTATAAGATAGAAAGATGTAGAGAGTGACAGATCATAACAAACATCGAACAGTTGTTCCCACAACACAATTTTAACATAGTCACATTCTACAAATACTCAATTCATAAACTTCAAAGTATGTTTAGGAAGCCACCACATATATCATATACGTCAATTATTCATTTTATCTTCAACTAGAAAATTTGCTCTCAAGCTGTTGCAATTGGACCCAAGCCACCTGTTGCCCTCATGGCTTCAAATCTTGGCTCCTTGGCCTGGAACTTGAGGCCAGCATACAGCTTCATGTAGTCTTCAAACACAAATTTTGGGTAAACATGGTTCTTCTCCTCATCATCTCCCTCTTTCTCTACCAGTGCTGGTGCTGGATAAATTACAGCATCACTGCCAGGGTTGTAGAATGAAGCTATTGACATTCTGTTCCCATCAGTTTGGGCTATCACTCTGTGCAGCACGCTCTTGTACCTCCCATTGGTGATGACCTATGCATACACATTCAAGATCAGTTTAATGTCATCATATTAATTGTACTGGGACTCATTATAGGCTAGCCAATGTGGTGTGTGTTGGGTGTGTCGATAAACAGACTTGCATGAGATCCTGGTAAGATAACTTGTTGATTGTTGATAATCTGTTCCTTCAAGAGATCCCTTCAAAAGATCTTTATTTATTTATTTATTTTTTCTCTTATCACAAGAAATTGTTATAAAACTAAATTTCTTATATATATATATATATACCTCGAGCTGGTCACCAAGGTTGATGACAATGGAATGGCGCATAGGAGGCACGTCAATCCAGTGACCATCTTTGAGAAGCTGGAGACCGCTGACCTTGTCATCCTGGAAGAGAAGGATAATGCCACCAGCATCGGTGTGGGCACGGAGTCCCTTGATCAGGTCTGGCTTTGGGCATGGAGGGTAGTTGCTAACCTTGGTTCCAAAAGTTGGACCTTTTGATCCACACAATGCCTTTTTGAGGTAACCTTTCTCTAGTCCAAGATTCTCACCTAATAGCTCTAGGAGTTCCTCTGCCAGTTTTTCCAACTTCACTGCAAATTCCTTCATGATCTTCCTGCAATATTATACATATTTGAGACGCAAAATATCATGAGGTACAGAGCACCTTCCACTTCTGATTACATGAATGGAAGTCATCTTGGAAAAATGTCTTCCACGTAATATTTTTGCTCAAATTGCAGACTCTTTGCCTACCTGTAATCATCTTGGAGGTCTGGAATCTCAGAGATATTGGAGTAAGGGAGATGTCGTAAGTGGAAGGTGCTCTCCCAATCCATGTCATGGACCTCAGCCTGAACACCCTCTAGACCCTTGCTTGCCACCAGTTGCTTGAACCTTTGCTCCATGCACTTCTTGTAGTGCTCCTTTGTCAAACTCTCCACAGCATCCATTAACTCATGGGATATGCCATGATTAAGCAACTGCATATACATAAAGAAATTTCAGAAAAGGAACGCAAAGCGTACAGTACTTGACCCATAAGTGGAATTGTAAATTAATGAGCAACTCAATAATGGATGCGCAACTAGGAACAAATTTAGCAAGGCTTAGCTCCAGCAGAGTACTGATACTGATACGTACCTCAAAGAAACCCCAGTTTTCGCATGCATCTTTGATCTTCTCCATGGTTGCTCCTCTCTCCTCACCGTTTAGCTTCTCCAAGTTTATAACTGGGAAGTTCTCCATCTCTCTCTCTCTCTCTGGTTCTAACGCAAGCAAGCTGTGCTCTTTTTATTTATTTTTCTCTAAGCAAGCTAGCTGTGTTCGATGCTGTGTTGTGAGTGTTTGGTGGTATTTATAGGGGTTTTATACAAAAGGAGTCGTGAGGGACGAGAACAACTGTGAACCGGAACTCGTGGGACTTATTCTAAAGCAAACTCAAGTAGTATTTTACCATTTGAATTAATTGTACGAACCTGCTAAGGTCGCTTTGCTTCGTTGAACCGTCTCCTACTTTCGTGGCTCCAATTTTGACCGATCACTAACTATAGGTCCATAGCTTGCCACCACCTCTTCTTTTACACAATGGATTGATATCATGTAAAATTATTTTAATTATAAGATTTATCTTTCCAGATTGATATTATTATCTTAACAAATAGCACAAACTCTTGCATTTCTTTAGGAATTGATGAAATTTTGACCAATTTGATCTGTTTTTCCCGCACATGTTATCACTAAATTTACGAGTAAACGTAATTACGTACCTACGGTGAAGAAAACATTGTTGTCCGATACATTAATTCTCGCAAAAATCTACAGAAGTGAAAGCCTTCGTATTCACCTCACACGTTTATAAATACACAGGTTAATAATTCATCGTTGCTATGTATATGGGTCTAGTATTTCAACAGAACATTCATTTTCACTTTCTTCTTGGACCACTGATTGACCTATTTAGCACATTTTTTTTTAAGAAAAAGGAAATCATAACCTTTCAACGGCTTCTAATTAATCAATTAATTCATTGTGGGGATTGGGAGAAAAATAGGTTGGCTTACTACCTATATGGCCTACATTGGACATAAATGTCTTTGGCGTGGGTTAATCATTTTCGTCCAAGAGAAGAAAAATCTTAAAAAAAAAAATTAAAGGGCTTTTAAGTAAGCAACCAAAGGGAATGAATTTCGCTAATTGATATAGAAGTTGCCCAAACTCCGAATTAATTAACTCTTTTAATCTATATTATATGTATGGTTTTACATGAGGAGATCTTAGTGGGAGACAGTTGGATACTTTAGTTAGGCTTCTCACTCTTATATTCTAACAATTTTGTAGATTACAAATTTTCCATCTATTGGACGTTTGATGACATATTTACATATTGAATCTGAGGAAACTCAATGTATTGGATGGAATTAGGCTTTATGGGCGAGCCATTGTACCTGGCCCATTGGCCTATTTGCCCAAACTCACAAGCTATTGGGCGGACTACCCTCTCACTAATATCAAGTAGACGGACGGATCAAAATTTATGAAATAGAATAGCGGACCGGGTGGGCATGGGTACCCACCTGCATGCCCGCATGAAAAGGCCCTAATTTTACCTCATTACTATTTTCTCTTCCTTACTCTCAGTCTCTACTACTACTCAGACTTTATCTCATTTTTTCGTTCTTTGTCTACTTCAGCTCTCTTATTATTCTTCTTCTCTCATTCTCATTCTCCTTCTCTTTCTTCTAGCTTTCTTCTTATAGATCTATAGTTGTGGGCCACTCAAGCTAGTTGTGGCCAAGAGACCTACGAGCATGCCTATCAGTTTTTACAACCTACGACCATGACTTGGTCATGGATCTTTGTGGGACGCATGGCCAAGTGGTGACCATGGGTGGTGCTATGGGTCTTTAGAGCCCCACAGCTAAGTCGTGATTTTCAGTTTTTACAACCCAGGGCCAAGTCGTGACCATGAGTTTTTGCAACCAACAACCAAGCCATAGTATTGATTGCTTGTGATCCATGGGCCTGGTTTGGCCTTCTGTATCTTTGTAAGAATCCACGGCTAAGACATAGTCTTGGGTAAGTTGTTCTTTCATTGTTTTTTTTTTTTTTTTTTTGAAATTTTTGGTTGGATCTATGTATTTAAAGTTTTGTCTACATTTGGGTATTTTAATGTGAATACTTGGGATATGGATCTAAAGACTTGGAATTGGATCAATGGGTATCTCTATTTGGAGTTTTGTTGGGCAAAATACAAACGATAGGTTGAAAAATTCGCCCATCCGTTAGACATGGGCGTATAGATAATGACTCAGAGTTAAGCTAAGATTGGGGTGGAAAATGACCAACCCGCCCATTTGGGCAAAGTACAGACGATAGGTTGAAAAATGACCAACCCGCCCGACATTTTCCACCTTGCCTGTGCGGGTGTAGGTAGTGGGGGAGGGTGCTACCCTCCCGACCCCAAGATAAAATGGCCTTCTCTCTCTATAGGAACGTTTTGTGATGCTCTTTACAATTGCTTAATTCTGGGATACTAATCATAAGTTGATGATTTATTTTATATATATGTTTTGGGTTTTTGGGATTGCCTTGAGATCGAAGATAATGATAATGGAAATGTACATGCTTCCGTTTGAGTTTTAATTTTTAACCTATCCATATGGGTGCTGGGAGTGAGATACGTAGTGTACTACTAACCCAACCCAACCCAACCCCTAGATAAAATGGATCACTTCCCTCTGGAAATGTTTTGTGATGCATTTTACAATTGCTACTTCGATGCTAATTATAAGTTGATGACTTTTTTTTTTTTTTTTAATATTCGTTTTGGGTTTGTGGGATTGCCTTGACATTGTACATAATGATAATTGAATTATGCAATATGTCAATAATTTATTTTTTATTTATATTTCTTTTAAAAAATTATTTATTTTATATTTTTTTTATCAAATGAGTATATGAGGTCGAGACAGCAAGAGTTGGAGTCTCTTTTGGAGTGACAGTCTGATTTAGAGACGTGTTTGCAGGAGTAACAGAGAGATTAGGAGGAAAGAATACATAGTGAAGTCCAAGAAAAAGTGTAGAGGGAGATGATAGTCCAGATAGAGCGTGTTACGTTACTGCAGTAGAATTGTGGTGGGCGAGGAAAGAAGAAGAAATGAAAGTAATTCAATTTTCTCATTGTGTAGAATTTTTAATATCTAATTTTGTAACTATATCAAACATTGTTAGTTGTTAATTTGATGGTGTAATATTACAATACAATTTGTATTTTTTTAATTTAATAAAATTAGTATTTTTGATCTGTACGTTCAAATGTATATAACAATGTTCGAAAGTACAGATCAATGATACGAGTAACATATTATTATTTAAAATATAAAATATAATTATTTAAATCTCCATTTTTCAATTTCAGTTTATAGTGAAAAATATGTAATATGGTCTTTTATTTCAATTTAAAGACAACTGCCTTAACAGCATAACCATTTTTACAATATTTTATAAAATGATGTTTTAAATGAATGGTTTTTTTATATAATTATAAAATTGTATCATTTCTCATAATTGTTTTTTCAAAAAGATACGAGTAATCTTTTTGTCCACAATGATCGTCGCTATGAATTAATGCACGACGTTTTATAAGAAACATTCAAACCCTAGCCAGCCATGTCATGTACGTGGAAATTATAATATGTTCTAATAATGTCATTTATTTTGATTAATTTAAATTTTTAAGATAAGTAATAATTCTTATATGCATTTTCCAAAACATGCATATGAGCAAATTAAAATGTGAGTTTGTCCTTCTTAGAATAGTAATCATTTACATCGATCCGGTGTATGTTTCTACTCTGCATCAATGTACGTACATGTAAATGTTATATGTCTTTAATTTACTTTTAACGTACACATGAAGAATGGGAAATGGTGATGAATGGTCAACCAATCGCATAGCTCCTCATGATGTAGTGCGTCGTTTAGACTTTAGGGTGGTAAAATACGTATGTATGTATGGACGTTGTTCTACGCACATTAATTAAGAGGTAATTTTTCATTAGTTTGAGTTATATATATATATATGTAGTAGATGTTATTGAAATGATCACATGGTGAATTACTGAATGGAGTCCTTCTTCGATGTTGGTAGGCGCCATTGATGGAGACAGACCGAGAAGGACAAAAAATTGAAGCTGACCAACTTGACCCTTAATTAGGCAAGTGGTATATATAAAGTTGTATGTATAGATGCGTGTTAATTTCTTTTTAATCACGAAACATATGTTTGCAATTCCTTTGACCAGAGTCACCAGACCCATGCCATCGAATTTCTTCATCTGTCAATTTATTCTCGTAACTTAATTTCTTTTCCCTTTTCTATGCAGCTTGTTGACCTTTTGCTCTGCCTCATCATGACGCTCGAAGTTCAAAAGATAACAACAATATTTGAGAAAGATGCAAATGTTGCACTATATATTAACGTACGTCATTAATTAATCAAGGTCAAAATTAGACTACCTAGTACAGTACTGGAGTTTCCTGATCATTATTTTTCATGTGCAATATGTGCTCATTGACCGTGGCCACCCTATTAAACTAGTTATTTTATTTTAAATAATATTAAATACAGTTATAAATTATATAAGTATTATACAGTTTAATTAAAATAAAATAGAATTCATTAATATAATTTTTTTTTATGTTTTACATTTACACACTATTTTCAAAATGAGTGTACGATTTTTGCACACTTTATAACTGTAAATATCATTTCTCTTTAATTTTATTCTAAATTGAATTATCTACCGAAAATTTGGTTCCATCTTCATACATATTCAGTGTCATGCATATAACTGTTACCATCCTGGTGATGGCTTTCAATTATCCACCTTTTTTTTAAGATGAGTACGTGGCCCCATAGTACTCAAGGATCACTCGATCTTACCTTTTTGTGCCATATGTTGCTTGTTCGAATGGAATTCCATAAGGTTACGTACGTTTAGATAGATTTAGATTTGAATCTCAAATGAACCATGATACACTTGTATAGTACTTCCCATGAGGATTAATAAGATGGCCGGCGTTGAACAGAAGCCTGAAAACTGTTAAGCACGCTAATTAATTGTATTTTATGACCAGGTGGTCACAAGAGGACAATGTGGGAAGTTCTTATTCAAACAAACAAACAGGCAAAGTTCTAATTCAAAGCTGTGAACGACCCAACATGACCCAATTTAATGTTCCACATGAAAAATTAAGTTAAAGATATTAGATAAAGGCAAACTAAGGGCTAGAAGTTAAGAGGAATCAGAGTTAGCTAAAGCCATGTCAAATTTTCTGCACTAGCTTGATAAGCCAAAAAGTTAGTTGTATACATGTTTCAAAACCCCCCTTCCTTCAACTATAATCCCAACTACACAAGCAATGAACTAGTGTTTAGATTCTAGAAAAATTAGAAATATGCATGATTTATGGGTAGACAACATAAACACATGAGGAAGAGATTGTTTTTGATAAACCAAAAAATTCTAATGAAATCCTTAGTTGTTTACTTAGTTATTAGCTTGAGTAGAAGGTAAAAAAAATATATATTGATCTCTACTAGTTTAACACATAAAAATGGAGGTCTAAACATAATTGAAAAGTGATTCAAATAGAGGAAGAAATATTTTAGAAATTGTCAGCATGGAAAAAAACAAGGCAGATAATCATCTCACATCTTCATGCAGTAGATAGTATGAATTTTGCATAATATTGATCTCCAAAATCATCTAATCCTTTATAATGAACTGATTTTTATTCCTTGTGACAGAGGAAGAAGATATTTAATCCTTGTATCATGATATTGATCTCCAACGACATATATAAGTGTGATTTCAAATGTTCTAATCCTAGATCATGCTAATTATACCACAAAGGAAGATGTGAACCAGTTCATAAGTAGCATAAAACAGGAGATGCAAACCCAATTCATATAAGATACTGATATATGAAGTTATGAACCCTAAAGCTAAGTAAATTCATGTGCTTTAACAGGGTACTTACAGTAAGACACCGACAAGATTTTCAATCAATCTGGAATAAAGGCTATTCAAATCTATTTTCCCACCACCATGCACAGCCTGTAACCAAAGCACAATGTTATAAAATTTAAATACACCCTGGTAAACAATTTGCATAAGAGAAAAAGATCCATGCAAACCACAAATCAAATTAACTATATAAACCCCCTCACTTACCAAAAATAAAAAAATAAAAATAAAAATAGAAGTGTGTTGCAGAGATAGCAATAAAAATAATGACAACTAGTGGTAGATATAATTACCCTTTTTTTTTTAATAATCTTAGTTTATGTATCCTAAAACTACATTGAAATCTAAAAGTAAAATTACCAAGCTAGTCATCATTGATCCCATAAACATAAGTACTACAATAAGATGCTGACCTTGAGATGCCCTCTTTTCATGTAAAACCCAGTTGCTAAGTTCAGTAAAAAACTGCTCATTACTCCTTTCTGTTATAACTGCAGTTACATCATTAATATGAAAATAAATATTAATAAAGTCCTCATTATCACCATGGCTACACATTAGCTACGTAATAGTATCTACAGTATTAGATACTCTTATTGAAAAATAATAGGATCCACTCTTACAAAATTATTTTTTATGTAAATTTTATATTTACTCACTTTTTTTAAAAGGGGTGTGCAGCGTTTACACACTTTATTACTATAATTAAATATCATTTCTCTTTTATTTGAGCCTAAATTAAATTATGTCCAGTATAAACTTTGATTGCTTCCATCTTAATACATATTCAGTGGCATGCATATAACTGTTACCAACTTGGTGATGATGGATTTCAATTGTATATCCACCTTTGTTTTATCATCAGTACGTGGCCCTATATAACTGTTACCTTTTTGTGCCATATATTGCTTGTTCGAATGGATCCATAAGGTTATATGTTCGAATGGAATTTTTGTGCCATAAATTCCGGAATTCCATAAGGTTACGTATCTCAAATGAACCATGATTTCTAATCCAAGATTCTCATGAAAAGCTCAAGATCTTGTTTGGCATCGGTGAAAATCCAAATCCAAAA
This sequence comes from Carya illinoinensis, assembly GCF_018687715.1. Classification (NCBI taxonomy): domain Eukaryota; kingdom Viridiplantae; phylum Streptophyta; class Magnoliopsida; order Fagales; family Juglandaceae; genus Carya; species Carya illinoinensis. The sequence continues at coordinate 14,175,255 of NC_056755.1, forward strand.
TTTAATATATCATCGAGACAGAAAATTTGGATTATAGACTTGTACAGTACTTCCCATGAGGATTATAAGATGGCCGGCGTTGAAAAGAAGCCTAAAAACTGTTAAGCACGCTAATTAATTGTATTTTGTGACTAGGTGGTCACAAATGGGACACTGTGGGAAGTTCTTATTCAAACAAACAAACAGGCAAAGTTGTTCAAAGCTGTAAACGATCAAACATGACCTAGTTTAATGTTCCACATGCAAATTTATTGTAGCAGTGTTGAAAAGCATGTATGATCTCAAGCATCCGGATGAATTTCAATGTAAATGAAGGAATTCATGCATGATTTTCCATGACTGGATCATAGTGGGAGATAGTTCAATACTTTAAATAGGCTTCTCTCTCGCATTCATCTCAGCTCACTCACTATTATATTCTAACAATTAATTTGTATATTATAATTTTTAATCTATGATCGGAAGTTTGATGGCATTTTTACATGAATTTGTGGAAATTGTTCAATGAAGTACTACTGGATATATAAATTAAATGGCTCTCTCTCTCTATATATATATATGAGTTAATTCTATTCTCGATTTGGTATTTAAAACAAAAAATCCACGTCACTTAAATAGAAATATTTGATTTATATGATTTGAATTTTAAAATTTATATCTCAAATCAAATTATGTAATGTGATGTAGAGGCCTTAGTATGAATTATAACATGAAAACTCTATATATATATATGATGGAGGCGATAAAAACTTAAAAACATGCACTACTCAAAAATTTCTCTACCTTCTCTCTTCAATCCCTATCTGATGGAGTAGTAGTGGTTGAGTCCACCACTGTTGGCTGAGTCCACCACCATCGGCATGGTGTTAAGTCATTGAATACTGATAGATAAGTGAAGTTGTTAAAAGGAAAAAAGCTACCACTGGGTTAGTGTCGATGGAGTGGGCCGCTGTGGACGTCGGATTTGGAAGTGAGGTGGAATATTACGAGCCTAAGAGTTAAAAGCATAACCAAATAATTAGTATCCAACAGTCCTAAGGCTTTTGGATTAATGGTTGGGTCTTTAACAGTATCTAACAATCTTATTAAAAAGTGCTTAGATGGGTATCCAATAATCTTTTTTTGCTATAAAACCTTGTAACACAAACGGTTTAGATGGGTCTTGCACTGAGGAAGGGGGAAAGGGATGGACATTGGTCTATGTTTTCCCCCTTTCCACTTCATCGATTCCCTCTTTTCGTGAACACCGCCACCTCTTCTTCACCCTTTGTCACAACTTCTTCATTCTCCTGCACAACCTGATCTTGCCACTTCATGAAAGGTTCCTTTAATTGTTGTTTGAAAACCTTGTAATTTTTATGTGTCCAGTCGACTGCATCCTTGAGTTGCAGGATTGCTTCAAGAATTTCTTCCATAGACTTAAGTGTACGTTTGGGTAGTGAGATAATCTCAGATGATTTATGAATAATTATGAAAAAGTAATGATAAAATATTGAATAGTAGTGAATAATAATAACAAGTAGTGAAAATTTGGTGAAAAGTAATGATAAAATAATAAAAAATAGTAGAGTGACCTCAAAACACTCCATTGCCCAAATTCCTCCAGTAAAATCAAGCCAAACAGCATTCCAGAGACCTCCTCACAAACAACTACCTCCAATATACATAATATGAGACACCCCATAATCGATAACAACCAAAATAAGGCCATGGGCTAGTTTCTACAAACAATAGCTAAGGCTATGGGCCAATAAGATAACTTAGCAACTCATAAAAACGAAAAAAAAAAAAAAAAGAGAACAATTTACCTGGAGGCCCATCAAGCTTGGCTCAACTTAGTTGGGTTCTTTACATGTTGGTGCTGGCAGCTTGTATATATGATCCACTGCCGATCAAAAATTTGAAATAGCAAGTAGAGTTGTTGAAGCCAAGCACTAGGGAGCTTCAAACATGACAGATGGGTGGTGAAAATCAATCTTGATGTGCTTGGTCCACTCATGGAAAACATCATTATGAGCAATTTGGATAGCATTGCGATTGTCCTGGTAAAGAGGAGTGGCATAGATAAAAGACACACCTAAATCCTATAATATTCATTGAAGCTAAAAGATTTCAGTGCTGGTGTCTGCTAGTGCACGATACTTTCCTTCAGTGCTAGATCGAGATACAACAGTTTGTTTCTTGCTACACCTAGAGATCAATGAGGAGCCGAGGAGGAAGTAGTAACCTATGGTGGAATGGTGATCAGTGGGATCACCTGCTAGCCAACATTAAAGTATGCTCGAAGACCTAGTAGAGATTGAGCAGAGAAGTGCAGACCATGGAAGAGAGTGCCCTTAAGATACCAAAGAACGCGTAGGAAAACAACATAGTTGATTGTTCGAGGGGCAAACATGAAATGGGTCACCTGATGCACAACATAAAAAATGTTTGGACGAGTGACTATAGGATTAACCTGGCTACCAACCAACTTTCAATAACGTGTAAAGTCAGACGATAATTCCCTCAGATATGCATGAAGGGCATGTATCGACAACCTTGTTGTTGGTAAGGCTAGCTTGAGACCGAAGATCAATGGCAAACTTGGCTTGGGTGAGGCCAACCCATCTATTAAGGAAGTGATCTCCAAGCTAAGAAAATAACTCAGGTGACTAAGACCTTTCATCTCAAATTTCTGATTGAGGATGTTCTTAACGTCCTAAATGTCATTAAGATCATCCCTCATAATAATTATGTCATCCACATATAGTAGTAGCAAAATGTGACATTTTTTAGAACGATGAATGAAGAGGGACGAGTCATAGGAACTAAATGAGTAGCCCACGTGAGAAATAGTGGAGGTGAATTTTGAAAATTAGGTATGGGGGGCTTACTTACGGCCATAGAGAGGGCGCACGACGAAGGTGGTAGACCTTGGCTAGTGGATTAGAGAGACCATGTGATGGCTAATATATACCTCTTCACACAAATTGCTATTCAAGAAGGAATTTTTTACATCCATATGAAAGAGCTTCCATTGATGAGAGGCCATAATGGCCAAAAGAGTGCGAACATAGGAGAGACAAACAATTGGGGCAAAAAGTCTCCTTATAGTCAATGTCACATTCTTGTGTAAAACCTTTGGCAACAAGTTGAGTTTTATACCTCTCAATAGAATCATCTGTGTGAGTCTTGATCTTGTAGATCCACTTACAACAAATCATAGACCTTCCTTGAGGCAAATCAACCAGATCCCGTGTATGGTTCTTAGATATTGATTGGAGGGCTCATTTGGAAAAACTTCTAAGGTAGAGGATTGGGAAATAGATGGACTAAAAGTGGATACCTCAGTAAACAAAAAGTGTTCCCATAACACAACATGATGGGAAATGTGAAGGCGATGAGTAATAGGATCATAATACCAATAGCCATTCTGAATCTCGTTGTAGCCAAGAAATCAATTAATGCGAGAATGTGACTTCAACTTTGTATGTTCATGAGATTGAAGAAGGACAAATCAAGCATAACCAAAGGAACCTAAGACTCACTACTATGAAAATGCAAAGCATGTTGTTTTTGTAACTAAGCAGAAATACAATCAAAAGTATTTTGGGACACAGAACCAAAGACCTCAAGAAACTAACTGTTGTATTTGAGAAGAGAATGCATGAACTGGGTGGAACTGATGTAAGATGCAAATTAGTACTCATTGGAAACATACGCTCCACTCTAGGGCTTGTCCCATGAGTGAGGTTATCCAAGTTAGCTATGGATAGAGTGACGGTGGATCTAGAAGACAATAGCCAATGGTCAATAATGTTGACATGGAAGGCCACCAACGTGGTAGGATGATGTGGTTGCTAACAAGACTAAGGCCAACTTGACAGTTGTTAGTGAAGCCACGTGGCACAAGGGTTGACGTAAGCAAATAGGCCCGCGTGTGTGTGCATGGTTGTGTATTTGCAGGGTGTGTGTAGCATGTGAGGTGTGTGGGTGATGCGGTAGAAACCTTATACAATGTATGGGGGCAGGTGCAAGCTCCCAATTTGACTAATTTTGATAGTGTTGTATCGGTCTAAATGAGATCTTCCTAAAGATATGTCGTATAATCAGAATACAGCTTCAGGCACAATGATGTTGAAATTTTGTAACTATGTTATGATAGTGAGCAAAATTTAGCTGGCTTACATATCAAAGACATATGCGGCAGAAGAATGCTGAGAAGGACAAAAACTACTAGAAATTAAAGGATTAGAGTAGTGGCTCTGATGCCATGTTAGAATTGTATTACTCGATTCTATATATTTTGTGCTATACAATATGATCTATATATATGAGGTCAAAGGCTATATAATGGTTTTACTTAAGCGATGTGGGACTAACATAATTCATATACACTAACACTCGCATATACACTAACATTGAAGACATGAAAGGATGAATCAACATGAGGCAAGTGATTCCTAAGTGAGGAAGGGTATATTAAAAAGAAAGGGATTTGTCAAACCTTGGCTAGATAGTGATTGCCAATTTCCAAGTGAGGGTTAGAAGGCTATGATTCGGCCAAGTGTTGTTTTTATTAACATTGATGGACACAAAAATTAACAAAGGTCTTATTTCTAAATAACTCATACCATGCTGTTAATTTAAAAAATATATATTGCATAAGAAGCGCCCAAACCTAAGTACCGAAAGCATAATGGGTATTGGCCAAACATTCTTATTTTAAAATTCACATGCCAATTTGAAAATAATAAGAAATTTGTTGATGATTTTATATTATTTGCTTCCCTCCTAATGGATGGTACCTAGATAGAAAAGAAGAATTTGGTTTATTATTTCTGAAAAAATGAAGAATGATGTGGGAGGGGGTTGTAAAATATCAAATTAGATTTTTTCTCATTATTTGACGGAATTGGACTCCTCAATAGTGCGGATATGATCATAAGAAGTTGGCAACGATGGTGTGGTTATTAGTTGAAATGTTAGCGGTGGTGCCTCAGGCGTCTATTCATTATAACATATAGCATCTTTTGCGGCGATCAAAAACATCATATTGTGCCCAATTAAGCTATTTGCATCGAAATCGAGATCGCCGAAAAATAATTGGTTGCAAATGGTACTGTAGCGATATTGAAGAATGATAAAGGAACACTTTCAAAGCAGATCAGGTGGGGGCCCGGAGGAGGCGATCGAGAGCGATGCTTATTAATTTTCGTGCTGTGAGAGGCCCACCTTCAAATTACTTTAGAGAGGGTCAAGGGGACTCATTGATATATTAATATGTAGTTCTATCAACGAAGGAAATATATCAATAAGTGTGTTTGAGGATCACAAAATTTATGATAAATGGTAACATTGTTATCAAATTTATGATAGAAAAGTCACATTCTACAAATAATCAATTCATAAAATTCAGTCTGTTTAGGAAGCCACCACAAAAATAATGTATGACAATTATTCTTTTTCTCTTCAACTAAAAAATTTGCTCTCAAGCTGTTGCAATTGGACCCAAGCCACCTGTTGCCCTCATGGCTTCAAATCTTGGCTCCTTGGCCTGGAACTTGAGGCCAGCATACAGCTTCATGTAGTCCTCAAACACGAATTTTGGGTAAACATGGTTCTTCTCCTCATCATCTCCCTCTTTCTCTACCAGTGCTGGTGCTGGATAAATTACAGCATCACTGCCAGGGTTGTAGAATGAAGCTATTGACATTCTGTTCCCATCAGTTTGGGCTATCACTCTGTGCAGCACGCTCTTGTACCTCCCATTGGTGATGACCTATGCATATACATTCAAGATCAGTTTAATGCCATCATATTAATTGTACTGGGACTCATTATAGGCTAGCCAATGTGGTGTGTGTTGGGTGTGTCGATAAACAGACTTGCATGAGATCCTGGTAAGATAACTTGTTGATTGTTGATAATCTGTTCCTCAAAAAGTTCTGTTTTTTTTTTTTTTTTTTTTGTTCTGAAAATTGTTATAAAACTTAATTTCTAATATATCTATATATATATATATATACCTCGAGCTGGTCACCAAGGTTGATGACAATGGAATGGCGCATCGGAGGCACGTCAATCCAGTGACCATCTTTGAGAAGCTGGAGACCGCTGACCTTATCATCCTGGAAGAGAAGGATAATGCCACCAGCATCGGTGTGGGCGCGGAGACCCTTGATCAGGTCTGGCTTTGGGCATGGAGGGTAGTTGCTAACCTTGGTTGCAAAAGTTGGACCTTTTGATCCACACAATGCCTTTTTGAGGTAACCTTTCTCTAGTCCAAGATTCTCGCCTAACAGCTCTAGGAGTTCCTCTGCCAGTTTTTCCAACTTCACTGCAAATTCCTTCATGATCTTCCTGCAATATTATTAATTTTTTAGGAGCAAATTATCTCGTATTACTCTGTTTTTTTTTTTTTTTTTTTTTTTAAATTTTTTTTAATTAAAAAAAAAAAGGCTTCCACGATATTCGTGCACAAATTGCAGACTCTTTAATTACGTACCTATAATCATCTTGGAGGTCTGGAATCTCAGAGATATTGGAGTAGGGGAGATGGCGTAAGTGGAAGGTGCTCTCCCAATCCATGTCATGGACCTCAGCCTGAACACCCTCTAGACCCTTGCTTGCCATGAGCTGCTTGAATCTTTGCTCCATGCACTTCTTGTAGTGCTCCTTTGTCAACCTCTCCACAGCATCCATTAACTCATGGGATATGCCATGATTAAGCAACTGCATATAAATGTAGAAATTTCAGAAAGGAACGCAAAACGGTACTTAACCCGTAAGTGGAATTGTAAATTAATGAGCAACTCAATAATGGATGCGCAGCTAGGAACAAATTTGGCAAGGCTTAGCTCCAGCAGAGTACTGATACTGATACGTACCTCAAAGAAACCCCAGTTTTCGCATGCATCTTTGATCTTCTCCATGGTTGCTCCTCTCTCCTCACCGTCTAGCTTCTCCAAATTTATCACTGGGAAGTTCTCCATCTCTCTCTCTCTCTCTCTCTCTCTAAAGCAAACAAGCTGTGTTCTTTTTTTCTTTTTTCTCCAAGCAAGCAAGCAAGCTGTGTTCGATGTTGTGCTGTGAGAGTTTCGTGGTATTTATAGGGGTTAAATACAAAGGGAGTCGTGAGGGACGAGAACAGCAGTGAACTGGAACTCGGGTGACTTATTCTAAAGCAAACTCAAGTAGTATTTTACCATTGGAATTAATTGTACGAACCTGCTAAGGTGGCTTCGCTTTGTTGAACCGTCTACTGAGTAACGCGGTTGGACCCCACCTTCGTGGCTCCAATTTTGACCGATCACGTACTATAGGTCCATAGCTTGCCACCGCCTCTTCTAAATACGAAATACTTCGAAAAAAATAAAAAAAAAATTACATAATATATTATACGTTAAATTGTAAAATTATTTATTTAAAAAAAAATTATACAATAAATTATATATTAAATTATAAAATTATTTTCATTGTAAAATAGATGTAATAGATCAATCCTCCATATTGATATTATTATCTTAAGAATTACACAAAATCTTGCATTTCTTAAGGAATCGATGAAATTTTGGCCAATTTGATCTGTTGTTCCCGCCCATGTTATCACTAACTTTACGAGTAAACGTAATTACGTACCAACGGTGAAGAAAACATTGTTGTCTAATACATTAATTCTCACAATAATCTACAGAAGTGGAAGCCCTCGTATTGATCACCTCACACGTTTATAATTAAATACACAGGTTAATAATTCATTGTTGCTATACGGGTCTACTATTTCAACAGAACATTCATTTTCACTTTCCTTATTGCTAGAAGAAATGGACTCTGCTATTGATCATATATATTTGATCCGTGAAAGAAAACTTTACAGTGATACCTTTATATAGGCATGGCTACAATGAAAGAGGTTTTCTACAGAGAATATTCTAGGCTACGTAAGGTTTGTTACAAGAGGGTTCATGCAGACGAGGTGAAATCGTTATGTGATTCTACTAAAATTATTTGGCTGTGATCTTTTAGCTATGGTGACAGTCTGCTCCTTAACATCCCCCCTCAAGTCAACGGTTTTGTTCTAGAGAAGAGCAAAGCGTGTTCCAGACAACGGTTTTGTAAGGACATCGGCAACTTGGTCTTTTCCAGAAATGAAAGCCACTTGGAGAGATTTGTTGATTATACAATCATGCACGAAATGAAAGTAGATTTCAACATGTTTTGTGCAAGTATGAAAAACTGGATTTGATGAGAGGTACATAGCACCCATATTATCACAATAGATCACGGGTGGGCAATTTAAAGGAATTGCCAAATCGCGGTAGAGATGTTGGAGCCATATGACTTCGGTGGTAGCATTGGCGACAGCTTTGAACTCTGCTTCGGTGGATGATTGAGCGATTGTAGGTTGTTTCTTAGATGACCAAGAAACTAAATTTGCACAGAGGAATACATAGAACCCACTTGTGGAAGGCCGATCATCAGGGCAGCCTGCCCAATCGGCATCAGAATATGCAGTGATCTTGAAGGTTGAGGACTGCGAGATTTGCAATCTAGTAGTTGATGTATGTTTCAAGTACCTCAAGATTCGCTTTACGGCTTGCCAATGGGGAACTCAGAGATTATGCATGTACTGGCATACCTTGCCAACGGTGTAGGCTAAGTCAGGCCATGTGAATGAAAGATACTGTAATGATCCGACAATGTTGCGATACAGAGTGGGGTCTTCAAAAAGATTACCGGTGAAGGCACTTAGTTTCTCTACTGTAGCCATTGGAGTCTTTACCGGTTTTGCTAGTGAGATATTTGTCTGTTGGAGTAGATCAAGAATATACTTCTATTGTGTAAGAAGTAAGCCATTTGAATTCAGTGTGACTTCGACACCCAGAAAATACTGTAAGATACCAAGATCAGTGATAGGAAAATCACTTCGCAGAGTTGTAACGACATCAGAGATTTGCTGAATTGAGGATCCTACAATCAACAGGTCATCCATGTACACAAGGACACACAACTTGCTAGTTGAAGTTGTGCGCAAAAATAGTGAAGGATTTGTAGTAGAGATATGAAAACTGAGATCAACCAGACGATTACTTAGGCATGAGTACCACGCACGTGGTGACTGTCGAAGGGCATATAGGGCTTTATGCAACCTGCAAACATGAGAGGGAAATTGGGGATGACAAAAACCAGGTGGTTGAGTCATAAAAATGGTCTCCTGTAATGGTCCATGCAAGAAGGTGTTTTGAACGTCATATTGACATATTGGCTAGTGATTTGTAACGGCAAGTGCAAGAACAAGCCGAGCAGTGGTTGGCTTCACGACAGGGCTGAAAGTCTCTTCAAAATCAATGCTGGACCATTGGAGGAAACCCTTTGCCACAAGATGGGCTTTCTGTCGTTGCAGAGAACCATCGACATTCTGTTTGGTTCGAAATACCCATTTGCAGGTAACAATGTTGGAAGCTGCAGTTGATGGAACTAAGGACCACGTACGATTGGCAAGAAGAGCATTAAACTCGTGTGCCATGGCTTCCCACCATTCATGATGCTGCTGAGTAACTGTATAGCTGGTTGGTGTTTCTGGAATATCAGATGAGATGGAAATGAGGGCACGAGGAGGTGGCCACTTTACCATTCCATCTGTGTACTGACGTGGTCGGAGAGCATTGGTGCGTGACCTTGTGATCATTGGATGTGTAGGCTGCGAAGTAGCAGATGAATGAGAATCCTGCATACTTGGTGATGATCGAGAGGTTAGGGATGAAAGTGGTGGGCCCAAGACTGAAGGAGAGGAGGAGTTTGGTTCAGATTGGGTTGGAGGAGGATTTAAGTTGGAGGAGAAGTGGGCTTGGGTTTAGTAGCATTAGTGAAGGGAAAAATTACCTCATTAAATTGAACATCAATGGATGTATAAATGTGGCCCATAGACAAATTATAGCAGAGGAACCCCTTGTGAGATGGACTGAGACCAAGCTAAGCACATGGAATGGATCGGTAATTAAATTTGTGGGAGTTATAAGGTGAGGTAAGGGGCCAGCATTTTGAACCAAACACACATAGGGCTTTATAGTCTGGATGTTTTTGGTGAAGTAGAAAATAAGGGGATGAATTACTAAGGGATGGGGAGGGTAAGATGTTGATTAAATAGACGGCATGGGCGAATGCAAAAGGCCATAAATGAAGTGGAATTGAAGCATGAGCAAGAAGGGCCAAGCTTGTATCCATAATGTGACGGTGTTTCCGTTCGATAATGCCATTTTGTGTGTGAGTGTGAGGGCATGTTATTCGATATATTATTCCATGAGTTTCTAAGTATTGAGAGAAGGGTCGGAATTCACTGCCCCAATCAGCTTGAAATTGTTTAATTTTTGTTTGAAATTGAAGTTCAACTTGATTTTTAAATTAATGAAATAATTGAGAGCCTGAGATTTAGTTTTGAGAGGAAAGAGCCAAGTGTAACATGAATAATCATCCATAATACTGATATAATATTTATGTCCATCATGAGATACATGTGGAGAAGGCCCCTGTAGATCAGAACACAAGTTGAAAGGGAGAGGTAGACTTGTGACACCTAGTGAGAGTAGGTTGTCTATGGGACTTTCCTTGAACACATGCATTACAAAAGGATGGCAGTATTAAGGGGTCATAAGGAAGATTATAACGCTGTAAAATAGAACGGACAAGCTTAATGGAGGGATGCTCGAGTCGCGAATGCCATGTTGGAATTGAGGGAGAAGTTGTGTGAGCTGAAGGAGGCTGTAGTGGAGGCGTGAAGGAGTAGAGCCCATTATGTGTGGTTCCGTGAAGTAGAGGCTTCCCCGTAGTTTTTTCCTTAACAAAGAAAGGGTCAACAAAAAATTCAAAGAAAACGTCATTATCAATGCAGAATTGATAAACGGAGACAAGGTTTTTCTAAAATGATAGAACACAAAGAATTTTGTTTAAATGAAAAGTGGAGGCAGGGAAGGAGAATGAGGTAGAACCAGAATGGGATATGGGAATTGTGGAGCCATCACCAACACGCAAGGAATCATCACAATGGTACTCGGCAGCCTGCAGATTCAAGTTGGACAAGTCACTTGTGATATGATGCATTGCTGCTGTGTCAGGATTCTAGCTAGAATCTGAAGCATAGTTGGAGGTATAGTTTGATGAGGTTGGTGATGAGGTAGTGTACGCCTAGTTGAAGTAGTAAATGCAAGTGAGGGCAGAGTGCCCTTGGCGGTTACAGACTTGGCACACCAAACGAGTGTCATTATGTGTAAACTGGGTATTACCGTGATTAGCTCCAGGTGGTTCACGACCACGATTTGAGCAACCACGCCCACGGTTTTTACGACCCTATCGATTGCCTCGACCATGTGATTTTTAGTTGTGTATTGAGTAGATGCTTCAGTGGGAAAGGCTAGTTTCATTATGGTGTATCATTCGGGCTTCATGTGCAGGCAGATGGCTAAGAATTTCATTTGGAGAAATAGGAGTGACGCGGGAAGTAACAGAGGTAACAAGACTGTCATATTCAGGCTCAAGGCTAGCAAGAAGATAAGGAACAAAATCCTCAGGAGGTAAGGGACGTCCCGCGGAAGCCATGGTATTTGCTAAAATCTTAGCATTACGAAAGTAAACCGAGATTTAATTGGTTCCTTTCTTGAGAGAGGCTTGGGAGGCACCATGGACGTTAGTCCTTTAGGCTCTTGATACCATGCTAGAAGAAATGGACTTTGCTATTGAGCATATATATTTCCGTGAAATAAAACTTTACAGTGATGCCTTTATATAGGCACGACTACAATGGAAGAGGTTTTGTACAGAGAATATTCTAGCCTAGGTAAGGTTTGTTACAAGAGGGTTCATGCAGACGAGGTGAAACCATTACGTGATTATACTAAAATCCTTTGGCCGTGATCCTTTAGCGATGGTGATAGTCTGCTCCTTAACACTTATGGACCACTGATTGACCTAATTAGCACATTTTTTAAATAAAATAAATCATAACCTTTCAACGGCTTCTAATTAATCAATTAATTAATTGTGGGGATTGGGAGAAAAATAGGTTGGCCTACTACCTATATGGCCTACATTGGACATAAATGTTGTTATGGATACAACCCGAGTCCCTTATAACCTTAGGGACTCAATATCGAAATCCAATCCAAAGAAATACAATACAATGAGATAAAGATAACAAGATTAGCAAGATTAATTAGTAAATCAATAAGAAATAAGAAAAAGATTAAAGAAAACAGAAATACACACAGAGATTACGTGGTTCGGCCATAATGGCCTACATCCACTACAGGAACAGCCTCATAGATCATTTATTGATGAATCTTCAAAGCGAATGTGCCATACAAGATTGAACCAATACCGAGCCAAACCAAGCCACAAGAAATGGCTTCCTTTTGACGCATGAAAAGACCCTAATTTTACCTCATTACTATTTTCTCTTCCTCACTCTTAGTCTCTACTATTGATCAGACTTTATCTTCTTTTTTCGTTCTTCGTCTACCAACTCTCTTATTCTTCTCCTTCTCTTATTCTCATTCTCCTCCTCTTTCTTCTAGCTTTCTTCTTGTAGATCTATGGTTGTGGGCCACTCGAGCTGGTTGTGGCTGAGAGACCCACGACCCTGCCTATCAGTCTTTACAACCTATGACCATGACTTGGTCGTGGGTCTTTGTTGGACCCATGGCCAAGTCGTGACCATGGGTGGCGCTATGGGTCTTTAGAGCCCCACAGCCAAGTCATGATCGTGGGTTTTTGCAACCCAGGGCCAAGTCGTGACCATGAGTTTTTGCAACCAACAACTAAGCCATAGTATTGAGTGCCCACAATCCATGGCCCTGGTTTGGCCTTTTGTATCTTTGTAAGAACCCGCGGCCAAGACACAGTCATGGGTAAGTTGTTCTTTCATATATATATATATATATTTTGAAATTTATGGTTGGATCTATGCATTTGAAGTTTGGTCTACATTTGGGGATCTGAATGTAAAGACTTGGGATATGGATCTAAAGACTTGGGATTGGATCTGTAGGTATGTCTATTTGGAGTTTTGTTAGGCAAAGTACAAACAATAGGTTGAAAAATTTGCCCATCCGTTAGACATGGGCTGATAGACAACGACTCAAAGTTGGGCTTGGATTGGGATAGAAAATGACCAACCCGCCTATGCGAGTGCAAGTGCAGGGTGGGGGAAGGGGCTACCCACCCAACATTTTCCGCCTTGCCCATGCGGGCGTAGGTAGTGGGGTAGGGTGCTACCCTCCTTACCCCAAGATAAAATGGCCTTCTCTCTCTGTAGGAATGTTTTGGTGATGCCTTTTACAATTGCTACTTGGATACTAATCATAAGTTGATGATTTATTTTATATATATGTTTTGGGTTTTTGGGATTGCCTTGAGATCAAAGATAATGATAATGGAAATGTACATGCTTACGTTTGAGTTTTAATTTTTAACCTGCCCATATGGGTGCAGGGAGTGAGGTAGTGTACTACCAACCCAACGCAACCCCTAGATAAAATGGATCATTTCTCTCTAGAAATGTTTGTGATGCATTTTACAATTGCTACTTCGATGCTAATTATAAGTTGATGACTTCTTTTTTTTTTTTTTTTTACATTCGTTCTGGGTTTGTGGAATTGCCTTGAGATTGTAGATAATGATAATTGAATTATGCAAGATGTCAATAATTTATTTTTTATTTGTATTTCTTTTAAAATGTTACTTATTTTGCATTTTCTTTATCAAACGAGTATATGAGGTTGAGATAGCAAAAGTTGGAGTCTCACTTGGAGCGACAATTTGATTTAGAGACGCATTTGCAGGAGCAACAGAGAGATTAGGATGAAAGAATATGCAATGACGTCCAAGAACAAGTGTAGAGGGAGATGATAGTCTAGATAGAGCATGTTATGTTACTGTAGCAGAATCACGGCGGGCGAGGAAAGAAGAAGAAATGAAAGTAATTCAATTTTCTCATGTTGTAGAACTTTTAATATATAATTTTGTAACTATATAAAACATTGTTAGTTGTTAATTTGATGGTATAATATGATCATACAATTTGTATGTTTTTTAATTTAATGAAATCAGTATATTTGATTTGTACGTTTGAATTTATATAACAAATGTTCAAATATTGGTTCACATTCGAACTAACAATCGAACGTAATTATACAAAATTATGAAATAATGTTTGAATGTAAGACCTAACGTTCGAATGTACTCACCCTAAAAACAAACACAACGTTTAATTGTTTAAACGATTAACGTTCGAACTAACTCCGCACATATCACTTGTGTTCGAACATAAATATCATACGTTTGAACCAAATTAACGAACGTCAACTTTCTCGTACAAATGTCAATCGATCAAATTAACATTCGAATGTTCTGTTGGACGTTTGAACGTTACATTCTGTGACAGATTTTAACCATCACAAAAAACTCTACGTTCGAACGTTACATCAAACGGAAGATCTCCAACCGATACTAAAAATATTTTTTGTGATAGTTGAACAGTAATTTGTAACCAATTGTTTTTTGTGATGCACATTAGGTGATGGTAGTCTTGACAGTTTCGAACCGTCACCAAATTTCTTCAGTGACATTTTAGTCATTTTTTGTGACGGTTTTCTCTGTGGCAAAAGACCAATTGTGTTGTAGTGAATGTACATGCTTACGCTTGAATTTCCTTGAAACCAAATTTTACATATATGGTTTTATTACAAAATTCTATACCGCCAAACCAAGGAGATCGAAACAGTATCTATCTATAGTACGTGAAAAACAAATATGTTGATTTTTATGTGTTTATTACAAATGTAAAATATTGTGAATCAGAGAACTAATGAGACCCCCGTAACTGTTTTGTTTTGTTTTATTTTTTTTTTTCCCAAAAGATTCGAGTAATCTTTTTGTCCACAATGATCATCGCTATGAATTAATCTTTTATAAGAAACATTCAACCCGTAGCTAGCAATATTGTCATGTGGAAATTATCATATGTTCTAATTTTGTCATTTATTTTTATTAATTTAAATTTTTAAGATAAGTGATAATTCTTATATGCATTTTCCAAAACATGCATATGAGCAAATTAAAATGTGAGTTTGTCCTTCTCAGAATAGTAATAATTTACATCCAGTGTATGTTTCTACTCTGCATCAATGTACATGTAAATCTTATATTTCTTTAATTTACTTTTAACGTACACAAGAATGGGAAAGGTGATGAATGGTCAACCAATCGAATAGCTCCTCATGTTTTAGTGCGTCGTTTAGACTTTAGGGTGGTAAAATACGTATGTATGTATGGACATTGTTCTACGCACATTAATTCAGAGGTCATTTTTAGGGTTGGTATCGTACATATATTTGTCGCATGGACACAGCTTCTAGTTTAGGGTTTGCTAATTTTTCATTAGTTTGAGCTATATATTTAGTATATGTAGATGTTATTGAAATGATCATCACATGGTAGGTATTGATGGAGACAGAACAAGAAGAACCAAAAATAGAAGCTGACCAAGTACTTGGTCCTTAATTAGATACGTGTTTCTTTCTAATCACAAAATACATGTTTGCAATTCCTTTGACCAACTAGACCCATGCCATTTTCTTCGAATAAGAAGCTGGAAGGAATCTATCCCTTTTCCATGGTTGTTGACCCTTTAGCGGATCTGAGTCATCATGACGTTGGAAGTTCAAAAGACAACAACAATATTTGAGAAAGATGCAAATATTGCACTATTACCGTACGTCATTAATTAATCAAGGTCAAAATAAGACTAGCTAGTAGTACTGGAGTTTTCTGATCATTATTTTTCATGTGCAATATATGCCCATGACGGTGGCCACCTTACTAAATTAGTTATTTTGTTTTAAATAATATTAGAGACAGACTTAATTTATAGTTATAGATTGTATAAATGTCACGTATTTTTATTGAAAGAAAGTGAAATTTACTATCACAAAATTAATTTTTTTGTAATTTTTATATTTACTTACTTTTTTCAAAGGGAGTGTGCGATGTTTACGCACTTTATGACTACAAATATATATAATTTCTCTTTTATTTTATCCTAAATTAAATTTTCTACGGTATAAACTTTGCTTCCATCTTCATACATTTTCAGTGGCATGATGCATATAACTGTTACCAACTTGGTGATGGCTTTCAATTATCCACCTTTTTTTTTTAATCATGAGTACGTGGCCACATAGTCAAGGATCACTCGATCTTACCTTTTTGTGCCATATATTGCTTGTTCGAATGGAATTCCGTAAGGTTACGTACCTTTTAATAGAAGACTCAGATTTAGATCACTTGAATCTCAAATGAACCATGATTTCAAATCCAAGATTTTCATGAAAAGCTCAAGATCTTGTTTGGCATTGGTGTAAATCCAAATCCCACGAGGATTAATAAGATGGGGTTGATCAGAAGTCTAAAAACTGTGAAGCACGCTAATTGTATTTTGTGACTAAGTGGTACAAATGGGACAGTACTGTGGGAAGTTCTTATTCAGATCAGGAATGCATGCATGATTTTCCATATATGACTGGATCTTAGTGGGAGACAGTTCGATACTTTAATTAGGCTTCTTTCTCACATTCATCTCACTCACTATTACTATACTCTAACATTTAATTTGTATATTATAAATTTTAATCTATGACCAAAGTTTGATGGCATTTTTACATGAATTCGTGGAGACGGATCAATGCGCGCAGTACTACTGGATAAATTAAATGACCCTCTCTCTCTCTCTCTCTCTCTCTCTCTCTATATATATATATATATATGAGTTAATTTTATTCTCAAGCCATTATTTATATAGAACATACTATCCACATGATTTAAATAGAAAGATTTGATTTATAAAATTCGAATTTTAAAATTTCTCTTTTAAATCAAGTTATTTCATCATGTGGTGTAGAGGCCTAGGCATAAGTTTTAAAATGAATACTCTAAATATATAGATGAATATATATATATATATATATATGATGGAGGCAATAAAAACTTAGACAAACATGCACTATGGGAATGTTTTGTGATGCCTAGTATAATTGCTCCTTTGATACTAACTGTAAGGCACTGACTATTTATTTGATACACGTTTTGGGTTTTTTGGGATTGCCTTGAGATCGATCGAGGATAGTGATAATTGATAATGGAAACGCACGTACATGCTGACGTTTGAATTTTGTAAAACCATATATATATATGACTTTATAAAATTTAATCCAGCTAAACCAGGGAATTAATTAAATGGAAAGAGTATAGACTATAGTACCATGTGAAACAAAAATGTGTTGATTTTCATGCGTTTGCCAAAAAAGTGAAATATTGTAAATCGGAGAACTGAGACCCGTAACTATTTTTTTTCTTTTTCCCAAAAATTTCTCTCCCTTCTCTCTTCAATCCCTATCTGACGAAGTAGCAGTGGTCGAGTCCACCACCATAGGCCTCTTCCACCACCATCTGCTTCCTCATGCATCGATTTTGACTACTCTCTCATTCTTGTATTCATTTCAAGTATTCCTAGAATCTATCTACTTCAAGCTCTGTCTGCCTCCATCGACTTGACTTTCTTCTTCACAACAGTCAGCCACTGACCACATGTTTTGATATTTTATAACCGACTTATTATCCTTGCCTTGTAACACGAGCACAAAGTTGTTGTTGTAACAGTCCGCTAGAAATTCAATTGTGAAATTTCTATTAACTTTAGGAACCTCGTGAAAACCTCATAAGTTTTCACGAATCCATTAATCGTATAGGTTTTTGTCTAACTACATAGTTAGTGTTATTATTTACTATGGTATCAGAAGTGTGTTTTTGATTATTGGAGATAGTTAGAAGTGTCAAAATGTATTATGGTTTGTGCCATTAGACTCGGAGGGTTATTTAAAGTCTTATGGCGCAATAACATTTTTTCATATTTTTGGACAAAACGTCTGTTCAAAACTGTAGATATTATTGGATAAAAAGAAATATCTTGAGGTAATTTTCATGAATATTATTGGGTAAAAATATTTTGAGTTGATTTTTATAGATATTATTAGATAAAAGTATCTTAAGTTGATTTTTTGTAGATACTATTGGATAGAATATTATGAGATAATCTTTTATAGATATTTTGGGTAGGAGAAAACTATACTCAACTCTCAACTCCAGCCTCATCTCTTCCATATCTCATCCATAAGTATCTCCAGCCACCTCTCTCCATGAAATTATCTTCATTTACACTTTCCATTGAAAGAATATCAAACACTCTCTCTCGGACAGCTTTTAGGAGGTCTTTTGCACACCCATTTCGAAGCTTTTGTAAGTGTTTTATCATAAAGTCTCCTTCATATAAGTTGTTCCTTTTTGAGTCTAGTTTACATGGATATCTTATTTTCCCCATTTGAAGATCATTTGGTTAGTCAAATATTGTGTAAACTATAGAAAGGTCATTCTGGGAGATAAACTGGAGAATATGTTATAGTTTGGAGTTTTTGACCAAGCTAATGGATAGATATTGGTCCGAAATTTTTATGGAGTATTGTTAACATGTATATGTGACTATTGGTTGAGGAGTTTTGCATGATTAAAGGTTTTGATGAAAGATTTTCTTAGATTTAGAAACTTAGAAACTGGAAGAAGAAAAATAGTTTCTGTTTTGAGAAAGTTTAGCTCTTTGGTGGTCTAAACCTATTCCAATGACTTTGATAATTTTATTGGAGGATTCTAAGCATCTTATATACATGTTATATTATTATTTTGAAAATATTTGGTGTTAGTTTCAAAGATATGAAATTTTATGCAAAGAGATATTCAAATAAGCCAAAGTGTGGATATTCTTAGCTAAATTTATGTTTTGGTTAATTTCTAACCATGTGATCTTGAATTAGAAGCTTATATATGTTTTAGGACATCTTTTTAAACCATGTGATGGTTTGGTTTGAAGATCATATATTTATAAGTCATAGATCAAGAGATTTATCAAAATTAGTTGAGGAAAAAGTTTCTGTTTTTGGACTAAGTGAAAAACCAAAAACTCCAAATGTTATTTTGTGATTTTGGTGACTTTAGTTTGATGATTTAAAGCATGGTTGATGTTAGGATGATATTATGAATATGTTAGAAGTAAGATTTGATTTTTGAAATTCTTGGAGATGTTTTGATTTAAGGTCAAAACTTGTGATTCAAGTGCTTGGATCTTTTTACAAAAAAAGTTTGGTGTTAATTATTAGCTTTTTCTAAATGGATGTTTTAAGTATGGTTTTGAACTTAGGATTGGAAGATGTTTGTTGCAAAATTTTGGTTTAAGCATGAGTTTTGAAGTTAGAAGGAATTGCAACAAAAAAAATCAAGGGAAATGACCAATGGATGTTTCGGCCATAGTGTGTTCTTCATAGTTGTGTTTTGTTTTAAATTTTTCTGAGTTGATATTTAAGTTTAGGACAAAATTTACATGAGGAATGTAAATTTTGGAAACTTTTGGAATTAGTATGCAAAATCCTTAAGTTATGGGTAAAACGGTCATTTTCCCACATGTAGAGAGTAAAATGAAAATTTTACTCTTTAAGTTAGTATTTTCCATATTTGAAATTATTAGTGATTTAGTTCTAACTTTTAGAATCACTAATTACAGTTCCTCGTGGTCGCACTTGAAGTTTTATAAGAAACGCGGAGATCGAGATAAGTTAACTTTTAACTTACTAGCAGTCTATTCTGTATGTGTGCTAAGTAAAAGAACTATAGTATATGTATGTATGTTATCTTATATGTCATGAACAGGAGCAGGTAACCTTGTGTTGCATGTCTCGATGCTTCAAATGTCCGTTCGATCCCAAACGAAATTTGGGGGCGTCACAGTTGTGTTGTTTGGTATGTTTTTCCCTGACTCGGAAAATTTGGTTGGTTTTAAAGAAATTTTTTTGCTATTCTTTCTTTGATTTTCTTTGTTGGAAATCTGTTACAATCCTTAAGGTTAAAACTTAACCAAATTAGTATCCAACAGTCTTAGGACTTTTGGATCAACAGTCTTAGGGAGCATGTCACGAGTTTAAGTCATGGAGGAGGTGACCTATAGGCTGGATTAAAATGCATTGGTATTATGTATGGACAATGTGTAAAGTCATTGAATAGTGATAGATGAGTGAAACTACCAAAATGGAAAGGGCTACCATCGGGCAATGTCGATAGAGTGGGTCGTCGTGGACATTGGATTTGGAAGCGTGGTGAAATGATATGATCTTAAGGGTTAAAAGTTTAACCAAATTAGTATCTAACAGTCCTAGGGCTTTTGAATCAATAGTTGGATTTTTAATAGTCCAACAATCTTATTAAAAGGGCTTAGTAAAATGATGTGTTTCCATCATTTCAGCTACACAGGGCATGCGCGAGTAGTCCCCTAAATGGGGACTGTTAATGGAATTTCGAATTTATGATATTGCTTCGAACCTTCTCATTCACCATTGATATATTAGTAGCTAGCGTTATCCATAAATTGAACTTAATTATACAAGGAGTCAATATTATGGCTGTTCATCTGGGTTTTGACCCGGAAATCTGGGTGTACCCGGATTTCAAATCCGGGCTGGAACACTTACTAGGTTAGCCCGATTTTGATACGGGTCGGAACTTGGATGAATCCGAGTTTTGAAAAACCTGGATTCCGGGTTCCAGATAGAAACCGGGTGTTTTTTGTTTTTTTGTTTTTCATAATTACCTTTAAGAAACAAATGAACAAAAATTTGAATTTTTGAAGCCTAAAAAACTTACAAAAAAAAAAAAAATCCCATGTTCGACAAAAACAGAGTAGATCTAGCAAAAATAAACCCATGTTTGACTACTAATAGCATATAAACACATCTATCGAATAAAAATACTCTTAACATTCTCATCAAAACAAACCCATAATCAACAAAGGGAAAACAATACAAACAGAGGAGAAAAAAAAAATACAAAAACCAAATAGAACCAAAAACTAAAATAGCAAATCTAGCCAAACAGATCGAAAAGTAGAAGACGACGGCCACAAAGAACAGATCTACGATCGGTAAAGGAAGACTGACACGAGCTAGGTTTCGGCACGAGAAGAGTGACACGATCCCTAAATGACTCGACAATGAAGGAGATGAAGACGATTGGCGATGAAGGAGATAACGGTGATTCAACGATGGCGATGGGTTACAATGATGGCTCACACCGTCACAGGGTCAATGGGCATGATGAAGGAGGCTAGGGTTTGAAGTGTTAAGTTTGTAACGAGAGAGAGAGAGAGAGAGAGAGAGAGAGAGAGAGAGAGAGAGAGAGAGAGAGAGAGAGAGAGAGAGAGAGAGAGAGAGAGAGAGAGAGAGAGAGAGTTGGTATTAGATGAAAATTATATGTGGTTTTCTTTTTAAAACATGCGGGTACCGGATTACAACCATTTTAAAACCCTATCCGGACCACATACAGTAACCGGAACCTGGTTATCCAGGTTCCAGGTCTAAGCCGGATAAAATCTGGCCTGAATGAACAGTCCTACTCAATATTGCTTAAAAGAACATGTGTTACTCTTATCTAAGTGATGCAAATTAGAACATTAATAAAATTATTAATATTCATTTATTTTTTATCAATATAAATTTTAAAGATAAGTGATAATTCTTATAGATTTTTCAAAATGCGCAAGTGTAAATTAAAATGAGTTCATCCTTCCTATTCTAGTACTCATTTACATCTTGTATTTAACCTCTGCATCATCATTAATTTACTTGTCAATGTTACACATATTTTACTTTTTCCACTCAAAAATGGAAAATGGTGATGTTTATAAGTGTGTCGACCGTTGGATGTGGTAAAATACATACGGTAAAATACATACATATGCATGCGTAAAATGAGTACGAGCTGATATTGTTATACGCACACTGAAAGGTAACTTTTAGGGTTGGTATCGTATATACATTTGGCACATGGACATACATTCCTAATTTAAGGTTTGCTAATTTTTCATGAGTTTGAGCTATGGAGTAGTTATTGAATTCATCACGTGGCGAATTACATAATGAATGATCTATAAAAGCCCAAAATATACAAACTTTATGTAAGCCATTTATAAAAGGGTGGACCACACCATATATAAAAAAATTGAAAAGCTAAAATTTTCTCGTGGGATCCACTTTGTTATAAAATGTATGTATGAGATTTATCCCAAACATTACTCAGAAGATAAAACCTCCATACGAGTCGGGTGACATTCTCCACTTTATACCGGCCAATAGAATCTCAACATATATGAGACTTAGCAATGCCCCCTTTCACTTTTCTCAAGCTAATTCTTTCTTGATTTGGATTTGGTAAACGGAAAAGATTCATGCTTGCTAAATGATTTATATTATTCAATAATTTTTTGATTAATCAAATGCAACCAATTACATTTTTAATAGAGAAATATCACACATATAAGTGGCTCAACTGGGAAAGGAAAAAAGGAATACTCAATTGACTCAAGAACAGGGAAATATCAGATTAAATACAAAATTTCTCTCTGTACAGAGCACCCAAAATCTCTCTCTCTCTCTCTCTCTCTCTCTCTCTCTCTCTCTCTCTATTAGAAAAACAAGAAACAGAGAAAAGAACATGACAGAACAGAAAAGTCTTTGTCTACGTGCCTCTATGTAGCTTTCCCTACTCCTTATAAAAAGAAGGAAAAAATAAAAAAAAAACTGGGCCGTGGTTCGATCTACTGAGAGAACGAATGTGCCCGGAAAAAAGTGTTTGACCTCACCTACTTATATCTTTCTCCAATGGAAGAACCACTTTAATGGAAACTTTGGACAGTGTAGCATCAAATGCACGCGTGAAGACAAAACTAATTAGGGCTTGAGAGAGAGAGAGGGGGGGGGGGGGGGGGGGAGGGAGGGAGGGAGGGAGTGTGGTGTGTGGGTGAAAACTAGTAATGCTACTTTGTTTAGCTGTAGCTAATTAGCTTAGCAAATGTTGAATATATGGGAGTAAAAATAAAAGAAAATAAAAATAAATAAATGTATTATTCTTATTATTTTAATCTATTATCTCTATTTGAATTGAGTTATTTTGTAATGTTTGGATTATTACTTACCTGAGACACCATATCTGGTACCGTAAATTTTAATGCAGAGATTGAGGTGGAGGAGGCTGAGCTCGAGTATACGGTTTTGCCAGATTACTGACTTGGAGTTGTTTTACTTTTGAAAATATTTTTACTTGTTTTTATGTTATATAATTTGAATTTGAAACAATCTTAGAACTTGTAATATTTTATTACGCTTGTTTGAGCGAGTTTGTATTTAAACAAAATTCTAGTACTTAGTTGTATGGTTTTTATTATTCGCTGCATGTTTTTATTGTACACATGTTGCATGTATACACACTTGGCACTTGGTAATGAAATGTGTGACCCGTGTTGTCATTATCCCGACACCTCGATTTTCATATGTCCGTACGTTAGAATTTGGAGCGTCTAATACTATCCACATGACTTAAATTGAAAGATTTGATTTATAAAATTTGAATTTCAAAATTTCTCTTTTAAATCAACTTATGTCTTCACGTGGTGTAGGGGCCTTAGTATAAGTTTTAACAAGAATACTCTAAATATATAGATGAATATATATATATATACATATGATGGGGGCGATAAAAACTTATACATATATGCACTATGGGAATGTTTTGTGATGCATAGTATAATTGCTTCTTTGATACTAATTATAAGGCACTAACTATTTATTTGATACACGTTTTGGGTTTTTTGGGATTGCCTTGAGATCGATCGAGGATAGTGATAATCGATAATGGAAACGTACGTACATGCTGACGTTTGAATTTTCTAAAACCATATATTACAATTTAATCAAGCTAAACCAGGGGATTAATTAAATCGAAAGAGTATAGACTATAGTATCATGTGAAACAAAAATGTGTTGATTTTCATGCGTTTGCCAAAAAAGTGAAATATTGTAAATTGGAGAACTGAGACCCGTAACTGTTTTTTTCTTTTTTCTTTTTCCTAGAAATTGACTCAAAAATTTATCTCCCTTCTCTCTTCAATCCCTATCCGATGAAGTAGCAGTGGCCAAGTCCACCACCATAGGCCTCTTCCACCACCATCAGCTTCCTCGTGCATCGATCTCGACCACTCTCATTCTCGTATTCATTTCGAGTATTCCTCAAATCTATCTCAATGTTTTGAAAACCGTATCGGTCAAGACATTGGAACGAAATATTTCTGTACTGGTACTATTTCGAGATAGTTGATATATAAATAAATTATATATTTAAATATATATAAATTATATTCCAAAGTAATAGTCTATATATGAATAAATTATATATATATAAATTATAAATACTTTGATCTGAATTAAGGGTAAAAAATGAACTTATAGTTTGAAGAAATGAAAAAAATAAAAAATAAAGGCCGAAATACCGGCTGGTAAATAGGTAAAATACTTGTATTGGACCAAAGGCCGGTACGGTATGGTATTCTAAACAATGATCTATCTACTTTAAACTCTGTTTGCCTCCATCAACTTGAGTTTCTTCTTCACCACCGTCAACCACCGACCACATGTTTTGATATTTTATAATCGACTTATTATCCTTGCCTTGTAACACGAGCACAAAGTTGCTGTGTTGTTTGGTATGTTTTTCCCCGACCCAGAAAATCAGGTTGGTTTTGAAGAATTTTTTTCGCTATTCTTTCTTTAATTTCCTTTGTTGGAAATCTGTTACGATCTGTAAGGTTAAAACTTAACTAAATTAGTATCCAATAGTCGTAGGACTTTTGGATCAATTGTTGGGTCTTTAATAATTGGTACCAGAGCAGGGAACATGCCACGAGTTTAAGTCATGGAGGAGTGACCTATTGGCTAGATTAAAATGCATTGGTACTATGTATGGACAATGTGTAAAGTTATTGAATACTGATAGATCAGTAAAACTGCCAAAATGGAAAGGGCTACCACCGGGCATGTCGATAGAGTGGGTCGTCGTGGACATTGGATTTGGAAGTGCTGTGGAATGTTATAATTCTAAGGTTAAAAGTTTAACCAAATTAGTATGTAACAATCGTAGGGCTTTTAACAGTCCAACAATCTTATTAAAAGGGCTTAGTAAAATGATGTGTTTCCATCGTTTTAGCTACATAGGGCATGCGTGAGTAGTCCCCCAAATGGGGACTGTTAATAGAATTTCAAATTTATGATATTGTTTCGAATCTTCTCATTCACCATTGATATATTAGTAGCTAGCGTTATCCATAAATTGAAATTAATTATACAAGGAGTCAATAATCGCTAAAAAGAACATGTGTTACTCTTATCTAAGTGATGCAAATTAGGACATTAATAAAATGATTAATATTCATTTATTTTTTTATCAATTTAAATTTTAAAGATAAGTGATAATTCTTATACATTTTTCAAAATGTGTAAGTGTAAATTAAAATGAGTTCATCCTTCCTAGAATGGTACTCATTTACATCTTGTATTTAACCTCTGCATCATCAATTTACTTTTAAATGTTACACATATTTTACTTCTACCACTCAAAAATGGAAAATGGTGATGTTTATAAGTGCGTCGACCATTGGTTGTGGTAAAATACAGACGTATGCATGCGTAAAATGAGTACAAGCTGATTTTGTTATACGCACGCTGAGAGGTAACTTTTAGGATTTGCTAATTTTTCATGAGTTTGAGCTATGGAGTAGTTATTGAATTCATCACATAGCGAATTACATAATGAATGATTTATAAAAGCCCAAAATATACAAACTTTATGTAAGCTTTTTATAAAAAAGTAGACCACATCATAAAAAAATATGAAAAACTAAAATTTTCTTGTGGGATCCACTTTTTTATAAAATGTATGTATGAGACTTGTTCATAACATTACTTAGAAGAGAAACTCCAGACCGGTCGGGTGATGTTCTCCACTTTATACCGGCCAACAGAATCTCAACATATATGAGACTTATGTATTTTATAGTGTAGACTACTTTCTTTTTCCTCACCTCTCCCCAGTGGCTTACTCCTTGAATAATCCCATCTCTCTTCTCTTTTAACAATATCTTCTGAAGCTCTTCTGCTAAACTTCAAAATAGAAGCAATGCGTCGTTCCACTTTTCTCAAACTAATTCTTTCTTGATTTGGATTTGGTAGATTGGAAAAGATTTATGCTTATTTCTAAATGATTTATATTATTCGATAAATTTTTGATTAATCAAATGCAACCACTTACATTTTTAATAGAGAAATATGACACATGTAAGTGGCTCAACCGGTAAAGGAAAAAAGGAATACTCAAGATTGAATCAAGAACAGAGAAATATCGGATTAAATACAAAATTTCTCTCTTTACATAGCACTAAAAATCTCTCTCTCTCTCTCTCAACCCATTAAAAAAACAAGAAACAAAGAAAAGAACATAACATAACAGAAAAGTCTTTGTCTACATGCCTCTATGTGGCTTTCCCTACTCATAAAAAGAAGGGAAAAAAAAAAAAAAAAAAAAAAAAAAAACTGGCTTGTGTTTCGGTGCACTCAAAGAACTCATGAGCCCGGAAAAAAGTGTCTGGCCTCGACTACTTATATCTTTCTCCAATGGAAGAACCACTTTAATGGAAACTTTGGACGGTGTAGCATCAAATGCGTGCGTGAAGACAATAGTAATCAGGGCTTGAGAGAGAGAGAGAGAGAGAGAGCAACAATAGGAGGAGAGGGAGGGAGGGAGTGTGGTGTGTGGGTGAAAACTAGTAATGCTACTTTGTTTAGCTGTAGCTAATTAGCTTAACAAATTAAGTACTGGTAAACTGGAAAAGATTCATGCTCATTGCTAAACGATTTACATTATTCTATAGTTTTTTTATTAATTAAATGCAACCAGGTACATTTTCTATAGAGAAATATCACACATGTAAAGGCTCAACCGGTAAAGGAAAAAATGAATGCTCAAGATTGAATCAAGAACAGAGAAATATCACATTAAATACAAAATTTTTCTTTGTACAGAGCACTCAAAATCTCTCTCGCTCAACCCATTAGAAAAGCAAGAAACGAAGAAAAGAACAAAACAAAACAGAAAAGCCTATTTCTACAAGCCTCTAGGTAGCTTGCCCTAATCCTCATAAAAAAATAAAAAAATAAACTTGGTTGTGTTTCGATCTACTGAGAGAACTCATGAACCCGAAAAAAAGAGTCCGGCCTCACCTTCTTATATCTTTCTCCAATGGAAGAACCAATTTGATAGAAGCTTTGGACAGGGCAGCATCTAACATGCATGTGTGAAAGACCGGAGTATTTTGAGAGAGAGAGAGAGAGATCAACGATCAAATTAGGAGAGGGAGGGGAGGGAGTGTGGTGTGTGGGTGACTAGTAATGCTACTTTGTTTTGCTGTAGCTAATTAGTTTAAGCAAATTAAGTAGTGGTAAGAGGATAAAATAAGAAGATGTTGAATAAGAGATTATTGAAGCTTACTTTCTGATCTACTTGTGTGATCCATCAATATATGGGAATAAAAATAAAGTAAAACAAAAATAAATAAATATATATATTATTCTTATTATCTTAATATCTTAATATATTAATATGAATGTACGAATTAATTCTAATACAAATCTGATCTCAATGTATTAATTAAGTTGGTCAATGCAAGTCTTTTGAATGCAACTCATGCAAAACTATAAAATTATTAATTTCTCTTTTGTTGAGGAATTGAACTCGATCGTTGGATGTGAAAATTATAAAATACGTTTATTATACGGATCTGTACAACTATATATATATATATAATTATGAATTTGTAACTGTGTCACAAGAGTGAGCAACACTGAGAAGGACCGAACGTGATTGCGTGGAAAAAGTTTTTTTTTTTTTGGGTAAGTATTTTCCACCAGCTTATGTCTTGGAAAAAACACTTGTGAGAAATGGGCAAATTGGTATACACTAACACTAACATATACAGTAACATAGAAGACATGGAAGGATGAATCAACATGAGGCATGTGATTCCTAGGCGAGGAAGGGTATATTAAAAAGAAAGGAATTTGTCAAATCTTAGTTAGATAGTGATTGCCAATTTCTGGTTAGAAGTCTACGATTGGGCCAAGTGTTGTTTTTATTAACATTGATAGACACAAAAGTTGGCAAAGGTTTTATTTCTAAATAACTCATACCATACTGTTAATTATTTTCTCAAGTACCTAAAGCATAATGGGTATTGACCAATTTATTTTTTCAATTTATTTTATCATTTGAAAATATTTTTAAAAAATATAAAAAAATATATCGATACACTAATAATCACTTTCTTAATTATTAAGTAAAAAATAAAATTGATGAGCGGTCATTTAGAGCTGTACACTTGGGACGGCGTACTATCATCTCTCTGTCGAAATGCTACCAGTAGTGCTTCATGGGTCTGCTCAAGAGTGATGAACGCACACTTTCAAAGCAGATCAGAAAATGACCCTCTTGGATTTGAATCCAAAACAAATTTTGTACCATGATTTCCCCTGAATCCCCCACTTAACACCCATTATTTTGATGTGATTTTTTTCGGTTGTTGCTTATTAACAATATAAAAAATTAGAGATAACAAAGACAGAAACACTAGATCTCCTGAAAAAATCTTAGATTCATATTACTTTCTTCCCGCGGGTGAGAACTGTGGTATATTATACGTTGTTGATGTATAAAATAAATTAAAATGTATCATATGATCAATCAGTATATATGATTGAGGATGACAAAATTTATAGTAGCAGATAGTAACATTGTTATCAAATTTTAATCTTATACCACAAATATAATAAGATAGAAAGATGGAGATCTAGGGTGACAGATCATTATGACAATGTTAATAAACAAAGTCATTCTACAAATAATCAATTCATAAAATTCAGAGTACGTTTAGGAAGCCACCACATATATAATATATGACAATTATTCATTTTCTCTTCAACTAGAAAATTTGCTCTCAAGCTGTTGCAATTGGACTCAAGCCACCTGTTGCCCTCATGGCTTCAAATCTTGGCTCCTTGGCCTGGAACTTGAGGCCAGCATACAGCTTCATGTAGTCCTCAAACACGAATTTTGGGTAAACATGGTTCTTCTCCTCATCATCTCCCTCTTTCTCTACCAGTGCTGGTGCTGGATAAATTACAGCATCACTGCCAGGGTTGTAGAATGAAGCTATTGACATTCTGTTCCCATCAGTTTGGGCTATCACTCTGTGCAGCACACTCTTGTACCTCCCATTGGTGATGACCTGTGCATATACATTCAAGATCAGCTTAATGTCATCATATTAATTGTAATGGGACTCATTATAGGCTAGCCAATGTGGTGTGTGTTGGGTGTGTCGGTGAACAGACTTGCATGAGATCCTGGTAAGATAACTTGTTGATTGTTGATAATCTGTTACTCAAAAAGTTCTGTTTTTTTTTTTTTTTCCTCTTATTACAAGAAATTGCTTTAAAACTTAATTTCTTATATATATATATATATATATATACCTCGAGCTGGTCACCAAGGTTGATGACAATGGAATGGCGCATCGGAGGCACGTCAATCCAGTGACCATCTTTGAGAAGCTGGAGACCGCTGACCTTGTCATCCTGGAAGAGAAGGATAATGCCACCAGCATCGGTGTGGGCACGGAGACCCTTGATCAGGTCTGGCTTTGGGCATGGAGGGTAGTTGCTAACCTTGGTTGCAAAAGTTGGACCTTTTGATCCACACAATGCCTTTTTGAGGTAACCTTTCTCCAGTCCAAGATTTTCACCTAATAGCTCTAGGAGTTCCTCTGCCAGTTTTTCCAACTTCACTGCAAATTCCTTCATGATTTTCCTGCAATTTTATACATATTTGAGATGCAAAATATCATGAGGTACTGAGCACCTTCCACTTCTGAGTACATGAATGGAAGTCATCTCAGATATAAGTTCAGGCGTACATATCTCATATTACTTTTATTTCTTGAAAAAATGTCTTCCACGCAATATTTGTGCACAAAATTGCAGACTCTTTACCTACCTGTAATCATCTTGGAGGTCTGGAATCTCAGAGATATTGGAGTAGGGGAGATGTCTTAAGTGGAAGGTGCTCTCCCAATCCATGTCATGGACCTCAGCCTGAACACCCTCTAGACTTTTGCTTGCCATCAATTGCTTGAACCTTTGCTCCATGCACTTCTTGTAGTGCTCCTTTGTCAACCTCTCCACAGCATCCATTAACTCATGGGATATGCCATGATTAAGCAACTGCATATACATATAGAAATTTCAGAAAGGAACGCAAAACAGTACTTTAACCCGTAAGTGGAATTGTAAATTAATGAGCAACTCAATAATGGATGCGCAGCTAGGAACAAATTTAGCAAGGCTTATAAGCTCCAGCAGAGTACTGATAGTGATACGTACCTCAAAGAAACCCCAGTTTTCGCATGCATCTTTGATCTTCTCCATGGTTGATCCTCTCTCCTCACCGTTTAGCTTCTCCAAGTTTATAACTGGGAAGTTCTCCATCTCTCTCTCTCTCTCTCTTAAGCAAGCAAGCTGTGTTCTTTTTTTTTTTTTTAATCTAAGCAAGCAAGCAAGCTTTGTTCGATGCTATGCTGTGAGAGTTTGGTGGTATTTATAGGGGTTAAATACGAAGGGAGTCGAGAGGGACGAGAACAGCAGTGAACTGGAACTTGGGTGCTATCCATATATTTTATAATTATCTTTATAATAGACGACGTGACTTATTTTAAAGCAATTTTACCATAATTGTACGAACTTGCTAAGGTCGCTTTGCTTTGTTGAACCGTCTCCTACATAACGCGGTTGGACCGGCCACCTTCGTGGCTCCAAGCTGTTTGACCGATCACTAATCATAGGTCCATAGGTACTTTGATAACAAAAAAATATTACATAAAAATAAATATAATATATAAATTGATGTAATTTGATAAGATACTTATTTTATAAAATTAGTTTTATTATAAAATAAATTTAATAAATAATATGAAATTATATTAATTTATATATAATCCTTCCAAATTGATATTATTATCCTAACAATATCACGAACTCTTGCATTTCTTCAGGAATTGATAAAATTTTGATCAATTTGATTTGTTATTAAGATAGTATTTGAAATAATTATTATGTTTAAAATTTTTAAAATTAAAAAAAAAGTATCGATTTGATACTTTTTATATTCTCTTATTGAGTTAATTAATTTTTTTGATTGGGTAATTTTTTTTGTTTTTCAAAAATTTCAGTTTAGACTTTTTATTTTTATTTTTTGAGGCTAGGGGCCTAAATCGCCCAATGGAAGAGTCGGCCTGTGTTATATGCATTTTAAGAGGTAATTTTTAAAGTTATACATTTGGCACACGGACACTTCTAAGGGTTTGCTAATTTTCCTCTAGTTTGAGCTATGGAGTAGATGTTATTGAAATGATCACATGGTGAATTACTGAATGCATGGAGTCCTTCTTCGATATTGGTAGGCATTGAAAAAGACAGAACAAAGAATAAGGACCAAAAATAGAAGCTGACCAACTTGATCCTTAATTAGATACGTGTTTCTTTCTAATCACAAAATACATGTTTGCAATTCCTTTGACCAACTAGACCCATGCCATTTTCTTCGTCATGGGTCTAGTTGCAATTCCTTTGTTGCCTGGAAACGTCATCTGTCAATTTATTATCATGACTTATTTCTTTTCTCTTTTCCATGGTTGTTGACCTTTTGCTCTGCGTTATCGTGACGTTGGAAGTTCAAAAGACAACAACAATTGAGAAAGATGCAAATGTTCCACTATTAACGTCATTAATCAAGGTCAAAATTAGACTAGCTAGTACTGGAGTTTCCTGATCATTATTTTTCATGTGCAGTATATGTTCATGACGGTGGCCACCCTACTAAACTCGTTATTTTATTTATTAAATATAGTGATGGAATATTGTACAAGTGTCTCACATGTACATTCTTATTAAAAAATAGTGGGATCTATTCTTACAAAATTAATTTTTTATATAGGTTAATTTTATATTTACTCATTTTTTTTTTTAAAAGAGGTGTGCAACACAATTTATGACTGCAATTAAATATCATTTCTCTTTTATTTGAGCCTAAATTAAATTATCTACAGTATAAACTTTAATTGCTTCCATCTTAATACATATTCAGTGGCATGCAATAACTGTTACCAACTTGGTGATGATGGCTTTCAATTCATGTATATCCACCTTTTTTTTTATCGTCAGTACGTGGCCCCATATAACTGTTACCTTTTTGTGCCATATATTGCTTGTTCGAATGGAATTCCATAAGGTTACGTATCTCAAATGAACCATGATTTCTAATCCAAGATTTTCATCATGAAAAGCTCAAGATCTTGTTTGGCCGAAAATTTGGATTATAGACTTGTACAGTACTTCCCATGAGGATTAATAAGATGGCCGGCGTTGAACAGAAGCCTAAAAACTGTTAAGCACGCTAATTAATTGTATTTAATGTTCCACATGCAAAGTTATTGTAGCAGTGTTGAAAAGCATGCATGATCTCAAGCCTCCGGACGAATTTCAATGTTAATGAAGGAATTCATGCATGATTTTCCATGACTGGATCTTAGTGGGAGATAGTTCAATACTTTAATTAGGCTTCTCTCTCGCATTCATCTAAGCTAATCACGCACTATTATATTCTAACAATTAATTTCTATATTATAATTTTTAATCTATGATCGGAAGTTTGATGGCATTTTTACATGAATTCGTGGGAACTAATCAATGAAGTAATACTGGATATATAAATTAAATGACCCTCACTATAAGATATTGGGTTTCTTGAGACAAATCATTTGTCTCAAGAAATCCAATTTTTGTCTCTGTTTTGTCTTGAAAAGCCTGTCTCAAAAAGTATCTTGGGACACAGAACCTAAGATCTCGAGAAACTAACTGTTGTATTCGGGGAGAGAATGCATGAATCGGGAGAAACTGATGTAAGATGCAAATTAATACTCATTGGAAACATACGTCCACTCTAGGGCTTGTCCCATGAGTTAGGTTATCCAAGTTAGCTGTGGATAGAGTGATGGTGTATCTAGAAGATTGAGACACATCTCTAATGGCTTTAGAGACTTGAGGAGTAACTAGAAACACCATATTGCTGAGGTTGGTCAAAGGAGGAAACTAATGGAGTGGTAACTAAGACATTGAGCTTATTCTAAGTCTGTAATATTTGCAGACGAGTTTCCTTATGGATCAACTCATTGATAGCAATATCTAGGGGAGGAATCAAAGTGCAAATAAGTAGTTGACCATGGATCGGCTCAAAGTCATACTATAGGGCCATGAGAAGCTGATCAACGAATGACATACATTTCAGCATCAACGGCATCCGTCTAGAGTGGGTTTGAGATATCAATCTAATCCAAATGTGATGAAGGCAATCAAAAAATTCATTGATAGGTTGGACAGACTCTTTTCTGAGCTGATACAACTTGACCATAAATTGGTACTCTCTAATCCCATGAGGTTTAGCATAATGCCTGGCTAACATGGTCCAAGCAGATAGAGCGTCATCAAAGCTACCAAGTAGGTTGGAGATAGTCGGAATAGAAGTATTGCGCATCCAAGTAACGATCTGGTGATTATGGCTATCCCATTTAAGAAGATGTAGCTGAAATTATTTTTCTTGTTCATCTCCTTTTTGTACTGGCTTTGTCCAATCACCCATGCAATAGAACCAAAGTTAATGGCCTTTAAAAAAGCTGCGAATAGACTGAGACCACACCAAATAGTTTTACCATCTAGTACAAAATGAATAAGAAGAAGAATCTCATTGTTCTGAGCCATTATGGGACCAAATATGCAAAAATAGACTGCAAAAGTGAGATTAGCACATGAAAATATGCAGAAAACACCTAGATCTAAAAGTTAATTTTGTGGTCAAAGTCAATAGCCAACGGTCAATAATGTTGACATGGAAGGCCACCAACGTGGTAGGACGATGTGGCTGCTAATGAGACTGGGCCAACTTGGCAGTTGTTGGTGAAGCCACGTGGCACAATGGTTGGCGTAAGCAAATAGGCCCACGTGTGTGTGCATGGTTGTGTATCTGCAGGGTGTGTGTAGCATGTGAGGTGTGTGGGTGGTGCGGTAGAAACCTCATACAATGTTTGGGGGTAGGTGCAAGCTCCCAATCTGACTAATTTTGATAGTGTTGTATCGGTCTAAATGAGATCTTCCTAAAGATATGTCGTATAATTAGAATACAACTTTAGGCACAAGATTTTGCAATTTTGTAACTATGTTATGATAGTGAGCAAAACTTAGATGGCTTAGACATAGAAGACAAAGGTAGCAGACGAATACTGGGAAGGACAAAAACTACTAGAAATTAAAGGATTAGAGTAGTGTCTCTGATGCCATGTTAGAATTGTATTACTCAATTCTATATATTTTGTGCTATACAATATGACCTATATATATGAGGTTAAAGGCTATATAAGGGTTTCACTTAAGCGATGTGGGACTAATTCATATACACTAACACTAGCATATACACTAACATTGAAGACATGAAAGGATGAATTAATATGAGGCAAGTGATTCCTAGGTGAGGAAGCGTATGTTAAAAAGAAAGGGATTTGTCAAACCTTGGTTAGATAGTGATTGCCAATTTCTAAGTGAGGGTTAGAAAACTACGATTCGGTCAAGTGTTGTTTTTATTAACATTGATGGACACAAAAATTAACAAATGTCTTATCTCTAAATAACTCATACCATGCTATTAATTTAAAAAATATATATTGCATAAGAAGCGCCTAAACCTAAGTACCGAAAGCATAATGGGTATTGGCAAAACTTTCTTATTTTAAAATTTATATGACAATTTGAGAATTATAAGAAATTTTTAGGTGATTTTATATTATTTGCTTCCCTCCTAATGGATGGTACCTAGATAGAAGAGAAGAATGTGGTGTAGCATTTATGGAAAGATGAAGAATGATCTGGGAGGGGGTTGTAAAATATCAAATTAGATTTTGTGATATGGCGGCTTGGAGTAGAACCCTTGAGGAACTGAACTGGTTCCTGTCGGGCAGAGAAGTCTAGGTTAAGGTGTTGTCGTGGGCTGAAGAAACATGGGCCTTATAGTGGGCTGCTGAAGAATGAAGATTACGGGCCTTGTGATAAGCTAAATGGGCCCAGCTATATTAGTTATCTGTTTTGTTATACTTGCTATTGTAAGGGCCTTAAGCCCATTCTAGAGTAAGGACTTATTAGTAATTCAGTATTTCTAGTATATTAACAGACATGTGAGTCACGCCTGAGATATCTGGAGAATTATTGTACTATTACTTTGTGGAGGTGCTTTCCCTCGAAGAAAGCGTGGCACTCTATTATGGAAAGGAATTCAGTTATTTCCTTCATCACTCATTTACAACTTAATTTCTAGAACATTCTATTACAAGTGGTATCCCAGAGCCCAGGTCCTACTTTTCATCCTATCAATGGCGGAAGGAACACGTGAATGAACATGTTTGAAAGACCTTCAGGAAGGCTTTACCTCCTTCAAGAAGTCTATTGAATCACAGATGAGCACGTTTGGTGTGGAGCTAATGGCAGTGTGTAGAAAAATGGACGAAATGATGCAACAGTTCACCTCATTGGCCTCAGATTTGAAAAATGGCAATGTACACAAGTCACAAAACCTGAATAACAATGGGGACAAAAGTGAACAACAAATGTTACCTCATGCAGGTGATATCTTACCCCGTTCCATCCGGCTGGAATTTCCCATGTTTGATGGTAATGACCCCCATGCCTGGCTATACAAGGTAAAACAATTTTTTAAGTTCCATAATACATTGCCTGAGCACCGTTTGAGATTAGTGTCCTTTCATATGGCTGGACAGGCCTTAATCTAGTTTCAAGGCCTTGATGAGTCTGGGTTATTGGGTGAGTGGGAGGAGTTTGTCAATGCTCTCCTTATACAGTTTGGCCCTTGTAGTTTGGATGACCCTATGGAACAACTCACTAGGATAAGGTAGGTGGGAACTATCGATGAATATAAGTCTGACTTTGAATTGCTTGCTAATCACCTCAGGCGATTGTCTGAAATAGATACACTTAGTTGTTTTGTCAGTGGACTCATTGATGATATTCGTTTGACGATGAAAATGTTTAATCCTACAAATTTAATCGCAGCTTATCGTCTTGCTCATATCCAAGAGGAAAAAGTACACCTCCATCAAAAGCCTTCCACCCGGTCTCCCTCAATCTCCTATACTGAACCAGCAAACACTAAATATAAACCTTCACAAACCCAGCCTATCATAAAACCGAGCCCCTCCTTTAACAAATCTGTAGTGCCTGTTCATAAAATCAGTCCAACCCAAATGAAACTAAGAAGAGAAAAAGGCTTGTGTTATCATTGTGACTCTAAATGGCACCCAGGCCATCGTTGTAACAGTCCTAAGTTGTATTTGATTGAAGAGGTAGAGGATGATTGTGACAAGTCTTTTGAGGCTACTGGCCAGCCCTCTTACCAGTCCACTGAAAAAGGGCCGTGTAATGAGAAAAAGGTTCCTGAAATTTCATTGCATGCCATCATTGGTTCTAGGAACCCTAAGACTATGAGGGTAAAAGGCAAGATTGGGAGTCAATGGGTGGTAATTCTTATTGATTCAGGAAGTACACATAACTTCCTGGATCCAGCAGTTCTATCGAGAGTTCACCTTCCCTTAGTAGAGGAGGATAGAATTAAGGTTAAGGTAGCAAATGGGGAGATGGTGACTAATGAAGGTAAGGCCACAGGTGTGAATGTTTCTATTCAAGGGTCCTGTTTTTCTGGTTGATCTGTATGTTCTTGTGTTGGCTGGATGTGATATGGTCTTGGGAGTGCAGTGGTTGCAAGGTTTAGGCCCGATCTTATGGAATTTCAAAGAATTAACCATGCAATTTATAACTCAACAAGCTGCTATTCAGTTAAAAGGGCTCACTAGCAATACATGGATTGAAGAGGGCCCCATTCACAAAGGTAGTCGATTGGGGAGCAAGGGCATCCTTTTGCAATTCATTGAAACTACAGCCAATCACCAACCCAACCAGCCCCCAGAAAGTATACAGAACCTCCTCAACCACTATTCCGACATTTTTGCCACCCCAAAAGGTTTACTCCCCCATCGTTCCCATGACCATGCCATAAATTTGCAACCTGGAACCAAACCCATTTTTGTCCATCCCTATAGATATCCTTATTTTTAGAAGGATGAGATCGAAAAGATTGTGATGGAGTTGTTGGATTCCGGGGTTATTAGGCCCAGTCAAAGCCCTTATTTCTCACTTGTTTTATTGGTGAGGAAAGCAGATGGAACATGGCGTTTATGTGTTGATTATCGGGCACTAAACAGTGCCACTATTAAGGATAAATATCCTATTCCAGTGGTGGAAAAGTTGTTGGATGAACTACATGGTGCTAAGGTGTTTTCCAAGCTTGACTTACGGTCAGGCCACCATCAAATACGGGAGAAGCCTAAGGACATACCAAAAATTGCTTTCCGGACACACGAAGGGCACTATGAGTTTCTAGTTATTGCCATTTGGCTTAACTGATCCCTCCACCTTCCAGAGCTTAATGAACCAGGTTTTTAAACCATATCTTAGAAAATTCATTTTAGTTTTTCTTGATGATATTTTAGTTTACAGTTCAGATGTAGTAACTCATGTGAACCATTTAAAGATTACTTTTGATGTTTTGAGGCAACACAAGTTGTTTGCTAAAATGAGCAAATGCACCTTTGGCTCAAATGAAGTGTCATACTTGGGCCATCTCATTTCTGGCCAAGGTGTCAGGGCTGACCCGGAGAAGCTGAAAGCAATGTTAGATTGGCTTATTCCACGGACAGTGAAAGATTTAAGAGGCTTTCTGAGCCTCACTGGGTATTACCAAAGGTTTATAAATGGGTATGGGGCCATTACTGTTCGACTAACAGATTTGCTGAAGAAAGAAAATTTTAAATGGAATAGTGAAGCACAAGTTGCCTTTGACAGCCTGAAAATTGCTGTGACCCAGCCCCCTATCCTGACATTACTAGATTTTCAGTCGCCTTTTGTAATCGAGTGCAATGCCTCGGGGGAGGCCATTGGAGCAGTTTTAATGCAAGCAGGGAAACCAATAGCCTTTTTCAGCAAGGCTTTGAAAGGACGGGCTATGAGTTTATCAACTTATGAAAAGGAGCTTTTTGCACTAGTTTTAGCAGTGCAAAAGTGGCGTCCTTATACACTATCTGTGATATCTTTACCTAGTTGCGACTGGGCTGATGAGATTAAGAATTTGTATGCAGGAGACCCTGTTGTACAGGAATTATGGAAAAAGAATCAAGATGGTGACTTAAACAATCCTTATACACTGAAGAATGGACTGCTTTTATACAAGAATAGAATGTACATTCCAGCTAATCAGGGCCTAATTCAGAAGATACTTGAGCTCATTCATAGCAGTCCTATGGGGTTTGACAAGACCCTACATCGATTAAAAAGGGATTTCTATTGGCCTGGCCAGAAAGCTGATGTGAATGCCTTTCTAAGGGAGTGTGACATCTGTCAAGTGGTGAAGGTGGATAACTCTCTCCCTAGCGGGCTTCTATAGCCCTTGCCCATCCCCTCTAAGCTATGGGCAGACATAACGATGGATTTTGTTGAGGGTTGCCCAGTTCTAGAAAATTTAATGCCCTATGGGTGGTGGTGGACAGATTTACAAAGTATGGCCATTTTGTTCCCATTTGTCATCCCTACATTGCTAAGATAGTGGCCCAACTCTTTATGAAACACGTGTTTAAACTACATGGAATGCCACAGTCCATCATTTCTAACAGAGTGCCACACTTTCTTCGAGGGAAAGCACTTCCACAAAGTAACAGTACAATAATTCTCCAGATATCTCAGGCGTGACTCACATGTCTGTTAATATACTAGAAATACTGAATTACTAATAAGTCCTTACTCTAGAATGGGCTTAAGGCCCTTACAATAGCAAGTATAACAAAACAGATAACTAATATAGCTGGGCCCATTCAGCTTATATCAAGGCCCGTGATCTTCATTCTTCAGCAGCCCACTACGAGGCCCATGTTTCTTCAGCCCACAACAACATCTTAACCTAGACTTCTCTGCCCGACAAGAACTGGTTCAGTACGTCAAGGGTTCTACTCCAAGCACCCATATTATCACAGTAGATCATGGGTGGGCAATTTAAAGGAATTGCCAGATCATGATAGAGATGTTGGAGCCATATGACTTCGGTGGTAGCATTGGTGACAGCTTTGAACTCAGCTTCGGTGAATG
The DNA here is from genome assembly GCF_018687715.1 of Carya illinoinensis. Classification (NCBI taxonomy): domain Eukaryota; kingdom Viridiplantae; phylum Streptophyta; class Magnoliopsida; order Fagales; family Juglandaceae; genus Carya; species Carya illinoinensis. The sequence goes on from NC_056755.1 coordinate 14,214,617, forward strand.
ATCGAGCGATTTTAGGCTGTTTCTTAGATGACCAAGAAACTAAATTTACACCGAGGAATACACAGAACCCCCTTGTGGAACACCGATAATCGGGGTAGCCTGCCCAATCGGTATTGAAAAATGCAGTGAGCTTGAAAGTTGGGATGGTGAGATTTGCAATGCAGTAGTTAATGTATGTTTCAAGTACCTCTAGATTCGCTTTACGGCTTGCCAATGTGGAACTTGGGGATTATGCATGTACTGGCATACCTTGCCAACAGTGTAGGCTAAGTCAGGTCGTGTGAATGAAAGATACTGTAATGATCTGACAGTGCTGCGATATAGAGTGGGGTCTTCAAAAAGATTACCGATGAAGGCACTTAGTTTCTCTGCTATAGCCATTGGAGTCTTTACCCGTTTTGCTAGTGACATATTTGTCCATTGGAGCAGATCAAGAATATACTTCTGTTGTGTAAGAAGTAAGCCATTTGAATTTGGTGTGACTTCGACACCCAGAAAATACCATAAGACACCAAGATTAGTGATAGGAAAATCACTTCGTAGAGCTGTAACGAGATAAGAGATTTTCTGAATTGAAGATCCTATAATCAATAGGTCATCCATGTACACAAGGACACACATCTTGCTAGTTGAAGTTGTGCAAAAAAATAGTGAAGGATCTGTAGTAGAGATACGAAAATCAAGATCAACCAGGCGATTACTTTGGCGTGAGTACCACGCACGTGGTGATTGTCGAACGCCATAGAGGGCTTTATGCAACCTGCAAACATGAGAGGGAAATTGGGGATGAGAAAAACCAGATGGTTGAGTTATAAAAACGATCTCTTGTAATGGTCCATGCAAGAAGGCATTTTGAACGTCATATTGACGTATTGGCCAGTGATTTGTAACGGCAAGTGCAAGAAAAAGCCAGACAATGGTTGGCTTCATGACAGGGCTGAAAGTCTCTTCAAATTCAATGTTGGACTACTGGAGGAAACCCTTTGCCACAAGACGGGTTTTCTGCCATTGTAGAGAACCATTGGCTGTAACAATGTTGGACGCTGCAGTTGATGGAACTAAGGACCACGTACGATTGGCAAGAAGAGCATTAAACTCGTGTGCCATGGCTTCCCGCCATTCATGATGCTGCTAAGCAACTGTATAACTAGTTGGTGTTTCTAGAATATCAGATGAGATGGAAATGAGAGCACGAGGAGGTGGCCACTTGACTATTCCATCTGTGTATTGACGTGGTCGGAGAGCATTGGTGTGTGACCTTGTGATCATTGCAAGTGCAGGCTGTGGAGTAGCAGATGAATGAGAATCCTACATACTTGGTGATGATCGAGAGGTAGGGGATGAATGTGGTGGGTCCAAGACTGAAGGAGAGGAGGAATTGGGTTCAGATTGGGTTGGAGAAGGATTTAAGTGGAATAGAGAAAGGTCTGTGTGAGTTGGAGGAGAAGTGGGCTTGAGTTTAGTAGCATTAATGAAGGGAAAAATTGCCTCATTAAATTGAACATCAATGGATGTATAAATAGCCCATAGACAAATTATAGTAGAGGAACCCCTTGTGAGATGGACCAAGACCAAGATAAGCAAATGGAATGGATTGGTGATTAAATTTGTGGGAGTTATAAGGTGAGGTAAGGGGCCAACATTCCAAACCAAATACACGCAGGGCTTTATAGTCTGGATGTTTTTGGTGAATTAGAAAATAAGGGGATGAATTACTAAGGGATGGGGAGGGTAAGATGTTGATTAAATGGACGGCATGGGTGAATGCAAAAGGCTAGAAATGAATTGGAATTGAAGCATGAGCAAGAAGGGCCAAGCCCGTATCCACAATGTGACGGTGTTTCCGTTCGATAATGCCATTTTGTGTGTGAGTGTGAGGGCATGTTATTTGATGTATGATTCCATGAGTTTCTAAGTATTGAGAGAAGGGTCGGAATTCACCGCCCCAATCAGATTGAAATTGTTTAATTTTTGTTTGAAATTGAAGTTCAACCTGATTTTTAAATTTAATGAAATAATCGAGAGCTTGAGATTTAGTTTTGAGAGGAAAGAGCCAAGTGGAAGTAGGGAAGGAGAATGAGGCAGAACCAGAATGGGATATGGGAATTATGGAGCCATTGCCAACACTTAAGGAATCATCACCATGGTACTCGGCAGCTTGCAAATTCAAGTTGGACAAGTCACTTGTGATATGATGCGTTCCTACTGTGTTAGGATACTAGCTAGAATCTGAAGCATAGTTGGAGGTATAGTTTGCAGAGGTTGGTGATGAGGGAGTGTACGCCTGGTTGAAGCGGTAAATGTAAGTTATGGCAGAGTGCCCTTGGCGGTTTCAAACCTGGTACACCAAACGAGTGCCATTATGTGTAAATTGGGTATTACCGTGATTACCTCCAGGTGGTTCACGACCACGATTTGAGTGACCACGCCCACGATTGTTACAACCCCATCAATTGCCTCAACCACGTTGATTTTTAGCCGTGTACTGAGCAGATGCTTCAGTGGGAAAAAGGCTAGTTTCATTATGGTGTATCATTCGGGCTTCATGTGCAAGTAGATGGCTAAGAATTTCATTTGGAGAAATAGGAGTGACGCAGGAAGTAACAGAAGTAACAAGACCGTTATATTCAGGCCTAAGGCCAGCAAGAAGATAAGGAACAAAATCCTCACAAGGTAAGGGACGTCCCGCGGCAGCCATTGTATCTGCTAAAATCTTAGCATTACGAAAGTCAACCGAGATTTTATTGGTTCCTTTCTTGAGGGAGGCTTAGGAGTTGCCATGGACGTTAGTCCTTTAGGCTCTTGATACCATGCTAGAAGAAATGGACTCTACTATTGATCATATATATTTCCGTGAAGGAAAACTTTACAGTGATGCCTTAATATAGGCATGACTACAATGAAAGAGGTTTTGTACAGAGAATATTCTAGCCTAGGTAAGGTTTGATACAAGAGGGATCATGCAGACTAGGTGAAACCGTTACATGATTCTACTAACCTCCTTTGGCTGTGATCCTTTAGCTATGGTGACAGTCTGCTCCTTAACACTTATGGACCACTGATTGACCTAATTAGCACATTTTTTAAATAAAGGAAATTATAACCTTTCAACGGGCTTCTAATTAATCAATTAATTAATTGTGGGGATTGGGAGAAAAATAGGTTGGCCTACTACCTATATGGCCTACATTGGACATAAATGTTGTTATGAGTACAACCCGAGTCCCTTATAACCTTAAGGACTCAATATCAAAATCCAATCCAAAGAAATACAATACAATGAGATAAAGATAACCAGATTAGCAAGATTAATCAGTAAATCAACAAGAGATAAGAAAAAAGATTAAAGAAAACCGAAATACACAAAAAGATTACGTGGTTCGGCCCTAATGGCTTATATCCATTGTAGGAACAGTCTCAGAGATCATTTTATTGATGAATCTTCAAAGCCAATGTGCCAATATACGAGATTGAACCAATACCGAGCCAAACCAAGCCACAAGAAATGGCTTCATTTTACCCTCGACAAAGCCCTAGCTCTCTCTCTACTCAGACTCACCAAATCACTCAGAGACAACAGAATGCACAAAATAAAATCCCACGGGAATCCTAATACAAAGACCTTCATATATATATATATACATGCTCAAGAGATTACACCACGTGGTTAGATCGAACGGCCCCCTTCACTTTTCATCTTTATTTTAGATGCCACCGTTTAGTACACACGTGCTCTGCACATGTCCTCAACACTGCATATATAAGAGCTGCTGCTTATCACCGAGTGTATCATTTATTTTCCGCATGCACATAAGTTAGTATAACATAGTGATCGTAAAATAATTGACACACATGACCAATATTCACAAATGTCTTTGGTGAGGGTTAATCATTTTTGTCCAAGTGATGAAAAGTCCTAAAAAAAAAATGTTAAAGGGCTTTTAAGTAAGCAACCAAAGGGAATGAATCCCACTAATCTGATAGAGAAGTTGCTCAAACTATGAATTAATTAACTCTTTTAACATATATTATATGCATGGTTTTCCATGATGAGATCTTAGTGGGAGACAGTTGGATAGTTTAGTTAGGCTTCTCTCTCACATTGATATTACCCACTCTTATATTCTAACAATTTTGTAGATTACAAATTTTATATCTATTGGACATTTGATGACATATTTACATATTGAATTTGAGGAAACTCAATGTATTGAATGGAATTAGACTTTAAGGGTGAGCTATTGTACCCGGCCCATTGGCCTATCTACCCAAACTCACAAGCTATTGGGCCGACTACCCTCTCACTAATATCGAGTAGGAAGGCAGATCAAAATTTATGAAATAGAAAAGCGGATGGGGTGGGCATGGATACCGACCAGCACACTCGCCCCCTACTATGTAAGTGAAAAAGCCCTAATTTTACCTCATTGCTATTTTCTCTTCCTTATTCTCAATCTCTACTACTACTTAGACTTTATCTTCTTCTTTCATTCTTCATCTACTTCAGCTCTCTTATTCTTCTCCTTCTCTCATTCTCATTCTCCTCCTCTTTCTTCTAGCTTTCTTCTTACAGATTTATGGTTGTGGGCCACTCGAGCTGGTTGTGGCCGAGAGACCCATGACCATGCCTATCAGTCTTTACAGCCTATGACCAAGACTTGGTTGTGCGTCTTTGTGGGACCCATGGCCAAGTCGTGACCATGGGTGGTGCTATAGGTCTTTAGAGCCCCACAGCCAAGTCATGATCGTGGGTTTTTGCAACCCAGGGCCAAGTCGTGACCATGAGTTTTTGCAACCAGCAACCAAGCCAGAGTATTGAGTGCTCGCAATCCATGGCCCTGGTTTGACCTTCTGTATCTTTGTAAGAACCCACGTCCAAGACAGTCATGGGTAAGTTGTTCTTTCATATCTATATATATATATATTTTGAAATTTATGGTTGGATCTATGTATTTGAAGTTTGGTCTGCATTTGGGGATTTGAATGTGAAGACTTGGGATTCTGTGGGTATGTCTATTTGGAGTTTTGTTGGGCAAAGTATAAACGATAGGTTGAAAATTTGCCCATCCGTTAGACATGGGCGGATAGATAACGACTCAAAGTTGGGCTAGGATTGGAATGGAAAATGACCAACCCGCCCATGCAGGTGCAAGTGCGGAGGGTAAGGGATGGGGCAACCCACCCAACATTTTCCACCTTGCCCATGCGGGTCTAGGTAGTGGGGGAGGGTGCTACCCTCCTTACCCCATGTTAAAATGGCCTTCTCTCTCTATAGGAATGTTTTGTGATGCCTTTTACAATTGCTACTTGGATACTAATCATAAGTTGATGATTTATTTTATATATATATTTTGGGTTTTTGGGATTGCCTTGAGATCAAAGATAGTGATAATGGAAATGTACATGCTTAGGTTTGAGTTTTAATTTTTAACTCGCCCATATGGGTGTAGGGAGTGAGGTAGTGTACTACCAACCCAACCCAACCCCTAGATAAAATGGATCACTTCTCTCTGGAAATGTTTTGTGATGCATTGTACAATTGCTACTTCGATGCTAATTATAAGTTGATGACTTTTTTTTTTATTCGTTTTGGGTTTGTGGAATTGCCTTGAGATTGTAGATAATGATAATTGAATTATGCAGCATGTCAATAATTTATTTTTTATTTGTATTTCTTTTAAAACGTTACTTATTTTGCATTTTCTTTATCAAACGAGTATATGAGGTTGAGACAGCAAGAGTTGGAGTCTCACTTGGAGTGATAGTTTGATTTAGAGACGCGTTTGCAGAAGCAACAGAGAGATTAGGAGGAAAGAATACACAATGAAGTCCAAAAACAAGTGTAGAGGGAGATGATAGTCTAGATAGAGCATATTATATTACTGTAGCAGAATCACGGCAGGCGAGGAAAGAAGAAGAAATGAAAGTAATTCAATTTTCTCATTGCGTAGAACTTTTAATATATAATTTTGTAACTATATAAAATATTGTTAGTTGTTAATTTGATGGTATAATATGATCATACAATTTGTATGTTTTTTAATTTAATGAAGTTAGTATATTTGATTTCTACGTTTGAATGTATATAACAAATGTCCGAATGTTGGTTCACATTCAAACTAACAATCGAACATAATTACACAAAATTATGAAATAATATTCGAATGTACGACCCAACCTTCGAATGTACTCACCCTAAAAACAAACACAACATTTGATTGTTTAAACGATTAACGTTCAAACTAACTCCGCACGTACCACTTGTGTTCGAACGTAAATATCATATGTTTGAACCATAATTAACGAACGTCAACTTTTTTCGTACAAATGTCAATCGGTCAGATTAATGTTCGAATGTTCTGTTGGATGTTTGAACGTTGCAATCTGTGACAGATTTTAGCCGTCACAAAAAACTCTACATTCGAACGTTACATCAAACAGAAGATCTCCAACCGATACTAAAAATATTTTTTGTGATAGTTGAATAGTAATCTGTAACCAATTGTTTTTTGTGATGCACATTAGGTAACAGTAGTCGTGATAGTTTCGAACCGTCACCAAATGTCTTCAGTGACATTTTAGTCATTTTTTGTGATGGTTTTCTCTGTGACAAAAGACCAATTGTATTGTAGTGAATGTACATGCTTATGCTTGAATTTTCTTGAAACCAAATTTTACATATATGGTTTTACAAAATTCTATACCGCCAAACCGAGGAAATCGAAAGAGTATCTATCTATAGTACGTGAAAAAAAAAAAAATGTTGATTTTCATGTGTTTATCACAAATGTAAAATATTGTGAATTAGACTCCGTAATTGTTTTGTTTTGTTTTTTTTTTTTTCCCCAAAAGATACGAGTAATCTTTTGTCCATAATGATCATCGCTATGAATTAATGCGCGATCTTTTATAAGAAACATTCAACCCCTAGCTAGCAATGTTATGTGGAAATTATAATATGTTCTAATTTTGTCATTTATTTTGATTAATTTAAATTTTTAATATAAGTGATAATTCTTATATGCATTTTCCAAAACATGAATATGAGCAAATTAAAATGTGAGTTTGTCCTTCTTAGAATAGTAATCATTTACATCCAGTGTATGTTTCTACTCTGCATATCAATGTACATGTAAATGTTATATTTCTTTAATTAATTTACTTTTAACGTACACAAGAATGGGAAATGGTGATGAATGGTCAACCAATCGCATAGCTCCTCATGATGTAGTGCGTCGTTTAGACTTTAGGGTGGTAAAATACGTATGTATGTATGGACATTGTTCTACGCACATTAATTAAGAGGTAATTTTTAGGGTTGGTATCGTACATTTGGCGCATGGACACAGCTTCTAGTTTAGGGTTTGCTAATTTTTCATTAGTTTGAGCCATATATGTAGTAGATGTTATTGAAATGATCACATGGTGAATTACTGAATGCATTCCTTATTCGGTATTGGTAGGCATTGATGGAGACAGAACAAGAAGAACCAAAAATAGAAGCTGACCAACTTGATCCTTAATTAGATACGTGTTTCTTTCTAATCACAAAATACATGTTTGCAATTCCTTTGACCAGCTAGACCCATGCCATTTTCTTCTTATAAGATCAAGCTGGAAGGAATCTATCCGGCTAGCTTCACGTGTTGCTGCCTGGAAACTTCGTCTGTCAATTTATTCATGACTTAATTTCTTTTCTCTTTTCCATGGTTGTTGACCCTTTAGCGGATCTGCGTCATCATGACGTTGGAAGTTCAAAAGACAACAACAATATTTTAGAAAGATGCAAATGTTGCACTATTGAAGTACGTCATTAATTAATCAAGGTCAAAATTAGACTACCTAGTACTGGAGTTTCCTGATCATTATTTTTCATGTGCAATATATGCTCATGACGGTGGCCACCTTATTAAATTAGTTATTTTATTTTAAATAATATTAGATATAGATTTATAGTTATAAATTGTGCAAGTGTCGCATATTTTTATTGAGAAAAAAATAGAATGTATTATCACAAAATTAATTTTTTCATGTGAATTTTATATTAACTCACTTTTTTCAAAAGAAGTGTGTGGCGTTTACGTATTTTATGACTTCAAATGTATATAATTTCTCTTTCATTTTATCCTAAATTAAATTATCTACAGTATAAACTTTGCTTCCATCTTCATACATATTCAGTGGCATGCATATAACTGTTACCAACTTTGTGATGGCTTTCAATTATCCACCTTTTTTTTTCTTTTTTTATCATTATTACGTGGCCACATGGTCAAGGATCACTCGATCTTACCTTTTTGTGCCATATATTGCTTGTTCGAATGGAATTCCATAAGGTTACGTACGTTTTAATTGAAGAATCAGATTTAGAATTGAATCTCAAATGAACCATGATTTCAAATCCAAGATTTTCATGAAAAGCTCAAGATCTTGTTTGGCATTGGTGTAAATCCAAATCCCATGCGGATTAATAAGATGGGGTTGATCAGAAGTCTAAAAACTGTTATGCACGCTAATTGTATTAATTTTGTGACTAGGTGGTCACAAATGGGACAGTACTGTGGGAACCTCTTATTCAAACAAACAGGCAAAGTTTTTCAAAGTACCAAACGACCCAGCATGACCTAATTTAATGTTCCACATGCAGATTTATTGTAGCAGTACTGTTGAAAAGCATGCATGATCGATCACTACTTCAAGAAAAGCTCTCAAGCATCCGGATGAATTTCAGTGTAAAGGAAGGAATGCATGCATGATTTTCCATATATGACTGGATCTTAGTGGGAGACAGTTCGATACTTTAATTAGGCTTCTTTCTCGCATTCATCTCACTCACTGTTACCATACTCTAACAATTAATTTGTATATTATAAATTTTAATCTATGACCGAAGTTTGATGGCATTTTTTATTAGAGATAGTATTATATTGTTTTTCTGTATTCTGTTATAGTGTTATAGGACTTTCTGTTAGATTATTTAAATTTTACTTTCCAGCCAATTATCCACTTGCTGTAAATAGTATATAAGCTATACTATCATTTCATGTAAAAGATAATTCGAGAAATACAATTCAGTGCTCTGCATATTTCTTGGCTTCACTCTTTACATGGTATCAGTTTGAAAACACCTTTCCGCGCAAATCATCATGACTTCTGATTTCAATTTATCTGTCTCATCTCCCACTCCTGAGTCCTCTGATTCATCCAGTCCTTACTATCTCCATAATGGAGATAGTCCTGGATCCATTCTTGTCACTCAAATTCTTGTTGGTGACAATTATAACACTTGGCGTAGGTCTATGATCATGGCTCTCACTGCCAAGAACAAGGTAGGATTTGTCAATGGCTCCATTGTCAAACCATCTGATACTTCTCCTCTGTTACCTCTTTGGACTCGATGCAATAATATGATCCTTTCTTGGATTCTTAATTCTCTTTCTAAAGAGATTGCTGCTAGCGTGATCTATGTTGATTCTGTTAGAGATATGTGGTCTGACCTTCAAGAAAGGTTTTCTCAAAGCAATGGCCCTCGGATCTATCAATTGCAGAAGTCAATTGCCTCTCTCATGCAAAATGATCTCTCTGTCAGTGCCTATTTTACTCAAATGAAGGGTTTATGGGATGAATTGATGAATTATAGACCCTTACCTGTCTACTCATGTGGAGGTCCACGTACATTGATGGACATGCATCAACAAGACTATGTTATGCGCTTCTTGATGGGGCTCAATGACTCTTTTTCACAGATTCGTGGACAGATACTGCTCATTGATCCTCTTCCTCCTATCAACAAGGTTTTTTCTCTTGTTCTTCAAGAAGAGCGCCAAAGAGATATTGGATCTGTTCTGGTTCCTCACATTCCATCTGCTGCACTCTCTTTTGCAGCAAAATCTGTCCATCAAACTAAACCTTCCACTCGAAAAGATAGGCCTATTTGTTCCCATTGTTCTGTTCCAAGGCATACAATTGATAAGTGTTTCAAGTTACATGGATATCCTCCTGGATATCGCTCCAAAGGGAAATTCTCTACTCCATCATCTTCAGCTCATCAAGTTGTTGCTGATTCCTCATCTCAATTTCCCCTTACACCACAACAATGCCAACAACTCTTGGCTCTTCTCAATCCTGAGTCACATGTTCCTCAGACAGCAAATGTGACTTCTCCTATTGATCATCTTTCAGGTATATCTTCTGTTTTTTCCATAAACACTGTTTCTCCCTTGAATATTACTCCTAATGATTGGATTATAGATACTGGTGCTACGGATTATATGGTCCATTCCACCTCCCTTTTTACTTCCTTTCATTTTGCACACAATGCATTTGTTAAAATGCCTAATGGCATTTCTGCACCGGTGACACACATTGGTTCCATTCATCTATCTCCACATCTTATCTTACATAATGTTTTGTGTGTCCCTTCATTTCAATTCAATCTTCTTTTTGTCAGTCAACTAACCAGATCTACTTCTTGTTGTCTCATTTTTTCTGGCAATGTTTGCTATATATAGGACCTCACCCATTGGAGAACGATTGGGAAGGGTAAAGCCATAGGAGGATTATACATACTGCATAAACCAGCTGCTAATGTCACTCTTCCTTGTACTCAATTTTTCAATTCTGCTTTTGTTTCTCATTCTAATAACTCTGAATTTGATGTTTGGCATAAAAGGTTGGGTCATCCCTCCTTTTCTCGAATAAAATTGTTGTCATCTGTTGTACCTACTGCTTCTATCAATAAAAATGATACTCTGTGTTCAATCTGCCCTCTTGCTAAGCATAAAAGATTGCCATTCCCTTCTCACAGTGAACATCATTCTTCTTCTCCATTTCAACTTATACACTGTGACATATGGGGCCCCTTTCAATATCAGTCATTAGATGTTTTTAAGTATTTCTTAACCATTGTAGATGACTTTTCCCGTAGCACTTGGGTATATTTGATGAAATATAAATCTGAAACTCGAGTGTTGCAGAACTTCATTAACATGGTCAATACTCAGTTTAATTCTTCCATTAAGACCATTAGAACAGATAATGGTACTGAATTTGCTATGCCTCAATTCTTTTCTTCCAAAGGAATCATTCATCAGCTATCTTGTGTAGCTACTCCTCAACAAAACTCAGTTGTTGAAAGAAAGCACCAGTATATTCTCAATGTTGCTCGTGCTCTTTTCTTTCAATCCAATGTTCCTATAATTTTTTGGTCTGATTGTATTGTTACAGCAGTTTACTTGATCAACAGAATCCCTTCTCCTTTGCTATCAAATAAAACACCATATGAATTACTTTTTCACAAACCACCTTTTCTCATCTCAAAGTGTTTGGCTCTCTTTGTTATGCATCAACACTAGCTCATAATCGATCCAAATTTGCCCCTCGAGCTAGAAGATGCATTTTCATTGGCTATCCTTTTGCCATTAAAGGCTACAAACTTTATGATCTTGATAACCATACTACCTTTATCTCTCGAGATGTTGTTTTTCACGAACACATCTTTCCCTTTCATTCTCTCAAATCATCTCTTACTGATCCACCACCTCATTCTCCTGTTTTTCCTGTCCCTATTTCTGATCAACATGTTCCATTTCCTGATCTACCTGCTTCCCTTATTGCTCATACAGAACCTGTTCCTTTGCATACAGAATCTGTTCCTTTGCATGCAGCACCTGTCCCTCCTCATTCAGACTCCAATTCTTCTATCCCTAATGAATTACCTTCCATACCAGATCCTTCTATTCTTAGAAGGTCTTCTCGAGTGCATAAACCACTTGGTTACCTGCAGGATTTTCATTGCCATTCGGCTTCCTCACAGGTTTGCTCTTCTCCATCTACTTCAAGTGGGATTTCTGGTCCTCTTCCAGGTAAACAATACCCTTTATCTCATTCACTTGATTATTCTCATTTGTCTTCAAAGCATAAAGCTTTTACCTTAGCTCTTTCCACCATTTTTGAACCTCAATTTTATCACTAAGCTGTGAAAATTCTCCATTGGAGAGTTGCTATGGCTGAAGAAATTCAAGCCTTAGAAACAAATAATACTTGGACACTAACTACTCTTCCTCCTGGAAAGAGTCCAATAGGATGCAAATGGGTCTATAAAGCTAAACTAAAATCAGATGGGACACTTGAGAGATATAAGGCACGGTTGGTTGCCAAAGGGTATACACAACAAGAAGGAGTAGATTACTTTGATACTTTTTGTCCAGTTGCCAAAATGGTTACTGTTAAATGCCTTCTTGCTATAGCAACTGCTAAAGGTTGGCCTCTAATTCAATTAGATGTCAACAATGCTTTTCTTCATGGAGATTTAATGGATGAAGTTTATATGTCTCTTCCTCCTAGTTTTGGGGATAAAAATGATGCACGGGTTTGTAGACTAAACAAATCCTTGTATGGTTTAAAACAAGCTTCAAGACAATGGTTTGCTAAGTTTTCATCTACCATTCTTGATCTTGGTTTTAAACAATCAAGAGCAGATTATTCTTTGTTTACACGGCTTCAAGGAAATACTTTTATTGCTTTGTTAGTATATGTGGATGACATCCTCATTGCTGGCAATGATATGTCAGCTATCACCACTTTTCAAACATTTCTTGATCAACAATTCAAACTTAAGGACCTTGGGTCCTTGAAATATTTTTTGGGTTTGGAAGTTGCAAGAAATAGCTCTGGCATCTCTCTTTCTCAGAGGAAATATGCTTTAGAGATCTTATCAGACACTGGATTTTTTGGTTCTAAACCTGTCAAAACTCTAATGGAACAACACCTCAAGCTTTCTCGGGATGATGGTCCTCTTGTAGAAGATCCCGCTTCAATTAGGAGACTAGTGGGCAAATTACTTTATCTTACAATCACACGGCCAGATATAACCTTTGCAGTTCATACTTTGAGTCAATACATGGATTCTCCTCGATTGCCTCATCTTCATGCTGCTCAAAGAGTCCTGCAATACCTTAAAAGTTCTCCTGGCCAGGCTTATTTTTTCCTGCACACTCCTCTCTTCACTTGACTGCCTTTGCTGACTCAGACTGGGCCGGTTGTCAAGACACTAGAAAATCTATTACAGGCTTTTGTATTTTCCTTGGCAAGTCTCTCATTTCCTGGAAATCCAAAAAGCAAAGTATTGTTTCAAGATCTTCAGCTGAATCTGAGTATAGAGCTATGGCCAACACAGTTTGTGAAGTCGTGTGGTTACTTTCTTTGCTTCAAGATCTACAAGTTCCCCATTCTAAAGCTGCTGCTCTCTATTGTGACAACAAGGCTGCCATTCACATTGCCAATAATCCTATGTTTCATGAAAGAACAAAACATATAGAAATAGATTGTCACTTTGTACGTGACAAGGTTCAAGCAGATATTGTTAAGCTCTTTCATGTTTCTTCTCATCACCAATTGGCTGATTGTTTCACTAAACCTTTAGGCTACCCTCTGTTTTCCACATTGATCTCCAAGCTGGGCCTTCTTAACATCCATGCTCCAGCTTGAAGGGGGGGTATTAGAGATAGTATTATATTGTTTTTCTGTATTCTGTTATAGTGTTATAGGACTTTCTGTTAGATTATTTAAATTTTACTTTCCCGCCAGTTATCCACTTGCTGTAAATAGTATATAAGCTATACTATCATTTCATGTAAAAGATAATTCGAGAAATAAAATTCAGTGCTCTGCATATTTCTTGGCTTCACTCTTTACATTTTTACATGAATTCATGGAGACAGATCAATGCAGTACTACTGGATAAATTAAATGACCCTCTCTCTCTCTCTCTCTCTCTCTCTCTCTCTCTCTCTCTCTCTCTCTCTCTCTCTCTCTATATATATATATATATAAAAGTTAATTTTATTCTCAAGCCATTATTTATATAAAACACACCATCCACCTGACCTAAATAGAAAGATTTGATTTATAAAATTCGAATTTCAAAATTTCTCTTTTAAATCAAGTTACGTCATCATGTGGTGTAGAGGCCTTAGTATAAGTTTTAGCATGAATACTCTAAATATATAAATGAATATATATATATATATATATATATGATGGAGGCGATAAAAACTTAGACAAACATGCACTATGGGAATGTTTTGTGATGCCTATTATAATTGCTGCTTTGATACTAATTATAAAGCACTGACTATTTATTTGATACACGTTCTTGGTTTTTTGGGATTGCCTTGAGATCGATCGAGAATAGTGATAATTGATAATGGAAACATATGTACATGCTGATGTTTGAATTTTGTAAAACCATATATATATGATTTTACAAAATTTAATCCAACTAAACTAGGGAATTAATTAAATTGAAAGTGTATAGACTGTAGTACCATGTGAAACAAAAATGTGTTGATTTTCATGCATTTGCCAAAAAAGTGAAATATTGTAAATCGGAGAATTGAAACCCGTAACTGTTTTTTTCTTTTTTCTTTTCCTAGAAATTTACTCAACAACTTCTCTGCCTTCTCTCTTCAATCCCTATCCAATGAAGTAGCAGTGGTCGAGTCCACCACCATCGGCCTCCTCGTGCATCAATTTCGACCACTCTCTCATTCTCGTATTCATTTCAAGTATTCCTGGAATCTATCTACTTTAAGCTCTGTCTGCCTCCATCGACTTGAGTTTCTTCTTCACCACCGTCAGCTGCCGACAACATGTTTTGATATTTTATAACCGACTTATTGTCCTTGCCTTGTAACACAAGCACAAAGTTGTTGCATGTATTGTTTGGTATGTTTTTCCCTGACTCAGAAAATCTGGTTGGTTTTGAAGAAATTATTTTGCTATTCTTTCTTTGATTTTCTTTGTTGGGAAACTGTTATAATCCTTAAGGTTAAAACTTTATCAAATTAGTATTCAACAATCTTAGGACTTTTGGATCAATTGTTGGGTATTTAATAATTGATATCAGAGTAGGGAACAGGTCACGAGTTTAAGTCATGGAAGAGGTGACCTATAGGCTGAATTAAAATGCATTGATACTATATATGGACAATGTGTTAAGTCATTGAATACTAATAAAATTATTAATTTCTCTTTTGTTGAGGAATTGAACTCAATCGTCGAATGTGAAAATTATAAAATACATTTATTAGACAGATCTGTATAACTATATATATATAATTATGAATTGATAGTGAGCGGCACCTAGATGGCTCAGCCATAGAAGGCAAACGCAACGAAAGAATGTTGAGAAGGACCAAACGTGATTTCATGGCAAAAGGATTTTTTTTTTTTTTTTTTTTTCTACGAACGTTGTTTGTAACATCAGGTAAGTATTTTCCACCAGCTTATGTCTTGGGAAAAAAACTTGTGAGAAATGGGCAAATTGGTTGTAGTTTAAACACTGACACTAACATATACAGTAACATAGAAGACATGGAAGGATGAATCAACGTGGTTACGTGAGGCATGTGATTCCTAGGTGAGGAAGGGTATATTAAAAAGAAAGTGATTTGTCAAACCTTGGTTAGATGGTCATTGCCAATTTCTGGTTAGAAGCCAATGATTCGGCCAAGTGTTGTTTCTATTAACATTCATGGACACAAAAATTGGCAGAGGCCTTATTTCTACATAACTCATACCATACTGTCAATTTTTTTTTTTAAATATTGCATAAGGTGCCAAACCTAAGTACCTAAAGCATAATGGGTATTGACCATTTTTTTTTTCATTTTTTTAATATATTTTTTTATCATTTGAAAATATTTTTTAAAAATTAAAAAAATATATCAATACACTAACAGTCACTTTATTAACTATAAAGTAAAAAAAAAAAAATAGAATAAAATTAAAGAGCAGTTATTTGGAGAAGTACATTTGGGACGACGTACTATCATTTCTCTTTGTCGAAATGCTAGCGGTAGTGCTTCATGGGTCTGCTCAAGAGTGATCAACACACACTTTGAAAGCAGATCAGAAAATGACCCTCTTGGATTTGATTACAAAATAAATTTTGTACCATGATTTCCCCTGTATCCCCCAGACAACACCCATTATTTTGATGTGATTTTTTTCGGTTGTTGATTATTAACAATATAAAAGAAGAGAGATAACAAAGACAAACACTAGATCTCCTGAAAAAATCTCAGATTGATATTACTTTGTTCCCGGTGAGAACTGTTGACGTATAAAATTAATAACGCTATATGATTGAGGATGACAAAATTTATAGTAGCAAATAGTAATATTGTTATCAAATTTTAATATTATTTTGTTGGGTCCTATACCACAAATATTATAAGATAGAAACATGGAGAGTGTGACAGATCATAAGACAATGTTAATTAACAAAGTCATTCTACAAATAATCAATTCATAAAATTCAGAGTATGTTTAGGAAGCCACCACATATATAATATATGACAATTTTTCATTTTATCTTCAACTAGAAAATTTGCTCTCAAGCTGTTGCAATTGGACTCAAGCCACCTGTTGCCCTCATGGCTTCAAATCTTGGCTCCTTGGCCTGGAACTTGAGGCCAGCATACAGCTTCATGTAGTCCTCAAACACGAATTTTGGGTAAACATGGTTCTTCTCCTCATCATCTCCATCTTTCTCTACCAGTGATGGTGCTGGATAAATTACAGCATCACTGCCAGGGTTGTAGAATGAAGCTATTGACATTCTGTTCCCATCAGTTTGGGCTATCACTCGGTGGAGCACACTCTTGTACCTCCCATTGGTGATGACCTATGCATATACATTCAAGATCAGCTTAATGTCATCATATTAATTGTACTGGGACTCATTATAGGCTAGCCAATGTGGTGTGTGTTGGGTGTGTCGATGAACAGGGTTGTACTGGTAAGATAACTTGTTGATTGTTGATAATCTGTTACTCAAAAAAGTTCTGTTTTCTTTTCTTTTTTTTTTTTCTTTTTTGTTCTCTTATTACAAGAAATTGTTTTAAAACTTAATTTCTTATATATATAGACATATACCTCGAGCTGGTCCCCAAGGTTGATGACAATGGAATGGCGCATGGGAGGCACGTCAATCCAGTGACCATCTTTGA
The DNA here is from genome assembly GCF_018687715.1 of Carya illinoinensis. Taxonomy (NCBI): domain Eukaryota; kingdom Viridiplantae; phylum Streptophyta; class Magnoliopsida; order Fagales; family Juglandaceae; genus Carya; species Carya illinoinensis. The sequence goes on from NC_056755.1 coordinate 14,231,632, forward strand.
GAAGCTGGAGACCGCTGACCTTATCATCCTGGAAGAGAAGGATAATGCCACCAGCATCGGTGTGGGCACGGAGACCCTTGATCAGGTCTGGCTTTGGGCATGGAGGGTAGTTGCTAACCTTGGTTGCAAAAGTTGGACCTTTTGATCCACACAATGCCTTTTTGAGGTAACCTTTCTCCAGTCCAAGATTCTCACCTAACAGCTCTAGGAGTTCCTCTGCCAGTTTTTCCAACTTCACTGCAAATTCCCTCATGATCTTCCTGCAATTTTATACATATTTGAGATGCAAAATATCATGAGGTACTGCGCACCTTCCACTTCTGAGTACATGAACGGAAGTCATCTCAGATATAAGTTCAGGCGTACATATCTCATATTACTTTTTTTTCTTGAAAAAATGTCTTCCACGCAATATTTGTGCACAAATTGCAGATTCTTTACCTACCTGTAATCATCCTGGAGGTCTGGAATCTCAGAGATATTGGAGTAGGGGAGATGTTGTAAGTGGAAGGTGGTCTCCCAATCCATGTCATGGACCTCAGCCTGAACGCCCTCTAAACCCTTGCTTGCCATCAGTTGCTTGAACCTTTGCTCCATGCACTTCTTGTAGTGCTCCTTTGTCAACCTCTCCACAGCATCCATTAACTCATGGGATATGCCATGATTAAGCAACTGCATATACATATAGAAATTTCAGAAAGGAACGCAAAACGGTACTTGACCCGTAAGTGGAATTGTAAATTAATGAGCAACTCAATAATGGATGCGCAGCTAGGAACAAATTTAGCAAGGCTTAGCTCCAGCAGAGTACTGATACTGATACGTACCTCAAAGAAACCCCAGTTTTCGCATGCATCTTTGATCTTCTCCATGGTTGATCCTCTCTCCTCACCGTTTAGCTTCTCCATGTTTATCACTGGGAAGTTCTCCATCTCTCTCTCTCTCTCTCGTTCTAAAGCAAGCAAGCTGTGTTCTTTTTTCTCTTTTTTTTTCTTTTTCTCTATGCAAGCAAGCAAGCTGTGTTCGATGTTGTGCTGTGAGAGTTTGGTGGTATTTATAGGGGCGAAATACAAAGGGAGTCGTGAGGGACTGGAACTCGGGTGCTATCCATATATTTGTAATCATCTTTAATCGACAACGTGACTTATTCTAAGGCAAACTTTATTTTACCATTGGAATTAATTGTACGAACCTGCTAAGGTCGCTTTGCTTTGTTGAACCGTCTCCAAAGTAACGCGGTTGGACCCCACCTTCGTGGCTCCAATTTTGGCCGATCACTAAGTCCATAGATACACAAAAATAAATTTATAAATTTATATATAAATTTATTTTTTATAAAATAGATTTAATAAATCATATAAAATTATATCAATGTCTGTGTATTCCTTCAAAATTGATACTATTATCTTAACAATAGCACGAACTCTTGCATTTCTTCAGGAATCGCTGAAATTTTGGCCAAATTGATCTGTTGCTCCTAAATTTAGGAGTTAACGTAATTACGTACCTACGGTGAAGAAAACATTGTTGTCCGATACATTAATTCTCACAACAATATACAGAAGCATGAAAGCCGTCGTATTCAGCTCACACGTTAATAAATACACAGGTTAATAATTCATTGTTGCTATGTATATGGGTCTAGTATTTCAACAGAACATTCATTTTCACTTCCCTTATGGACCACTGATTGACATAATTAGCACATTTTTTTAAAAAAGAAATTATAACCTTTCAACAGCTTCTAATTAATCAATTAATTAATAGTGGGGATTGGGAAAAAAATAGGTAGGCCTACCTATATAGCCTATATTGGACATGAATGTCTTTGGTGAGGATTGATCATTTTCGTCCAAGTGATGAAAAGTCTTAAAAAAAAATATTAAAGGGCTTTTAGCTAAGCAACCAATTAAAGGGAATGAATCCCATTAATCTGATCATATAAAAGTTGCTCAAACTCCGAATTAACTCACTCTTTTAACATATATTATATGCATGGTTCTCCATGACCCATGACTAGATCTTAGTGGGAGACAATTGGATATATACTTTAGTTAGGCTTCTCTTTCTCATTGATTTCACTCACTCTTATATTCTAACAATTTTGTAGATTACAAATTTTATATTTATATGACGTTTGATGACATATTTACATGAATTCGAGGAAACTCAATGTATTGGATAAAATTAAGCTGAGCCACTGTACCTGGCCGTCGGCCTATTTGCCCAAACCCATAAGCTATTGGGTGGACTACCCGCTCACTAATATCGAGTAAGTGGGCGAATCAAAATTTATAAAATATAAAAGCTAATATCGAGTAGGTAGGCGGATTACTCACTTGTTAATATTGAGATACTCGAGTTTGTTTGGCTGAGAGACCCACGACCATGGCTATCAGTCCCTACAACCTACGACCATGACTTGGTCGCGAGTCTTTGGACCCACGGCTAAGTAGTGACCATGGGTGGTGCTATGGGTCTTTAGAGCCGAGCCCAGCTTGATTGTGGGTTTTTGCAACCTAGGGCCAAGTCGTAACCATGAGTTTTTGCAATTGACAACCAAGCCATAGTAGCGAGTGTCCGTGATTAGGGTTGTAAATGAACCAATCCATATGATTGCTCGCTTGATACTCGCTCAGTTAGACTCGAATCGAACTTGACTCGTGAAAAAAAAAAAAAAAAAAAAAGGCTCAATCATGAAAGTAGAAACCCGCTCGATTAGTAAATGACACATATTCAATTAAACTCAACTTGGCTCAGTTAAAGCTCGCTCAATCATGCTAACTTGACTCATTAGCTCGAATCGATTAAAGCTCATCCATTTATCATTGAATATATATAATTTATTTCTATATATTAGTATTCTTACACACATGTACACACACATATATGCTTCTATACATATTAAATTTAATAATAAAAGTGTAGTTAACTTTATGATTTATATGTAGTATGAAACCCAATTACTTATGCCTAGCCATGTATACCTATATACTAAATATAGTTCATAGTTATATGTTAGTTAATTTTAAGTACTTAAGTGATTAATTATAGTATATATTTTATAATGTGTATACGGCCTATATATTAGATACGTGTTTCTTTCTAATCACGAAGTATGTGTTTGCAATTCCTTTGACGTCATGCCATTTTCTTCGTATAAGAAGCTGGAAGGAATCTATCCGGCTACGTACCTTGTGTTGTTGCCTGGAAACTTCGTCTGTCAATTTATTCTCATGACTTAATTTCTTTTCCCTTTTCCATGGTTGTTGACCCTTTTGCTGATCGGCGTCATCATGACGTTGGAAGTTTAAGATAACAACAATATTTGAGAAAGATGCAAATGTTGCATTATTAACGTACGTCATTAATTAATCAAGGTCAAAATTAGACTACCTTGTACAGTACTGGAGTTTCCCGATCATTATTTTTCATGTGTAATATATGCTCGTGACGGTGGCCACCCTACTAAACTGGTTATTTTATTTTAAATATAGTGATGGAATATTATGTAAGTGTCGCATATTTTTATTGAAAAAAATTGAGATCTATGCGCTATCGTTATAAAATTAATTCTTTTATGTGGATTTTACATTTACTTATTTTTTTAAAATGATTATACTATATTTGTAAACTTTATTATTGTAATTAAATATCATTTTTTTTTTAATTTTAGCCTAAATTAAATTATCTAAAGTATATCACTTTACTTCCATCTTCATATATATTCAGTGGCCGGCATGCATACAACTGTTACAAATTTGGTGATGGCTTTCAATTATCCACCTTTTTTATCAACAGTATGCGGCCCCATATTCAAGGATCACTCGATCTTACCTTTTTGTGCCATAAATTGCTTGTACGATTGGAATTCCATAAGGTTACGTACGTTTAGATCTCACGGAAAGCTTTTCACGGAATTCCAAATGAATTACCATGATTTCAAATCCAAGCTTTTCACGGAAAGCTAGCTCAAGATCTTGTTTGGCATTGGTGTAAATCCAAATCCAAAATTTAATATATCATCGAGACAGAAAATTTGGATTATAGACTTGTACAGTACTTCCCATGAGGATTAATAAGATGGCCGGCATTGAACAGAAGCCTAAAAACTGTTAAGCACGCTAATTAATTGTATTTAATGTTCCACATGCAAAGTTACTGTAGCAGTGTTGAAAAGCATGCATGATCTCAAGCATCCGGATGAATTTCAATGTAAATCAAGCAATGCATGCATGATTTTCCATGACTGGATCTTAGTGGGAGATAGTTCACACTACAACAAATACTGGTTTTTTCCGTGAAGCACTTTCGTGATTAAAACCATATGCTTTGTGGCAACCCTATTTTTTGTTACCATTTTCACTGGTGACACGTTGGTGGCATATAATTCATGGACAATATTACATTAACCACCAATACAATTAGTTGGTGGGAAAAACCCCTTTTAGTCACCAATTCAGGTGGTGTCAAAAACATCGGCCCTCTGTGGCAAACTTGATGAACAACTCAGCAGAAATGGTGAAAGATACCTCATTTCTCACCACACTCACAGTCCGTAATATTTCTTAGCCATTAGCGATCTGGTGGCAGTGTTAGTCGTATAAAGTTATTAACCACTCTAAGTGTTGTGAGTTCATAATTTCTGGGATGACCAGGTCTGGCACTTAGTTAATGTTATTAACCTCAATACTTGTCGTAATAAGTTATACGACACCGGATGTCATGGTTGGAACTAAATATTAGAGATGAGCAATGTGGTTGCAAAAATTTATTAGGCAGTTGTCGTAGACGTGACAAAAATTAGTTTTACCTTTATACCGTCTAGTGGCAATTTGTATAATGTCCATGACTACTAATTCCCACAAATTGTTCTGGTCTTGTGACAATACATGTTTTGCCATCATGTATAGGGTGACAATGTGAATGCCCCAGATGGATTTTTTGGTGGGGAAATCGGAATTTGCCACCACAACTTCACGCGGCATTATCATGGTACAACTTCACGTCGACTTTAGCTACCATAAGTCGACGTGAGAAATCGAAGATATAGCATGATTCTGTTTGATGGCCATTACTTAAAATATCATCGATAAATTAGAAATAACTGGTCTGGCATAGGACGGGTACATAATCGAAGCCCAAATTTAATATTTAACATCAATTGTTGGTAACTGGATGCATGCTTGTAGTTATTTAAAAACATGAAACAGATATGTTTCATATTGGAATGCAACGAGGAATCTTTTAAACGGGTACACTTAAAATGTTAATGCAAGGCTAGTAAGGACAACGCCCTCACCTATATTACACAAAAATAGATTAACATGGAGGAACCAATCCCCACACTCCAATATTTACATAAATAATATATACAAATCTGTACATACATTGCTTCACAACAATCGGGGCTACCTAATCAGCAGAAATTCCAGAGCTAAATTAGGGATGATCCGTGGCACCTCCATCCATGTGTATTTATTGATGATAACAAATTGTGATACATGAATCAGATTTGCCACAACCATATCATAAGACAAGTAGAGATATCTTACACAGTATCTTCAAAGTCACCCCCAATGGTACACAATCATACCATTAATAGAGATAGAAGACGGAGGGAGAAGAATGTGAGGCTGACTGTGTCTATTTGACCCGAGAGAGGGGATGCACCAGAAGAGGGCTTCCGCGTCGTGCAGTAGGCTAGGGCAGTTGCTGGGAACTTTCTTCTCACTCTGCTTCGATGCACGGGTTGGGGACGATTTTACCCACAGCGTGGGGAAGGACGCGACTATGGTGAGAGGCGGTGAGGTTGTAGGGCGAGTGCGATGTACGGTGACTGGCGAATGTTGGAGGGGAGGGGGGGGGGGGGGGGGGGCGCGGCGGTTGTGAAAGAAAGGAAAGGGGTGGGGAAGATAACATCGGGTAAAAAGGATAGACCCGGTATCGCGCGGGGTATAGCGGGATTATTTGTTGTGGAATTAATTCCCTCAACATTAACTGATGGTATATTTCGTGGGATAAAGAATCAATATATTAGTGGCAAATATTAATTTACTCACGATTGCCATCTACTGGGGCGGTATAATTTTTGCGATGGATAATATTTCATGGGAATAAATCTCATTCTCATGGGTACTAACTTTTAACCCACGACGAGGGAAAATTTCTGCAGATTTTAATTCCCATTAACACATAGTTGTGGGATCAAAACTATTTTCCGTGATTAAAACTCCTATTACCACTATACTGTTGTCACCAAAGGAATCTCATGGTAAAAGGCTGGTTTTGTTCCCATGCTTTGTTTTGGTGACAAATAGCCACTATAACACACGATGTTCTGTCATGGAAAAAGAACCCGTGACAAAAGCTACTATTTGTTGTAGTGTCAATATATAAGTTAATTAGGCTTCTCTCTCGCATTCATCTCAGCTAATCATGCACTATTATATTCTAACAATTAATTTCTTTATTATAATTTTTAATCTATGATCTGAAGTTTGATGGCATTTTTACATGAATTCGTGGAAACTAATCAATGAAGTACTACTGGATATATAAATTAAATGACCCTCACTATAAGATATTGGGTTTCTTGAGACAAATCATTTGTCTCAAAAAATTCAATTTTTATCTCTATTTTGTCTTGAAAAGTCTGTCTCAAAAGGTTTTTGGAGATGAAATTGGGCAGAACCAGTTGAAACCATTCAAACAAGATTTTTTTTTTTTTTAGACAAATCATTTTCATCTCTAAAATCCATTCGAATGGAACCATATCAGTTCGAACTAACACATACCGTTTGAACTATAAGAAATTTTGATTTGAACTTATGACCATATTTGATACTGTTCAAACGGACTGAGTGTTCAAACAAATTTTTTGTGTTTGAACTAATAAGTTTTTCAAATGACTTGTGTTCAAACATAAATTCTGTTCGTTTGAACATACTTTATTTTTGGAAATTCTATCCATTCGAATGTGTTTTTGCATATTAATGTTATTTGAACAAATATTTTATCGTTTGAACGACCTTATGACCTCTCTCTCTCTCTCTCTCTCTCTCTCTCTCTCTCTCTCTCTCTCTCTCTCTCTCTCTCTCTCTCTCTCATATGAGTTAATTCTATCTTCGAGCTGGTATGCAAAATACACCATCCACATCACTTAAATAAAAAAATTTGATTTATAAAATTCAAATTTTAAAGTTTATGTTCTAAATCAAATTATGTCATGTGATGTGGAGATCTCAGTATAAGTTATAACATGAATACTCTATATATATAGATATAGAAGAATATATATATATATATATGATGGAGGCGATAAAAACTTAGACAAACATGCACTATGGGAATGTTTTGTGATGCCTCGTATAAATGCTTCTTCGATGCTAATTATAAGGCGCTGACTATTTATTTGATATACATTTTGAGTTTTTGTGATTGCCTTGAGATTGAATTAGGATAGTGATAATTGATAATGGAAACGTATGTACATGCTGATGTTTGAATTTTGAAACCATATATATTTTACATATATATATGTGTTGATTTTCATGTGTTTGCCAAAAAAGTGAAATATTGAAAATCAGAGAACTGACATGTAACTACTTTTCTTTCCTAAAATTAACTCAAAATTTTCTCTGCTTTCTCTCTTCAATTCTTGTCTGACAGAGTAGTAGTGGTCGAGTCCACCACTGTCTACCTCTTCCACTACCATTGGCTTCCTTGTGCATCAACTTTGACCACTCTCTTATTGTCGTGTTCATTTTGAGTATTCCTAAAATTTATCTACTTCAAGCTTTGTCTGCCTCCGTCAACTAGTTGAGTTTCTCCTCCACCATTGTCAGCCGCTGACTAGATGTTTTGATATTTTATAACTGACTTATCATCCTTGCCTTGTAACCTGGGCACAAAGTTGCAATGTTGTTTGGTATGTTTTTCCCTGACTCGAAAATCGGGTTGGTTCTGAAGAAATATTTTTTGCTATTGTTTCTTCTATTTTCTTTGTTGGGTATCTGTTATGATCCTGAGGGTTAAAAACTTGACCAAAATAGTATCCAACAGTCTTAGGGCTTTTGGATCAATTGTTGGGCCTTTAACAAATGGTATTAGAGTGGGGACTACGTCACAAAGGGGGTAACCTATAGATTGGATTAAAATGCCTTGGTATTGTGTATGAGCGTGGTGTTAAGTCATTGAATATTGATAGATTAGTGAAACTGTCAAAAGGGAAAAAGCTACCACCAGGTCAGTGTCAATAGAGTGGGTAGCCTTGGACATCGGATTTGGGAGCTTGGTGGAAGGTTATGAGCCTGAGAGTTGAAAACATAACCAAATTAGTATCCTACAGTCCTGGAGTTTTTGGATCAATGGTTGAGTCTTTAACTGTATCTAAGAATCTTATTAAAAAGTGTTTAGATGGGTTATCCAACAATCTTTTTTTTTGCTATACAGCCTTGTAACACAAAGGGCTCAAATGGGTCTTGCGCTGAGGAAGGGGGAAAGGGATAGACGTTGGTCTATGTTTTCCCCCTTTCCACTTTGTCGATTCCCTCTTTTCCACTTAGTAAAATTATGTGCTTCCATTGTTTTAGCTATGTAGGGCATTCGCGGGCAGTCCTCCAAATGGGGGCTGCTAACATAAGTTCTCATTTATGTTATTGCTTCTAACCTTCTCACTCACCATTGATATATTAGTAGCTAGCGTTATCCATAATTTGAAATTAATTATCCAAGGATTCAATATCGCTAAAAAACATGTGGTACTCTTATTTAAGAGATGCATATTAGAACATTAATAAAATGATTAATAGTCATTTATTTTTATCAATTTAAATTTTAAAGATAAGTGATAATTCTTATACATTTTTCAAAATGCGTACTTGTAAATTAAGATCAGTTCGTCCCTCCTAGAATAACTTAAATTTTATATTTAACATCTCCATACCTCATCAATTTATTTGTAAATGTTACGTATCTTTTACTTTGACCACTCAAAAAAGGAAAATGGTGATTTTTATAAGTGCGTCTTTTATTGTGGTAAAATACATGCGTATGCATGCATAAAATGAGTACAAGCTGATATTGTTATACGCACACTAAGAGGTACCTTTTAGGGTTGGTATCTTACGTAAATTTGGCACATGGACATACATTTCTAATTTAGGATTTGTTAATTTTTCATGAGTTTGAGCTTTGAAGTGGTTATTAAATTCATCACATGGCGAATTATATAATGAACGATATATACAAACCCCAAATACATAAACCTCATGTCAGCCTTTTATAAAAAAGTGGACCACACCATGAAAAATGTGAAAAGCTCAATTTTTCTTAGTGGGATCCATTTTTTTTTTTTTTTAAATGTATGTGCGAGACTTCTCCCTAACATAACTTAGAAGAGAAAATCTCCAAATCGGTTGGGTGACATTCTCCACTTTATATTGGCCAATAGAATCTCAACATATATGAGACTTATGTACTTTATAGTGTGGACTAGTTTAGTGAATATTTTCTTCCCCTCTCCCTAGCGCCTCTCTCTTCTCTTTTAACAATATCTTTCGAAACTCTTGCATGGAACTTCAAAACAGTAGCAATGCCCTCTTTCACCTTTCTCAAGCTAACTGTTTCTTGATTTGGATCTGGTAAACTGGAAAAGATTCATGCTTATTGCTAAACGATTTACATTATTCTATAGTTTTTTTTTATTAATTAAATGCAACCAATTACATTTTCTATAGAGAAATATCACACATGTAAGTGGCTCAAACGGTAAAGGAAAAAATGACTACTTAAGATTGAATCAAGAACAGAGAAATATCACATTAAATAAAAAAATTTCTCTTTGTACAGAGCACTCAAAATCTCTCTCGCTCAACCCATTAGAAAAGCAAGAAAAAAAAAATACCTTGGTTGTGTTTCGATCTATTGAGAGAACTCATGAACCCGAAAAAAAAAAGTCTAGCCTCACCTATTTATATCTTTCTCCAATGGAGGAACCAATTTGATAGAAGCTTTGGACAGTGCAGCATCTAACATGCATGTGTGAAGACCGGAGTATTTTGAGAGAGAGAGAGAGAGAGAGAGAGAGAGAGAGAGAGAGAGATCGAGCAACGATCAAAGGGGAGGGAGGGGAGGGAGTGTGGTGTGGGTGACTAGTAATGCTACTTTGTTTTGTTGTAGTTAATTAGTTAAGCAAATTAAGTAGTGGTAAGAGGATAAAATAAGAAAATGTTGAATAAGAGATTAATGAATGTTACTTTCTCTAGTTGTGTGATCCATCAATATATGGGAATAAAAATAAAGGCAAACAAAAATAAATAAATATTTTATTCTTATTATCTTAATATATTATCTTTGTTGGAATTAAGGTGAGGCTAGACTCCAGTGGCGATGTTTGGCCCGCATCTCTTCAGTGGCGATGAGGTGGGCGCAAATCGCCTAAACTCCACAATCTTCCTGGCATACTACTTGACATTCATGTCCCTTTGGACTAAATTATTGAATTCTTGCACCTTTTGATGTCCCACAAAAAAAGGAAGAAAAGGTCATCGAACTCTTTCTTGGAGCGCTGTCAAGACATAGCAACAAACGATCCCAACTCCATCTCCAAGGGTTCTTGCTTGGTCTTCCTCCAATTAGTCACCTCACGTTGCAGAAAGTAACTCGCATTAAACACTTGCTGGGCCTCTGTGCAACCACAAACTTTGAATGTCCTTTCTATATCTTCAATCTACATTCCAATCTGAAGTGGATCCTCTTCACCCATGAAGGCAGGGGTCCTATGTGCTAAAAAGAGCTCTTAGGTGCACCTGGCTTGCACCTCCCTATTCTGCTTTCCTTGCGGTGGCCAAAAATTCTGCTGAAAGAACTTTGTCATCTGATTTAAAGCCCTTGCCACTACATAATTCCCATCACCTCTTGAGAATTCATCCTCAGGTTCACTAGTTGACCTTCTTGGTCGTACCATCTTCCTGCCATAGTGTAACCCTTAACCCCATTTTTCAACTCAAAACAAAATAAAATAAAATATAGTAAAATAACTTAAAATAAAACAAAATAACGTAAGATGAAATAACATAAAACCAATAAAATAAAATAACATACAATAAAATAAAACAACATATAATAAAATAAAACAACATACAATAAAATAACATAATTTAAATAAAATAATTTCAAATTAAAACTTCAAAATTTCTAGTACTGTGGACATGTGGTTTTACGCAGAGCCAAACTACTCTGATACCACTTGTGATGACTCCAGCATCCCGAGTCTTTGGAATCTCGTCACCAACACTACTAGAAGTCACCATGTACAATCTAGCCTGAACTACTTGCCTTTGATTGGTTCTACCACCGTGATGACTGCTTGCGATTCCTGCCTACAGTGTAAGCTGTAGGGATGATAGTAGTCTCACTTGTGATTCCCACTTACAATGCATACGGTAGGGATGGTGATATTCTCGCCTACGATTCCTACTGACAATGCACGCGATAGGGATAGTGGTAAGCAGGAATGGTGATAGTCCAGCCTGCGATTCCCGCCTACAGTGATTAATAAATGGATATATTGAGTCATTTTCTAGGGAGATAGCAGTTTGTGATTTAGTGAATACAATGACCATTTTTGGAAAAATGGTGGGTTTATGTTTGGGCCATTTTTCAGAAAAATGGAGGATGGTGTTTATGGAATTTTTGGCGTGCATTGGAATAATGGTCATTTTCAAGAAAAATATAATGGCGTATGGTATTTATGAGATTTGTTCTTGGTTGTGCTGTATTTATTTAATTTTTTAATACAATCTTATATTTCGAGATTGTTATTGCGGGTTATATGTATGTTATATGTTGTATTGCACTAATTTGTTTTTTTTTTTTTTTTCCAAGAGTGATCCCTTCCCAAATTTATTAACAAAAACCCTCACTTCCGGTGGAGGAATACCAAAAATACATAAAAACCAAACAAGAAAGCCAAAGCAATACAAGCCTAAAATCAAAACTCCCTACCCACAAAGACACACCTATAAACAAAAAACCAACTTCAAGACTTCTAAACAACATAACTCCCTCTAACATAAGGTAAAGACAATTTATCCATACGAATCAAACCTTTAAGAAATTTTAGAACATGTAACAAGGACCGCCAAAGCAAGGTAGAGCCTTGAGCTCCCATTTTAACTAAAAAATCAGCCGGTGCATTTCCTTCTCTATATACATGGTGAATAGTAAAATCCCCACCTGCATACAGTCTCATAGCCTCCTCCCAGAAATCTTCCAAATACCAAACTTCACAATGCTTCTTCTGAATCCAAGGTACACAAATCAAAGAATTAGACGCAATGTCCACCTGATGTAGCCCCAAAGCTCGACAATATTTCAACCCTATTAATAATGCTTTCAATTCAGCATGGTTATTAGAACCTACCCCAAGAGAGCATGAAAAGGATTGCACCATATTGCCATGTACATCCCGAATAATACCCCCCGTACCTGAACTTCCTGGATTACCAAGACTGCACCCATCTATATTCAATTTAAATCTACCATTTTTTGGCTTTTTCCAACAAACCAATTTAGCTACACCTTTTTAATAGGTAAAACCGGTATGTTCAAGTCCCTCAACCTCTCCTCATCAACAACACCAATCTTTGTAATATTTGTTAAGGAATTTTGCACTTTTCTTAGCCACACACAAATAGACCTCCAAATCTCTTCTGTCGATATGGTTTTACCTTCCATCCGTGCCTTGAACCTGTATTGCCACAATTTCCAAATAATAATAGAAGGAATAAGGCCCATAAGATTACCCATCTGGGACTTGGTAGTCGCCCGTCTAAACCACATTAACACCAATTCAAACCATCGTCTATTTGGATCATAAGGAATTCCCAAGATAAGAGAAAACATCTTTCAAATCTCATAAGCCACATCACCTCCAGCAAGAACATGATTTAAATCTTCATAGCCTTCTCGATCACAGCAATTGCACTTGGAAATAATGGGAATACCCACCCTCCTCAATCTATCATCAACACTTAAACTGTTATGGAAAACCTTCCACATTAAAACAGAGATTTTTTTTTTGTAAAGCTTCATGCCATACCCACTTTACCCAAGTCACCCTTGGTGCACTAACCCAAACACATTGCCATACACTTTTAGTAGTAAAACATCCATCCTTATTATGAATCCAAACAAGTAAATCCTGACCATCTTTGTGAGCACCCAAAAAACTACAAATCTCCTCTGTTTTTTGTGCTCCCACTAACCTTTCCAAAACATCAATATCCCAACCATTTTCAACTCTAACATCAGCCAACCTCATATTTGACTCATCAATCACTAGATAAGAATTAGCAAGAGGACCTTCCTTTAACCAGTTATCCCACAAAATATATATATATATATATATATATATATATATTTCCATCACGAACTCTCCATTTTGAATTATCTAACACCGCTGGAATACATTTAACCACCATTTTCCAAAATCTTGACCCCTTCTTAGGATCCATTAAGGAGACATGGTTATCTCTAACATATTTAGCACGAAAAAATTGTGACCAAAGATCACTTCTAGTCATAATTTTCCATGCAAATTTCATGTGTAAAGAATGATGTGCCTCATCAAAATCATGCAGACCAATTCCCCCCTTCAGTTGGCTTACACATCGACTTCCATCCCACCCATTTCTTTTTCCCCTTACCATCTTTTTCACCCTAAAAAAAAGAACTAAGCAGACTGTTTAGAATTTTCAAAATCCCTTTTGGCAATTGAAGGATAGACATAATATGAATTGGCATACTCAACAAAACATGCTTCAACAAAATCAATTTGCCCCCAACCGAGAGACACTTCAATTTCCACCCCCAAGCTTATTCCTCACCCGATTAAGAATAGAATCCAAATGTAAATTTGTAAGCCTTCCAGCAACAATCGGTGCACCAAGATAGGTAAAAGGAAAATTACCTTCTATAAAACCAATGATATTCATCAGATCCCTCTTCCGCCTTACAGAGAATTGCTTCGCAAAATATATTGCCGTCTTCTCCTTGCTCACTCGTTGCCCGGACCAAGACTCATAAGTCTCAATAACCTTCATCAATTCTCGCATCGACTTTTTCCTTCTATTTGTGAATATAACTACATCATCTGCATAAAGAATGTGAGAAACAAGAGGCGCACCTCTCGAATGCGAAAAACTCTTAATATTACCACATAAAAAATTCTTCTTAAGTAAACGGGAAAAAACTTCCTGCATAATGATAAAAAGATATGGAAATAAAGGATCCCCCTGTCTGAACCCGCGCCCTCCTTGAAAAAAACCACGAGACGTCCCATTCATCATGACTGAATACCAAGGTGATGTAATATAATTTTTAATTAGAGCCTTAACAGAAGGAGAAAAACCAAATCCTGCCAACACATGTAACAAAAACTCTCACTCCACTCTATCATAAGTCTTGGCCATATCAAGCTTCAAAATAACATTACCGCCCAAAGCCTTTTTGTTAAGAGAATGCACCATCTCTTGTGTGAGACTGATATTATCAAAAATGCTTCTACCTTGAATAAAAGCACAGTGTTCAAAGGAGATCATAGCAGGCAATAAAGGGGCAAGCCTTGCCACCAAAACCTTAGTGCAGATTTTGTAGAAAACAGAACATAAACTGATAGGACGGAACTTATCAAATCTCGTCGGCTGAGCCATTTTTGGAATAAGCACAACAAAAGAAGCCGTATAAAATCTAGGGAGAGGAACTCCCTTAAAAAAATCCCTTACAGCCTCCACCACCTCCACACACACAATATCCCAACAAGCACGATATAAACCTGAACCAAACCCATCTGGGCCAGGACTACTCTCTATAGGAATACTGAAAATAGCTTGTTTCACCTCTTCTTCTGTAGGCAAAGAACAAAGCCTCAAATTATCATCATCCGAGATCACACTAGACACTAAATCCCCCAAATCTGGAAGTACTACACGAGTAGATTGACCCAAAAAATCCATGAAATATTTCATAGCACCATCATGAATATCTTACGGTGTTTTTAACGTAGTACCATTAGACAGACTCATCTCCATAATCCTAGTTTGCTTCCTTTTATTAAGAAGAGCATGAAAATACCTAGAATTTTTATCACCATGTTTCCACCATCTAACTTTGGCACACTGAGCCAACCGAATCTCTTCACGATTAGTCCAGGTGTCCAGTTCCATCTTTGAAGCCAACAGGTCCAACTCCACATCTTCTTCATATCTCACTTGCAACTGTTCATCCATCTTCTCTATACGAGCCTCCAACTCCTGAATGTGCCCACTCGTCCACCCAAAAACTACCTTATTCCATGCTTTTAGAGCAACTCTCACCCTTTTTAATTTTGCCACCATTTTCATGAGAGCACCACCAACATCATTTTGGTCCCAAGCCTCACGAACACATCGAGCAAAATCAACATGATCCACCCATATTTGCTGAAAGCGCAAAGGCGCCGGCCCATAGCCTTCAAAACTCTTCACTAACGAAATGACCATAGGATCATGATCCGATGACTTATGAGGTAAATATCTCATAACTGAATCCAGAAAAGCACCAAGAAATTGTTGATCAACCAAGGAACGATCCAAATGAGCCCAACTCCCTGTATTACCAGCATGCCCATTGCACCATGAATAACTCTTACCTAAAAATTTCAATTCCATTAAACCACAATTATGTATCCAAGAATTAAACTCCTCCATGGCCACCACAAGTCGTGGCCTACCACTACGTCTCTCCCCATCATTCGCTATAATATTAAAATCCCCTGTTACCAACTAAGGATCATTAGAATTACTCTCCCTTGCAAGCTCATCCCACAACATCCTCCGTTGCTCACATAAACATTTAGCATAAACAAAAGAAATTTTACATTTCATCCCACCATTAGCCACAAGAATAGAAATTTGTTGACTTCCACAACTAACCATACTTACATTAACATCATTCATCCACAACATCCACAATTTCTCATTCCACGCACCATTTGAAAACCCATAATCAAAACATAGCATTTTTTTTAACTTCATCCATTTGTTCATCACATAAAAAAGGTTCCGCAATCACAAACAGCTTCGGTTTATATACTTGCATAATTTTTTTCAACCTACTTTTAGAAGATTTCACCCCTCTAACATTCTAATATAATATTGGACTAATCATAGATTCAATTTAGAGGCACGGGTAATTACCCATTTACTACTGCATAGTTTCTTGTAACCATCCTCACTCTGTTTTTTTACTACCTCCCTTATATCAGAGGACACATCTTTATGCAAAACAATTCTTCCCTCCCCCATCTCCGGATCCAAAAGACAAACCATAAGAACATTATTGTCCCCTATAGTCTCCTTTTCTGTACTCGGCTCAACCGACGGAAGGTCACGTACCTGTTCTGCATGGGCTACCACAATAGAAACAAGATCCTCCTGAGACACATCAACTGGAATCAGCCCTAGTTCTTCTGTCATACTCTTTACGTGCACAACAGTGTCATTCTCCGCATACCCCGTAGCGTCTTTTATACCTGCTCATTCCACCTCTGCACACACCATTGGAGAATCTTGAGCCATCTCACTGCACTCCATTGCTCTCGGGACCACCTCCATAGAATCAGAAAATGGCATTTCCAGCACCTTTGAATTCACTGGCACCATCACCGCCAAAACATAACATAGTGCCTCTGTATTACCATCTGTTACCTTATCCTCAGACCCGTGACCCTGCAACTCCTTCAGCTGTACATCTTCCACTTTTTGTTCTTCCGTATTAAGTATAGGCTCAACCTTGCCCACCACCACCACATCCAATGTACACTGCTCAGCCACTTCTTGCACTGCAACGTTCAAACCTGAAGACTCCACATCTTTCAACTGTTTCGGCACAATCTGATATTCCATCCGAACCTGTTTTTTCCCTTTATCCTTCCGTAAAACACCCTTCTTACATGTCTTCAAGTTATGGCCCTGTACTTACGTATAGAGCAAAACGCCGACGTCATCTCATATACAATCTCCTGCAACCGACTTGTAGGACAAGATGGCGCACCAATCCAGAACAAAACCAGAGGGGATTTAGCAACATCAACCTTCAAGCATACCCTTGCACCATCTATTCTAGTAACACACCTTGTAGAATTGTCAATCCGAATAAACTTTCCAATAGGCGACGTGAGGTTTTTCAAGATAGATGGGTGATAAAAATTCAGAGCCAACCCAGGGAGAAATATCCAAACGGGAACCACCGAAGGCTCCTCCTCTTCAGAAAAATCATGCATCCAATGAAACGGACGGTAAACCACCCCGTTTATGTCACAAGCTTCCCTCGAGAATGCCTTGTTAAAATCCTCCTCTGATGTTAATCGAACAAACACATTCCGTGGCCTTCTCATGGTTGAAACCACCACCATACCAGATAAGCCCTATCTGTTTTTAATGAACATCCTAATCGCATGCAACAATGGTCTCTGCCTAAGGAACTTCAGCACCAGTGAGAATCGAAAAGGTTCAGCCGACTTCACAATCTCCTCCTTTGAAAACAGAAAGTAAACTTCTCCATCCATGATTTTATGGGCCCTTGGTGGCAGCTGCACATCAGGAATCGGATGAGAGGCTGCAGAAACCAAATCTGCAAACGATCGGTTGGCCGCCAGCATGGGGCCATCAATGCCCCTCACGGTAGCCATGCAAAGAACGTGAAACAAACCCTAGCAGAGCAAAAGGGTAAAAACGTCCAAGCTGAAATATTAATCAAATAATATGTTGCACTAATTTGTTCTTACTAACTCAAAACCCTAACTTTTTTTGGATCTCCCATTTGTGAATTAACTTCGATCTTTGTGGGTTTTCTTTTTTATTTGCATTGAGATATTTGTAATTTGTGGTTTAGATTAGAGTTATTTGTGGCATTTGTTTGGGTTGCACTACTCTAGTTCTGCACTATTTTTAAAATTGTACATTGATGAGAGAAATTAGATCTGTTGGTTTGCAATGTTATTACTATTATATTTTACTTTTCTATATGATTGATTGATAACTTACTATATGCTCAAATATTCAACTGGTAGATGTATCTTTAATCTTGGGCTTAAAAAATAGTGGCAAAATATAGAAATGACATCCAAACATATACGCATTACCATTTTCCTCTCTTTTCATTGAATGGTGGTAGGCTTCCATCTCATTTGGTTTAAGCCCTTAGACGACGGACATGATTGAGATCTGTTTTTGTACTGAAATTGGTCTTGTGCATTGAGATTTGTTTTGGGACTATAATTATCCTATGCAGTGCTAGTTGACTAAATGATAAGGCTTGCAACTTGTGCTTTTTGGAGAGGATTACACCTTGTTCTAATGACAATTTTTTGACTTGTGTTTTTTCTGCTATTATCCAAGCTTTATTATCCAAGCAAATGGGGTTTTTTGGTTTTGCAATCATTATGTTAGTTGAGCTCCTGTCTCACACATGATGTAAACTTTGCAAAGCATTCTAAACCACATTTAAAATACACAAGTGTTTAAGGAAGCGGATGGGAATGTTCTTGTTTTCTATGTTATTTATTCAAAATACACAAGTATTTATGTTCTTATTTATTTTCCAAATACATTACAATTGGATTTGAGATATCTAACCCCTCGGTTGTGATGATGAGAAATCCTCGTGGGGACATTTGGCACTTTGGCACACCTCCATAGCATGCCAACCTGGATGGCCAATAAATAGTGGAAACTAATTGTTGCAATCATGCGAGGGAGGGTACCAAGTGTGGTCATATGTTACCATAGGATTCCTAAGCTGGGTACCAAAATCACTTGCAAATATTGTTCCCAATTCGCTAACAAGTGTACTAATTCTTCTTTGTCTACAATTTTTTAGAGATGGATTTACAAGACCATGGAAAACTTGTTCTTCATGAGCCTCCTGACTCTAGAGCCTGAAATTGACCACATTTTCTGTGGTCAAAGTGAAAAAGCACAAGTATACTCTCCTCGAGGAGTCATGCCCAAGAGAAAGAATTTTTTCGACTCAAGGCCAAGAAGATGGCATGTGATCGAGAAAGAGAGGGGAATAAAAGTAGGCAAATGCATGAGAGATGGAGGTTGGAGGCAGAGAAACTAGAAATCGTCCGGTGGAGAGAGGGAGGAGATAATAATGTTGCTCGATGTGAGTATGATGCCTGGAATTCAGCGAGTATACTTCTAGAGACCTCAAAGGGAGATCTTGGCGAGTTACAATGCATCAGACAATTGAGTTAGCTTTTCTTTTAACTTATTTATTATTCAATAGGAGGACATTTGTTGAGACTGATGTTTTGGGTTATTGTTAAATATGCGGCACGTTTGTTGTATTTTATAATTTGTAAGTTAGCAAGTTTTTATTTGAGGCACCTTGATTACTTTGGATGATGAGAATCTTCTCTAACATGGATAGACACAGCTTGATTACTTTCGACATTACAAATGTTTAAAGTGATTACAAATAATGAAAATATTACAGTACCAATCAACATGTTCATGAAGAAAACATGTTTTTTGGAATGGAAATTGTTGAAACTGAAAAACATAGTCCCTACTAATGAGAAGATAACAAAGACAATTTGGGATAAATGATGTTCTATTGTTGGGAATAAATGTGCCATTGATGTTCAATTAAATCTGCTTGTAACTAATGATGTGCCGAGTTCTCTTTAATTTCATGATGGCGCTGAATGAAGTTGATAAATTTGCTTGTTGGGTTGCATGACAGTTTTGACATATTATCTTCAACTTGATCATACTCCATGCTTGCCTTGACTATCATCATGCACGTCTTCAATGATCATGTTATATAGAATAATACATGCTTTCATTATATTTGTTAGCTCAAAACCCAAGAAGGTACATGAATGATTGCAAATTGTTGTTAAAATACTCCGAATGGATAGTCGACATCTTTTCTTACAGATTATTATGCTACGGCAAAATCTTTATTTTTATTCCCTTAGGGAGATGGAATTGCTTTCACAAACATTGACCATTTGGGATAAATACCATCCATAAGGTAATACCTCATTGTGTAGTCATTGTCATTGATTATGTAATTGATTGGAGAAGCAAGCCCCTAGACAAGTTCCGTTAAAATAAAAGATCTCTCCAGCACATTAATATCGTTATGTGAACCAGGCATACCAAAACATGTATGCTATATCCAGAGATCATATGAAACAACTGCTTATAAAATAATAGTTGGTTCACGGATGTGGCTAGAGTACATACCTTTCTAGGCAACGAGACAGCTTTTTCACTTCCAGTGCATACAATCAATGCTTCCCACATTCCTAGAAATCCTCGTTGTTCACTAACTGCAAACAATCGAATAATTTCATTGGCATTTGGAGATTACAAATATTCATCTGAAGAAACACTTACAATTGTCTTGCATAATTTTTTGAGGCTCTCCATTGAGGTGCTTTCTCCAATATGTATGTACTCATCGATAAAATTTCCAGTAATCCCATACGCCAACATTAAGTGTTGTGATTATCTTTTGCATAAAAGATAAATTGAGTTTTTGGCATTATCTCTTCTTTGGACCAAGTATAGCTTGTAAGCCTCTACCTCATTTAGAATACAAAGAAATAGGAGGCGACTCATCTGAAATCACCTTCAAAATATATTCAAGTGATATACTAGATTTTCTGCAAAAAGACTTGCGAAAAAGGTGCTCGGAGATTGCTACGATGCCTCAATGACTTTTCATCAGCCTCGGTATTAAGAACAATTTCCAACTCATCTTCAAGGACAAGTATATGGGCAATTTACGATAGAATGAGCGATCCATTTCATAAAGGGAGTTGGAGATGAGGGGGGAATGTTGAATTTTGGTTCTTTGATTAAATAAAACTTGAGTTTCTGAGAATGTGAATAGAAGTAAAAGGTGTATTTATAGAGGAAAAAGTTACCATTATATATACGACAAAAAAGATTACCGCTTAAGGAAAGACAAAAAAAGTTACTATTGAAGAAAAGACAAAGCATGTTACCATTAGAGGGAGGAATTCAAAAATTTACCATTGGAGAAAGGATAAAAAAATGTTACTGTTAGAGAGATGACAAAAAATATTACCTTTGGATAAAGGACAAAAAATTTTATCGTCAATAAGCAGATAGATATTACAATTAGAGAAACTGAAAAAATTTTACCGTTATAAGAAAATAAAATAAAAATGTTACCATTAAACAAATGTAAATAAATTATTACTCAAATATATGAAGACAAAATGATATTAAAAAATACCATCACTTTGGAAAATGCACATATTAAAAAAAAAAATTTTAATGAACATGTTTGTTTGAAAAATAATATTGTACCCGAAAAAAAATTCTTATAAGTATTTATAAAATTATTAAAATGTGATATTTGAATAGAAGAGAATAAGACAAAATAGTTAGTGGTTAAAAATGGAAATGGAAGTGAGAGAAGAAAAAGTAAAAAAGAAAGAATAGAATAATATTATTTTAATATAATAGAGAAATGATAGAGACTGAGATGTATGAGGTTTTGAAGATGAGTAAAAGTTTGGATAAAATTATAGGGAGTGTTCTTTTTAGCTAAAATTTAAGAAAAAATTTAGGGAACCAGATGGATAAAATTGGCCGCGATACTCCTTCTTCTAAGAGTTTAGGAATTAATTTCGATCTGGATTTCTAGTAACAGAGTGAAGAGGGATTTCTTTGGGAGAAATTTTCGTGAACACTGCCACCTATTCTTCACCCTTTGCTGCATCTTCTTCATTCTCCTACGCAACTTGATCTTGCCACTCCACGAAGGGTTCTTTTAATTGTTGCTTGAAATCCTTGTAATTTTCATGTGTCCAGTCAACTGCATCCTTGAGTTGCATGATTGCTTCAAGAATTTCTTCCATAGACTTATCAACAACAAATTTTTTTACCCCTTCTTGAATCTTACCCTGTCTACTATGAAGAATCACATGGCTCTGATGCTAATCGTTATGAATCTCAATGAAATGCAAGAAGATACTATGATATGAAAGAGATAGAAATAGAAATATCGAAGGAATTTAAGAAGGAAACTATAATGGATATCAGCCTAAGAAAATAGTCATGGCTTGGGGTTGTTCGAGGCACCCCAATTACTCTAGCAAAATCAAGCTAAACAACATTCCATACCCCCACCTTACAAACAACTACCTCCAGTGTACATACTATAAGGCACCCCATACTCAACAGCAACCAAAATAAGGCCACGGGAGAGTTTCTACAAACAATAGCTAAGGCTATGGGCCAATGGGATAATTTAGCAACTCAAATAAAAAAAATAAAATAAAAAGGACAGCAATTTAGCTGGAGGCCCATCAAGTCTGGACCAATTTAGTTGGGTTCATTACACGTTGGTGCTGGTAGCCTGTACATATGATCTACTTGCCGATCAAAAATCTAAAATAGCAAGTAGAGTTGGTGAAGTCAAGCAACAGGGAGCTTCTGACATGACAGATGGGTGGTGAAAATCAGTCTTGATGTGCTTGGTCTGCTCATGGAAAGCATCATTTTGAGCAATCTAGATGGCATTGTGATTGTCACAGTAAAGAGGAGTGGCAAAGATGAAAGGCACACCTAAATCCTAAAGTAATCATCAAAGCTAAAGGATTTAAGTGATGGTGTCTGCTAGCGCAAGGTACTTTCCCTCAGTGCTAGATTGAGAGATAATAGTCTGTTTCTTACTACACTAAGAGATTAATGAGGAGCCGAGAAGAAAGCAGTAACCTATGGTGGAACGGTAATCATTGGGATCACCTGCCAGTCAACATCAGAGTATGCCTGAAGAACTAGTGGGGATTGAGCAAAGAAGTGCAAACCATGGAAGAGAGCGCCCTTAAGATACCAAAGAATGCATAGGAAAACAGTAGAGTGGGCTGTTTGAGGGACAGACATGAACTGAATCACCTAATGCACAACATAAAAGGTATTTGGACGAGTGACTATAGGATAAATAAGGCTACCAACCAACTTTCGATAAAGCGTAAAGTCAGAAGATAATTCCCTTAGATGTGCATAAAGCTCGATGCATGTATCAACAACCTTGTTGTTAGTAAGGCTAACTCAAGACAGGAGATCAAAGGCAAACTTGGCAAGGGTGAGGTCAACCCATCTATTAAGGAAGTGATCTCCAAGTAAAGAAAATAGTTGAGGTGACCAAGATCTTTCATCTCAAATTTCTAGTTGAGGAAGTTCTTAACTTCCTGAATGCCATTAAGATCATCATTGTTAATAATTATGTTATCCACATATAGTAGTAGCAAAATGAGACATTTTTCATAACAATGAATGAAGAGGGACGAGTCATAGGAGCTAAGTGAGTAGCCCAAGTAAGAAACGGTGGAGGTGAATTTTGAAAATCAGGCATGAGGGGCCTACTTAAGGCCATATAGAGTGCGCACGACGAAGGTGGCAGACCTTGGCTGGTGGATTAGAGAGACCTTGTGATGGCTACATATATACCCATTCACACAAATTGCCATTGAAGAATGAACTTTTTACATCCATATGAAAGAGCTTCCATTGATGAGAGGCTACAAAAGCCAAAAGAGTGCAAATAGAGGAGAGACGATCAATTGGGGCAAAAAGTCTCCTCATAGTCAATGCCACATTCTTGTGTAAAACCTTTCGGAACAAGTTGAGTTTTATACCTCTCAATAGAACCATTTGCATGAGTCTTGATCTTGCAGATCCACTTACAACAAATCATAGATTTTCCAGGAGGCAAATCAACCAAATCCCATGTATGGTTCTTAGATAATGATTGGAGGGCTCATTTGGAAAAAGTTCTAAGGTAGATGATTGAGAAATAGATGAACTCAAGGTGGATACCTCAGTAAATAACAAATGTTCTTATAAGACAACATGATGGAAAACGCGTAAGCGATGAGTAATAGGATCATAACACCTATAGCCCTTTTGAGTCTCACCGTAGTGAAGAAATCAATTAATGCGAGAATGTGGCTCCCACTTTGTATGTTCATGAGACTGAAGAAGGACAAATCAAACAGAACCAAAGGAATGAATGTGTTGATAGTCAGAGGGAGATCCAAATAGACACTCATATAGAGATTGATTTAAGATGATAGGACTTAGAATGTGGTTAATGGTATGAACCATAGTAAGGGCAACTTCACCACAAAATGGGGCAGAGACCTTAGCAAAGACGACAAAAGTTTGATACGTATGAAGGATGTGATGAAGTTTTCATTTGGCTTATTCATTCTACTAAGAGGTGTCTAGACAGGAGGTTTGATGGATAGTGCCATTTGTAAGATACTTTGAAAAGCGGATTGTTTGTATTCAAGTGCATTGTCAAATTAAAAATTTTGATATATTTAGAAAATAAAGTTTCAATCATTTTTGTAAAATTGCAGTGAATATGAAATAGTTCAAAATGAGAGTGCATAAGATAAATCCAACTATAACAAGTGAAATCATCAATGAATATAACAAGTAATGAGATCCACCGATACTACTTGTGGGGGTAGGTCCCCAAACATCAAATTATATCGAATAAAAAATACTATTAGACAATGATTCACTACTATGAAAATGCAAGGCAGCTTGTTTTCCTAACTGAGAAGAAATACAATCAAAAGTATCTTGGGACACAGAACCTAAGACCTCAAGAAACTAACTATTGTATTCGAGAAGAGAATACATGACCAAGTAGAGAGTGTCAATGGGCAAAGGAAAGAAAAACAGATGTGATTATAGAAACACCAACAAGTGAACTGGGAGGAACTGATGTAAGATGCAAATCAATGCTCATTGGAAACATGCGCTCCACTCTAGGGCCTGTCTCGTGCTTGATTGAGGTTCTCCAAGTTAGCTATCGAGAGAGTGACACTAGATCTAGAAGACTAAGAAACATCTTTAATGGTTTTAGAGACTTGAGAAGTGTCTGAACTAGAAACAACTGTAATAGGGGGTCCTTTCTTGTTACAATGGTAACAGGTCTCAATGACATGGTCAGGACGTTTACCATCATGACAAACAACCTATTGAAATAATGGTTGCTAGGACTGTACTTCTCAAAACGAGATTGTTGAGGTTTGTCAAAGGAGGAAACTAATGAAGTGGTAGTTAAGAGGCTGAGCTTATTCTAAGTCTGTAATGTTTACAGACAAGTTTCCTTATGGATCAACTCATTGACAACAATATCTAGGGGGAGTCGAAGTGTGATTAAGCAATAGACCATGGATCGGCTCAAAGTCATACTATAGGGCCATGAGAAGTTGATCGACGAATGACATACATTTTAGCATCAATGGAATCCATCCAAAGTGGGTTAGAGATATCAATCTGATTCCAAATGCGATGAAGGAAATCAAAGAATTCATTGATAGATTGGACAAGCTCTTGTCTAAGCTTATACAACTCGACCATAAGTTGGTACGCTCTAAACCCATAAGGGTTAGCATAACACCTGGCTAACATGGTCCAGGCAGATAAAGCGTCATCAAAGCTACCAAGTAGGTTGGAGATAGTTGGAATAGAGGTGTTGTGCATCCAAATAAGGATCTAGTGATTATGGCTATCCCATTTAAGAAGGTGTTGCTGAAATTTTTATGCTTGTTCATCTCCTATTTGCACTGGCTTTGTCCAATCACCCATGCAATAGAACCAAAGTTCATGGCCTTTAAGAAAACTACGAACAGATTGAGACCAAATCAAATAGTTTCTACCATCTAATACAACATGAATAGGATGAAGAATCTCATTGTTTTGAGCCATTACAAGACCAAATATGTAAAAATACACTGCAAAAGTGAGATTAGCACATGAAAATATGCAAAAAACACCTAGATCTAAAAAAGTTAACGTTGTGGTCAAAGTCAATAGCCAATAGTCAATAATGTTGACATGGAAGGCTGCTAAGGTGGTAGGACAATGTGGCTGCTAACAAGACTTGGCCGACTTGGCAGTTGTTGGTGAAGCCACGGTGAAGCCACGTGGCACTAGGGCTGACGTCAACAAAGAGGCCTGTGCTTGTGGTGCGTGGCTATGTATCTGCGGGGTGTGTTTAGCTTGTGAGGTGTGTGGGTGGTGTGGCAGAAACTTCGGACAATGTATGGGGGCGGGTGCAAGATTCCAATTTGACTAATTTTGACGGTGTTGAGTCGGTCTAAATGAGATCTTCCTAAAGATATGTCATGTGATCAGTATATAGCTTTAGGCATAATGATTCTGAAATTTTGTAAATGTGTTATGATAGTGAGCAAAACTTAGCCATAGAAGACAAAGGTAGTACAAGAATGCTGAGAAGGACAAAAACTACTAGAAATTAAAGGATTATAGTAGTGGCTCTAATGCCATGTTAGAATTGTATTTCTCAATTCTATATATATTGTGCTATACAATATGACCTATATATATGAGGTCAAAGGCTATACAAGGGCCTCACTCAAGTAATGTGGGACTAACATAATTCTGTACGCTAACACTAACACATACACTAACATTGAAGACATGGAAGGATGAATCAACATGAGGCAAGTGATTCCTGGGTGAGGAAGCGTATATTAAAAAGAAAGGGATTTGTCAAACCTTGGTTTTATATGATTGCCAATTTCCAAGTGGGGGTTAGAAGTCTATGATTCGGCCAAGTGTTGTTTTTATTGACATTGGTGGACACAAAAATTAACAAAGGTCTTATTTCTAAATAACTCATACCATGCTGTTAATTTAAAAATTATATATTGCATAAGAAGCCAAACCCCGAAAGCATAATGGGTATTGGCCAAACTTTCTTATTTTAAAATTCACATGCCAATCAGGTGGGGGAAGGAGGTGATCGAGAGCAATGCTTACCAAATATATACTCACGTACGTACCCCATGGACGATCGAATCAACAATTATGGATACCCAGCATCTCCTATCCTCTAGGATTTGATCATTTCAAAACAAATTTTGTCACATGATTTCCCTTCTATCCCTCACACAACACCCATTATTTTGATGTGATTCTCTTCGGTTGTTGCTCACTAACAAAGATAGAAACGCTCGATCTCCTGAAAAAATCTCAGGTTGATTTTACTTTGTTCCCGGTAAGAACTGTGGGATATTATACGTTGTCGACGTATAAAATTAATTTAATGTATCACATGATCAATAAGTGTGATTGAGGAACACAAAAGTTATGGTAAATAGTAACATTGTTATAAAATTTTAATATTATTTTGTTGGGTCATATACCACAAATATTATAAGATAGAAAACTCACATTCTACAAATAATCAATTCATAAAATTCAGGGTATGTTTACGAAGCCACCACATATATAATATATGACAATTATTCATTTTCTCTTCAACTAGAAAATTTGCTCTCAAGCTGTTGCAATTGGACTCAAGCCACCTGTTGCCCTCATGGCTTCAAATCTTGGCTCCTTGGCCTGGAACTTGAGGCCAGCATACAGCTTCATGTAGTCCTCAAACACGAATTTTGGGTAAACATGGTTCTTCTTCTCATCATCTCCCTCTTTCTCTACCAGTGCTGGTGCTGGATAAATTACAGCATCACTGCCAGGGTTGTAGAATGAAGCTATTGACATTCTGTTCCCATCAGTTTGGGCTATCACTCTGTGCAGCACACTCTTGTACCTCCCATTGGTGATGACCTATACATATACATTCAAGATCACTTTAATAATATCATTTTAATTGTACTGGGACTCATTATAGGCTAGTCAATGTGGTGTGTGTTGGGTGTGTCCATAAACAGACTTGCATGAGATCCTGGTAAGATAACTTGTTGATTGTTTATAATCTGTTCCTCAAAAAGTTCTGTTTTTTCTCTTTTTTGTTCTCTTGTTACAAGAACTTGTTATAAAACTTAATTTCTTGTATATATATATATACCTCGAGCTGGTCACCAAGGTTGATGACAATGGAATGGCGCATAGGAGGCACGTCAATCCAGTGGCCATCTTTCAGAAGCTGGAGACCGCTGACCTTGTCATCCTGGAAAAGAAGGATAATGCCACCAGCATCGGTGTGGGCACGGAGACCCTTGATCAGGTCTGGCTTTGGGCAGGGAGGGTAGTTGCTAACCTTGGTTGCAAAAGTTGGACCTTTTGATCCACACAATGCCTTTTTGATGTAACCTTTCTCCAGTCCAAGATTCTCACCTAACAGCTCTAGGAGTTCCTCTGCCAGTTTTTCCAACTTCACTGCAAATTCCTTCATGATCTTCCTGCAATATTATACATATTTGAGATGCAAAATATCATGAGGTACTGAGCACCTTCCACTTCTGAGTAGATGAATGGAAGTCATCTCATCAGATATAAGTTCATGTGTACAAATCTCATTAATTTTTTTCTTGAAAAAATGTCTTCCACGCAATATTTGTGCACAAATTGCATACTCTTTACCTACCTGTAATCATCTTCGAGGTCTGGAATCTCGAAGATATTGGAGGAGGGGAGATGTCGTAAGTGGAAGGTGCTCTCCCAATCCATGTCATGGACCTCAGCCTGAACACGCTCTAGACCCTTGCTTGCCATCAGTTGCTTGAACCTTTGCTCCATGCACTTCTTGTAGTGCTCCTTTGTCAACCTCTCCACAGCATCCATTAACTCATGGGATATGCCATGATTAAGCAACTGCATATACACACAAATTTCAGAGAGGAACGCAAAACAGTACTTTAACCCATAAGTGGAACTGTAAATTAATGAGCAACTCAATAATGGATGTGCAGCTAGTAACAAATTTAGCAAGGCTTAGGCTCTTAGCTGATACTGATACGTACCTCAAAGAAACCCCAGTTTTCGCATGCATCTTTGATCTTCGCCATGGTTGCTCCTCTCTCCTCACCGTTTAGCTTCTCCAAGTTTATCACTGGAAAGTTCTCCATCTCATCTCTCTCTCTCTCTCTCTCTCTCTCTCTCTCGTTCTAAAGCAAGCAAGCTGTGTTCTGTTTTTTTTCTCCAAGCAAGCTGTGTTCGATGTTGTGCTGTGAGAGTTTGGTGGTATTTATAGGGATTAAATGCAAAAGGAGTCGTGAGGGGCGAGAACAGCAGTGAACTGGAACTCGGGTGCTATCCATATATTTTATAATCATCTTTAATTAACGACGTGACTCATTCTAAAGTAAACTCAAGTAGTATTTTACCATTGGAATTAATTGTACGAACTTGCTATGGTCGCTTTGCTTTGTTGAACCATCTCCTACGTAACGCGGTTGGACCCCACAAAGTGGCTCCAAGTTTGACCGATCACTAAGCATAGGTCCATAAATACTTTGAAAATAAAAAATATATATACACAAAAATAATTATATAAATTGAAGTAATTTGATATGATTATTATAAATTTATTTGGTTGTAAAATAAATTGAATACATTTCATAAAACTATATCAATTTATTATCTTAACAATAGCACGAACTATTGCATTTCTTGAGGAATTGATAAAATTTTGACCAGTTTGATATGTTGTTCTCGCCTCCATGTTATCATTAAATTTAGGAGTTAACATAATTATGTACCTATGGTGAAGAAAACATTGCTCTCCGATACATGATTTCTCACAAAAATCTACAGAAGTGAAAGCCATCGTATTCACCTGATCACACATGTATTTGATCACACGTTAACAAATACACATGTTGGAGCACTAGCAATAGCTTATTTATCTTTATTTTTATTCTTAAATTTGAATAAACTTTCTTTAAAATCATCTGTATTGGTTTATCTATATTTATAATTTTGAATAATTATGAACAGTCATTATTTGTCTTTGAAGATGTCATTTTCCTTCTTCAAACATTATTTTTATTATTTTTCTTTGTTCAAGTTATGAATTTGTATGAAATTAGATCACACATAGACTATGTGTGGATTTTTCTATATTGCTGAATATATATATATGGTAGATTGAATTTATTGAACTTGGATTTGGAATTTGAATTGAATTTATTGAATTATCTAAATTTTAGGAAAAAAGAATAATAATAATAATATTTTTTTATTATTTGGTCAAAAAATACATAATCTAATATAGGAATTTTTCTTCATCTTCAAAATCAATCTTCAAAAAATGTGATTTTAAAGATAAAGATACATAAACCATTGTTAGTGCCCTTAATAATTCATTGTTGCTAGTATTTCAACGGAACATTCATTTTCACTTTTCTTATGGACCATTGATTGAGCTAATTAGCATTATAGCATATATATAAATACAATTAATTCATTGTGGGGATTGGTAGGCCTGTTCATCAGGTTTCTGATCCGAAAATCCGGGTGGACCCAAATCGGGACCCGGATTGCAAATCCGGGCCGGAACCCGGACCGGATTAGCCCAGGTCATAAACGGGCCGGAACCCGGATGAATCTGGGTTTTTCAAAACCCAGATTCCGGGTTCCGGATTGAACCCAGTTTTTTTTTTTTTTAACCCATATAAAAACCTAAATGTATATACAATATTTTCACATGTAGCTCTGATTTTTTTATAAAAATCAAAAAAATAAATTTGATTGTGCACTTTAGAGGTTGAAAAACAAAAGAATAAACATGTAGCTATGCATGTTTCATTTGTTTGATGCAAAACATAGCCAAAGATGACCAAATACACAGAAAAAAACATACTCATAAAAACATAGACAAAGCATAATATTTGTGTTCTAAAAATACTAGATGCATCTAAAAAAAATAAAAAAATCCAACATTCATCTATGCATGTATCATAATGCAATCCACTACATATTCCATTATTTGCTATATATACATTACAAAATACAAAATTACAATATATAAATTACAACATTACAATATATAAATTACAAAATTACAATATATAAATTACAAAATCAGATGTATTTCCATCAATTATTTAATCTCCACACCAAATAGCAACTTCAAGTGATTGGACCGAACGAGATCCTGCAAAAAATAAAAACTTGAGTAAATCCATGGATAGACTAAGATATGGTTGGCTGAATATGGTCCAAAGAATTATATTTAACATAACATTTGAATATAAGCACATGAACATGTATAAAAGATCCAATCTCCTAATAGAGAAAATTTAAATGGATTTAAATTATTCATCACTGTAATCAACATCAAGGACTCTGGATTTTTCTTCACGTTTCCTAAGATCTATCAAACTCATGACAGCATATACTTTATAAACATATAACAGCATCACGTTGCCTCACTTCAACAATCAAGCTTGGTGATCACATTACCAAGACTATATTCTTAATTTCTCCTCCACTTGTTTAAACAGTAACAAACGTCCCAAAAAAGCTTGTTCGAGAAACACATCAGCTTATGATTAAAACACACCTTTAGATGGAAACTTCAGTTAAAACACCCAAGAACAATATTGGGGGTAAAAAGTCTCCTTTTTCTGAAATTTAAACTGATGTAGCCAATGCAGATAGGAATTTCTCAGTTCAAATCCATGGTGGCGTCTAGTCATTGCTTCTATTTTGAACAGGGAACTATGAACTTCACGTTTTGGGTACTGTTATCCCCAAGCAGCTAATTAATGGCGTATCATTGAAAGATCCACCCACCCATACAGACAAAACCAATTGATAAATACACTTATTTCTAGTACTAAGTCCTAAAATTTTACTTACGAAATTAACAACTACCTCCTTCCTTTTATATCATACCAAAACAGGACAAATTTTGGATTAGTAAATACTAAATATTGAAAGGATGCTCCAGGATTAAAGAAAAAGACAATCTTTTAGCAAATCAACAACTATTTCAACAAAGAAAAAATTACTTTGGTATTCACCCAATTCTATCCATCCAAGAAATCCATCGAAAACTACCTAATGGCATAGAAAGAGCAAGGTATTTGGTATATGAAAAAACCTATTTAAAGTCGCCTAGTCTCCTCAAGAACCAAAAAACCTCTCATCCACAGCACACTCCGGACAGCGAGAGAGGCAGACAGATTAAAAATACCCATCTCGTGGAAAAGTCACAGATCTAGAACGCTTAAAGAAAAAATAACAAAACAGAGAAAAATAACCCATGTTAAATAAAAAATGGCAGATCTAGGAAAACCATGTTTATAAATGCTCAAAAGGAGAGAGAAAGAGAGACGCTTACCTGGTTTTCAGATCGGGATCCCCAGATCTTCTCAGTCCTCCTCTCCCTTCTCAGATCAAATCGTCTCCCCTCCACATCTTGCAGATTCTCCATGCAAGAGCTTGCTGATGAGGCAATCTACTACGGGATCGAGTCGCACCTCAGGTCCGCCTCTGACGAAGGAGAAGATTCAAGGGCAGCGTTAAAACGAAAGAAGAAAGCGTTTACACGAGAGAGAGAGAGAGAGAGAGAGAGAGAGAGAGAGAGAGAACCAAAACTAAAGAAGACAGCGGTAGCAGCTAGGGTTTTTACATGAGAGAGAGAGAATGTGTGAAGTGAACACGGTACGGGTTTAGAGCCGAAGAAGAACAAAATTAAATGAAAACCGGGTGCCGATTTTTAAATCCGGTATCCGGTTTTTAAACCCGGATCCGGACCGGATAGGTCCGGATTTTGCAATTCGGGTTCCGGCCTAGATTTAATATGGGCCGAAACCCGGAACCAGAATCCGGTAAAACAGGATTCCGGGCAGGGCCGGATAAAATCCGGCCCGTATGAACAGTCCTAGGGATTGGGAGAAAAATAGGTTGGCCTACCTATATGGCCTACATTGGACATGAATGTCTTTGGTGAGGATTGATCATTTTCGTCACTTTGACGAAAAGTCTTAAAAGAATATTAAAGGACTTTTCGATAAGCTACCAAAAGGAATGAATCCCATAAATCTGATATAGAAGTTACTCAAACTCCGAATTAATTAACTCTTTTAACATATAATATTATATGCATGGTTATCCATGACCCATGACGAGATCTTAGTGGGAGACGTACAGTTGGATACTTTAGTACTTAGGCATCTCTCCCACATCGATCTCAGTCACTCTTGTATTCTAACAATTTTGTAGATTACAAATTTTATATCAATTGGATGTTTGATGACATATTTACATGAATTCGAGAAAACTCAATTTATTGGATAAAATTAGGCTTCTTGGCAAGCCACGGTACTCGGCCCATCGACCTATCTATCCAAACCCACAAGCTACTAGGTGGACTATCCGCCCGCTAACATTGAGTAGGCTGCTGGATCGAAATTTATAAAATAGAAAAGCATACGGGGTGGGCATGGGTACCCACCTACCCACCCGCCCCCTACCATGTAAGTAAAAAAGTCCTAAGTTAACCTCATTCTTATTTTCTCTTCCACAGTCTCAGTCTCTCCTACCGGTCAGACTTCATCTTCTTCTTTCAATCTTCGTCTATTATGGCTTTCTTATTCTTCTCCTTCTCTCATTCTCATTCTCCCCTTCTTTCTTCTAGCTTTCTTCTTGTAGATCTATGGTTGCATGCCACTCGAGCTAGTCGTGGCCAAGAGACCCATGACCATGGTTGTCGGCCTCTACAACCTACAGCCATGACTTGGCCATGGGTCTTTGTGGGACACACAGCCAAGTCGTGACCATGGTTGGTGCTATGGGTCTTTAGAGCCCAATAGCCAAGTCGTGATCATGGGTTTTCGCAACCTAGGGCCAAGTCGTGACCATGAGTTTTTGGAACTGACAACTAAGCCCATAGTAGCAAGTGTCCACGATTAGGGTTGTAAATGAACCAATCCGTATGATTGATCGCTCGACTAAACTCGAATTGAAATTGATTCTTGAAAAAAAGAAGTTTGATCGTGAAAGCAAAACTTGCTCGATTAGTAAATGATACATACTTATTTAAACTCGACTCAACTTAATTAAAATTCGTTAAGGCTCGCTCATTCATGTTTGACTCATTAGCTTGAGTCGATTAGAGCTCAACATAAATTATTGAATAAATATAATTTATTTCTATATATTAATATTCTTACACACACACACATATGCTTCTATACATATTAAATTTAATAACATAAGCGTAGTTACCTTTATGATTAAATATGTAGTATGTAACCCAATTACTTATACCTAGTCATGTATACCTATATATTAAATATAGTTCATAATTATATGTTAGTTAATTTTAAGTGCTTAAGTGATTAATTATAGTATATATTTTATAATATGTAATAGTTAGTATATAGGACTTGGTAGTTTCATTATACACTAAAATGTATAACCATTTAAAAAATGTATTTGTAAACATGTTACAATTTTATTGTTCAATATAAGGTTTATATATTAATTATAGAAATTTCATTAGATTTAATTTTTTTTTATTTGTAAGTTGGTATATATTTTTAATTATTTAATTTATTCAAAAATTATAAATAACAGCACAAACAAAACTCAAATAATAACTCGACTTGATTTGGCTCAGCTCAAGAATTCATGTCTTTTACCCTTACCAAACAAGAATTCATGACGTCGTAGTGTGTTGCTTAGGGTGGCCCGTCAAATACGCATCTATAAAATGAGTAAAATATATTGTTATACCAGGGTCGGCTGACTCGGCTCAATAGTTTGGAGTTAACGCTAAGATTTTGATAGAGGCTATTTTTTCTATATATATGAAGTGAAATTAAATAAAATTATTTTAATTCTAATTTTTATATTTCATTTTTATTTAAAAATAAATCCAATTTTTTTGCAAAATAAAATTATTAATTAAGATTTTATAGTACATTTTTAACTAATAATTGACTAATCTTTATTAATGAATTTTTGATTAAGAGAGGATTTTATCGAATCTAGTTTCATAAGACGTGCTTTAAACTTTTAGCACCCATTTGAAAACAAAAATATTCTCAAGTATTTTTAGATATTCTCAAATTTAACTTTTTTCTCATTTTTTAAAATTTAATAAAATATCTTAATTCAAACTATTTCACTATTATTTACAGATATTATAAGATATTTTTAATATTTAAGCTAGCCCAAGAAGCAATCATAATCATTATTGTCAATAAAATTCTATAAATATTAACCTACACATTTGGAAAAAAGTGGACTCTTACCTCATCAAAGGATCATATAAAAAAAAATGTTATGAATACTCGAAAATTCGATTTTGCTATTTATAATTTTTTGATTATATATTAAATTAATAATGAAATAAAAGTATATTTTTAGGAGAGTACTTGAAATAATCATTATGTAGGGTATTTTTAAAATAATAATGAAATAATATCTATTTGAAACTTTTCATGTTATTTTATTGAGTTAATTAATTATTTTAATTGAGTATTTTTTTTTTTAATTCTAGTTTAGACTTTTATTTTTTACGCTGGACCTTAAGCAATTGCCTAAATCATCCAATGGAAGAATCGGCTTGTGTTATTATAAGCACATTAAGAAGTAATTTTTAGCGTTGATGTCGTACATTTAGCACATGGACACTCGTATAGTTTAGGGTTTGGTAATCTTTCACGAGTTTGAGCTATGGATCGAGTAGATGTTATTGAAATCATAACATGGTCATGAATTACTGAATGGGGAGTCCTTCGATGTTTGTAGGTATTGATGGAGACAGAACAACTAAGGACCAAAAATAGAAGCTGACCAACTTGACCCTTTCTAATAAATAAATAAATAAAGTTGTATGTATAGATGCGTGTTGATTTCTTTCTAATCACAAAATACATGTTTGAAATTCCTTTGACCAGCTAGACCCATGCCATCTTCTTTGTATAAGAAGCTGGAAGGAATCTACCCCGCTACCTTGTGTTGTTGCCCGGAAACTTCATCTGTCAATCTATTCATGGCTAAATTTCTTCTCTCTTTTCCATGCGGGTTGTTGACCTTTTGCTCTGCGTCATCATGACGTTGGAAGTTCAAAAGACAACGTCACAACAACAATATTTGAGAAAGATGCTAATGTTGCACTATTAACGTACGTCATTAATTAATCAAGGTCAAAATTAGACTACCTAGTACTGGAGTTTCCTGATCATTATTTTTCATGTGCAATATATGCTCATGACGGTGGCCACCCTATTAAACTAATTATTTTATTATTTTAAATAATTTTAGATATAATTATAAATTATGCAAACGTCACATATTTTTATTAAAAGAGAGTAAAATCTATCATTATTATAAAATTAATTTTTTTTACGTGAGTTTTACATTTACTTATTTTTTTAGAAGGAATGTAGAGTATTTGCACACTTTATAATTATAAATATCACTTCTCTTTTATTTTATCCTAAATTAAATTATCTACCGTATAAACTTTGCTTCCATCTTCATACATATTCAGGGGCATGCATATAACTTTTACCAACTTAGTGATGGCTTTCAATTGTATATCCACCCTTTTTTTATCGTCAGTACGTGGCGCCCCAAGTCAAGAATCACTCGATCTTACCTTTTTGTGCCCTATATTCCTTGTTCAATGGAATTCCATAAATTAAGGTTAAGTACGTTTAGATACAAGAATCAGATTTAGATTGAATCTCGAATGAATTACCATGATTTCAAATCCAAGATTTTCATGAAAAGCTCAAGATCTTGTTTCGCGTCGGTGTAACCGTGTAAATCCAAATCCAAATTTAAATATATCATCGAGACAGAAAATTTGGAATATACACTTGTACAGTACTTCCCATGAGGATTAATAAGATCATGGATTGATCAGTAGTCTAAAAACTGTTAAGCACGCTGATTAATTGTATTTTGTTACTAGGTGGTCACAAATGGCAAACTGGGAAGTATCTATTCAAACAAACGGGCAAAGTTGTTCAAGTAAACGACCCAACATGACCTAATTCAATGTTCCACATGCAAATTTACTGTAGCAGTGTTGAAAAGCATGCATAAGCTCAAGCATCCGGATGAATTTCAATGTAAATCAAGGAATTCATGCATGATTTTCCATATATGACTGGATCGGCCTAGTGGGAGACGATACTTTAATTAGGCCTCTCTCCCGCATTCATGTCACTCACTATTTTATTCTAACAATTAATTTGTATATTATAAATTTTAATCTATAATCGGAAGTTTGATGGCTTTTTTACCCTTTTTTTTTTTTTGGAAGGAAGACGGTAGATGATCCATATCTTTATTAGAAGAATAATTCTGGTTGCAAATCCCGTATGCAGGACAGGATTGCAAGCCTTAAATCTAGATGAAACAAACCGTTTCAATGCAAGAAAGAAAACCCAACGCCCCCTTCCTCAGATTCAACCTAACGGCTTCCTTAGATTCATCACTGCCCCATCAAACGAACCTGGCCCTCCCCCCATCACCGCACTACCCAGATTTGGCTCGTCGCCGTCGCCACCTGGTACATCAGTTTCTGTTTGCTCAGGGTTTAAAAATACGGTAAATCCTTTCGGCCCTTTCGGGTATCCCTTCCCATTCCTCTGATTGTGGTATTGAATCCGTGTGGGTATCCCTTTGATTTCAAAAAAATTCCGAAATCTCATGAGTCTTTTGGTGATATTTAACAAAATTTTTAGATTTTGTGTATTTTTAAGCTATGTTATTCTAGAAACACTTGGACATTGTTGTATAATGGGTGATTAGAGACTGCCGAATCTATGTTTCTCAAATGCTACCCGTAATGCATGCCTACTGTTTGTGTAAATGCTCAGTAGAGAGACTTTACTTGTTACAGCTGGGCTTGTTACAGTCATGAGTCATCTTGATGCCCAATTCTGTCAGTATATATCAGTAGAATTTTTTTTCCATATATGTATGTACGTATGTATGTATGTATGTATGATTGGATTACTCGACACAAAATGGTCAGTGTATGCATGGGTTAGACCGTGAATTTGCCTTGCTTGGGACTGTGAGGAATCCAATATTCCAAGGGTTTGGCCGCTTAGTAAAGTCCTAAATACAGTCCTTTTCTTTCTAAGGGATTGATAATGTGAGGAATCCAATAAGGGTGTATGACACAAAGCTACGTTGCCTTAGTGGGAAAACCTCATTTATTTTATACAACTTGTAGTTAACCAAATGCAGGACATTGTGTGTTTCATATGTGCTTATTTAACCGAATGTAATATTTAGTGGACGGTATTTTTATTCACTTTTTGAGGCAAAAAAAAAAACCAAAGAAGTGACTATTACTGTTGAAACCTGAAACAGAATACAAAAAAACAATATATGCTGCTCCTGCCATTTGAGAGATATATCTCTCAAATGGCAGGAGCAGCATATATGTACTTCATTCATACTTAGCTGTTGAAACCTGAAACAAAGATTGAAGAAGAACTTTTATCTGACATTGCAAAAATCACCATCCATAATCCTATCTCACGAAAATCACCACTTATAAGCACAACATCAAAGAAGCAAGAGAAGCTACACACAGAATTTTGAAGAGCCCGAAGTCCATTTCCTCCTTAGCCACTGAAGATTTCTACTTTGACTAGCATGGACTAAATTCTAATCATAGATTTCAGAGAATACAACATTAGACTGTGAATTAAAATTGTCTTACATACAAAAAACAATACAAAAAAATATTAAAACCTAATCTTACATACAAAACCTCCTAATCCAAAAAAAATTCATATTTCTTTGGTATTTATTGAATGCTCCTATCAACATTGGTATTTTCTTTTTATGTAGATTTTTAAAGTTTTGATATGTAATGTTCTTATCACATGTTTCATCATCTTCGAACACTCCTCCAAAATGTTTATGCGGGGAGTTGGCACGTCTAAAATTGTCAAACACCCTTAGAAATCCAAGGCGACCTTTTTATTCGTGTCCCAATTACAATAGAGAGGTAAATACTGTACATGTTTATGCCACCTTTTTTCAGATATTGAACTTGTTATTTTAATTCCCATAATGATTTATATAAGCTGTTTGCAGTTACAAGGAAGGCCATACTACGAGTATTTTTTATGGGTAGATATTGAAGTGGAAAATGAAGCTAAAGTTTCCTGTGAAAGAGAACGTCACCTCGAAGAGAAAAAAGAACAACTCCGAAAATGGGAGGAAGAACTCCAAAAAAGGGAAGAAGAACTCGCCTCTGATCGGGATGAGCTTCATGCTCTAATAAACAATGATAACAATCCACGCATGCGATCTTGCGTGTATTGGGCACTTGCAATTCTATTATTTTGTTGTTGGATAGGATCAAGAAGAATTGAAAATTTAGTAAAGTGTAACAAAAAGTGTAATGTTGTTAAGTAGGTTGTAATCAATTGGTTTGCCACATTTTTGAATTCGTGTACAAGGGACAAACCCAGCAGTTATGTATGAAACTCTTTGATTTTGTGTTATCTAATGTGAACTTCGCACTATTGTAATGATTTTAGACAACCAAGTGTTACTATGTATTCTAAATTACTATGTATTCAAGGGTAAAAATGTTTACCATGACAAATAAAAAATGCCGAAATTTTGAAAATAATGATGATGGCAAGTTATGCTGAAATTTTGAAAATGACCATCCTGTAATTGATTCAAATATCCAACGTCATAACAATAAATCAAGTTCATATAAATATTATTGCAAATCATACAGCTAAAGAGAGTTCGAAGTTTTGAACAAGAAACAGTAACATGTATAATCTAAGTCTTCAAATCTCATTAAATAGTCAAACTCATCAACGGTCTACAATGTAAATAGATAATACAGAAGTTTACATTGTCTTCTACAGCAGTCTACAATGTCTTCCATCAATTAACATGAGGGTCATGCATTTCGAAGTTCACCTGCAAGATGTTTGAAATATTTAAAATCATGCAAACTATATAGAATGATTTGTTCGAAAGACAAATGCAATAAGGAGTATTAAGCTAAAGTTACTTGATAAATAACATTTTGTTGTGTACCAGGCAATTGCGATAGTACACTTTGTGGTATACCAATTTGGTTTACCGAATCTGCGGGGTTTAGTACATCTTTCATATGTGATGTTGCCTACATGCATTTAAATAGTCATTGGTTAAAATTTAAATAACTTAAATGCTCTAAAACTATATCAAAATTGAAATATTTAAATCTTCTTACATTTTTTCTCTATCGCTTGCCACCATTTTTATTTTTGGTTTGCAACTTCTCTATGTAGGTTGTTTCCTCTTTGATGGGGGCCTCCCTTTGCCTCTGACAACACGAGGACTCAATACTTTTTTCGAACTTCCAGTTTCAGCATTAGCGGAAATATGAGTGCTTGCAACAGTCGCCTGAGGCTTTGATTTAGTATAAATCGAATTCATTGCCTTAAACTTCTCTGTCATATCCAAGGAATTTTCTTCACTTTCACATGCATTTGTAGCTACTTCGTAACATAATTTTATCAACCAGAGTACCGAATAGCGGCTGGTTTACCACTCAAGTCATCGTAACTGTTTCAAATGAGAACATATCTACGTTTAATGTCCTTCATCCACCTATCCATAATGTACTTTTTTGGCAACACTAGGACATCCCTTGCGGCGAAAATTGAAAGCATGTGCCTACATATAATTCCTCTCATCTCATATAACCCACACATGTACTTCACCTCAGACTCTTCTTCATTAAAGTACGCCTGCAAAGTTGACTTCTTGATGCCGTCTTCAACCTCTCTATTGTCATTAACTTGATACGTGGTAATAGCCCCTTTTGTTTTTATGATAACACAGTGAGAGTAGATAATCCTCATT
This sequence comes from Carya illinoinensis, assembly GCF_018687715.1. NCBI lineage: Eukaryota > Viridiplantae > Streptophyta > Magnoliopsida > Fagales > Juglandaceae > Carya > Carya illinoinensis. The sequence goes on from NC_056755.1 coordinate 14,272,326, forward strand.
ACCTCTGACTGCACTTCCTTAAATTTTGAATTCACGTATATTGCCTGAAATTTTTTCTCCAAGGGTAAATGAGATATACAAGATACTGTGCAATTAAATGAGTAGAAATCTACTGCCATTTCATTCTCTACTTTCTTCCTTAGTGCATTGTCGAATTGATTGACAAATTCTTTCAATGTAGTCCCTGAATGTACATACCCATCAAAAAAGGCATTCATGCTCTCACTCCTCTGAGTTGTGCTCATCCCAGCCCAAAATGTATTTTTCAAGTATATAGGATCCCAATACATTCGCTCACTATAAAGACTTTGAAGCCATGCATTTTCCTTCAAATTGTAGGTATCAGTAAATACCTCCCAAGACGTCTCAAACTCATTAGAAGTCTGAGAATCATAAACACATCTCTGCAATCCACTTTTTAAATCAGACTTAAATTCAGCATGTGAACCCAACTTCTCTGGTAGTTTTCTCATTATGTGCCACAAACAGTATCTATGTCAAGTATTTGGAAAGACTATTGCTATAGCATTTTTCATGGCCCTGTCTTGATCAGTAATGATAGCTTTCGGTGCCCTCCCATACATACATTTCAACCAAGTGTCAAATAACCAAACAAATGTTTCAATATTTTCACTTGATATCAAACTCATCCCAAAAGTATTGACTAACCATGATGGTTAACACCAACAAACGGAGCAAATAGCATACCATATCTATTTGTCAGGTATGTTGTATCAAATGTCACAACATCTCCAAAATACTCGTACGCTGCTCTGCTGCGTGCATCGGCCCAGAAAACATTTTTTAATCGACCATCATCATCCAAATCCATCGATGAGTAAAACCCATCATTCTTATACTGTATTCTCTCAAAATAACCACGAAGTGCATCAGCACTTCCTTTGCCAAGTCTAAGGTGTCGAGTTTTGTCAATATAATTCCAGGCATCTTTTTCAATAAATGGAAATTTCTCAAAACCACCAACCTCGACAACCAATGCATTAAAACTTTTGGACATACCTATGTCTGCCTTGTTGTTAATATCTAACTACCTCTTTACGAAATCATCAATTGTCCGATTACATCTAAAAAATCTTTCCTTTTGTGGACTTAACCCATGGTTATGTGTATTGCAGACAGTAATTATACATAAGACACTATCAGCCAAAACTGCATTAATTCTCGCCTTACAATCAGTCTTTGTTGTTGGGCGGGGTTTAGAAATGTTGGTAATACTTTTTCTTGCCTTACCACCACGAGCACAACCAAGTGTTACATATCTAACACTCACATCATTCTCCCTTTTACTTCTTTGTGTCATTATGCTGAATCCAGTCTGTCTCCCATATTGCTTGTAGTAATAAATGAGTTCTTTCTCAATCTTAAAAAACATATCCGGCGTTGGCTCTAAAACTCCACCATCACCATCATCATTTTCCAGCGTTGGCTCTGAAACCCCATCATCATCATTTCATGGCATTGGCTCTAAAACCCCATCATCATCATTTCCCGGCATTGGTTATGAAACCCCATCATCATCATTTCCTGAGGTTAGCTCTAAAATACCATCATTATCATTTCCCGGTGTTGGCTCTAAAACCACCACATCATCATCATCATTCCCCAACACTACACCATGATTATCAATCACTACCTTATCATCACCTGGCGTTGGCATACCCATATAATTACTGCTTTCCACAAAAAACAGCAATCGCCTAGTAGAAGTACATTCTTCCCCTTTCTCCATCAAGAACAATCTTCATATATTTAAGTACAACATGAAATTAAAAACTAAAAAAAAAAATTAGAGTTATCCACAACTTTGCAAATCATTAGAATTCGAAAGGAAAAGAAATGACTATTTTATGAACTTCATGACATATCGTGACCACATGCACAATCTCATTAACCAAGCTTAATACACAATTATGTACACACTGTGTATACAAGAAGAGTCAAGTATCTCGGATTTTTGAGCTCCTCATTATTATTTACTATCCTCAAAATTCAGAACATATTTCTTTTGTTTTTCTTCTTTTCAATTGCTCTTTTGTTTCACAAATGTTGTTTAATTGAAGAGCAATTAAAAGAAAAAAAAATAAAACAACTATTTATGAATATATTCATTACAAAACAAAGAAGGCATGGGTTGAGAAAACCAAAAATATACACTTAGGATTTCACAAACCCGGAAGTTCACTAATTTTAAATGAAAACTTCATTAATGACCATCTTAATGTAAAATTTCACAAACCAGGTTCATTACAAATATACGCTTAGGAAACACTTAGGATTTCACAAACCTGGAAATTCATTAATTTTAAATGAAAACTTCATTAATGACCATCCTAATGTAAAATTTCACAAACGTTGTTCATTACAAATGGGTATACACTTAGGAAACATTTAGGATTTCACAGACCAGGAAGTTCACTAATTTTAAATGAAAACTAATTTAATGACCATCCTAATGTAAAATTTCCTGAGCCTTGTTTTGTAAAAATTACAAGGAAGTTCACCACATTTTTCTGTAAAAAACATTACAAGAATGAAAAATTATTACAATGTAAAACAGTAAAATAGCAGGAAACTACATTTTTACCAAGGAAGTTGTCGGCAGTCAATGGTGGAGCAGGTGGTTCAATCGATGGTGTACTGCCTTCTTGTTGGGCTCCAGAGTCACGCACAGGGGAGAGGGAAAACGGCGTACATATTTCAAATGCCCACTTTCAGATTTAGTTTGTAGTGACTTCAAGGGTAATACGGTCAATTCATGCTCAAAAGTGGGGATAGTATGGCCATTTCTCATACTGGGACTGCAAGACAGTCCCCTTTATGGGACTGTATATAACAGCACCCTTATTAGAAACCCTCACTTTTGGCAAAGGAATATCGTGTAAACATCACAACTATAAAAAGAAACCGACAAATAAACCCATAAAGACAAAAAAACCTAACCAACCAGCTAAAGTCGAACATTTGGTAGACCCAATTTCACTAGTTTCAAAGACCCTTTGAGAGGCCTTGGTAGCTTGACAACATTCTCCTAAGTAGCAATGAACCCCTCCACCACTAACTTAGCAAGAAAAGCTATTGAAAAATTTTATTCACGATAAACATGATTAACGTTAACATCCAAATTTTCCAGCAGCAATTGAACCTCTTCCCAAAAATCTTCTCAGTACCAAATTGTACAATGTTTATTCCACGACTAATTTATAACCAACAAAGAATCTGTATCCATATCTATGTCAATATAAGAGAAATCCAAAGATTTTGTAAGTCATAAACCATGTAAAAGACCCAGAAGCTCCGCTTTAATATTTGTTCATTCGCCAAGATTTATCACAAAAGCCACCTACAATTCACTATGTGAGTTTTGAATAACTCCACCAGCCCCCATCATGTCTGGATTGCCAATATAGCTACCGTCAACATTTAATTTAAATCGACCTACTTTAGAAGGCAACCACCGAACCAACTTAGGACTTTTATATACGTTGAACCTGTTTAATTGGCAAATGGAAAGCCAATAAAATTTCTTCATCCTAACCATTCCAACCAGTACCACCCTTTAACTTTTCCCCCAACCAACCAACCCAGTATTTTATTTTCGCCCCATGTCGACAACACTGACTCTTGCTTATCTTCCATCCTTGCTTTGCATCTTCTATTCCATAAGCACCATATCAAGATACAGAATAATACTAAAAAGATACCATATTTGTGAATTTTCTTTAGCCTGAAGAAACTAACACTCTACTTGAATCTACCACCCACTACCTCACATGGATGTCATACCAACCGAAAAAAGGCCCGTTCCCACATCTCTTCTGCAAAATCCCCTTTAGCCTAAACATGGTTCAAGTCTTCGTACCCCAAGTATCATAGCAATTACATCTGGAAACAAGCTATATACCAAGCTTACGAATTTGATCATCAACACTCAAGGCACGAATAAAAGCTTTCAAAATCATAACTGAATTTTTTTTTTTTTGAAAGGACGGGTGCCATACCTAGTTAAACCAGGCCACCTTCAGTGCTCAAAATCGAGTATGACTCCAAGCACTTTTAGTTGAGAAATTGCCATCCACATTATCAGTCCATACCAGAATATCAGACCCATACTTATTTCTTCCTAAACTATCCACCACAGCCATTGCATTTTCCGAACCCCCTCAATCGAGAGATAGTATTGATATCTCAGCCATCCTCCAGTTTGCATTCTTTAACGGTAGTTTTCATAAATGTAACATTGGAATGATGATTAATTAAGAGGCCCTCATCTGAGCATTTATTATTCCAAAAAAATATTTTACCCTCTATAACCTTCCAATGAGAAAGATTAATAACCAAAGGCAAGCACTTAGCAATCATTTGCCAATTTCTGGATCCCTTATTCACATCTACAAATGAAACATGCTTATTCTTCACATATTTTGCTCCAAAAAAATTCACCCATAAGGAATTCTCATAAAGAAATTTTCAAGCAAATTTTACATTTAGAGACTGTTGAATCTCATACAACCTCTTAATTCCCAAACCACCTTCCTCCCCTGATAGACACATTTTATCCCATGCTCTCCAACTACGTTTATACTTCCCTTCCGAGGAGCCCCAAAAAATTTTCCTAAAGCAAGTGTTCAATAGTTTGAACACTACATTTGGTACCTAAAGAGTAGATAATAAATGAATAGGCATACTCAATAAAACTTACTTGATCAGGATCAATCGGGCACCTTGTGAAAGCAACTGAGATTTCCAGTCATCAACTCTTTTTCGTACTCACACCACTAAGTCCTCCAAATGTACAGCTTTTAGTTTTCCTAAGATAATTGGAACTTCAAAGTACCGAAAAGGGAAAAGAAAACCCTTTAAAACCTATAGATCGAAGAAGAACATGTTGACGAGTAGATGTAATATGTTTTGAAAAAATGAGAGAAGATTTCTCCACACTTACTACCTGTCCTGACCATGACTCATTTGTTACAAAAATCTCAATATGTTTCGAAGGGACTTGATATTACCACTTGTAAAAATAACGATATCATCTGTGTATAAAAGGTGCGAGATAAGCGGAACCCCTCTTGAATGAACAAAAAATTCAATTTTACCTTCTATAAATTTTTGCTTCAAAAGCCGAGATAGGATTTTCTTAACCAAAATAAACAAAAGAGGATATAACGGGTCTCCTTGCCAAAGACCCCGACCTCCTTTAAAAAAAAAAACCTTTGAAAACACCATTCATCACCACTGAGAACCAAGGCAAAGTAATATAATTTTGAATCAAACCAAAAAATTGATTAGAGAAACCAAAAGCTTCAACAATATGCAATAAGAAATCTCATTCCACACTATCATATGCTTTTGCCATGTCAACCTTCATCAACAACACATTCACATTCCTCATCTTCTTATTAATCGAATGAATTATTTCCTGAGTCAAACTTATATTATCAAAAATGCTTCACCCAGGAAGAAAAGCCCCTTGCTCAAGCGAGATCAATCTACAAACAATAGGAGTTAGGTGCTGCACAAATATTTTAGAACATACTTTATACATGACTGAACATAAGTTGATAGGCCGAAAGTTATTAAAAGATTACAGATTATCCACTTTTGGAATAAGCACCAACGAAGACGTTGTGTAAAATCGAGGAAGATTTTTTCCTCCAAAGAAATCACCTACCGCCTCCATCACATCTTGTTTAACAATATCCCAACAAGAGTGAAAAAACCCCAATCCAAACCCATCAAGACCAGAAAACAACATTTCACTTCCTCCATTGACGGTAACTAACATAACAAAAACATTTTTGTAATGGACAATAGATTTCTCAACTAAGCATGACAAATCTAGTAAAGAATTCCTTGGCCGAGATCTCAGGAATTGATCAAAGTATTCCACTGTACCTTGATGTACTTCCTCTGAAGAAGAAAGTAGTCGCCCACCAGATAACTTCATTTCATAGATCATCTTTGTTTTGGTTGCCTTTACTACACGAAAAAACTAGTCGAAGCCTTCCCTTTTGTAAGCCAGTGCACCTTTGAAACTTGTCGAAGGCTTATTTTTTCACGTTGGAGCCAAAGGTCCAACTCAAGTTTTGAAGTAACCAAGTCTAAATCCACCTCCTCTGAAAAATTATCTTGCAAAGCAATTTCAAGACTTCCAATTCTTTTTTCCAACTCAAAAATATGGACATCAGTCTTCCTGAAAATATTTGTATTTCATTCCCACAAATAGCTATTGGCACATTTTAATTTCCGAGCAAGCCCCTCAAAAAAAAAAGGGAATCATCCACTTCCTCCTCCCAAGCCTTCTTGATCAAACCCATAAAAGACTCATGTTCCACACACATTTGTTGGAATTTAAAAGAAAGAAAACTAGAGAGTTGAGATCTAGAAAGACTTACAACCATAGGGGCATGATCGCGCGATCCAATCATGCCCAACTAAGTGCCTATTCCCCATGCCCATCATTTGATCTGATAATATTGAAGTCACCCACAATAATCCATCTAGCTTAGTTCAGAACAATATTCATCAACTCCTCCCATAAACCTCTACGCTCTCCTTGAGAACACCAGGCATAAACGAAAGACATAATGACATCCATTCATTTACTACAAATGGGTACTGATCAATACAGTACTACTGGATAAATTAAACGGCTCTCTCTCTCTCTCTCTCTCTCTCTCTCTCTCTCTCTATATATATATATATATATAACCTAGCATAGAAACCCTGCTTACCTGATTCCTGCAACGTATTATCTATGCCTTAAAATTGACCACTATTAGTCTCATCACCTATTCATAAAATAAAAAAATAAACTAAGTGTTAAAGACCAACAACACAATTTCGATCTAAATAATTAAAATCCATAATTTCAAATCATATTTCAGCACATTAACGCAATTCAAGCAATCACATAAAAAGCCAGACAGTCCACACTTCAAATATACCAATTTCAATACTGACCTACACATCCAACGACTAACATCAAACTCAATTAATCAAAATATCAACACCAACACAGCAACCCATATCTCAAAACAACCACCAACTCAACCAAATAAGCAATACACACATCAAACTTTTCTCCATTCACAACTCCACAAAAATGTTCAAAACTTCTTAAATTTTAATCCGCACACATCGAGATTCACTCTTGTTTATTCCCAAACAAAATCCATTCTAGCAATATTTCAATCATCTTGCACCTATACTCAGTGAAAAAACATAGGTTTGCTATAGCACAAACCACAAGTAAAATTATTCAATAGAGCTTAAACTAAAACATGGAATTTATCAAAGGGAAAGAAAAAAGATCAAAGCTTACCAATGTGAGGGTCTCGGCAACCCGAAAAAAAATTGAAACTCTATCACCACTCGAACCACCCAAAATACCAGGAAAAGAGAACAATGTGATAGAGGAAGAGAGACAAATGAGTCAACGTTCTACAGTGCTCGGCTACACCAACCGAAAACACTCCTAAGGGTCAGTAGTAAAACATACAAAAATCAACCTATTTCTAGAAGAGAAACTTAAAGAGAAAAAAGAGAGAGAAAAGGCCAAGACAGAACCTACTAGTGTGTAGCTTTGAAAATGGAAACAAATCTGAAAACTCCAAAAATCATATACCTAGAGATCACCAAAAATGAAATGGCGGGAGAGGGGGAGATGCACGATTTGGGGAGAGATACAGAGAACTGCAAGCCAAAAAGAGGGAAAATCATGGGAGGAAGAAACTAAAGAGGGAAGAAGAAACTTACCAAAACGGTGTCGTTTCATGGTCTCTAGGGCTGGGCTATTCCCTAGTCTGGAGTGTTGTTTTTATTAACATTGACGGACACAAAAGTTAACAAAGGTCTTATTTCTAAATAACTCATACCATGCTATTAATGTTTTTGAAAAATATATTACATAAGACTCCAAACCTAAGTACCTAAAGCATATTGGGTATTGACCAAACTTTCTTGTTTTAAAATTCACATCCAATTTGAGAGTTATAAGAAATTTGTAGATGATTTTATATTATTTGCTTCCCTCCTAATGGATGGTACCTAGATGCAAAAGAAGAATGTGGTTTATCATTTATGGAAAGATGAAGAATGATGTGGGAGGGGTTGTAAAATATCAAATTAGATTTTTTCTAATTGGTTGACTGAATGGGATGGTCAATACAAAAACATGTGTGGAGTCCACTATTGGGGGATTTTCGCTAAAGGCCCAAGGCCTAAGATGTCCCCCTCACTCTAGAAAGCCCGAAAAGCCTTGCCCAGGCTTGCAAAGCCCCTTAACGATCCAGGAAGAACTGCAACCCATGTAAGCTGGGCATGCTTGTCCGAATTAGGATGGGATGTTATACAAAGAGCGCGGGAAGCCACATCAGAGAAAAGGCAAAGAAGCAAGCCAAACAGATAGGATGAGACTCCAAGGTAGCATGGAGAGATCACGCTACATTAATGAGGATCACCAGACTATCTCATTGCATTAATGACTGAACTCAAAGGATCACACCCATTAAAAGTAGTATGGTAGAAGGGGATCCAGGAAGGGACTTCCCTTCCCCAGCTTGCAAGGTATTGCCCTCTCCCGAGGGCTGCATATATAAGGTCCCTCAACCTTCTGATAAAGGGATCGAGTTCTTCCTCTAAATTAATTCTTCCTTATATCGAACACTTTAATTACATAAATTCCTACTTACAGATACAAGAAAGAGTCATCACTAACTTAGGCATCGAAGGCTTCCGAGGACATTCCAGGGCCACCTTTTCCAACTCTATCTTTGTTTCCACAGGCCCAAAAATCAGAAGACTCGGACCGTTGAGAGCCTGACCTTTAGGCATACGAAACATATCGTCAACATCCACGTTATCCAAAAATCCTCAGTAAGCAATATTAAATATTATAAGATCCACGTGATATGATTATCTATATTAAGAATGAGATCATCCAAATTGATTAGATGATTAAAAAGGATCTCTATTTGTGAAAACATCCACGCTCGAAGGAGAAGAAGGTAGATGTGGACTCCTCAATAGTGTGGATATGATCATAAGAAGCAAGTTGGTAACGATAGTGTGGGTATTTGTCGAAATGCTAGCGGTAGTGCTGCAGGCCTCTACTCAAGAATGATCAAGTGAGGGGAGCAGACGATCGGGAGCAATGCTTATTAATTCTGGTGCTGCGAGAGGCCCACCTTCAAATTACTTTAGAAAGGGCCAAGGGGGACTCATTGATAGTATTAATATGTGGTCCTTTTAACGAAGGAAATATCAAATATATACTCACGTACGTACGTACCCCATGGACCATCGAATCAACAATTATGGATACACACCAACTCCTATCCGCAAACCACAAATCATGTTTGTGGGGGTGCGAGTATGACCCTCTTGGATTTGATTCCAAAACAAATTTTGTACCATGATTTCTCTTCGCTTGTTCCTCATTAACAATATAAAAGAAGAGAGGTAATAAAGACAAAAAGGCAAGATCTCCCGAAAAAGTCTCAGATTGATAATACTTTGTCCCAGTAAGATCAACTATGATATATCATAAGTTGTTGACGCACTACAAGAAAAAGGGGCTTCTGCGACCAATTCTTTACCCCTTTTTCTTGTAGTGCCGTATAAAAGTAATTAAAATGTATCACATGATCAATAAGTCATGTGATTAAGGATCACAAAATTTATGGTAAATACTAACATTGGTATCAAATTTTATTATTTTGTTGGGTCAAATACGACAAATATTATAAGATAGAAAGATGGAGAGAGTGACAGATCCTTATAACAAACATCGAACCAGTTGTTAACATTGTCTAGACAATGTTAACAAAGTCACATTCTATAAATAATCAATTCAATTTAAAGTATGTTTAGGAAGCCACCACGTATATAATAAATGAAAATTATTCATTTTATCTTCAACTAGAAAATTTGCTCTCAAGCTGTTGCAATTGGACCCAAGCCACCTGTTGCCCTCATGGCTTCAAATCTTGGCTCCTTGGCCTGGAACTTGAGGCCAGCATACAGCTTCATGTAGTCCTCAAACACGAATTTTGGGTAAACATGGTTCTTCTCCTCATCATCTCCCTCTTTCTCTACCAGTGCTGGTGCTGGATAAATTACAGCATCAATGCCAGGGTTGTAGAATGAAGCTATTGACATTCTGTTCCCATCAGTTTGGGCTATCACTCTGTGCAGCACACTCTTGTACCTCCCATTGGTGATGACCTATGCACATACATACAAGATCAGCTTAATGTCATCATATTAATTGTACTGGGACTCATTATATGCTAGCCAATGTGGTGTGTGTTGGGTGTGTCGATGAACAGACTTGCATGAGATCCTGGTAAGATAACTTGTTGATTGTTGGTCATCTGCTCCTCAAAAAGTTTTTTTTTTTTTTTCGTTCTCTTATTACAAGAAATTATTATAAAACTTAATTTCTTATATGCATACCTCGAGCTGGTCACCCAGGTTGATGACAATGGAATGGCGCATAGGAGGCACGTCAATCCAGTGACCATCTTTGAGAAGCTGGAGACCGCTGACCTTATCATCCTGGAAGAGAAGGATAATGCCACCAGCATCGGTGTGGGCACGGAGACCCTTGATCAGGTCTGGCTTTGGGCATGGAGGGTAGTTGCTAACCTTGGTTGCAAAAGTTGGACCTTTTGATCCACACAATGCCTTTTTGAGGTAACCTTTCTCCAGTCCAAGATTCTCACCTAACAGCTCTAGGAGTTCCTCTGCCAGTTTTTCCAACTTCACTGCAAATTCCTTCATGATCTTCCTGCAATTTTATACATATTTGAGATGCAAAATATCATGAGGTACTGAGCACCTTCCACTTCTGAGTACATGAATGGAAGTCATCTCAGATATAAGTTCGGGCGTACATATCTCATATTACTTTTTTTTCTTGAAAAAATGTCTTCCACGCAATATTTGTGCACAAATTGCAGAATCTTTACCTACCTGTAATCATCTTGGAGGTCTGGAATCTCAGAGATATTGGAGTAGGGGAGATGTTGTAAGTGGAAGGTGCTCTCCCAATCCATGTCATGGACCTCAGCCTGAACACCCTCTAGACCCTTGCTTGCCATCAGTTGCTTGAACCTTTGCTCCATGCACCTCTTGTAGTGCTCCTTTGTCAACCTCTCCACAGCATCCATTAACTCATGGGATATGCCATGATTAAGCAACTGCATATACATATAGCAATTTCAGAAAGGAACGCAAAACGGTGCTTAACCCGTAAGTGGAATTGTATATTAATGAGCAACTCAATAATGGATGCGCAGCTAGGAACAAATTTAGCAAGGCTTAGCTCCAGCAGAGTACTGATACTGATACGTACCTCAAAGAAACCCCAGTTTTCGCATGCATCTTTGATCTTCGCCATGGTTGCTCCTCTCTCCTCACCGTTTAGCTTCTCCAAGTTTATCACTGGGAAGTTCTCCATCTCTCTCTCTTGTTCTAAAGCAAGCTAGCTGTGTTCTTTTTCTTTTTTTTTATCTAAGCAAGCAAGCTTTGTTCGATGCTATGCTGTGAGAGTTTGGTGGTATTTATAGGGATTAAATACGAAGGGAGTCGGGAGGGACGAGAACAGCTGTGAACTGGAACTCGGGTGACTTTATTCCAAAGCCAACTCAAGTCGTATTTTACCACTGGAATTAATTGTACGAACCTGCTAAGGTCGCTTTGCTTTGTTGAACCGTCTCCTACGTAACGCGGTTGGACCCCACATTTTTTGACCGATCACTAACCATAGGTCCATAGATACTTTGACAAAAATAAATTATTATATAAAAATAAATCGACGTGATTTAATATTATATATTAGATTATAAAAATATTTTTATTATAAAATATATCTAATAAATAACATAAAATTACGTTGATTTATGTGTAATCCTTCTAAATTTATATTATTATCTTAACAATAGCACGAAATCTTAAATTTCTTCAGGAATTTATGAATTTTTGGCCAATTTGTTCCCGCCCATGTTAACACTTAATTTATGAGTTAACGTAATTCGGTACCTATGGTGAAGAAAACATTGTTCTCCGATACATTTCACCTCACACGTTAATAAATACACAGGTTAATAATTCATTGTTGCTATACGGGTGATCTAATATTTCAACAGAACATTCATTTTCACTTTCCTTATGGACGACCACTGATTGAGTTAATTAGCATAAATATATATATATATATATATATATATATATATATATTTTTAAAAGAAATCATGACCTTTCAACGGCTTCTAATTAATCAATTAATTCATTGTGGGGATTGGGAGAAAAATAGGTAGGCCTACCTATATGGCCTACATTGGAATTTGGACATGAATGTCTTTGGTGAGGATTATCATTTTCGTCCAAGTGATGAAAAGTCTTAAAAAAATATATTAAAGGGCTTTTAAGTGTAAGCAACCAAAGGGAATGAATTCCATTAATCTGATATAGAAGTTGCTCAAACTCCGAATTAATTAACTGTTTTAACATATAATATATGCATGTTTTTCCATGACCCATGACGAGATCTTAGTGGGAGCTGACAGTTGGATACTTTAGTTAGGCTTCTCACTCACTCTTATATTCTAACAATTTTGTAGGTTACAAATTTTATATCTATCGGATGTTTTGATGACATATTTACATGAATTCGAGGAGACTTGATGTATTGGATAAAATTAGGCTTCATGAGCGAGCCACTGTACCTGGCCCGTCTGCCTATTTGCCTGAACCCACGAGCTATTGGGCGGACTACCCGCCCTCTAATATCGAGTAGGCCAGCAAATTAAAATTTATAAAATAGAAAAGCGAACGAGGTCAGCAAGGGTACATACCTGCCTGCCATCCCCTAATATGTAAATGAAAAGGTCCTAATTTAACCTCATTCATATTCTCTCTTCCGTACTCTCAGTCCCTCTCGCCGCTCAGACTTGAAGGGTCTTATTTGGTTAATCAAAATTAAAAATCTTATCTCATTTCAACTCATTATTACACATTTTTTAAATTCTAATACAAAATATAATAAACAATCTAACTTTTTTAAATTCTAATACAAAATTAATATTTAAAAATTATATTATAACAATATTTTATTTATTACTATTTAAAGCATCTCATCTCATCTCATCTGTGTAACCAAGCGAGGCCAAAAATCTTCTTCTTTTATTCTTCATCTACTCCAGCTCTCTTATTATTCTCCTTCTCTCATTCTCATTCTCTTCCTTCTAACTTTGTTATTGGAGATCTATAGTTCTGGGCCACTTGAGCTAGTTGTGGCCGAGAGACCCGTGACCATGGTTGTTGGTCTCTACAACCTACGACCATGACCCATAGTCATAGCCAATAGCCATGGGTGGTGCTATGGGTCTTTAGAGCCCAACAGCCAAGCCGTGATTGTGGGATTTTGCAACTGACAACTAAGCCATAGTAGTGAGTGTCCACGATTAGTGCTGTAAATGAATCAATCCGTACAATTGCTCGCTCGGCTAGACTCAAATCAAATTTGACTTGTGATAAATTAAAGCTCGATCGTGAAAGTAGAAACTTGCTCGATAAGTAAATGACACATACTCGATTAAACTTGACTCCACTCAATTAAGGCTCATTAAGACTCGCTCATTCATGCTCAACTTGACTCATTAGTTCGACTTGATTAGAACTCATCTATAAATCATTAAATATATATAATTTATTTCTGAGAAATACTTTTTGCAGTCAGCAAATACAGTCGGCGTGCAGTCATGGAGAAAAAAGTGAATTAATACGGGATCTACATGAAAAAAAAAAATTATTTTTATAACTTTTTTTTATAATTTTTTTTATTCATTCCGTACAGCCGACTGTACGCCGACTGTATCTAGCAAAGCTCATTTAAGAATACCTGAGAACAATTGTGTTCTCAAATGGCCCCTAAGAGTCTAGAGCACGTATTGTAAAACTAGATTTGATAAAATCCTATCTCAATAAAAAATTCACTAATAAAAATTAGTCGGTTATTAGTTGAAAATATAGTATAAAATCTTAACCAATAATTTTATTTTGCAAAACAATTAATTTTTTTAAAAAACAATTGGAATTATCTTTAAATAAAAATGAAATAAAAAAATTAAAATTAAAATAATTTTATTTAATTACTTTATATATTAAAAAAAAGCCTCAATCAAAATTTTAGCCTTAACCCCAAACTATTGAGCTGGCCTTGGTATAACAATATCTTGTACTCATTTTATGCATGCATACAAACGTATTTAATTACCACCCTAAACGACACACTACATTGAATTCTTGTGTGGTAAAGGTAAAAGACATATAAAATTTGCATGTAAATTAAAATTTTTACAATTAATATATAAACCTTATATTGAACTATAAAATTATAACATGTTTATGAATACATTTTTTTATATGGTTATACATTTTAGTATAAAATGAGTACAAGCTGATATTGTTATACGCACACTAAGAGGAAACGTTTAGGATTGGTATCATTAGTACATTCGGCACATGGACATTTCTAATTTAGGATTTGCTAATTTTTCATGAGTTTGAGCTATGGAGTAGTTATTGAAATCATCACATGGCGAATTACATAATGAATGATATATATAAGTCCCAAATATACAAGCCTCATGTAAGCCTTTTATAAAAAAGTAAACCACACCATGAAAAAATGTGAAAAACTCTTTCTTTCTTTCTTTCTTTCTTTTTTTTTGTGGGATACATTTTTTTTTTTAAATGCATGTGTGAGACTAATCCCTAACGTTACTCAGAAGAGACAACCTCCAAACCAGTCGGGTGACATTCTCTACTTTATACTGGCCAATAGAATCTCAACATATATGAGACTTATATATTTTATAGTATGGACTAGTTTATTGAATATTTTCTCTCCCCTCTCCCTAGCTCCTCTCTCCTAGAACGAATCCATCTTTCTTCTCTTTTAACAATATATTCTGAAACTCTTCCACTTAACTTCAAAATAGTAGCAATGTCCCCTTCCACTTTTCTCAAATTAATCGTAATTTCTTGATTTGAATCTGGTAAACTGGAAAAGATTCATCTTATTACTAAACAATTTACATTATTCTATAGTTTTTTTATTAATCAAATGCAACTTGTTAAATTCTTAATAGAGAAATATCACACATGTAAGTGGCTCAACCGATAAAGGAAAAAAGGAATACTCAAGATCAAATCAAGAACAGAGAAATATCGTATTAAATTCAAAATTTCTCTCTATACAGATCACTCAAAATCTCTCTCACTCAACCTATTAGAAAAACAAGAAACAAAGAAAAGAACTTAACAAACAGAAAAGTCTCTATCTATATGCCTCTATGTAGCTTTCCCTAATCCTCGTTAAAAGAAAAAAAAAAGTAGGTTGTGTTTCGATCTTTTGAGAAAACTAATGAGCCCGAAAGAGAGTGTCAAGAGAGAGAAAGATGTAAAAGCAAGTATGACACCCAACCAACTGGTAGCGTCAGAAAGGAGTCCCTATATATATAACTTCACTGATATGATTGGCTGGATTAATTTTTTTTTTTAATACACAACCAATCATATCACTGGAGTGCACAAAGGAGTCCACAAAAATGACTGCGCATAGAATTTTTGATATATATATATATATATATATATATGCATTGATAGAGACAGAACAAGAAGGACCAAAATGGGAGCTGACCAACTTAGACCTGGTTTGGTTAGCCAATATAGATGAAAACATCTCATCTGGAATTGTACTATACAGTAATTTTACTATCCAAACACAATTTTTCATCTATTAAATTTTGAAAATATTCACCTAAATGAACAGTAAATAAACAGTGAAAACTAACATGAATAGTATGTAGACAGTACATGAACACTGCCAACCTGCCCTGAACATTGTGTGAACAGCACAATTCTAACATGAATAGTGAATAAATAGTACATGAGCAGTGCACAATCCAGGCCCTCTACACTACAAGAGAAATGGGTTTTTGCTACCAAAATTTTGCGACCAAAAGGAATATTTCCAACGGTTTTATTTTGGTAGTAAAAACTCATTTATCTTGTAGTGCTATAAAAACAATGAGACTCATACCTTTTTCAAATCTCAAAAATTAAAAATTATCTCATCTCATATCATTATCCAAATACACATATTTTTTACAAACTATTTCATCTTATATTAACTAATCAAAAACGTTTACTACTATTTAAAATATCTCATTTCATCTCATCTAAACTGCGTATCCAAATGAATTAATCATGAAGTGGTATAAGCTTGTATGTATAGATGCATGTTAATTTCTTTCTAATCACAAAATATATATGTTTGCAATTCCTTTGACCAGATCACCCATCTTCTTCGTATAACAAGGAAGGAATCTATCCGGCTAGCTAGGGTTGTTGCCTGGAAACTTCATGTACGTTTCAATCTATTCCTGACTTAATTTCTTTTTACCTTTTCCATGGCTGTTGACCTTTTGTGTCATGTTAGAAGAATAGAAGTTCAAAAGACAACAAAGATTATAAAAGACGCAAGTGTTAATTGCGCTATTAACATGATTAATCAGGGTCAAAATTAGACTAGCTAGTGGACTAGTTTCCTGATCATTATTTTTCATGTGCAAATATATGCTCATGACGGTGGCCACCCTACTAAACTAATTATTTTATTTTATAATAATTATAGAGTATACAAGCACCATATTTTCATTTTAAAAATATAAATAAATATAAAACTCATATAAAAAAATTAATTTTTGTAATGTTGGATCCCGTGGATTTGAAATACAAGATTTTAATAAAGAGTAATGTTACATACAGTTATTTTTATGTATTTTTTTTATATTCTATTGATGTGATTAATTATATTAATTTATTTTAATACGCAATTAATCACATCAGAAAAATAACAAAAAAATACGTAAAAATAATTGTAGATAAAATTTTTATTAATAAGATATTGCCGGGTTGAACAGAAGCCTAAAAACTGTTAAGCGCGCTAATTACTGTATTTTGTCACAAATGGGACTCTGTTGAAGCTCTTATAATTCAAACAAACAAACAGACAAAGTTGTTCATGAGAGTAAACGACCATGACCTAATTTAATGTTCCACATGCAAATTGCAGGAGTGTAGAAAAACATGCATGCATGCTCTAAAAGCATCCGGACCGATCATGAATTTCAATGTAAATGAAGAATTCATGATCGTGTACGTACGTTGTTCAAAGTAAACGTTCAACACCAACGTCTCCATTTTTCAGGACTACACGTACGTAGTAGTACTGTTACGGATGTACAGTCCAAGAAATCGAGTTGCTTGTACAACTTTTATTAAATTACTTCTTATTAATTACATGGAAAATGATAATATGATTTTTAAAAAGGAGAATTTCTCTTTTTTATAATTAATCATCTTTTGAAATTTAAGAGTTTTCGATCTCATAATAGGTCATTTTTATAGTAAAAATATAGTTGCAAGCATAATTATGCACTAATTTGTGCACTAATGTGATGTGATTGGTTAAAAAGTAGATTTTATTGAAAATAGTGTTAATTTAAGTTTTAAGATGAATAAATCAGTATTGGTACACAGATTAGTACGCGACTGTACTTGTATGTAGCAAAACTCATTTTTATATGGTCTTAAATTTATTTTTTTTCAAATTCTTTTTAAAAAAAAATGGCTATGACAACACTATAAGAAAAATGATCTTTTACATCACTTAAATTCGTCGTAAAAATTACAAAATACATCACAAACAAATAATCATGAGTGCAAATATTCAATTATTTTCTTTGCCCAAAAAAGACAGATAATTAAAATGTTTTCGATCTAGTAATACTCTTCCATGAGCCATATATGTATATATCCTCAAAGACTTGTCAAGTACCACACCTGTTAATTTCCTCGATAAACTGGTTTCTCAGTTCATGTTCATTTTCTCAAGAATATTTATGAGGAATTAATTAATTGCGACATCTGTTGGTCACATGTGATGTAATTGGTTGATCATATGCGTAACAAAATATGACTGAAACATGTATAGTTGAAATTCTAGTTGTTAATAAGAGGAAAGCCTTAAAAACATGATTGAAAATCAAAGTATTTGGCATATGAAGAATATTATAAAGGTTGAGGTTCTTTAGAGGAATAGTCTAATTAGTCAGTCAATTTAAGCCTGCAAATTAAAGAAATTAATTAGGCTTTTGCTTGCAAGTTGTTTGACCTTAATTTTTTCAATACTACCAAATTTATTCTTAGGGTCATTTCTTCCTATGGAATTATGGATATGTTATACTTGCTTT
The DNA here is from genome assembly GCF_018687715.1 of Carya illinoinensis. Lineage (NCBI taxonomy): Eukaryota > Viridiplantae > Streptophyta > Magnoliopsida > Fagales > Juglandaceae > Carya > Carya illinoinensis. The sequence goes on from NC_056755.1 coordinate 14,290,673, forward strand.
CCTTGAATTTTTGGTAAATTTCGAAAGGCATACTTGAAGGGGACTGCTACTGAAACCGATGCTTTACCAAACTAACCGATAAGTACAATGCATGTTTTTTTTATATTCTTTTTCTTTTTTAATCATTTTTTATATATTTTTAAATATTTTTTAAAAAATAAAAGATACCAATTTACTAATAATCACTTTCTTAATTATTAAGAAAAAAATAAAATAAAAATAAAAAATTCAATCGGTCAATTTTATCGGTTCAACTAACATTTTCCTCCTTGAAATTAGATTGCATGAGGTTGGTATTTTTTTTTTTTATCTCTTTTTTTAATGTATAATTAATTTGGTGCGTTCGTGAATCATTACATTTCTATTTAATGTATGAGCAGTAATACATTATGAACAGTGAATGATAAGTAAAATATTAAACAGTATATTACTCTCATGCATTTCTTGTTATAAGGATTCTGTGTAAAGAGCTGTGTTAATTACCTTAGGCACCATTAATGTCCAAACGTTTTCACATAGGAGGGTTCTTTAAAATTTCAGTGGTGTTAATGGGCCTTTTGCTCGGCTCTGTTGAACTCCTTCGGCTGGTTTGATAATGGGCCTATTGCTTTCAAGAAAGACTATTCGGCTCAATAATGCAGGACCAAGTCCTTTTAAGTTTGATGGCGATAATTTGGCATCACCAACATGTAGAATACAATTTGGGGTTAAGATATCAAATGGAGAGAAGTTTTCTACAATTACATCTTTGGATTCAGATTTCTTATAATTGCATGATCCAAACATTTTTTTATAATTTAAAGAAAGATAGATATAGCATTTAGATCATATTATATTAACATGTGGACAATATAGACCTCAATATTTAATGTAGTGAGATCCATATGATTTATTTATCTCTCTCTGAATTATAGAAAGTGTTTAAATCATAATATTGTAAGAGTTCTCGATCTTACATCTTTGACTTAACGTGGTTCTATTAACATTACAAGTTTTAAATTCTCCAATCCCATCTTTTGAATATGTGATTATTGAACAATGTAGGTTTAGAAATGAGTTTGTGATAAAAGGAAGATGCCAACAGAAATAGAATGAAGAGAACTAGGACTGTTCATACGGGCCGGGTAAAAGTCCGGAACCCGGATAACCGGGTTCCCGGTTATGGTTTTCGGCCCGGATTTGATCCGGGCCGAAAACCATATTCCTAAACCCGAATGAATCCGGACCGGGTACCGGATTTAAATCTGGGTTTCGGGTTTTAAACCCGGTACCCGTGTATCTTTAAAATTCCTAACCTAAAACCCGTATCCTGTTTCTTCAAAACACCTAAAACTAAAAACGCCGTAGCCGTCGTTCCTGTCCACGCTCTCTCTCTCTCTCTCTCTCTCTCTCTCTCTCTCTCTCTCTCTCTCTCTCTCTCTCTCTCTCTCTCTCTCTCTCTCTCTCTCTCTCTCTCTCTCTCTCTCTCTCTCTCTCTCGTTCCTGTCTCACCCTCTCGGACGCTCTCTCTGTCTCTCTCGTTCCTGTCTCACCCTCTCGCACGCTCTCTCTCTCTCTCTCTCACACACACACACCCACACCGAAACTGTAGCCTCCTCTGCCGATCGAAGTTCCATTCCGTCGTTTGTGCGCCAATCGAAGTCAGTTTGGGTTATTACATGAACTTGGTTTGGGTTTGATAACTCTCTCTCTCTCTCTCGAACTCGATCTGTGAGTAATGCCTTTGAACAACTCTTATGTGGGTATGAAATATATACTGTTATTTTGCTGGATCTAGGTATTTTTCATTATTTTGTTAAGCATGGGTTTTTTTTTTTTTTTTTTAAGTTTTTGAGGGTTTACGTTTTGTTTCTTCTATTTCTCATGATTTGTTGTTAATAGCCATATAAATGAATGGTCAGAGACCTTCAACCTGTTATGTTTATTTTGAGGTATTTGTGCCTTCGTCCATAGATCTGTGCCTTCGTCCAGATCTGTGTCCCTACATCATGGTAAATTTCTATATTTGACATTTACTCACTTTGTTAAGTTTAACATTTGAGATTTAATCACACTACGTCTAGATTTGGATGTTTGGATTTGACCATAGATCTTTTAACAGATTTGAATATTTGAATATTTGGATATTTGGATTTAACTATAAATCTTTTAACCAGATTTGAATATTTGGATGTTTGGATTTAACCATAGATCTGGGTATTTTTTGTTACGTTGTTAAACATGGGTATATATGTTGTTATTTAGATGTTTTTTTTATTATTATGATAAACATGGGTATAAAGTATATCATCTTTAGAGATTTGTGATGATTTTGTAATAGATTTGGCTTGGCTCATCAATATATCTGTGATGATATTGTAATTTGCGAGAGCAAAATGCAGTTTGATTTTACTTACCCAAACAAGCTTATCTGATGAGCTTGACACTTGGACTTGTACCTGCAGTCCCTATGATCTTACCCGAAGTCGTGTGACACTGTATTTTATCTCCAGCATAAGCAACCATTTATATATTATTTGGGTTTTTTTTCTACTCTTGGGACTGTCATTCTTTGGTTAACTTAATGATTTTATTTTATCTTCACCATGGCAGACTTGAATTTTTCTTGTTGCACGTGTTTTGGACTAAAAGCTTCACTTTTGCAACATGGGGTCATCAGATTTCAGAGCTGATCCAGTATTTCTTATTTTATTTAAGTTTTCTTGAGCTCATATGGCTTATTGCTTGTTATATTGTTGCAGGTATTGCAAGTGTGAGATGCCTTACAACCCTGATGATCTAATGGTTCAGTGTGAAGGGTGCAGTGACTGGTAAGTTGAATGCTGTCGATGTTGTACCACTGAAGATTTTGACATTTTAATTTCTGAGATATAGTGATTAAATTTCTATATGATTGAAGCTTCTTTTCATGAGTAATTAAAAAAGTATTAGTTATGTCGAAAATCGATTTACTCGGGAAATTTCTTAAAAAAATCATGGATTTATGTTGAAGAAATCGAACAACTGTACAACTGAGTAAAAGGTGTGTCGTTAATATGTAATTCTCAATTGTTGCTGATTTAGAGTTTATGTGTGAGTTACATGTAATCTCAGATGGAGTCAATGGTTCACAATTCTGAAAGATGTTTTAGGAAGATTACAAAGTGTTGGTAATCACTTGGCATGTTGCTATGCTTTAGCAAAGATTACCATAAACATAAATCAATGCATATGATCACTTTGAACAGATTTTTAAAACTAAGCAATCCAAATGATGATTTTTAACCTTTGAACAGATTTTTTCTTTCCATGACTTGTGCTAATCTATTAGTTTCATTCTATTTTGTATTTTGCAGGATCATCATTTTGAGGCCAATCACTTTGAAGTTGCTATTTGGTGTGGAAATTAAATCGCTGATTTTGTAATTCATATATTGTAATTTAGTATTTCGTAATGTAATGTATAAATAACAAATAATATAATATGCAGTAGATTGTATTGTAATGCATGCATACTTGATAGATGAATATTGGAATTTTTTTTTTTGTTTTACATGCATTTTTATTGTGAGGAAAATTAAGTGGAACTTTAATATAGGAGTTGATGATATTTTTCAACCTTTAAAGTGCACAATCAAATTTATTCTTTTATTTTTTATAAAAAAAATCAGAGCTACAAGTGAAAAATTAGGCTTTTATATAGGTTTGTTAAAAAAAAAAAACCCGGTTTCAATCCGGAACCCGGAATCCGGGTTTTTCAAAATCCGGATGCATCCGGGTTTCGGCCCGTTTATGATCCGGGTTAATCCGGTCCGGGTTTTGGCCCGTATTTGAAATCCGGGTTTCGGTTTGGGTCTACCCGGATTTCCGGGTCGGAACCCGGATGAACAGGCCTAAAGAGAACTGACAAAACTGAATTTTATTGCATTTCTGTGCTTGCAATGGACGAAGTTTGCACATATGTTCAGAGTGAATCACTCGAGGGACCATTGTCAGCATGTCAGATTTTTTTTTTTTTTTAATGTTTTGCAAAAAAGAATGGAAGAACAATATTTTTTCTCAAAAAGAGTGTGTCAGACCTTTTTTAAAAAAAAAACCATATGTTTTATTGCTTAAAAAAAGACTTACATCATTTCACTTATTATGGTAGACTGAATACAAGTAGGAGTTTCTTCCAAATCATATAAGTTTTCATTCAACTTAGCAAATTTCAAGCTAAACTATGGACAACCTTATTAGCATCTCTCTTGACATGGTTAGCAGACCAAGAAGCAAAGGAATTGGGAATGCTTTTAGCATCTTCGATCAGCCCCCTTGACCCCAATCATTAGTAGTCTTGCTAAGATTGTTAACCACTTGGAGAGCATCACCTTCCATGAAAACTTCTTTAATACTCATATTTGGACAAAAGATTGCTGCTAGCATCTGAGCATATGATTCTGCAGTAAAGAAATTGGCATATAAGGAATGTGGAGCTCTAAGTGTGCCAATGACGATGCCATGTGAGTCCCAAATTATAGAACCTATGCCAATTTTTCCAATAGCACTATCTATGGCAGCGTCCTAGTTCAGCCTGTAGATGCCTTTAGGAGGTTGTTTTCAAAAACAAACTGATTCTTCATTCACAACACTTGTGTTATGTTGTCTTTCCTTCCTATGCTTAAAAATTTGGATCTCTTCTCTTGCTTTAATGACGAGGGAACTTGGATGAAAGAAGCCTTTCCCATGTATAAAGTTATTCCCTCTAAACCAGATCAGTCGAGCATTCACAACAGCTTCATCTAATTCATCCTGCTATAGATTATTGATCATATGGCTCCATACCTCTAAGAAGGAACTTTGGTAGCCTGACATCTTCTAAATCCTCTAGCATCCTTGACTCCAAACATCCCTGGCAGCTTCACAAGCCCAAAGAACATGCTCAACAATTTCATAACCTAGTTTACAAATAGGGCACTCAATCTCTTTTATAACTTTCCTCTTCCACATATTAGAAAGGGTGGGTAAGGCATCTTTACAAGCTTTCCGCATGAACATCCTCACAGCATTAGGCACTTGTAGCTTCCATATAGACTTCCAATTAGCGTTACGCATCCTTCCTTGGGAAGTTTCCCCTTCCTTTTGAATCTCCAACTCTTTTTGTAAGTGGTGCATTCTTTACTGAAAACACTCCATTTTGGGTACAAGACCAAACAACTGATCTTCTCTTTCACCATGGCTAATTGGTATAGTCCTTATGAGATCAATATCTGACTGAAGAGAAAATATTTGGAAGGATGTCTTCTTGCCATTTCTTACAGCCAGATTCGATAATGTCATACACCAATTCATAGTTTCTAGCATCTTGCCCTCGAGAATGGATCATGTGGGCATAAGAGCATGTGATCCATTTATCTTCCCAAATTCTGACCTTTTGACCATTAATGCCAATTCTTCAAACCCTACCTTCAATAATTTATAACCAGACATAATGCATTTCCATGCAAAGGAAGGCTTATATCGCAATTTAGCATCAAGAAAATCTTATTAAGAAAATACCTTTTGCTTGAAAAATTGAGCTAAAAGTGAATCTGATTTTTTAAGATGAGCCAATATTGCTTTGATAATATAGCAATATTGAAACATTTAAAATCTCTAAAGCCCATACCACCTTGGTCCTTTGATTTGAGTCATTTCATTTCTCTACATAGTCTGCTTTGACCATAATCACTACAAGAAAAATGTTAGCGACGTATTTTGTGATTTTTGCGACGAATTTAGGTGATGGAAAAGTTATTTTCTTGTAATGAATTACCACAGCAAATCAATCAACCTTTGAATTAAATATTATTCGTGAGTAGTGTGGATCTCAACATTAATACAATGAAAGTCAGCATGCGTATTTATATCTCTTTAAATTATAGAAACTTTTTGGGCAGAAAGAGACATGCTCGTAGTTTTCAGGCTGCAAAAACGTAAACAAATTTGCTAATGCAAAAATATAGCATCCTAAAGAAGATTCATTACTATATATTGACGTTCTACAATCAAATACAAATTTACAAACTTCACTTCCGGAACTTCTATTTCACAAAATCAACTCATGCGCTTTGCAATGATCTTGTTCTGGTGCTCCAACCACATCCGTTGTTCGTGCAGCAGACTTTCTTCATTCATTGAACCATTAGGTATATTCTGAATGGCGCCCATCGCAACAGGGCAGTACGACTCAAAAGGGTCACTTTTGTTTGGATCTGCTGCTAACATCTGGACGTAATTATTTGCACTAACATGAGTCGGTGCCTCCGTCGACGTCTGAGTAGAATTCGGTACACGAAATGTCGGAGCCACCGTCGTCGTCTCCTCAAAATCCTTAGCACAAAATGTTGGTGCTGCCTCTGTTTCTATTTGCACGCAAAAAGTTGGTCCTGCTGCATGAAACGTGGGAGCAAGAGAGAACGTATTGTCCGCCAAAAAAACTGCTGGTTCATTGGTTGCCGATGCGGGGGCATTCGCTAAAATTGCAGGAACTTCTACTTCGTCTTGTAGAAATGGATTGTATTGGTGTTGAGGATGTGAAGCTTGACTGAACATGTCCTTCACAACAGAGGGTTCAAAGCCATTGGCTAAGTTTGTAGAAGGTTGCTCGTGTTGAGTTGCCGACTCAAACAAAACGAGCTCCCAACCTTTACTCTGTCGGTCCGGTTCTAAATCTGATGTCTCTGAGGTTTCATGTCCTAGTTGTTGCTGTTGTTGTTCTAGCTTCTCTTCGTGTTTTAGCCAGTCATTATCTAAAGACAAGAGGTCAAAACATGAATACGATCCTTGTTCAAGGGAGAACGAACGGTTTGAGCCGTAATCTCGATCACCAGACCTAAAGAAATCCTCCAGACGAGGAGACTGTTTCTCTAATTGCTCCTCGGAGTAACACCCTTGCTCAGCCGACGTAAAAAGGCTTTTCCCGGGCTCTGTAAGACTCATAAGGTCCTCCAAGGATGTGCATCGTGAACTGAATCCTGACCGGCGTGCTCTCCGAGATGAAACCCTCATTGATTCTTCTGATTGATCATCGCGAGCCAATTTCTCATCAACACTCGAAGCAGGGTCGTCCTTGGTAGGTAGCGCAGAAAGCTGCAATGGGGATCGACCATTAGGACCAGGGAATGAAGCTTGATCTTTCAAGAATTCCTGTAACGTTTCAATAAGCTCGTCAGATATCTTTTGCACGCTTGGGTACTCGGAGGTCCTACCTACCCCAATTGCCTTGCACAAATTATAGAAACTAGAAAGCTCCTCCAGTTGTTTCGTGGATTTAACACAAGCTTGAAAGGATTTCACGCAGGAATGATATTGCAGATGAAAGAAACTGTCTAAAAGAAGCGCAAGCCCGTCAGAAATGTCACGGTAGAGATCAAAACTCTCTACGACAATTGCATAGAGCGAATTCAGAACCAGGCGATTGCTCTTGGCTGCACCAGTAGGTCTTGTGCCAATGGCTCTATCGAGCAAACGCTGCCAGTATGAGATTTTATCAAGCAGCATTGCCGGTTTCATGTCGCGCACCGGCGAGGCCATGAGTCGGCTGCTCTGGTGGGTACTGCTTTCCGTTGACCTGTTCGTAAAACGTCGTTGAAGCTTCCCGGTGAGGAAGCAATCTAAGCGCTCATCGAGGTACAGAGCAAATGTTCTGACAAAGGCAGTGTAATCCCATGGGCTAGAATTAGAGTCATCCCGGAAGCTAGAAAGGTTAAGAATCTTTGCACCACGTTTCATTGCATGGAGGACTTCCCTAGGGAAATGCGGATCACCGTCTTGGAAAGTTCGAAGGACGAGCATGAGGGACTTGAGAGCGACGATCCAATTGCGAGTCCTACCAATGCGTTTTGATAGTGCTTGGGCACAAGCCGCAGCGTACACTTTGTTGGAGGAAACGAGTTGGAGGATGTCATTCACGTAGCGCTCGTCTATGGGGATTTCGTCATGGGTTGTGGCCCTCAAGATCAAGACCTCGAGTTTTGTAGCGTTGGTGCTGGAAACCTTGGCCAGGCTAATGCTGGTTTGGTCTTTCACTGCCCCAATTGCCTTTCTAATCTTCTTAGGCATCGCTGCGGCCATGGATCGTTAACGTGTTGATCTTGTCCCAGTACCAGTACACCAGATCAAGTCCAGTACGTATAATTCTCTCCCTATTTTATTTGCATGTATGATCTCCTTTGTAGCCTTTGTTTAGATTGTTACAATGAGAGCTTTTATTGTTGCATGCATTCCACATTTCTTCCCCGGCCGATCGAGGAAAATTGTTGACGGGTTGGAGTTGTTTGTACAAGAAGCTAGCTAGGAAAGCTTCACACGTGTTTGGATGGAGAAGAAAAAGGTTATTTACCCGGAAAGTTTTGATCCCTTTAAGAGATTCTCTTTTTGTCAATGATGTTTTCGGTTTATTTTGGGTGGTCGAGAGCCATAGAAGGCTTTAAAATCTGTTACCCAAGCGATCGTTACAAAAAACTCTGCACATTTTGTGGATGAAATCATTAAAACTTTATTTTTCATGCATTTCATTATATTTTTTAATATTAGGATCTACACTGTACACAGATGCTACGGATCTATAAACATTAGACGGCATCTTTGGTTCTTCAAATTGTAAAAAGTGTTTGCATTAAAAAGTTTGGAAAGTACTTGGACACAATGGATCCCACAACGTGGCGTGTCAAGTATTTTTTTTAACTCACTTTTTCTTTTCTTTTTCTCACTCCCACCTGTCGCCCAGTCTCTCTGCCCCCATTGATAACTATACTTACATGTTGCATGGAGAGTTGATCAAGACCAGCACCATCGAACTGCACCTCCAGTCAAAAGCCTTCGTTCTTTAACCACCTAAAGTAGAGCACCGACTTCCCCCTCCAAAGCTTTGCGAGACCAACAGGTCAAGACCCAGTCCATGTTTCACTGAAAACTGTTTCAGTTTCTTCTCTCCAATCAACTCCTCCAGCCGCTCATCACCATGGCACTCTGGGACCAAACTGAGAGTCTTTGTTTTAGACACCCTCTGTCCAGTTGAGCCAATATATTTTTTTAGCATGAGCAACCGAGTACAGCCCAGCTCTTGAGGAAAAACCGTGAATCTCTTCCGCAACCACCCTCGCACAAGGCAATAAGCCACAGTTTTCACCACTGCCATTGCTCGTCCTTCACGCCTCCTCTCTCTCTCTCTCTTGGTTTCTTTCTCTCAACCCAACGGCCAGTTGCACCACTACAGAAGTTTTCACTCAGCCACGGAAAGGCTGCCACCACTGCTTCCTTTCTCCTACTCACAGCATAACCTCTGTTTCCAACACCAGAAAACAGAGCATGGTTGTGCTCTCAGCAAAAGAGACACAGAGAGAGAGAGGTCTGCTGTTTGTTGTTGGTGAGGGATGGAAACAACGGCAGTGACGTCGACGTCGACTGTTTTTTGGGGCTGGCTCTGACAAACGTGTTGGCTCTTTGCTGGGGACAACCGCGTGGGCTTGCGACGGGGAAGGGAGGGGAAGGGAGAGGGAAAATAGGGATTGGAGCTGGCGCCAAAAAAAAAAAAAACTTAGATGGACGTGGTAATAACACGTCAGTTTATGAGTTCTTTTTATAGGATTCTTGTGTGTCTAGTAGTTCTCAAAAAGTTTAGCTGATCTAGAGGAATTTACCCATGCATGTTGCAATCATGTCTAACTTTAGAAAATGAAGTCAGGACAAAATATGCAGTACTGGAAGTAATAATGCAGCATGTGACTGGGTCTGCAGCAGAGAGGCCAAAACAAGGAAGCAGGAAGAATCTGTCCTATGCAGCTGAGTCATGAGACTTGTGGTGATCTGTAGATAGAGATGAGGTGCATCGTACATCAGGAATGTACACTTGATCTCATGTGGTTGACAGAAATTGTTTTCCCTCTAATTTGCTCTTCCTACCATTCAAATTTTTTTGGGAGGATTTGGGAGTTTGGACAAAGCTGGTTTGTCTTAAATCATACCACACTATTAATATATTTATAAAAAAAATTATATAAAAATAATCTTATAAACTGATATGATTTTATATAATTCATCATATTTATTTTATAATCCGACTAAGTATATTAAACAATGCCAATTTATAATATTATTTTTTATACAATTTTTTTGTAATTAAAATATTTTTCTTTTTATAAATATGATTTATAGGTAGATGTGTAAACTACAAAGCTAAGTATGGTCTACCATAGTTTGATAGAATACTGTTAGCAGCTTCCCTTGTGATTGCAAAATGTGAGACCGGTGTACAACCTTACACATATAGTTAATTGTATAAACCAATAAGATAAGTATGATAAGTTAGATAATTCAAGACAATGCATGCATGATATAAGCATATGTATGAATGATCATGATTTAAAATTTTCAATATAAAAAATTTTTTTTTGAAAAATCTTATGTTAAATATGTTTGCGTTATAATAAGTTTTTTTTATTAAATCATCAACTCATTTTAGTTTATTTTATGTTTTTAAATCACCTCAGGTAAGCATGATGATGAGTACGAGCAGACGGGCAAGACTTAGTAGAACAGTTGATTAAATTTCAGACTTCTTAGAATAAATTATTGTTATGACATAAATTTTATTAAGTTGTTTCATTTCATTTGGAGACATGTTTTTATTAAATAAGAAATAAATATTTATTTTATTAGAACTTAGATCTCTTGGCAGGTTATTTTTATGATAACAGTGACATCCCTAGCTTACAAGAAGGGAGAGTTACATAGTTCAGAATCATCAATGTGCAATCTAACAGTTCACCATCATCTAACTCAAATCTCTTTGCATCACATCTTTAGATCATCTCTTATTTTCTTAAAATAATAAATTAAGAAGTTAATGACAGTATCATCTCATCATAATACGATAAGAGTAAAATACTATCTTTCTCAAATCTTTCCCCCTTCTCACTTTGAAAAATCTTCCTTATCCACTTTTGAAAAACACTTCATATCTTTCATTTTATTCTTTTAAAGCGAGAAGGGAGAAAAGAAAACTTGCAGAATACTGCAATGATTCTTCTCAAGAATCACCATAGCATTTCGGACTAAAAAGAATGGTACAAAGAAAACAGGGGAAAACAATAATGGAAATGGTTTAGAAACAATATTAGAGAAAAGTACGAGACAAAGCTATGTGAGAAGGTAATATTCCCTGTGCCTGTTTCCATTATCTTGCAAGAAATATATATACAATGAAAATGAATTGAATAATAAAAGCATGTGGTTTGGTGGTAGACATAAATGGCATAAGGTGGCAGACACAATTAGCTAAAAGGAGATTCCAATGCTTTCCATCACATTCCATTATTCGGTGGTTGTAAACGTGGGGTGTCCAATGCATGAGTGGCTGCATGTGATAATTCCAGGGTGTCCAATGCATGAGTGGCTGCATGTGATAATTCCAATACCCTCCCGCAAGATGGAGAGTAAACATTGATTACTCCCATCTTGGACAGGAGTCGAGTAAACGCAGGAGATTGCAACGGCTTAGTGAGTAGGTCTGCAACTTGAGAATGTGAAGGCACATGAACTGTTCGGACCTGTCCCTCAGTCACTTTGTCTCGGACTAGATGGCAATCTAGTTCGATGTGTTTCGTCCGTTCATGAAAAATGGGATTCGCAACTATGTGAATGGCTGCTAAATTGTCACAGAACAATGTGGCAGGTCCAGAAATATTAACATGCAAATCGGCAAGAAGGTACTTTAGCCAAGTTAGCTCGCATACCACCGATGCCATTGACCTGTACTCAGATTCCGCAGACGATCTAGAGACGGTAGTTTGTTTTTTTGATTTCCATGAAACCAGGGATTTTCCTATGAATACACAGAATCCAGTAGTTGACCGTCTTGTATCTGGGCAATCCGTCCAACTTGCATCTGAATAGGCTGTGAGATTTAGTTGTGAATCAACGGGAAAAAATAGTCCCTGACCTGGTGTCCCTTTCAGATATCGTAGAATCTTGAGAATTGCATTGTAGTGAGGAATCCTCGGTGTCTCCATAAACTGACTTAATAGGTGTACACTATGAGTGAGATCTGGTCTTGTGTGCGTGAGATATAGAAGTTTGCCGACAAGTTGACGATACAGTGCAGGATCATTGAAGATGTCACCCTTGTCCCTTCTGAGTTTTAGATTTGGCTCCATGGGCAACAGAGATGGCTTGGAGGCCAGCATACCTGTTTCGGCCAGTATGTCAAGTGCATATTTGCGCTGGCAGAGTTGAATTCCTTTCTTTGTACGACCAACTTCCATCCCAAGGAAGTATTTAAGACTCCCAAGGTCTTTGATTCTGAGTTTAGACTCCAAAAACTGCTTCACTGTGGCATTTGATGTTGCATCGGAACTCAATAAGACGATGTCGTCTACATAGACCAATAATGCCATAAATGAGGTGGAGGTTGTCTTGGTGAATAGGCTGTAATCGGCCTTGGATTGTACAAAGCCAAATTCAACCAGAGAGGCAGTAAGCTTCGCATTCCATTGTCGTGAAGCTTGTCGTAAACCATAGATACTTTTCTTCAATTGGCAGACTTTGTTTGTCTTGGCAGCAGGATGTCCAGGAGGGCGTCGCGTGTAGATTTCTTTGTCAAGCTCGCCGTAGAGGAAGGCGTTGTTGATGTCGAGTTGTTGGAGTTCCCATCCTTTGATGGCTGCGATGGCAAGGAGACACCGAATGGAGACAATCTTTGCTACTGGCGAGAAAGTATCATGGAAATCGATACCCTCGCGCTGTGTGAAGCCCTTCGCCACCAATCGAGCTTTGGCTCTTTCAATGGTTCCGTCGGCCCGAAACTTGTATTTGTATATCCATTTGCAGTCAATTGCTTTCTTGGCATGAGGTAATTCCACAATGGACCATGTCTCATTGAGCTCAAGAGCAGTAAGTTCTAGCTTCATTGCCTCGCACCAAACAGGTTCTTTGATGGCTTGGGTGTAAGAGGTTGGCTCGGTTTGGGAAGAAATAGAGACAGTGAAAGCTTTGAATTGAGGGGAAATTAAATGACAAGAAATGGAGTTAGACAGAGGAAAACGAACCTGGGAATGCTGAGAGGAGCCGGTCAACTAAGATGCGGACTGAGTCAAGTTAGATGCAGTGATGTGAGGGCAATGAAAATCACGTAGGTAAGCTGGTGCATGTCTGGTTCGAGTTGAGCGTCGTGGAGTTGGGTTGGTGGGGTTTGGGTTAGCAGGTGGGCTTGGGTTATTGGGTGAGAGTGAGTTATTGGATATATGTACGTCTGAGTGAAGTGGCTCTGTAGAGGCAAGAAGTGGTGTAGTATGAGAAAGAGAGAGCTGGACGTAAGGAGGAACAGGTTGGGTGGAGTTTGTATCTATGTGGAGAGGTTGTGAATCGAGAAGAATGGGTTGAGTGGAATTGGATGTGGTAGGAATGGTTTTGAGGGGAAAGGTATCCTCATGAAAAATGACATCACGAGAAATAAAAATTTGATGGGTGTTTAAATCAAGGAGTTTGTAGCCTTTTATGCCATGGGGGTAGCCTAAGAATAAACATCGGCGGGCACGAGGATCAAACTTGGACCGAGTTTGGGATAGAGTTGAAGCAAAACATAGGGATCCAAAAACACGTAGATGAAAGTAGGAGGGTTTTTTGTTGTATAAAACCTCAAAAGGGGATCTGTAGTTGAGAATGGGAGTTGGGGTTCGGTTAATCAAATAAGTTGCTGTTAAGACAAAATCATTCCAATATTTTGTGGGAAGACCAGACTGAAATTTTAGTGCTCTTGCAACATTTAAAATATGTTGATGTTTTCTTTCGACCAAAGCATTTTGTTGGGGTGTGGCTACACAAGTGAGTTGATGAATGATGCCTCTTGGGTGATAAAAATCTGGCATAGAAAACTCGGGACCATTATCACTTCGGATTACCTTAATTTTGGAAGCAAATTGGTTGTTAATGAGGGAACAAAAATTTTGGAGACAGGGGCGTGCTTCAGCTTTGGATTTTAAAAGATAGAGCCAAGTACATCTAGTAAATTGATCAACTATAGTTAAAAAATACTTGGAACCATCGTATGCTTGATTAGAATTGGGACCCCATATATCAACTGAGATGAGATCAAAAGGGTTCATGACATTGTTTTCTGATTGTGGAAAGGGTAGTCTATGCTGTTTGGCAAGTGGACATATATTACATGGACTGGCTTTAGTCGAAAAATGAACATCACTTTTACCAATATCATTTAAAACAGTTTGTGTCATGGAGCTATGTCCAAGCCGAAAATGCCACAAAGTAAATTCATCATGTTTTGTAATAACAGCAGTGTTGACACTTTTGGAATGAAATAAGGTAGAAAAAAAATTGTGAAGAGCAGTGGGAGGAGGCGGTTCGGGCTGTAAGTAGTATAATCCATCATGCATCTCACCCTTCCCAGTCGTCATCAAAGTTGAAAGGTCCTGTATATAGCATGAATTGGAGAATAAAAGTAAGCAACAATTGGAATTTGTAGTTAAAGACTTGGCCGAAACAAGGTTAAAGGAAAATGCTGGAACACACAATACATGTTTGAAAATCAAATGAGGAGAAAAATGTATGTCACCGAGATGAGTGGCAATCGTGGTTGTACCATTGGGAAGTTTAACTGAGTGACTAACACGAGTGATATTGTGTGTAAAAAAATTGGGACTGCAGACCATGTGGTCTGTTGCCCCAGTGTCGAGAATCCACTGTGGGGATGAGGTGCTTGTGCTGTTGTGTGTTAAGAAACAAGAACTGTTACCAGACATGGTGGGGGAGTGGAGAAGTTGCGCCTGGTTTACAGCTGCAGGTGTGTTGTCAATGGTGGAGGATGAAGATGGTTGGAGTAAGGCAAGAAGCTTGCTATACTGTTCTTGAGTAATGGGCGAGCCATTATGATTTTGCTCCTGCTCAAGAGAAACAATATTAGCAATGTATTTGGACTTGGGGCCATTTTTGTGGCTTGAAGGATAACCATTCAACCGATAACATTTATCTTTGGTATGGCCTGGTATACGGCAGTGAGAGCAAATTGGAAGGTTGGGATTAGCTTTGAAACAGCGCTCAAGGGAATGTCCTGAAATGTTGCAGTGAAAGCAATATAAACGTTCCTTGCGTGAGGACGACGAAAGCCTTGGATCTGGTCCTCGTGTGACCATCGCAGTTGGTTCTGGTGTTGGTGCATAATGGAGTTGCCGACGTCTCTCTTCTTGTTGAATGAGAGAGAAAACACGGTTTAATGATGGAAGTGGATCATACAAAAGTATTTGAGCACAGATAGCATCATAGGAATCCTGAAGTCCCATTAAGAACTGCATGACCTTGTGACAATGATGATATTCCATGAGAGTCTTGACAGATCCGCAGGTACACAGAGGCATGGGCTCGTATACCTCGAGTTCATCCCAATACCCTTTGAGCTTATTGTAATAAATGCTCACAGAATCAGTATCTTGAGTTAAGGAAGACACGGCCTTCGTGAGTTGGAAAATGCGAGGAGCGTTCTTTATAGAGAAGCGCTCACGGAGATCACTCCATACCTCTGCTGCTGTCTCGGCATGGGCAATCGTGGGTCGAAGATCTAGACCAACAGAATTTTGGAGCCATGCAACGATCATGTCATTGCATCTTTCCCATAGGAGGAACAAAGGATCTGAATCCAGAGGTTTGGAAATCTTGCTCTCGAGGAAACCGAGATTATTTTTTATGTTTAGAGCTCTGCGCATGGAGCGAGACCAGGTAATATAGTTTTCGGTGGTGAGTAACTCAGGGACTAATGGATATGAGGCATTCTCCCCAGGCTGAATGAAATACGGACTGGCTGGGTGATGAGGATTGTCCTCGGGTTTGGGGTTCTCAAGAGTAGACATGGTTGTATGAGTTGGGGAATTTGGAGGGCTTGAAGACGATTGGCTCATGATACCATAATGGAAATGGTTTAGAAACAATATTAGAGAAAAGTACGAGACAAAGCTATGTGAGAAGGCAATATTCCCTCTGCCTGTTTCCATTATCTTGCAAGAAATATATATACAATGAAAATGAATTGAATAATAAAAGCATGTGGTTTGGTGGTAGACATAAATGGCATAAGGTGGCAGACACAATTAGCTAAAAGGAGATTCCAATGCTTTCCATCACATTCCATTATTTGGTGGTTGTAAACGTGGGGTGTCCAATGCATGAGTGGCTACATGTAATAATTCCAGGGTGTCCAATGCATGAGTGGCTGCATGTGATAATTCCAAAAAACAAGGATTTGAAGAACCGGATGTTAATGCTTAAGAACAAAGATGTCAGCATCTAAGCTATCGATTGCTCAAAGAACAAAGTAGAAATGTTGTAATATCCATTATAGTTATATTAAAAAAATCAAAATAATATTTTTTATGCGAACCGATGATTTAAAATATGAAAAATTCTGTATGACTCGCACACGACTAAACGAGTCGTTTAATTAATGGCTTGTATGCTGTCGTTTAATTAAAACATGTGAAAAACTCTTCCATCCCCTTCTTCGGTAAGGTAAACACATGCTTCAGATCTCATCATCTTCTCTCAGTTGTCGTCGCCTTTAGAGAAGCATCGTCGTCCCCATCTCAAACAAATGGATCTTACGTTAGACAAGATCTGTTCTAATGTTAAGACATGAGGCAGAGAGAACTACTCTGCTTTTTCGACTACTGGTATTGACTGTCACTGACCTATTAAGAGGATAGCAGCAGGAGAAGAAAAAAAGTAGAGCTAGTTTTGTTCGTTTGTGTAAGCATCTCCTTCGTAGTTCGTACCCTCGGGCCTCGGTCGATTCATCTGCTCATTTAGCGAGATGGATACAACTTCATTTTTTATTTCAGTTTAAAGAAAAATGGGTAGCTTGGTCATTGCTCAGGAAAGCACGTGCACATGCACGAGGCCTGAAGGGGAGTCCCCATTTGGGACTTTTCGTTACAGCTGTCTTAAAATAATTTGAGATTATTGGAGTTTTTGGCGCATCGATAAACGAACTTATAAATTTTGACAAAATTATCTTCATAATAAACACTATAGGCTGCAATTTATTAGCAGTGGCAACCTTGGACCATCCTTGCTCCAGCTCATCATGTCATTTGTATCAATGGCACAAGATTCAACCTCGAGGACGTGAGATTCCGCTAAATAAAAATAATTATTCCTTGTTTTATATGATACTGCATGTGAAGTTGTATCTCTCATTACAATAAAATGAAAGTAGAATGGAGAGGGAAAGATCATTTCTATTAATAAAAAAATAAAATAAAAAGAAACCCAACATGTTTTTCAAGCGAGAATCCAAGGGAAGTGAGAACCTCAAAATGCCATGACAAGGCGACTTGCGACATGCAAACCAACAAACTAATGAGGAGTTATAGTTAATAAGGGATTGATGGAGGTTATTAATTAGAGATGAAACATTCCCAGCTCATTGTCTGTTGACACCATCCTACTATTCCTACCGACATTAGTACAAAAAGAGTTCAGAACCCCAAAATTATTACTACCGATTAAACACCTACAATAAATAATAGTAATGCTATTGTAAACCCTCTCTCTCTCTCTATCTCTCTCTCGATCACGACTGCAAATCTTGGGTCGACCATTCTCAGTTCCCCATTGCATGCTCTCTCTTCAGTGTCCAGTCCCAGTGGGATACTCGCACTTCCCAAACTCTGCAAAAAAAACACACACACACAAAAGCACCCTTTTTTTAAGCCAAAAGCAGCAAAAGCCATCCCACCAGGATTGTTCAAGTGTTATTTTCAGCAACCAAATGACAAAACAAAACCCTTCCCCTTCATTATTGGGAATTACTTTTCTTCTTACGAACAAAGAATTCCGGAAGAACTCCTCGAAGCTGCTAACACTGTGACACGGTCCTACTTATCAAGAACAGTAGATAGATTCACAGTCTTATCCAATATTCTCACGCCATGTCATCAAGAAAAGTATTCACGGACAGACATGGCGTGCTAACCTTCTTTCTACTGTTCCTTGCAGCCTTCACAGACTTGCCTGTTTTTTGACGTGGCTTCCAGTACCACCGCCGGACCCATTTCAATCCGGCGCATGGTAGCAACCACATATAGCATTTTTGCTAAACCGTGGACAAATCTAAAATTAAAGTGCGCAGGTATATAATTTCACAAATTAAAAAAATAAAGAAATGAAATTGAAATGATTTGCCACAGAGAGAGAGAGAGAGAGAGAGAGAGAGAGAAGGGGGTTATAGAATACGCACTAGGTTGTTGCGTGACTACGTACGCCGCGCCACCAAAGTAACAACTACCTCCCGCACGACCCTCCTTCTGGTAATAGCTGTTGAAGGCGAACGAAGCGTGGGCTTGGAGTGTGTTGGGATCGTAACACGAGGCACCCGGCTGGATCGGACGGCAGTCCGCCCCTCCTTCGCCACATGCGAAGTCTAGAGCCGCCTGCAGCTTCTCCTTCCCCATCTCACCATTCGCCACGCACCACCTGTTTCCTGAAGAGCTCGTCGAAACTCCCCCTCCACCACCGCTGACCGGGGTCGTCACCGTTTGATTACCTATGGCCGGTGGCCTGTTATCGTGGTAATCCTTCAAGCCCTCCACTGTTAACGGTATGTCGTAAACTTTCTGCTCGTTGGGATAGAATAGCCCGTAGTTTCGCTCCGAAGTGGGACCGTCTTTCTTGTTCTCGTTGAAGAGAGCGAAGAGATAGACGGTCAGATCCGCTTTGGGTCTCAAAGGGGTCCCGCCGCCGGTCAAGATCCTACGTACCAGATTTCCGTTGTACGCCGCCGCGTTCTGTATCGACGCACCTACTTCATTCTCGTCCCCCTCAGAAGGCCAACCCGTTTCCGTTACGACCATTTTGATGTCGTCGTATTTCAATGCGGATAAGGCGGCAAAAACAGCGTCGACCTGAGCGTCAAATAAGCTGAAGTACCGTAACCCATTGCCGGAGTCCACTACACCCGGGTTTTCACGGAACAGAGCGTAGTCCAGCGAGATTACGTCAGAGTTTGACTCGTAGGCGAAGAACGGGTACGCATTGACCATAAGGAACGAACCGGTTTGGCGGAGGAAGTCCAACATGGGTCTGAAAACGGGTTCAACTAGTTCTGGCCTGAACGACCCGACCGAAGACGGGTAAGAGTTTTGGAGGGAGCTGAGGGCAATGGGGGAAGAGACTTTTATGGCGTGGTTAAGGTTGTACTTTACAAGAGCGTCGTGGATGTTTTTCATCGCGGGTACGAGGAACCGGGTTGTGTTGCGTTTGTCCGCGAAGACTTCGTTTCCCACGGCAATGGCTTCGATCTCGGTGGAGGGGTAGTAGGCCGCAATGTTACTCTGTACCCAAGTGGAGGCGAAGGACTTGCTCCTGGCAGCGGCGAAGAGAAGCTCATTGGGGAGGTCCACCGTGACCCTGATTCCGGATCCGGATAAGGCTTTGAGGACTGCCGGGTCGGTGTCGAAGACCTTGACACGCTCTAGGCCATGAGATTTGAGAAGCTCCACCACCTTTGCTGCCGAGGGAAGGTTGTTAGCGATACGGCCGTAGTTCACTCCGATGGAACCGGCATCTGCAAAATGTAGAACATACGCGCATCAAGAAAACCAAACACAACATGGAATAGTATCAAAGGTGAAGAATGTACGACAATGCGACGTATTTGTTGGCTTCAACGTAAAACGAAAGAAGTGAGAGGGTAAAACAAGGAAGAGCTGTATAAATGCATGACAAGCCATCTGCTTTACAAGCATTCTCCCTTTCTTTTTTCTCTCCTAAAAAAATCCCACCATTGTAGAAACAGAAACGAAACGGAAAATGAGAAAGTAAACAGAAGTTCCCTACCAGAAACATGTAAGATATAATGAAAAAAGAGAAAGAAAGACCAGGCAAGGCGAGCCATGCTCTGGTTCGTAGCGAAACAGAGCAGGAGGGAGGGAGAGAGGTTTGGCTGTACTCTGCAGGGAAGCAGGTGATAGAGCTGGCAGGAGTAAGTGGACTAGGGAGTGGATGGCAGAGTGAGAGGCTATTGGAGGAAGGGAAGGAGGGAGAGAATATTAGGGAGATCGAGGGAGTCATGCGGTGGAGTCCATCGTCTCAGCCCAAGTGACAAAGAACAAAAGGCTGACAGTCCAGACCTACTACCATTCATTCTAAATTCATATTACCGAATGCCATTTAAACCTTTTAGGTACGGCTGTGCGCATGTCTGAAATTTTTTATTTCATAATTTCAGAAATCGGAATCAGAAATTGGAATAGGTTCAACAAGTTAATGGGAGTTTGGAGTCCGAGTCGGAGTCAAATAGGAATCCAAAATTCAAATTCCGAATTCTGATTAATTTTAAATAAATACAGATGTAAAATATATTTAATTCCGACTCAGTACTCCGATTAATTTTAAATAAATATAAATGTAAAATGACGTTATTCTATATTTGTGTTTATTTTACAATTTTATTCTAATCCTAGCTTATACGACGTCATTCCATTTAAATAGAAATGACGTCATTTTGATCCTTTTTAATAACTTTATGGCCTTTTCTTCTTCTCTCGGTGACCTCTGGCCTCTGGCTCTCACTCTCACTCACACTCTCACTCTCACTATCACTCTTTCTATCTCTCGCACGCACCGTCATAGACTCGCATGCCTCACAGCTCATGCCTCACGACTCACGCCTTTCTTCTTTGTTTCTTCTTCTCTCAGAATCTATCTTAGCTCTTCGCACCCCAGTGCCACTAGCCACCAGGTTGCCGTCGTCCTGCCGTGTTCACAGTTCACACCGCCATCAAACAGTAATTTTTGGGTTTTAAATTTATACCTTTTAGTTACATGGAATTATATTCTATATATGAATATGGTTATTGATTTTGGATTGTGTAGATTGTAGGAATATGTTTGTATTGAGAAAATGATTGTGAATATGTGATAAATTTTATCATGGTTCTTGATTTTGGACAGTGAACAGAAGGTGTTTGTGGAAATGTCTTTAAGAAAAAATTAGATTTCATTTTCTTTATAGTTCATTTTAAAGTCTGTTTTCGAATACTAAAAACTGCCATATAAATTTGTGATATCTAGGTAACTCCTAATTAATTGATAAAATAACAAAACAAGCTATATATATATTAATATATAATAAAATAAAAAATCTCTCTTACTATATACATACATGGTGCTAATTGTTTTCGAGAAGCAATTGCCTATTGAATTATAGAGGTCAATGCTGAACTCATGGTCTTCATGGAGAAAGATTAAGTTCGAATTCCTTCTAAACTCGCTGAAAGGACAAAAAATTATAAGACTTGCTTTTATGGCAATGACCCAAAGACCAAAAGGTGAAAGTGAAATGCACCAAACGAGGAAAGGGGCGAAAATACCCAAAAAATTGACACAAATAGAGTAAAACAAAAGGAACCCAGAAATTAGTTGTATGTTGATGATTACCGAAAGTGGATTGGGCACAATGGGCAGGGACAGTGATATCATGATGATAAGAACCATGGGAGGCTTTGATCTTGATCATAGACCCAGACGAGGCATCCCCAACATCTCGCCTTTGAACAAGCATGCCACCCGGCCTGAGCTCCCAACCAATCTCTCTATTAAAGCCATCATTGACTCTCCGCTTTGAAGTTGAGCTTTTCATAGTCACCAAAATTGGTTGAAATTCATGGAATATAGAGTGGGGGAAAGGGTAAAAGGTGGAGTTGGTAGACACGGTTGTTGAGATCGAGAGAGAAGAGGAAGAGATTAAAAAATATAAGGAGTCAAAATTCAGTCCTTTGGTGGAAAGAGTGCTCTCAAAAAAATAATATTTTTCAGTTATTTATGATCACAATTGACTTGTTTTTTAATAAAAAATATTTATTTTTTAACAAATAATTTATCACAAAGAAATATTTTTCTTGTAATTAATATTTATCTTTACTAGAATATCTATAAATATATATATATATAATTATTCACTTATTATTCATCTCATGTATTGTCGAACAACCCCAAACATAAAAGGCTCATGCTAATTTTTTTTTAATTATTCGAACATGATTCTCTCATTTGGAAAGTGGAAACCAATGACCTAATGTCATTTGCTATAAAATATCTTGACCATACTAATATTTATTATGCTATAAAACTCCAACACGTGATGAATACATTAACCATTGTGGATTAATGCGAAAAGAGTTTATAGACTTGCACAATGGCACCTACGAATATGGTAAACTTTTATGAAAGATGAAGAGATTGTAAACGATTTGTGATTGGACAATTGGCATCTATATATGAATACTAGATGCTCTTTGTACTTCATGATTGACATCTTTGTTACTACTTTTACTTTGGCGTAACATTGATTCTAGATGGCTTACACAGCAACACAAATTAGTTGGCATGGTAAAAACTAAAAGATTACATAATTTACCACAATTCTAACTAGTTTACAGATTGTTAGGCTGAAAATTGTGATTTTAGTGGTGAGCTTTAAGCACAAAAAGCATGCTTTCTCACCAACCTGCATATACTCTTTTTGAAACTGCTATAAGTATCTAATGCTACTTCTCAAATTTGTGATGGTTTTGCTATTTAATTTACGGTATTTACATTTTTTTTATTTAACAACTAACTCCCTACTTTTAATTTAATTTTTCAGCTTCTTTGATTTCAAATAGTATGGATGCTAGACCTAGTGGAAGTAGAGATTATTGAGACAATGATAGTGCTCCTACACCGACGGGGGCTTCCACCCCGACGACAACGTGTACTTCCATCCCTAGAGCCCCATCTAGGGCAGCATTTAAACCAGCATCTAGAATAGCTACTTCCTATGCAAGTAGTCGACTTCCAATAGAAATAGAATTAGAATATGAAGATATGTTCAATGAAGAGAAGAAGATGGCAGATATGCCCATTGAGCATGATTGACTACAGTTGATCATTACTGATAAGATGCCTTTTACCACAATTGACAAAAAAGGCTTCAAAAAATTTATGCGCTGTCTTGAGCCACGTTTTCTCATGCCTTCATAATATACAGTTATGCGAGATTGATTGAAGAGACATGTGATAGAGAAGACGGAAATGAAGGAGATGTTTAGTCGGACTAGCCAAAGAGTAACATTCACCACTGGACGTTCATACAAAATGTAGGCTACATGTGTATCACAACTCACTTTATTAACAGTGAGTGGATGCTGCATAAACGGATAATTGGATTTAAAGAGATTGTTAATCACAATGGTGCATCCATTGGTGCAATGATGGATGATTGTATTCAAGACTAGGGTATTAAAAAAATCCTTTGTATCACAGTTGACAATGCCAGTGCTGATGACACTTCAATTGAGTGGTTCAAGATGAATACAACGGTAAAAGATGATCATTCGTGGACACGAGTTTATACATGTTCGATGTTGTGCTCATATCATTAACCTCATTGTTTTTGAAGGATTGAAGGAGGTTGATGACTCAATTACCAAAAGTCCGCAATATTGTGAAATATGTAAGGGCTTCCCCCTAAAGGTTTGGCAAGTTTAAGGCAATAGCAGAACAACTTCAGATTCCATGTTCTGCCATGTTGTGTTTGGACGTTCCGACTCGATGGAACTTGACATATATGATGTTGGATGTCGTGGAGAAGTAAAAAAGAGCGTTCTAGCAAAAGGAGGCCGAGGATGGGGGTCTGAGGTATGCTTTGATGGAGTCTATTGGGGGGAGAAGGGGGCTCGATGCGCCAGATGCAATTAATTGGGATCATGTGAAGTCTTTTGTTGATTTTTTTTAAGTTGTTTTATGATACAACTATGCGGATATCTGGATCCAAATATTGTACTACGAACTTGTACTTCGACTAGTTTTCAAGGATTCATGAACACTTGCAACAGAGTTATACTAACAGTGAGGGATTGTTATTTGCTACGGCTATGAGGATGAAATCAAAATATAATAAATATTGGAGGGATCTTGTGAAGATAAATAGATTATTACTTGTGGCTGCAATCCTTGACCCCTGATATAAGTTGAAAATTATACAATTTTTCTTTGTTGACATCCTTGGGGAAGAGAAGGCTGAAGAGTTTATTAGAGAGCTAAGAAAGGATATTGATGACTTATATAGCCACTACAACAATAATGGTCATCCTCACACCCGACAATAATGATACCGGCCATCGGCTACCCGATAACTTACATTCCTCATACTCGTAAAGGAGTGGTGTCAATCCCAAACTGTCTGAACAACTTACCTCCCTACAAGGGTCAACAAACAAATACTTCAATGATGCGGAGTCAAATGCTAGAAAGTTCATTTATAATATTTAATGCTTCCAAGAAGCTCAATATGATAGTTCCAATTATTCCTCTAATTGGATCATTGGCTAAAGCAAAATTTTGTAACGCGTTAGGGCATCCCATTAGTAAGCTGACTCAAGCCGATTTATTGGATTTTGATATTTTCAATTGATTTCTGCATATACGCATAAATCTTTCTCATTATTACAACGAATCCTAAAAAAAAAAAAAGTATGTATCGAATAAAATATATACTTCGACTTTCATGTGTTAAAATTTTGGCCCATAAACACAAAAAGTACTGTATGCACTTTTTTAAAAAGATTAGGTTCGGAATTATTCGAATAATTCTTTACCAAGGAAGAAGAGTTTCTTTCTTTAATCTTCCCAAAAACTTCTTTTAGTTTGAGGAGGTTATATAGAGAGCGAATTTGGTATTTGAATATTATTTGCATTAATGGCCAGGCCAATTGTGGTATTTGGTATTAGCCCCTACACTAACCCGACCTCCCTCACAGAAGAGGGCAAGCCCAGCCCTGCGGCTACCCTAACAACTTATTCCGACCACCACCACGATGAAGAGTGGGCATAGCACCAGCTTAGCCCTCATTTACCTTCCCTGTGATATCAACAGGCAAGTGGATTCAATCAGAAATTACCCAAATAGACTATTTGACCACGAGGGTCACCTGTAGCGCTAGTGGCAGCCCAACCTCTCCCACAAAGGAGAGCATGTTGGCCCCTCAGACCCCCGAACATTACCCCATCTCCATCACAACAAAGAGCAAATTGCCCATCAGCCCTCCAACACTTATCTTCCCCCGCGGGATACCAAATGGATGGATGTAATGCCTATGACTACTTAATCCCTCCCGCAGTGAAGTGCGAGCTAGTCTTCAACGGCTAGACAACTTACTTTCCTCGTATAAGTCAACAAGCGGGAGAAGGTCCAGTCAGACACTTCCCAAATAGACTACCTCTCTGTGAGGGTCAACAGGCAGGACTAGCCCCATGCTAGCTTGACCTCCCCCACGGAAGAGAGCGAACTTGACCTCATGGCTACCCAAATAACTTACCCCGACTTACACCATGACGAAGAGTGGGTACAGAGCCAGCTTGACCCTCACTTACCTTTCTGGTGGTGTTAATGGGCAGAAGCAGGTCCATTCACAAATTGCTCGAACAGACTACCTCTCTATAAGGGTCAACAAGCAGGACTAACCCCTGCATTAACCCGACCTCCCCCACAGAGGAGAGCGGGTCCAACCTTGCAGCTACTAGAACAATTTACCTTGTCTCCATCAAGGCGAAGGGCAAACGACCTCCCTTAGGAGGCCTAAAGGGGTGGAGTACGGTTTAGTCCCACAACTACCCGACATAACTTCTAGAAGACTGTCTCCTCCAACGAAACGCCCATGACTTTTGCCACTCTCTAGCAAAACAACTCAGATTTGCAAATCTCAGTGACTGCTTACAATACCCGGGTTGACTTCTGCACTCGAACCTCCACCTAGCCTTTACATGCCACTCGACACCTCTTACCAAGCATAAGAGTCAGCGAGGCGAATTCAGCCTTAACGTGCTGCTTAACCTCCACTAAAGAATTAGGGCGAGCCCGATCTTTACATGCCACTCAGCCCCTCTTGCCAAACACGAGGGTCGACAAGGTGAGTTCAGCTTTAATGCACTGCTTGACTTCTGCCAAAGAACTAGGACGAACTTGGTCTAAATTGAAAATTTATAAAATGAATATATGATAGAGAGAGAGAGAGAGAGAGAGAGAGAGAGAGAGATAATAGTTGCAGTCGTGAATGCCTAAGTACCATACAACCACTTTGAAAAAAGTGAATAAGCACATAATTCATATGAAAATAAATTAATTTTTTAATAGTGGACCATATTCTTTTTCAAAGCAAATACACGGCTCTTGTACATTTCACGACTATATATAATATTACTCGTTAAAAAATACAAACTTAAGCTAAGACACAAAAACAAAGAAAAATAATAATATTTAAGAGAGAGAGAGAGAGACTGAGGGAAAATATTTAAAGTAACAAAAAATTAAAATTATATAAATACAATTTATATTTTAGAATTAATTAAATACTATCTAGATTAAAAATTTATAAAAATA
Organism: Carya illinoinensis; assembly: GCF_018687715.1. Lineage (NCBI taxonomy): Eukaryota > Viridiplantae > Streptophyta > Magnoliopsida > Fagales > Juglandaceae > Carya > Carya illinoinensis. The sequence goes on from NC_056755.1 coordinate 14,317,095, forward strand.
TCGTATAAGTACAAAAAAAAATTACAAAAACTATCAAACAAAATGAGGACCAAAATGCTCATTCCGACTAGGATTGGACTGAAATGGCCGAAATGGAATTGGAATTGCCAAAATTTAGAGCGAAATGGAACGGAGTGGTATAGTGTACCGAACACTACATTAGAACGGAAAATTTCAACCCCAGTTGGTATGGAACGGAATTCACAACATTGAGGGAATGACCAAATTTCCTTTAAAATTATTTTACATAGTTAACTTATATTTAATATATTAACAATAGGATAGTTATCGTTAATTATTTAATTCATAGTCGTGGGCTTCTAGAAGACAGTAAGCACGGCCACGGCCATGAAGAGTGAAGATCCATAACACTACCCACGTCCATGTAAAAGTGAAAAGAAAACTGGAAGAATGTGAGGAGTAAGATGAGAGAGAGATAAAAAAGACCAAAAGACGAAAGGAATGAGAAGAGATGACCAGTGATTGCTGGAGGGGACGGTAAGGGAGAGGACAGAAAGAGAAAGAAGAAAGTAGCCGGCTGATAAGGGGAAGAGAAAAAATGACGCGGTGGAGGGGAGAGAGAGAGAATTAAACACTTGTAACAAAATGACGTCATTTTCCAAAACCACCAAGACAACGTCAAGACAACGATTTTGATCTAGTAGTTTTACAAAATGATGTGGTTTCATTACAAAAAGTTGTTCAAATGTTATTTTTGTTTTGAAGTTTATAGAAATTGTATTGATTTTTATGTTTGAGTAATAATTAGAGAAAAATGCTAAAATTAGAAATAGAGAAGTATTTTTTGTTTATATAGTGTTTGGGAATGTTACGAACACACAAACCAACAAATTTTGTCCCAAACACAACGGTATCTTTGTGTGTTGAGTGTTATGTCCGTTTCAAACTCTTTTAATCCATGTCAAATGACATATTTTCTGTTTGTCTAAGAATATTTTAAGGGATAAACGGTCAACAATCCCCTATGTTCTACTGTTGGGAGAAATGAAAGAGAAACAACTCCTTATGTACATTGTAATATATATGTAATAAGAAAAGACAATATAAACATAATTTAAGATAAAGATTTTATTAATATATCCATCAATGCATATGTTTAATTTTAATTAAAGAAAATAATTTTATTAATATACTATATACTACAGGAGAGTTCATATGTTTAATCTTAATTATAAGGAAAAATGCCAAAACGAACCCAGAAAAAAAATAAAAAATAAAAAATAAAAATAAAAATAAAAATAAAAGTAACATGTTATGCGTAGAAAATAAAATACACTAAAATAATAAAAAAATGCAGGTATATACTCATAAAAGGATAGTCGATTTGAGATTATATTGTAAATTATAATATGAGAAATGATAGTTCCAGTTGCGAGTGCACAAGCGCTGCGCAATTCTTTTAAAAAAATAAAAGTGAATAAATACAGAATTTATGAACGCTATAATCAAAAGTTACATCAATCATTGATATGCTTTTCAAGCTTTCATAGGAATATACAGGCCGAACATACATACCATTTACATTCTCCAAACTGACTATTTAGATACAATGCCTAAACCTTTATCTTGGGAAATGCATCTACAATAACCAAAAAGGGTCAAAACTTAGAGAAGGGGATCAGAAGGTCCAAAATTTGACTGCAAAGAACAAAAGAATGAGCTACTTACAATTACTTTCACTGGGATGGCTTGTTCTTCTCCATTTTCTTTGAAATATAGCTCTTTGTTATGTTTATCAATGATTTTTTATATTATTTTTTGTTTAAAATACAGATGGGGCTTCAGTTAATGTGAATTCTCCTCCTCTCTTCTAACTGCAAAAACCAAAATCAATCGAAATCTGCATAAAGAATATATGTAACTGCAAAAACCATGAAATCAATCAAAATCTGCAAAAACCACAATCAATAAAAAACAACTTAAAACGCCGTCAAATGTCATCCGGGACATGGCCGCTTCTTCTCAATTGGCACCTCTGGCACCATGGAATTAATGGTTCACTGGGGAACTGGATCTCTAACTAGAGCATAAAGTATCATGACAAAAGTGGCATGCACCAAACCACCAAACATGGATATTATATGCATACGGAAAATTGGCTACTTACGGGATTCAGAGTCCTGGATGTTGTACTGCCTGTGTTCTGCACACCATGATCTATGGGCTTGACCAAATAATCTTTGGATGAACTCCTGTATATGATTATAAATGCTGCATAGCATCAAATCAAAACAATCATCAACAAGAGTCGAACGAGAATTTTGGGAAAGCTTAAACTCAAATGCAAAAGAGCTACCAAGTGCCCATTAGAAGCTTCAGTCAAAATTGGGAACACAGTGAAGACCACAGGAATTAAGTGCATAATGCTTGTACAAGAATTTGATTTGTTTTAAAAAAAAAAAGACCAATTTTGTTGCCGGGTGATTTCTACAACCCAAAAAAATCTTGAAACTATCATTTTACACCTAACATTTCTGCTGCCATTGCCTAAGAGATCTATGAAAATATCCGTTTTATTATAGGATGTGAAGGAGTTTGAAGGAAACAAGCAATTCTAGTGAGATACAAAAGTACAATAACTAATTAAGCATACCTAAGCCGATGCCTGTTGCAGGCGCTGAAGAAGGCAACAAAACCATTTACTATACTTCTTAGAGCACGGAAGACCTGAAAGCAAAAGGAAAATTATCATAATCGGCAAATGATCTTCTTAGCAATTTACTTGCCTAACTTGACATTATCACATTATCAGATGCAATTCTACAATTGCTTACAACCTGGGAAAATAGATCATTCCAAAGTGAACGCCACATGGAAACTTCATATGTGCTCACTGTTGCCCCCGAGGCTGAAGCAAGCTGGAAAATGCTACTAACAAATTGCCACATTTCTCCAAGCATCTCATACAAGCCGGTAGAAATGAAAGCCATGAAACTGGCTGAAGTAAGTATTATTCGAACTGGAGCATAAAGCATTTCCCAAAGGATCCAAGATATTGGATACAAAATGGTCATTGCTGCAGTATATCACAAAAAAGAGTACAATCAGTGGCATACCTTATTAATTATATGCCCTCATTTAAAACTAACACAGATGAGTTACCAATGCTCCTGATAACCGAGAGGCTAAAACATATTGGCAATAGTAAGATCTCAATCAGATTCTCCACTAAACTGATAGAAGACCCAATCACGATCCAAATGACTGAACAGAAGCTCTGCATGACTTCCATAAACACATTCCAAACTGGAAGAAGAAATTCAATGAAACCCAGAAGAGGGTGTGCCAGTGGCTGGGTAAAAACCAAAAGGAAAGATCGAGCAGCATGTGTAATTGTAAGAAACCACTTAAAAGCCTTCTGAAAATTATGTAAAAATAGCATTGTTCCCAAGTATTTGATCCTTGACACCATCTCCCAAGTCTCTATCCAATCCAACAGAGGCCCACACAATCGAAATGCGGTTACCTTGAGAACTGGGACATTTTTGTATAAATCATAAAATCCTATGAGAACAGTGACAACTGAGATGAGAACATACAAAACTCTTGCTAAAGGGCACATCCATGGGCGATAAAGATGGCAAAACCCTGGGTATGACTGAAGGAAGATAACCCAAGATGGAAGCCCAGCCTCTAACAAGGTAAGTAACCGCAAATCAGACATCATTATTTGCTCTAATTTAAAAGGGAGATCACGGTCATTGAACCTAAACAAAATCAAGATATCCCTGTACTGTGTAGCTTCAACTGCATCTTTGTAATCACAGGAAAAGGCTTTGGAGTTTTCTGATGAGTTGTCAATTTCTTGTATTTTCTCAGAATAAGTATCAACTTCAACTCCTGTCCTAATGGACTTCATTACTTCTTTTCTCTTATAAAGCTCACTGAGTGGAGGTGGCGTGTGTGGCACACTTCTATTTTCATCAGTAGCGAAATATAGACTATAATTGCCACCAAGGCAGTGGAAACAATTATCCTCAACATACAGATCAGCCTGGCAGACATTTTCATCATCATTACTAAAAGGGATAGCCTTGGAGAAATTTTCTCCAGCATCAAAGAATACTTCTCCTGAAAAGGATGAAGATAAAATTGAGATTAATAAGAATGCTCATTCAGGTCAGAAGTACATAAATAATACAGTTCCAGCAGCCATTCAAGTGGCATACAGAAACAATTTAACACTTTTTAACTTTTAAGGGAAAATTTCAAAATATATGTATTTAAAAAAAATGTTAAGTTTTCAATATCAGTGAGCAAAATATGGTAAGCAACAGAAAGCTGAAAAGAAAGACAAATAATATAAAGGGGTCTAAAGCTGGTTAAAAAAAACAAAAAACAGTTGATGACAAGGTTTAAGGACAAGTTTTATAATCTTTCTTGGGCTCCCCACCACCAAAAACTTAAAAAAGATGGAAAAAAATGAAAAGCAGCCACTCATCCCTATTGCAGACAATATCTGATGTATGTAGCCTATTGATAATAAGCGTTTAGGAGCCTTATTGATCAGGTCTCTGATGAACACCAGTTCAGAAGTTTTTATTCCCACTTGCTTTGATATTTAAAAGAAAAATGCCTGATAATGTTTAAAAGATGAGAACTTGAGGTACAGCAGATGGATCTTAATACACTGAGGAACAAACCTTTCAAGAGCAGAGCATTAAAATCTTAAGCCCCATGAAACGCAAGAAGCAAAACATTGGCTAAATCTTTAACCCCATTAATCAACTGTGATTTCATCCATCCCAAATTTATATTAAACCCTAGATACATGGAAATTGCTGCTTGTTTCCAAGTACATACTCCACAGGGCATGACGAATCTATGAGGCTGACATTATATCTGAAATAAGTCCCTAACAAAATAAGAAAGATATGGCAAAACAAATAAATGAAACTCCCAAAACATGATTATTAATCAATTCGGTTCTTCCACACGTGCACAGACAAGAAGTTACAGCAGAACATAACCCCACACATGTACAAACAAAAAGTTATAGCAGAACACAGCACCATGCCGTACCTAAAATTACATCATATCAGTGATGAGGAACAGACTCCTGAGCACGTCTAACATCATAAAAGATAAGTTTCCTCTAATGAGATCAGGAATAATGAGGGAAGAAGAGTACCTAAGGCAGAATCCAGATATTTTTTCAAGAGTAGTTGTTCATCTAGCGTTCCCAAGAACCATGAAGATATAGAGCTTGCAGCTTGGGCTATGGTATCAAATTCCCATCTTTGCATAACTTTGGCCTCTATAGCCAGACATGTATCGGTCTGTCACATGACATGACATGAAAACCATAGGACACAAACAAAATTCAAAATAAACTGAAGAAAGAATAGGAAGCATGTACAAGAAATATTACCTGAAGCTCATTCAAGTAGTTGATACCTCGGACATTGTTCCATGAAACTTCAAATACAATAAAGCCATACAGTGTCCTATGCAACTCGCTGCTAACAAGAGAAGACTCGCGAAGTTTTTTAACAGGTAGCAGAACCCTCTTATGTGACAACGTTACCGCATCAATCAATAAGAACCATTTCTTGAGCTTGTCTGATTTACTAGTGTTTGGTCTACAACAAGAATCCTTTTCTCCCTTTCTGTCCCTCCGTGCCTTAGTGTTGGCAAAAGGAGATAACCTTGACTGAATTGTATAAAAAACTTCATTCTCTAAGTAAAAGCAAAAGCAATGCAATTCAAACACAAAAGGGTACTTTAACCACCTTGGTAACCATCAATTGCCATAGTTGGGCTCGTCTTGAGCCCAGGTCTCTCAACCATGGCCGATTGTCCACCAGGATATACGATTTCTTACTTTCACAAGCCAGAAAAAGGCTAAGATCTGAAAGATAAGACTTCAAGTCTCTGCAATCACATATACAGAATATATTATATCACCTATCATACCAAAAAATAAAAACTACCCCTTTAAAGTAAAGGGCTCCACCCCATTAGTGTTAATTGGCCAATGAACAAAATTTGCACACGTATTTTACTAATTTATCCATACCCTGCTATCTCACATATACTCTACAGATTTTTTTTTTTTTTTTAAATGTGCAAAAAGTCAAACCCATTCCAAAAAATCTTATGACTCCAAGGCTCACTTGATTTTGCATAACCCCAATCGAAATTTCTTACGACTCAATATTAACCAACTTCAGTGCATGCATACTCAACCGATTCAACTCCTTAACTAAAGCCAGAATCAAATTAGACACTATGAATCAGCAATGAAAAAGAAGCTGACTAATTAGCTAGCGAAGAAACATCAGAAATCACCATACGTAAACGTCTGTAATGCTACGTACAAGTGTTAAATAGAAAAGTTTCACCCAAATCCTTTTAAAAAATTGAGTCTCACTAATAAAAAATAGGTTTTTTTTTTTTACACCTTTGAGGTGGGTCCACCATTTTACGTATGGACTTGTACAAATCATTCTACTCCTTCCCCGTTCTTATAAATCAACCTTCGCGCGCACTCAAATAACCTAAAAATATCGAATGAAATTAAAAAAATGACCACACAGAACATGCATTAAGCATTGGAAAAATTTAACCTACAAACAAATGCGTTTTTAATCATGCAACTGTAAAAAAGAAATAAAAACGAAAAACCCAGAAAGTTTACCCGATTTGCAAACTTGTGAGAGGGAAACAGCATCGCCCATCGTCACCATTCCCCATCAAAATGCTTCTGTACGTGTTTCCCACCAAATTCACCATAGTTCACTGCTTCACGCCATTATATACACAGGTCACCACGTTAACACATTTACACAAACCCAAACGCAGACATCTACATATACGCACATATATACATACATGCATATACGTGTGTGTACATATATATATATATAGAGAGAGAGAGAGAGAGAGGGGGGACCTATCCATGAGAAGGAAAGAGAGGAACAGAGTACGATGAAGAAGAAGAGGGAGAGGGAGAGATCACCGAAGAACTTCATAAGGAGGAGGGAATCCAGGATGGAGAAATGGACGGCGGCTATAGGAGGAAGGCAGAGAAATCAACCAGACACGGGACAATAAATGCTTCTCTCTTTGATCTCTGTGTTATTTTTATTTTTGGTTTAATCTTCTAAATAGTAATATGTGGATTGGAGTTTTGTTTATCTATATATTGTGTTGCTTGGATTCGAAGGCGCGTCGCGTCGCGTCGTGTCGTGTCGAGAAGAGAGGATGGAGATACAATGATAATGAGAAGGAACAGAGGGCTAGAATGGTAAAATACAACTTCGGGATCTGGTTCCCTCTGCCCGCCACGATTGTCCGCACAGACACGGATTTCTCGGAAATCCACAGGAAAACCTGGGAAATTAACCTCCGACATTGTTTCGGTTCATTGCGTGTAAAATCTTCGCATTGCCTTCCTCCTCCCCCGTAAATCCCCGCGAAAACCAACTTAAATCTTAAAATTACGGATTCGGATGTTTAAAATTTGAATAATATATATGGTTGAGTGGAATTGAGATAAAAAAAATATGAATAAAATATTATTAAAATATATATTTTTAATATTATTTTTATTTTAATATTTAAAAAAATTAAATTATTTATTATATTTTATTTAAAATTTTAAAAATATTGTAATGATAATACGAGTTAGTTGAATTGAGATTATTTTTTAATTCAAAAAAGATTTTAAGCGTGGTTTGAATAGTAAAAATCTCTCAAATCATCTCTTCGCATCTCAATATCTAAACACCATATATATAAATATTTTTTATTTTTTATCTAATTATTACGACTTTTTTAAATTTTTAAAAAAAAAAAGATAATTTAACTTTTTTAAATTTTAAAATAAAAATAATATTAAAAAATTATATCTTAACAATATTTTTAATTTTATAATATTTTTATTTAATATTTTCTCTCTCATTTTTCAAAACATAATAAAATTATTTGTTCACAATCCAAACGAGACCCTAAGAATCAGACCCTAAGAATCAACCTGCTTAATTGGTTGGCGCAAGATTATTTGAAAGAATAATGTGAAAGTCACTGACAAAATGTCCTGACAGAGTTTACTGAGTTGCTCACACTTTTTTTATTTAGTGATTAAATAAATATTTTTAAATGGTGTTGTGAACTTTTTAAAAATGTTTAAGAAGATTAAAAAAATACATGAAAAAAAGAAACAAAAAAATGGTCTTCTCGGTGAGCAATGTGACCCACTCTCATTGACCGTAGCACTGCCCAATTTGAAATTTGTAAGAAAACTAAAATAAAATGGGAAAAGTCTATTTGTAAGATGGTGTCACACTATCCATACCATTAACATAACAAAATTTGATTGCAGAAAAATTTAAAATTCAACTTTTTTGCAAATTAAATTGTGCCATGTCAACATTATAGATTGTGTACTCTCCACACCGGCTTATAATTTTATAATTATATTTGTAAGTCAGTGTGGATAGTACATTTTATAAAATGTTTATATGATATAATTTGATTTAGAAAAGAAATTTTAAATTTTAAATATTATAAATAAAATATTACTATTTAAGTGATATAGATTGTGTACTATACATACCGGTTTGAAAATATAATAAATCTTTCAAAATACCACAAGAGGCAAGTTTGCGCACCCTAGGGTAAGCAAAGTTGTTTAAACCAGGATGGGCAAGAAGCACTCGCACAGGTGTGTCCACACCTCGAGTGAGTAAACAGTGCTTAGGCCTAGAAGTGAGCAAGGAGTTCTTGAACTTTGGGGTGAGCAACAATAATGCCCTCACGAGGCAAGTGAAAGTGCTCAAACTCAAGGACGAGCACCCCCAAGAGAACAACAAGAGCTCAAACTCTGGGATGAGCATAAATAGCTCGAACGCTTGGGCAAGTGACATTAGCTCAAACCCTAGGGTGATCATAGGCAATTTGAACCCCTAGGCAAGCAACAACAGCTCCTACACAAAGGCAACAAAAAAAATGCTGACCCCAGAGGCGACCATCAAAGAGCATGAAGGTTCGACTGTGGGCTAAGAGTGCTCGCCCAATGGAGTGGTGAGAAAAAGTATTCATCACAGGACAATAAAATGAAGATACACCAAAAAATAAAGCTTGGTTGGAAGATGAAGGTAAGCTAGAAACAGAGATTGGCCGAAAAATTAATGTATAATGAAAAAATGAAGGTACATTAGAAAAATGAAGATTTGACAAAAATTGGAAAATAAAGATAAGAGCAAAAAATGAAGGCAGATCTAAAAATGAAGCTTGGTCGAATAATGAAGATATGAAGAAAAAATGAATTTAAATGTGAAAATGAAGATAGGATGAAGAAATGAAAGAGGTCGAAAGACGGAAATTGGCCTGAAAAATGAACTGAGGCGACCAATAGAGCTCGCTTCAAAATGTAACACTCTCAAGGACAAACATCCAACATCCAAACAAATAACTGAAGTGATCTCACACCTGGAGGGGCAAGCACTTTGCTTAGTGCGAGCAAAAGTCCTTGCATCCAGGATTGCAAGTAAAGCACTTGGGACTTTGTTTGGTGCATTGTTTGGTGCAAGCAAAAATGCTCTCCATCCTTATTCTTGGGCCTATCTATATTCCTCGAACGTAAGCATAGGGAGCTCGCATACCATAGTGGGCAAAGACTACTTCAACCATGAGGGCAAACAAAAATTGCTCAAACCTAACCAAGCGAAATTGCACGCAACTCAGGGTGAGGAAAGTGTGATCCCACCCCAGTGAGCAAGTTATCCTCTCAAGAGCGAGCATTCAAAAAAGTAAATGAAGTGATGTTTGCCAAAGTGCTCATCTCAGGACATGCAAAAGTTAAAAAGTGCTCACCACCATTATGTCATGCCTCACGCCATGCTTAACGAACAAATATAGCTCTGTAATTTTTCTAGAAAATAAGATGTTTAAAGTAGAGGAGAAGAGAAAGAACAAAAAAATGAATAATAGAAAGGTAGATGAAGAGTGAGGAGTGCAAGAGAAGATGGAGTAGGTTTTCGAATTTTTTGTTGTCATCTACTGGCTTGATTTTGATAAGTGTTATTTTTATCTAATTTGATTTTTTGTAAGGGCATTTTAGTTAGTTTCAAACATATGGCAAGGGTATTTTAACCTAATCTAAGTCTCTTGGATGGGCACCTTGGTTGAATCAACGACAATAACAAGAAAAATGTTGTGTGCAACCGTCCTTGGGGAACTACTGAGGAACCGGCGCCCATGTGGAGATGAAACACACCCGTTTCATTTGAATTTTCAAAATGCACCGTTGCACCCACATCTTTTCCACGATGCCAACCCCTTCCCTTCGCCTTCTCCACTCTAGACCTGGCTAATGCTAATTCACCAAAGTAAAAGAAGACAAGCAAACTCCTCTCTGAAGCATGCTCTGAAACATTACCCTTATATACGAATTACATTAACATCTACAAGGAACAAATACCCCTTAAATCAAAACTCATCTCTGTCAAGACCCATCTAGGATCTCCCACTTCGATTGTAAGTAAACTCTTAGGCCCCGCTTGGTTACACAGATGAGATGAGATGAGATAAGATGTTTTAAATAGTAATAAATAAAATATTGTTATAATATAATTTTTGAATATTAATTTTGTATTGGGATTTGAAAAAGTAAGATTGTTTATTATATTTTGTATTGGGATTTGAAAAATGTGTAATGATGAGTTGAGATAAGATGAGATGAGATTTTTGATTTTGGTTAACCAAACAAGGCCTTAGCCTCGCTTGTCTTTCCACTTTAATTTCCTCACTTTCTTGGTCTCTTTCATATTCACACTTGGTTTTCTTGCTCTAATTTCAAGATATGATTGGCTAGTCAAACGAAAAAATTAAAGGTTTGAGTTTCCTAGTTTTTCTTGAATCTTAGTTCCTACACATAAGTGGAAGTAGCTCTCACCAACTCTTGAGAGTTCTTCGTCTCTAGCAGTTGCCGATTCCTATCTATGGAAAGATGTTAATAAATTACACAAATGATCTAACAGCAAGAAGAAGAAAAGCCATTAAAATGGAATATGGTTCTTCGTAAGAATAAATGATCTAATAGTTAGAATAAATTTCACAAATGTCAGTTCTTCGTCTAATCCATCAGTAGAAGAAAAGCCCTAAACTTATTGGACCTCTAAACCAGTTAGTAATCAAACAAACTAGGAAATTGGTTTCGTCATCTCGTCTCTCTTCTTCTTTGTTTTCCCCCCCTTTTTTTAATATATTAGCTGATGATGACGTCAGTCGATTCCCCGAGGGTTCTCCACCCCCAGTTGCCTCTAGAAGAATTGAAGTAACAAAGCATTTCAACCAAACATGGGCTATAGAGGGGCATTTTGGTCCAACTAATCACATGAATTTTTAATATCGTAAGCTCTAAACTCATAGGTTATCTTTCTCATTTGATCGAAGTGATATTCTTCTAATATAATTCTATTTTAAATAGACTTATTAGAAATATTTGGTCAATAAATAATTTTTATAAAAATAAATTTATAAATTGACGTAATTTAATGCAAAAAAAATCTATTTTTTATTTATAAAATAGACATAATTTAACAAATCAAACTATATTAATTTATAAACTTAATTTTATGAGATTCTTTTTATAAATGTAGCATTTCTCATCTGTACATGCATCCATATTTTCTATCATTAAATGATAAAACTTTTATGATCATAACACGAATAAATTATTCTTCTTGTTTATGAATTTTTAATATCATTTAAAACTGGGAATGATCAATATTTATTGCAAAATCAATATTTCGTGAAACATGATGTTAACATGCGACTTAATTGTGTCTACTAATTATGATTGGGGCATGCTATCATTTAGGTATCTCATCTCTCTCAACTTTAAAATCGAATTCCTGTTAACATATTATTAAAAAAAAAAAACCTCTATTATATATATATATATATATATATATATATATATAAGTTGATTGAAAATTAATTATGTGATAGAAAATTAAGGTGAAGCAGAAGAAAGCATGAGAAGGAAAAAAAAAAAAAAAAAGAGTAATGGGTTTATACTAATTTCAAGTAAACAAGCCTACCTTTTTTTTTCCTTAAAAAAAAAGAAGAAGAGTGTATCCCATAAGAAAATATATGATTTTTTTTTTAAAGTAAAGAGTATTCTGATCAATGGGTTTTTTTCCCCTAAAAGTATTAATATATTTTCAAAATAAATGTCCACTGAATTATGTATCCTCATACCTTTTATTTTTTCTTACTTTCACTTCTTACTAGGGGTGCTACCCGCATCATGCGGGGCGGGTGCACCCCTTCCCCGCACCCCGCCCCCGCATGATGCGGGGGATGAATATTTCATCCGCACCCCGCCCCCGTGAGGTGGGGGCGGGGCCCCCCGCTCTGGTGCCGGGGGGGCGGGGCGAACACCTCATCCGCCCTGCCCCCCGCCCACTTCAAGAAGCTCATATTTCAATGAGCTTAAAAAAAAATTTTGTGTCTAAAAATATTATTTTTAGACCCAAATTATTATATAATTAAATCTTAAATTAAAATTTATATATATAATAATAATTTAAAAACTAATAACATAAAAATTATGTTACTAATTTTTAAATTTGTTAAACTTCTTCACAAGAATCACAAGAGAGTGAGACTTGTTTATCACAAGCTTGCATATGCCATAGGCACCCTAGGCCTCATTTATATAGAACTCTAAAGTCATACAAGAGTCTTCTGTTAAGTCCCACATTGCTCAAGTAAGACTCTTGTATGGCCTTAGAGTTCTATATAAATGAGGCGTTAAGTCCCACATTGCTCAAGTAAGACTCTTGTATGTCCTTAGAGTTCTATATAAATGAGGCCTAGGGTGCCCATGGTATATGCAAGCTTGTGATGAACAAATCTCACTCTCTTGTGATTCTTGTGAACAAGTTTAACAAATTGTAATATATTATATATATACAATTTGTAAAATAAAAATATATATTTATAAATAAAAAAATATATATTTATAAATAAAAAAATATATATTTATAAATATAAATATAAAATGCAGGACGGGGGAAAAGCGGGGCGGGGTTGAGCCCTGCCCGCCCCCTGCCCCCGCTTAGTGTTTTTCATGCGGGGCGGGGTCCCCCGCCCTGGCATGTGCAGTGCGGGGTATCCCGTCCGCCCATGCGGAGGCGGGGCAGACGGGGGCGGGGTAGCGGGGGGCGGCTGCCCACCCCTACTTCCTACCCAAGTTTCTCGCCATGTACCCAATAATCTATTAAGAATATTTTTATAATATAATTCTATTTTTTCATCTTTTGGTTTTATTTATAATTTTTGTTTAGCATATATATTTTTATTTTGCGTGTAAAAGATGAAATTATATAAGAGATATTATAAATATAAATAAAAATAGAAATATTACAAACTCGTTGGTAGTTAAAAAAAATATTTAAAATGAATAAAAAATATTAAAAAAATATTTCAATAATATAGAAAAAAAATATAAGTTAATGTCTAATATATTGTAAAAATCATATATAAAATAAAAATATATATTTTTAATATATTTTAAAAAACACGATAAACAAACTATTTTAACAAATAGATTGCACGCATCGAATGCTTGTATACAATATTATTGATTTTTTTTAATGAATAACATGAGCAAGACTTATATAAAATTAATTGAAATTTTTTTTTACTTATTTATATATTATATTTTTAACAAAAAAAAAATATAATATATCTTCTATATATAAAAAGTGTGTATGTAACGGAAAATCTTGTTTTAACGGTTTTTCTTATTTTTCCGTTAAAGTTAACACCGTTTGTTTTAACGGTTTGGCACATAAAATGAAGACATAAATGTTGAGAGAGATAGCATTCAATGTTGTTATATGATTTATTAATCTCAATAATTATAATACTTAATAGTTTATATAATAATAAGTAATTAAAAATTAGTTATTATATTTTTCTCTTTCTCCTTAACATATACACGTGTATTAGGTGTATAAGACGTGAATCCCTAAGTATAATATACGTATATTATATGTCTCATTAACTCAGATTATTATTGAGTATTTCAAATTTAAAAATCTCATATAATATATAATACAAGTGTGTTTAATCAAAGTGTTTTTTTTTTCTCATGATAGTATGACGTAGCTTCCGCTAAGTCATATTCTATACGTAGGCTTGCTATGATAGGCACGTGACAAATGCTGTGATCCTTGAGCTAATCAAGAAAGAATAAATTCGACCAATAATTTCAAAATATATTTTATGATTTATATATATGCTATATATAGAAAATATTATACCACAAATTTTATAAAAAGATTATGTTTTAACTTTATGTTGTCCATGATCAACTCAACCAACAGCAAAATAAGAATTTTAATGTTGTCTCTATTGATTGTCTACAAGATGACATAAATTGATGAATTATAATACAAACATCAAACGACACATATTTTGAACTACCGTTTGTGTTCGACTTTTATTAAATTTTTCGTATACATCTTTGCTAAAATTATAGATGTTATAAACATGTATTGGATTATATGATATTTTAAACTAATTTTTTTATTTTCTCCAATATGCCTTAAATTATTAAGTGACATCAATAATTTTTGTAAAATATATATTATTTTTTACAAATAATCATTTCATAAAATTAGACAAACGTGCTTTGCACGTTACTCTTACCTAGTGGTATATAAAAATAAAAATAAAATTTTTCTTATATTTATTTTACCATGCCAACGAGCAGCCTCTCTCCTTTATTGATGATGTTTTCTATGTTGAGAATGACAGTTGAGGGTTACGTGACGACGTGACGACATTAAAAGCCAATTGCCGATAACTTGCACCTCACCTGCATCTCAGCTGCGAGGCACGCTTCTCACCGTAACTACTGCCATTAAAATAGCCAGAAGCGCATCGACAGCTTCCCATTGAGAAGTGAGAACTGATCCATCCAGTACTTTTCTGGGCCATTGACTTTGTTTCCAAATTCGAATGCATTTTGGGGTTCGAAACTTGGAAGTTCAAGTTCAAATGGATGCAATGTTGGCTCAGGAAAGATGAGGAATGGGTTGGGTTAGCTGCTCCATGTGATATCGATATGGACGGCTTATTTTTTAGGGCAGATTTGAGGGTATAGAAATTTTATCTTAAATTTAAAATTTTTATTTTATTATTATAATCATTTTAAATTTTTATATAAAATATAATAAATAATTTAATTTTTTTAAATTTCAATTCAATTTTTTAAAATCTCAAAATAATAATAATATTAAAAATAATATTTTAAACTCTCATCTTAAACTTAAAATTCTCATCTCTACTTCCAAATTTTTTCCAATTGAGTGTCATAAAGATATTATGTGCATGGGATTTAGGCTTAGTTTGGTTAATAAAATTAAACTATTTTATATTATTTTATTTTATATAATTATTATAATTTTTTTAAATTGTTATATAAAATATAATAAATAATTTAATTTTTTTAAATTTTTAAGAAAATTAATATTAAAAAATTATATTATAATAATATTTTATTTAATTTTTAATAAAATATTTCATTTTATCTTATCAAAATTTTGTAACTAAACGAAGCCTCACACTTTACATTTAAGTTGCGATACGCCTCTAAAATAAGAGTTCTAATTAAGCATATAATAAGAGAATATTATTTATCATACTTTTACTCATTATTATTATTATTATTTTTTATGTGTCATCCATCAAGTAAGGCCTGGTTTATCAACTCAACTCAATTAATCTCATTATTATAATTTTTTGAAATTTTCATACAAAATAAAATAAACAATTCAATTCTTTCAAATCTCAAGATAAAAATAAAATAAATAATTTAACTTTTCAAATCTCAAGACAAAAATAATATTAAAAAATATATTCTATTAATATTTTATTCAACTTTTAATTTTAATCTCAACTCATCTATATATATATATATATATATATATATAAAAGCCTAGGTGAAAAATACCATAAATAAGAAATAATTTTTAATTATTTGATATCATTTGTAGATAAACGGAAGAAGGATGAATAAAAAAGGAAAAATAGCATTACTCCTATAACAATAACCTTTATTGTATATGCATTAAAAGCAATGATAGATATGTAATTAGAGAAAATTGTAAACCATATTGGTTTTCACTCTAACGCTCTAATAAAAGGCTCAAATTACATGGTCTATACTCTAAAAAGACTAGTCAATGATATAATTAGAGTATCATTAGAATCTTATAAAGAGCAAGAACTTCTCATTTTCAAATAATGTAGAATTTCATATACCACTTACTTTAATCCTTATCATATAGGTATTACAATCTACCCACATTAAATTTCCAATATTCTTGTTGGGCCAATCTATCAAAGGTGGCATGGGTCAAATATCATATTTTTAGTTCGGATAAAATCTGATACCATTTGCAACGCCCCAACAAAAGGCCCAAACCATTTGCCTATACTCCAAAAGGATTAGTCAATTATATAATTAGAGCTCCATCATAATCTTATAAAAAACAAGAACTTCTAATTTTTAAGTAATGTGGGATCCTGTATACCACCTACCATTATCCTTATCATATAAGGTATCATAGTCACACTAGACATATTCCTTTTATCACAAAAGAAGAGCATCAACCTTTTATTTTTCTTTCCTTGCCCTTTTATCCTTAAAAAGATGCCTTCTATTATTTTGTTACATAGGATTGAATGCTAAATATGTAAGTTTCAAATCCAAAAATAAACATACTTGTTAATGCACAAATTCGTACCACAAAGTTGGAACAACATAAAGAGTCATTCCCGCCCCCGAGCCCATAGAGGTGGTCAAGTCTCAACAAAGCAATCTGAAACTCATGGTGGCTATTTGGGTGTCGGTATGCTGTGGTGGTACCCATACGTACATTCATAGAAATAAATAGAAAAAGAATACAAAGAATATAAATAGAGAATGAAACAAATGAATTTACGTGGTTCGACACATAGCCTATATCTACGAGTCATTTGGAGGGCAAATACACTATAATAGAAGTATTTTACAATCTCTCGTATCTCTCTTTGTACAATGAAGGTCAAAGACCTCTTTAGCATAGAGAGGATAATATTTTTGGGAGAAACACTACTTTACCACCCAAAGTGTACTACTCATCTTTTTAATTTTTTTTACTTAATAATTATGGAATTGATTTAAGTGTATTGGTTTTTTTTTTAAATATTTAAATATATTAAAAAATGTGAAAAGAAAAATAAAATAAAAAAGTTCAAAATGTATTAACAGTAACAATGAGGGGTGCTACTTAAGTGGCACAATAGCACCGCTCTATTTTTGGAACTTCTCATAAAGAGGTTGAAGAAGATGTCTTCATTCTTCTAGTCGAAATCGTCCAAAAATCCCCTTTATTGAGGCTCTGTTAATGATTGATGAGAAGTTCCAATTTATGTCACTTCCAATTTATGTCACTTCCTTATTTTTCATTACATGTCTAACTTTCATTCCTCAACTTTTTCTTTGTCGTTTCCTCTCTCTTTAATCCTTTATACTCTTGACATGGCCACCCAATGGATTAGGCCTAGAATGCTGTAATGACCTGAGATATTTACCCTAACCCTACTTTGAGGAAGAAAATATTAGAGAAGCTGAAAAATGAAGGAAAAATAAAAGCCTGCGGGCATCACGACTAAAGCATGGTGTACATATCGCTTAAAAAATAACAGATAAAATAAAAGGCAGAAGGAAAAAAAGTAAACCGGGGTTTTCCCCTTTTTCTTTCTCAGCAATTGAGCTAGGTCTTGAAAGCATCACTTTGAATTAAAATTATTAAATCATGCAGGACACTATATTAAAACTAAAGAGAAGAGAATGATTTGAGTTGAATATCATGTATTGCTCGGTAGTGATTTACAAATAAATAGACGTTTATAATGAATTAAAATGGAAATAATCACATATGGTAAATGAGCTCATTGGTGCTCATTTCCTAGAGGCTAAATATATGGAAATATACATAGCTATCAATACTCCCCCTCAAGTTGGTGCATGGAGATTTGTATGCCCAACTTGCGCGAAAAATGATGAAAGAGATCCTGGCCTAAAATTTTAGTGAAGATATCGACAACTTGATCATGTGAAAAGGTGCGAACAGCTTTGAGAAAACCAGAACGAATCTTATTACGAACAATGTGACAATCAATCTCAATGTGTTTAGTGCACTCATGAAAGACAGGATTGTGAGTAATGTATAGAGTAGACTGATTATCACAATGTAAGGTGAAAGATTCAGGATGAGATAGACCAAAATAAGTGAGAAGCTGTTTGAGCCAGGTGAGCTCACAGGTAGTGACAGTCATAGTTCAATACTCTGCTTCAGCGGAAGAGAGTGCCACAGTAGTCTTTTTTTTTGTACGCTAGGAGATCGGACTAGTGCCTATCTTAATAAAGTAGCCTGTAGTTGAACGACGTGTGGTGAGACAACTGGCCCAATCAGAATCAGTGTAGGCTGTGACATGGAGGCTTGTAGAAGAAGGAAAGAAGAGGCCTTGGTCGGGGCTGCCTTTGATGTAGCAGAGAACTCTAATAGCTGCAGTCATGTGAGGAATCCAAGGAGCATGCATGAACTGACTGAGGATGTTGACGACATAAACAATGTCGGGTCTGGTAATGGTTAGATAGATGAGACGACGATAGGGACAAGGGTCAGGAAGTAAATCACCATCTTGAGTACTGAGCTTCAAGTGTTGTTCCATGGGAAAAGAAGCAGTTCGGGCACCAAGCTGTCCACTGTCAGAGAGTATGTCAAGAGCATATTTGTGCTGGTTAAGAAAGATGCCCTTAGGAGACCGAGCAACTTTGAGGCCAAGAAAGTACTTCAGAGAACCAAGATCCTTAGTCTTGAAATGAGTAGAGAGAACGCGTTTGAAAAACTCGATCTGAGAGATGTCATTGTTAGCAACTAAAATGTCGTCAACATAAACAAAAACAAGAGTAATGCTAGTGCAAGTGACAAAAGTAAACAAAGAATGGTCAGCCTGAGACTGATGAAAACCCGCATCAAGAAACACATTGGTTAGTTTAAAAAATCAATTCCTGGAGGCTTGTTTGAGGCCATAAAGGGATTTCCTGAGGCAACAGACACGGGTCTCTCCCTTGGGGCAATAGCCGGGTGGTGGGGTCATGTAGACTTCTTCATCAAGATTGACATGCAAGAAGGCATTATTGACGTCGAGTTGATGAATGATCCAATATTTGGAGGCGACAACAACTAACAGGCACCATACAGTGGTCATTTTGGCAACAGGGGCAAAAGTCTCATGATAATCAAGACCTTCAATTTTAGTATAGCCCTTGGCAACAAGACAAGGTTTGTACCGCTCAATAGAACCATCAGCTTTGAGTTTGGTTTCGAAGACCCATTTGCAGCCAATGGGTTTCTTACCAGGAGGAAGAAACTCAAGGGTCCAAGTCGAATTGTCTTCTAAGGCTCGAAGTTCAGAAGGCATGGTCTTATGCCAATGAGAGTGACGAATAGCCTTAGAATAATAGGTGGGATCAATACAAGTGGTAAGAGCAGTTAAATAATATGGGAGAGAGAAAAACGAGAATACAAAAGAAAAGCAGATAAAGGGTGAGCAGTACCTGAGACCGGTGGAGCACGTGAGGATCTCGTGGGCTCCGTATGTAAGGTAGGACACATATAGTCGAGGAGATAGGCGGGGTGAGTAATGGTGAGATGAGGACAAGGGACAGGTGAGGGGGGAGGAGAGGGAAGTGATGGAGGTGGAGAAGATGAGATAATAGGGAAATCAGAGGGGGGAGGAGAGGGAACTATAGGTTCAGGAACAAGAAGAGGAATAAGGGGAGTGGAGCGGGAAGGAGAGTCAGAAATGTGTTGGAAAGGGAATTGTTGCTCATGAAAGGTGACATCACGAGAATAAAAAATAGACTGAGTGTCAAGATTGTAGAGTTTGTAGGCTTTATGAGTACTAGGATAGCCTGGAAATACAGATTGGGTAGCACGAGGAGAAAATTTGTCACGATGTGCAAATAGAGTTTGGGCATAGCAAAGACACTCGGCGTGTAGGTGATCATAGTTGGGTGGTTTGTCAAAAGAGTTTCAAAAGGTGATTTATTTTGGAGAATGTGACTAGGAATACGATTAATGAGATAAGCAGCAGTGAGAATGCAATCACCTCAAAATTTTAAGGGTAAGTGGGCTTGAAAGTGAAGGCTTTGAGCAACATTTAGAAAGTGCCGAGGTTTAAGCTCCGCAACACCATTTTGTTGAGGATTTTCAACACAAGTACGTTCATGAATGATGACGTGATCCTTAAGATAATTTTAAAATTGATGAGATAAAAATTCTTGTCCATTATCAGTTCGAATGATTTTAACAGTGGTGTTAAATTGATTTTGAACAAGAGCAAAAAAATGCGTTAAATAAGTATAGGCTTTGGATTTAAAACGCATGAGACAGATTCAAGTAGTGCGAGAAAAATCATCGACAATAGTGAGAAAATAATGAACCCCACATAAAAAAGAAGTATGATAGTCATCCCAAATATCACAGAAAATAAGATTAAAAGGAAAAATACTTTTATTAGAAGAATTAGAAAAATGCAATCTGGTGTGCTTAGAACGAGCACAAATGTTGCAATTAGAAAGAATACAAGGACAATTAAAAAGACTGAAAATAATAAAACTAGAAGGATGACCTAGACGTTGATACCATAGGAGCTTATTATCGGTAGTGGGTGCAGCGAATGCAAGAGGAGGTTTAGGGCAATACACATAGAGTCAATTGCAAAGATCACACGTTCCAATTGGCCTCATCAATTGTGGGTTTTGAAATATACAAGTGTTAGAAGAAAATAAAATAACACAAGAATTTTGGAGGGTAAGTTGCGAAATAGATAAGAGATGGGAAGCCGTATGGAGTGACTGGTTGCCAATCTTTGTAAGTCACGGAAACAAGATTTCTGATGACAAATATGATGGCTTGTGCCACTATCTACCACCCAATGGTGGTCCCGATTGAAGGGAAAAACAGAGGAAGGAGAAGAGAAATTGTTACTGACAAAATGGGCAGTGAAGGATGAAGGAGATGGAGTCATTGGCGCGAGCAAGGAGATGAGTTTATGATAGACTAGGGATAGGGCTCGACTCCTAGTGGGTGGTGGGGGTCTGGTGTGCCGACGACGGAGGTTGACCAAGAATGGAGTTCTACGGCTTGGGACGTGGCTCACGACCTGGTGGGTAGCCCACGATTTTCCAACACCAGTCACGAGTATGACCATCCTTGCCACATACGGTGCATTTGAAAGTGGATTTGGGCCTACCAGAGGGACGAACAGCCAGAGCCAAACTTTTAAATGGAGTGGTGTGAAGGTGAAGCAGCCGTTGTTGTTCCTCTTGGAAAAGAATTGAGAATACTTTGCTGATGGAGGGAAGAGGATCCATGGCCAAGATTTGAGTTCGAAGAGAGGTAAAAGAATCGTTCAAGCCAAGGAGAAATTGAAAAACTCGCTCATCTTCAACCTGTTTTTGCATATCTTTAAGGTCGATACTACTCTAGAGATGACCAAGTTCATCCAAAAGCTGTTTAATTTGATTATAATATGCATGGATAGAATTGGTTGTTTGTTGTAGGGAAGAGAGGGCTCGTTTGAGTTGATAAATTCAGGCGTTGTTGCCATGACAGAAACGGGAAGATAAATCAACCCATACAGCATGAGGATCAGTATGGTATTCAAGAGAATTAGCAATGGATGGACTGATGGAGTTAAGTAGCCAGGTAAGAACCATGTCTTTTGTTTGGTTCCATTGAGGATATGCGGCTGAAGATGGGTCAGGAGGGGTGAGAGTGCCATCAACGAAACTTAATTTATTTTTTGTATTGAGTGCCTGTGTCATGGCTTTCTGCCATTTAGGAAAATTGTCACCAGTGAGAAGACCATACGAGGGTGAGGCTGGGAGAATCTAATGGGTGAAAAAGGTAGGAAGAGGGAACAGGAGGGGTGGGGGGGGATCGGTGGCCATATGGCTATTGGGTAAGGATCGATTAGGCTGATACCATGTTAAAACTAAAGAGAAGAGAATGATTTGAGTTGAATATCATGTATTGCTCGGTAGTGATTTACAAATAAATAGGCGTTTACAATGAACCAAAATGGAAATAATCACATATCGTAAAGGAGCTAATTGGTGCTGATTTCCTGGAGGTTAAATATATGGAAATATACATAGTTGTCAATACACTATATTCTTATCTTATCATAATATAATATCTAATTAAATTTTCTCACATAAACATCAATTTTAATTAACATAAAATCTTATGATAGGATGATATCACCAGCTGTCTGTATTCCAAAATGCTTAATAATTACTCTGATTAAAAGGATAATTAAGGTCTGGTTTGGATAGAGAGATGCTTCCATTTCATCCAATCTCATATCAATATCCAAACAGCACAAGTACAAATACTTTTAAATTTCAAATATTCAATTTTGTCATCTAATCATTATTTAATTATTACACATTTCTTAAACTTTCAAAAAAAAAGATAAAAACTAATTCAACTTTATCAAATCTTAAAACAAAAATAATATTAAAAAACTACATCATAACAATTTTTAATTTTATAATATTTTTATTCAACTTTTTCTTTCTTCTTTTCCAAAACCCTATAAAATATTTTAAATCAAATAATTTCTAACTTATCTCATCTCACCTCAAATATCTCATTACTGTTTACAAATAATCTCAACTCACTATCTAAATCGGGCCTAAAAAGTTGCATATAGAGAGAGTGCAATGTTAGTTATCATCCTAGATCTTAATCATTTCTAATTATATTTGTTGATATGTCGTATTTTAAGTGACTTTATATATCAACTTTTTCTTTTTCTTTTATTTTATTTGAAAAACCGGATCATATGCTATTAAACCATCAGACAACGCTTAACTATATATCAACTATTAAAAAAAATATGGGGTCTATCATTAAAAAATATTTTTTTTATTTGATTTCAAATTTACCCACTTTTTAAAAGAAGTACACAGAACTTACATATATTATGATTACAAATATCATTGCTCTTAAATAAAATCTATTTAAATTAAGCCCTAAAATTATAATTAAGGAGGATAAAATTTAAAACTTCAAAAAAAAAAAAAAAAAAAAAAAAAAGGTATCGAATATGTTTGGGGGAGTGTTCAAACTCCAACCTCCAAAGTATAAAGCCCAATACTTCCCATTGGACGGCGCCGGCAGCCCAAAGAACAGTTATATAGAGGTAATTTGAAATCGCAGCAGTTATACAACGGAGGTAATTTTCTGTGCCCTCGAGAATTAAAATCTGCAACATTTCCGAGAATGAAGATGATTATGTGATGTAAGTTTTTGGCGAAAGTTTGGAACAGCCGCAAAGTCACTCGAGAAACCATACTCGATCATTTGGTAAGGCAATTCTTTAGTTGCTTTACATTCGTTGCTCTTGCTGTGCGTCGCTTTGCTCCTATACGGAATAATCCCAATTTAGTGCCAAGTTTTGAAACTTCATTTTCGATGCTCAATGTGCTGCATTTCATGACTGTTACTGTCACTAATCTTGAGAAAGAATCTTAGTTTGGCAAAATTTTGAAGACCCAGAACGGGAATTGCTAGAAACGAATAAGAACTATGGGTGTGACGGCGTTTATCGCCACTGCAATAGCTGCTTACAGAAACTTTAGCACCAAAACTTTTGGGAAAAACACAAAAGCCGCTCAAAATTGGTACAGGAGTAAAAACAAACCCAGAAAGAGCGAACCCAGAAACCCTAGGACCAGAATCAAGTGGACTGACCAACAAAAAAAAATCATATCTGCAGTTTCTGCGGGCAGTTCTGTGTTCATCACGGGCTCGGCAGGGACCGGAAAAACAGAATTGGTTAAGCATATTATCATGCTGTTGAAAAAATGTCACTCCCCATCTGGGGTCTTTGTCACAGCGTCTACTGGGGTCGCGGCGTGCGCAATTTGGGGACAAACGTTGCACTCGTTTGCGGGCATTGGGTACCCCATGGCGGATCGCCGCACTTTGCTGGATAGGGTTCTTCAGAATAAGAAGGCCTACAGGAGGTGGAACAAAGCTGAGGCATTGGTTATTGATGAGATTAGCATGGTTGACGCAGAGCTGTTTGAGAGTCTTGAATACATTGCAAGGAAGTTACGTGGTGGAGATAAGGTTTGGGGTGGGATTCAGCTTGTCGTGAGTGGTGATTTCTTTCAGCTACCACCAGTTTTTGGTCATCATAATTCGTCGGGCAAAGAGTTTGCATTTGAAGCTGATTGCTGGAATGCAAGTTTTGATATGCAACTTGAGCTTACAGAGATTTTCAGACAATCAGATGCTCGGTTCATCAAAATGCTTCAGGGTATAAGGAGAGGGGATTGTGATCCTCAGGACTTAGAGGTTCTCGAACAGTTGTGTTCAAGGACCGAGTCAGATGAGTTAGATCCGTCTGTGGTACAGCTCTATCCATTGAATGAAGATGTAAGGAGAGTGAACGAGATGAGGATGGAAAGCTTATCCGAGGCAGCCACCACATATTTAGCCTCTGACAGTGGTGAGAATCCCTGGAAGATGCAGCTCCAAGAAGGGATAGCACCCGATGAGCTTTTCCTCTGTGAAGGTGCAAGAGTAATGCTGATCAAGAATTTGAATACTTGGCGTGGACTTGTGAATGGCAACACGGGTACAGTTATCGGATTTTTAGAGTCAAAGGGTGTGGATGTAAGAGATATATGTACTGAAAACCTGCTGCCTATAGTCAAATTTGATTCAGGGCCAACGAAGGTGATTGAGCCAGAAACTTGGGTTGTGACAGAGGCAGACACAGTTGTTGCTGAAAGAAAGCAGCTGCCCCTTTTATTGGCATGGGCTCGAAGTATTCACAGGTGCCAGGGCATGACTCTTGATAAACTTCACACCAATCTATCTAGAGCTTTTGGCTGTGGAATGGTCTATGTTGCACTCTCCCGGGTGAGGAGTTTGGAAGGTCTTCAGTTATCAGGTTTCAGTCCCTCAAAGATCAAGGCACACCCGAAGGTCTTGCAGTTCTACAAAAGTTTTGCTTGTGAACGAATTACTACTGAGGGTAAAGATGAAGGTGCCAACAAGATCAGAGTTTACACCAGTAGCTTAGTACATGTTTCAAACACAACAAACAAAGGAGCATCAAAATACCATTTTTCTCTTTCCGAATTCATCTCTTCACGTCAGAAAAGAAAATGAAAGTATTTTCATGTTTTTTCTCGAAGGATTAAGATGAAAGCTTAGCCAAGCTATCATGGTGGACTCGGTTAAAAAGGAACGAAAAAATTCAGGACGAAGAATAAAGTTGCTCTTTCCTTTTAACGACCACAACTCTTTTGAGGAATCTGAAAGAAGCCTTTATTACAAATCCTCAAAGTGGGGAGATACATAAATTCTTGTTGATGTGTACAGTGAACAGTGATTATTCATCCGTGGCAATAATTTCCCTTGAGCAGTCGTCACTCGATCCAATTGTAGTATGCATGAGGTACGAATGGTACCTTCTGCATGATGCTAACCGGAAAACATAAAAGGAACCTGTTATAGCCTCTTACCTCCTATCAAAGTTTAGGTGCTATGAACAGCATGGGAGGGTTGAATGCTAAATACGTTTGTCCAAAGTGCAAAAGTGTTGAGAGGTGGACCAGAAACAAATACGGCATACTGGTGGAGGAGAAAGAAAAAATGGCAGGAAAATATGATCATGTCACTTCAGAATAGCAGATTAGAGAAATTATGTATTACTGCACAAATGAGTGGATTTTTCATGGTTTATGGTTCTGCTGTTGAACATTCTCATTGCAAGTGGATATATGGTGCAAGCAGAATACAATCTTAATAAGAACATTAGTACTGCAGACAAACAATGATATTCGCCCGTGTGAGACTAAATTCCACTCGTTTTAACCGAAGGGGGCCATGACAATCTCCTATGGCTCGTGCCATCAACCTGATTAAGATCAGAAATCTCACCGTTTTCATCCCTTGCTTCTTGTCTCTCCATTTTTTGCCTACTTAGGCTTCTAGTAACTAGGTCATCAAAGCTTGGGCCATTTCTCCAGGGTGGCGGAGTCACACAGTTGGAGTCCCCTGCAACTCTTTGGGAGCTGTTTTTGACTGGTGTTGCAGGCAAAGAGGAATTGAAATGACCCACTCTCAGATTCTGAAGTGTTGCAAACGAGTCTCTCATGGCAGACATGGCCTCAAAGAATCGGGTGCATGATGCTAGAGCTACTGGGATCGGGCGAAGCATTTCCTGCATCAGTAGAAGAAGATGAGGATTACCTTTCTGAGACAAAACCCACTCTTTAAGCACACGTTTCATGGCTACAGTAATTAGAAAGAAAGCTCAAGAACGAATCCACTGGAACCCATGAACTACAGCACGGATATAAGTTCTGTATTAGCATATCTTTAGGATTTCATGAAATGGACAGCATATTACTATTGATCAAAACACCTTTTACCTCCAGTCCATAGTGGATGTTTAACCTTTAGCATTTTGATTATATCATAATTTGTGAATGAGTTTAAAAAGACAAATCAACCGTTCAAAAGGCTAATAATAACCATGCTGCTTCACCAGAACCAGAAGTCTCCCATGATCTCTCACACTTCATCCGAAAGACTACGCTTATTACAGTGTAGTTTAGTATGGTATACACTTTTTAACTTAAAAAAGGAAAAAAATGGGTAACTGAGGAATGTGGTCCGGAACTACGAATGGAATGACATATATGGCATATCAGGCATTCTGGAACTTGTTCAGAAGCAAATTAAATGCCTCTAGAAACTTACTCCCCATACTGAAGGAGGCTCCTTAAAGTTCTGACTCCATTGAAAATCTGCAACTGACGTTGTCAAGGCACCATAATCACCAGCAGCCTTCATCAGTAATTCAGAAAATTGTTTCTGCACGAACCCAAGCAAAAGATGGCAAACATTAAAAATGCCGACTTTCAAGTGACCGAAAATTTATGTAACCGTTTAATAACCTTCTACAAGAGCTAGACTCAGAATTTACAATTTGGACTTAAAATATGGGCAAACTTTCTGATTACGATTTATACGTTAAATTTAAGTGAAATTAATAACACCAGCACTAGCAATTATCTGTTATGGTTTATGCTTATAGCACACATTCACACATTGAAATACTACATCAATTCAATCTCTCATCCGTTCTCTTCTCATCCATCCATAAAAATGTGCTGTCATTCAACAAATACATGCTGTTATTCTATCAATAAGTCCCCAACTTAGGGAAGGTACTAGGTGATAAAAGTCACTATTTTGCATTCTAGCATCGACAGACCCACTACATGCCCCCACACCTATGCCTATTTGGTGCATCAAAAGCTGTTAGTTTGACAAGCAGACTAGTCATGAGATGATGAGTGAAAGAGGAATACAAGTTAGGGGTCAAAGTGTGGGTTGAGAGAGAGAGAGAGATGAAACTTGTTGGACCAACCTGATATTCTGCTTCCACTGGAATGCAATCCAGTGAATATGGCTGTTGAAGACGAGCTATTATGCGATCCTGCCAACATTCAACATTGAAACATGTGTTCACAGGTTTAATAAATTCATTTGACTTAATGTGAAAAAGATTTTGTATGCTGAAGAAATAGAAATGATTTTCCCTCTCACGGTCACCATTATTCAACCTGAAATACGTAAGTATGTTAATGAAACATAATCATCCATAGGATCAGCATCAATGTCAAAACATTCCCTTTCAGGTTGCAATATCATTACCTAAGCTATAGTCCTTACCGACTGCAATGACAAGATCTTGGCAGTAGTCATTTAGTAAGAATAATCATGAGGACAGATGCCTGATACTAGAACTGCCACAGAAGGCCGGAGGAATCTATAAATATTTTGCATTACAGTCAACACACAAAGAGGCTCTGTTTGTTTTCATTGGGAATTATTACTATGAGATTATAGTTCTTCAATAATTAGCACTGCCATACAAAAATTTGCTTTTCAAAATCCAAATTATAGGCTCATGAGTAAAAGAAATTAATTTATGAGCAATATTTTTATAGGATCTTTTATCATAACATAAAATTTATAAGAACAATGTTGAATGCACCAGGTATAAGAATAAGAAAACTTCCATGGAAGCAGAACTTGGTTATGTAACAGTTTACAAACAAGTCAATTTTACTCACAAATCATAGTCAAGATAAGGTGTAGAAATAAAGGCATCTCTAGGGGCCCGTAGAGAGGATATCCACGATCCAGTGTAGCATTTGAATGCACAAAAAATTCTCACTCCCCTGCCTGCTCATTGACAGGAGGAATAATTGTTGAGAACTGTAGTAGTCACAAATTTTCCAAAAACTAAGAAACCAAATAGTCCCTTAAGTTAAACAATACCATAATGTAATACTACCATATATTAGAGTAGCCCATGCTACTCCAAAATCTAGAGCGAGAAACAGAGTATATATAGATGCCCAGTTTTCAAAAGTGTGTTTGCATGCATGATGCATACTAGGTTCATGTTCTGCATATGTATACACGGATAGAAGATTGGACATGGAGATTTTCAAGGAGAAACAGAAGGAGCTTTAGCATGAAGCATACACCATTTGACCTTAAAATTGCAAAGAAGACAATAATGACAAAAATGAAACAACATAATACCTTATTCTGAATGACATCTTTCAATATAGTTGTAATCCTTGCCAAAGTCTCAGTCTTCTTTTCCATTTCGGTCACATGTGTTAAATGTGCCACATTTTTATCATCCTTAAATTTTACCAACCAAGTTAGAATGAGTGAAACTGCAACCCAAAACATCATATTCTAATTTCATTTTCTTCAGTTACCCAAAACTATCATACTGTAAATGAAACAGGCCACAAATGAAACTGGTATTACTCACCTTTCGTCCTTGAAGTTCCACTTGCAGATCTACTATTTTTCTTTGTACGGCGCTAAGTTCTCTTAATACCCTTGTCAAGTCATCACCCTTCTCACCAGTTGTAGTGGATAAGTTCTGGAGTTCTTCCTGCCCAAAAGGGAAAAAAAGTGATGACCTTAATCATAATTCCACTAGTACATGTCGTGCACTTAAATCTTTTACTACAACGTTGCAATTTTGTAGTTGAAGGCATCTAAAAATAAAAAAGCAACAAAACACACTGCCTTCTACAAAAAGCACTCCTTCATACATTCCCATTAAAGAAAAAACTAATACAGCTTATTAATTTATAACTTGGATCTCATTTATTTCTGGAAAGAGTCATGTTGGGGATCCAAAACAACCAAAACTGATGTCAGCTCCCTTCATTTCTGACTTGTATTCCCACAAGAGACCGATATTTAACTGGGTGTTTCAAATGAGCTTCAATATGGACAACACACACAATTGGTGGGTAGAAATGGAGCTACATTCTATCAAACAGAAGCAAAATGGGTCGAGATCAGAATTCCCAAAGAGTGACGCAAAATGCAAAACAGAACATACATTACTGTTAAAGGCGATTAAAGGATAATAACAATTGCACAAAAGTAAAATGCAAAATCAGAATTACCACCTGAGTAGGAGAAGGGGAAACAGAGAAGCCGAGATCCGCAGCGATGGAGAGAGCATCGGACATGCCTGCAATCCGCCTCAGAGGCTTCTTTCCAACCCAAGTGGAATCTGTCCCCATTGACATTTCCTGCTTTCTGCCAATTTTGAGTTGGGTTAGACGGCAATTTGAAATCTCTCCGAAACGTAAAAAGACTTTCTTGATTCTTCAGCACGGCGCCAGGGCCACCATTTCACAACTTTGAATAGGACGGTGCTACAGGCACCGCTGGTGGCTCCCGCTGGGAGTCACCGTTAGGCAAAAATAATTTTTTGCCTTTTTGATTTTTTTTTAAATTATTTTTTAATACTTTTAAACATTTTAAAAAAATATAAAAAAATTATAATAATATTATAAAAAAATTCCTTAATCATTAAGAAAAAGAAAAAATTAAAAAAAAAAAAAATAGGGCCAGCGGTGGCCCCCAGCGGGAGCCACCAGCGGTGGCCCTATCATTTTCCCTTTGAATAATAACCTCAAAATTAAAAAAGTAAATAAAATATTAAAATAACGTTATGTAAAACCCACAAGGTAAAGATAAAAATCATTTTAAAAAAAAAAAATTATTTTCTTTTTAAACAGTGGGAGAAACAAACCAAGCACCTACACTTGGGTCATCTCAAGCGGGTGGCTGCCTTGAGGTGCAACCCCAGTTTAATGGAAATGCAAGAAGGAGCAATCACTTATCACGTAAAGGTTGATTGAGTTGTTAATAAATCATTTAATTTTAGAGATGAGACTTGTTGAAAATTTTTTTGATTTTAGAGAATTGGTCAAATGTCTTGATTTTAGGGGTGAGGTAGATTAAAAAAGCGACCAAATTATTGCTTTTAAAAATTAGAGATTTTATTAGGAGTATTAAATCGTATTAACGGATCGTGTCAAAGCATGTATATTATATTATATAACTCAACTCTAACCCAATCCGTTAAACTTATCGTGTCAAAATTTCAAATCCTAACACGACCCATTAACATAACGTGTCGTGTCATGTAAACCCGTTTTGACCCATTAGTGAATATTACGAAATAGGTTAACATGACACAATATGACCCGTTTCAAACTGTTTATGTAAATAGGTTAAATAGGCCCGAAATTAACCAGTTTGACCTAATTAAATTTAGCATAATTTTATATAAATTAAAAAATTACAATATTTATCAAAATTATAAAGATAAATACAAGTCCAAAATTACAATCCAAACAATAAAAATATCGATATTGAAATTCTAACAATTTTACTTTTAGGTATAGGGGTATAATTGTAACTTTAACTTTTTTAACGTGTCATAACGGGTTGACACGTTATCAACCCGTTAAGCAATCGTGTCTTAACGGGTCAACCCGTTTTGACCCGAACCCATTAAAACTAAACCCTAACCCGCTATTATCGTGTCATGTTCGTGTTGGGTTAACGGGCCGTATAACATATTATCATCCCTAGATTTTACCAATTTGTTAATTAGTAGATTTATTTCATTAATTTTAAGGATTGTTTCCCTTAGATTTAGGAGTTTGAATTATTTTGGATTGAGATCTAGATTAGGGAAGGGCTAGTAGAACCCTAGCTCTATTTATTTCGGTTTTGCATTGTATTTTCATTATACTATTTTTTGAATGAAAGTTAAATCTCTTATTTTTGAGAATTGAGTGCTAGTTTGAGTTAGTCTTGATTTCATACTCCAATCAAATCGAATCTTGGTGTTGCCTCAACGTAACCCTTTATTCATCCATCCAACACGACCGTAAACACCTAAGCGCAAGCGAGGCTTCCATCATTAGTGCTTTCATTGAGAGTAGTCCAACTCGTGGAGAGGAAGCCTATGAGGAAGATCATGGCCGATCAACAACCGACACATAGGGAGTGGATTGAGAACCTTGAAGCCACTTTGGAAGCACAACAAACCGCCACCAACGAATGGCTTAGAAGGATAGAGGAGGTACTTTAGCAATTGGTGAACCAAAAGAGGGCACTCGAGAATGGAAGCGGAAGGCGCTATAGAAGAAGGGCCGAGAGACACCATAGTCCTGAGAGTTCTGTTGGGTCTAGAAGAAGCCAAAACCATGAGACGATGGAGGATTCCAATTCATCTAATAAATATTCTTCAAGCTCCGATGAGGAATCAACCAATGAAAGTGAAGAAAACTGAAGTGAGAGAAGAGGTGTTCGTAATGGAAGGCCAAGGGGGGAAGCCATCAAATCTAAGATGGACTTTCCCAAGTTCAATGGTGATGACTTGAGCACTTGGTTAAGTAGGGCCAAGCAATACTTCAAGTATAATCACATGGAGGGTGATGCTAAGGTATCCGATGCTGCCTACTTCCTTGAGAGGGAGGCTAACTAATGGTGACATTGGATGAAGAAGACCTATAGAGCTCAAATGATGGAATTGAAATAGCGAAAATTTGTCAATGTGCTCTTGGGGAGGTTCGGACCAACAGAATATATGGACTACCATAAGACTTTCTCAAAGATCATGCAAATCGGATCTTTAAGGGATTATCAAAAGGAGTTTGAATATTTGTTTATAAGGGTACATGGGTAGTCAGAAAAAGCCCTCATTGTAACTTTTATGGGAGGCTTGAAGAGTGAATTGGCGGTGGAGGTAAAGTTTAAGAAGCTAAAAATCTTGATACAAGCCTTAGATGTTGCACGGATTAAGGAGGATTAACTTCAAGATTTGAGAAAAAATAACTGTTTTGAGATAAGGAAACCACCCCCAATGATTTTCAAGTTTGGTGCAACCAAAACTTTTAGTAAGGATTTTTTACCAGGAGGCCCTAGTGGAGGTGCGTCAAATGTAGTCAAACCACTATTTGCAGGCGTGAATAGGCTATCACAGGAAGAGATGCAACAACGAAGAGAGAATGAATTTTGTTTCAATTGTAATGAGAGGTTCATAATGGGCCACAAATGCAAGGTGAAACAAATTTTTCTTATTGAGATGGAGTCAGAGGAGGAGGAAGACTTAGGAGACGAAGAGCAAGGAGCAATTTTTAGAGCTTGACCTTGAGGACAAGGTCAGTCTTGAAGGGAGGATGACTGATGGAGATGCAAAAAGGACCAACCATTTGTCACCTAGAGGTTGATCGAGTTGTTGGCAAATAAATTCTTCGATTTTAGAGGATGAGTAAAATCCCTTGATTGTAGGGGATGAGGCGGATTGGAGGAAGTGACCGAGTTTTTGCTTCTAAAAATTAGGGATGTTACCAATTTGTTAATTAATAGATATATTTCATTAATTTTAGGGATTGTTCCCCTTAGATTTAGGAGTTTGAATTATTTTGGATTGAGCTCTAGATTGGGGAAGGGGAGCGCTATCCGAACCCTAATTTTATTTATTTCGGTTTTGTATTGTATTTTCATTATGCTATTTTTTGAATGAAAGTTTAATCTCTTATTTTCGAGAATTGAGTGCTAGCCTAAATTAGATTTGATTTTCATACTCCAACCAATTCGGATCTTGGTGTTGCCCGAAGATAACCCTTGATTTATCCATCCAATACGACCGTAAACACCTAAGCATGAGCGAGACTTCCATCACAGTGCTGTGGCCCAAATCACCCTACTCACCTGGGGTGATCTATATATGATCTAGGCACCTAAACGTAGATGTCTTGGTCTTGATGGAGAATTGAAGACCCTCTTTCAATCCACCAAAAGTCTGGACCAAACGGTTAGTTTGGTTAACAAAAAATAAACTATTTCATCATCTCATTTCATTTTAGATAATTATTATATTTTTTAAAATTTTTACATAAAATATAATAAACAATTCAATTTTTTTAAATTTTAAAACAAAAATTATATTATAATAATATTTTATTCAACTTTCAATAAAACATCTCATCTCATTTCATTTGAATTGCATAACCAAACTAAGTCTAAATCTTTAGTTGGTCTTACCTTAGTGCTTCGGTAGGGATTATCTTTCAAGGTTTTTACAAAAAGATTATATAAAATAATAATAATAATAACAATTAAGTTAATGATTTAATTTTAGTGATGTAACTAAGTATATACTTAACTAATTAATTATTTTAATTATGTATGTTAAATTAATAATATTGTATTATTAATAATAATTAATAGTTAACATCTTATCTTAGAATTCTTAAACTTTAATACTTTATGTAATCTAAATATAAATAATTAAATTTAAAAAATACATAGTTACCTATTTTCAATCTAGTTTAACTACTTAAAAAATTATAAATTGTAAGTAGATATCTAATCTTATCGAGCGGACTCTATGAGCTAGGCTGCCAGAAAGGTGCTTTGCGACTTGCGTTGGTTCGCACATGGGAATTGAAGATGGGTTGATGGTGGCAAATCTTAAATATGTATTGGGTCCGATATATATTTTTTTATTTAACGATAAAATATGTATTTTTAAAGATCTTGTGAGTTTTTTTTTTTAATATTTAAAAATATTTTAAATATTTTAAAAATTTGGCCTCTCGGGACTATCCACTACTTAAAAAAGAGAGTTAAAACTTAACAGTGGGACTTAGGAGAGAGCAGAGATTGAAATGGAGAAGATGGTGGAGAGAGTGAGAGAGGAGATGGTAAAAGCGTTAGCTTCTCTCTATGTTGGTGTTGTTTTCTTTGGGCGTTGGGTAACTAGTGACACACAACAAAATTAACATCATTTTAATGGTTAATTAATCAATAAAAATGATCAGATTGAGATTGAAAAGAACCGTAAAACATATATATATAAAAAAAAAAAAAATCAAAATGACTTTTAAAAGTCAAAATGAATCCTTTTTTTAATAGGTAAAAAATAAAGGTAAATCAATAGTTTGAAACAAAATTACTGATTTAGGAAAGCATAACGCGGTAGTCACGACATGTGTGTCAAAAAGATGTTTTCAAATTGGAGTCTTGTGAATAGTTTGATATCTATAGGCAAAATTATGATCAAGATGTTCGGACGTACATAATTTTGCTCTAATCCAAAAAAGTTTAATCCTTTTCGCCATACGTACTAATTTATCTTGTTTAGCCTAGTACCAGAAACATAAAATGGGACAAGTCTCTGGCTATATTTGGATGGTAAGGTGATTTTGTTGCGTCTTTAGTCTGTCCAAAATCATACAAGACGATATTTAAATGGTTCAGCAAATTATTTACGTTCACTGGAGCTAAAATTCAATGAGTTTGTATGAGATTATAAACACTCAACAATTTCTTTCTCTCACGTACACTATCTCTATGTTTTGCTCATATCTCTTACATATCAGAACTCTCTTATTTATAAGAGAAGTTCTACTAAACATATTGCTAACTATTAGCCGTAATTGATGGCTAATGGTGAGCTGAGCTGCTATAGTTGAAAACTTCAACATAGGACGGTGGACAGTGCATGT
This sequence comes from Carya illinoinensis, assembly GCF_018687715.1. Lineage (NCBI taxonomy): Eukaryota > Viridiplantae > Streptophyta > Magnoliopsida > Fagales > Juglandaceae > Carya > Carya illinoinensis. The sequence goes on from NC_056755.1 coordinate 14,352,154, forward strand.
GCATAGCAGTTGTTTAGTTACTGCATTCACACTTAGGTGGTTTGTCCAACAATTACTTATTCTACCCAAGTGTATCATACTAGACTGCTTATAAACTGATTCATTTTTCAAATGAATGCACCTCATTCTTTGACATGAGAGATTTCTGCTATCAAATGGGCTAAGGCTCCATTGCACCCGATGGTGCTTAGCAGTATGCAATATTGATAAAGTCCAAACAGTGTTGGAACTTGATCCCTGTGACAACTTAACATATCTGCTAGATTATATTTAGTGTCAATTTTCTGAAGTTTGATGTCCTATTCTTCTAATATTTCACGTATAAAATGAAATCAGACATTTATGTGTTTTGTTCGAGAGTGATACACTTGATTTTTTGCCAAATGAATTACACTTTGAGTGTCACAGTAAACGGGAACCTATTGCTGCTTAATGCCCAAGTTTGTTACTAGTCTCTGTAACCAAATGGCTTCTTTCACAGCTTCTGTTATAGTCATGTATTCAGCCTCTGTGGATGATAGTGCAATTGTAGACTGCAAATTTGATCACCAACTAACTGGTCCTCTAGCTATAGTGAACACATATCCAGTTGTCAATTGGGGTTTGTCAAGATCACTTGTATAGTTTGAGTCAACATATCCAGTTACTAGACTATCTTCATTCTTCTCGAACTTCAAACTAATATCTACAGTCCCTAAAGTATACCGTAGAATCCATTTAGCCGCATGACAATGGGCATTTCCAGGATTATGCATATAGTGATTAACTAAGCTAACGACCTGGGAGATATTAGGTCATGTACACACCATGACATACATTAAGCTTCCAACAATACTTGCATATGAGACATTTCTCTTGTAGTCCTGCTCTTTATCATCTTTATAAGACTGTAATGCACTGAGTTTGAAATATGGGGTCATTGGAGTACTCACTGACTTCATCTTGGAGTCGATGTTGAAGCGTTGTCATATTCTCTTCAGATACTGCTTCTGAGTAAGGTGAACTGTACCTTTCACCCTATCTCTACTAATCTCCATCTCCAATATTCTTCTTGGTTCTCCCAGATCTTTCATTTCAAACTCACGACTCAACTGAGTTTTTAAACGATTTATCTCCCTCTTGCTTTTACATGTAATTAACATATCATCTACATATAAAAGCAAATAAATGAAAGATCCATTTGCAAGTTTTCTAAAATATATACAGTGATCGTATTGGTAACAAGTGTATTTTAGATCCATCATAAACCGGTTAAACTGCTTATACCATTGCCGAGGTGACTGCTTCAAGCCATAGAGTGACTTCTTCAAACTGCAAACCCAATTTTATTTTCCAGCTTCTTTAAAACCTTCTGGTTGAGACAGAGAGATCTCCTTCTCCAGATTACCATGTAAGAAAGTTGTCTTCACATCAACCTGTACTAACTCAAGATCATTTTGTACAACCAAAGCTAGCAATATCCGAATGGATGAGTGCTTCACAATAGGAGACAATACTTCACTGTAGTCAATTCCCCCTGTTTGAGCGTAATGCTTGGCTACCAATCTAGCTTTGTATCGTACTCCTTTTTTAGTAGTTTGATCATCTTTCTGATTGAAAATCCATTTACAACCAATTGACTTCTTTCCTTGTGGAAGTAGCACAAGCTTCCAAGTCTGATTCTGGTGAAGAGACTACATCTCTTCATTCATTATCTTTGTCCATTCAACTTGTTCACTGAACTGTATGACTTCTCTGTAAGTGGTTGGGATCTCACACCCTTCAGCTGGTAGTGCATATGTCACATAGTTTGCAAAACGTGTCGATACACGTTTCTCTCGTCTCGGCCTGTTGGTTGCTATTGATTCAAGTTGACGTGGAGGTACTATGACTGGACTATCAACTTTATCTTGTATAAGCTTTCCCGAATCCTTTGAAATAGTAAACTTTACATTTTGCAAATCATCTGATGTTTCGCCATCATGACTGCCTTAATTGGAATCTTTATACTTATATGACTTAAGCATCTCAGATTCATTGAATATAACATCTCTATTGATGATTACCCTTCTGCTTTCTTGGCTCTAGGATCAAACTTACTTTCTATAGCATGATAGTAAGCAGAGCATCTGATAACGTGTAAAGTGTCATAATCAGTAGCATATGTACCTTTCCACATTTCAATGGGTGTCTTCCCGTCATTGGCAGCTGCGGGTAGTCAGTTGATGAGGTGGCAAACATATGTCACAGCTTCAGCCCAAAATTGTTTACTGAATCCAGCATCTAGTAACATACATCGCACTTTCTTTAGGAAAGTACTATTCATCCATTCTGTCACCCTGTTTGTTGTGATGTTCCTCATACCGTGAAGTGTCTAACAATTCCCTCTCTCCGGCATACTTCCATGAAGGGGTCTGAAGTGTACTCACCTCCATTATCATATCTGAACCGCTTGATTTTTCTGCAGGTATAAGTCTCAATCATTTTCTTACAAACAAGGAAGATGTTCAGCATTTCATCTTTATTCTTCATCGTATACACTTACACACGACAAGAATAATCATTTACAAAAGTTACAAATCAATGTTTACCTCCCAAATATGCATTTTTGATAGGTTCCAAATATCGGAGTGTATATAGTCAAGTATTCCTTGTGAATTGTGTACAGCAGTTCCAAACTTAATCCTCATCTGCTTCCCCAATACACAGTGCTCACATAAAGACAATTTACCAGTCTTGGCAACTTTGAATAAGCCTTGTTGTACTAGTGTTTGCAAAACTTTTTCTCATGTGTGTCTCGTATGCATATACCAAAGACTGGTGGTGTCAGCATCAGTCTCATCTAGCTTCTCATAGCATGTGGAAGGTCTTCCATCAACAGTACTTCTTTGCAAAAAGTACAAGTTTTCTCGCTTCAAACCCTTCATAGCCACCTGAACTCTCATTACTACTTTGAGAGTTTCGTCTTCAATGGTAATTCTGAATCCCTTTGAATCCAGAGATCCAAGTGAGATGAGATTCTTCTGCAAGTCTGGAACGTACCAAACTTTTGTCAGAGTCTTGACACTACCATTGTGTAGTTTCAACCGAATGCTACCTATTCCCTGAGTCTTACAGGCACTGTCGTTGCCCATAAATACTGCTCCACCCTCAATCTTTGTGAAGTCAGTAAACCAGTCTTGATTGGGACACATGTGATAGGTACATCCGGAATCCGTAATCCATTCATTGGAATGATAAATAGATGATGAACTTGTCAAGACAAAATTTGAATCTTCATCTATGTCTGCGACATTGGCTGTGGTGAGTTGATTCTACTGTTGTCCCTTTTAGCTTGGGACAATCTTTCTTCCAGTGTCCTTTATTGCGACAAAAGGAACACTCGTCTCTAGCGAGTTTTCTCCCAACTGATGAACCACGTGATGTGGCTCAAGTTTTTTTTATTGAAAACCTTTCTTCTTTCCAGGATACCTTGACTGTGGTCTCCCCCTTACTGTTAACACTTCACTTGATGTATCTAGCTATATCTGACTATCTTTTCTTGGGTACTCATTGCTAATTAAAAAACTAGATATATCGTCAAAATTGATCTTTTCCTTCCCATACAGTAGTGTTGTAATTAAATACTCATATGTATCAGGTAAGGAATTTAATAAAAGTAAAGTCTTATCTTCATCTTGGATTTCAACATCCAAGTTTAATAAATCAGCAAGAATTTGATTATAACTGTTTAGATGTTCAGACATAGAAATACTTTCACGAAACTAGAATCTGAAGAGTTTTTTCTTCAAGTGCAAACGGCTCTCAATGTTCTTCTTCATGAACTTATTTTCCAATTCCTGCCAAAGTTCCATTGCATTTGTCTCTCTCATGACAAAGTACTTCTGTTCTTTAGTAAGGCATAACCGGATTGTACTACAAGCTTGGGTATTAAGCTTTCTCCAATCATTTTCAGTCATATCATCTGGTTTTTCTTCTAACGCAATATCTAACTCTTGTTGGATCAAAACGTCCATACCTTCACACTGCCACATGCCGAAGTCGCTTGTTCCATCGAACTTCTCAACTTCGAACTTGGCATTTGAAACTGTAGACCTACGCCCAGAACTACTGGTATTTCCAGAGCTTATATCTCTTCCAGAACCTTCTATATGACTTTAGAAAAATTAAAACAAAAAATTTCAAAAGTCTAACCATACGGATGAGTCCAGAATGATCTAAATAGTTGGAAAGCACTATTTGATCATTGAAATCGGACTTCAAATGACTTAGATCAATCCCAAAAAGGGATTTGAAAAACGAACGGTGTTGATCGACAGGTGCGTGGGATACACGAGCTGCAGCAAGGCAATTGGAGCTCGTGGGACGCGTGGGGTGCACATGCAAAGACCTTCTAGGGAGCGCGAGGGAGGGTGAGCGCATGGACTTCACGCATTTTCCTCCTTTTGGGCGCGTGGCACCTGTCTTTCATGCATCTTTAACTTCAGGGTGCACGTGGGGCTTGTGGGAGCGTGCTCTTCACTCATCTTCAAACTCTAGTTGCGAGTGAGGCGCATGGGTTCACTCTCCTACTTATCAAGGCGCGTGTGAGCTCCTCTGACCTCCGTTTTCAATTCCGTTTGCGGCAACGGATTCATTTTGACGCAAGGAACACCCTGGAGTTGTCAAAAGTTGATTTTCATCAACTTAATTTTTGGACAGCGCAAACCAAAACTCTGATACCAATTGTTGCGCCTCTAGCCTATCCAAAATTACACAAAACGATATTTAAGTAGGTCAGCAAATTGTATACGTCCACTGGAGTCAAAATTCACTGAATTCGTATGAGATTACAAACATTCCACAATTTCTCTCTCACGTACACTATCTCTCTGTTTTGCCCACATCTCTTACATATCAGAACTCTCCTATTTATAGGAGAAGTTCCACTAAACATGTTGCAAACTATCAACCGTAATTGATGACTAATGGTGAGCTGAGCTGCTATAGTTGAAAACTTCAACATAGGATGGTGGACGGTGCTATAGGACAGTGCATGTGCATAACTATTTGGTTACTACTCTCACACTTACGTGGTTTGTCCAACAGATTTCAGATCGACACAATCCAAAAATGTCCACCAAACACTCTGTCCTAAAGTGACCTTTTGATTAGCTAGTGGAGATGCTCAATTATATATTTTACTTTATTTTAATACTAATCTCAGGGCACAATCCCACCTCGCCCATGGCTTTAAACGATGTTGAGTCTTGACTGGCGAAACTTGTTTGGTTTGCTGATAAAACCCTGTGTCTGTGTGGGAATGTAATGTGACAAAAATGTAGACATTTATTCATTTGTGAAACAATTAGGTATTAAAGCAAGCATGTTACATTATTTGTCTAGAGATTATATCAATAAAACATTACAGAACCAATTGAAAAGCTTAAGAGAGAGAGAGATGAAGATAGAGAGAATGGATTTCATTTCTTATTACATCTCTTAAGCATGGATCAAATGATGAGCTACAATTCTAATCCGGACCATGTCACAAGATTGGCCCTACAAAAAATAGAATGCCAGGGGCTTGAAAATTTGCAGAGACAATTTTCGTGGTGATCATCGATTCACTTACACAAGCTCCATAGAAAACTGAATTATCAGATTAATTCAATTGCCGTGCTAGAGATATTTGGTTGTTCTGCTGGTCCTCCCTGAACTTGCTATGTTGGTGGGAAAAACCTGTTGAGATTGAAAGGCAAAGTGTAGAACTCTTCATTTCTGTTATCACCTCGAAATGTTCGGAACTTCACCCACCATGGCATCCCTCTATCTTTCTTTGACTTCTCTACTTCTAATGTGTTGTCAAGAAACACTGCAACGATCAAACCCACCGTTGGCGGAGAAGAGAATATGGTATTGAGAAATGCATTGAACTGCAAAGATGTCATGTTCGATTGTCAGATTAACAATCTCTACCAGGGAACAAAAACAGCCTGAGAAGGTACCAAAATTGCCATCAACAGGAACACAGAAATTTTTTGTTTTAGAGACTAAAACTTATAAATATATTTGGAATGCTGAAGACTTTTTGTCATGGAATGGTTGTGACACGTCCATCTCCGATACTATGGTCAGGGCCAAACAATAAATTACCCATGTATCTATGTCTGCGTATACTTTGTCTGCCATGGGACCTATTGTTTGTACTTCTGGATTCTCACCAGGCTATTGGGTATATTGAGGATAATAGTGCTCACCCATCCAGCGTCGGTATGAGCAAGACCTCGTTGTGACGGATTCCAATATTCATTGAAAAATTGAGGGATGGATATCCCAAGGAACAGTGAAAGCCCAGTAATAATGAGATTTCTCATACAGTTCATGTTTGTGAATTGAAGAAATGATAACCCAACAGAAGCTGAAAAACAAAAAACAAACTGTCAAGTGTGCGAGGATCTTAAAGTAGAAAACTGAATTTCACTTGGTTAATGACGTACCCACAAGGCCAAAGAGAACACAGTACAATGCAGCAAATATTGGGAAGGGTATAGATGCAAACACAGCCCCAAATTTTCCTGCAAACATAATTGAGTGAATAAACCACGCGGAACAATTTTTCAATTGCGATTGGAAACCTTAGATACTGACCCCTAGATATGAATTGAGCTCAAGATACTAGAATTTACTATTGATGAAAGAGAGGAAAAGAGAGAAAATGCAATGACTCTAGTTCCATCCTAAACAAATAAGAGGAAAATATATTTTCACCACTTGGCAATTGGCATGTTATCTGAGTTCTCAAAAACAAAAGCCCTTATATATGAAATGAGAAGGAAAACAATCAGGAAGTGCTTTTCATTCCACACGCCCAAATTGTCTAGTTGAAAAAGATAATGCCAACCTAGGATAGAGAAGAATATCATGAAGCCAGCAGAAATTTGAATAACTCTGCGACTTCCAACTCGGGTTAATCCAAGGAGGCCAACATTTTCCCTGAAAACATGATCCATGACTCCTGTCAAGCTATCTCTGTATGCAAAGAAACTAAACACAAGCCAGTGGCTATGGCTCATCTAAGTGCAACTTACACAGAAACAGTAGAACCAGTGCCAGTTCCATAAAGACCATCGAGCAAGATTCCTATTCCCTGCCAAAGTGAGAAACCAAAACTATTCAACCCTATCAAATAAATGAAGTGATGGGACCATGCAAAACTCAACTACTTTTTTTTTAATGGGTAAAAGTAACTTTATTTAATATAAATGAAAATAGGTGTTGCCCGCGTACACGGAGAATACAAAAGAAAACACCTAAATAATACATTCTACGAACCTGCAAATTTTTGTGTAAAATTCAACCACTTAAGAGAATGAATGTCCACAAAAAATGTGACCATAAGAAGTGCGCCTGATCCGTGCAAATCAAAATATGACATACAAGCAAATGGATGACAAAAGGAAGAAAATCTACTTGAATTTGTAGAATGATGAGAATCCAACTCAGGGAGAACTGCATCTGTGATGAAGATTTAGAAGTGTGTTTAAGCAGCTTACCTGCCAACCAATACCCCGGCTCAATACATAAGGAGGAGGTGGAGTAGCAATTGCCAACCTAGAAGTTGCCTTGTATGCACCAGTTGACTGCCGTCAAATATACAAGTTAGTAATTAGCTAATGAACTGGACATCTAGAATTAGAGCCACTAAGGAGACAACCAAAACATCTGTTCACACTTAGTTCTTTCTTGGGATGTAATATGATATACCATCAATTTGATAAATATTTAGGGACACATAAGTGAATATATACCTCAACCATAGAAACAAGGACCGCTGACATCATAGCAAATGAATGACCAGCTGAAAACGTTGGTGGACCCCACTGCAGAGGGTATGGGAACTTGAACCTGAAATCACACATTTCAAAACCAGAGAAAACAAAAAAGATACAGCATGATGTAAAAGAACTAATTGGTTCTTGGTACTACCATGGGGCAGTAGATATAAGATTTGCTCTGTCAGTACGACAACTGATTTGTGTTCTAGTGGGCTTGTCTCGATAAGCGCCACTGGCAGTCAAGATGAGGGAATATATCCACATGATTGTGACACAGATCAACACTGGGAACCGTTCAAAAATAGGGACATCTCTAAATGGCCTCACGTGCTTTAAATACTGCAATCACAAATCATTCTAAAATGAAGGGAAGTAATTACTAGAATAGGAAAGGATTACCCAAAAGTTACACTAAACCACTTGCCTGAGACAATCCAATGACCAACAAAAGCGTCGGTATGCCAATTTCCACACAATTGCCCAACTGAAACAAATATTCCAGTAATAAGTTGCATAAATATAAATAAAACTGACATAGGGGAAAAAAGAAGAATATTGAGCTTTCCATCAGTACAGTAAGCACTAATTATGACTCATTTGTTTTGGTACCAATAGATTTCCTAGTTGATACATTGCACAAGACTTCAATAAAAGGTCCTATTTTCAACCATGCAGCCAAAACTTTCAGTTTGTTAAGATATTGAAGCTAGACTATAAAATTTAAATTTATAGTTCCTAAGTCAATGACGCGATTGATGTCACAAACTATAATACGAAGCCTTAGATGTTTCAACTTGTAACCATCTAGAATACAATTTTTGCCCCGAGAAGTGGTTACCACATCAAATGGAAGCTTCTCTTCAAGGGTAAACCAATGGATACCATAAATAACTTATCATAGCAACACATACTGCAGGAAATCCTCGTTGAAAAAGTCCCAAGCCAACCAATGCAACCACAGGTGCCATACCAAGAGGACTGAAGAATCTGTAGAGAAAACCATTGTGACATAGTAAATAAAGTACTTGTGATTGTGAATGAGTAGTTTCATCACTTTCATTACAGATTTGAGTGATATCAACCTACCGTGAAAAGAGACCCCACAGTTGGCTGTAACCCAAGACTATTTGTATGCTAGAGGCTACAATTAGAGCTCCTTGGATGGCCCGCATAGTTTGTATAAATCTCTGCAAACCAATCACACGGGGAGATCTCTTTCAATAACCTACCAAATAGGAAAGTTAATCTGTAAAATCTCTGAGAAGGTAATAGACTCAACTCTCAGAGAGTTATCTCTTATGACTCAGGTTGATTGACATGAAACCCATCAATTCATGGGCACTTCAGTGCCACATGCAACAAAAACCTTTTTATCTTTCTATTCATTGCATTAAAAAGATTTTAAGAATAGTATCATGTCTCAAAATTATAATAAACCCTGCTAAATAATGCATTGTAAGATGACTTCTGGCATTTTGGCCATGACCCCAGCCAGCAGATAAGCAATCTGCCTAGGTATGTCCCTTAGAACATATTATACAACAAAAAAAAAAGTAGAATTCTGGCCATTCCAGAAGTAGTTTCCCATGACCCAGGTTGGAAGACAATAATTAGCCCGCCGGTTTTATCAACATTGGGATTCTTTGTCAATAATATCATGTATATGATTGCTGTGGAATTGGCTGATAAATTTAATTCCTTGTGATTCCCAAACAATTCACTAATACAGAGAAGGGGAAGACTGGATGACTTACTTCATGAGGATCGCTAATCCGTTGCAAATTGGAGTCGCTTACTATGTAAGCTATGGGAATGACATAAGCAAAGGACCCTCCAACAACCGCTGGCAACCTGGTTCCAAAAAGTGCTTGCAGAAGTGTATTAATGCCAGCCACAAAGAGGAGAGTTTGCATGACTCTTACTTTGTCCCCCTGGTTGTGAGCAAGAAAATGGTCAAATGGATGAAAGAGGACAACACAAGGATTGGATATAAAAATAACAATTCCCTGATGTACCAAATGCAAATAATGCTACCAACATCTTTAGGGCAATATTCAGTCATATATAATTACAACAAGTTCACCGTCTATAGTGACCTTCGGCAAAAGAAATGGTCAGGAAAAAACACATTTAGGCAGTGTTTCAGCCTATAATCACTAGTGAGCTGCAGCAATTAGTGGGTCCAAAATCTCCTGCGTTGGCTCTCCAACTAAGCCAGGAAAGAGAAAAAAAAAAAAAAAACTACCTTTCTAAAATCCTCATAAGTCAATTGAGCGTAAATGAAAGCATCGTCATTAATCTGAGAGAAAGTAGAGGTAGTTTATCAGAAAACCAGCTTACATCATTTCCACCCATTGCAGGGACGAGCATTGTTGGAATCATAACACTTGTGCCCAGCACTAGGATGTAATTTTGAAATGCTAATAAGATGGTTTCAGCTGCAAAAAAAAAAAAAAAAAAAAGGAAGAAGAACAAAAAAGGAAAAGGTTAATGGACCAACTTAACATGAATTGATCTGTGCTTGCCTAATAAGGAAAAAAAACATAGCTTTCACATCTCAATTTTGAAATGAAAAACATCGCTCATCTGAAGCGATTGTATTACCTATGTTGTCAAATTTTTTAAATAAATACTCAAGTTTACTGAATCATGAAGCCAAGTTTTCTACTTCAAAGGAAATCCTACAGCAGGTGCAAGTTTTGGAGGTTATGATACATAAACACCAATATCAAACCCCAACTGGAGAAGAAGATCATTGGCACCGATTACTGAAATTAAGCTTTTTAGGCAGTGGCTATAGAATATATGAAATGAAAAGGAAACAACTCAGTCACTTTTGGGGTTCGATATCCAGATGAAAGATTACCTCGCAATCCACACATCTAAGTTCTCAAGAAATTTCGGTAAAGCATATAAAGTAAAATGTAGCTTCATTGGAGTAGTCATAAAACCATGGTTACAGCTGTTACTCAAAACTATATCCTTTAACTTCAGCCACCATATAATCTACTAAGATTGGAAGTAAATCCAGCTCAACAGGATGTCAAATAATAAAATGAATAATTTGCAGAAAATGAAGGATGATCCTTCTATGAACAAAAATGCAATGCAACCAATATCAATGGGCAAGATCACTAACGTGCGCATGAATAAACTAGAATTTCAACTTTAGGCCCATGCAACCCAATCTTTGGGATTATTCAAAGCAAGCAGCATTAATTGTCGGAGGCCAAATCACGACACATCATGAATGCCAACCCTGTAGGATACTCTAGTCAGCAACCCCACAAGCAAAAGCAGAAAATTTGGGCGCTGGCGGGTAAAAGAGTAAGCACATTACGCTATCGGGTCCATTACTTTGAAGTTTGTTGACCCATGTTGCTATGAAAGCTGTGTTAGGTATCTCTGAAATCCTACGATTTACGAAAGGTACATAAAACGCTTGGAGCGTCACAACTTCACTTAACCCCAAAACACTACGAGATTTCAAAGATTTTTGTTTTTTTCCTTTCCGTAGAGCTTCCCACTGACCAAACAAAGCATAAAGAAAAGTTAAAAAAAAAATGGTTAAGAGTTTTACTCAGTCAATATCATAAGCATTCAAATTTCAATTTTTCTTATCAACCCTCGACGAAAAAGGCTAAAGCGCAGTCCCAATATCTCTCACCGCTCATCCTAAGGGTAAAAAAAAAAAAAAAGTTCTATCATCTGCTGGGTATCAACCGTCAAACTCAAAAAACAACACTAAATTTTGGTTTTTCATTTTATTATTTTGAAATATATGGACATCTATGAAAAAGTATGACTATATATATTCTCCTTTGCTGATGTAAAATTTGTATACCGCAGCGCCTTGAGTTCTATTTGCAGAAATATCGGTGATTAACACAGCAGTGTCACCCAATAGTAAAGCTACACTGCGCTGCTTCGACACCCACATGCACATATATCTTCCACAGCATATTCCAAAATCTTTAATGGAGGAAAAAACGGTGGAGAGAGAAGCATTGAAACTAGTTTGCTAATGCATGAAGAACCTGAAGCCCACTTCACTCGCATGGTGCCTTCATATAAAAAAAATGACACCCATATAAAACATGTACATGAATATGAACAGAAAGAGACAGAGAGAGTACCCCAAGGAGGGTTAGAGTCTATGCAATATTCAAGGTCTTGGAGCTGTTCCATGGGAGGGTGGCTAATGTCTGCTGCCATTGTTGAAGCTTCCAAAAAGAGCTTCACAAAACTCCAGGCCAAAGCAAAAGAAACAAAAGAAGAAGAGGAAGAAGAAAGAAGAGAGGACAAAAGCAAATGTACAGATATAAAGCAAACAATAAAAAGTAGCAAAAACACAAAAAGAAAAAAAAGAAGAAAAAAAGTAACAATATGCGAAGCAAAAGACGTTCCCTTTCTTCCACTCTCTGCCGTCGATTCGACGATAACCCGGTTGTTTTTTGAATGAGCGTCTCGGGTTCTCAAACAAGTACCCTTTTGATTGTTATTTTTACAGCACTTTTGCCAATGTGTTTAGATTGCTCTTTTATCATTACTCTTATTCATAATTTCATAGATAAACAAAAATAATAAATAATTTAAATCATGAAAAATTGATAGATGTAATCATGAATATAAAAATATCACGTAATTATTTTTAAAAAATAAATAAATAATTTCTATAAAAAAATTAATTTTTTATTTATAAATTAATTTTTAAAATAATTTCATAATAATTATATATTCTATAACTACTGGTAACATTATTCTAAATTATTATATGTCAAATAAAATTTAAGGACAAAAAAGAAAAAAAAAGTCTGATACGAGGACCACCATCACGAAAGAGAAACAGGGAAATGGTTGGGGATTAGTGGATTACAAGGCCTGAGGAGCTGACAGACAACGTGGTACAAAAAGAAGTGTTTTGCAGCAGTAACAGGTTTCAATGGTCCAAATATATATATATATATGTATAAGGTTACTGTAGCCTAATTAAGACAGCTCATTTCATCCTATGTGATGTTATTTATTAAAAATATATGCATAAGGTTACTGTAGCCTAATTAAGACAGCTCATTTCATCCTATGTGATGTTATTTATTAAAAAATTTATAGATATATATTTAAAATAAAATTTATTAGATTTATTTTACGATAAAAATATATTAAAATTTGACATATTATATTTAATCATATTACTTTATAAATTTGCTTTATTTGATTCTTCTGTATTTAAATATTTCTATATTTCTATATATATATATATAAGATTGGCCCATCTATTTAATTTGCCTATTAAATTTTTACTCCTACCGTACCGCCGAAAAGGACGATTGTCCCGCAAGTTATTAGGACATTGAAAAGCAAGGACCAGTCCCATTTTGAGATGTATGCTATATTATGATTTGAGTTTGGAAAGTGTTTTATTTTATTTTATTATTATAATTTTTTTAATTTGTATATAAAATATAATAAATACTTTAATTTTTTTAAATTTAAAAATAATATTATTATTAAAAAATATTATTTTATTCAATTTTTATCTAAAATTATTTTATCTCTTTTTATCTTATCTCTAAATTCAAAATTGCTTTCAATCAAAGCACACAAATTATGAAAGAAAACTTTATATAAAGTTTTATAAGTTAATGTGATGGCTCTCATGTGTACAACCCTTTGGAAACCCTGGCCCTTCTCTCTTGAAAAATAAAAAATAAAAAAAATAAATAAATAAAGGCCTCCCAGATCTAATTTTCATTAAAAAGAAAGGAGACGTCGGCTTCCTTCCTTTCCTCCTCCTCTTTTCCTCATTTTTTCATTCACCTATATTGTTTATCAAGGATTTTTTTACTTAATTTTATTTTACTTTCCTTAAGAATGAAAAAGATAAATCTATAACTTTTTGACAACTCTTAAGAGACACGCGCGACATAAGTAAATTCATAAGTCCAAAAATGTTTAGAAGAAAGTGGTAATTTTGCGAAAGCCATCGTGTTTTGTTCTCACGCATCGCCCACATTTGCGTAAGGTCCTCAGGCGTCACCCCTTCCAACAGCTCTTCTCGACATATGTGCTTGATTACAGGACTCGCCACCACTAGATATTTTAAATCTAACATTTGTGACTGAAAAGATACGAGTGTGTTGCCTTCACAGGCCATGATAAGATTCTAAAGTCTACTAGAATTGATTCAAACTATAATCCATCATTTTTTTATATATATCTTACTGATTTCGTTATTGTTAACTAAAATAAAAACATACAATCGCTTTAGATGAGCGATATTCTTCTCTTAGACTTTTGTTTGTAGAGATTGAGCCATCTCTTTTTATAAAAGGTAAGAGTGAGTCTCTATTTAGACAGTGAATATTGTCTCTTAGATGTTTATCTATAAAGAGTATTAACAATAACGAAAACTATATTAATCATAAAAAGAAATAGTATATTGATAAAAATTTAAATGCATTATTTTAATTTATGATATTATGTTTAACACGTAGACGTATTAGAATTTATCCAATCACAAATATAAGTTTATCTAATAAATAAATAATAAATGATGACACTTCTCCTTAAAAAAAAAAATTCAACAATCCCTTGTTAATAAATGTGGTGGAAGATGGCCACCCCCATCAATTGACGCGTAGACAGAAGGTCGGTGCCGAGATATATAACGCAATACGAAAGTTTTTAATAAATAAATAGGATAATGATATACTTATAATCTTTTTTTTAATTATTTTACAATTTATTTTAAATCAATTACTGTAATCGCGTCACTTCATTAAAAATTAATTTTAATTTTACGTAACCATTCTTTATTTTACAAAGAAAGATCAAACATTATTTGACTGTTTGATCCTAATATGTTATTAATAACATATTAACATATATATATATATATATATTATAAAGCTCTTACCAATCAAATCACATGCAGATGAGATATAAATGTCATCAAAATGTTGCAGGTATGACCAATGAATAAATGTATGTTAGCTGTGAGCAATAAATATTCACATTTCAGCTGAGATGCTGATCTCATTCATGTTTTATTTAAGAAAAAATATGAGATTTTTCGTATAGCAATTAAGTTTATGTTTCAAATTACGATGAGAAATATAATTTATAATTATAGAATTGATAATTTATAATTTAAATAATAAGTTTTACATTTTAAAAATTATTTATTATTTGATAAATATGTATCTAAAGAACTTTTATAATTAGTTATATTAATTTTTTAAAAACATATAATTATTTATATGATTTTTGATAAAGGCTTCAATTTGGTATTTTTTTAAAAAATAGACTTTTAATTTTTTTAAGTGATCAAAATACTTTTTATAAATTTATCAAACATATTATTTTTTTTAAAAGAGTTTTCATACAATTAAAACTTTAAACTCAATCTCAGATAAGCTCTAAGTAGGGGTTTGTGATATTAAACTTTTTGGTAGCCTTGCTCTATTGTCTTCCCTCCAAAGAATCATAGTTTTTTCGGTGGAACTACTCCTCAAATAGTTATAACAGAAGATATTCAATATATCTCTCGACAACATAAAGAGTGATAAATAATAAAAATTTATCGAATTTAAAATTTAAAATTAATATGCGCACTCAGTAATGTAATGGATAGCAACTAATCTATTTTTTTATCATATAAATTTAGATAATATTTCTAAATACATTTTGAATATCGATAATAGAAATGATTCACCTTAATCTTCATTGTACTTCAAACTTTTTTATAATACCAAGCATGCTTGACTAGAAATTAAAAAAATAAAATCTTTAAATCAAATCAAGTGGGATTTAAAACACTACTTTTCTCATTTACTTTAGAGTGCACGTCACCTGACTTTTAAGGTTTAAAGATGGAGATAGATAAATATATTAAATGTGTGTTATATTATTAATATTTAAATAGTTTTAAATGTTTATTTATTTATTTATTTATAGAGAGGTGATATATTCACAAATTATATAATAAAAATAATTTTATAATCTAATATATCATATTAAATTATATTTAATTTTTAAATTTATTTAGATAGAATTTAATCAAAATACTTCTTTTCTATCCAAAATAGGAAGGAGGAAGATGATGGGCAGTAAATGCAATATGAGGATAATCTGGTATCACATTGATTACGCTGTACCGCGTTTTCCTTTTCGTGCAAGGGAGGCAAAAAAATATGTGTCCGCCTTTTCTACGTGCTACGTACACAGAGAAAATCTCTACCGATCAGTGTAAAGTTTTTTTTTTTTTTTTTTTTCATTTTTTCTTTCACTATTTTTTAAACTATTTAAATATTTTAAAAAAATAAAAATAAAAATCATATATTCATTTAAAAAACTTACTTAATAGTTAAGTAAAAATAAAAAATAATAAAATAATAAAAAAACATTTCGGTAGAAATTTTCGATGAAAAATTTCTGTAAAAATAATATTTTCCATTTGGAAAAGAGTAAGACTATTTTTCTCGTTTTTATTTTTATTTTTTAATTTTAAATAATGTTAAATACTGTAATTAATTATATGGCGTATTAAAAAAAATTAATTTATTATTAAAAAATTAAATTTTTTTATAGATTTTATATTTATTTTTTTTTAAAAAAGATATACGACTTTTTCTCTGCTAAAACTACGCACGATCGTGACCAACTCCAACGCCTCGTAAAACTGAACAAAGTCCGATACTTTCGTAAAACTGAACAAAATCCTGCTAAGTCTGTTGTAGTTTTTTTTTTTCATTTTGTTAATGTGTAAATTTGCACAACAAATCACAATAGGAGATAGTCATCCAGCCTAAGGAGATTATTTGGGTGTTAATACGGTATTCAAACGTATCTCTACGAGAATAAACAGTAAATAAATACATAAAATATAAATAAAGAGAGATATAATGATTTATGTGATTTAATATAAAAACCTACATTTATGAGTTGTCTGGGTGAAATCTATTATAATGATGATTTTTCAATTTCTCATGGCCTCACATATCTCTCAATACAACAGAAAAAAGAATTTCGGAAATTAAAGAAGATGCCATCCTTATAAGGAGATGAGATTTTTGAGTCTTTGTGTATATTGGAAACCCCCAAAATTTAAAGGAATTCTCTCTCTTTATAAAGTTATTTTTCCCTTTTTAGAGTGATTGGGTCATGCTTGTCTTATATCTTATTGGACTTACATCTGGGTTTGATTCTTGGTGGTTGATTTTATACCCAACATATGACTGTGATTCTTAAGGTTGATTTGTTGAATAAAAAGACACTATGAATCTTCAAGTCAACTGCAAAAAAGATAGTCTATAAAAAAAAAAGTAGATTCTAGGAAGTTTCTTTGCGTGAATGTTTTCCAAATAATCAAGCGTTCATATGGTTGCATGTGATTGTTTATTGCGAACAAAGAGCATGCATTTCCATATTTGGCAACATTTTCATTTTTGTTGGCGCTAGTGGATTTTTTATCCCTTAAGGCAATTTGTTGTTTGGGTTAGGGCGTGTTTGTTATAACCCATGCTTAGATGGTTAGGGAGCTCGTTGACTCTCTAGGTCCATCCTAGATAATTGATGATCTCGTCAACTTGTTTCTTAAGGTAACCCTTGCGAGGTGGTTGTAGAGTTCGGAGGCTTGTTCCTAAAGGTAACTCACGCGAGGCAGCTGCATAGTTAAGAGGCTCGTTTTTGGAGATAACCTAAGCGAGGCAGTTGCAAAGCTCGGAGGCTCATTCTCAAAAGTAACTCACGCAAGGCGATTGTGGCACAAGTATCAATATTCAGCGAACCAACTTGTTACAAACCTATTTATATCAAAACCAAACTCACTAATTTCATCTTTTGTTTGCTAATTTTGTCATATATTGTCACCCTTACACATAACCGCTACGCCATCTCTTAGAGCATCCACATTGGCTTGGACAAATGAGATGTTTGGTTAAATTTTATATAATTTGGCTAAAAAATCATTCACATTGGATTGGGCAAATCTAAAAAAATTTAGACTTTTACTACAATAGTTGGCTAAAGATGGAAGACCACTATTCATTCATCAAACATTAAAATATTAATTTCTCATTCCAAATAAATAAATTAAATTAATTAGAATATAATTAACATTTAATAATTAGAATATAATTATTATTAACATTTAATAATACTTTTTTAAATATTAATTTAATTAGAATATAATTACTATTAACATTTAATAATACTTTTTTAATATTAATTTAATTAGAATATAATTGCTATTAACATTTAATAATACTTTTTTGTAATATTAATTTAATATAATATGATTATTATTAACATTTAATAATAATTTTTCTAATATTAATTTAATTAGAATATAATTATTATTAACATTTAATAATAATTTTTTTATTATTAATCTAATTAGAATATAATTATTATTAACATTTAATTGGTAGAATTACAAAATGTAATAAAATAAATTAAATAAAAAATTTATTAATTTAATAATATTTTATTATTATATAGAGAATAAATGGCTAATCCAATGTGGAGATTGAATTTTGATGGAGTAGATAAATGTAAAAAAGTATTGATATTGGCCAAATTTAAAGATAAATTTGGCCAAACTAATGCCAATGCTCTTAGGGGTACAATTCTAAAAAGAAGTCATTTTTACAATATCTATAACTATCGTTTTTTTATTTTTTTTCGTGTTGTTTATTCTTAAAGTTATTTTTTAACTGTTTACAGTATAGTAGAAGGGCTAGCTCTGCTTATAAACTCTCAACAATCGACAATTTCCACTATCTAAAATGTGCTACTTTTCAACTAATGATTTGGAACTTCTGAATTTTGGTTTTCATATTAATCCGTCATTATTGCATAACATTTCTTCTAATCCAAAAACAAAATCCATAGCTAGGACTGTAATCGAGCCGAGTCGAGCCGAACTTTAGCTTGCCGAACTCGAGCTCGAGCTCGAGCCCGAGCTCGAGATTTTTTTTAATTCTTTGTTTGAGCTTGACTCGATAAGTTGAAATCTCAACTCGAGCTCGAGCTCAAGTTCGTCCCACAAACGAGTTCGAGTCAGCTCGAGCTCGAACTTGAATTATTTTTTTTAATAAGATTTAATAATTAATAAAATAAATAAATAAATAAATAAAAATTAATATTGAATTTATACAATTAACAAGTAGAACCTCTATTAAATTATAAAATTTTAAAAAATTTATAAATAATTAATATCTAACTAGTTGATATTTATCCAAAATAACAATATATTATATGCCTACATATATTATTAATACATATACTTAATATGATAGAATATATCTATTTCATATATAGTTTCCACATACTAGTATATGAAATTATTAAATTTTATCAACTAATTATTATACAAATCATAAAATATACCTATGAAGTATATTTACTATATATACATAAGTAATTAGAATACATATTATATATTTAATTATAAAAGTGGTATGCTTATATTATTAGCTAATATATATATACATGCATAGGTGTATGTATATATTTATTAATATATGAATGAGTTTTAATCGAGTCGAGCTAACGAGTCGACTCGAGTGTAAACGAGCGAGCCTAAACGAGCCTTAGTCGAGTTGTGACGCCCCCAAATCCCCACGCCCAAACACGGGGAAATCGAGACGTCCGGATGGTGATAACCCGGACCACCATCCTAACGACGTGTGCCAAGTGTGTGCAAGAGCGACAAAGTGCACAAGACAAACGCAGCGAGAAGCAAGTCAATAGCTAAGTACCAGAATTTTTCTTAATGTAATACAAACTGTTTAAAACATACTTAAATAAAATATTACAAAACACAAATACAGTTTTAAACAAATAAAAAGATAACATCTGCAACCCGGCGGAGCCGCATCCTCGGGCTCAGCCTCCTCCTCTTCATCCTCTAACTCTGCACCAAAAGCTACGGAACCACGAATGGTACCGCAGGTAAGTAAAATCCAAACACTACCAGATAAAAACACATATAACTCAAACAAGATGCATGAATCATGCCCAATGCACAAAGCCCATAAAACACAGTTTTCCACACACTCCAAAAAAAAACCCATTTGGCCCAAAAACACATCCTTTCCGAAAAACACGCCAAAGGTCACATTTGGCCCAATATCTCGCCGGAAGTCCATCCGGCCCAATATCTCGCCAGAAGTCCATCTGGCCCACGCCAAAAGTCCCATTTGGCCTCACAAACCATTATCCAATTTTTAACCGTATGCACCATGACCTCCCCTAGGGGTCATCCGCACACCCTGGCTCCAGTGTCACACCGTAGAGTACCACCACGCATGTGACACCTAACGAGCGATGCCCAGTTCCGCGCCCCGCGCGTGCGTAGCCAAGCATCCTCTAGCCCTCGCCAGCGAAGGGCCACGGAGTCGGTGAGTAGGGCGATGCCCGGTTCCGCGCCCGGCGCGTTCGTAGCCAAGCATCCCCTAGCCCCGCTCCCGTCATCTCTCTCGACAACTCAGGGGACATCACTCAGTTTATTCCGCTCCCGAGTGACCAGAGGAGCTCCACCGAGATAATAACCCATCCCGGCTTGGGCTCGTGATACACACGCACCCGTAAAACCACTCACGCCAATACACAGGCTTTTCACACAAATCCCACAAACACATGTGCATGCACCATGAAATGCCATATCAATGCATAATAAAATAATCCAATAATCATAAATCAAATAAACAGGCAACTCCGTCCTCTATCCATCCGACCCCCGAAACTCCTCGGACTCAGTCCGGAATCAACAACCAACAACAAATATTTATTGAATGAGCAATATATATTTAAATCTGTAAATAGGGTTTGGAAAATACTTACAGCGCTATACGGTATTTTTAGAAAGCTCGCGGCGTTGCAAACGGCGGAGGAAAAGCAACGTAACAGTGTAATTTACACTGTGTCTGTGGGTAATAAATTACCCATTTTTGAACGGGGACAAACCAGGGCTTAGGATTGATAGGGAATGGTTTAGGGATGATTGTGAAGCTATTGGAAGTGGTGGTTGGCCGTGGGTGGCGGCGAAAACGCCGGAAATAGGCCGGAAAACTCAAATCGGAAAACAAGCTCGTAGGAGCTGTTCCGGTGGTCGTTGGAGGCCGGAAATAGGTGGGTTAGGACGGCAAGGAGTCGGTGATGAAGTGGTGAAGAAATGGTGGCCGGAGGTGGAGCGACGGCGGCGGATCGAGCCAAAAACCGTGGGGAAAGAAATGGCTCTAGGTGGCTAACGGCTGGCCGGATGGGGGAGATATTTGGTGGGAAGGTGCGCCGGAGGGAGGGGGTTCGAACGGGACCGGCGGCGGGCCAAACGGTGGCCGGACGGCGGCGGTCTGGGCAGAAAACAGTTCCGGCGACAGGGGCAAAAACAGGTCAGGTGCAGCGACTTCCGGCGGCTCTCGAAAGCAAACGGCTGGTCCGATGGCTCTGAAAATTGGTGGGGATGATCTATGGTGGAAGGGGAAGAGAACGGTGGTGACGGTGCATCAAACGGTGGCCGGACGGCGGAGAACCGGCCGGTCAAAGGGGCAGCGACGGGATGGATAAAATGGGAGAAAACGCACGGGGAGAGAGAGAGGAACCGGGAAAAGAAGAAGAAAAAGAAAGAAAAGAAAAAAAAAAGAAAAAGAAAAAGGAAAAAGGGAAAAAGAAAAAGAGAGAAGAAAAGAAATGAGGTCCAATCCTCACTCCGGAAACCAAAACTGATCCGCCGAAAACGATTTTAAAAACCGTAAAACGATTAAATAAAATAAACACAACATCAAATAAATTAAAAACCAATTCAAATACATTAATTTAAAATAAATAAACCAATATATTAATTAAATTAAAAACAACCCTTCAGTGAAAATACACGTAAAAGCGGGTCATCACATCCTCCCCTCCTTAAAACAAATTTCGTCCTCGAAATTTGCAAGATCAACTACCAGCGCCAAAAAGATACCATAAACAACTCCGATTATACTTGAGAAAATCATACCATCAACCATTTCCACACAAGTATGAAGAATGCACTTCCCAAAAATACTCTTATAAACAACTCCATCATATTCGCACTAATCTCCCAGAAATGCTTCACGTCTAGAACTCTTAAAGTGACCACATAAACAGAAATCACTACATCCACAAGAATTTCAAAACCGCACCCAAGTAAATTCCAACATTTAGTATCTTTCCACAATAAACTGTGTTAACCTCAATCAGCTCCTGTGTTATAACCTCCAAACCTTCATTATACACTATCTCTTGGTAACCTAATAATCACTTCCAAAATAAACCATCAATCAACATAATTTATACCACCAAATGATTAACTTCTTACTAAAACTTCAAGTCATCTCTATTTTTCCAAAATCAGCACAAGATTTAAACACCTAATTATCTCTAAAATATCGCGCTTCTGTGCGCACTCTGATAACTCGCCAAAATGTAAAAAGACTATATCCTCATAAAATAACACCCTTGAGTACAAGCTAACTCTAACACCTGGAAGCAAGAAAATCCTTTACCACACTTTGATAGAAAATAAAATCTCCCAAAATCATGAATCATCACTCCTATCCCTCAATTATCTCTAGCTACCTTAATCAAATCAAAATCATCCCCTAAATTCTGAATATCGTCTAAATTTAGAGATGACTAAACACACTACGAACCACGATTGAATTCACCATAACCTTAATGAACTCTTCTTGAAAACTCACTTACCTACTTCCATTCCCATAACCCTAGTAGTAGCACGACTATGTCCTTCAATCGCATACAAAATTAAATCTCAAGACAGGCCATACTGTTTAAATCTTCAATCCATCAAAACTATGACACTACTCTCCTGGCTTCTACTGCTTATTACCTTACGTACCTGTTTAGGCTAATCACCGTTGATTCCCAAACTTCCACTTTCAAGATTTTATTAACCACTACACATGGCGACTCAACAATCTCTCTTCTAGTTAAAAAAAAAAAAAATGTATATAATTCTCCCAATTGGACACTCAAACTCCAAAAGAAAGTATAGCCTCAAAATTTAAATTCCTGTGTGACCTCAAGTTACAATTAATTCTCTAAGATAGTCTCCACAATAAATGCCAACTATCACTCCAATTGGTAACCCACTTCAACTGTACACTCCGATCAACTCACTAAGAACTCGAAGTTAAAATCTATTGAATTTAATACTATCACATCTAATCCATTTCAGTACTCACCAAAGCCACTTCTCTCAAGCCAAAAAGAGACTAGGATTTGTACTCTCCGAAATCCATACACCCTCACCACCACTATAAATGGATCTCATGTACCCTTAGCTAAGATCAATAATCATTCTAACGTATAAGTGATCCATCACTTCCATTTCCAACATCCGTACCTTATCCTCAAAATAAACAAAATTTCATTTCCCAAAACTGCATCATCTATTATTCTCAACTCGGTATGAATCAATCCTAAAACTTGTCACTATAACTTCGAGCTATAACAATTATTGCCAACCCACATTCCATTGAGTAACATGTTTCGACTGAACACTCCAAACGATTCACCACTATCACACGTCGATCTCATACGTCCTTAGCTGAAACCAATAGTCATTCCAACACACAAATAGTCCATTACTACTATTTCCATCATCTCGACTCGTATCCGCAAATCAACATGAATCATTCCTATATATGCTTAACTTATACCCTTAATATCAGTAAATAGTTATCGCTTAAAGCTTTGTACTGAAAATGACCTTAAACCTGCTAATAATCCGTTCCCAAAAGTTTATAGAACATAAGGTCTCAACTTCAATCGAATTCAAAACCAACAATTAAACTATTGCTTCCAAAACCTCAATGGATCTATTTTTTTCCGAACCGACAAAAATCATTTCCTAAAATCGATTACTACAACCTCGAGTTAACAATAGTCATTTTCTGAACTAAGTCAATATCTACAATCCTCAAAGAAGTATATGAGCTAGATCATTACCTTCCATTCTCAAAGAAATCTACTCTAGAAAAATTTTCATATCTATAACTCAACTCTAATCAACTCCATTTTAATGGTTACAAACTAATCACTCACTAGAGTAGATCAAGCTACAGCACTAAGTCTGTAAAACTAAGAACTCAATTCTTATTACCAATCAATCATTCAACTCTACAATTCTAAAACCTTAAATCAAATAAGAATCATCTTCCGGAACTTCTAAGATCAATGAAACTTACATCCTATAAAAGAAAATCGACTCTCAAATCTTTCAAATCCTAAAACATTAATAGATAATAAATCATTTTCTGAAATTCTCAAGATTGGTGGTTTTAATCCAAATCATTCACCTTAAACGCTGGTAAAATCTAAAGCCCCAATTGCCACCAAATTACTCATCCAAATCACGAAATCTAAAACTCGAAATTGAATTATCCCCCCCCCCCCAAAGCTTGTCGAACCTAACATCTTAATTACCATAAACTTATTTTCCTAAAATCTATAAGGCCCCAAAATTTAAAACTTGTCGAAACTTCATAAAATCTAACATCGAAATTTGTTGAACTTACAACCTACTACATTAAAGACCATTTCATAAACTCCACGGAACCAAAGAACTCAATTATTCTACTTCCCTGAAAGATCATCCAGATCATGCTATTCTCTCCAGGCCTCGATAATAAAAACAAACCACACAAGGCGTTCATCACTAAAGATTAGATTAGACCCCTACCCGCCATGACTCCAGCATTCTGAGTCTCCGTAACCTCACCTCCAACGGTACCAAGAGTCACCGCGTACATTCGAGCCCGACCTAAAAGCCTCTAGTTAGTTCTATCACTGCGACGAGCTCCACGGCTTCCTTGAACTCTAATGGGGCACTCACCCACATGGGCTCTATTATAAACTCCGCAAATTGGCACTCGTCCTTCCATACGAACACTTGAGGACGCTTGCGGTCGAGTTCCGGTCCGCTGAATAAATTCTGAGGTGAACCCGAACTACTTCCTTCACCATAAAAACTCTGCCTCTTATGTCCTAGAGGGGAGCCCATACTCAAGTTATGCTCTCGCTCCACAAGAGTGGCCACATCCACTAAATCCTGAAAGGTGGATATCCGATGGCTGACCACCATTGTTACATATATCTGGTCTCAAACCTTAAATAAAATTCCCTTAAATATGTCCTTAAAGTTCGTTGAACCTGCACTCTCCAATACTATAGCCTCGTTACATAAATTCTACAAAACCTTGACCTCAATCATCTTAAGCGACTTAAAGCTAATTCCTCTCCTCATTGCTACGTGAGTTCCCACCTTACTAAGATTGCCTATAAACCATGACGTTCCCTTCAGACCTCAACATCATACAAGCAAACCACGTCGCTCAAAATTCAAGCCTACTACGCTAAATGTTCATGCCTAATGATAGTATCCTCGATTATACCGCCTTCCTGCCACAACACAACCTTTGACCCCCTTTAAGAAAACGAATAAAACCAACATAAAACCAAAAACCAAAAACACAAAACCATATAGCAGGAAACGAAAGAAACCAGCATGCAACAACACAACTAAATAAATAAAAACAAGCAAACAAGCTCAAATCAATAAAACAAATAAAACATGTTAAATAGAAACTATACTTAAAATAAATTTTAAAACACAACTTTAAAACATTCTGGTACTACCTACGGGACATGTGGTTTTACCCAGAGCCAAACCGCTCTGATACCACCTGTGACGCCCCCAAATCCCCACGCCCAAACACGGGGAAATCGAGACGTCCGGATGGTGACAACCCGGACCACCATCCTAACGACGTGTGCCAAGTGTGTGCAAGAGCGACAAAGTGCACAAGACAAACGCAGCGAGAAGCAAGTCAATAGCTAAGTACCAGAATTTTTCTTAATGTAATACAAACTGTTTAAAACATACTTAAATAAAATATTACAAAACACAAATACAGTTTTAAACAAATAAAAAGATAACATCTGCAACCCGGCGGAGCCGCATCCTCGGGCTCAGCCTCCTCCTCTTCATCCTCTAACTCTGCACCAAAAGCTACGGAACCACGAATGGTACCGCAGGTAAGTAAAATCCAAACACTACCAGATAAAAACACATATAACTCAAACAAGATGCATGAATCATGCCCAATGCACAAAGCCCATAAAACACAGTTTTCCACACACTCCAAAAAAAAACCCATTTGGCCCAAAAACACATCCTTTCCGAAAAACACGCCAAAGGTCACATTTGGCCCAATATCTCGCCGGAAGTCCATCCGGCCCAATATCTCGCCAGAAGTCCATCTGGCCCACGCCAAAAGTCCCATTTGGCCTCACAAACCATTATCCAATTTTTAACCGTATGCACCATGACCTCCCCTAGGGGTCATCCGCACACCCTGGCTCCAGTGTCACACCGTAGAGTACCACCACGCATGTGACACCTAACGAGCGATGCCCAGTTCCGCGCCCCGCGCGTGCGTAGCCAAGCATCCTCTAGCCCTCGCCAGCGAAGGGCCACGGAGTCGGTGAGTAGGGCGATGCCCGGTTCCGCGCCCGGCGCGTTCGTAGCCAAGCATCCCCTAGCCCCGCTCCCGTCATCTCTCTCGACAACTCAGGGGACATCACTCAGTTTATTCCGCTCCCGAGTGACCAGAGGAGCTCCACCGAGATAATAACCCATCCCGGCTTGGGCTCGTGATACACACGCACCCGTAAAACCACTCACGCCAATACACAGGCTTTTCACACAAATCCCACAAACACATGTGCATGCACCATGAAATGCCATATCAATGCATAATAAAATAATCCAACAATCATAAATCAAATAAACAGGCAACTCCGTCCTCTATCCATCCGACCCCCGAAACT
The DNA here is from genome assembly GCF_018687715.1 of Carya illinoinensis. NCBI lineage: Eukaryota > Viridiplantae > Streptophyta > Magnoliopsida > Fagales > Juglandaceae > Carya > Carya illinoinensis. The sequence continues at coordinate 14,378,832 of NC_056755.1, forward strand.
CCTCGGACTCAGTCCGGAATCAACAACCAACAACAAATATTTATTGAATGAGCAATATATATTTAAATCTGTAAATAGGGTTTGGAAAATACTTACAGCGCTATACGGTATTTTTAGAAAGCTCGCGGCGTTGCAAACGGCGGAGGAAAAGCAACGTAACAGTGTAATTTACACTGTGTCCGTGGGTAATAAATTACCCATTTTTGAACGGGGACAAACCAGGGCTTAGGATTGATAGGGAATGGTTTAGGGATGATTGTGAAGCTATTGGAAGTGGTGGTTGGCCGTGGGTGGCGGCGAAAACGCCGGAAATAGGCCGGAAAACTCAAATCGGAAAACAAGCTCGTAGGAGCTGTTCCGGTGGTCGTTGGAGGCCGGAAATAGGTGGGTTAGGACGGCAAGGAGTCGGTGATGAAGTGGTGAAGAAATGGTGGCCGGAGGTGGAGCGACGGCGGCGGATCGAGCCAAAAACCGTGGGGAAAGAAATGGCTCTAGGTGGCTAACGGCTGGCCGGATGGGGGAGATATTTGGTGGGAAGGTGCGCCGGAGGGAGGGGGTTCGAACGGGACCGGCGGCGGGCCAAATGGTGGCCGGACGGCGGCGGTCTGGGCAGAAAACAGTTCCGGCGACAGGGGCAAAAACAGGGCAGGTGCAGCGACTTCCGGTGGCTCTCGAAAGCAAACGGCTGGTCCGATGGCTCTGAAAATTGGTGGGGATGATCTATGGTGGAAGGGGAAGAGAACGGTGGTGACGGTGCATCAAACGGTGGCCGTACGGCGGAGAACCGGCCGGTCAAAGGGGCAGCGACGGGATGGATAAAATGGGAGAAAACGCACGGGGAAAGAGAGAGGAACCGGGAAAAGAAGAAGAAAAAGAAAGAAAAGAAAAAAAAAAGAAAAAGAAAAAGGAAAAAGGGAAAAAGAAAAAGAGAGAAGAAAAGAAATGAGGTCCAATCCTCACTCCGGAAACCAAAACTGATCCGCCGAAAACGATTTTAAAAACCGTAAAACGATTAAATAAAATAAACACAACATCAAATAAATTAAAAACCAATTCAAATACATTAATTTAAAATAAATAAACCAATATATTAATTAAATTAAAAACAACCCTTCAGTGAAAATACACGTAAAAGCGGGTCATCACACGAGTCGAGTCGAGTTTTGTCGAGTATGTGTCATTTACAAATCGAGCGAGCATCTGCTTTAACGAACGAGCTTTTTTTTTTCACGAGTCGAGTTCGATTCGAGTTTAACCGAGCGAGCTATCGAACAGACTGATTCATTTACAGCCCTATCCATAGCCAATTAACATATCATACTCTAATGCATTGATTTTTTTTTTTTTTTCCTTCAATTGAATATACAGAGAAAGAGTAGATAAAATAAATAAGAATAAACCCTAAACTACAATCATATTGAATACATCAAATATAGTTATATGTGAGGTTTGGATAGTGAGTTGAGATAAGATGAGTTGAGATAAAAGTTAAAAATTAAATAAAATATTATTATAAAATTATTTTTATTTTGAGATTTAAAAGAATTGAATTGGTTATTATATTTGATATGAAAATTTGAAAAGATTATAATGATTAAATGAAATGAATTAAAATAAGTTAGAGGGTCTTTGTATTCAAACCCGACATCTCATATTAACAAATTATCTACCATAAGGAGAAACAAGTACCATAAAATCGTATAGAGTATAATGTCCCATACTAGTTTTTTCTTAATAGTAATTCTAATGAGTTCTAACTATTATATCAACTATGTGTCAATTTGACAACACAACTATTATAAAGTATTTTCAGATATTTATTTTTCAAATATCATTTAAAAACAATATTTTTTAATTTCAAAGTTTTAATTTTTTCATGTAATCATTATCTAATCATTAAATTTTTTTCAAACTCCCAAACAAAACGTAAAAAACAATACTATTTTTTTAATATCTAAATAAAAATTATATTTAAATAATTTTTTAACTTTATAATATTTTTATTCAATATTTTCTATCTCTATTTTTAGAATTTAATAAAATATTTTAATTTAAATTATTTTATTATTTATAGATATATTGAGATATTCTAAACAGTTCTATATATGACTTAGATTCCTCCTATGCATAATTTGTCACGAGGCCAAAAAGGAGAAATTTGAGTGGAAAAGTTCGCCGCCGTCCTTATATTGGAATATTTTGATTATAAAGTAAAATAAAAAGGTATAGGAATCCATATATTCTCTTGGGATGCACATGCAAGATAAAGTATACAATTTGGAATAAATTAGTTTGTACATATGATAAACAATTGTGAGGAATGCTACGCTAGTAAAGTGTATGAGTTGTTGAGGAATAAATTTCACATTATTTATAGATAAGGTCTTAGATATATTTATAAGGTTAAAACAAACCTCTATCTTTGAACTGGTTTTAAGAGATGAGTTAGGCTCATGAATTTTTTTATAGTATCAGAACCTGCTATAGGATGAATATAGCCTACACTACTTACTCCGTGATAAGAACTAGAAAAAATATTAGACTGCATATGGGAGGGTGTTGAAGAATAAATATCATTTTTACGACTGTAAATATCATTTTTACGACTGTATATAATATTATTTTATTTTCTAAATTTATTTGCAATAGTGATAATTTACATACTAAACATACCTTTAATGCGAAAGCCAATCACATTAATTTATATATAAATAAATAAATTATAGGTTAGAAACCAAATTTGTGTAAGGCATATTTGGAATTGGTAAAAGAAAAGAAACCCTATCGTAACACAAAGATTCGAAACCACCTGTTTCCAATGTAGTGGCCGACCTAAAAGGTAACAACGTCGACGCTTTTTTATTTTTTAATAAAAAAGCAAATACATATTCCTGCTGACCTCTATTAAAAAATACTTTAATTATAATTTTTTTTTAAAAAATTAATATAATTTGATATCGTATTTCAAATTATAAATATATTTTTATTATAAATTAAATTTAACGTATCAAGTGAAGTATGTCATGAGTTTATTTTTATAAAATATTTTTGTGATTGTAACACTTCTTCATTAAAATATCCTCATTAGTAGTAGTTGTGTCTAATATATATTAGGGCCTTTTTGAAATCTTCCAATGGTCCACATGATATAGTCATTGTTCTCAGTTATGGGATTCGAAAAGGAAAATGATTTATACAGTACTAGAATATTCAAGTTTCGTATATTTTCTTTTAAAAAAAGTAAGACAAATATGGGACACATGGAAAGACCAACTTTTTCTTAATGGGTCACTTTTTAAAAAATGAGTACATAGTATTTGTAGATACTAAAAAAAATAAATGTCACGAATTGATATAATTTATTATTATTTTCGAGCTAGATGATGGTATAGAAAAAATTACTTAAAATATGACATCATGGAAATAACAGAAATTATGATGAAAATAATCAATGCTCTTTAATTAGAAAGGGGCAGGGTTTTTGACAATCACCCTAAAGTAATAAATACATTTCAAGAAATAAAACTAAATTAGAAAATGATACAAAATAATTGATCCAATCTCATTGGAGGGACCTATTCATTGTCTGTAATGTAATGTCAGCATCATATATATTTATCTTCGGTACGCGTCATATCAAGAGGGATCTGTATTATAATGTCAGCATCACCAACAGTAAAATTACCTTTCACCATGTCAGATGCCACTTCCAATTATTAACATCAATCAAGTCTTAGATGATATAGGCAGATTAGTAGGAGTTTGAAGTTCAAAAATCCAAGGTTTGAATCCTCTATCATTTTATATAGAAATTAACCTCCCGTTACGAGTCCCCAGATCATACCTTATTGTAATAAATTCTTATCACTTGAATCGACTTCCAAGCATATGAAGGTAGGCATTCCAATTTATAATTTGGAAAATTTCTATTTCTATAATATTTCTTCTGCATCACTGTTGTTATAAGAGAAGTAAGATTTTGAAATTATCTCCAATCTTGTTTAGTAAAGAGGCCTTTATTAAAACGTTCTAAGTCCCTAAAATCCAATCTACCAATCTCTTTTGTCTTATTCAGAATTGACCAATTGATCCAGTTGATTTGATCATCCTACTGCTTATGTCTCTGTCAAAAATTATGTATCATCTTAATTATGCCTTGCAGTGTACCCTTTGGGAGTTGAAATACTGACATACAATATGTGGAAATGGCTTGTACTACTGCTTTTATAAGCACCTTTTTACCTGCTTGTGATAAAAACTTAAGTTTCCAATTACTGACCCTTTGGTAGACTTTGTCCAAGATGTAATTAAAGGATCTAATTTTACGCACATCATGATAGGAAGCCCTATTATTTATCATAACATCTAGCAGCTGGCACAACAATAACATTACTCAAATAGTTTTGTGCCTTTGCTCTGGTATTCTTGCTAAAGAATAGTGCTGTCTTTTCTCTATTCAATTATGTTGTCTTGTCTCTATTCAATTATGTCTCGAGTCCATCTCATATTTATGTAGTAATGTATGCAAATGCCACCATTCCTTCATTGAAGCTTCATAGAATATCAAACTACCATCAACAAAGAAAAGATGAATTAGTCTAAAACCATCTTTTCCAATAGGAACTCCATGTATAGCACCATTCTATCCAAAATTAGTTACAAAAGAGCTAAGCACTTCAGCATAAAGGATAAAAATATAAGGAGGCCTTAGACAAGGGATGATTTGGTCTAAAACCATGCATTGTCTAAGACCCCTTGAAAGAAAAAACTTATGGCTTGGAATCCCATTGACTAACACAAAATATGAAACTATTTGAGGCACATCATAACACCACTGATCCATTTCCAAGGGAAACCCATCTTGAGCAATACAGCTTCAATAAAAGGTCACTCCATTCGATCATAGGCCTTACTTATATCCAACTTCAGAGCCATGTAACCCTCAATTTCTTTCAGCTTAGTAGACATAGAATGAGGTGTCTCATAGGCCACCAATATATTATCTGAAATAAGTCTGTTAACTACAAAAACATTTTGATATGGACTAATGATATGAGGCAATATTGGTTTTGACCTATTGACAAGAACTTTGGAACATAACTTGTAGAACACATTACACAAAGTGATAGGCCTATAATCTATCACATTCAAAGGGTTTTCCTCTTTGTTATCAAACATAACAAAGTAGCATTGATGTTTTCCCACGAACCTTGTCCATTAAGTAGGTTAATAGCATATGTACTAACCTGATCTCCAACAATGTGCCAATATTGCTGATAAAAACAAGTTGAAAAGCCATTATGCTTAGGGGATTTTAAAGGATCCATTTGAAAAAGTGCATATTTGACCTCTTCAATAGTATAAGATTTCGCCAAATCACCTTGACAAGATGTAGGTATTCTTGTATTAAAATTATGAAGAATATCCTCTATACATGTTGGAGTGGAAGTATCATAGACAGTTTTTAAATGATCCATGAAAGTCATATTGATGTCTTTTTGAGTTTGGTATAAAACACCCGTGACATCCTCCACGCAATCTATATGATTAACTTTCCTTTTTTGGTTAGCACACTAATGAAAATACCTTGTGTTGCTATCCCCATCCTTTAACCAATGCTGCTTTACTTGCTATTTCCATGCTACCTCTTCTTGTTCTAAAAGAGCATCTATTTCTTTTTTAACCTTCTGCATTTCCTCCACAACATTAGCATCTCCCTACTCATGATAATGAGATAATGTTGCTGTTTTATCCTTTATTATCTTCCTCATGTTGGAGGCAGTAGCTATACTCCAACTTTTCAGTTGTGTCTGACACTGATGCAAATTAAATTGAACATGTTGAACTTGATCAGTGCTCTTCTATCCAGATTGCCATACACTAGTTACAATTTTAGAACATTCTTTAGATAATGACCAACTGGCTTCAAACCTAAAAGGCTTATATTTTTTGGTATAAACAATCTGATGACTTAACCTCATCTATAAAGGACAATGATCTTAACTACTTGCTGGTCACATACTTCTATATTAGGATAATGATAAGACCAACTCTTATTAGCCATCACTCTATCCAATCTTTCTTCAGTGAAATTATCATCCTTTCGATTGTTACACCAAGTATACTTTGACCCTTTATGATCAAGACTAGTCAAATCATAAAAACTCAAAGCTTGTTGGAAGTTAGCCATCTGCCCATATTTCTCAACTTGACACAAAATTTCATTAAAATCACTAAAACATAACCATGGCATTGGATCACAGGACTTCATAACTTTTAGCAAACTCCAACCTTTCTCTCTTTGTCCCTTTGGATAACCATAGAAACCTGTCAACTTTCAAGTGTTATCAACATTAGAATCAACAATTTGAGCATTAATATGATGAAGAGAATAATTATGAATTCATAACTCAATTCCTTCCTTCCAAAATAAAGCCAACCGTCATTTGTTGCCAGGACTATCCACAACAAACACTGTGATATCTCCCATTTTCTTGTGTTTTTAAAGATTATTTTACTAATTATTCTTATTGATTCTCTTAATCTTAAATTGGTTATTATTATATTGGTTATATTATTTTATTGTTAAAACTGCTTAAGTTGTATAATTTATTTTATTATTCTTTTTCTTGTTATTAATTATTGTCTATTATTTATTGACTCTTTATTTCAAATTATTTTACTATAGGATTTTACTATTTTACTTTATTATTACTAAGTTGTGTTTTTAATTGTCTTATTATTTATCTATTCTTTTTAAGTCAGTTAAACTAGTGATTTAAATCTATATTGTTAGATCAGTTTAAAGACCGAAGATGAAGAGCCTGGATTTAATTCCCAATCCCCTTTTCATTTTGCCCAATCTCTCTCTCTCTCTCTCTCTCTCTCTCTCTCTCTCTCTCTCTCTCTCTCTCTCTCTCTCTCTCTCTCTCTCTCTCTCTCTCCCCTTCAACCTGCACTACCCCTCTCTCTCTTTCTCCTCTGTGTGTTTAGCTCAGCCACCCCACACCGTCGTGCACCACTGGTCGTCATCGCCCACCTTACCACCACCACCTCCCTCTGGCGAGCCCCCACCGTCGAACCCCCACTGTTGAACCTAGCCTCCATCTTGCAGCCACCCTCTTCCCCCGCTCACACCAAGCTCATGAGTTCTCTTATCCTAGCACCACCGTGGTGTAGTCACACACTGTTAGCCATTCACCCCTTCATCGATGACCCCCGCAGCCACCTGAACTAGCCACCACTCTTCTCGATCTGCCCCTCAAGGAGTCTCTCTCTCTCTCTCTCTCTCTCACTCAAATTGCACTCCACATCCCAGATCTGCCACCCAAGCCACCACTCATGGCCTCCACCTCCAGCCACCACCATCAGCTCCGCTACACTCCTTTAGCTCCTCCATGCCTAGCTTAAGCTTCCCTTAGCTTCCCCTCGATTTTTCCTGTTTTGAACTCACGACCATCCTTCTTCTTCGCCACTTTTGGCATCACTCGTAGTCTTGGGCAGCATTGATCTTCCAGAGTTACCTTTTTGCTGTTGTAAGTATTTTTCAAAAAAATTTCTTAAGATTTAACTATATTTTTATACTAATTTTTTTATGCAGTCTAATTGATTGTGATGGGCCTTGGGTCCGTGAAGTGTTGGAAAAATAAATGTATTTGTTGTCGGATGTTCAGCCTTGTGACTGTTGTATTGATGTATTTTATCTGATATGTGTTATGCCATGTCATCCAATATACTGTTTGCATGTATTTTTATGTGTCATGATTGAAAATTGAGTTTTCGTGTTACAAAAGGATTTTTGGGTGCGTGCGTATTACAACCTCAAGTCAAGATGTGGTATTATCTTAGTGGAACTCTTCTAGACACTCGAGTGTGTATAAAATTGAGTGATGACCATTGGGTTGTCGCTGGGCGACAACGGAATTGGACGAGATGGTAAGGCTCTCGTGTCAACTCCGTGGCTCTTTTGCTAGCACCGCCTAGAGGATATATGCTTGGTCACGAACATACCGGGTGTAGAGTTTAAGTCATATGCACGGTCGTTACTTGTGGTGTGACGAAAGGAGTCAGGGTGTGGGGATGATCCCTAAGGGAGACCATGGTGCATGCGTAATTAAATGGATATATATGGACCATTTTCTAAGAAAATAGTGGATTTATAATTGGGCAGTTTTCTAGAAAAATGGCGGATGGTGTTTAATGAACTTGTTTTGGGCCAAATGAGTTTTTGGTATGTATTGGAAAAATGTGTCATTTTCGAAAAAAAAATGATGGTTTTGTTTTTACATGTTTCATCATGTGAATGCATACATGTTAGTTGTATTAATATGTTTTTATCTCTTAGATTGTTTAGTTGATTACTTACTGAGATTCATAATCTTACTATTGTATTCCTACCCTACAGTTTTGTTTTATAGAATCGTAGATTTTGATGCAGAGAATAATGTTGAGCCTGAGGGATCGGCTCTACCAGAGGAGTGACTTGTGGTCAATTGTTGATTATGGGATTTGTTTCCCTTTTGATTGTGTATTTTGACTTTTATTTTATTTCACTGGATAACTATATAACCTTTTTGAGGACCTTTAGTTCATTTTTCTGTTTTATGATTTTGGTACTTAGTTGGATGCTCTTTAATTCTCCGCTGCGATTTCTAGTATTGCACACTTAATTACATGTTACAACACTCTGAGCACTTGTCGTTGGGGTGTGTGACCTGTATTGTCATCGTCTTGGTGTTACGATTCTTGCCAAATCATATGAGAAAGTTAGGGGGGTCACAAACACATTCTCATAACCAAGTGTATATCGTATCTTAACCATTCGATATCTATGAGAATTTGTCTCCATTAGAAATAGAATGGCGGGACAATTCCTTCACCATCTAATGAAGATCCCCAAAATGTCGAGGAGTCTTGATCTCTCAATAGTTCTAGTTTAGATTATTCATATCAGTCGGCAGGGCTAGCAACCAGCCTCCACCTCATCATTAGAAAATATTTTCTGCCTTAGTTTCCCACTGGTAGTAATAAACTCATTAGAATAGCCTCTATCAATTACCATATCCATTCTCTTCCATTTTTTCTGAGTAAAATCCCCTATAACAGATATAGAAGTAATTGAGTTCAAGTGTACCCTTCTTTTCCACGATCTTGTTACCTTTGCCCCTTTAGCCTCATTAACCACATCATCCCCATTTTTGTCATTGTCTTCCAAGTCCAAACAGGCTATCAAATTCCCTTTTACCACATCACCTACCTTCTTATCATTTTCCTTCCAAGTCTAAACAGGCTATCAAATTCCTTTGGCCTAAGAAACACACCCTTTATTAATCCTTATTTCAATAGACTCATCTAGCATATTCTTATCAAACCCATTAGAATTACATTTGATAGCTTTCTTCCCAATGCCCTCAATTTCATTCTTAATAACACCCAAGTCACATTGAAGAGACTCCTAGAGCAAGTGGAAAGTTGGACAGTTTCTTCACAAAATTTTCCACATGATTAGTTATTTTTTGAAAACTAGAATTCAAATTTTTAGGGGTGAAAAAAAAAACCGGTGAATCGGCTCGAACCAGACTGAACCGATTTGGTCCGTTCCCGGTTTTAGTTTTTTAAAAACAGGTCAGAACTTTTTCGATTCTGGTTTTCTTTTTTCTAGCATTGGACCAGACTGGTTTGTAAATATAGATTTTAATTTTTTATCTTATATAAAATATTTTTTATATGATTATTTATATTATATATAAAATTATATATAAAATAATTTTATATTATATGTTAAATTGTTAATTAATATAAGATTAAATTTTAAAATCCTTTTACTCATAATAATCAAATAGCATAAAATTAATATAATATTTGATATAACATAAAATTAATCTTATTTAATATAACATAAAATTTTAATTTTAAATATGATCATTTGTTTGATCATATGTTATTAATATAAACTATATATATATCAAGGATAAATACATCATATAATATATTATCACTAGCATATATATAGCCATTAGCATATATAGTTTGATTAGTCCCTTCAGGAAGGGCACCATCTTCCATAACTAGGATATACAATGCCTGCCTCTTGAATACATATCTCAGTGCCAACATAAATAGGGCCTTGTAATATGAACTTGTAGTAGATATTTATAATAGTAGATTTTATATTTTTATAAGGGATTTTTCTATAGTAGATTTTTTTATTGCAGATTTTATATTTTTTTAGCGGATTTTATACTTTTATAACAGATTTTTCTATAGCAGACTCTTTGTTATAGTAGATTTTATGTTTTAATAACAGATTTTTGGCAACACTATTTTATGGTGGATTTCTTTTTTTCTAATGGTAGATGATTAAAATTGAAAAACCAGACCGAACCGGTAGTACCGGTTTAGGGGTATAACCAGTGTAATATTAGTTCTTCAAAATCTAAAATAAGACCGAATTGGACCGGTTACACCCCTACAAATTTTGAATAGTACCTTCTAATTGTCATGAGAGTTTTGTCAATGGATAACTACCTGTAACCGTCTTGCCATCAGTAGCAGAGATCACACCATCGACCATATGGGAGTTGCCAGTAACTGTCATGCCATCCTTAGCAGAAATCCCAACACCCACCATCTTCCTTTAAAACCTCTCATTTGTCAATAAACTAATATTTCTTGTAGTAACTGACTCCATTGTAGCAGACTACACATTCCTAAGCCAAACTCCATATGGCTTAGAAGAATCTAACTTAGTAGGATCCAAAGGCACGATAGAAAACAACCAGAAGAGTTATGGATCGGAGAATTGTACCACGGGAAAAACAAGATTTTGGTAAACTTTCATATTTGCAAGTTACTCATGTATTAATTCCTCCAATGTTGACCATAAGACCATGAAGCAATGGCTTACTCAGATTAAGCAGAACCCGAATTCTCAAATACTTACCCCATCCAATACAATTTTGATCGACGTCAATGTCATGTGCACATGGGCTGGTTCATGGTCTGCATAAAGGGCCCAATTGTTGGTTGCTTATTATTTAATTTAGTAGAGTCCAGAGTCTAGTGGAGTTTGGTTAGTTTGATTATTTGAATCCAATAACTGTACGTGAGCATCAGGTTAAGACTTGTTCTTAATCCGTTGATTCACAACCAAGTATTTTGGCCTAAGAATAGGTCTTCAGGTTGGGTTGTTAGCTGAATATCAGCTTCGTAGTTATGCTATTTTTATGGGTTGAGTCCTTGTAATCCGGTCAATTGTTATTTCCAGTTGTCTTTAAGTCTTTCGTGTTAATGGGAAAAGTATCAAAACAATTGCTATCAGTGAGTATTGGAGGCTGTGGATTTCCTCGAATTAATCCAACTCTTTTCTTTAACCTTGAACTTGACAATTGGTATCCAGAGACAGGTCGTTCCAATGGCTGAAGATATTCCCAGCTTGCAGAATCTTTGGTAGCTATCAAACAAAATCAAGAGCTGTATCAGCAAAATCATAATTCTTTGCAACAAGTGATTGAAGGGCTGACCCATCAATTAGAAGTGGTTGCCTCGAATGTGGAGACATTGGTGCAGATGAAGACTAAGCATAATTCTTGTGATCTAGAAGGGTCTAAACGATAGATGACTAACCCTCTTTTTGAAGATACTGGGGGAATTCAAACTTGTGCAGTGCGGTTGGATTTTCCTAAATTTAATGGAGAAGACCCTAGTGGGTGGGTTTATCGAGCTAATTAATTCTTCAATTACCATCAAACGAATCCTCATCACAGAGTCCTATTGGCATCCTTCCATATGGAATGGAAGGCCTTGGTTTGGTTCCAAGACATTGAAGTTGCATGGGGAATTAGTAGTTGGGAGGGATTTGTACGTGCACTTCATACAAGATTTGGATCATCACCTTATGAGGACCTCATGGAAGCTCTTATTCGACTAAAGCAAACTTCAACAGTGGAAGATCATAAGAGCCAATTTGAGGCTCTTTCAAACCAACTTAGTGGACTGGTTGAGTCTTACAAACTCAGTTATTTCCTAAGTGGGTTGCGGGAAGATATTCGGCTTATGGTACGTATGCTTAATCCTTTAAATTTACATATTGCTTTTGGATTAGCAAAAATGCAAGAAGAGAATGTGGCTGCTCTTAGGAGAATTGCAAAGCTAGGATCTGTTCCTACTCGTTAGCTATTGGACCTCCGAGTCCACCAGAAAAAAAAAAAGTCATTGTTCCAATCCAAAGATTATCACCTAGCCAAATGAAGGAGTGGCGGGAAAAGAGACTTTGTTATAATTGTGATGACAAATGAGCCACAAGGCATAAGTGCAAATAAGCCCGATTGTTTATTATGGAATGTGATGAATCAACTGATGATGAGGTGCCCAAATCTAAAATTGCAGAAGGGATTGTGAGCAAGTCTAAGAAGGAAATACCTATAGTATAGTTAGAACCCGGAATATCCATCCATGCATTATTTGGGTCACCAAACCCAAAAACAATGAGATTCTTGAGGCACATTTGTGGAAGGGCAATAGTAATTTTGGTTGATACTGGAAGTACACACAATTTCATGGACCCATCTATTATTCAACAGGCACACCTACCATCTAATCCAATGGAAGGGCTCTCTTTCAAAGTGGCTAATGGGCAAGCAGTTCGTAGTGAAGGGAGTTGTGCAACAGTACCTCTACATATGCAGGGTAATTTCTATACCATTGATTTTTACATTTTGACCCTAGGAGGATGTGATATTATTTTGGGTGTTCAATGGCTTCAAACCTTGGGACCTATCCTTTGGGATTTTTCAAGACTTCAAATGGAGTTCTCAATTTTGGACAAACCCGGAAGACTACAAGGTACGTCACCAACTGGTATCTCATTAGTAGAAGGAGAAAAATTTGGTAAAGTTTCTAGGCAAAATAAAAGAGGACTAGTTATTCAGCTTATTGATTTTGAAAATTCCAATTTGATGTCCATTGAAACTTATGTTGAGCCACTAATATATGATCTTCTTAACCAATATCCAAAGGTGTTTTTAGAACCCAAAGTGTTGCCCCCTACTCGAAATCATGACCACCATATTGTATTACAGTCACGTGCAAAACTAGTTTGTGTAGGGCCTTATAGATACCCTTACTTCCAAAAATCTGAAATTGAAAAAATAGTCCATGAAATGTTACAATTTGGTATCGTTAGACCTAGCCAAAGACCATTATCATCCCCGGTCTTATTAGGAAGAAAACATGATGGAAGTTGGAGGCTTTGTGTTGGCTATAGAGCCCTTAACAAAGAAACCATTAAGGTTCAATTTCCTATACCTATAGTTGACGAACTTCTTGATGAACTTCATGGATCAACCATCTTTAGTAAGTTGGATTTAAGGTCAGGATATCATCAAATTAGGGTCTACCCAGAGGATATACCTAAAATAGCCTTCCGTACCCATAAAGGCCATTATGAATTTTTGGTAATGTACTTTGAGCTTACCAACGCCTCGGCAACCTTCTAAAGTCTTATGAATGACATCTTTAAACCTTATTTACGAAAATTTATATTGTTTTTTTTTATGACATTCTTGTATATAGTAAAACCCTTTCTGACCATGTTCATCATTTACAAACTGTTTTGGACATTTTAAAACAGCACTAGCTATTTGCAAAAAAATCTAAGTGTTGTTTTGGATGTGCTGAAATTGACTGTCTTGGTCACCTAATCTCAAAAGATGGGGTACGAGCTGATCCTACCTAAATTGAAGCAATGCTTAACAGGCTAATTCCTACCAGCCTTAAATCCCTTAAAGGATTCTTAGGTTTAACTATATATTACAGAAAATTTATCAAAGGATATGGACTTATAGCAGCCCCCTTAATAGCCATTTTAAAACAGAATTCCTTCCATTGGACCGATTCCGCAAAAGGGGCCTTTCAAGATCTTAAACATACTGTAACTAGCCCTCCTGTCTTATCTTTACCAAAATTTTCTATTCTTTTTACTTTTCAATATGATGCTTCTGGTATTGGTGTTGGAGCTGTATTAATACAACAGGGCAGACCCTTAGTATACATGAGTCAATCAATTCATGGAAAAGCCTTGCAACTATCTACCTATGAGAAGGAGCTGATGACATTAGTATTAGTGGTGAAGAAATTGAGGTCTTATCTTTTAGGATACAACTTTAAGATATAGACGGACTAGTAGAGTCTCAAGTACTTGCTGGAACAAAAGGCAGAAACTCCTCTTCAGTAAAAATGGATTACCAAGCTTTTGGGATATGAGTTTGTGGTATAATACAAACAAGGGAAGGAAAACAAGGTTGTTGATGCCTTGTCTCGAAAAATGAAGATCATAAGGAAGGAAATCTATTTGCTATTACTGCACCAGCTAACACTTGGTTGGAACAACTTAGAACCAGTTATGCTATTGATCCTAAATTGCAGCAAATTATTAAAAGGTTGGAACAAGGAAGTCTTGCATCCAAAAATTATAAACAGAGGGATGAATTATTATTTTACAAAGGAAGATTGTACATTCCAGCCTCAAGGGAGTTGAGAGAATAGATTCTTCATTTGCTGCACAGTAGCCCACAAGGAGGACACTCAGGATTTCACAAGACTCTTCATAGAGCTAAATTTGAGTTTTATTGGGAAGAAATGTGAAAGGAAGTCAGAAGGTTTATCAAGGAATGTGATATATTTCAGCAAAACAAGTATGAGAATATCCACCTGGCTGGATTGTTGCAACCATTGCCAATTCCTACCAAGGTATGGACTGATATTTCCCTTGATTTCATTGAAGGATTACCAAACTTTGAAAGTTACAGTGTTATTATGGTGGTAGTGGATCGACTGTCTAAGTATGCTCACTTTGTTCCTATTTCTCATCCGTACACTGCCTCAAAGATTGATTAGGTGTTCTTAGCCAATATTTTTAAATTACATGGGTTGCCTAACTCTATTGTCACTGATAGAGATCCTACTTTTACAAGTACATTTTGGAAGGAGCTCTTTAAGTTGTAGGGAACCACTTTGAAATTTTCATCAACTTACCATCCTCAAACGGATGGTTAGATAGAGATTGTCAACAAGATGGTTGAGTAATATTTTAGGTGTTTCTTGGGGGACAAGCCAAAAGGGTTGGTTAAATGGCTTCTGTTGGCTGAGTGGTGGTACAACACCGACATTCATATCTCTACCAAATTATCCCCTTTTGAATCTGTCTATGGCTACCCACCCCCAAAATTAATTCCTTATATGCCAGGAACTACACAACTCCAAGAAATAGAAAATACCTTCAAGGCCAGAGATGATATCATCTGCATTCTTTGTGCAAATTTGCAGTTGCCACAAGACAGAATGAAGAAACTTGCATATATTAAGAGGACTGAGAGAAGCTTCGATATTAGAGATTTAGTTTACCTTCGATTACAACAGTACAAGCAACAATCGGTGGTGCAAAGAAGGAATTTGAAATTATCCCCAAGATTCTATGGTCCATTTCGAGTGCTGGAGAAGATCGGTACTATTGCTTATCGGCTTGAGCTCCCTCCTGAGACAAAGATACATCTGGTGTTTCACGTATCTTGCATAAAGGAAAAGTTGGGAGAAAGACACCAGCTGGTTGTTACTCTTCTACCAATAGATAAGGATGGAATTATTAGGCCGGAACCAGAAGAAATATTGCATAGGAGGTTGAAGAAGAAAAAAAATCGTGTGGTGATCGAAGTATTGGTGAAATGGAAGGGGCTCGGTGAAGAGGACACATCTTGGGTGGAATATTCTACCTTAGCCAATGAATTTCCAAACCTTGTGGACAATGTCATTTAGGGGGGGGGGGGGGGGGCAATGTCATGTGCACATGGGCTGGGTCATGGTCTGCATAAAGGGCCCAGTTGTTGGTTGCTTATTATTTAATTTAGTAGAGTCCAGAGTCTAGTTGAGTTTGGTTAGTTTGATTGTTTGGATCCAATAATTGTACATGGGCATCAGGTTAAGACTTGTTCTTAATCCGTTGATTCATAGCCAAGTATTTTGGCTTAAGAATAGGTCTTTAGGTTAGGTTGTTAGCTGAATATCAGCATCGTAGTTATGTTATTTTTAAAGGTTGAGTCCTTGTAATCCAGTCAGTTGTTATTTCCAGTTGTATTTATGTCTTCCGTGTTAATGAGAAAAGTATCGAAACAGTTGCTATTAGTGAGTATTGGAGGCTGTGGATTTCCTTGAATTAATCCAACTCTTTTCTTCTAGCTTGAACTTGACAGTCAACCAATGGCAAGGAATAGAGGCATACCCCAATTTCTCTCCTGCCGGTTTATTCATACCAACTAATTGGAGATTATGAAGTTGTAGCCATAAATACTCCTTGTCAAACTGCATGTCCTTAATAAGTATATACCCATCAAAATCTTGAAGGATTACTAGATCCGTCATTGACTAAAACTCCAAGATATACTTATTTGTACCAATGTCTAAAAAACTAATAGGCCTAGCCACCTTTCAAATCTTTTACATGGCCGTACGAAAGATTTTAAAAGGCAATGACTTCTCAAATATTGTTTTACCAACTAGGCAATACTTTTCCTGTTGCAGAGTACCCTCAACATCACCCCATCTATCACTACAGTCCATCTTCTGTCTATGTCAAAGTTAAATTTCCACACATTTACAATAAATCATCTGCCATTATATCGGACACACCAATACTCTAATGTCTTCCACCAAGGAGACAACTTGCCTGTGGCAAACTCTTCCCCCAACCTCTGTGGCCCAGGAGAGTGACACAAGAGTGAGACTTTGTGGGTTAAACTAGGCTTGCAACCCGATCCTGCATAGCCGGGTTTGAGGCTGACTCGGCCTACATAAACCCATTTATGGCACCTAACCGATATGACCCGATCCGATCAAAATAAACTTGAATCGAACCGTATGACCCAACCTTTGAAAAACAAAATTGACTTTCTACCCGTCGATTTACAATCTACCTATCGATTTACAAAATATCTCCTAGATCTGAGATTACAAGATGATAGTAAACTAACATTCATCCTCAATCTTAAGAGAAGATCCCAAAAATCAAAAACTGAAAAGGGCAGAAATCGTCTTCTTTAAGAACTTGATGCAGTCGGCATGGATTCGCTGTGGTGAGTCTTTTTTTTCGTCTTTCTATTTTTTTTTAACAAATCCCAAAGCAATTAGCTCTTTTGATGTACCTTTTGATGCTCACGATTATCCTCTTCCTCATTGTCGTCTTCATCGGACGGAGGAGAGGGGTTGAGACGAGCTGCATCCTTGGCCCACCGAGTCAACTTCTCTTCATCGTCATCAGATGATGATATGGGACCCACAGAATTACAAAAATAACGTTGGTAGAAGATGAAAAATACAATGACGAAAACAAAGAAACCTTGAAAGTAGCGAGTCTAGCGAAGAGCTCATCACCCAGAACGACCTTCAATTCCTCATCCTCCGCACCAGCAGAAGTAACTGATGGAATCAATTTTTGGGATTGAGACAGAGATATAGGGAGGGATGGTCAGGATTGGAAACAACGCTCGAGATCAGTGTGGAGGTAGTCGAGAGGAATGTGGGACATGTGGGAGTCGAGAGAGATCAAGCTTAAGAAGCAACTCGTCCTATGTTGCTTGAAGTGGCTTTTCAACCTTCTTCTCCTCTTCAGTTTTAATTGCTGTCCTCTTAACCCTTCTATTGGGTGTTGAGTTAAGAAATATTATGAAGAAAATCGTGTTTAGTTGGTTTCGACATATTCAACTTTGTTTTAACCCGATATGGATATTTTGATATGATGACCCGTCTTTCACGGGTTGAGCAGGGGTGGGTTGTTGGGACGAATCGGGCCCAAGCCCTATATGCACAGGCCTAGGTTAAACCCCCCTTAAAAGGAGGAAAAAAAAATCCTTTCCTAGGAGATGCCCATTATGTTCCGAAAGGAAAAAAAAAAAAAAGGTGCACAATGAGAGATTTAATAGTACTTACAAATTTAAGTGGTATCTGAGATCTCGCATTACTTAAAAGAAATGGAAGTTGAGAGATTTTTTGTGATATATTGATGAATTTAAGTGGTATTCGAGATCTCGCATTGCTTAAAACAAATAAGTTTATATATATATATATATATAATGATTTGAATAAAATTCTATTTGTATTATTGATTAATTCTTTTGGAATATGGCTCAATGTGACTAGAGACTTCACTGGAAACGTTACGTTAATGCCCCACCACCCTCACAAAATTTTCAAAAATAGCAATCTATAAAATCTTTTCAAGAAAATGCCAGATCTAACATCGATACAAGGATCTTGATTTAAATTATTTTTCTCCACATAAGCAAGGTAATTTAAACTAATGCTAAAAAAAATTCAGCTATAAAATCTGACCCAAAAGTTGTTGATAATGCCATTTTTTTAATATATTGAAGAAGATAAGGATTTAGTCCAAAACTCTATTAAACTGGTTGTTCCCATTTTGATAATGTCACTGTGGAGAAAGGTCTTGACATTCAATACGGAATTCAGCTATAAAACCTCACCTGGTTCTCTCCTGTGTCTCTGTATAAGCTTTAATACATTCGAAAACTTCAAAATCTTCAACCACTCGTTTGCTTTTATATATATATATATATATATGTCTTTCCTCTAAAGTTGGTTTGGATAAAAATGACTCACACGACTACCTCAGTTTGTCTTTTTTGGCAACCCTTTCCATAGTTAACATCAGCTAGGAATTCCTGGAACCATGCAGTTCGGGAAGAAATAAACCCAAATGCCATACCTTTGGCAAGAAAAACACATCTAGAATCTATCAGGAACATGAAGCTGCATGCACCATCTAGTATCTTCCCACAACAAGTAGGGATGTATACTGGCTGAGTTCATGTAAGTTGAGATCATCCGAGCTCATCAACTCAAATGTGTAATAGTTATTACTAGAGCTTGGATCATATAAGAGTGATCTCTAAAATTCAACTCAATTTAAAAAAAAAATTAGCCCGAATTTGGCTCGGAGCTAGCTTGAATTGTAACTGAGCCAAGTCTACAAGAATATAGGGGTTTTGCAAGCAATTTATTTCCGTCCCCACCGAAATTGATGCTAAAAATTATCGTTTGCATCCAACTTACACTCTTTGCAAGTTTTCATCGCTAAAGATGATTTCGATGAAAATGAATAGTTCTGCAACTTTTGCATCTACAATTTGATCATATTGTGTCAGTTTCCCTCGATGCAAAAGATAGGCCTCATCATCGTGCCGTAAGCAACGATTCGAATCCATTACAATATTATAGTATACAATTGCGATGATACATATTCTTTTAGCGACGATTATTTTGATGAAATAATAATCACGCTTTCCTTGAATTGCAAGTGCTTGATTATAATCAACCTTGTAGCCGAACCTTAGCTCTTCTCAACTAAAGAGTTTTTCTTTAAGTTTTTATTTTCTCAATTTAAAAAATAATAAAGAAATAAATAAGTTGATGAAATAATAAATGAAAGAGAAAATCTATTTGCACCCATGGTTGGGAACCCCCCGCGTACCTGAGCGTCAACGTATATAATAGTGAAACGGTGTGTTTGATTTTTGGTTTCTGAAATGTGATAGAAGTGAACCCCACAGAACACCCCCAAAGCAAGCTTCTCAAACAAGTTGCCCCACCGACGATTGCCATTGTTTCTCATCTTCTTCTGCTCAAACAAGTTGCCCCAACATTAAAAACAAATCAGACGGTACCTCAAGGGAGTAGAACGACCCACAGATGATTCGTCTTCTTTGTTAGCATTTTCGAGCTCTTCTTTTTCGTGGTCCACCGTGTACTCTTCACTAGAATCGCTGGGATCTAAAGCTGAGTTTAGAACTTCTTCATTTTCGTCTTCCATGGAAACCCCCTCTCCTCTTTTTTTCCTAGGGTTATTTAGTTTAAAAATTACTATGCAAACTTAAATATAAAGGAATTTGACGGTAAAACGTTTGCGAGCTTTTTGTGAAGATTCTATTAGGGACTGTCAGGGAGGCTACCATGAAAATGGATTTTGGGCTGCAGTGCTTTTGAGAAGTTGAATAACGAAGGGTTGAAATCGGGCCATTTGGCAATGCTTGGGTTCTTTTGATTTCTCTTTCGGTTTGAAATCTGTTTCTAAATCGGTTTTTTTTAATTTATTTTAATTTTTTAATAATTTATTTACTAACCCACGTCAGCTAGTGCCCAAAGGGTACCCAAGGGCGGGTACCTATAGCGGAACTCTAAATGAAATGACTTAAAATTTCAAATTTCACGTATTAGCCAAATATCAAAATTATACTGATGTGATAATATTGTAATTTGTACTTGTAATTATATTTGTAATTTATATAAATATATATATATATATGCATATACACATATACATTAATTTTTATTGTATATTGCTACTTCATATATAATTTACTGTGTACATATAAATATGTACATTTATATAACATATTTTATAAGTATGTATGTGTGTATTACCATATATGCGAGACGGCAAAAGAGTCGATTTTTATATAAGTTTGTTTGTAATCAAATCGAGTCTAATTTTATATGAATTGTGTTTTTCAATAATCGATCATAATTTTATATTTATGAACGAACCCTTTTAATAAGTGAATAGAGCACTGGTCAAGTTAAACCAACTCCACCTCCGGCCTCCTGATCCCCTTATATACTTGGACATGCCACGTGACCAAATTAGGCATAGAATTAGGTTCCTACGTTAAAATTGTTATGGATTAAATAATAAGAATTTTTTTAAATATAAAATGAATATTTGTGAACAACCTTCAAGAGAGAGGCACTTCACACCGGTCGGGCTGTTAATCACACAAAAACAGCTCACCATTCATCTTATGCCACATAGGAAAAAACACTGGAAGGCAAATCCACCTAGTCACAGAGAATCACAACGTATAGGCCCTCATTCCGTCTGCCCTTCTCCCCTTCGCACAAAGATCGCACCTCATACGATTTTGCAGGCAATTTACTTCACCCCCAAACCCCCCCTGCTGCGGCGCGTCTTTGTACACTGCTCTCTTCCATCCCTCTTCAGTCTTTATTGAAAACTTGGCTACGCTTTTGGGATTTTGGGTAACTTTTTCCTGCCTCGATTCTTCAATTTTCATGTAAGATTTACTTCCAATTCTTGATTTCTAAACAATGACTTTGTGAAGGTCAAGATTTGGTTCTCTCTTTCTAAAATCTTTGCATTGCTTCAAATTTTCTTGAAACGATAATGGAAGAGAGAGATGATGGCTCAAAAAGACCAAAAAGACTGAAACGGCAGTAAAGCAATACAAGCATGAAAAACAAAAGTTTGGTCATTCTCTCTATCTTTGCATCGGGGTTTGTTTCAAAATTTTTGAGATTTTATAAATGTAGATGGATTGTTAGATTGTTGCTATGTTCTTTTGCCTCCAAATATGGAACATATTTGAGAGTTGGGAATGGGTTTTGTAGACCAAAAATCACAAGCAAACCAAATGGGTTTCGCAGCGAGAGAGTGATTTTCCGATGGAATTCTTCATTAATGGGTTGAAATCTGTCGGCGTAGAGTGAGCTAGTGGCGGTGGAACTTCCAAAGCTCTTGGGCAGCGGTGCAAATAGACGAAAGAGATGACCGACCCCTCGCAGCGATCAATGATTTTCCGACGGAAGAGATGAAACAAGAGATGAAAGGGGTCTCGCAACGGTGAGATGAGTTTCGAAAGGGAGCTGCAAAATCGCAAGGGCCTGGAGAAATCGGAGAAATCGTGTGAGCTTCAGCTTGGAGAAAACGTGAGGGCAGAGCTTCGTGGAGAAATCATGAGGGCTTCGAAATCACAAAGGGCTTCATGCGGCTTCAGCTTGGAGAAATCGCAAAGGGTGAAATCGCAAAGGGTGAAATCGTGGGGCACCCATGTAAGAAATCGTGATGGCTGAAAGAAAACGTGAGGGCTTCGACTGGAAGGAAATCGTGGGGCTTCAGCTTGGAGAAATCAAATTTTGGGGTAAAATGGCAAAAGGGAAAATGGTGAAGGGTTTCTGATTTTTGGAGATGTTAAGCTGTTAAGATGTAATGCTGGTCCATGATTGTTTCGGTAGAAGTCTTACATGTTGGAATGTTATTGGCCGGTTGTTATTTGAGTAAAACCAGCCCGACCGGTTCCAAGGATTTCTCAACCTTCAATTGATACAGGTACTTGGACTCCGATGGATGAAGACATGGTCTTAGTTCTGCAGCACACAATTTTGCCTTTAGCCTCCATCCTTGTACAAAATTCTCTTTAGAGACAGAAAATCTCGTTCTCTCTAAAAATAAAAAAAATCTCTCATCATCTCCTTTTTCCTGCTCCCTCGAAGAGGATCTCCGTTCCATTTCCGGCACCGCCATGTTTATAGGATTTTCTCTTAGTTTTTTGAACTTTTTCTCTCCACTAGTTAGGTCTAGGCTTGTTCTATAGCTTTTCAGTGAGTCATCGATAGATTATCTACACATGCTCCACCACGCAACTCTTTAGCTGTCGATCTGTTGGTACAATGCCGAATTGCGGCAAAAATCAGTGTTACTCTCATGTGTGGCTTAGCCCACGCTTGGCCACCACACGTCGCTGCATCAGAACGCCTCTGACGGCTACCCATGCAATGCCAGTAGTTTTGTCATCTCAAGTTCTATTAAATCTGACCTACCCCATCTCATTATCTAAACTCCATGAGTCATGACATGTGGACGGGAAGAAATTCAACCACGTGTGTTTCGGGCTAGTCGTAGTCGTTTATCTCATTATGTTTTCGCTCATCCTAATTGAAGATTTTGAGACTGAGGACATCGGTATCTTATGTGAATATCTTTGGCCAACAAACTACAGTGCTCCATCAAAACCTACTGACTCTAGTGGTGGCACCTATACGAACTGTAAAAATTAGTCATTTCATTGTCCTCTTTGCAGGGGAATGAGTTTGAATCAATTTTTGCCTCAAAATCTGATTTATTTAATTTTCACTTTTGGACTGCAATTATTGTGATGGGGTTTTTGTTAGAAAATCACACCCCCTCCTCATGTATCTTAATCCGTTTATGTTCATGAAATGCTTGCTTGATTAAGGAAAGAAAAGCCTCATTCCTTGTACCATTTTGGAATTAGCCATACCTAACCTCAGTCGTATATAATAAACAGGTTCGAAAATTGTATTATTTTTGCTTAAATATTCATATTGTACGATTATATTATATATATTTTTATGCTAATTAATATATCAGAGTTTCAATGATAAATGTGGTATATCAATAAATGGATTTGTAAATAAAACGAATTTCCTTCTAACAATATGTCTACGCGAATGTAAACGCAGGGCAGACACATAATTAAGCATAATAATATAATATAAAATGTGACTGTTGAAACGTAACGCAGTTAAGCTTGGATTCATTTTATATATATATATATATATATATATTTTTTTTTTTTTCAATTTTAAAACTTAATAAGAAGGTGGTGCTACTCCCACCGTTGCGCAGGGGCTCCAGTCATTTAGTACAAATTGAAGTGTTTTTTTTTTTTTCATGTATTTTTTTAACACTTTTAAATTATTTTAAAAAAATATTTACAACATAATTAAAAAACACTTCCTTAATCAAAAAGTCAAAAAAAAAAAAAAAAGAAAAAAAAGAAAAGAAAGTACTCTAGCAGGAGCCTTCAGAAGTGGGACTAACATTATTCTAAAAAGAATGAGAAATACATAGTTAACTTCATAATATTCATTAATTATTTAATAAAAGATCAATTTAGATACTATAGGAGCTAATTTAAATGTATAATTTGTATATATGATTCTGCATTATAAATTTTTATAAAGAAATTTACAGAATGTACGTTACATCGTATGTCACGATCAAGAGGGCCCTCAATTCTTTGTTACAAAACTTAATTTGTCTTACTCCCCCCATTTTGTTTTGGAAAGTCGTTTTCCCTCTTGCTGTACGCCTGTAGGGAAAACAAACTGTGTTCCAAGAAAATTACTCAACTTTGGTACTCACGACAATGAGCTGTGGTTCCCGTCTCTTTCAATATTCATTTGATCTTCTCGAAGTTAATCTACCATTTTAACCCACAGGTGTTGATCTTTATGCACGCCTCTGAACTATATGCCTCTCTAATCTTGTAAAGCTTCATGACCCAATCATGGATTCGTACTTGGAAAAAGAGGAGGAAACAAAGAGGAACAAACTAGAAGGAGCAGAACCATCATGCTGAATAGAAAGTCTTCTACGCAAGCTCATCCTTGATATACTTTCTAGGCTTCCCATATCATCTTTGATTCAGTTGAAGTCTGTGTGCAGAGCTTGGCGTATGTTATCACGACATCCTGATCTTATTAGTATCCATATCACAAGGATGGCTAAGAACAATCCATGCCTCATCTTACACTCTGATTATCCCATCAGAAACCAGCTTTACTTTGTAGACATCCCTGCCGATTACAATAAGGAAGAAAAGGTGAAAAGGTCTCATGTGCCTTTTAGGGCTGCAATGCCTGAGTTCAATGTGGTAGGCTCGTGTAATGGTTTGCTATGCGTTTCGGATTCATCATATCATGATTCCATATAACCCTTTTACCAGGATCTGCCAAGAACTTCTCAAGTCTATGCAGTATTCGAATCTTGAAGAGGTAGTTTTTGGATTCGGATTTGATCCCACAACCAAGGAATACAAGGTTGTTAAGATAGTAAGCTACATCATTAATGCAGATAGAATCTACGGGCGTTCCCTCAGAGTTGCGGACATGATTTCAGAGGTTCAAGTTTTCAGTTTGGGTTACTCAACCTGGAGAAGTATGGGAAAGTTAAAAATATACCATCTTGATCAGTGGTCATCACAAGTCTTGGTGAATAGAAGACTTCATTGGGTTGCTTGGACACGCAGATATCATCCAAGGCGCACAATCGTCTCATTTGTCTTGGCAGACGAGCAATTCAAGGAGATCCGAACATCTTTCAAGGGGTGTAATTATCATCTGGTGGCTCTAGGTGGTTGCCTTTCTGCTGCAGTCTATTGCAACGATGGAGAATTGGAGATATGAGTAATGACAGAGTACGATGTGGAGGATTCTTGGATCAAACGTTTCACATAGGAACCTACGTACCCAAAGGAGTTGAAGAGGACGTGAAAAACAACAGCTTGTTCAAGGTTTCGACCATACTTCGGAAAAGAACATTTGTACGAGTTGTATGCCTTTTAAAATACGGCGATATCTTGTTGGAGTATAAAAGCAGAGCTCTGGTCTCTTACGACACAGTGAGTGAAGAGTTTAAAGATCTCATGTTTGAGGGAATACGAAGGTGTTATAAGACAATTGTTCATGCGGGTAGCCTCAACTGGACATACACCTTCATTGATACGTGAAGAGCTTCAATGGTAAGAGTGGATGCATGCTCCTTTCCCTGCGTCGGTTTCGCTAAAAGCTGACCCGATAGCTGTTGGATAACCAATGACTCACACTACATTTGTTTTTCTTGCAGCTATAACCTGCATAGATATGCAGCATCAGGATTCAGGAGTGGAAGCTGGAACCGAGCAGTTCAGGAAGAAAGAACCCAGATCACATCTAGGATGATCTATCAAGAAAATCAAGCTGGACATTGCTACTTGACCTGATTAGGCAACTACTATGATCACCGGAGAATATTATTATGAATGATCAATATATTTAGTTCAGTCCTATATATATTTCCTTTCTTTGATGCCCAGATACTATTACTGAATATCAATGGAAGTTTTCTTTGAGTTAATCTTCTCAATTACATCTCCTATCTGATTGTTCCTAGGTGATTGGTTCAGTACCTCTCCGTTTTCGTTCTGTTATTACACAATCACACCATACACCAGAAGTTCTTAGCTCGGTCAGTTCTGCAAAACAGAATCTTGCCTATAGGCTATAGTCTCCATCCAACTTTGTAGTTTGTATCAATGCATGATTACAATATTTGCCATGAACACTTGAAAGTTATTATTTTTCCAATCCCCCGCAAAGAACAAGAACTATATGCAGATTACAGGCATGCACTGTATATGAAAAGGAAAACAAAAATTCTATATACAATCACTCTCGTACACTTTATTAATATGATTGACTGCGTATTAAAAAAATTTGATATAACCAATTATATCAATAGAGTATAAAAATAATACGTAAAAATTACTGTAAATAACATTACTCCTTCCATAAAAACATTTAGGAAAAATATAGTTGCAAGCACAATTGTGCACTAATGTGATGTGATTGGTCAAAAAGTAGATTTTATTGAAAACAGTGTTAATTTAAATTTTAAGTATGAATAAATCAGTATTTATATACGGATTAGTACGCGACTGTGCTTATATATAGCAAAACTCAAAGATTTATAATGGAAGATGTGGCCATACGGAACAGATCAGATCGAGGTCTCTCGACCCACAAAATAAATTAAGAGGAAATGTTTCAACTTCGGGTAAACTTATCACTTTCTGCTGCAAATTCTTGGCATAGCAATTACACTAACGGCTTGTTAGGACACTGAAACACAAAATTATCAATTTTTTTTTTTATATTTTTATTTCTAAACATCATTTAAATATAAAATATTTTTTAATTTTAATTTTTTCATCTAATCATTACTTAATTATTAGTCAAACATAAAAAACAATATACTTTTCTTAAAACAAAATACAAAAATAAATACAAATTTTATAAACCTCAAAATAAATTATACTAAAAAGATATATTCAAAAAAATTTTTAGTTTTATAATATTATTTTTCAAATTTTTTATTCTAATCTTCCAAAATCCAATAAAATATTTGAAGTCAAACTATTTTATTATTATTTACATAATTATAAGATACTCAAATATCGTACGAGCCTATGTTTAGGTATATGTGTTAAATTATAATGAAAGGAGACATATAGCACATGATTAAGTGCATGTTTGGGATTAAGGTAGAAAATATAATTTATAATTTTAAAACTTATAGTTTATAACTTAAATAATATAAAAAATTATTTACTGTTTGGTGATAATATGTTTAAGACACTTTTAAACAAGTTATGTTTGTTTGAAAATAAATTTAAAAAATGATTTTTAAGGTAAACGAAAATTATTTAAATTTTTAAAAATTATGACCATATTTTTAAAAATTTAAAAGTTATAATTATCTGAAAATTATATATATATTTTTATTCATTAACAGTATTTTTAAAATTCGAATCAAGTTTTGTATTATCTAAAAAAGTATGGTTGAGGTATAATTTTCTAACTTATTTAAAATTAAAAGTACTTTAATATAAATACCTAAATAATTTAATTTTTCTAATAAATAATTTTTATACTATTTAAACACTTTAAAAAACTATTACGGCAATCCATAGAGGTCCTAAATCAACAAAATAAACCAAACCACCTTCGTGATGAAAGGCCAAGCCTACATTTTATCTTATCCTCAAAGTTTGTAATGACCGGCCCATCGGGCCCAAGCCCTCAGAAACCCTATTTTTCCATTTCTTTTTCCCCTTCTTCTTTCTTCCCACAGCCCGACGACTCTGGGCAGCAAATCCATCAGCCCCCCCAATGACGGTAAGCCTTTGTCTCCCTCTCTGATTTCTCTCTCTCTCTCTCTCTCTCTCTCTAACTGTTTGTCGGCATCTCCGATCCTCCACGCTGCGACACCACTGTCTGTAAGCCTGTCTCTCCGTTTACTCTCTCAACTTGGGTGTTCCTGTTACATAGTCAGAACGTTTGCCGACCGCCGCTGGTAACCCCACACGTGCCACCGCAACCCTAGTAACACGTTGGGTAAGTGCAAACTGGAAGTTTGGGTTTTCCCAGTTTGCATTGAAATTTCTAGATTGAGTGATTTCATAGCTGGTTGGTGTTTTGAGGGTCTTTGTTTGTAATGTTGTGGACGGAGGAGATGAACGTAAAAGTGTGGGTTGGTATTCTGATATATCGGGAGTTTGTTTGTAAATGGTGACGTGTGTTGTGGTGAAATTTAAGTGAATCCAATGAGATTGGGCTAATTTATCGGTGGATTAGTGCGTGAATGTTGTACTTGGACCATTATAAATCTAAGGCACCATGTTGGACTATTTTGTATGTAGAATTTTGTCAGTTAGGTTAGTTTTGTTGTAGTATGAGTTATTAATATGTTTGCGATATTTTTCTGGATTAGGTTGTAATACTGCTACAGTTCGGGTTCAAAGCTTAGATAGTACTCGAAAAGTCAGGTAAGCGATGCACTTATGCTAGAGTTTGCCTGAAAGTGACTGAGGTTGATTTTATGAAAAATATGCATATTTTGTTATGTAAACAGTCTAGGTTATTTTCTGCACTAGTGTCTATCTAAATTTTGAAATTTGACATTTTTTCATGACTGAGGTAGACAATGGACATGAGCAGTTATTGTACTCTGTTTCTCTACTGCATAAAATGTGAATATGAAATCTGAAATTTTTGTATAATTATCTGATATTATCTGATATTGCATTGTATCTGAAAACCATGAGGCATAAGATTCTGTTATGTTTTGGTTATTGACCTTGCCACGGGATAAAATAGTGGCCTCTGTTCTGGCCATGCATTTCTGATGGACTTCCAATCATGGTGTTTTGTCTTGAGTTAAATTTTCTTTTTGGTAAAAGGAGCGCATTGTTCTTACAGTTCATTAGATTTAAAATGGGAATATCTGACTGTCAAAAAGGTGAAAAATGATTCTGACCATAAACTTTTCAGTAATATCACTTAATTCTTTTTATGCATTCATGATTTCAATTCTGTTTTTAGCGTGCACATCGTTTTTGTAGCAAAAGTGAATTTTGCTTATGTTCCAATTTGATGGGAAAAGTAGGAATTTTAGAGGTGATAATATCAACCTTCAGTTCATCAAATGAAAAACAATTATCAAACAAAAAGTGTGCATGTTAGTAAAAAGTAATGCACGTTTATGACACTGAATTGACCTATGTTTGTCAATGACACAAAAAACCCATGCATTAATTCTCGTAAATATAGGATGGCATATGAACGTTAATAAGAATGCAGTGATTGTTTTGAGCTATGATTCCTTGGCCCTGTATTAGCGTTTCCACTTGAAGCTTTTGGGGAAATTTGACATGAATTTAATATTATTTCTATTCATAATTTAATGGATGTTAATGAGATTCTTTGGAATCTAAATTTTGTAAGAGAAAATAACTTTACTATTCTGAATCTATCTTATTTATTGTTTATAAATTTTCCCAGCCAAAAAATTCATTTTGTTATATGTTTCTATATTCTTATGCAAGTAGTCCCCAAAATCTATATATTTCTATTTGTGATAAAAGTGTGAGTTTAGGGGCTTATCATTGCAGTTCTTGCAAGTGTTGCACTATAGTACCTGTTTTGTTTAAACTTTTCTTCATGATTTGTGGTAATAAACTTGAAATTCGGTCTGGATAGTTACTCAAATTTGTAGAACCCATAATTATGTATGCTTATACTGAGTCAATTATAATTTGAGAGTTGATTTTGTATAATATTAAATTAGTATAATAATCAAGAATATGGAACATAAGAAATTAAATTGATATTTCATTCCATATAACATGACCCTTCAGCATTTTTCGATTTGGGCTTGCGTCACTTTGCTCTTGCTCTATAAAGAACTCACATTTACGTTTGGGCACATTAACTGGTTTGGGTTGTATCAGGGAAGTGGTAGATGGCATTAAGGCGAATTTTTGGGTTTTCTGATGGCGAGCTGATGCGGGCGGATGCAAAACCTTGTTCCAGATTGATGAGACAAACGGCTGGAATTTTTACAGTTGGAGGAGGATTGGCATTTTGGATTCTTTGTAGATTGCATTATGGTTTGTACTACGTTTTATGTTGGTCTTTTTTGCCTGGTTATTTATTCTATGTGGAAACTACATTTTGCACCTTGAACTTACTATTTTTTTTCACACACCCCCAACCAAACGATTAGTAAAACGGATCTTCTTTGGTACAATCTCTTTAGTTGTATCCTAATTTACCAGAATTGTCAATTTGCCTTTAAACTATTAATTTTTGACGATTTGCACCATTGATCAAGATATGATAAATAGATATATAAGAAATAGCACATATGGAAGTCATGATCGGTCAGTTCTTACTTTTGTTCATAAGAAATAGCACTGCTTAGCCAATGATTCACATTGCCATAAGGTGGAATTTTCAGGTGCAAATAGACAGTTTTGGTAGTTAAGGTGCAATTTGGAAAAAACAATGATAGTTCAAAACTGGGTCGTTATATTCTTTGGGGATGCTGATATTGCCATCTTTCTATTTCTGATGCCTCATCTTTGATATTTTGATGAGTGATTGATTGTTTTTAATTTGGTAATTTCGGTTGATATCATGTTTGCACATAAGATAATTTTGGTGTGGATATTCTAACCTTTGCAGGTAAATACGTTACCAATAGAACCTTGCCATGCATTAGCCCACGTTCTTTAATGTGTACTTTTGGAAATAACAAGCAATGTGAATATATTATCTTGCTCTGGAAATGTTTATAACTGAAGTGATCATTTATGATTATGTAAATGAGTCAGAATTGCTTGACATAACTTTCTATATAACAAGTTTAGTCTAATATGGTTTACTACAATTTTTCAGCTCAAACGTACTAAAGAGATTGTGATATATTTTTCTTTCATTATGTTTGATTAAAAAATATATATGATACGTTTGTTGGTATGCTTATGCAGGTCCTAGAATTACGGTTCCTAGGAGTCTTCGCTGGGCAGCTTGTGGAGCAGTATCGGTCAGCTCATCCACTGCTCTACTGGTTCGCTTATTTAGTCCTGAATGTGAATCCCAGAATATAGCTGCATATGACAACAAAAAGTAATTGCTACGTTCAAGCTCGTCTTAATTAATATGTTAAATTGAAGGCCAATGTATAACTTTTAAGCCATCAATAGCATCGATCAAAGCCCTACCAAGTATGGAACTTCCATTCTTTACTAGTTTGTTTCTACTACAAAATTTCATAATATTCCAGTGATTTAGTTTCCTCTACTAAAATGCTCAGGTTGCCTTTCAAATGTCTGAGAAAATGCCGAGGGTTGCCTTTCAAATATTTGAGAAAAATAATGCTTTCGGTGAGGGAAGTGTCTAGAACACAACGGTAGGGAGTGATGCGTGGAATTCATTCGCTCTTGCTTTAGGAACCAATGCAAACGTTTGAGGCGGCATGATTTTTAGCTTTTGAGAGGAATCGATTGTAATGATACGGGATGCATGTGTGGGAAAGGGATAATCGAACTCATGAAACGAGAAAGAAAATTAAGGGAGGAGGAAGGGTATTTTTGTTGGGCTGGGCAATTGGAGAGGGGGCGAAAGGGAGGGATTTTTTCCCTCCATCCCGAGGGCCAAATTTGAGTGAACTCCTCGGCTTGTTGAAGGGCATGTTTCACTTGTCGTTCTTTTTCTTTATGTTTTTCTTTTCCTTTAGAAAAATTCTAAACATAACTCTACACACCACATTTTTTTTTTTATATATATTCTTAAACATTTTAAAAAAAATACAATATCATTTAAAAATATTTTCTTATTTATTACGTAAAAAAAGAAAAAAAAAATTGGGGAGAATTCATTGGGACCCAACTCGGAGTGAGTTTAGCTTTTTCCAAACCATTATATGCTAAACGAATCATCACATAGTAACAGCTATTGAAAGTGCATGCAAATTAGCTGTAGTTGCTGTTGACATTGATACTCAGTCATGTTTCTCACTAATCCTCCTGCCCCCATCAACTTCAAAGTGATGTTTCTTCAAATTTAAAGTGCTTTTAAGTTTTAATAATTGCACCAACGTAAAAGCTATTTGTTTTTCTTCTTACCTTGCTCGAAAAATGAACACAATCACAGCATAATACTCCAGCTAACAAATTCGATCTCCACACCCTTTTTGCGCAAAGCCCAATGATATTACTGCAAACAATCAATCCAAATACCAAAACTACCTAAATATTCAAATACTCAACTTCAATTATATATATATATATATATATATAAACAATTTAATACTACATGTTTCGGAAAAAAAAAAAAAAAAAAAGAGAAATTATTCTAATCAGTTATTATTCAATACCATACACCACACATTCGATGAAAAACACGTATATTCTATGAAAAGTACATCTATACCTTATAAAAAATCTGTAAGTATGGTGTAAAAGTAAATAATGGCTGATGCATATTCATTTCTAAAAGAAAAAATTTACAGATGCCATTCTTCTGTGTATATTCTATTACGACATAAATAATCAAGTGTTCTAAGATTTTTAAATCAATACCTTTTTTATTTTTATTTTATTATTACACCTAAAATCATTAAAAACAGCTTTACCTTACAAAGTTAGCTAGTCATGATTGGTTTTCACGAAACAAATGATTCGATTGCTTAACGTCATGTGAATTTATTACCCCCTTTTTTTATTATTAAATATTTAATATTATCTAAACAACTCACACGAACAATAAGAAATATTGAATAATGATATAAAATTATAAATATCTAAGTAAGCCAAGTTTTATTTTTTTTTATTTTTTTTTAAAAGATGATTCCATTATTAAAAAACTTGTTTTTCTTTTTGTTGAGATCCATTATTTTATAAATGGCTTGCGCAATATTTATGCATTTGGGGGTTGTCTTTAATGTTACTCATAAATATTATATGTTCCATTTTATGTATTTACTTTTTTCTCACTTCAACTACTTAAGAATATTGTAAACCCTTATTGGTTATGTTAGTTTAGACTAGTCCCTTTCATAATTATCTAATGTGGATTGCTAGAGACTCACAAGAATTTTATAAAAAGATCTCATAAATTAACATGTTACTACCAGGTCCAGTTAAATTTTTTTCCCTCCTTTCCAGCCTCAATCCCCACTCCCCTCCCCTTTCCTTCCCCGTCGCAAACCCACGCCCTTGTCCCCAGCAAAGATTCAATGCATTTGTTGGAGCTAGCCCCAAAAATCATCGCCGCGGTTCCCATTCCTCATCAATGACAAACAACAGACCCCCCTTTCTCTCTCTCATATCTCTTCTATTTTCCTTTGTAATTTTTTCAACAATTAAATAGATTATGATTTTTCATTCATTTTCCTTTGTGGGATCCCATTATGTCCTCCAATATTTTCCTTATAATATAGGTTTTATCCACCACCCCTTGTATTAAAATAAATAGTTAGATAATAACATAGAGCAAATGATCACTTATGTTAATTTAAGACACGCCTCGTTATAAAAAAATAATAATAATATTTGAGAACAGCCTTATTTATGGATAACTACGGACAAAATAAAATTGTCTCTAATCCATTGCTTGGGTCCGACACTTGTCACTGACTATCCTAAAAGTAAGATTTTTGTAGTGGGTAGAAGTTAAACAAGCTATGAAAATTGTCTACACGTGTATAGCTTGTATCGACTCATATAGGTCGGTCCAAAACCCCAGAAATTTAAATGGAAAATAACATAATCTATATACATTAATAATTAATTAATTTTCTAAAGTTCAAATTTAAAATTCATATCATAAAAACTTTTTGAATAATTCTTCCCGGGAATATAGATGTCGGTGAGTTTACCACAGCATGAGCATGGTCCACTCCTACTCGGATTTCTGGTTGACTGCCCCAACCGGTTACGCTTTTTACAGCAAGTCACCGCAAAAGGAGGACCCATACACAGTCAGTGAAGACCGTCCGGCTAAATTCCTCACACGTGGCTGTCACGCCGACAGTGTTTGTCATCTACAGAAAATCTAATTTGATAGACAAATATTTGGGAAGTTTAAAAAATACAAAAAATTGATGTAACTTGTAACTTGATATGGAAACCTTATACTATAATCTCCACCTAATTAACATATGATTTATTATTTTTATCAGGTGATTTAGATTTAGAGATGAGATATTAAATAGAAGATAAAAAGGTAATAAAATACTATTAAAATATTATTATTATTTTAAAATTTTAAAAAGTTGAATTGAAAATTAAAAAAATTAAATTTTTTATTATATTTTATATAAAAATTTAAAAAAATTATAATGATAATATAAGATGAGACGCTTTCTAAATTCAAATGGAGCAGGTTTAAATATAATCATAAAAATGATAAATCACACGTTAATTAGATAGAGGTATGTAGTGTAAGTTTTTCTTGTAATATTGAGTTTTGCTACATACAAGCACAGTTGTGCACTAATTTGTGCACCAATACTGATTTATTCATACTTAAAATTTAAATTAACACTTTTTTCAATAAAATCTACTTTTTGACCAATTATATCACATTGGTACACAGATTAGTATACAATTATGCTTGCAACTATATTTTTCCTTTATTTTTATAAGAACTTTATATAGATCTCGCACTTCTTGATTTTAAATACTGATTGGTGTAATATCTTATTTCTATTTTTTTTTTTTTTGAAGAGAACCTCAACTTTCATTCGTATAGATCAATTCTTACAAATTATGTCTTGTTCCAGACTATCAACTATATAATCTGGAACCTCTTCTAACCAAACTCTTTCCTCACCAAAATTCAAGGCAGCTTTGGCCAAATTATGTGCAACAATATTTCTTTTTCTATAGTCAAACTGTAAAAAGCAATCCTTCCTATTTGATAAAACATTTCTAATATCCTCAATTAAAGGACCTATATCAGACCAATCCTCTTCATTGTTCTTCACAGCTTCTATAATTGCCTTTGCATCACCCTCGAATATAACTTTCTGTACATTAAGATCGCTACATACCTGCAGTGCCTTCCATAATGCATAGCATTCTGCTGCCTCTGCTATCAGAATATTGCTTCTGCTGTCACAAACTGCTAGCAAAGGATCTGCATTCTCATCTCTCATGATCACCCCCATACCCATTCTCCTCCTCTTAAGATATGTGGAGGCGTCCCAGTTCACCTTGACAAACTCTGTTGAGGGCTTGATGCACCCTGCTCTACTACTTGGTCTGTGATCTTGCTGGTTTACTTCCCCTTGTCTTCTGTTGGCTCTTTTGAATTCCTCTACGGCCTCTGTTGCAGCTGAGACTAATCTTCTCGGGCATGTGAATTTGTTTTCAAACACAAAAGTATTCCTTCTAAGCCAAACTCTTTTAATCTACACAGCCACTTCCTCTAGCCTGTTTTTGTCTAAACCTTCTAATAGCTTTTTCCATAACTGCAGAAACTCCATTCCTTCCCTTTGCCACTTATGAACCCCATTCAAACTAACAGCCCAGACATCATTGGCTGCTTGACACTCCCAAAGCACATGTGTTACCGATTCTTCATCTCTAAGACATATGGGGCAAAAGGGATCCTTTGCTACCTTTTTCTTGTGCAGGTTCAGTCTGGTAGGCAGCAAGTTATTTGCTGTCTTTCATAGAAAAACCTTGACCACATTAGGCACCTCAAGTTCCCAAATTCCCTTCCACCTAGCATCGGTCTCCCTCTCCTCTGATGATTCCCCCCCTCTCTCTTCCTTCTATCTAACTGCAGAAAGTAAGCACTCCTTATTTCTATTTTATTAGCTATTATATAAAGTTGCATGAAATGTATTATTTCAGATTAAGAGGAGGAGAAATGATAAATATAATCATAAAAATGATAAATTACACGTTAATTAGATAGATGTATGTAGTGTAAGTTTTTCTTGTAATATTTCTCAATTATAAAATATTTTTTATTATAAAATAGATCTAACATATCAAAACTCTATTAGAGCTTAAATTTATTTTTGAGTTTTGCTACATACAAACACAGTTGTGCACTAATCTGTGCACTAATACTGATTTATTCATACTTAAAATTTAAATTAATACTTTTTTTAATAAAATCTACTTTTTGACCAATCATATCACATTGGTACACAGATTAGTGCACAATTATACTTGCAACTATATTTTTCCTTTATTTTTATAAGAACTTTATACAGATCTCACACTTCTTAATTTTAAATACTGATTGGTGTAATATCTTATTTCTTTTT
This sequence comes from Carya illinoinensis, assembly GCF_018687715.1. Taxonomy (NCBI): domain Eukaryota; kingdom Viridiplantae; phylum Streptophyta; class Magnoliopsida; order Fagales; family Juglandaceae; genus Carya; species Carya illinoinensis. Next base: position 14,414,884 of record NC_056755.1, read on the forward strand.
TTTTTTTTTTTGAAGAGAACCTCAACTTTCATTCGTTTAGATCAATTCTTACAAATTATGTCTTATTCCATACTATCAACTATATAATTTGGAACTTCTTCTAACCAAACTCTTTCCTCACCAAAATTCAAGGCAGCTTTGGCCAAATTATGTGCAACAATATTTCTTTCTCTATAGTCAAACTGTAAAAACCAATCCTTCCTATTTGATAAAACATTTCTAATATCCTCAATTAAAGGACCTATATCAGACCAATCCTCTTCATTGTTCTTCACAGTTTCTATAATTGCCTTTGCATCACCCTCAAATATAACTTTCTGTACATTTAGATCGCTACATACCTGCAGTGCCTTCCATAATGCATAGCATTCTGCTGCCTCTACTGCCATAATATTGCTTCTGCTGTCACAAACTGCTAGCAAAGGATCTGCATTCTCATCTCTCATGATCACCCCAATACCCATTCTCCTCCTCTTAAGATCTATGGAGGCGTCCCAGTTCACCTTGACAAACTCTGCTGAGGGCTTGATGCACCCTACTCTACTACTTGGTCTGTGATCTTGCTGGTTTACTTCCCCTTGTCTTCTGTTGGCTCTTTTGAATTCCTCTAAGGCCTCTGTTGCAGCTGAGACTAATCTTCTCGGGCATGTGAATTTGTTTTCAAACACAAAAGTGTTCCTTCTAAGCCAAACTCTTCTGATCTGCACAGCCACTTCCTCTAGCCTGTTTTTGTCTAAACCTTCTAATAGCTTTTTCCATAACTGCAGAAACTCCATTCCTTCCCTTTGCCACTTATGAACCCCATTCAAACTAAGAGCCCAAACATCATTGGCTGCTTGACACTCCCAAAGCACATGTGTTACCAATTCTTTATCTCTAAGACATATGGGGCAAAAGGGATCATTTGTTACCTTTTTCTTATGCAGGTTCAGTCTGGTAGGCAGCAAGTTATTTGCTGCATTTCATAGAAAAATCTTGACCACATTAGGCACCTCAAGCTCCCAAATTCCCTTCCACCTAGCATCAGTCTCCCTCTCCTCTGATGATTTCCCCCCTCTCTCTTCCTTCTATCTAACTGTAGAAAGTAAGCACTCCTTATTTCTATTTTATTAGCTATTATATAAAGTCGCATGAAATGTATTATTTCAGATTAAGAATGGTCAGTTTAAGATAGAGTAATATTAGTCGAATGCTGTATATTATGAATTTTGAAACAGTTGGTTCAGTTAATTCGTGAAGTATAAATGATAATTGTCATAAGCATTAATTAATTCTGAGTAGTATGATGCTGAGCTGCACCACGCATTTTAGCCAACGGCCTTATGCTTTTGAAATTTTCCATGAAAACATTATGCCATAATTGCGTTGCTTTTTATCAAATCGAGACAATGATTTTGATATAATACAAGAACATGATGAACATCACTCTCTGGTTGATTGATTTAATCAATAATTATCATTACCTTTTGTTCTTTAATCATATCGTGGGTCGACTTATTCATAATTTAAATATATATATATATATTTTAACCACAAATTCATTATCCAGAAATAAATTTATAAATTAATATATTTTAATAAAATACCATTAAATTATAAAATTATTTTTATTATAAAATAAATCTAACAGATGACATGAAATTACGTCAGTTTGTGAATTTACTTTTATATAATATTTTTATGTTTATTATAATTCTCTTTTTCGTTTATAACACCCATCTATTTTTTTTTTCTGCATGACGAGTTACCATATCAAAGGAAGAGACTTTAATTAGTTTGATAACTTTGATCAATCACATTGTTTTATTTTTGTTAAATTCTTAAGCTGGTAGAAAATCATAAAATTAATTACTTAATTCACCGAATAATTTCTTTAATACCATCCCAAAAGATTTAACTTGATGGAAACCACAAACTTTAATATTTAATTATCTTTTAAGACTTTAAAAATAATTTAAAGAGTATTACACTATCACGTAGTGTCACGTGATTTGTTAAAATTAATTATATTCAAACCAAAAGAGCGTACAAAAATATAAAAAGAAGAAGACAGAAATTCTAGATTCTCTCTACTCTTTTTATGTTTGTGTTTTTAAGTTTTTTTTTTTTTTAATTTTTAATGAACCAGGTGACGGTGATGTCACATCAATAGAGTCATCTGAGTGGTAAGTTTCAGATGACCAAATATCATTGTTCTAATTTAAAATACAACATCAACTATTGCACCAATTTTAAACTACTAATTACTATACTAATTAATCAGTCTATTGAAATTGTCACAAGCGTTCTTACAAGTTACAATTCAATAGTCTATTCATATGAGAATCTAATATGATGGGTTCCTTACTCAGATACTATTAGATCCGAAGCCACAATAGATTAAGAGCTAAGCAATGTAAAATGGTTGCAGTTTCACCAAACACAAACTTATCATTATAGTCATGCATTTGCTCTAACAAATCCTTTCTCATCCATATCCACCGCTCAAACGCTTTTCTCTTCTGATTTGCTGCTCAGAACGAGGTCTGTCATCATAGTTTCTTGAACACAGACGTCTTGGATGTTGAAATCTTAACCAAAACTCCCCAACTTAAACCTCAATCAAATCGATCGGTGCATGAAGACACTGATGATCTGTTTACGTGATAGATTACGGAAACTCTGCCACATAGCATTAATGGAGACAACTTGGCAGGTCCTGGTCCTCTTCCAATACCCAAAAATTAGTTAGAGAAGCTTCTAAGATATAAACTATGTCCCCTGCTGCATCACCTAATTTTTGACAGCAACAAATAATGACCATTATTTTACACCATTAATGTCTAATCCTCAGATCCAAGGTACCTTTATATGAAAGACTCATGGGCATTTGGGCCTCTGCTTTCGTTTACATGTATTCACTAGTTTGTCTCTTCATCTAGCTAGGTAACCTTTTTTGAAAATCGTAGGCATTTGAACCACTGTTTAGTTTAAATTGGTCAGTCTTTGGGATAATGGTTGGAGTTGAAACCAATGGCCTTCTATTTATTGCCAAGTGCAGCACCCAGTTCAAAATTCTGTGTGATGAATTAGGGAATTTTATTTGATTTGCCAATGCTAAATGTAAATCCCAGAAAGCGATGCCACAGTTCAAGCTGTTTTTCCATATTTAGCACAGAAAAAACGTATAGGAACCGTGGTCTGTTGCAGAAATCACGCTTGTGTAAGACAAAAAGGTGAGAGAGAGTTCCACATTCTCATGTGGAAGTCACATGCATCAGAGACATCTTGGACAAAGCCAAGGCTTTTGAAAGTAAATACATAGCAGTGAGAGAGAGCACACTTAGCAGTGAGAGAGAGCACACTTTTCCCTATTCCCTCCACTCCTAAAAAGCTCTTTAGGAGGGAAGGGGACAATGGAGGAAGGGATTAAGAAAGAGCAACGCCATTGCACTCAAGCTCCAAAAATTCTCAGATTTGCACATAGCTGGTGCCTTCTACTCTCCCTCTTTGCCATTTCAGCCGGAGCTCGAGCTTTCGATTATGCAGATGCACTCAGAAAGAGTCTGCTCTACTTCGAATCTCAACGCTCTGGCCGGCTACCGTACAACCAAAGGGTCACTTGGCGTGATCATTCTGGACTCACTGATGGCCTGGAACAAGGAGTAAGTCCAAATTCTCAAACCCCCATCTGCCCACCACTGTTGCATACTATTTCTTGTTAAGTGTTCTGTGGTTTATTTTTGTGCAGGTGGACTTGGTGGGTGGATATTATGATGCTGGTGACCATGTAAAGTTTGGGCTGCCGATGGCATTCACCGTGACAATGCTCTCGTGGGGAGCCATAGAATTCCAGAAACAAATTGCAGTTGCCGGAGAATTGGAGCATGCCATGGAAGCCATTAAGTGGGGCACAGATTACTTCATAAAAGCACACACCAGTCCAAATGTATTATGGGCAGAGGTACAGATTAATACATTGGTCTCATCCCATATAATTGTATTATCTCCAGAATGCATTATTTGAGTTAAAAGTTGTTTCAAATTCAAACCATATCTCACATGCAGGTGGGCGATGGCGACACCGACCACTATTGCTGGCAGCGGCCGGAGGACATGACGACCTCGCGTCAAGCCTACAAGATCGACGAGAACAATCCTGGGTCGGATCTAGCCGGAGAGACGGCCGCAGCCATGGCAGCTGCATCAATAGTGTTCAAGAGAACAAATCCACATTACTCGCACCTACTCCTTCACCATGCCCAGCAGGTACATTAAAATCTTTGTTTGTTCTTCGAACAAACCCACGAAAGTGATACTGTTTTTTAAGGGTCTAGTCTACTCAAAGTGGGACAATTAGCACAGGGATTATGCGAAATTATTATATGTTTTGTGTTTGGTAGTTGTTTGAGTTTGGAGACAAGTATAGAGAAAAGTACGATGTGAGCGTGGGGGTAGTGAAGAGCTACTATGCGTCGGTGAGTGGGTACAAGGATGAGTTGTTGTGGGCAGCTCTGTGGCTGTACAAAGCCACCGACAATGAAGAGTATTTGCAGTATGTTGTGGACAAAGCTGATACCTTTGGCGGTATTGGATGGGCCATTACAGAGTTCAGCTGGGACGTGAAGTATGCTGGCCTCCAAGTTATTGCATCAAAGGTAAATTACCCAACTCTTCCTCCAAATGGGTCTTCTTTTTTTTAATTATTATTAACAAATTAAGAATAGTATTTTTCATTTTAAATTTTATCATCATCATCAGTAAAATTTATTATCTAACATATTCTAAGTCATACAAAATATGTCACATCAATAAATATGAATGCGAATAACAAAATCTAATAACAAACAAAAGCATTACTTGTTTTATAAACATCTTATCTCATTGCAAAAAAGACATGAAATGGAATAGAATTGGGTGTAATGCCTCGTTTAGTTATATAGATGAGATTAAATAAAATGAGATAAAAGTTAAAAGTTAAATAAAATATTATTATAATATAAATTTTTAATATTATTTTTATTTTAAAAATTAAAAAATTTGAATTATTTATTATATTTTATGTGAAAGTTTAAAAAAATTATAATGACGAGAAGAGATTGTCTCAACAACCAAACAGACCTGTACTCTGCTTTTGGGGATTTTGCTTTATCCTATATTCAAAATGGAATAATGATTTTATAAGTTTAAATCACACTTTTTTGTTAATTACTTTATAGAGGTCGCAAATGAAGTAAAGCCCTAATTAAGGTACCATGAATAGGGGAAAACTTAGAACAGGGAAAAAGGTAAAAGGCTCTCTGGAGCATAAAAATGATAAAAGCATGTGAAGGTGATGCTTTGCATTTGCAGTACTTTTTGTGTACGTGGCTACCGAGTCCAATCAATGCCAGTTACAAAATGGTTGTAAAAGCTACAAATGTGCACCGAACAAGTTAGCCTGTTCCATAATGCTATCATACAAATGGAGGACAAGGGCTTCCTCCTATGTTTTCATCAGGACCACCCATTTTAAACCAATCTTGTAGATCGTAATGATAATTCAATGTGTGAAAAGATAGATCTTATTGGTTTGTCTGAGTTTCCAATTTGGGGCCTGATATTTCGGAATGGCCCACTTGCTAAAACCTAGTGAGTGGATGCAATTCTTTCATTTATGGATGTTAGTATGTTAGATGGGGCAGAGCACTTCACATGGTTGTTTTATGAGTGTAGACCCACACGTGTTGGGAGATGTCATTGGAGTTGGAGTGAACTTTCCTTCCCTCCCAACCCTATTGATGTACAATGTATGTCGTCGGTGTGAGTTTTTTTTGGGTGATATTGGGTTTGATTGTTGTGGTACCTAAGAGTCATGAGTGCATGTATAGCAATAAACAGAGTGGGAACTGCGACACATGATGCACATTCAATGCACCAGACCAATTTCACTCTTGGTTTCAAGTTTTAAGCCAATTGGATATGTTTTGAGCGAAAATAACTCCGAGCAATGTTATCATACTGATTGATATGACATATTTTAAGTAATTCTACGTGTCGACCGTTTAGATGAACAATTACTTTAAAATTTAACACATTAGTTAGTGACGTACACTGAAAATGACCAAATTCAAGATGAAGTTCAACGTTCTTTTGAGTTAATTTAGCTGAAAATGAAGTATTTTACCTATTAACAGTGTGGTATCAATTATCTTTGCAGTTGCTAATGGAAGAAAAGCACAAGGAGCATGCTCACATACTCGAACAATACCGATCAAAGGCCGAATACTACATGTGCGCTTGCCTTGGCCTCAACGAGAACAACGGCAGCAACGTGGAACGCACACCAGGGGGGCTCTTATACATCCGCCAATGGAACAACATGCAATACGTTTCAACAGCAGCTTTCCTTCTCACCGTATACTCCGACTACCTCCAAAACTCAAACCAAAATCTCAAATGCGATGGAAAAATGGTAGGCCATGAAGAAGTCCTCAATTTTGCAAAGTCACAGATTGATTATATCTTGGGCTCTAACCCAATGAACATGAGCTATTTGGTTGGGTATGGCTCGAATTACACCACAAGAGTGCACCACAGGGGTGCCTCAATTGTGTCCTACAGAGAGCACAAGGGTTTTATTGGGTGCACTCAAGGGTATGATCATTGGTTCAGCAGGCAGGAGCCTAACTCCAATGTTCTGGTTGGGGCATTGGTGGGAGGACCAGATTCCCAAGATGTCTTTGTCGACGATAGGCAAAATTATGTGCAGACCGAGGCCTGCACATATAATACAGCACCATTGGTTGGAGTTTTGGCTAAGTTGTTGCATTTGGAGGACCTAAGTTTGGATCAAAATCACAGCTCGCCTTTGGTTGCTTCTTACTAAATTTCATGTCGAATGAAAATTAGTGTTCGATTTTATCTCTCCCTTTTCTTTCTTTCTTTATATATACATATTTATCTATGTATATATGTTTTTGTTCCTTGGCTACATATATATATGGCTGAAGTAAGGAGTGACAAACTCGTTTACTTCATTGTTTTGTAATACTTTTTGGATACGGAAATACAAAATTATAAAAGATCATTACTGTCTGTTTTTTTTTTTTAAGAAAAATGAACCGTGATGTTGGATTTTTTCTTATTTCTTCAGGTTCTTTGTTTGCTTTTCTCGCCACGATTGTTTGCTTTTACTTCCCCAAACTAGAAATTGACTCCCTCTCTCTCGAAAAATTATGGAAAAATTACAAGGAATCGCAAGCCTTTTATGTGGCGCCCTTGACCCCTACGTGTGATTCGGTGGAAGTAGTGACATTGAGATGATGACTACATGAGTCACGCACCCTATCACTATGTGCTTGGTGTGCGCAACATGCAATAAGTGTGTATCAATAATAATCGCAGTGGAAAGATGTAAATGGTAGTCAAGCTAAGTAGTAGAAATTTAAAAACAGAACAACAAAACAATTACCCTCCAGGAGGTTATACAGTCATCTGACAAAAATAAATAAAAAGGGGAAACAAATCTCATGACAAATAACAATACAAGTTTCATTGCAATCACTCCTCTGACAGAGCCGGTTCCTCTGGCTCATACTCTTCCTCTGCATCAAAGTCTACGGAACCGTAGATAGGAATGCCATGGTGAGATTTCGCAATCTCAGTGAGTAATCAACAAGCAACAACCAAGAGTTTAAAACATACATTTATCTAACCAACAAAGTAAGCAACCATACATGCAAAAGACCACAATATCCATATTTCCAACCTTTTCCCAAAAGAACACATTTATCCAGAACCACACACGCTAAAAACGCCATTGGCCCAAACATATCCATTTATTATGCATGCACAATGGGCTCTCTTGGGGACCATCTGCACACACTGACTCACTTCATCCCACCACGAGTAACGATCGTGCATATGGCTTTGTAATGAGCGATGCCCAGCTCCCCGCCCGGGGCTTACGTGAGCAGGCATCTTCTAGCCCGCGCCAGCAGATGGGCCACAGAGTAGACATGAGAGTGTTACTATCTTGTTCGAGCCCGTTGTCACCCGGCGAAAACTCAGGGAACGTCCTTGAGTGACCAAAGGAGCTCTACCGAGATAATGCCCCATCTCGTTTGGGGTTGTGATACGCACACACCCACATGTTATAATCAGCACATATAGACCCAATTTCCAGTTCATACAATATGGCATAACACAACATAGTTATATAATTAAGACAAATATTAATAAAAGTAAATATGCAGATGCATGCAGACAGTATATTGGATGATATGGCATAACACATATTAGACAATATCCATCATCACAACAGTCACAAAATGCGCAGTTTAAAAAACCCAACTACAGGCTTAATCCCATCCTCCATCTCTGCCCATGGCCTAATATCTGACAACAACTACATTGATTATTTCCAACACTTCACTGGGCCCGAGGCCCTTCTTAACACAACCAGACTACATACAACGTTAGTGGTAAAAATGCATTTCTAAACCCAAGGGTTGCATCGAAAGATTACTTACAACGCAGTCAAGCAATTTGAAAAATCGAGCATGCGTTGGTCTATAGGTCCCACGATTGGACAAGTGAGCTGTCGCTACGTACGAACACCCAAAACATTAGTACGGAGTTAAAATGCAAAATAGAAATTAAAATAAACCACACGAGCATATTGGCTCATCGAGGTGACACCAAATGTGGTAGAGCAACGGTGGGGCAGAGGTAGAGCAGAGGTGGGAATGGGCTACAGCTCACGTGTTGGAGGATTTAAGGGGTTAGGGATGACAGGAAAGGGAGCATGGTGGCTCAGGGTTGGTTGTGTGGCCAAGAGAATGTGGCTGACTGGCTGGACATGGTGGCGCACGGCGGCACACTACAAAACAGCCTAAAAAGGCTTCGAAACCTAGATTTAGAGAGAGGGAAGAAACTATAATTCGATGTGAAGGGTAGAATGGCTGATCAAGTGATGCTTCGAGGGTGTGGAGGCTCGGCCTATTTATAGGCTGAGTTGGGGGTCTCGGCTAACAGCTGCGATTGGGGGTGGTGGACAGCGTGGGGTCTGTGAGAGACCCATGCGTGGCATGCAGACATGGGCCATGAACAACGACGAACTCCCATGGTTGAGAAGCTGTCAATTGGTAGAAAGGGGGTGGGGGAAAATGCAAAAATGGGTGCACGAGTTGGGGAAGAGAATAGGTGGTGCAGGTCAAAGGGGTGGTGTGTTGCTCGACCTACCCGTGGCACACGTTGGCTGGCTGGGAGGGGCAGCAACGTAGGGGAGAGGTTCATGGGTGAAGGAGGAAGAAGAAGAAAAAGAAAAGGAAGAGAAAAGAGAAAGAAAAATGAGAGAGAAGAGAGGCTTCGTGCGTCGTAGGGGAAGAAGAGATGGAGCTCTAGGGGGTGCGCCCAAAACGGCGCTATTTTCGGCCTAAGTGGTTGGGTTCCCTCACTCACACAGGCTGGGCCTAATTCTCACAACTCATTCGGCCTAACATAACACACATACAAAGCCACCAACACAAAAGGCCCATTCTAAAAAAGACCAAAACAAAAATAAAAGGGCTCAATAAATAAATAAATAGATAGATAAAACACAACAACTTAGAAATAATGAAATAAAATAGTAAAACCCAATAATAAAAATAATTTAAAAGAAAAAGGCAATAAATAATAGACAATAAATATTAATAAACAAAAGGCACAAAATAGGGATCTCACATTTTAGGCTGCGTTTGGGTGGTAAGGTAATATTAGATGATCTGAGTTAATATGTGAATAGTAGCATTTTATGAATCTCATTAATCATATGTGTTTAAACATATGAAGTATGTTGAGATATGTATTTAAATGTATGAAATAGGTTGAGATATGTTTAAGTTTTTATGAGAAGTTGAAAGAGTAGTGTGTCATATCATTATTGGTTTAAGATAGATTGAGATGAGTTTGGCACCTAAAAATAGCCTAAAAGGATTAAAATTGGGCTCTTCTCTAGTGGTTGCTACGATTATTTAATAAGAAACAAAGAGGGCAATTGCAATTCAAACAAAATATCCCAATAAGTTTTCTTCCTAGTGGGTGCTCGAGAAGCTTTAGCCTCCATTGGATTTTTTTCATCAGATGGACACTAGAGAGGATGAAATCCATAACCATAGGCTTTTACGTAGCACCATCATGATGGGATTTTTTTTGTTGGCAGTTTGTTGGTTCCCTTTTAGAAGCCACTTAATCCCTTTTAGAAACATAATTTTTCATCAAGATATCTATGCAAGTATATACCAAATAAAATAGAAAATAGAATGAATTTCATGGTTTATATTACCTTTTAAATGAGACACCATCCATAGTTCAGTAGTATACTAGCACTAATGTGTCAAAGGCTGATTTTAAACCTCTATAAAAATCCTAGTAAAAATTAAAATAGGAGTGCTACCTACACCTGTTGGACGGTAGTTGCCTTTTTCCCATTCTTGCATGGAGGGGGGGATGCTACTTATCATCCATATGCTATTTATCATCCCCCACGCCACGTATCAAAATGTGATTTGTCATTTTTGTTCTTTTATTTAAATGCACATATTTACACATCAATATATATATATATATATATATGTGTGTGTGTGTGTGTGTGTGTTTGAAGAGAAGGAAAAAAATAACGAATCACATATTAGTCATGTGTGGTATAGGGGATGATAAGTAGAATTTTTCTGGGTGGGGGAGACAGTTTTGGGCCTCACGACTGTCCGCCCCATCCCACTCATAGCCCACACATCACAAAAGACAATTGGAAAACGCTAAAAAAAATCCAAAACAACTGAAAAACAACAAGAAGTCCCCATACATCCACAACAAATTGGAAAAAAATGAAAAAAAAAATAATCAAAACAACCAAAACACAACAGATCTGAAAAAGAAAAACGATATTGAATGGTCATGGGTCTCTTCACAAACCCATGCCCATTCATGCTTCAAGGAGGAGGAGAAGGAGTAGAGGAGGAGCTGAGGAGGAGGAAGAGAAGAAAAATAGGATAGGTACGTTGCCGCACTAACAAGAGGGAAGAGAGACAGACAGGGGGAGGGAAAGAGACTAAGAGAGCCAGAGAGGAAAGATAGAGGGGAAAGAAAGAATAAGACGATGAGATGTTAGATTTAAGTTAAACCTAACTATGAAATGATGTTGTTTTATTAAAGAAAAATATATTTTTTTAAATATATATATATATATATATATATATATGGGCTAGGCTAGGCAGACATGGTAAACCCCGAGTAGGTTTAGGCATAGCCTGGGCCCCACCCCCAACTGTGTATGGGCGGATTTGTCTGCTAATGGGGGGCCCTACTTAGGCTAGGTAGATGTCGGACGATGTGGGGAGGGGTGGTGGTGCCTTGTCGCCCAACCCTAAGTTAGAATCCATTTATAGTCTAGTTGGAGTTGGAGTCTGTTGCATCCAATTTGTGTCCCAGTTTTAATTTGGGTTTACTTTATTTGGTATTTATCTATTTTTACGTAGGTTTTGCTTACAACATTTTAGGAAGTATAGAGTCTTGAGCAAAGTTTTGAAAATCATTTCGTTTCTTTTGGTATGTTTCGTGCCGAAATAGCAATCGGCACGACTATATGGGGCATTTTTAAATTCTAGCTAGTACAGCCTGTTTTGGACATTCTAAACAAAGTGGATGTTTCGACATATACTCGTAAATGTTTTTTAATTTTCTTTTACTTCATTATGTTAGCACCCAATCAAAGAAAACACAAATTCAACCTTGGTCAATTTTATAAAATAAGATTTAGATAGTAGTATCGTCGATGGAGAGAGAATCAACTTTAAAAATCTTGGAACGTAGCCTCTCTAGGTTCTCTGATGACGAAAACGACACTCTGATTCTCTCAAACATCCTCTGTGTGTGTGTGAAGCTTGAGAATCATACTATCCAAGATTTTGCTTCTTTTGATATGAATCTGGTGTGGTGTGTGTGTGTTTGTGTGAAGCCCTAGAATCATACTATCCAAGATTTTGCTTCTTTTGGTATGAATCTAGGTGTGGGCCTTGGATTTTATATGGGTTACCTCAACACCAGCCCATATACAAGAAAATTAACAAATATGACAATATATATATGTTTAGTATAAAAACGTATAGTTATAAATCAATATATATATATTATTTATATATATAATTAATTTATCCATATAATAACTTTTCTAAAATGGTATACTGAAACATACCAATATTGAAATATTTTGTTATAGTTTTTAAACCAGAATTGGATTTAAAACTTTGGCCCTAGAGTCCCGATAGAGTTAGTGGTCCTTATTCAATAAATGTCTAAGTGTGTGCATGTGTGTATTGCTTAGCCGAATAAAAAACATCATAAAAAGTAATTTCTATCAGTGTAATTCGTTCAAGTATAGAGATAGCTCTAAATATACCTATCTTTTTCTTTATTCCCCGCCACCATAACTCACCAACTCAATCTTCATTTCGCCCTTTCACCAAAATGTCGCCACATCACGCATTCCCTAACTCGGGCCTATACCAACTTGGAATCACAACTGATTATGGCTTCACCATCCAACCAAGACCAAGAGATCACCAGATTAAGTGCATGGAGGTTTGCAGCATCCGTGAACTTTTGGCCGCCTTGAACTCCAAGTTTGATAAGTTTTCAAAAGATCAACGTACCTACTCAAGCAATAGTGATTATTGTAATAGACTGTGGCAACCCAACTCTGTAAGTAATGGTAGGGCCGTATGAAGTCAAAGAAGAACGACATCTAAATTAACTAAATTGGACTTTTTGAGATATAACGTCATTGATGACCCCACCAGTTGGATATACATGTAGAGCAGTTTTTAACGTTTTACCTCACTACTATGGAGAAGCAATGACAATTGGTAGCTAACCTATCATTTTGAGGGGGATGCTCGGCTATGGTACTATTTAATCATGGGTGACGAAAAGGGAGAGTTGACCTGGGAGGCCTTAAGAAAACGATTACATGCAAGGTTTGGACCCAGTACTATGTATAAAAATGCTTTTGATGTTCTATTCGTGAATATCAATACACGTTTGGAGGATTATTAACAAACGTAAGGAAGCTTGCACCTGAGTAGCAAACTGAATGTTTCATTACCGGGTTGAATGAGAATCTAAGAGCATTCTCATCCCATTCCCCATAATTTTTCTTAAATTTTACCTAAAAATTACACTTTTTTATAATTTTTTCTTAAATTTTATTCATCCTTAAAAAAAGTCCTATATCTCATTCCCCTATAATTACTCTATTATATTAAAATAATATTCTTTATTTATTTATTAATTTTTTCTCTCACTTCCATTTTCATTCTTAACTACTAACTATTTTGTCTTTTCCCTCTATTGAGTATTTCCAGCTTTAGTTAAAAATCATTATAACACAGATTTTCTTTTATTCCGATGCGCAAATGTCAATGAAATTAATACGAATAATAAATGTTTGTATTTTTCCAACGGTTTTTTTTTGTAGCTCATTAAATATAAAATTGGAAGCACTTGTGAATTATATTGAAATGAAAGTAAATCCAAGGTAAAAATAATTACAATATCTAAAAAACATTCTCATATATCGGGTCTAAAATTTTGTACACGTTTCCAAGCTCACAATTTTCTAAAGTAAATTCCCAAAACAAATAACTATAACATCAAAATAAGAATAATTGAATATGATTTTCTCCAGTTTTCGCTTACGCCTTTCTAAATCAATTTCTATTCTATGTCTATTGGTTTAGATGTCCATTGAGGCTTTTTTTTTTATGAAGTTTGGCCTTTAATTGGTTAATTGTGTTCTGCCCATATGATGGTATTTCTAAATCATACCAACAAAAAACCTTACAAGCCTGTCGAACCTACACAATTGACGAGTAATAAAATTTGTAAGCACCAACATCCAAGCTATAACTATAAAACCGAAATTTAATCCCAACAAAATTATCAAAATTACCTCATAGTTTTGGCAACTGAAAAATTGCCGCCCCTCATTTTCCTCAATATGAGTGGTTTGTTAACATGCTTTAATACTACAATAACATACTATGTATTTATTGTGACGATTGTTTGCTGAGCATGACATATTGGTAGTGGTACTACTTGACCCAGACATTGGATGGTATTATCTTTTGTTTTGCTTCAAGTTTGTAGACAAATAATGAGCATTTCGAAGTTTTTCTACTTATTTTGGTAGGCGGCTTAGGAACCAAAATGGTAACATATAGGAAAGTTTTTGCACTAATCTCAAATAATCGCAACAACCAGTTGCCACTATTTATTGGCCATTCGGATTACCATACCATGAGGTATGCGCCAAATTAAATATGTCCCCACTCGCTTTGTCATCATCACAGTTGAGGTTGTTAGAGAAGGAAACACGAATGACAAGAGTGATAAATTCCAAAAAAAATACAAAATACAAAATTAATGCATTCAAATGGCCAAAGAAAATGTCTTTTATTATGCTCAGAATGGTTTTATTATGTACATCATGTGTGAGATAGGAGTACAACTAAGAAAATTGCTAAAAACCAAAAAACCACAATTGCCTCTTGTGAAAAGAATCACAAAATAGTTGGTGGCCATTCTGGAATCAAATTACCTTGTTACTTTCATTGGAACCCTATTAAAAATACTTGTAAATTAACCCTCTCCCATGGAGTCATTTGAACCATCATCACGGCCTTATACAATCCTAAATCAATACCAAACATCTCCTTCATGAATGCATACAAATGCATTGGGTAGAAATCAATATAACAACAACAAGTTTAGTCCAAGCTAGGTAATTGAAACAAATAGCAACTAAGTCCACTATAACAATAGAAGAGATACCACTTTGTGAATTAACTGAGATGTTGAAAAATAATTAATAATGATAAGTAATGATACCATAAACAAATTGATGCATATACTTGATGTGTTAATAAGTCCATGCCAAGCAAACAAGTCTGTCCAACTCACACGTAATAGAGAAGTATGACAACTGATGCATATACTTGATGTGTTAATGCATATGCTTATGAGTCATGAGAAGAACATGTACAAGCTATAAAATGCTTATAGAGATCTATTGAAGAAGTTCCCCCTCAACACAACAATTACCAATAGACCACAAAGAAAGATTTTTCAAAATTTCTCACACCAACAACCCCTTCATCACATTTAACAAGCATCGAAATGTCTTTTGTTTATAACCAATAGCCTTTTCATCACAAACAAGCAATTAAAATGGCAAAGAACAGCTCTAACCAGCAGCCCCTTCATTACAATAGGCCATTCGATACAAACAATCAATCGAGATGCCAATATGACCAAAATAACAATAGCTCCAAAATCACAAATAGCCCATTGAAATAGCAAATTGCCTCGATAAACTAAAAGCTTAAGAAGAAAAAACAGGCAATCAAAATGGAAAAGAACAACAATAATCAAACAACCTTTTCATCACACCAAGGCCTTTGATCCATTCCAAACAATTGAGATGCCAATTTGACCAAAATGATCACAAAAGTCCCAAAATCACAAATTCTGCAATTGAAATAGCAAACGAACGTTTAAAGTCAAACAACCTTAACATCACAAACAACCTCATGAAATGGCAAGGTCCTGAATTTAAAAATCCATTATAAACAGAGGTACATCGAAATGCCAAACCCTAGAGCACAAATGGAATGACCAAATATCACAAGCAAAGATTTAAGAGGTCAAAGTTAGACCCAAAGGTAACCAAAAAATATCTTAGGAAATATGCATCAGAGATTGAGCCATAGGAGCCTAAAAATTGTGCGGTAGAGACGATGAAATCCAACTGTAGAAGGGGGCTTCAGTAGTAGAAATCAAAACAAGAGTAATAAATACTTACAGGGTTTTCACTCTGATGAAGAGAAGCAACTGTCAATAGTGGCTATGTTGCGAGAGATGGAAACATAGAAGAGGGCAACAGAGAGTGGAGAGAGAGGAAACATGCAGAACCAACAACCAAAAGTCACCTTGGGGATGAACAGTGGTTCCCTATATATGGGGAATCACTGTTTCTCCCTTATAGAAAAATCCTAAAATAGGGAATGGGATGGGAGGGAGTTTATTAGCTCATCCCAAATTTTTTTCCCATAATTTTGGGATAACAATGAAATAAGACACCACATGGGAATGCCTTAAGGGTAGGCGTCGAAGCTGCTAGACCTCCATCTCACATTTTGGAAATTAACTTGGAAAGGTTATACAAGGCCAAACAACAAGCCCAATATCGAAATCTAAGACCCAAATTTGGTGATCCACAAGATTGATAACTTATTCCTAACTTTTGAAACATACCAAATCCTCCATGATTGCCATTGACAACCTCAACTCATCAAAAAATACCACCTATTAGGAAACTTAAAGCCAAGGAGTTGAAAGATTGAAGGGAACATGGGCTTTTTTTTTTTTTTTAATTGTGATGAACAATTTGTTCCGAGCCACAAATGTGCAAAACCCTTTTTTGTTAGAAGTATATTGTAATAGATATGACAATAATGAGACTATGGTTTCTTAGAAGGATGTCGATGAGTTGAGAAAGAGATTTTTAGAGATTGCCCTTGAGACAAGGGTTGTGATACGGGAGAGGAATGTTAGGGGTTGATGGTAAACCTCCTTAAGAATCCAAGTAAATGTCTGAGTTCATTTAGTCTAGTAGGAGTTAGAGTCCATTTCTTCCTAGTCTTAGTTTAAGGCCTAGTTTGGGTAAGGAGGTGTTCTAAGATATTTTCCAAAATTTTCAGAACAAAAATAATTTTAACAAATTATACTCAAACAATTTTTTTAACTTTATAATATTTTTATTTAAGTTTCTCTCTCTCATTTTTCAAAATAAATAAATCATGTTAACTCAAATTATTTCACTACTATTTATAGAATTTTGAGATATTCTAAGTGTCCTAATGAGCCTTAAGTCTACTTTATTTGATCTTTATTTATTTTTACACAAGTCTTGCCCATAATAGTTTAGGAAGTATGCAATCTTGAGTCCTGGTAGAGGTATTGGTCATAATTCTAGTAAAAGTCTTGGTGTGTGTGTGTGTGTGTACAAATATTTAGAATTATTTGTCACTCAGCTGGATAATAAATATCATAAAAAGTAATTCTCGTTAACGTAATTTGTTGGAGATAATTCTAAATATCTAAACCAATCTTGTTCTTTATTTTTCCACCTCCATAGTTTACCAACTCAATCTTCATTTTACCCTATCACCAAACACCGCCATGCCTTATATAACTTAGGGCATCTCTTTAGTCTGCATCACACTCCACTTCCTGTCTAGAGGTTGCCGTTGCTAAACTTATTTTTGAAGAAAGTCAACACTGAACCATAAAGTTGCAAACCTCTAATTATGTTGTTGTAGTTGCCTCGTCACCTACTTCTAAAACTACTTTTGGATGTTCTTTGGATGTTCCACTCCCCATTCCTCTTCCAACATTGTCTTAGGTAAATATTTTAAATGCCCTGGCTACTCTTATTACAATATGTCGTAAACTACAACATAAGAATCAGTCATAGGCCCCTTTTTCACAAGCTGCCATAGTAGCTCCAATTGCTTCCTCTATACCCGAGTCTTTTCCTAAGCTTCCATCTCAGTCCACTACTCTCATTGCTGCTGACGTCAATGCCTTAATGCATTACATTTTATCCCAATCTCCTATTGCCTTGTTTGTTACCTTTGGTACAAGTCCTTGGTCTATTGATTTTGTTTATTGTAACCATATGACTCTAGATCCCATACTGTTTTCCAAGAAATCTTCATTGTCATCCACTCTTGCCATTTACACTGATGATGGTTCTCCTTTGCATACCAGTCACCTAGGGTCTATTTCTACATCTCAAGTATCGATTGACAACACATAACTAGTTCCTAAATTATCATTAAATTTTCTTTCAATTGGTCAACTTTGTGAATTAAGTCATAAGCTTATTTTTCTTAATGATGTATTGATATTTAGTATCCTCAAACGAGATAACTCATTGGGATAGGCCGATAGATTGACATGTTTTTTTTTTTCAAGTTCTCTTCTCCCCATGTCCCTTCCTCTATCTCTCGCTTTGTTGCTGCAATCACCACCTCTTCCAATTTATGGCATTCTCAATTGGGACATGCTTTTCTATCATGTGCTTAGCTTTTTGCATCTCAAGGTCATCTAGGTTCTATAAATTTCAAGTCCTTTGATTGTGTCTCGTGTGAGTTTTGCAAAGAAACACTTATCTTTTAATAAAAGTGAGTCTTTTTCTTGTGCTCTATTTGATTTGGTCCATTATGACATTTGGGGTTTCGTTCTAGCTAATTCCCACTTTGGAGAAGGGGGTCCCATTATTTTGTGATGTTTGTGGATGATTAATCTTGTTATCTATGACCCTATCTTTTACAACATTGACATAAAACTTTGTGCTCATCAAAATCTTCAAAAAATGGTCCAAATACAATTTTCTCCTACCAATAAAGTGTTTTGTTCCAATAATGCTATAGAAAATAGTGAGAAGTTTTTACGGATCCTGTGGTACCTTGTGGTTTCAATCTTACATTTAACTGTAGTGACGATGAGAAAAAAGGGGAAAGTCGGTCCTCCAATTTCATACAAGATGAAATATTATATGAGAATTCTTTGATGATCACATTGCAAAGCATATGACTCTTTATATAAATAGCCCAAATGCTAATCATAGAAATTGTTTGAATTTAATTACACTAATAACTCAAATCCTACCATTTATTATTTTGATAGCCCATATAATTTCCCTTGCAAATCTTGGATTGATATCAATTACCTTATAGTAAATCATGGATTGATATCACAAGTCTCTTTTCATTTTAGAATCAATAAGGCATAACCTCTTACTGCTTTTGTTCTTACACTTCTCAACAAAATGGATATACCGAAAGAAAACATCATCACATTCTTGGCTACAAACAGATGGTCATATATGTAAAAGAATTTCAGTGTGAAAACATGTTTGAGAACCAAACCCTTGAACATCTAAATACATATACTTTTATAGCATCAGGTGTAAGAGATCATTAGCTTAGTTACTCCCATTATTGTCCTAATACAAATCGGCCTCCACCTTCAGGGTTTAATACATGTTTGGTGGACTCGTTCAATTCTTCTTGGATGGACTACAGACTACAGCGACGCACACGATCGTAGGAAGTTGCATGTTGTAAAACCGCAATTTGAGAGGAGAAAGCAAAGAACTTCCAAGTTAGAGGTGATGGACTTTAAAAGTAAATAAGTTTATAGATGAGTAGTATTATTTCTAAGATTTTCATATTGCCATTATGAGGGGGTCCATCCTCGGAGTTGGGCAGAGCTAAATAGACCAACTCGTGGGGCCTCGATAGGTTCAAGAGCAGCCTAGTAAGGCAAAGGTGGGCCGAGAGGATAGAATGGACAAGGTGGGGCTAGAGGTGATAAACGGTTGGTCTGGACCAGGACAGAGACTGGTCAGTCTTGGTCCATGTTTTAGAGGATCGAAAAGTTTCAGTTTAGTCCCCATCCAAAGTTTTTTCATATCAGACTGGACTGAATGAAAAATAAAATAAAAAATATATTATATGTATAATAACTGTACAATTTATTATATAATTTTCATCTAATTTATTATCATTAACCATATAAAATATTTTTTTATTGTGTTAGTTACATAATCCATATTAATAAGTCACTTAATTTTAATTTAGTGTTTTAAATAAAAAATTTTTTTATTAATATTTTTTTAAAAAAATAATAATTAGGTTGGACTGAATGGGCTGACCGGACCGGACTAGACTGATAGCTACCAATTCGGTCTGAGGAAAATGATGGTCCATCACCCCCATCGGATTGGACCAGACTGTTTTCATCTCTAGGTGGGGCTGGCCAGGAGGCCCAGAAGGAGGTGATTAAGCGGCATGTGCTAGTCAAGAGTCGAGAGTCCAACTGCTTGACACACTATTGGTCAACAATCCATACATGTTAAGTCAAGGACAACCTTTGTCCTTGAACCTCGGCGTTTGGATAGGCCTGAAGGGTGGGCACACTTGACCGAGGCCATGCTGTATTAATGGAGGGTGGAGACAAGCATGCCATAACGTGAGCCCACGCTGCATTTAATGAAGGATGGCAAGCACGCCACGGCGTGTGTCTTGGACTGCTTGTGGTCGCCACAATCGGGTTTGGATGATCAGTTACATGGTAGGAAGCTGGTAGGGGGACGCAACCTGAGTATGGAGCCACACCCTCACGATCAACTTACGAGGGACCATCCCCAAGTATATATTTATATATATATAGCTCCCTTGCAAGGGAGGAAAGCTCTCAAAATACTTTTTCCACACTCAAGGCATTATAATTCATAGATAGAAAATGACACTTTGACTTAAGTATTGGAGGTGTTTCTCACTATTCTGGAGCCTTCATTTCTCCATAGCCGCAAGTGTAGGTTGGGCTCCCATGGAGTTGCTCGGGCATCATAACACAACATCAGTAGCCATATAATTCCTTTTCACGTTTGACACACATGAAAGCCATGGAAATGCAACACTTTTGGTACACAAAATAAGCCATTGTCGTAGAGTTTCTTCAAGTTCCGATGGTTTTTATGCCCTCCACATCTCATCAGAATCTACCCTTTTTACATGCTTTGACCTCGTTATTTATAGGTTCATTGGATGGGTGTGACCCATCAATCTCTCTTTTTTATTAAGAAAAATTAATATTGTTTTCTATTGCTTGTTTTCTAATGTCTACACATTGTCTTATTAGTTATCATAAATTGCTGTTATTTATTAGTTTTTTTTTTTTCTCAAACAAGCATATCATAGACAAAATAAATAGTAACAAGATACAAGATTTAAAAAGGTGAGAGTTTTCAACAATGATCTCAAACCAACAAATACAATACCCAAAAAAAAAAAAAAAAAACAAAAACAAAACAGACAGGCATCTAGAGCCAATGACTTGGCTTCCACCTATTTTCCATTAAGGAAAGCGGCTTGAAACAGTTTTAATACAATATGATAAATATAGTGTAAAACTACGACTGGAAGTAGCAGTGAGTTACTATGTATTACATTTTATTGGTTTAGATTGGCTGAATGAGATTTTTATTACCTCTTCCTCTTGATATTTGGTCTAGAAAGTGAGAATATAGAAAAATAATAACCGAAAGATGGGTCAAATTACTGACATATTACTGTCATTGGTTATGGAGATGCACGTAGACCACACACCATCTTTAAAGAGAAGATAAAGATCGGGTCTAAAAAATTCGATGCTGTTAACCTTGATAGTGCTGAGCGTGAGAGGTATGTGCCGTATTTTTAGTATGGTGGAAGGGTTATTTGTTGGAGTGAAACATCGCCTTAGTAGGGAGAGAAAACCAGTGATCTTAAAATATAATTTACTGTTATTTCTGAGTGGGTAGGTAAATCTATTATAATAATAAAAACCAAAGATATTAATATATAATCTTTTGGATCGATTCTGGCATAATTAGTATATGTCACAATAATGATGTTTTCTCAACTCGATCCCACGTTCACTTGCTCAAGGCGTTGGATAAATTGCAATTAAGAGCGAAATGGAGAAAACTATAGAGCAAGAGACATTTCGAGTGTCCCCCCCACCAACTTTCTTTCGCCTCTCTCCTTTTGTTTTTTAGTTTTTTTTTTTCCAACCTACTTTTTTCCATTATTATTGATTAGACTCAACATTAGGCTCTGAGAGAGAGACGAGATGTCGTTTGTATGGATCATTGGATATAGCTAGCTTCACGAAGGTGTCGTGTTTCTAGGTTTGCTTTTATTGTTCTGCCAAAAGAGTTTCAAATTTCACTCCCAAAAGTGAAACACCAGGGACTAAGGAGAGAGAGAAGACAAGCCAAAATCATCGGGGAATATAAATTGAGGGGCTGAGATTGAAAAGACTGCCATCACTCGGCAGAAATGGACGGTTGAAATCGCTTACCATCAATCGCCAATACCACCAATCCAACAGGCTCAAGTCCTATACTTTTCCTTCCCATCAATCCTTCGGCTAATTTAACCATACTCTTGATTCTCTTCAGAGCAAGCACCCCTCTCTCTCTATCTCTCACTCTGAGTGAACCAGAACTCAGTACGTTGATCAGTGGCAGTGCAATAAACGAGGAGGTGAGTAGAGATAGCTTTCATCGGGAAGGAAAGGGTCTCAGATTCTCAGTAGAACTTGCAGAAGCGCACGTTAACCCCGCGTGCAACCTGCTGTACATCTTGACTCTATTCTCTCTCTCTGTCTCTTCTAGCTATAAGATCTCACACGGAGCGAGGGAGAGTGAAAGGGGGAGATATTACTGTATGTGCACAGGAACAAAAAGAAAGAAAATACCATTTCCAAGAGAGTCTGAATCTACCTTTGACAGACCAGCCACGGAGGAAAAACCTTTTTTTTTCTGACAACGCTCTTTGCTCTTAGGATTTTCTGTAAACAGACCGAGAGTTTTGGCTTGAAACCCGGGAGTAATCTTTTGGGAGATAGTAATTTTTATAGGCAAGTGTATGACTCTGAAAGAGATGAATGTGGGTTTTTAGAGAGAGAAAGAGAGAATATGGAAGGAGAAGCTAATGATAGTGGAACTTCTTGTATGATGGGCTTCGAGGGAAACAATATAATGATGCCTCTAATGAATTCTGTTGTAGAGGCGAATAATAAGCTGTTTCTTCCTCTGCCTTTGAGCGGCAATTCCTATGGTCAAAAGACCTCTGCTTTAATGTCCGAGGAAGATTATGGCAATCGCATGGAGGCCAACAATAGTTGTATGAGGGCTAAGATTATGGCTCATCCGCTCTTCCCTCGCCTCTTGGCCGCTTATGTCAATTGTCAAAAGGTGAAATGAATTCTAACTGCTTGTGAAACGTTGAGGTCTAATCCTTAAAAAATACTGCTCTATCTAAGATAATGGGAGTTTCAGTTCAGGGTTTTCTATCTTGACGTGATCATAACCGGGAGAAGTTGAGGTGGTCCATGAAGAATAATCAGCACCTGTTCTTAATTTAATTACTCGACTGTCCCTTTAGCCATGCTGTTTAAACCCTTTCTCTCTCTCTCTCTCTCTCTCTCTCTCTCCCCAACAAAATCCATGCTGGTTTCTATGAACGTTCCTAGAGGTTTTAATGTGAAATCTAATGTCCCGTTTTTCCTGTGTGGTCTTCCTAATTTCTTTTCGTTTTATATTTTTTCGTAAGTTCTTTACTAATTGTTTGCATGGCCTGTTAGTCTGATGTTAGATAATCACTAATGATCGTAGGTTGGGGCACCTCCTGAAGTGGTGGCTAGGTTAGAAGACGCCTATACTAATTTTGAGGCTGCCATGGGCAGTAGGCCAAGATCAGATTGCATAGGTCGTGATCCTGGACTGGACCAGTTCATGGAAGCCTATTGTGAGATGCTCACCAAATACGAGCAAGAACTCTCTAAACCCTTCAAAGAGGCCATGCTTTTCTTCTCAAGGATCGAGTGCCAGCTCAAAGCCCTCACAATTTCTTCGTCAGATTCCGGCGGTGACATTCTTAATCTTGCTTTCTATCTTCTTTTGAGGTCCCTCAAAACATTTTTACTTTCAACCGAAACTTTTTTCCCCCCTAATGGATTGGATGAGAACAGCGAACAAAGTCCATAGTTATCATAGGGAGAGAGGTCATTCTCTTGTGCAACCTTTAATGGGAAAGAAAAGACCATACGAATTCTTAGGTTTTTAACAATCTATACAAATGGAACTTATTTGTTTGGAACTTATTTGTTTGGAGGTTATTTGTTTGGAGGCTGGAGTGGTAACAGATGGCTAGGTATTTTTCAGCTTAATATTGGTCTTATGACAGGTCATGTCTGGACTTTGAACCCTTCTAGCATTTTAGGGTTTTGTTTTTTCATTTATCTTGATGTGTTAAAGAACATCTGAAGGAGTGATGGGAATGGAAGCTGTTGGTTGAGGTATATATTGAACAGAAAATTTCAGGCGGAGAGAAAATGTAACTTAGGTAAAATGCTGGATGGCAGTTGCTTTCTATCCAATATTTGATTCAACACAAAAGGATCTTATGGAACTGAAAAAAAAAAAAAAAAAGGCTACAAGGTCAACTCATTGAGTCATTTTCGTGTAGGTTAATAACTGTTTGCATGTTACAGTTTACGAGAGGAAATTTCTTGTCAGGTTTAAGAGGTCGATGTCGCATAAAGGTACGTTTATGAAAGAAGAATGGAAAGCTCTTGCAGTACATTAAACAAAAAAAAATGGAAACTTTGAGGGTGAGAAGTGAAGGGCTCGTGAAATAGTCGTCTTCTTCTCTCTTGTGTCATCTAATTCTTATAATGTAGTTAGGATATGGAAAGTTCATTAATTTGAATGTTGGGTCATCGACTCATCACGATTATGGATGTTTGCAGAGAAGATGGATTTGACAGGGTTTGGAGCAGGAATAAAATATATAAACTGAATATCTTGAGAGGAAACAGAATCCACATGTTTTGCTATCTCTACAAGGACGATGGCCTTCTATAAAATCTCATTTCTCTAAACGCATGTCTTGTTATAATCTTTCATTTTCTTGCATGAGTCTTGCGTCTGTTCTCCATTTCATAAGTTCGATAATATTTTGTTATATTTCAGTTTTGATAAGATTCTAATACCTAATGGACTTTTTCTTCTCAACTGGCGGCTGCTTATTTCAATTCGAGAAATGTTTTAGTCTCAAGGAGATCTTATAAAAATAAATCTACAAATTAATGTGACTTGATGCGGTACACTATATTGTAAAATTAATTTTATTATCAAGTAGATTTATGTATCACATCAAAACATGTAAGTTTGTAAGATTACTTTTATGAAATCTCTTTATGATTGCAACACTTTTCTTACAATTTACACCTCTTTAAGCTTGAGAAGAACTATGGATGGGTATTCATGATTAGGGAATCTGTGTCTTGCCCAAAATGGACTCTTACTGGCCTTTCACCTCAAATAGATAGGCAAAGTAATCTTGAAGTTTCCTCGACTAATAATTGTATAGTTCATGAAGAAGTGACAATATAGTATGCATCAGAATCTAATAATTAGACATTTTGTGTTTAATGTCATATTACACGTGACTAAAAAGATCTTATGTTATGGTGGATCCTGTATCAAAACCATATTCTTGTATTACCAATTTGTTCCTTATTCTTTTTAGGTGGTGGAAAGGGTTGTGCCAACCAAAAAGTTTGGAATACTTACCAGTAAAAGTGCACTTGATTATTATGAATTTAAAGACTAATGAAGTTTCCGAATCTGGCTACCGTACTTAGGATTGGGATCTGACCATGCTGCTCACGATGTGTTGATTTGCACAACATGATACGTCGACCCAAGTATTTGTCACCACCTATGTTGATGCTAAATTTATGTAATCATGAAAAAATAACTCCTGTCAAACACAGCATCCATAAGTTCAAATGGTTGGAAAAAATCCACCTTGATGCTAACTTCTGGATTTCTATTAATGCTTGGCTTTAACGGTGATATGGAAGCTGAAGAGTATCGTTTACCATATTTTATAATTTCCTTGTATTTTAAAATGAAAGCAAGGGGAATGAATGGCAAATTAGATTATTTTGCTTGTCAATGTTTGGTAAATTTCAAAATTGTCTATATGAGAGCATTTTATTATAGTATAAGCTAAAAGAAATAGAGTGTTGAATTCACTAATCTATGTATTTGTGCCATATTTAGGTTTTGGTTTGATATGAGTTATTAAAATCGGTTGTAATTTAGGGCATCGGATTCCTCTATTGTTGGGTAATGGTACTTGTGAAACAAACAATGCAAGTTTTCTTGCAAAGTCACATGGTAGTTTTTGCCTATTAGCTTACCTTCAGTTTGTGGTGATGTGTTGTAGGCCGAAGTGCATCTTCTGAGGAAGAGGTTGATGTGAATGTCAAAGTAATGGATCCTCAAGTTGAAGATCAAGAACTGAAAGTTCAGCTTCTGCGCAAGTACAGTGGATATCTGGGAAGTCTCAAGAAAGAATTTCTGAAAAAGAAAAAAAATGGAAAGTTGCCAAAGGAAGCTCGGCAGCAGTTGCTGGACTGGTGGAGCAGACATTACAAGTGGCCATATCCATCGGTATCTATAGTCTAACATCCTTGTTGATTTACAATGAGTCCAGTGTCTTAATTAACAGCTCCACTTTCGATGTTTCCTTCAACGCCTAAGAACATTCTGATCAAGGACTCGTGGCTATGTTAAAAATGGTTTTTGCGAGTGACATCTGCCCCAATTTGGTATTTCTTGTGATAATGCAATTTGTCATGCTTTATGCAGGAGTCCCAGAAGGTGGCACTTGCAGAATCAACCGGTCTGGATTTGAAACAGATAAATAACTGGTTCATCAATCAGAGGAAACGCCATTGGAATCCTTCAGAAGATATGCAATTGGTTGTGATGGATGCACCTCATCCCCACTACTTTATGGACAATGTTATGTGCAATAACTTTCCAATGGATTGCACATCTATGCTCCTTTGATGATATTTTTCCTATCGCTGTAATATTAATGCAACTTGTTTTTTCAAACTCCAGTACTTTATATTCTAGTGCTTAAAACTGCTAATATTCCAGTGCAGGTGTCAAATTTACCCCCATTCATATATCAGGCCTTGCAGAGTTGGCCTAGTGGGCATGCCTTGATTACTTTTATTAGATTTGACACCATATGAAGCAAGTAAATGTTTAGAATCCATAATGCTTACTTTGTTTTATAGGATGCATGGGTACTCGTCTAGATGCCATATCATTCAGATTTGGTTTGCCCCCTAGTCCCAATATTTCTTTTGTTAGATCATTAAGGCTATTGACATGCCATGAACATTTGGCCAAGGGTGGCAGGAACTTTTGATCTTGCTCGCAGTGCATGCCAGAAGTAGGCCCCCGTACACCAAGTGGGAAGGTGCTGATGCCAAAAGTTTACCACGAGAATGATCTGGCTTTACATGCACCTGGCTGACTGTCAAAGACGGTGCTGTAGCTAGTGGAAATGATTTATTTGCAGCATCCAAAACAGAAGGAACTAGTGAAAATGACGTACCGACGTGTTCGATTACTGTGTTTTGTGGTGTTGTCTTTTTCAAATATCGAAATTAATAGTTTCTCCGTCTGTGACGATTTCAAGCATCACTTTTGCTTAATTCGTGTTGCAAACATAAGGGCACGGCAATTTTGACACATTCTTCTGCACCCACCTGCAGTACTTGTTACCATTCCTCCGAAAACACTTCCTTCTGCCTTTTGTTGGATGACGTGCGGTGTTTGGCCTCGTCGCTGGCTCATCATGCTTTGTTTTGGTTCATGGTCTTGGGAGTGTGATGTTCTTTATGTCATGCTTTGTTTCTTCCCTCGTTGGGGGATTCCATACTTGAAATAGAAGCTCTGGGAAATCTGCTTCTACTCGTGTGTAACAGTTTCTGTAACTATTTTGACGCAACTTCAGCATCAATGAATAGAGAGTGAGTGCACATGAAGAAGATGAAGAAGAAGATGAAGATGAACACATTGATGCTTTCTACTCTTTGTATTTTAACTTTTGCTCAGGAAAAAAGAACTAAAAAAAAAAAGAAACACTCAGAACTGGTAACAAAGAGAACGATCTGGGGTTTCAAAATGCAATGACAGATATATATACCTGACAGTTGACTGTACGAACACGAAGACCACTGTTACACTGTTATCCATTGGGTTTTATTTCGATGCATCGTGAGTAAAAGAGTTTTAACTCATGGCAACCGATGTCAAAGTGCAGATTTAAATGTCTGGAAAATATATAAACCCATAAAAAGATAAATAGAAATAAACTTTATAATTAAGGAGTGAGGTAGCGCCGTTCATTATTTTTAAATAAATTAATACATGATTTATATAAAAAAATTTATTTTTTTAATAATAAATTTTATTTTCAAAAGGATTGTACATTACCTGTAAGAGTTTTATTTAAACTCTATGTCCCACACATCCATCTTAATAGAATTTGAAATAGCTCAAGTCTATCAGATTAAAGATGAGTAATAACGGAATAAGAGAAATCATAAGAGATAAGATTAAAACTCTATCTCTAGTTATAGTCAGATACAAACTCTTAGATTTCTTGATGGTCAGAAATCTATAAATAGCACTGAGGGATTAAAGGGTTCTCACCTACAATATTAGAGTGTCTTTTGCCATCGTGAGACACTTGAGAAGCGAAGTTGTTAGGGTGATCCTTCTCTCATAGTCAGATTTAATTCTTCATCAAACTGATGGAGAAAGGTACGCATTTATTTATTACTGTTTATTATTGTGGATCATATGAAATCGAAGATCTGTTTATTAATGTTCATGTTAAAATATTTAACATGTGGTATCAGAGCTTCATGTTATAGATTTTTTATGATCTCAATAAAATATTCAGTGAATATATAGTTTCGTGTATTGTGATTTTATCGTATAGGAAAAGATTAAAAATGCTGTATTTACCATTTGAGCAAGAACGATACACTGACACTTCATTAAAGCACTTCGGTTTCATTAAAGCAAGAACGATGCCGTACTGTATTCACTTTCCTCGTGTATTGTTTAAAGTATTACATGTTTTTTGGATTTCATGAACTATATTTGCTGTTTATCTGAGATGGGAAAAGAAGGGTTTGAGGAAAGACCACCGTGTGGGTCGGCAGTGTACGGCATAAGGGGCTGTGACGCCCCGAATGGTTAATTAAAAAAAAAAAAAATTCCGAATTTTATTTATTTATTTATATATACATGTTATTATTGTTATTTACATGTATGAAATTTTATTATTGATAAATTTATATGCATGTTATTATTATTAAATACATGTATTAAATTTTATTAAATGTTATATGCATGTTATTATTGTTAAGTACATGTATTAATTTTTTTTTTTTTTTTGTCATGTGCATGTTATTATTACATACATAAAATACATGTATGAATTGGCTCTTTTTTTATCATGCCATATAATTATTTATCCAATATGGATAAGTGATTTTCATCAAAATTAAAGAAAAACTTGGTTGCCCAGAGGTACAAGATTTTCTTCAATTTAGGTGAACAATCATTAAATTCCATAGTAAAGTGGATATGATAGAGTGAACAATCTTGTGTGTCAAGATCTACTCCCAAAGGAGAATCTTGATGATACTACTAGTTCATCTATCAAATTAAGGTTGGAGTGAACACTTTGTGTGTCAAGATCTACTCCCAAAGGAGGGTTTTGATGACACTACTAGTTCATCCATCAAAAGAAAAGTTGGAGGGAACAATTTGTATGTCAGAGTTTACTCCCAAAGGAGAATTCTGATGATACACTTAGTTCATCCACAGAATTTAATATTGGTGAGAACACTTTGTGTATTAAGATCTACTCCCAAAGGAGGGTTTTGATGACACTACTAGTTCATCCATAATTATTTAAATTCTGATTATTGTTTATAAGTGTCTAACTCAAAGCATTATGTGACGAATATTTTCTTGCAGTAAATGTACCGACATCATTACATTCACAAACTTCATCAGTTCCTGTTTTGAATGGCTCTAATTTTTCTGAGTGGGTTGAGCGAGTCAGATTCACCTTAGGGGTCCTTGACCTGGACTCATCCCTTACAAGTCCAAAACCACCACCCATCACTGAAGAAAGTAACAGGGATGAGAAAGAGTCATTTAAACAGTGGGAGAGATCAAACAGGCTGAGTCTAATGTTCATGAAAATGACCATATCTGAAAATATTAAAAATTCACTCCCTAGTGTTGAGGATGCCCAAAGTTTTTTGAAAAATACTGAGGAGAGATTTAAGTATGCAGATAAGTCTTTAGCAGGAACACTGATGGCTAGACTTACCACCATGAAATATGATGGAGCCAAAGGAATGCAAGAGCATATCCTTGAAATGACAAATCTTGCTGCTAGATTACAAACCCTGGGAATGAAGGTAGATGAGTCCTTTATTGTTCAGTTTGTTCTGAACTCATTGCCACCTCAGTATGGTCCATTCCAGATGCATTATAATTCTATTAAGGATAAATGGAATGTGAATGAGCTGGCAAGTATGGTAGTTCAGGAGGAAGTAAGACTGAAACAACAAGGGCATTACTCTGCTAATTTTGTGACCAAAGAAGCTGGAAAGAAAAAGCACCATTATAGTAAAAAGAAACGAATTGGACCACCAAGAGGAAAGGAGCCTGGAAATGTTAATCAGGTTCAACATAGTAGTACCAAACGCTACTGGTGTGGGAAAAATGGACACATGAAATCTGAGTGTCAGAAACGTAAGGCTTGGTTTGAAAAGAAGGGTAAGCCTCTTGCCCTTGTATGTTTTGAATCAAACCTTGTAAATGTTCCTACTAATTCTTGGTGGCTAGATTCAGGTGCTAATGTTCATGTTTCTATAACCATGCAGGGATACCTTACAAGCCAAACACCAAGCCCCAGTGAGCGATTCATTTTTATGGGAAATGAGAATAAGGCTGAAGTTTTGGCCATAGGGACTTTTCGTTTAGTGTTGAGTACTAGTCATTGTTTAGACCTTCATAACACAGTTTTTGTGCCTTCTGTGAGGCGTAATTTAATTTCCCTTTCTAGACTGGACTCTGATGGTTATTCCTTTTCATTTCACAACGGTAGTTTCAATTTGTTCAGAGACTCTTTATCTATTGGTTCTGGGTTTCTTTCCGATGGTCTTTATCGACTTTGTCTCGATAATACATTTATTCATAATACCTATACCCATAACCATGAAATGTGTATTGGAACTAAAAGAAACATGATGAATGAACATTCTTATGACTTGTGGCATAAGAGATTGGGGCACATCTCCAAAGAAAGGTTAGAGAGATTAGTAAAAGATGGGATACTTCCGCATTTAGATTTTACTAATCTTGAAGTATGTGTGGATTGCATTAAAGAAAAGCAAACCAAACATATTAAGAAAGGTGCCACAAGAAGTAAAGAGCTTCTTGAAATAATTCACACAGATATATGTGGACCATTCTCCACTGAATGTTTTGGTGGAGAAAAGTATTTTATCACCTTTATAGATGACGTTTCACGGTTTGAATATATCTATCTGCTACATGAGAAATCTCAAGCTGTTTCAGTACTTGAGATATTTCTCATGGAGGTGGAAAGGCAGTTAGATAGAAAGGTGAAAATCATCAGGTCGGATCGAGGTGGAGAATACTATAGAAAGTATGATGAATCGGGTCGTAACCCTGGCCCATTCGCCAAACTTCTTGAACAACGTGGCATTGTTGCACAGTACACGATGCCAGGGACGCCACAGCAGAACGGTGTTGTTGAAAGGCGTAATCGGACTTTATTGGATATGGTCAGAAGTATGGTAAGTAATTCTACCTTACCCAAATCATTGTGGGGTGAAGCCATTAAGACGACAACTTATATCTTAAACCGGGTTCCTAGTAAGTCAGTTCCAAAAACTCCTTTCGAGCTATGGACTGGTAGGAAACCAAGTTTAAGACACATGCATGTTTAGGGTTGCCCAGCAGAAGCGAGACTTTACAACCCACATGAAAAGAAATTGGATCCTAGAACAGTAAGTGGGTACTTTATTGGCTACCCAGAGAGATCCAAAGGGTATAGGTTTTACTGTCCTAATCACAGTCCGAGAATAGTGGAAACAGGAAATGCCAAATTCATTGAACTTGGCGAAATCAGTGGAAAAATAGAACCTAGAGATGTGATCATTGAGGAAGTACGAGTAGATGTCCCCATACCTACATCCTCAGAAAAGATAATGGTTCCTCTAATTGATCATCACAATGATACATTGGAACAAGAAAATGATCACCCATCTCAGAATGATAATATCACTGATGAACCAAGTTCGGAGTTACCAAAACAGATAGTCTTACGCAGATCTCAGAGAGATCGGAGACCTGCTATTTCAGCAGACTATGTGGTATATCTCCAAGAATCTGAATTTGACATTGGGACAAGTGAAGATCCACTAACGTTTTCACAAGCTATAGAGAGATGTGATTCTAGTAAATGGATCGATGCCATGAAAGAAGAGTTGAAATCCATGGATCAAAATCAAGTTTGGGATCTCGTTGAGTTGCCTAAAGGGTGTAAAAGAGTTGGGTGTAAATGGGTCTTTAAGACCAAACGCGACTCTAAAGGCAACGTCGAACGACATAAGGCCAGACTTGTTGCTAAGGGTTTCACCCAGAAAGAAGGCATTGATTACAAAGAGACATTTTCTCCAGTATCTAAAAAGGACTCTTTCAGAATCATTATGGCATTGGTGGCTCATTTTGATTTAGAGTTACACCAGATGGATGTGAAAACAGCTTTTCTAAATGGAAGTTTGGATGAAGTGGTCTACATGGAGCAGCCAGAGGGCTACTCAGAAAAGGGCAAAGATCACCTAATATGTAGGCTTAAGAAATCAATATACGGGCTTAAGCAAGCTTCCCGACAATGGTACTTAAAGTTCAATGATACCATTACTGCCTTTGGATTTAAAGAAAACATCGTTGATCGATGTATATACCTAAAGGTCAGTGGGAGCAAGTTTATATTTTTGATCCTGTATGTTGATGATATCTTGTTGGCTAGTAGTGATCTTGGCTTACTTTATGAAACCAAGGGTTTTCTATCTAAGAACTTTGAAATGAAAGATATGGGTGAGGCGTCTTTTGTGATCGGAATTGAAATCCTCCGGGATCGAAAACAAGGACTGTTGGGATTGTCTCAGAAAAATTACATAGAAAGAGTTCTTGAGAGATTTGGCATGAAAAGTTGCTCATCGCTTGATACTCCGATATCAAAAGGTGATAAGTTTAGCCTATCACAATGTCGTAAAACTGAGTGGGAGCGTAAAGAGATGGCAAAAATCCCCTACGCTTCAGTTGTGGGGAGCTTGATATATGCACAGATTTGCACGAGGCCAGACATTAGTTTTGCAGTTGGCATGCTTGGGCGTTACCAGAGTAACCCAGGGATGTCTCATTGGAAAGCAGCAAAGAGGGTATTACGATATCTGCAAGGAACTAAGGATTACCAGCTTACCTTTAGGAGAATTGACAACTTAGAGGTAACTGGATACTCAGACTCTGATTTTGCCGGTTGTTCTGATAGTAGGAAATCTACTTCTGGATATGTTTTCCTACTAGCCGGTGGAGCGATCTCATGGAAAAGTATGAAGCAAACTATCACTGCTTCATCAACAATGGAGGCTGAGTTTGTGGCATGCTTTGAGGCCACAGTGCATGGTTTATGGCTGAGGAACTTTATCTCAGGGCTTGGAGTTGTTGACTCTATAGAAAGGCCGCTGAGAATTTATTGTGATAATTCCTCTGCAGTTTTCTTCTCCAAAAATGATAGGTATTCTAAAGGTGCTAAACACATGGAGCTCAAATACCTAAGTGTCAAGGAGGAAGTACAGAAACAGACAGTGTCCATAGAACATATTAGTACTACGCTTATGATAGCAGACCCATTAACAAAGGGTCTAGTAGCGAAACAGTTTAAAGAGCATGTTGACAGAATGGGTCTTATGATGTAAACATGTTATTAAGCTCATAGATGTTCTATTTTATTTTGGACACTTAATGATATCTATTATGGTTGTTTTGTTTCTGTTTTCTTGTCTTTCCATTTCTTTGTACATTGAATAGCTTGGAAGAATGATGACAAGATAATGTCTGCAACAGACATGAATTGGAACCCAAGGCATTACGGTATTAGCCTTAATTATCCCGATTAAAGATCATGTAAAATTGGTTGCTGGTGTTGTGGTACATGGAAGGGAATTTGTTGATTATATAACAAAGGACCGCCATGACTCGCATCAGTAGTTAATTTAACATTGATATTACAGAACTCATGTAACGTACTTTGAGCTATGAAAGTTCCAGGAAATGAATTTGCGCAGTATGGTTAATTTCCTGTAATAAACCCATGAACGGAAAATATTATTTTATGGGCGTATGGGCCAAGTGGGAGAATGTAAGAGTTTTATTTAAACTCTATGTCCCACACACCCATCTTAATAGAATTTGAAATAGCTCAAGTCTATCAGATTAAAGATGAGTGATAACGGGATAAGAGAAATCCTAAGAGATAAGATTAAAACTCTATCTCTAGTTATAGTCAGATACAAACTCTTAGATTTCTTGATGGTCAGAAATCTATAAATAGCACTGAGGGATTAAAGCGTTCTCACCTACAACATTAGAGTGTCTTTTGCCATCGTGAGACACTTGAGAAACGAAGTTGCTAGGGTGATCCTTCTCTCATAGTTAGATTTAATTCTTCATCAAACTGATGGAGAAATGTACGCATTTATTTATTACTGTTTATTATTGTGGATCATATGAAATCGAAGATCCGTTTATGAATGTTCATGTTAAAATATTTAACATTACCAACATATTTCATGATTATATTTAATATTATTTAAAGATAAAACATTGACAGAAGTGGTAAGTGCTGGCATAGATTAGAGAGTTCCAAACTACACACATGAAGGATGCCTATGGTTGGCGATGAACTCCTTTATTTTGAATAAAAGTCGTTTAAAATGTAAATAGTAATCGGTGTGATTGGAAATAATAAAATCCCAAAATAAAAAGAATATTTCTTTTGGATCATTCATAGAATGGCTAATTGCTTATGAGAGAAATGCTACTTGTACTTAATAAAAACTTACAAAAAAACTTATTTTTTCACATGTCAGCTATTGATACATTAAAAATTATGAGATTCGGGATTCACTAGATCACCTCTTTAAACCTCTATGTATGCACATATTCAATTCTTCTCTTTTGTTCTTTCCAATCAGCATCTCCCTCTCTATGTATTAATGTCGTGTTTTGCACACTTTGGCTCGAGTTTTAGCACCTCGGATCTCGGTCCTCGCAATTGCACACTTAAGAAAACACAGAGAGAGGAGGGCCTCGGTGGAGGCTAGAGAGAGTTTTCGATATTTAAGTTAGTATATCTCCTTAGTAGCTTGTGCGAGAGCTTATAGTAATTAGAGAGATTTCTTTGTACCTAGAGGCAACTTTTATACTAGGTTTTTGGGTGGGGACAACCCATACCTTGCATTAGGGAATTCATGTCACTTCAATTGTTTATCTAGTTAGAATCCTTTAATGTAACATGGCTCTTCGGGTGGCGTCATTAATGAGGCATAGAGTCCGGGGAGCGGCGTCATTAATGCGGTGTAGTTCCCTGACTCATGTTATCCTGTAGAGGTTCATTGTTAAGCCTCTTCATGCTTACTATCAGGAGATTGAGGGTTCCCTACATCTCCTACTCACTTGCCTGTACAGATTCTTGATGGCTAGGTGTCATTGAAGAGTGTTAGGGCGGTGAGTCCCATATGCCCCTACTGTCCGTCTTTCTCATGTGAGGGTTGCTTCTCAGGTTGGTTTTGCTCATGGGCTGAGTACTTTGTAAAGGTCCAGTAACTTCTTTTAGAGGAAGGTTGTCGGACCTAATCTCTCTCTCTCTCTCTCTCTCTCTCTCTCTCTCTCTCCCTTCCACAGAGATCCCAGGGATCCCCTTACAGTTACCCCGCCAATTTCTATCCGATGGGAATTTATTCTTGCCTTTGTTTTCTAGTTCTCATTTTTCTATAATAGCAACCATTGAGCACCTCTACTTTGAAGTGGACGGTTATTACTCTTTCTGGTTCTGCTACATGTCAGGCTCTTGGCTTTTGGTATAATAACCCGCTCATTCTTTCTTCTATAATTATGAGCCTTGTTTTAAAAGATACCAAACGGATTTTAAAGCAAGTTCAATATTTTTTAGCTTACGAATACTTTAAATATTTTGAAAATATTTATATGTGATATTTTCAATGTTATTGGACTAAGTTTGTTTTTAAAAATAACACAATTATAATATTTTGATGAGGTCTAAAAATATTATAATTGTGGAAGCTTACTTAATTTAAAAGGTTTTAGTCATTTAAAAATATTATGACATTTAAACTTATGTTGAAAACTCTAAATTAATTTAAATGGTTTTATTTTCTTCAAGTGATTAACAAGACTTTATCATTTTAATTAATGATAAAGGAATATTATTTTATAAATTTTAGTTTATAAAATAATATTCAATCTTAATTTATCTCAGTGTTTAATTCAAATAAAATACTTACGCATTTTCAAATCAGTATTTAAACTCACCGTTAGATCGTTTTGAAGATCCTGAAACGAAGGGCCTGAATTAAATATCCAAGCCCATTTCCTTTTCCCTCTCTCTCTTTCCCTCTCTCTCTCTCTCTCTCTCTCTCTCTCTCTCTCTCTCTCTCTCTCTCTCTCTCCCAACCCGATGTGCACTCTCCCTTTCTTCTCACTGTGGCATTCTCTCCTCCAGCCTAGCCACCACCGACCACCCTTTGCCTCACCCCGGTCACCAGCTACTCCTCTTCTTTCGGCCAACACCTCCTCCCACCGACGAGCCCCCACGTGCTCTCTCTCTCTCTCTCTCTCTCTCCTCCCATGACAACTTCAACAAAATTCAAGCCCATTTCTCTCCGTAGTGCCACCATACATGGCCAAAGTGGCCATCGAGCTCCTCCACTGGCATCCCTACTCCATGGGCTTCCTCTCCTTGGTCTTCTTTCCCCCTACCTCCCTCTCTGTCTCCATTGGGCCATTACACACACACACGCTTGGGTTCTCCATCGTGCACCACTATGCACGGCTACCCACGCTACCATACCATCACCACTAGGATCCCCTGACCACCACGAACTCCTCTAGCCAATTTCATGACCAACTGAAGTCTCCACTTCTCTCACTCTCCCCCACTCTCCCATGCACGGGTTGCACCATCCATGCCTAGATCCATCCCCGTGAACCACCATCCAACCACCATCTGCCACCAAGCACTACCACCAGCCTCCCTGTTACTCCCCCTAGCTCCCCACGAAAATCCATAGCTCTCTTCATCCTCACGCACCCTCACTCTCTCTCGGGTGCATTGTTCATGATGAGATTCCACCTTGCTCTGCTACCCTGACTACCACGAGGCCACCTTGAGCCTTTCCAAGACCATGCCTAACTATCCCTAAGCTCAAACTGTCATTTTACGTGGTGGTCAGCCATTGTTCTTGGCTAACTGCCACCATACATGGTTTAACCGCCACGTACGACTCTTTAGACATCTTTGATCGTGACGGGCAGCGAGCAATGCATGGGTTATCTTGTCGATGGTATAACTCTCTATCCTTTATCCTCGTTATTATGTTATGTTGAACTTAATATTTCAAGCTTTATGTAATTATATATCTACACATGGATTTTGATGATAACAAATGAATTCAAAGAACAAAGGAGTTTCAAGCTCAAGTTGTCTACACAATGGAGTCAAGCACATAAAGAAAACAAGCATGAGCAAAAAGGGAACAAGTTCACATTAAAGTCATAGAGTAATGTTGTAAATCTCTTAAAAATTCAAAATTAGGATTAAGATTCAAAATTAATATTTTATCATAAATCATTAAAATACATTTTCCACATGTGCATGAATATTTTGAAAATTAAATTTGAAAATTTTGAAAGATGATTAATTGTCTTCTTTCACATGTGCATACCTTGATTAAAGGGTTGAATTTTAAAAATATTAAAGATGATTGATTGTCATCGTTCACATGTGCATATTTTATTTGAATATTTTCAAAAGTGATTGATGTTTTTTTTTGACTTATGCAAAAGGTAGATGATTTTGTTTGAAAAATTTGAAAAGTAAAGTGTGCTTTTTTTGTCATATGCAAAAAGTAAAAAAATTAGATTTGAAATATTTGAAAAGTAAAGTGTGCTCTTTTGTTATATGCAAAAAGTAAAAGATTAGGTTTGAATTTTTTGAAAAGTAAAGTATGCTCCTTTTGTTATATGCCAAAAGTAAAAGATTCGATTTGAAGTTTTTGAAAAATGAATGATGTTGTCTTTAACAATTGAAAAAGAAGAACATTTTATTTGAATTTTTTGAAAAAATAAATGATGTTATCTTTGACATGTGAATCTTTTTAAATTTGAATATGAAGTCTTATATGCCTATAAATAGATCATTTGAGAGCTTCATATTTACAACATACAGAGCATACAACATTCATTCAAAGCTTTCATTCTCTCTTCTCTAAGCATTGAACCTTAATCTTTGTTCATTTTAAGAGAAATATAGTTTGCGCTGTATTGTTCTTATTTCACTCATGGAGGAGTGTTTTCTGATAACCTACCCACTATCAGCTCTTGTATCATTAAAAGGGTATGTATAGCCCTTGTGCGTGTAGAAAGTGTTCTATACAGGAAATAGTTGAATCACCACGTGTAAGGTAATTGCAAGTGTAGAGGGTGTTCTACACTGATCCTTTGTAGCGGTGTTGTTCAAAGGTGTAATAGGTTTCTATCTCCACCTGAAGGAGGTTGAATAGTGAATTTGGAGATCCTTAAGGGTAACTTGAGGCGAGGACGTAGGCAGTGGGGCTGAACCTTGTTAACATACTGAGTTTGCTTCTCTCTTACCCTTACTTTTTATATTTATTACTGTTTCGTATTTTGTTTATATTTTATATTATATATTCGATTTATAATTGTTATTTTTTTAAAAACAACTCAATTCACCCCCCTCTTGTGCTAGTCATCTGGGCAACATGTTAATTGATAGGTTGTGGACTGTGCTGTTAATATTGTGGAGTTCATTGTGTAGTTGTGAAGTGAAGTGTGACTCTGTAGTGAAGTGTTGGACTTGACTGTGTATTGTGCTATGAAGTATAGATGCGAAGTACATGCCGTAGTTGTGGTGTGACGTAGAGTGAAGAGAGTACATGTGGCGTGTGGTCTGTGTCGTGTAGCGATGCAGAGTGTGATGTGCGTCATGGTAATAAGTGATGTAGCGAAGGGAGTACATCCGATGTGTACTCCATGTTGTGTAGTGATGCATTGTATGGCGTGTTAAGAATAAAATGATGGTTGTGTAGTTGAGGAGCGTAGAGTGTATTGTGTAGCATCGGGAACTATGTAACGGTATCCCGAAATAGCTGTGACGTGGCCTGTAATCTGAGGTGACAAGTGTTACCTTGTGGTTGATTTATGGCTGAGAATATGTGTGAAGTGGTGGAAAAGTGTAAGAGTAGCGCAACTGAAGCATGACGGGTGTCGTGACGTAACTCGGTATTAGTCTCGAGCTACGTAACATGATAGAAGTATAATTGTGGATGCTGTCCTATCTTGTTAAGTGTTGGGATGAACTAGTACAGGGCCGTGAAGTAGGAAGAGTCCTATCAACTCGGTCTGAGTAGAAGTTGGTATCGGAGTATGGAGTTTGTTTATACAAGCGAGCGTTCATTGGACTAATCTTAGGTGAAAAAGGGTAAGGTACATGTGCATCTGGTGAGACACGTGTATCAGACGGATTTATCATATATAATGGAGAATCTGTCCTTAGCATAGTTACATGGTGTTTTACCCACATAGTTGGCTTAAAGCCATGTTTCATGTATGGATGGAAATGAGGATTAAGTATGGGCTAGGTGTGATATCCGCTCCTTCTTTCTTCTTCATTAAGTATGAGCCTCGACCTACGTGTCGAGCTTTAGTCTACGTACTGAGCCTCGATCTACGTGCTGAGCCTTATCCTACGTGTTGTACCTCTATGGCGTGTTCTAAAAGTTATCCAACGAATTTCAAAGTAAGATAGATATTTTAAAACTTACATATATTTTAAATATTATAAAAATATCTATAGAAGATATTTCCAGTATTATTAGATAAGCTTGTTTTTAAAGTGACATAATTATAATATTTTAATGAGGTCTAAAAATATTATAATTGTGGATAATTATTTATATTAAATATCTTAGTTGCTTTAAAATATTAAGAGGTTTAACTTTACGCTGAAAACTCTTAATTAATTTAAATAGTTTATCCTTTTTGAGTAATTAATGATACTTTATCATTTTAAATAATGATGAAGAAATATTATTTTATAAATTTTAGTTTATAAAATAATATTATTTCTTAATTTCTCTCATTATTTTATCCAAGTGTTTTTATTTTAAATAAAACACTTACGCGTTTTCAAGTTAGCGTTTAAACTCATCGTTAGATCGTTTTAAGGATCCCGAAGCGAAGGACTGGGATTAAGTACCCAGGCCCTTACCATTTTCCCTTTACTTTTTCCTTTGTTCTTTTCTCTCATCTTTCCTCTCTCTTTCTCCCATGCACGTCCAGCCCGTGCTTTGTTCTTCTCCACCGTGCGTGACCTTCAAGCCTCCTAGCCGGCGCCACCTCTAGCCGCCATGCCCCACCTCCACCTTCGGCATGATCCTTCCCCACTGATGACCACTACCTCACCGGTGGTGAGCTATATCGGTAGCCCCATCTCTCTCCTTCTTCCTCCAAGCAAATGGGTTTTAAGGCCATTTTCTCCTCTTTGAGCCACCATACACGGTTGAAACAGCCACCAAGCATACCAATGGATTCACCACATCATGGGCTTCCTCCCCATGTCTTTCTTTTCCCTAACTCTCTCTCTTTCTCCAATGGGTCTCCACTCACACACGTACGGTTGCATCGCTGTGGACCACTATACATGGCTACCCATGGTGTCTCACCACCACCACCTTATTTCTCTCATCACCACGACCTCCCCCAAGAAATTTCATGGCCAACAGAGCTGTACATAGCTCTCACTCTCCCTCACTCTCCACGGCATGAAATCCACTTCTAGAGGCTGATCCGTCTCCGTGAGCCACTACTGGCCACCACCTCGCCATCACAGCTCAACCACATCTTCGTCTCATTTTCCCTAGCTTCCCATGAAGTTCTATGGCCTTCCTCCACCTCAAGCAAACTCCTACCGTTTCAGATTCATTGTTCACAGTGTGATGTCGCCGTGCTCCACCACCTTTGACCACCACGAGGCCATCATGAGCCTTTCCAAGGTCACGCCTAGCTATTCTCAAGCCCAAACTACCACCTTATGTGGTGGACAGCCACCATACGCGGTGTTACTACCACCATTTGACGCTTAATCGTGACGAGCAGTGAGCAACACACGGGTTATCCCGTCAATGGTATAACCCTTTATATCTAGTTATTTACATTTAAAGTAGTTGATTGGTTGGACTATAGACTGTGTAGTTAGTATTTGTGGAGTTCGCTACGTAGTTTTGAAGTGAAGTGTAGTTGTGAAGTGTTGGGCTTGATTGTGTAGTATTGTGGATTGTGCTGTGAGTATAAGTGTGAGGTGGATGCCGTAGTTGTGATACAATGAGAAGTGTGAAGGGAGTACGCGTGGAGCGTACTATAGTGACATGTGGCGTAGAGTGAATAGAGTACACGTGGTGTGTGCTCTGTGTTGTATAGAGATGCACCGTGTGATATGCGCTGTGATAATAAGTGTTGTAACGAAAGGAGTACGCGCCATGTCATGTAGCGATGCACCGTGAGATGTGTATCGTAGTGATGTTTGTCATAGTGTGGATGGAAGAGAGTTCATATGAGTGTACTCTGTGCTATGTCGTGATACACCAGATGGCATGTCACGTAGGGTTGGATGGTGTAGTGAAGAAGTGTGGAGTGTATGGTGTAGCATCGGGAACTGTTTAACAGTGTCTCGAAGCAATGGTGATGTGACTGTAATCCAACGTGATGGGTGTCGCCTTGAGGTTGACTTGTGGCTGAAGGTATGTATGAAGTGGTGAAAAGGTATCAGAGAGTGCAGAGGAAGCATGATGGGCATCGTGCTGTAACTCGGGAAATGGTCTCGAGCTGCATAATGTGACAATCCTCTTGTTAAGTGATGAGAATTGTGTAACAGTGTCCCGAAGTAATGGTGATTGGCCTATAGTCCAGGGTGACAAGTGTCACCTTGTGGTTGACTATGGCTAAGAGTATAAGGAAGTGGTGGAATAGTATCAAAGCGAGCAGCGGAAGCATGATGGGCGTCATGACGTGACTCGGGATTAGTCTCGAGCTGGGTGACGTGACAACGGTGCATTTGTGGATGCAGTCCTCTCCTATCAAGTGTTGGGATAAACTTGTACATGGTCGGGAAGTAGTAAGAGTCCTATCAACCAGGTCTGAGCAAATTGGTATTGGAGTATGGAGCTTGTTTATACAAGCGGGCGTTCATTGGAACTATAAGTTACTCTTAGGCGATAAAAGGGGATGAGATATAGTTGTCTCTGGCGAGATACGTGTACTAGACAAGTTTACTATATGTAATGGGTAATCTATCCTGATCATGGTTACATGGTGTTTTAGCCCCAGAGTTGGCTTGAATTCATGTAGCCTGACTGGTTGGGAATGAGGATTTTGTATGGGCTAGGTAGTAACGAGCAAATAGTCTAAGGTTGGGACGCATGACTCTGTTAGTTGGAATCATGCGTTGGATTGTGGAAATAGAAGAATGAGACGGAGGTCTTAATGTCTTAACCCTAAGGTAAATCACGGGGATTCACTTTAAGGAATAAGATCCCGAAAGTTTTAGCATAGTAAATATTATGTAAGAGTCCAGGGATGGAAGGAGAGTGTTCCAAGTGAGGCATAGTTCTATTTTAGAATAGTTATGCATTAGATAGATGATAACGTAAGGTTATGTGTATGCATGTAGGTTGCCATTTGACATGCACATGAATAGACTGCATGGATTGAGTATGGCATGAGTTCCAAGTAAGTATTACGTTCATACTCTTCTAGAGTTTTCTTTATACAAACGAAGAAGAAGATGAAAGCTTTTCTTTGAAAGGAAAACGAAACTTTTCTCCACGAATACACGTTTTATGAAAGAAAAAGAAATGAAACGTAAGTTTTCAAGTATAAGTACATAGCGGCCTTCCTTGGTAGCCCCTTTTTACTCATCCAAAATATGTACGTATATGCATGTGAATGGATGCTATAAGTAGTACGTATTGTATGTACGTTCACAAAAAGAAACAAAAAAAAAAAGCTTTAAAAGATAAGTAAGAACTGTTAAGGATTGTAAGAACTGAAACTGAAATGAAAAGAAAGAAAAGAAAAGAAAGAAAACAAATTTTTAAAATAACTCTCTCTCCCTCTCCTAAAAATGACTCTTTCTAAACAACTTTTCTTAAAATAAAAGAAAGAAAACTATTTTCTCTCTCTTAAAAGAAGAAAAAACTTCTTTTAAAACGAATTTTACAAAATAAAGGAGAGAAAACTATTTTTCTTAATTAAAACTTTTACGAACAGTAAGAACTGAAGAACCGTAAGAACTGTAAGAAACATAAGAACTGTAAGGATTGAAATGAAAGAATGGACTGTAAAGGAAAGGAAAGGATTGAAAAGGAATGAACGGACTGAATGTATGATGTATGAAAATACATAAGGGCCACATAGACTGGAATGGAAATGATACCAAATGAATAGACTGGACGGGAGATTACAATGCTGGATAAGTAATACTGGTAGTGCACCTAGTGCTGCACCTTAACGGAATGGATTCCTAACTCGTGGCCACCGGCGGAATCAGGTCCAAAAGACCGCTAACCCCTGCACACGGGGTGTAACAGTGTGCAATGACCAATGGAAGTGAAAAGAAAAAATGGATGCATGTTAAGAATGAATGCATGTATGTATGGATGAACATAATGCATGAATGTATGTAAGTAAGAAAAGATGAATAAATAAATGTATGTATGCATGAATGTACGTAAAAAGATAAATGCATGAAAAGACTCTTCAAGAAATAAAAGCAGCGATGAATGGGAACTATTTTAAATGAAGAAAGCATGTTTATAAAGAAAAACCCCACCTTGCAACTTTTTAAAATGAAAGAAAGACGTATGCATGCTAAGTACGATATGTATGTACGGAATGATAATTGCATGACTGAAAATTTATGTTATTATATTTTAATTGTATGAAGTAATGTTTACGAGTCATCGACTCATTTTAGTTTTTATGTGTGCCCTTCCAGGCACAAGATGAGCATAACAGGTCAGGATGGGTACAACTGAAGGGGAAGAGTACGAAGGCCTAGGCAAGATCTTTTATACGAGAAACTTAATTATGAAAGTTTAATATTTTCTATAGTAATCTTTTAATTAAGAAAATGAATTTTATTTATGACATTGAGTCTTTTGTATACTGACATAAATGGAAAAGAAATTTTAAAGGATTTGTAATTCCCGTTGATTCTTATCAAAATCGTTATGAAAAGGACCCACCATAAAGACGGGCGTTATACTAGGATACATGAAGGTAGTAATGGGTAAGTTGTCTAGGATTGGGATGCGTGACTTAGTCCGAGTCATGCATCGACATGTGGTTGATAGAAGAATAATATGAAGGTCTTAGTACCTTAACCTTAAGATGAATGATGAAGGTTCACTTTAAAGAATAAGACCCCGAAGGTTTTAGCATAGTAAATGGCACATAAGAATCCAAGGATAGACAGAGAGTGTTCCAAGTGAAGAGTAGTTCTATTTCTAATATAGTTGCTTATGCATTAGATGGAGAATGACGTGAGATTATGTGTATGCATGTAGGTTGCCATCAAACACGCATACGAATGGATTGCATGGAATAAGTATGGCATGAAGTCCAGGTAAGTATTGCGTTCCTACTCTTCTAGAGTTTTCTAAAAGATAAGAAAACGAAAATGAAATGCTTTTCTTTACAATGCTTTACGAACTAACATGAAAGACATTTTAAGAA
This sequence comes from Carya illinoinensis, assembly GCF_018687715.1. NCBI lineage: Eukaryota > Viridiplantae > Streptophyta > Magnoliopsida > Fagales > Juglandaceae > Carya > Carya illinoinensis. The sequence continues at coordinate 14,459,612 of NC_056755.1, forward strand.
AGAATGCTAAGTATAAATTTTCAAGTATAAGTACATAACAACCTTCATTGGCAGCCCCATTTTACGCACCCAAAGTATGTAAGTGTATGCATGTGGACGGATGCTATACGTAGTAAGTATTGTATGTATTTTTATGAAATGAAATGTGAGGCCTCAGCCCTATGCTTTAAACGACACGAAGAAAGTGTTTAAAAATAATGTCCCTATGAAAGAAAGATGATGCTTTAAATGATGCATGAATTGATGTTTTAAATGATTCCATGAAAGATGATGTTTAAGCCCTTGCTTTTTTAAATGACTTTTATGAATGAACTGAAAGAAAGGAATGAAAGAACTATAAAGGATTGATCATAACCGAAAAGGAATGAAAGGACTGAAATGAATGAAAAGGACTGAATGTTTAATGTATGAAAATACGTAACGGTCAGGTACCAAAGGACTAGACTGGACAGATTGCAATGCCGGGTAAGTAGTACTAGTAGTGCATCCAGTGTTGCACTCTAATAGAATGAATTTTCAACTCGTGGCCACGGGTGAAATTAGATCCAAAAGACCACTAACCTCAGCACACGGGGCGTAACAGTGTGCTACGGCTAATGAAAGCATAAGAAAGAATGTATATATGTAAGAAAAAATGTATGCATGAATAGACTCTTTAAGAAATGAAGGCAGCAAGGCGTGTTGAACTGTTTTACAAAAGAAAACCCTCTTTAAAGAAAAATTCCACCTCGCAATGTTTTAAAACGAATTGAATGTCTATATATGATATCTATGGAGTGATGAATGCATGACTGAAAACCTATGTTATTATATTTGAACTGCATGACGTAATGCTTACGAGTCATCGACTCATTTTAGTTTTTATATGTGCCCTCCCTGGGACAAGATGAGCATGACACGTCAAGACGGACATAGCCCAAGGGGAAGAGTACGAAAGCCTAGGCATGCTATTTTGTACAGGAGACTTTAATTGTAAAAATTTAGTATTCTCTTTGTAACCTTTTAAATTAAGAAACACGTTTTATTTATAAACATATAGTCTTTTGTATCCTAACATGAAAGGAAAATAAATTTAAAAAGGGACCGTAATTCCTGTTTATTTTCTTAAAATCATTTTCTAAAGGACCCACCATAAGGACGGACGTTACACTTAGTTATTATCGTATGGATTTTTCTCATTTTAGTGTTATCAGGCGATGGTTGCTCTTTTGACTTTATAGGCACGTTTTATGATGGTTGGATTTGGCACTTGATTGCAATTGTCCAGTTCCCTTAAGCATTGATGGTGTCAGGCAGCTCTTTCTTCCCACATTGCATCGCAGAGTACATGCCGCTGGATTCGTGCTCGTCCAGCTAGCCTTGTGGGGCACGTGTTTGTTCCCATGATTCGGGAAGCTAACTGTCGCTAGGGCCTATTTAAATCCCACCCCATCAGCATTTGAAGCCTACTTTGCTTCCTCCTTTCTTAGATTCCTTCGTGCTTCCCTTCCTTCTCTTTGAGTCCTCCTCCTGTGTGTATCTTCCCTCCCCTTCTTCCACCTTTCCATTCACATGGCTCCCAAGAACTCTTCTTGCCCTGCTCTTAAAAGTTCCAAGTTTGCCAACTCTGGTTCCTGGTGGACTCCTAGGGGTTTAGACCCTCCTGAGGCCCATACTAAGTCACAAAGTTTTGATTTATTTTCTTAGCAATCGGTGGTGACCCTTGGCAAGTTGGAGTCACTGAAATCGAACTTCAAGGTGCTTGGCATTGTCTAGTTTGAGGTGCCGTCCCCCAATGAAGGCACTGTAGATTATGAAGGGTACGCCTCGAAGGTGGCATTGTACCCTAGCATGTTTTCCAGCAGCCTTAGGCTGCCTTTTTGAGGTCCAGTTCACGATGTGCTAGACTTCCTTTGTTTGGTTCCTGCTCAACTCCACCTAAATGCATGGAGGATCTTGGTATCATGTTGTTTCATCTAGCAGCGAGTGTTGGAGGAGGAAGATTTCGAGTACCTTGACCTCTCTGCTCGTAAGTTCCTCCTTACCCACAGCCTTTTGAAACAAAATGGAAACACATGCAGCTTTTGGTCTATTCATGCTCTGGCTTATTTAGGGCCGTAGTACAATAGGGTGAAGGGGTGGAAGTGGTGCTTCTTTTTCCTGTCCAGTCGAGGGTAGAAGTTCTTGGTTGGGCAGGTCAACCGGCGTGAGTACCCCTTTCGTAGCATCTGGGTGGTTGTTCGTGAGGACAAGAGCTTTAGACGCTTGGCGACTCCCGAGGAAGTGAGCAGGATTGAGATCGTTTATGCTTTGGTGAAAGCCCACTTGAATGTTATTTTTTTTTGAGGCCTTGTTGGATGAGGGAAGCCTTTGGCGATACTTGTCTCCATCGACTAAGATGTGTTTTGCCAACCAGACCATATTGATGCAGGCAACCTTTCACTAGGTCCGTAGTTGTTCCCCTAGCCATCTGGTGGAGGGGAAAGGGAAGAAGCCTAGGAGGGAATCTTTTGCCAAAAGAAGTTTTGAATTGGTGCCTTTTCCCCTTTGGAATAATCTTCTATTCTGGTGCTCATTCAGCGGCCAAAGCCATCATCGAAAATAGGAGAAAAGACTATATCATCCCCCAACGTAGCATCTTTTTCTCCTTCTCCACGAGAGGTGGGCGGTGTTGATTCCCTTTAGCAGGTTCGGGCCAATCCTCTGATGGCCAGTGTTACACATTCTGGGGGGACTCTACCAATCGCTTTGGAAATTTCTTCTCTGACCCCGCTTGGCAATGTGGGGATTGTGGAACTATCACTTGCAGATGAGTTGCTCTCTTGTAGTTTTACGGGGTTCTTTTAGAACATCCTATTCGAGAGTCCCAGATAGTGGCCCCTTTCCCTAAGATTGACCTCAAGAGGGTTCCCTCACCTCTGTCCTAGGAGTGTCTTTCTGGGGGTGAGGATTTTCTTAACCGGGTTTTTATCCCAGATTCTCACATTGCTTATTATTCCCTTGAAGTCTAAGTTGTCTCGATTGAGGCCTTTAAAGAGGGCGGTGGAGGTGATGACGTCATGTTTTAGAAGGAAATAGCGAGGGCAATGTCATGGGCTGCATGGTTTCTGGTCTATGTACTCGAGGCTGAGGTTGCGGTGGTGTTAGTTGATGTTAACGAAGCTTCGACTGTTGTTGCTAACATTAGGGTACCATTGCCCTTAGCATTGGCAAACATTGGAGTTGGGGTCGGAGTTGGCGAGGGTGGCGAGGTCCTAGCTATTTGGGCAGATGTTGGGACATCTTTTTCCTTTGCAGACACCATCTTGGCCTTGTTGTTGATTGGGGTTGGTGCCAAGGCAAGGATGAAAGTAGCGAGGGAGACTGAAGGAGCCCTCCTCAGTCCTGGCACAAATGTGTCAGTGACTAGTGAGGCTTCGGTAGTTCCCATGGGTCCAAGAGTTGGAGAGGTTCCTGAGTGTGCCGCGGAGAGTTTCCAAAGTGTGAGGGCGAAGGCCGAGGAGGTCCATCCCTGGTGGAGTTCGCAGGGAGCACTAAAGCGAGGGTGATGGCATCCTAATCGAGAATCCTTCTAATGAGATGGGAGATGCTTCTTCAAGGTCGGTGGTAGGTGAGGCCTATCTTGACCCTATCTAAGAAATGGTCAGGAAGCTCCGAGGGTTCTTTTCTTGGGTCAGCTATCACTCTTCAAATTCCTTTTTAAGTTTTCTTGGTGCATTTTCCTTTGACATTGACTTGAAACTTTCATGGCAAGGAATGGAGTGGTTGGCGGCCTTCATCATGGATGATCGAGAGGGGTTGGAAGGCAAGAATCGGGTGCTCTAATCTTTGGCATGGTTGACCTTGCGTCATGCCTAGGAAGAGAAGGAGAGAAAAGAGGAGTTAGAGGAAACCCTCATCAAGGTGCAATTCAGCCTAAGGCGGAGGCAGAAGAGGATACTCTAGATTCGTCACCAAAAGGCCCAACTTAAGTCTGACTTGGAGAGGTCTTGGGAGGAGGCCAGTTCGTGTTGTCTTGAAGCAGCACTCACTTCGAAAGCAAGGGACAATATTCAGGAATCCTTCGATCGCTAGCATGTGGGTGTGTGTGTCTGAGATTCAGTGCACACGCTAGCATGTGTGTGAGTGTGCGTATGCATGATGGGGTACATGCGTGTGTGTGAGAGAGTGCATGTATGCATTCACATTTGAGTGCACATGTGGGGGGGGAGGGAGACAAGCTCACTCAACTAGGAGTCATGGGCAGGGCTCAAGCTAGGCCCTAGCAAACCCGAGGCTTAGTCCATCTGCCTACGACATTGTTTTGGGGTACAATAAACAGTTTTCTACCTAATAAGATGTGATATTATCTTAGCATTCATTTATTTTTAAATGAAACGATGTCGTTTTGTGGTGACTTCTAGTCCTCAGTCTCCCTAAAATGAAATCGATTGTTTCTTGAACCCTCTCTCTCTCTCTCTCTCTCTCTCTCTCTCTCTCCTATCTTTCTTTACTATCTCAATCTCTCTTCCTTTCCTAGCCTCGATGTCTAAGACACCTATTTTCTTTCACTATCCCATTTTCTCTTCCTCTCTCCATCGACCATGTCCTTTCTACCCTAGGTATGTCTCTCCCTCTTAGAGCATCCTCATCCCATTCCTCATCCCTATCCTTAAAATTTTAACTCAAAATCACATTTCCTCAAATTTTTCCCTAAATTTTATTCATCTTTCAAAAACCTCCTACATTCCATTCCCCATCCCTATCTCTATTCTATTAAATAATATTTTTCTATTCTTTTTTATTACTTTTTTCTTTCACTTCTATTTACAAATTTAACTACTCAATATTTTTTCTTATTTTTTGAACTATTACTCTAGTGAATATTTTAAACAAAAATTTAAATTATTTTTTTGTGAATATGATAATATTTTTAAAATTAATTTTTTTTTTATATTTTCTTAATTAATTAAATTATTTTTAAAATTATTATTTAAAACTATAATAAATATGAGTATGAGAGAAAGTGTAGATGATTGAAAAATTATTTATTTTATATATTAGAATAAAATATTGATAAAAATGATTTAGGGACTGAATAGTGAGTCTCCAAATATGGGGACTTACTGTTTATTCCCTAAAATTTTTCCTTAAAATAGGGATCCGGATGTGGGGGGTATTTTGATCAAAACTCCAAAATAAATCCCAAATTATAGGGATTTTAGTGCTTTGGGGAACCGGATGGGGATGCTCTTAGCCAGAGTTTAGTTTTTGATGATTACAATTTTGGATTTTTTTTTTTGTTTATATTTAAGCGATGGTTTTGGGCAGTGTTTTGGTGGTTTTTTTTCCCGATGTTTTGGGTTGCATAGAGGCTAAGCTATGGTGTCGAAACTTGGGCAGATGGGAAGGATAGCCTTGGGGGCCAATCATCACCCTGACATATGGACGATGTCCTGAGAAAGAACCTTTCCCAGGGTTGGAGTGCAGATAGTGCCTTTAGAGCATGTGAGTGCACGCACAGGTGTGTGTGAGAGCCTGTGCGTATGGGTGTGTGTGTGGGCGTACATATGTTTGGGTGTGTAGTTGTTCATGTGGGCGTGTATGTGTGAGTATGCATGTAGGCGCACGTGTGTGCACGTGTGGGTGTGTGTGTGTGAGTGCGAGGGCGCGTGTTGGTGTCTGTGTGTGAGTATGTGCATGGGCGCGTGTTGGTGTCTGTGTGTGAGTATGTGCATGGGCGTCTATGTGTGGGTGAGCGCACAGGCGAGTGCACATTTGAGTGCAAATATGGGAAGGATAGATGAGCACTCAACTGGGAGTCGGGAGCGGGGCTCAGGCCAGGCCCTAGCAAACCTGGGGTTTGGTCCACCCACCTACAACGTTGTTTTGGGGGACCATAAACGAGTTACTCTTGAAAACGACGTTGTTTTATCGATGTTGTTTTATCTTAGTGTTCATTTTTTAAAAATGAAACAATGTCATTTTGTGGAGACTCTCAATCCCAGTCTCCCCAAAATGAAGTCATTTATTTTTAGATTTTGTTTAAAATTTGAACCCTTCCACCCAGCAACGTCTCTCCCCAAACCCCCACAGTCCATCGCTCTCTCTCTCTCTCTCTCTCTCTCTCTCTCTCTCTCTCTCTCTCCCTGCCCTAGGTATGTCTATCTCTCTCTACCATATTTTAGTTTTTGATGATTACAATTTTGGATACTTCTTTGTTTATATTTAAGTAGTGGTTTTGGCATTATTTTGGGCTATATTTTGGTGGTGGTTTTTTGATGGTTTGGATTGTTGTAGAGGTTGAGTTATTGGTGTCAAAGTTTGGCTAGATGGGGAGGACGATCTTGGGGGCCAATCAATCTCTCGGCATACGATGTGTGTATGAGAGTGCTTGCATTATGTGTGAGTACGTGAGTGGAAGTGTGTGTGTGTGTGTGTGTGGGTGGGTGTGTGTGCATGCGAATGGGTAAGGGTTTGTGTGAGTACACATGTAGGTGTGTGGGTGTGAATACGCATGTGGGTGTGTTTGTGTGTATGTGTATGTTATAGTGCTTAAGTTGTGCACGTGGATGTGTTTGTGAGTGTGCGCGACATGTGTGTGTGTTTATGCATCTGTGTCTGTGAATGCTTGTGCGTGTGTGTGGGAGTGAGCACATGTGTGAGTGCGGGGGTACATGTGTATGGTTGTGTATGCATGCATGTGCGTGAGTTCACTTGTGGGTGTGCGTATGTGTGTGGGAGTGGGCATTAGTGTGTATGTGTGTCTGTTTGGATGTATGAGTGCATGAGTGCAATTAGAGTGCACATGAGGGAGACATACAAGCACACTGAACTAGGAGCCGGGGTCGGGGCTCAGGCTAGGCCCTAGCAAACCCAAGCTCGGCCTCAGTCTCTCAGCCCTTCCATCCATTGCTGTCTCTCTCTCTCTCTTATCGTCGTCGTCGACCACAACCTTTTAGCCTAGTTCTCTCTCTCTCTCTCTCTCTCTCTCTCTCTCTCTCTCTCTCCCCCTCTACCATAGTTGCTTTTGGGATGATTATGATTTTGGATACTTATTTTATTTATCAGTTGGGATTTAAGTGGTGGTTTTGGAAATATTTTGGGCAACGGTTTTGGTGGTAGTTTGGGTTGTGGTAGAGGCTAAGCTATTGGTATCAAAGGTTGGGTGGCTGAGGAAGATGATTGGGGGGCTAAATATATGGATAGGGTCTCGGGGGCCAAATTCTCCCGAGACCAAGGTGTCCTCATCCTAGGGGTGCTACTAGGGGTGCAGGTAGCACCCCTAGCGTGTGTGAGTGTGCACATGGGTGTATGTGTCTATGTGTGAGAGACTACGCACATGTGTGTGTGTATGTGCATGCATGCGGGTGTATGTGTGTGTGAGTGTATCTATGCGTGCCTCTGTGTGTGTGAGTGCGTGTGTGGATGTGAGTCTGCAAACAGGGGCATGCAAGCAGATGCCTGAACTCAGTTGCGAGCGGAGCAAGATTGGGCTGGGCCCTAACCCGCTTTGCCTAGTCTATATATACATATATATTTAGAAAAACAAATTTCTTTGATAAAAGGATGTCGTTTTGGGTGCCCCAAAATGAATTCCTCCCCAAAACGAGATCAATTTATCTTAGCTTTTATTTATTTTTAAATGAAGCGATGCCTTTTTAGGGTTTCTTATTTGTGTTTGTTTAAAACCTGAACCCCTCCCACACAACGTCTCTCTCTCTTCTCTCTCTCTCTCTCTCTCTCTCTCTCTCTCTCTCCCTCTTTCTATCTCTCTTCCTTTTGCAACCTCGATGTGTCAAACCCCCGCCGTCTGTCGATGTCTCTCACTTTTCCTCTCGTGGTGAACCCCTAGTCTCTCTCATTCTACCAGAGTTTGGTTTTAGATGATCTTGGATTCTTTTTTTGTTTTTTAGTTGATTTTGGTTGGTGGTTTTGGCAGTGGTTTGGGCTATGGTAGAGGCTAAGCTATTCTTGTCAAAATCTGGGTGGGTTGGGAGGAGGGCTGCCGGGTTCAACCCGCCCCCAGAATACGCATGGGGCCCAGCCTAGTAGGGTGCCTAAGGGGCCAAACTGTCCTAAGACCAAGGTGACCCCCATACAGGAGGTGTAGATAGAATCCCTAATATGCGTGTGTGGATGTCTGTTTGTAAGTGCACGTGTGCTTGTGCAAGTGCATGTTTACATGTGTGTGGGTGCGGATGGTGGGTGAATTGCGTATTGTTTCTTAGAAAGCTCTCTCTCCATCTGTCTAACCATTATAAAAAACTTTTATAATCTAATATAATATATTAAAATATAATAATATATTTAAATAATATTTCTCTTATTTAAATAAGAGACTAAATTAACTGGGATGAGTTACAAAAAAGAAAAGATATTTATAATTTTAAGAAGATGTGCAAGCCTAGTGCATTCTATTTATAAAAAATAAATTTTTTTTTTCTTAAAACTAGTGGATCGCAAATTTAGCTATTTAAAAAAATATATATATAGAATTTCCCTACTCTAAATTATTATATACCATTATTTATTTAAAAAATAGAATAATTATATTTAAAAAAATTCATATTGAGCACCATCCTTGATGTAAGAGGTTGTTTGGATTGAGAAACACTCTCAACCAATCTCATCTCATCTTATCTTATCATTATAATTTTTCAAATTTTTACATAATATATAATAAATAATTCCACTTTTTTAAATCTCAAAACAATAATAATATTAAAAAATAATATTATAATAATATTTTATTCAACTCTCAACTTTCATATAAAATCATTTCATCTCATCTCACTATCTAAACAACCTCTTAATTTAATATTCATATTGTCGTCTTCATTCTCGTAATTTGCACCGAACAAGTTTAGCCCTGATAGCTGGTGTACCTGATTTAACCCGCGTGCTCATGATTTCATCCGACACAAAAGTCCTCTATGTTAGCATTCTCATTGGAATGACCAAAACTAAACCCCCTGTTTTAGCCAATACGAGATGAATTTGGCTTTGACTATTCTATTCACATCAAATCTCTATATTGAATTATCTATTTATTATTTATATAATAAAATGATATTAATTTAATATATTTATTTTCATCATATTTTACCATTTTACTGATTATATGTTAATTAGTAATCATAATCTAATTAAATTATGGGTTAAAAAAATCATATTTTTAATGGTCATTTAATGCTAATAACCACAATGTCTAATTAAACTCATCTAAAATTTAATATAAATATCTTAATTACAGATCAAATTTTTATAATTCTCATCCAACTATATTACAAATCATACTTTCTTTTATCCGAACTTACTTTTTTTTTTTTTTTCGGCTTTTTTTAAGAGTCAAGGTCACATTTTCAATAGTGACCTTTACCCAAATTTATTAAAGGGCTCACTTATAGTGGAGGAATACTGTGTAACAAAGAAATCAATTCCAAGTGAACTTACAAGACAAAAAAACTTCCCAAAATGAAACCAAACCCAACAACAAACCACCAAAAACCAACAAAACTCTTAACATCTAAGAATGCGACTAACATCTTGCGTGCTCTCGAATTGTAGGCAGCCCATTTTATCTAGTATGACGATACCTTGCAAAAGCCTAGGCAATGAATCATCCATGCCATAAGTGCCCACCCGGCTTGCTTCACCTCTTCTCGCAAGGAAATCCACTACTTGATTACCTTTTCGAAATTGATGAACTACTTGATAGGATAAACCTTCAAGCTTATGAAGTAGCTCATCCTAGTAATCCCATAAATACCATAAAATACAACGACGAGCACTAAGCTAGTCCACTATCGCCTTCGAATCACATTCCAAAATAATTTGACTACCACTCAATTGTTTGCACATTTTCACGCCATGTAAGAGGGCACACATCTTTGCCTCAATGTTAGTTCCAACACCAAAATGTTTTGAAAATGCGCCAATTTGCATTCCTCGTTGATCACGCAACACTCCACCACCACCACGATATGTACCTGAGTTACCCCTACAACTACCATTAGCATTTAGTTTCCACCACCCAACAGGTGGCTTTTGCCAAACTATGAGCTGACCACGTTGTCCAGGGTGACGACGAAATGGGATAGCCAATTCACAGAATCACAGATCATCAAATGGATCAAGTGCACTGCTATCATCGATCATTATAGCTCCCAGCCAGGTTTGGAAAGATCTCCAAACGCCCACCACCATTTCTTAAATCCCTTCCATCCTTGCTCTACACTGCCTTCTCCATAGGCACCAAGTTAAAATGCTTGGTAGCAAACCAATCAGTATGCCCTTCTTCGTAGACTTCTTTGCGCACGAAAACCATGCTATTACTCTATTCCACCAAGTTCCCGTTTGCATACTTGGGACACCCAAGGCTACCGTAGCCATCCTCCACACTTGTTGAGCCACCTCACTAGTTGCCAAACACATGATCCAACGTTTCCATATGCGACACCCCACAACAATCACATTTTGAGGCTAGACGAACCCCACGGTTACGAATGCGCTCATCAACTGAGAGACACCTAAACCTCGCCCTCCACATGCACACTGAGAACTTCTCATGTAGGTGTGTGTTCCAAATCCAATCCATCCAAGGGTACTGCTCTTCGTTAACCCGTATTAGCTCCCATGCACTAGTTGAAGTAAACTGGCCATTCAAATTTGGCCTCCAGATTAGAACATCCTCACCCGTTCTGCTAGCACGAACTTTCCTCACGACCTCATTAGCCAATTCTTCACCCACCAAATGAACTAGGAACTAGAAATCCCATTGGCTACCAAGCCAAACTTCACCAATCTTCAGACTTGGCTGGTCAACTGAAGAAACTAGATCACACAACAGCCCATCCTTTACCCATCTATCAAACTAGATCGATGCCCTACCCTCATTCACCTTCACTTTTGAGTACTCACAGAGCTTTAGAATAACAAAGACAACCGATCTCCATAATCGAGTACTTGTGCTCATAGGAACCACCAAAGATAAATGTCTTCCCTTTCCATATTTGTGCAGCATAAACTAAGCTCACAAAGATTTCATTGACAAAAGACTCCATGCCAGCTTCATATGCATGACATGCTGCATCTTCGGGAAGTTCCTTAATCCCAAACCCTCTTCACTAGTTGGCTTGCAGATTCGAGACCAAGCACACCATTTAGTCTTAGCTTTGCCTCCATGTTCACCCCAGAAAAAAGTTGAAAGAATATTATTAAGCTTGGGGAGAACCACCTTCGATACATCTAAGACAGCAAGAAGGTGAGAAGCCACGCTAGTGAGAACATGCCTTAGCAAAACCAGTCGACCCCCTTGTGATAATAATCTGGCCTTCCAACTAGCAACTTTTGCTCTCACTTTGGTCACCAGCAAATTTGGCAAACCTTTAGCCTCTCATCCACCAACGGAGCCCCCAAGTAAGTCACAGGAAAATGGCCCTCCCCAAAACCAGTGCTCCTTAATAACCCACAACGCCTTGCTACACTTACATATGGAGAAAAAAAAAGTGCAGATTTAGCATTACTAATTCGTTGCCTAGACCACTTTTCATACAAAGCAAATGTCTTCATCAATCTTTGCCTCGATCACTTTGTCCCATTTAAAAAAACTAGGACATCTTCTTCGTATAGCAAGTGTGAAATAATTAGAGTCCCCCTCGGATGGTAGAAATTTTCAGTGCATTCATTCTCAAATTTCTGTTGAAGGAGACAAGATAATACCTCTTGCATCAAAATGAATAGATATGATGATAGAGGATAACCTTGCCGAAGCCCTCTATTTGACTTAAAAAAACCTTTATAAGAGCCATTCATCATCACCGAATACCATGGGGAAGTAACACACGAATGAATCAGTTGACAAAAATTTTGAGAAAAACCAAGACCCGCAAGCACTTGGAATAAAAAATCCCAATTCACCCGATCATATGCTTTCACCATGTCAATTTTGACCATGACATTCCCTCCCAGAGTCTTCCTTTTCAAGCTGTGCACCATCTCTTGAGCAAGAGATATATTTTCAAAGATATTGCACCCTGGAATGAACGCCCCTTATTCGGGAGAAATTAGCCGCGAAAAAATACCCATCAAACGTGATACAATGATCTTTGAGAAGATCTTGTTTGCCACTGAACAAAGACTTATAGGATGGAATGTCTCAAAACTTTTCGGATTCGCTACCTTCGGAATTAGAACAATGTAAGATGAGGCATAGAATAGTGGGATCTCACTACTACTAAAAAAAAATCTCTAGCCGCTTCTAGAACATCATCTTTAAATGTAGGCCAACATGAGATGTAGAAAGATGATCCAAACCCATTAGGGCCAGGCTAATTTGCTGCAGAATAGAGAACACCGTTGCATGCACTTCCTCTTCTGTGGGCAATTTACATAGTTCATTGTTTTCAGCCAAAGACACTTTCAAATTCAGTTAAGTCATGTAAATCAACCCTTTCAATTGCCGTGTCCTCAGATAGAAACTCCCGAAAGTACTCCATAGCTCCCACATGTACTGCTTCTGGAGAACTTAGCACCGTCCCCTCCTCAAGGACCATTTACGAAATGACCGAGCGCCATTGTCTCTTATTAACAACCTCAAGAAAAAATTTTGAATTCTTATCCCCCTCCTTTGACCACTTCTTCTTCGCTATTTGAGCCACTCTGGCTTGTTCTCTCTTTTTCCACACCTTACTCCAGCTTGGAAATAAGATACTCAGACTCAATGTCCTCGTAGTAATTCAACTGAAGTCAGGATTCCAAGCCTTCCAGCCTATCTTCCAACTCTTTTATATTATGATCAACCCGCCAAAACACAGATAAATTCCATGCTTGTAGTGCAATCCGAACTTACTTCAATCAAAATGTAGACCGGGTACTTTTAAGCTAGTATGTATGTTTCATGCATTGAATTTGAAATGAAATAGGAGGCAATCTATGTATGTTGACATTGATTGTTGCAATAAAAGCCAAAGTAACCCCCCTTCTATTCCAAAAAAAAAAAAAAAAAAACATTACTACATTATCTGGCCTATGTTCACTACCAAAAAAGGTCCAATTTCCTTTCTGCGCAAAACAAACGTAAGTCATCCCCAATAGCATTTGGCCTTTGTAGATTTAGTGTTTGTAGAGTTATTTTCTAAGATGGACGCCAAGTCACCAACAAAAAATCAATGTTTACTATTTAGTAATCCACAATCTCTAAAGGACAACCCATGTAGCAGTTATAATCATTGATTTGCTTCAAGGCACCAATATACCTGAATGATTTGTTGAAAGACTAAATGCATATTGCCAAGTCCACAACTAGTTCATTGCACTGTTAATACTCAAAACATTCCAAAATGTGGCAAATAAGTTAATATTTGGAGCTATTAATATCTTGAAGAACTAATGGTATTTCAGTTGTAGAATACTGCAAACTATGACAGGGATTTCGACAGCAAGTAAAGTAGGGAGTATGAACAACAATAGTATACTGTATAAAATAACATACAGATTTTGTGGAAGCCATTGCAAGGAAAGCAAACTAGTATAGATTTAAAAGAGTATCTCTCTGGAAACACGTGCCATTTCTTCCTTTATGAAATCTTAATGTTTTATAGAGCTCATGCGATGCCCCATATGATAAGGATAAGGGTAGATGATGTATGGGATCTCACATTGCTTGGGAAGGAGAAGTTTTTGCTTTTTATAAGGTTCTAATGGGGTTTGAATTGTATAATAAGACTAGTCATTTTAGAGTATAGGCCATGTGGTTTGGACCTTCCATTAGAGCGTTACAACTTAAATGATTAGGCTGTTAATAAGGTGAATGATTCCCTTAATGGCATATTGATGTTAAATGCCAGACAGGCAGTTACAAGTAGGGGAGTATATCCCTACTATCTAGGAGACCTTTAGCCTCTTTTTAGAGGCTGTATTTCATATAGTAAACGGAAAATGTATTTTTAACTTGCGGTTTTTAAGTATTTTATTGAATGACACAATTATACGGATAAATGGAACAAAACAAGCTAGAATGGAGATGACACCATTTACATTATTAGTTAAGATCCTTCTAACCCTTACCACAAGATGTAGAAATCCTCAAAATCACCTTGTCATGCTTCTTCCTTCATTGCTTAGTAATCACTAATCATATCTTTTGTCATGCTTCTTCCTTCAATCAATGTCATCTTCAATCCATTACTTCCTTCAATAAATCTCTGATTTTAATGGGTAAGCTTTACTTTTATGAAATCTTACAGTAATTTGAGTGGGGGTGTCAAACATTTCCTGCAAAAGATATGAATTTTAAATGGGATAAATTTAAATGGAATCCATATTCACGAACTCATTATATAGTAAATTAAATTCAAACCCGAGTACTAACTTGAAATATATTGAAGTGTTTTTGCCACCTATATGTAATTTCTTAATATCATGATTACATAGGAAGAAATTATAAGTATACACTGGACTTTGTCATGATGATGATGATATACCAGAGCGCAACATTGTGGTGGCATGGATGCATTGAAAAAAAAGCAAAAATTCAAAGATGATATCAAAAGTTTTTCACTTTATTTTTTTAAACTCTTTATAAATCGTATGTATATATGTACATATATATGTAAATAAATCATTTTCTAATTAACATCAATATATGACATGTCTTGGGTGTGTTGGTCTATGTGTGTCGACTCAAAAGGGGACTCGCAAATTGACTTTTTCTTCATAGATTGTAGTATGTATATCAAAGACAATATGCCATACAAAAGAATAATCAAAGACAAGAAACTATATAGTTTGACAAATTAATCAAGATGCATGGTTCACATTTCACACGCTCAACGATCGTCGTCTAGTCTAGTAGTTATAAAAGGTTCGCCATGATACAAATGAACACATTTCGCATTGTAGCCTTAAATTTAAGAACATGAATAGTGCTTGCCTTATTCTCGGCCGCTATCATCGTCCTCCTCGCTGTTCGATGGTGTGTTTATCCATCTGCCTCTCCATTTGCTCTCTCTCTCTCTCTCTCTCCAACTCGTCCCCCGTTGCAAGGAAAGCCGTATCCCTAACTTCAACTTATAACTATCACAAACCTTTTGAATGATTAGTGTATATATTCAGGGTAGTAATTCACTGATGTGGGAACCCTTAATCGACAATATCTCAACTTGTTATACTTAATAAAGTTGGCACAATGGTACTTCACGAATATTCCCTTTCTTTCAGATATATTAATTCACCAGAGGGATAGCATTTATTCACAAAGTAAATAACGCTAAACAAAAATTAAGTAGAAAAAGATCAGCACCTCGCCTCCTAAAAGAGTGTAATCAGAGGTTGTTGGCAACCATCAACAATGCCTTTTATAACCTAAATGAGAAAAATAAATTCAAACAAGCTTCAGCCCATTGACCTATAACATAATACAAATTTGGTGTACCTTTTCACAAGGTCAACATCGAGGTGGCTAGTGGCAGAATAATCGATGAAAACTAATGGCTTTGCTCCAGAACTAACAATGTCGTTGACACTCATCACAACCTGGAGTAAGAAAAAGTTTAAACTGTATTAGAAAACTGATCATGGATAGTAGATTGAGTTCGACAACATAAATCTCTACCAGATTAATCCCAATGGTTTCATGGATTCCAGTTTCAAATGCAAGCTTAAACTTAGTTACCACACTATCTGTACCGGCAACAAGATAAACAAGGAAAGCAAAGTATTAGAGCAATTTGCAATCAGACGTGGTTTAAGCAAAATTAGGCTTGTTACTTTCTACTTGTTTCTAAATTCCAATTAGCCATACCAGCTTACATAAACAAGGAAAGCAAAGTATTAGAGCAATTTGCATAAAAAACCTAACTTGTTTATCAAAAAATGAATCGGATTCCCATCTGGGTACTCCCCATTTTGATCTTTCTCATCAGTCCAATGGCAATTTCAGAAGAGGGGGGAAATGAAGCAGGCACTAGTTCAATTCACGGAGAATCACCAGAAAATGCACAAAAAGGTGGCAACTGGGGCTGTAACTTCACCTCCGATTCTTGTAATGACAAATGGGTTGGAGTGACCTGTCTTCACAACTCTGTGTGGAGAATAGTTCTTGAAGGTCTCATTCTCACTGGAATTCTGAATGCCAGTTCTATTTGCATGGTAAAGCCTCTTACTGTCTTCAGCCTGAAAAATAACCAAATCCATGGATTAATACCAGGAGAGATAGGAAAATGTAAGATTCTGACTGGCTTGCATTTAAGTGGGAACAGATTCTCTGGTGGCCTTCCTGACTCTCTCTCACAGTTATGTAATTTGAAGAGGCTGGATATATCTGACTATAACCTCTCTGGTGAGCTTCCTGATCTGCCCAGGTTTTCAGGCCTTTTGACTTTCTTAGCTCAGAACAATCATCTGAGTGGAAAAATACCAAATTTTGATTTCTACATCTTGAAAGAGTTCAACCTCCCCAACAACAATGTCAGCGGTCCAATTCCTAATCTCCAAGACCGTTTCTCTGCAGACATCTTTTCAGGTAATCCTGGACTATGTGGAAAACCCTTATCAAATGCCTGCCCGTCCACCTGAGGCTGCACCTCCACCATCTAAAACGAAACTGAAAAAATCTTCATCTATTAATTTTCTTATATACTTGGGCTATATAATTCTTGGTATGCTCATGGTCCTCTTCTTTGCCATCAAATTAATCAACAAAAACATGACTAAAGAAGAAAAGCTAGATGCTGCAAGGAAGGGAGTGGCAGGGGATAGTCATAGCAACAAGCCTAGTGAAACTGCCAATGAGCTCAAGTTCAGCCTAAACAGGTCAGAATATTCAATGACATCTATTGAGAGTTCAGCAGCTACATGAACCCTTGTAGTTCTCACGAATCCATTGATGAGGGCACTACGATTTGAGGACTTGCTTAGTGCTCCAGCTGAATTGCTCGGGAGAGGAAAGCATGGGAGCCTCTACAAAGTCATGCTAAATAGTGGGGAGATTTTGGCTATAAAGAGAATCAACAATTTGGAGTTATCTGAAGAAGATTTCCGTAGGAGGATGCAGAAGATAAACTTAGTGAGGCATCCACATGTATTGCCGCCGGTTGCATTTTATTGCACCAAGCAAAAGAGGCTTTTGGTTTATGAATATCAGCCAAATGGCAGTCTATTCCAGCTTCTCCACGGCACTTTCTCATTCTTGGTATGCTAGTATATTTAGAATGTCAGCTTACATAGTTTCCAGGTGCCTTTTCCCCTCCCCCAAACAGAAACGTAAAACTCATAGCTGTAGTTTAAAATGTGACACATGCAAGAGATTAGTAGAATAAAATAAAGCAACATGCTCTGGTAAATCGTATGCCCGTGGGCTTCAATGACTGGGAAGTGTTTTTGTACTAGATGATGTTGCATTATCAAACCGTACCCAATCTGTGAGCAACCAAAACTGTAAGACCAATGATAGATTTGACTACAAAACCCGTTTTAATTTCTAGGCTGCTTGAGAATCCTGGTACAAAATTAGCACAAAACCCTACACCATGCCCTGTTAGTGGTATGCTGCATCCATCCCCTTTTTTGGTAGCAACTTTTTTCTTTCCAATTAGCAAAGCATATAAAACCACAAGGCCCAACAAGGGGCAAACAAATTCTCTAACCTCAACATATTACTTAAAAGGTTTTTTTTTTTTTTTTTTTTTTTTTTTTGGGACTGGGTGTCTAGAAACAATGTCATAACTAATCCTGGGGGTGCACATGCTCTCGGTAAGGAGTTTCCTGCAAGTGTACATTGGATAGTTCAAAGAGAAAATCTCTTAGTCCGATAATCCATATAGATTATTTACACCCAAAGAGATTTGAACTTTAGATCTGGGAGGAGCATACTTTCAAGCCCAAGGCTTTTACCACTTGAGCCAATCCTAAGGGGTTACATTACCTAAAGAATTAAATCTCTACTAGATCAATCCTACTAGTTTCATGGATTTCAATTTCAAATGTAAGCTTAAACTTAGTTCCCACACCATCTCTACCGGCAACAAGATATGATGATTAACAAAGCACATGAAACCACAATACCCGACAAGGGGCAAACAAATTTTGCCACCTCAACACATTACCTAAAGAATTAAAAATTGGTTCTAAACCCATGATGCTATACAGATATGATAGACAATGAACCATCTAATCAAAAATAGAAATCACATAATACCGTAAATTAACCCTGCGATATCTAGAACATCGAAAATTAATAAAAACTGGCGAAGGGTAGAAAATTACAAGACAATGAAGCCAAGATCAAAGCTATAACTACAAATTGCCAAAGTGCTAAACGGACTAAATAGAGCTTAGCAAAATATTTGGTTAAATACACAGATCAACCACAAAGATACAGTAACATGTTAATTTGTAAGCGGAATTTTTTCTCACAATTAGAAGGCAAAGAACGCATACACAATATATATATATATATATATTCGAATTTCAAATTTTCTCAAAGTTCATAATTTGCAGCTCGTATATAATTATAACTATATAGTAACACAAGAACAAATGCCTCTAAAAAAAAAAAAAAAAAAAAATTACCGAGTGGGAAAGTCCTCGGAAGCCACCAATTCCGGATGCCATTTGGCAATTTTGCGAACAAGTACGGAGCCAGCATCTATGTCGACACCAGTATATTGAAGAGAAAAGGTGTACTCATCGCCTCCTTTTCACGTACACCACACGAAACAGGTAACTCGAATTTTATTTTTTTAAATTAAACGTTCTAAATACCCAAATCTGTCTGAAATGTGGGTATTTCTAGGGGTGCTACCCGCACCATACGGTGCGGGGTAGCCCCCCCCCGCCCCCCGCCCCCGCATGGGGCGGATGGGGAAAATCCACCCCGTCCCCCGCCACCGGTGTGCGGGGGCGGGGTACCCCGTCCCGCATGACGGGGTACGGGGTGGGGGGCCAGTCCGTCCGGCCCCCCGCACCCCCCTTTTGGGCCTTGGGCCCAGAGGCAATTTCTGGGCCGAAAATGGCCCAGACGCAATTTCTAGGCCATTTTGAGCCCAGAAGCAAATTCTGGGCCATTTTGGGCCCAGAAATCTCAGCAATGGGCCATTTTGGGCCCATAAAATTATAGGTAAAAAAGAAAAAAAAAAATTTCCGAAATTTAAAAGAAAAAAAAAAGTGTTATGTCTAAGAGTCTAATACGTAATAAACTAATAATAATAACTAAGCTATTACAAAATTGAAAGGCTAAACAATTACAAAATTACAAACATAAAAGTGTCCAAAGGACATTGTATCAACATTACAAATTTTAGCATACAAAATTTTTACAAATCATTAAAAATTGATTATTCTAAAGTAGGGCTGTGCAAATTTCCGATATTTCCGACTCCGCTCCGACTTCCGCTCCGAATTCGACTCCGACGGAGTCGGAGTTATCGGAATTCGGAATCGGAATCGGAGCCACTCCGAAAACTGTGTCGGAGTCGGAGTCGGAGTTCGGAGTTCAAATCCACTCCGAACTCCGAACTCCGACTCCGATGTTTTTTTAAAAAAGCACAGAAGCAAAACGACGTCGTTTTGCTTCTGTGTTATTTACATTCTTAATTTAAACGACGGCGTTCCTTTAAGATAGGAACGACGTCGTATGGATGCGGGCTGGGTATAGATTCCAGCCTCGGCTGGTTCTTCAGTCTATCTTCGACTCTTTTCTTCCATTCGCGAAATCTGAGGATTTTTCTTCTCTCAATCTCGGACTGGTTTCTTCTCTCATTTACATTCTTGAAAGTTGAAAGTGCTGCCGTCGTAGCTCTCCCAAGCCGTCAACACAGTGCCCGCCGAGTCGCCTGCATCGATTCACCATTACAAACTGGTAAGCCACTAAGCCGTAAGCTTTGTATTTAGGAATGAAAATTATTAGCTTATGTATTTAGGTCCTATTTACAGTATTTGTTTTGGAAAAGGACTGGATGTATCTAGGATAAATTTACAGTAAGAATCATATGTTGTTGAGGTGTAAATGGATTCTTGCGCCAGGTGTTTGAATAAATGCCTCAAAGGCTGAAAAAGCTTTGAGGTCCATCTGTATCTCCCTCTCGGTTCTGTCCAAACCTGCCAAAGGAATAACTTAGGTGTTTAGGTGCTATAATCTAAAGGGATATGTTTCTATTATTTTTTAAAAACTATTTTTAATTTGATAAAAATGATTATCAAATTTTTTGCTTTTATCGTTTTAAGGGAAAAGGGATACATACAATTTTCTTGATAGTTTGAAGATGATTGTTGAAGTAGTTGATAATTTGAAGATGATTACAAAGTGGGGCGTAGTACTTTGAGAGATATTTGCCTACTTTTCTCTAATATCTTGTTCATTGTAAGAACTTATACCTCATAATCAATTAAACAACAGAGGAAAAATAATAGGAATAGTTTTGCAAAATTAAGACAAGTTAAAAGAATTAACATTGGTTTAGCTAAATTTTTAGATAAAGTTGGGCTTATATGCCACCTTTTGATTTTTGACTATCCATTCACAAGTTGAATCCTATATTGGAATAACCATCTTACTCTATAATTTTTTTTTTTAATTCTTTCTCTACCTTTTAAATGCATTTTTTTAAAATGAGAAATGGCATTCAATTCAACAATTGTCTCAAATTATGATCTAGAGAGGAATGTGAAGTGCAAATAGCAGCACATGAAGGTAATGTAACAAATGAAAAAATGTTGTGCAAACCTAGGAGTGGCACCAATTATAGACATGATTTGTGCAACCATCTAAATGTTTAGCTATATGCCACAAAGGCTACCAAAATAACCACTTAAAGGAGTCAATTAATGCCAACACTGCACAACTAATGACAACAAATACTAAGCAACATTTACATCTTTGTGTTTCACAAGCTGCTTTCCTTAGAGAGTTTTAAGACAAGCAGAGAGAAATAGCTAAAGTATTGGTTGAGATATCTATGTCAAACTACCAAAGTTACAGACCGCCACCATAGGGTACATTTGAATTTTCAAAGTACTAAGATGATCTATGAATTTTACATGGTAATTACCAAAGGTATATGTTTTTTTTTTATAAGTTACCAAAGGTATATGTCCACTACAGTTAATTAGAAACTTTTTCTCATAAGTAGTTATTTAGAATATTTTAACTAAGAAATCTGGGTAGTCCTCAACTAGTGAAACGTGGAGGCAATAACAGTATCAATCCATGCACACATGCACATATCTTTCTCTACCTTTAATTTTCATTTTTATAAAAATGTTTTGTTAAATACATTTTTATCTTCATTTTTTTTAATAACCAACAGAAAATGAGATGCCTATAGTAACTGAGCAATATAGGGATTCATTTTGTTTAAGTCCGCTTCTCTACTCCCTCAATTAAGTTTAGGTTGCTGTTTTGTGAAGCATCTTTTTTTCTTTTTCTGTAAAAATAGATGAATTTATGTGGCATCCCATTTTCATGTGGCATATTAGATGAATTTATATTAACTATTTCTTTTATTTTATTTTTCTATTTATATTAACTATTTATTTTATTTTATTTATGATAGATATGGAGGCTTCACCTAGTGGAAGGTCAGAAGGGAATCCAAGCCCCACAGTCCCGTCACTGACACCGAGATCTAGACCTACTTCTAGAGCAGCTACTTCTTGTGCAAGTAGCCGATTCCCAATGCCAGTAGACATAGAAGATGAGGATGAGTTTAATGAGGATGAGGAGATGGGTATTGGGGATCTACCACCTCCATCTACAACCCCATCTCAACCACGAAATACTAGAAAAAGGTCTTGGACATGGGAGCATTTTACCAGGATTCCTGGTAATCCTGAGAACCCACAGGCGAGCTGCCACCACTGTGGGCAACTCTGCAAATGCCATTCAAAGAAGCAAGGCACCGCTGTCTTAATAGCCCATCTCCAAGGTTGCCAGCGATATAAAATGTCGAAGGGAGAGGCAGGCCCAGCCACTGATCAGACCAAGCTCAGTTATGAAGCTTCTACGGCCACTGATGGCACACAGATTAAGAAAATGGTCATCCCTCAATACAGTGAGAAATTGGTGAGGGATATGCTTGCAGAGATGATAATTGAAGATGAGATGCCTTTTACCACAGTCGATAAAAGAGGCTTCCGAAAGTTTGTCAAGACTATTGAGCCACGATTTCCATTGCCATCACGGTATACGGTGATGCGGGATTGTATGAAGAAGCATGCAAAAGAGAAGGCGGAGATGAAGAAGATGTTCACTACCACTAGCCAGAGAGTGTCATTTACGACTGACACATGGACTTCCATACAGAACATTTCCTACATGTGTATCACAGCGCACTACATTGATAGTGAATGGCAATTGAGAAAACGGATTATTGGGTTCAAAGAAATCATTGATCATAAGGGAGCATCAATTGGGGCACTGATGGATGATTGTTTAAAGGATTGGGGAATTCAAAAGGTTTTATGTATTTCAGTTGACAATGCCAGTGCCAATGACACCGCAATTGAATGGTTCAAGCGGAATACGAGTATGAAAGCTGATGTCATCCGCAACCACGAATTTATTCATGTTCGATGTTGTGCTCATATCCTCAACCTGATTGTCAGTGAGGGGTTAAAAGAGGTTGATGATTCCATTACCAGAGTCCGGAACATTGTGCGGTATGTGAGGGCTTCCCCTCAAAGGCTGTCAAAGTTCAAGGCAATAGCAAGCCAGCTGGGAATTTCATGTTCTAAGACATTGTGTTTGGATGTTCCGACTCGATGGAACTCAACATACCTTATGTTGGATGTGGCACAAAAGTACCAAGCTGCATTCGAGCGGATGGAGGTCGAGGATGGGGCACTTAAGTATGCTTTGCTGGAGCCTGCAGAAAAGGGGCTTGGTGCGCCAGACACACATGATTGGACCAGTGTGGGGCACTTTGTGAGATTTTTACAAGTTTTTTATGATATGACTATGCGGATATCTGGATCCGCATATACAACTGCAAACTTATTCTTCAGCGAGCTCTCAGAGCTTCACTACCACTTGCAAGAAGGTTGTACGGGTTCATGTGGATTATTATCTGGTATGGCTATGAGGATGCAGGCCAAATATGATAAATATTGGGGGGATGTTGAGAAAATAAATAGATTACTTTTTGTGGCTGTGATCCTTGACCCCCGATATAAGTTGGCCTTGATAGAATTTTGGGCAAATTCCACAATGGGGGCAGTGAAGGCTGCACGGTTTATTACAGCGCTTAAACAAGATCTTGATGACTTATATTCTCACTACAACAATATTGGTCAGCCTTCATCCGCAGCGGGCACCTCACACTCGAGGCCGACACCTCTATTCGATGACTGTAGCTCAGATGACTCATCCAATCCACCTCGTCGAGGTTATACTATAATGAATCAGTATCATCAGCTCATTGCAACGAGGAATATTATGCAGTGTACTTCTGAGATTGAACGGTATTTTATGGAAGAGGTCGAGGCACCTAGCGAGTCATTTCAGCTTCTAACTTGGTGGAAGGTTAATTCTACCAAGTATCAGATCCTTTCTCGTATTGCCCGAGATGTGATGGCCTCTGAGTCAGCATTTAGCACTGGAGGTCGAGTTTTGGATTCTTACCGGAGTTCATTGTCACCGTCAACTGTGGAGGCCCTCGTTTGCACACAGAATTGGTTGAGTGATACGCCCATTGGACTAGATACCATTGGCTTTGATGCTGATAGCTATAAGCTTGAATCGGGTAACTTTGTTCGAGTATTTCAATTCTTTTATTTAATTCTTTTTATAATTTCATAAATCTATTAACCTTATACTTTTTATGATTTCATAGATATAATTATGAACCCTAGCATACTTGCCGATGACTGATACTTGGAGTGGCTAAGTTGATAAACTCACGATTAAAAAATGGAAGGTGAGAAATAATATACATTTTTTTCTGAATCATTTTTTTTCTGAATGATTTTTTTTCTTTTTATTGATTGTGACTTTTATTTTAATTTCAGGTATCACCAATGACAAACCACGATGTATTGAAAGATGTTTTGGAGCACCTCTGTATTGGAAGATGTTTTCATTTTGGTATTGGAAGATGTTCGGAATAGCATTTAAACTATTATCAATGTTTTGGACAATTGTATAAGAGTTTTTTAAACCTGTAATATATATACATATAATACATATAATACATATAATACATTAAGAGTTTCTTAAAAAAAATGATATATATACATATAATGTATTATATGTATATATATCATTTAAAAAAAAAAAAAAAAAGAACTCGGAATCGGAATCGGGCGGACGTCGGAGCCCGATTCCGATCAGAAGCCGTCGGAGCTCCGATCGGAGTCGCGACTCCGAACTCCGATCGGAAGCTATCGGAACTCCGATCGGAACTCCGAACTCCGAACTCCGATCGGAGTCGGACTCCGACTCCTCCACGGAGTCGGAGTCGGAGTAAACTTCCGGTTCCGACTCCAGTCGGAGTCGGAGGTCGGAATGGGCAATTCCGACTCCGTCGGAGTCGGAGCCCAGCCCTATTCTAAAGAGGCTTGTCAGCTGTGGCTTGTCTTTGAGTCAAGAGGTGTGACAATTGGGGCGGCCCGGGTTTGAACACATTTTTATGTTGCAGAGGTGCTAGACGTCTCATGTGTTACTACAAAAATTAATATTAAAATTAATAACGATGAAATGGAATTGAATATAAAAAAATTAAAATAATAAAATAAAAAATAATTACCAGGTGGTCCAAATCCAGACTGATCACCACCCTCATCGGTCTCCTTAAAATCTAAAATATCCGGAACATGAATATCCTTTCCTATCGTCCAACTCTGTGTGCATATCAATGCCTCTACAGTTGTAGGAGACAATGAACTACGGAAAGGATCCAATATACGACCTCCGGTACTAAAGGCTGACTCTGAGGCAACGGTGCTAATAGGGATGGCCAAAATACAGCGGGCAATCTAAAAAATGATGGGATATTTCTTTGAGGCATTCTTCCACCATCCTAATATATCGAAATGATCATCATCATCTTGGACCATATCCGCTGACAAATAGTTGTCTAACTCAGAAACGACCTCCGTAGATTGATGGACTAGTGTGGGATTCTGTGCGAGGGTCTTAGTCCACGGCATTCTGCGCTTCTTTGTAGGAGGCCCGGTCACGATGTCTGTAGAAGGAGTTGGGGTCGGTGTATGTGTCTTCGATGTAGTACCACCCTTAATTGCCATAAACTCGTCATACAATTTTTTCAGGGTATCTCGGGCCAATTCACCAATAATGTCAGTCCATACCTGATTGTGAACAAGTCCCAACCCATATAACAAGCCTGAAACTTTCAGACGGGGATCAAGAATAACAGCCACATATAAGAAAATATTCATTCTAGTCAAATCTCCCCAATACTTGTCATATTTTAGCATCATGGAACTTGCCATCCCCCTCATCCTTTCATTGGAACCCCTACGCATATCTTCTAATTCTTCTTTTACCCTACATATTTGTTGACAAAACCCATGGGATGTAGGGTACAAAGAACCAGATATATTCAACGTGACATCATAAAATAATCCAAGAAAATCAACGAAAGTAGAAACTACCACCCAATCATCATCATTAGGCTTTCGTGATCCCCCGTGCTCATCAAAGTATTTGACATATTGGATGTCTTCATCACCCAATAATTGAAAGGCTGCCTTATATTCCTGGGCCGCCTCCAACATCAAGAAGGTTGAGTTCCATCTGGTAGGAACATCAGTACAAAGACCCTTCTTCGATGTTATGCCCGCAGCCTTTGCAGCAACTTTGAATTTCTCCAATCTTGAAGGAGAAGACCTCACCCATTTCACAGCCATTCTAACTCGGGCAACCGAGTCATCAACATCTTTCAACCCCTCAGTCACAATTAAATTCAAAATATGTGCAGCACATCTAACATGCAAGTATTCACCACCCAAGAATGTCTTATTTGCATCTTTAAGATAATTCTTTAGATATCCCAATGCGACATCATTAGATGACGCATTATCAACTGACACAAACAAAACCTTTTCCAACCCCCACTCCTTTATTGCGGCCTCCAATGCCTTCCCAATCGTCTCACCCTTATGATCAGTTATTTGACAAAATTTAATAATCTTTTTGTGCAGAACCCAATCAGCATCAACAAAATGCACAGTCAACGACATGTAATTCATATTTTGGATAGAAGTCCAAGTATCGGTAGGGAGGCAAACTACCAAACCCGCGAGTTGGCCCCTCAAAACATCTTTATCACGAAGGTACATCTTCTTAATATCCTTTGCCACGGTGTGACGAGAAGGAAGTACAAATCTGGGTTCCAACTCTTGGACAAATTCTTGGAACCCTTTACCCTCCACAAACTGAAAAGGCAGCTCGTCCATGATAATCATACGAGCTAACTTCTTTCTACACTCATCGGGGTTATACTTCGTATACCCCTTCAATGTTGGCCCCCCGGCCCCACTACTCCCATCAGCCATTTTAATATTTAGTCTAGATTGGCCCTTCTCTACTAAGGATTTTAATATTGGACTCTTCTTGCATTGTTCCTCTAGATGGACCTTCAGCTGGGATGTACCATGTTTCCTATAGTGACATCCATACAGTTTCCCACAGTGATTACATTTAGCTTGTGGGTTGTTGGGGTCCCCACCCTCTAGTTTGGTAAAGTGTTGCCAAACTATAGATACAGGTTTCTTGCCCTGTGTGGGCTTCGGAGCAGGGCAAGGTGTACTCGTTATAGGGGTAGGAGTAGGGTTAGTTTCTGGGGTAGGGGTGTTGGCTGGGGAAGGCGAGCTATCACTGAAATCCGAAGACATTCCTGATTTTCCAACAAAAAAAAAAAAAAAAAAAAAAAATCAAACTACAATCCAACACAATCAGCAAAAAGTACATTCATAACTATTATTGATGTATTAAGTACTTTTAATTATCTAATAGTTATAATTATTTAAAACTTTTAAATAAAACAAAAACTGCTTGATAATATGCTTCATAGTTTTGTTCTCTCATTTTTACTTTTCATATATTTAATTTTATAAAATTCAATTCTTAATAGTTACTGACATTAATATTAGTATATTGGTATATTTTTAAATTTTTTAAAATCTTGAAAGATGTTTAAAAAATATGAAAATGAGATATATGATAAAAAAAATAGTTTATTTACCACATGACAAAAGAAATAATAATTTATGACAGAAAATATATATTTTTCCGAAATTTACTATCTTACTAAAAAAACTATCTTATTAAATTTTCACTTTAATAAGAAAATTTATTTTAAATATTATAATATTTAGATTTTTTAATTTTTGTCCAATCATTTATCTCTATTCCAACGTCTAAAAAATATAAAAATAAAATGCAACTCTGATAAAAATACATTTAAAACTTTTCAATTAGAATATATAAACTTTGTGACTTTTTTTTTTAATGAAAATTTAATTTTGATTTAGGGGTAGGGTTTCGGATTGGAACCCCAATCCGAAACCCTAAATTGATTTAGGTTTCAACCCCTAAATCAAATTAGGGTTTCGGATTGGAACCCCAATCCGAAACCCTAAATTGATAGGGGTTTCAACCCCTAATACAAAATTAGGGTTTCAGATTGGAACCCCAATCCGAAACCCTAATTTTGATTTAGGGTCCCCAATCCGAAACCCTAACCCCTAAATTGATTTAGGGGTTTCAATCATGAAACCCCTAAATCAATTTAGAGGTCCGAATCACAATGAAATTAACAAAAAAAAAAAAAAACAAACCATTCAATCGGGAATCCAAACAATCACACAATCCGAAGACATCCACAGCACACAATCCAAACAATCCCATCCTCCATCTCCGATTCAACCCCATCCTACCTCCAATCTCCGATCAAAACTAAAATAAAAAATAAAAAATAATAACCAAACGGAGAAAATCAAAAGGGGAGGAGAAATGTTACCGTGCGGCGTGCGGCGTGCGTCCGGCCTCGTGCGTCGTGCGAGAGAGAGGGATGATGGAATACGTGCGGCGGCCGGACTGGTTGCCGGTGGGAGGAGGGAACACCGAATGGATTAGGCCGAAGGGGGTGAAGCCGTGAAGGGACTCGGGAGGGGAGGGGAGGGGAGGGGAGGGGAGGGGAATCAGGGGATCGGGGGGGAGGGGGTTGGGTTATGGGTTAATGCCTTTAGAGAAACGGCGCCGTTTTGTGGTGGACAAAACGACGCCGTTTCAATTAGTGGGTTTTATTATTAACCCACTAATTTAAACGGCGCCGTTTTGTCCACCACAAAACGGCGCCGTTTCTCTTATATAACTTATATATATATATAATATATATAATATATTATATATTTATATTATATATATATATAGATGCGGGGCGGGGGAAACACGGACCGGGGGGGTCCGTTTCCGTCCCCCGCCTCCGCTGGGGGTTGGGATATGGGCCGGGGCCCCCCGCCCTGGCCCCTACGGTGCGGGGCGCGCCCCGCCCTATGTGGGGGCGGGGCGAACGGGGCGGGGCAGCGGGTTCCGGGGCCCCGCTGCCCACCCCTAGGTATTTCTAAGTTTTTTTCCTCCCCCCACCCCACGTTCTCCCTCCGCCATCGTCTGGGAACAACCGACCCACCGCATTCGGCTCGCATCCACGTTTAGTGTTCCCGCTTGACGTGTAAAGCCACTTGTAATCTGACTTTTTTTTTGTTTTTTTTGCTCTCTCACTTGCTTAGTTCTACCGTATCCAAAAGAAACCAAACAACTCAAGCCAGAGCACTAGTTCCACCGTATCCAACCCAGATGAACCACCGAGAAACCTCTTCAGCTCCTCTCTGAGTTACCCCCTCGGATGAGTCGCAGCGCCGCGTGCCTTCTCCATTTCAAGCTTCCGTAGCCAGCAACTCTATTTGCTGTGGTTCTCAGCTGTATCTCCTCCATCGAGTTAACCACCAAGCTTCAACACTGTCCAGCCCCACGTTCAGCCGCCACCGGCATGAAACCAACTCTGTTTTAGCTCACCCAAAGCAGAACAGTTCCTCTGCTGTCGCCTACGCCCAGCCATGCCATATCGATCTCCCTCACGCTAAGTTGTCCTCCATCGCCACCGTCGACTAGCCCAGCCACCAATGATCCGTCGTCGTTGTTCCCAGCCGCGCCGCTACGTTATTTCTCGGCAACCCCGCTCTGTCATGGTCGTTTTCTCCCACTCGGTGAGCAGCCCTCTCTCCATTCTCCATCTTTCAGTTTTCTCTCTTAACGTTCTCTTTCATCTCTCCCTCTCCGCTGTGGATGACAGTCAGCCTCCGCAGCGCCATCCAGCTACCGTCGCTTTCCTCCCCACGGGTTTCAGTTTCTGTTTCTGCTGGGTAAGTCTCTACCGCCGCCCAAGTTTCTGTGTGTTCT
Organism: Carya illinoinensis; assembly: GCF_018687715.1. Classification (NCBI taxonomy): domain Eukaryota; kingdom Viridiplantae; phylum Streptophyta; class Magnoliopsida; order Fagales; family Juglandaceae; genus Carya; species Carya illinoinensis. The sequence continues at coordinate 14,488,989 of NC_056755.1, forward strand.
GTGTATACTGTGTTGTAAGCTTTGTTTTGTGAGAGACTAGGGGAGGGGAGGGGAACGCTGCGTCGGGGTGACCTGGTTTAAGCAAGTGAGAGAGACCAAAAAAATAAAAAGAAAAGGTCAGATGAAGTGGCCTTTACACGTCAAGCGGGAACACTAAACGGGACCCAAAACGGGTTCCCTAGCATTTTCCGTTCTTTTATGATATTCTCGCCGGAACTGCTCTTCGGCATTGAAAATACGGGATGGCGGCTATTTCTCTGTCTTCTTGCTGCTCCTAATTTTTCAGTCTTTTTTCCTCTGTAGTTCCATTGACAACTTTGCTCAGAAAAATCCATAATATCAGCTAATTTACCTTTGTCAGCTACGAGGCTCCATATCCTGTGAGAATAGCCCTGTGTTTGCTTTGAAGGTAAAAGCCATGATGAAAGACATTATTACTGGTTTATATCTCTGTGTGTGTATATATATATATATCTCTCTCTCTCTCTCTCTGAATTAAAAATGAAAATCAGGAAATCGAATTGCAATAGGTTGAGGTAAGAGCATTCACATCTCATTCCCCATCCCCATTCCTATAATTTAACTTAAAATCACCTTTCCTCAAATTTTTCCCTAAATTTTATTCATCTTCTAAAAACCTCCCACATCCCATTCCCCATCCCTATCTCTATTCTATTAAATAATATTTCTCTATTCTTTTTTTATTACTTTTTTTTCTCTCTTCCATTTACAATCTTAACTACTAACTCTTTTGTCTTATTATCTTTTTTTTTCAAATATCAATTTCTATTAAATTTTTTTACGATTTTGACTATCAAATACAATATTTTTTTAATCGAAATTCGTATTATAAAAATAGTAATTTTTTTATTTAATTAGTGCATTTTCTAACGTGATGGCATATTTTATTATTTAGTATTTTTTTTATTTAATTAGTGCAAGACCCGGGTTGACTCGTCAAAGATCCGGAAGCTTTACTCGGGTCAAACCCAATTTGAATCCGATCGCAGTAAACCCGAAGCAGACATTGACTCGTTCTCCACCAAGATCTAGTCCTAAACCTCATCCAAGCAAGCACTCTGACCCCGAATCCCACTGACCCACCAGCCCTCTCGTCCGAAATCTCTGTCGCCACGTCTTCACCCACGTACTGACCTACCCACACCGAGTTGGAACCTGACCCGGGTCTCGTTCCTCTTCGGTTGGAAGAAGGGCGATAACGGCATCATACTGATTAGGGACCCGTCCTTGTAGACGACAGAGGCCTACACACGGTCGTAGTAGATGCTAAGCTTGGTGTTGGGGTTACGGACTACGAGGGTTATGTTCCACGCGGCGGTTAACTGGGAGCGAGTCGTATTGAGAGGGGAGGCAGACACCGAGTCGACCCGGAACTCCGGTAGGCGGGACTTGAGGACGAGCCAGGTGATCAAGAAGAGCAGGCCGAGGATGGCGAACAGGACGGTCGCGGCGGCGATGAGACGGCAGAGGAAGGAGGGCTGACTGCGGCTATGGCGAGGGCCCACAGTACGGTAGGCTTGAGGGTAGGAGGAAGGAGGTGGGACCGCAAGAGAGAAGGAAGACGCGGGGGGAAAGGAAAATCGTTGGGGATGGGGATGCGATGGGGATGTACAGTCGTTCCCCATCTATGGGGAACTCCTGTACAGACCCTAAACAGAAACCCCAAAATGGGGAACCGGATGGAGACACAAAAGTGAGTAAATCCCTAAAATTTTCCCCAAAATTTAGAGATAAGGATGATATAGGGAACCGGATGAGAATGCTCTAACGGTAGAAAATCCCGCAACATAAAAAGCATAGAAGGATATGTAGCCGTTTGGATTATATATCCATCCAACGGTCACAAATTCCCCATAAACAAAAATTAACCCAAAAATCATATTCTTCATAATATATAAAAGGACTGACAAGCAATGGCTAGAAATTCCCCGAACATAAAATTTGCTAGGAATTTCAAAACCAAAAAGCCCGTTGGAGAAATATATTAACGGCTAGAATTTCCAAAAAAGAGGATTCTCGTTTCCTATTGTTTATTTTACAATGTTCCTGTGCCCGTAAAGAGAGAAACACAGAAACTCAGAACAAAGAGAGAGAGAGAGAGAGAGATTGCATTATTTGCGTTCGACGAGCTGGCGACGATTGACCGCAGACGCTTAAGGAGGAGAGATGCGCAACGGTTTTCTCCTAGTGTTTCTGTCGTCGTCGTTGTTTGCTATACCTCTCAACAACAAGAAGAGATGGCCTCTGGAGTTCTTCCTCTGCACCGGCCAGAGGTCCTTCAAAATTTATTTTTTAGTTCTCAATCTATCTCTGTTTGTTCACTTTTTGATTTGTTGGTTTTATATGAAATGTACATTATTTGATTTCTTTCGCATCATTGGATTCAATTTGCAATTGGGTTTTCTTTTATGATGTGATTTGCTTTCGTTTTTTTTTTTTTTTTTTTTTTTTTTTTTTTTTTTTTTTTTCTTTTTTAATATCTATTAGCTGGAGTTGTGAAATCTGATTGACCATGAAGATTCTTAAATTTTGTTGAACAATTTCGAGAGAGCCACATGAATGTAGTTTCTTCTGATTTTTTGTAGTCAACCATAATTCCTAATTTGCTAATTTCATTTTCTGTGCGAGGTTGCTTAAAAACGTTTGTTCTGGCTGCCGGAGTCTCAAGTCTGTAATGAAGAGAGAGGGAGAGATCGTTTTCTGCTTCTTCCCACGGTCACAGGTAAGAAACGTAACTCTCTATCTCTCTTCCCCTCCTCCCCCCCGGGCCCCGCGTCTCCCTCTGTCCCTCCTCTCTCTGTGTTAATATTTATTCTTTTAGTTCTAAATTTTCACATTTTTCATAAATTTGTACATGTTCTGGTTAATTTAATAGGATTGTATTGCATAAGTAATGCAGTAGCATTTTATCATTGACTGTTTTTATTTGTTTGTTTGGGTTTTTTCTTTTTGCACAGAAAGAAAACAAATACACACCGTCTAAATCAGTTTCGATGCTTTTGTAAACAGTTTTTTTTGGGTTTTCTTCTTCTATTTTGAATAAGGGAAGCATGACGCTAAAATAAATCTATGAATAAAAGTGAAAAATGTATGTAGTAAATTTTAACTTTCTTTTTTAACAAACTCGAGAGAAATTTCTACGGCGAAATCGACTAATTTTTTTGAGTGTTGAAACATTCATTTAATGTCGTCATGAATGCTGAACAAAAAAAGGGCATGAGTTTCTTTTTTAATTATTGAATCCTCACTTAAGGAAACTAAACTCTTGGGAAAATTAGCAACTCACCATCATGGCTACTCATATACGCAAATTTTTCCTTACCAATTAGTTTATCCACTTAATTGCTTCTCTATTGCATTGAAGTGTGGGTTAGTGACATTATCTTGCTGTTTTTTTTAGACCAAATATTGGTATTCTTATTTTTGTGTTGTTATCTTTAGTCGGCCGAATACATTTATTGATTACGTCAATAGTATAGAATACATATTGCCGCCAAATCACAACCTTTGTTTTTGTTAGAACCCAAGGGTGCACGAAAGTTTATATATTTTCCACAAAACAATATGTGGACTAGTTTGATGTCTACAATGAAATCCATTTTTAATTAATTAAAAAAAATTAGCCTATATTTTTTCACCCTTTATTCACTTGACATAAAATTCACTTTTATTACCTCAAAAATAATTATAATCATTTCTTCCATGAAATCTTGAAAGGATGAGTAGGCTGCGTAGTTAATTGCTTGGGATATGTAAAAGTTCTATAAGCATGCAGAGCTCTCTCTCTCTCTCTCTCTCTCTCTCTCTCTGATTGAAGCTCTATCTAGGAGAAAAATCTAATTAGTTTTATTGGGACACTAGAAACGTTTTTTATTTTAAGAAAACAATTATGCCTTGTATTTTGAAATGGCAAGTCTAATGTTTCTTTTGTGTTTTGGGCAATATCTACTCCAAAGAACATGTTGTGATCACTGAAAATAGATAATAAAAAAATGGAATGCTTATTGATTGCTAGCTGTCGTGTCCAATATATTTAAATGGCCTCAATAAGGTATAGTTTTAACTAACTATCTATTTTTGTTGATATTTATTTTTGGTATAATGCCTTCAATTATTACATCTACTAAGAAATATTTATATTTACATCATAACCCTAAATATCGTAATCTATCTCTTCATTTCTTCTATCAGATTCTATAAGATTAAGTTACTTTTTGAAGTAATTGGATAACATAGACAAGTTCTACAAGCAGGTGCGAATATATTGTTTCTTACTTTTGAGTAGAACTTTGTATGTGTGTGAGTGCGAGTGCATGCATGTATGCATGTGTATGTGTATGGGTGGGTGGGTGCTATTCATGCATATAGTTGATCATGTTCACGGGCATGTGCATGTTCATGGGTGTATGTACGGGTATACAGGGGTGCATGTGGGCATGAGTGTGTGAGTGAGTGCTCGTGTGGGTGTGTCTCTGTGTGTGTGAGTGGTTGTGTGTGCGTGTGTGGGTGCACGAGTGGCTACGCGTGGGAGTGTGTGTGAGTGTGCGAATGAGTGTGTGCAAGTGGGTATGTGTGTTTGTGGATGTGAGTGTGCATGTAGGTGCATGTGTGTCATGGGGTGTGGGTGTGTGCACATACATTTGTATTGTGTGTAAGTGAGCATGTGTGTGTTAGTATCTCTTCCTGTCTCGGCCTCAATGTCTCAGACCTTCATCGTCCCTCATTGTCTCTCTCTCTTCCTCTCTTCATCGAACTCGGCCTCCCTACTCTAGGTATGTCTGCCCCTCTCTCTGCTAGAGTTTGGTTTTAAATGATTATGATTTTGGATAATTTTTTTTATTTATCAATTGAATTTGAAAGGTTGTTTTGGCAGTTTTTTGGATTGTGTTTTGGTGGTGGTTTCGTTTGTTGTAGAGGCTGAGCTATTATTGTGAATACTTGGACAGGTGGGAAGGACAACCGTTGGGGCCAATCAACCTTGTGGCATATGATGTATATGTGTGTATGCATGCGTGTACATGTGTGTATTGCATACATCTTTATGTGTGTATGTGTGTGCATGTGTTTGTTAGTGTGTAACTAAGTGCGTGCACGCATGTGTGAGTAAGCCAATGGTTGTGTGTCAGTGTGCAAGGGGGCGCATTTACATAGGCATGTCTCCGTCTCCCTCGTAGAGTTTGATTTTGAATGATTATGATTTTTTATACTTCTTTAGCTTATCAATTGGATTTAAAAGCTTGTTTTGACTATATTTTTTTGGTGGTTTGGTATGTTGGAGAGGCTGAACTATTTGTATTGAAGTTTGGGTGAGAAGGATGGCTGCAGTAGCCAATCAACCCTATGGCTTACGGTTTGTATGTGTGTGGGCTCACGTATGTATTGTGTGTGTATTGCATGCATGTTTGTGTCTGTATGTACTTGCATGTGTGTGTTAGTGTGTGATTGAGTACGCGCACGCGTGTGAGTATGCATGTGGTTTTGTGCGAGTGCGCAAGTATGTGTGTTTATTTGAGAATGGGTGTGTGTGTGGTGTGCATGTATGTGTGTGTTTGTGCATGCAAGTTTTTGTGTTATTGTGTGTGCGTGTGTGTATGTGCATGCATGTTTGTGCGGGTTTTTGTGTGTGCTCATATGTGGGTGTGTGTATGTGTGTGTGCTTATGGTTGTGTTTGTGTTTTGGGTGTGTGTGTAGGTGTATGTGTGTTTGTATTTTTGGTGTTGTGTATGTGTATGTATATTGTATGTGTGTGCATGTGTGGTTGTGTACTTGTATGTGTGTGTGTATGTGTGGTTGTGTACTTGTATGTGTGTGTGTGTGTGTATGTTTGCATGTGGGTATGTGTGTTTGTATTTTGCAAGTGTGAGTGTGTGGTGTGAGTGCATTTGTGTGTGTGTTGGGGATCTGTGTATGTCTTGGTATGGGTAGGGGTATGGGTGGGTAGGTGTTGGTGTATGTGCATTTGGTTTTTTCATTTTATGTGGACGTGCGTATGTGTTTTGGTAGGTGTGTCATTATGCCTGTGGGCATGTGTGAGTGTGCGTGTGTCTATGTGTGTGTGTGCATGTATGTGTGTTTGTATAAGTGTGTGTATGTGCTGGTGTGGGTATGTACATTTGTGTTTTGGGTGTGTGTGTGTTTGTGGTGTGAGTGTATGTGTTTGGGATTTGTGTGTGTCTTGGTATGGGTGTTTGTAGGGGGATTGTGCGGCGTTGGTTTGTGGACTTTTGGGTTTGTCATTTTTTGTGGGCGAATGTGTTTTGTTTGCATGTGGGTATGTATGTGTGAGTATGTGTGTCAGTGATTATGTGTGCGCGTGTGTGGGGTGTACATGTGTGAGTGCGGGTGAGAGAGAGAGAAAGAGAGAGAGAGAGTGTCTGTGTGTGTGTCTAGGTGAATGCACGTGTGGGTGCGCGAATATGATTTGATGAGAAACATGCTTAATAGGTAGTTGGGGGCGGGGTTCTAGCTGGGCCCTAGCATGCCAGGAATTTGCCTTGTCCGCTCGACCTTGCCTATATATACATATATATTTAGAAAAAAAAAATAAATTTCTTTAATAAAACGGTGTGGTTTTCGCAACAATAAAATAGTTACTCTCTCTTTCATGTCTCAGTCTCAATTCCTTCATTGATCTCAATATATTAGAGTCTCGCAGTTTGTTGTTGTCGCTCTTTCTTCCTCTCTTCGTCGACCTTGACCTCCTTGCCCAAGGTATGTCTTTGTCTCCCTTTTGGAGTTTGGTTTGAATGATTATGATCTCGAATACTTCTTTACCTTATTAGTTGGTTTTAAAAGCTTGTTTTGGCAGTATGTGTGTGCTCATGCATTTATGTGCTCTCCGCAACTATTGTCTCTCTATTTGCTCTCGTTTGCTCTCTCTGTCTCTCTGTTTCTCTGATGTCTCAATCTCAAGTTCTTCCATCGACCTCAATATCTCAGAGCCTTGCCATAAGTTGTTGTCGCTCTCTTTCTCTCTGTTCGTCCACCTTGACCTCCTCGCCATACAGGTATGTCTCCATCTCCCTCACAGTGTTTGATTTTGAATGATTATGATTTCTGATACTTCTTTAACTTATCAATTGGATTTAAAAGCTTTTTTTGAATGTAGTTTGGTGGTGGTTTGGTATGTCGGAGATGTTGAACTATTTATATCAAAGTTTGGGCGAGAAGGATGGCAGCAACAGCCAATCAACCCTACAGCTTAAAGTGTGTTTGTGTGTGGGCTTATGTGTGTATTGTGTGTGTATTGCTTGCATGTGTGTGTTAGTGTGTGATTGAGTGCATGCACGCGTGTGTGAGTATGGATGTGATTTTGTGTGAGTGAGCAAGCAGGTGCGTTTATTTGAGCATGTGCATGGGTGTGTGTGGTGTGCGTGTATGTGTGTTTTTGCATGCAAGTTTGTGTGTAATTGTGTGTGCGTGTGTATTTGCATGCATGTTTGTGTGTGTGTGTGTGTGTGTGTGAGGGTTTTTGTGTGTGCTCATGTGGGTGTGTGCATTTGTGGTTGTGTTTGTGTTTGTATTTTTGGTAAACGTGTTTGTATTTTGGGTGTGTGTTTGTATTTTTGGTGTGTGTTTGTATTTTTGGTGTGTGCATATGAGCATGTATATTTGTATGTGTGCATGTGTGGTTGTGTGCTTGTATGTGTGTGTGTGCGCGCGCGCGTGTGGGTATGTGTATTTGTGTTTTGGGTTTGTCAATTTTTGTAGGCGAGTGTATTTTGTTTGCATGTGTTTGGTGGATGTTTCATTGTGCTTGTGAGCATGTATGTGTGAGTATGCGTGTCAGTGATTATGTGTGTGCGTGTGTAGGTGTATATGTGTGAGTGAGGGTGAGAGAGAGAGAGAGAGAGAGAGAGAGAGAGAGAGAGAGAGAGAGTGTGTGTGTGTGTGTGAGTGAATGCACGTATGGGTGTGTGAGTGAATGCACGTATGGGTGTGTGAATATGATTTGATGAAAAAAATGCTTAACCGATAGTTGGGGGCGGGGCTCTAGCTGGGCCCTAGCATGCCAGGAATTTGCCCTGTTCGCTCGACCTTGCCTATATAGACATATATATTTAGAAAAAAGTAAGTTTTTTTAATAAAACAATGTGGTTTTCACAGCAAAAAAATAGTTACTCTCTTTCATGTCTCAGTCTCAGTGCCTTCATTGGTTGCAATATATAAAGTCTTGTCGTTTATTGTTGTCGCTCTTTCTTCCTCTCTACGTCGACCTTGACCTTATTGCTCAAGGTATGTCTTTGTCTCTCTCTTGGTGTTTGGTTTTGAATGATTATGATCTCGAATACTTCTTTAGCTTATTAGTTGGTTTTAAAAGCTTGTTTTAACCGTATGTGTGTGCTCACGCATTTATGTGCTCTGCGTAACTATTGTCTCTTTATTTGCTCTCGCTTGCTGTCTTTGTCTCTCTGATGTCTCAATCTCAATTCCTCCATGGACCTCAATATCTCAGAGCCCCACCATAAGTTGCTATCGCTCTCTTTCTCCCTCTTTGTCCACCTTGACCTTCTAGCCATATAGGTATGTCTCCATCTCTCTCACAGAGTTTGATTTTTAGTGATTATGATTTCTGATACTTCTTATCAATTGGATTTAAAAGCTTATTTTGACTCTATTTTGGTGGAGGTTTGGTATGTTGGAGAGGCTGAACTATGTTTGTATCAAAATTTGGGCGAGAAGGATGACCGCAGTAGCCAATCAACCCTACGGCTTACGGTGTGTATGTGTGTGGGCTCATGTGTGTATTGTGTGTATTGCATGCATGTTTGTGTCTGTATGTGCTTGCATGTGTGTGTTAGTATGTGATTGAGTGCGCTCAAGCGCGTGTGAGTATGCAAGTAGGTGCATTTGTGCATGTGCATGGGTGTGTGTGGTGTGCGTGGGTTTGTGCATGCAAGTTTGTGTGTTATTGTGTGTGCATGCATGTTTGTGCGTGTGTGTGCGGGTTTTTGTGTGTGCTCATATCTGGGGGTGTGTATGTGTCTGTGGTTGTGGTTGTGGTTGTGGTTGTGGTTGTGTTTGTTTTTGTGTTTTGGGTGTGTATGCTTGTGTTTTTGGTGTGTGTGTACATGTGGATGGATATTTGTATGTGTGTGCATGTGTGGTTGTGTGCTTTTGTGTGTGTGTGTATGTTTGCATGTGGGTATGTGTGTTTGTATTTTGGGGGTGTGTGAGTGTGTGGTGTGAGTGCATCTGTGTGTTGGGGATCTGTGTATGTCTTGGTATGGGTAGGGGTATGGGTGGGCATTTGGTTTTTTCATTTTATGTGGACGTGCATTTGGTTTTTTCATTTTATGTGGACGTGCATGTTTTGTGTGCGTATGTGTTTTGGTAGGTGTGTCATTATGCATGTGGGCATGTGTGAGTGTGCATGTTTGTGTGTGTGTGCATGTATGTGTGTTTGTATAAGTTTGTGTATGTGCTGGTGTGGGTATGGACGTTTGTGTTTTGGGTGTGTATGTGTGTGTGGTGTGAGTGTATGTGCTTGGGATTCGTGTGTGTCTTGGCGTAGGGCTTGTGCGGCGTTGGTTTGTTAGCTTTTGGGTTTGTCATTTTTTATGGGCGATTGTGTTTTGTTTGCATGTGTTTGGTGGATTTTTTATTGTATTTGTGGGCGTGTATGTGTGAGTATGCATGTCAGTGATTATATGTGCGCGTGTGTGGGTGTACATGTGTGAGTGCGGCTAAGAGAGAGAGAGAGAGAGAGAGAGAGAGAGAGAGAGAGAGAGAGAGAGAGAGTGTGTGTGTGTTTGGGTGAATGCACCTGTGGGTGCGCGAATATGATTTGATGAGAAACATGCTTAATAGGTAGTTGGGGCCGGGGCTCTAACTGGGCCCTAGCATGCCAGGAATTTACCTTGTCTGCTCGACCTTGCCTATATATACATATATATTTAGAAAAAAGTAAATTTCTTTAATAAAATGGCGTGGTTTTTGCAACAATAAAATATTTACTCTCTTTCATGTCTCAGTCTCAGTTCCATCACTGATCTCAATATATTAGAGTCTCGCAGTTCGTTGTTGTCGCTCTTTCTTCCTCTCTTCGTCGACTTTGACCTCCTTGCCCAAGGTATGTCTTTGTCTCCCTTTTGGAGTTTGGTTTGAATGATTATGATCTCAAATACTTCTTTATCTTATTAGTTGGTTTTAAAAGCTTGTTTTGGCAGTATGTGTGTGCTCATGCATTTATGTGCTCTCCGCAACTATTGCCCTCTATTTGCTCTCGTTTGCTCTCTCTGTCTCTCTGATGTCTCAATCTCAGTTCTTCCATCGACCTCAATATCTCAGAGCCCCGCCATAAGTTGATGTCGCTCTCTTTCTCTCTCTTCGTCCACCTTGACCTCCTCGCCATACAGGTATGTCTCCATCTCCCTCACAGTGTTTGATTTTGAATGATTATGATTTCTGATACTTCTTTAACTTATCAATTGGATTTAAAAGCTTTTTTAAATGTATTTTGGTGGTGGTTTGATACGTTAGAGATGTTGAACTATTAGTATCAAAGTTTGGGCGAGAAGGATGGCAGCAACAGCCAATCAACCCTATGGCTTACAGTGTGTTTGTGTGTGGGCTTATGTGTGTATTGTGTGTGTATTGCTTGCATGTGTGTGTTAGTGTGTGATTGAGTGCATGCACGCGTGTCTGAGTATGGATGTGGTTTTGTGTGAGTGAGCAAGTAGGTGCGTTTATTTGAGGATGTGCATGGGTGTGCGTGTATGTGTGTGTTTTTGCATGCAAGTTTGTGTGTAATTGTGTGTGCGTGTGTATTTGCATGCATGTTTGTGTGTGTGTGTGTGTGTGTGTGTGAGGGTTTTTGTGTGTGCTCATGTGGGTGTGTGCATTTGTGGTTGTGTTTGTGTTTGTATTTTGGGTGTGTTTGTGTTTGTATTTTGGGTGTGTGTTTGTACTTTTGGTGTGTGCATATGAGCATTTATATTTGTATGTGTGCATGTGTGGTTGTGTGCTTGTATGTGTGTATGTGCGTGCGCGTGTGGGTATGTGTATTTGTATTTTGGGTTTGTCAATTTTTGTAGGCGAGTGTATTTTGTTTGCATGTGTTTGGTGGATGTTTCATTGTGCTTGTGGGCGTGTATGTGTGAGTATGCGTGTCAGTGATTATGTGTGTGCGTGTGTAGGTGTATATGTGTGAGTGCGGGTGAGAGAGAGAGAGAGAGGGAGAGTGTGTGTGTGTGTGTGTGTGTGTGTGTGTGTGTGAGTGAATGCACGTATGGGTGTGTGAATATGATTTGATGAAAAAAATGCTTAACCGATAGTTGGGGGCGGGGCTCTAGCTGGGCCCTAGCATGCCAGGAATTTGCCCTGTTCGCTCGACCTTGCCTATGTAGACATATATATTTAGAAAAAAGTTTCTTTAATAAAATAGTGTAGTTTTCACAGCAATAAAATAGTTACTCTCTCTTTCATGTCTCAGTCTCAGTACCTTCATTGGTCGCAATATATAGAGTCTTGTCATTTGTTGTTGTCGCTCTTTCTTCCTCTCTACATCGACCTTGACGTTATTGCCCAAGGTGTGTCTTTGTCTCTCTCCTGCTGTTTGGTTTTGAGTGATTATGATCTCGAATACTTCTTTAGCTTATTAGTTGGTTTTAAAAGCTTGTTTTGGCAGTATGTGTGTGCTCACACATTTATGTGCTCTACGTAACTATTGTCTCTCTATTTGCTCTCGCTTGCTGTCTCTGTCTCTCTGTCTCTCCGATGTCTCAATCTCAATTCCTCCATGGACCTCAATATCTCAGAGCCCCACCATAAGTTCCTTTCGCTCTCTTTCTCTCTCTTCGTCCACCTTGACCTTCTAGCCATATAGGTATGTCTCCATCTCTCTCACAGAGTTTGATTTTTAGTGATTGTGATTTCTGATACTTCTTAACTTATCAATTGGATTTAAAAGCTTATTTTGACTCTATTTTGGTGGAGGTTTGGTATGTTGGAGAGGCTGAACTATGTTTGTATCGAAATTTGGGCGAGGAGGATGACTGCAGTAGCCAAACAACCCTACGACTTACGGTGTGTGTGTGTGTGGGCTCATGTGTGTATTGCATGCATGTTTGTGTCTGTATGTGCTTGCATGTGTGTTAGTATGTGATTGAGTGCGCTCAAGCACGTGTGAGTACGCAAGTAGGTGCATTTGTGCATGTGCATGCGTGTGTGGTGTGCGTGTATGTGTGTGTTTGTGCATGCAAGTTTGTGTGTTATTGTGTGTGCATGGATGTTTGTGCGTGTGCGTGCGGGTTTTTGTGTGTGCTCATATGTGGGGTTGTGTATGTGTGTGTGGTTGTGGTTGTGGTTGTATTTGTGTTTGTGTTTTGGGTGTGTATGTTTGTGTTTTTGGTGTGTGTGTGCATGTGGATGTATATTTGTATGTGTGTGTGTGTGTGCATTTGGTTTTTTTATTTTATGTGGACGTGCATGTTTTGTGTGCATATGTGTTTTGGTAAGTGTGTCATTATGCATGTGGGCATTTGTGAGTGTGCATGTTTGTGTGTGTGTGCATGTATGTGTGTTTGTACAAGTTTGTGTATGTGCTGGAGTGGGTATGGACGTTTGTGTTTTGGGTATGTTTGTGTGTGGTGTGAGTGTATGTGCTTGGGATTCATGTGTGTCTTGGCGTGGGGTTTGTGCGGCGTTGGTTTGTTAGCTTTTGGGTTTGTCATTTTTTATGGGCGATTGTGTTTTGTTTGCATGTGTTTGGTGGATGTTTTATTGTATTTCTGGGCGTGTATATGTGAGTATGAATGTCAGTGATTATATGTGCGCGTGTGTGGGTATACATGTGTAAGTGCGACTAAGAGAGAGAGAGAGAGAGAGAGAGAGTGTGTGTGTTTGGGTGAATGCACCTGTGGGTGCGCGAATATAATTTGATGAGAAACATGCTTAATAGGTAGTTGGGGGTGGGGCTCTAACTGGGCCCTAGGATGCCAGGAATTTGCCCTGTCCGCTCGACCTTGCCTATATATACATATATATTTAGAAAAAAGTAAATTTCTTTAACAAAATGGCATGGTTTTTGCAACAATAAAATATTTACTCTCTCTTTCATGTCTTAGTCTCAGTTCCTTCATTGATCTCAATATATTAGAGTCTCGCAGTTTGTTGTTGTCGCTCTTTCTTCTTCCCTTCGTCGACCTTGACCTCTTTGCCCAAGGTATGTCTTTGTCTCCCTTTTGGAGTTTGGTTTGAATGATTATGATCTCGAATACTTCTTTACCTTATTAGTTGGTTTTAAAAGCTTGTTTTGACAGTATGTGTGTGCTCATGCATTTATGTGCTCTCCGCAACTATTGCCCTCTATTTGCTCTCGTTTGCTCTCTCTGTCTCTCTGATGTCTCAATCTCAGTTCTTCCATCGACCTCAATATCTCAGAGCCCCGCCATAAGTTGATGTCGCTCTCTTTCTCTCTCTTCGTCCACCTTGACCTCCTAGCCATACAGGTATGTCTCCATCTCCCTCACAGTGTTTGATTTTGAATGATTATGATTTCTGATACTTCTTTAACTTATCAATTGGATTTAAAAGCTTTTTTTGAATGTGTTTTGGTGGTGGCTTGGTATGTCGGAGAGGCTGAACTATTTGTATCAAAGTTTGAGCAAGAAGGATGGCCGCAATAGCCAATCAACCCTACGGTTTATGGTGTGTTTGTGTGTGGGCTTATGTGTGTATTGTGTGTGTATTGCTTGCATGTGTGTGTTAGTGTGTGATTGAGTGCGCGCACGCGTGTGTGAGTATGGATGTGGTTTTGTGTAAGTGAGCAAGGAGGCGCGTTTATTTGAGCATGTGCATGGGTGTGTGTGGTGTGCGTGTATGTGTGTGTTTTTGCATGCAAGCTTGTGTGTAATTGTGTGTGTGTGTGTATTTGCATGCATGTTTGTGTGTGTGTGTGTGTGAGAGGGTTTTTGTGTGTGCTCATGTAGGTGTGTGCATTTGTGGTTGTGTTTGTGTTTGTATTTTGGGTGTGTGTTTGTATTTTTGTGTGTGCGTATGAGCATGTATATTTTTTTGTGTGCATGTGTGGTTGTGTGCTAGTATGTGTGTGTGTGCGCGCACGCGTGTGGGTATGTGTATTTGTGTTTTGGGTTTGTCAATTTTTGTAGGCGAGTGTATTTTGTTTGCATGTGTTTGGTGGATGTTTCATTGTGCTTGTGGGCGTGTATGTGTGAGTATGCATGTAAGTGATTATGTGTGTGCGCGTGTAGGTGTATATGTGTGAGTGCAGGTGAGAGAGAGAGAGTGTGTGTGTGTGTGAGAGAGAGTGAATGCACGTGTGGGTGCGTGAATATGATTTGATGAAAAAAATGCTTAACCAGTAGTTGTATTTTGTGGTTGTGTTTGTGTTTGTATTTTGGGTGTGTGTTTGTGGTTGTGTTTGTATTTTGGGTGTATGTTTGTGTTTTTGGTGTGTGCATATGAGAATGTATATTTGTATGTGTGCATGTGTGTGTGTGTGTGTGCGCGCACGCATGTGGGTATGTGCGTTTGTGTTTTGGGTTTGTCAATTTTTGTAGGTTAGTGTGTTTTGTTTGCATGTGTTTGGTGGATGTTTGTGTGTGTGTGAGGCATTTTGTGTGTGAGCATATGTGGGTGTGTGCATTTGTGGTTGTGGTTGTGTTTGTATTTTGGGTGTGTGTTTGTGTTTTTGGTGTGTGCATATGAGCACGTATATTTGTATGTGTGCATGTGTGCTTGTATGTGTGTGTGTGTGTGCGTGCGCTTGTGGGTATGTGTATTTGTGTTTTGGGTTTGTCAATTTTTGTAGGAGAGTGTGTTTTGTTTGCATGTGTTTGGTGGATGTTTCATTGTGCTTGTGGGCGTGTATGTGTGAGTATGTATGTCAATGATTGTGTGTGCGCATGTGGGTGTATATGTGTGAGTGCGGGTGAGAGAGAGAGAGAGAGTGTGTGTGTGGGTGAATGCACGTGTGGGTGCACGAATATGATTTGATGAGAAAAATGCTTAATAGGTATTTGGGGGCAAGGCTCTAGCTGGGCCCTAGCATGCTAGGAATTTGCCTCGTTCGCTCGACCTTGCCTATGTAGACATACATATTTAGAAAAAAGTAAATTTTTTTAATAAAACAGCATGGTTTTCACAGCAATAAAATCGTTACTCTCTTTTTCATGTCTCAGTCTTAGTTCCTTCATTGGTCGCAATATATAGAGTCTCGCCGTTTGTTATTGTCGCTCTTTCTTCCCCTCTCCATCGACCTTGACCCACTTGCCCAAGGTATGTCTTTATCTCTCTCTGGAGTTTGGTTTTGAATGATTATGATCTCGAATACTTCTTTAGCTTATTTGTTGGTTTTAAAAGCTTGTTTTGGTTGTATGCGTGTGCTCACGCATTTATGTGCTCTTCGTATTTATTGTCTCTCTATTTGCTCTCGCTTGCTCTCTCTGTCTTTCTGATGTCTCAATCTTAATTCCTCCATTGACCTCAATATCTCAGAGCCCCGCCATAAGTTGTCGTCGCTCTCTTTCTCTCTCTTCGCCCACCTTGACCTTCTAGCCCATATAAGTATGTCTCCATCTCCCTCATAGTGTTTGATTTTGAATGATTATGATTTTTGATACTTCTTTAACTTATCAATATGATTTAAAAGCTTATTTTGACTCTATTTTGGTGGTGGGTTTGGTATGTCGGAGAGGCTGAGCTATTTGTATCGAAGTTTGGGCGACAAGGATGGCAATAACAGCCAATCAACCCTATGGCTTATAGTGTGTATGTGTGTGGGCTTACGGTGGTTATGTGTGTGGGCTTATGTGTGTATTGTTTGTGTCTGTATGTGCTTGCATGTGTGTGTTAGTGTGTGATTGAGTGCGCGCACGCGTGTGAGTATGCATGTGGTTTTGTGTGAGTAGGTAAGTAGGTGCGTTTATTTGAGCATGTGCATGGGTGTGTGTGTGGTGTGCATTTATGTTTGTGTTTGTGCATGCAAGTTTGTGTGTTATTGTGTGTGCGTGTGTATTTACATGCATGTTTGTGCGTGCGTGTGTGTGTGAGGGTTTTTGTGTGTGCTCATATGTGGGTGTGTGCATTTCTTATTGTGTTTGTATTTTGGGTGTGTGTGTGTGTGTGGTGTGAGTGTATATGTGTGTTGGGGATCTGTGTATGTCTTGGTATTGGTAGGGGTAGGGGGTGGGTGGGTTTGGGGGGGGGGGGGGTGGGCGTGTTGGTGTGTGTGCTTTTGGTTTTTTCATTTTATGTGGACGTGTGTTTTGTGTGCGTATGTGTTTTGGTAGGTGTGTCATTATGCTATGGGCATGTGTGAGTGTGCATGTCAGTGTGCACGCGCGTAAATGTGGGTCTGTTTGTGTGAGTGTGTGTGTGTAATACGTTCATGCATGGTTGTGTGTGTGCATGTGTGGGCGTGTGCATGTATGTGTGTTTGTATAAGTGTGTATGTGCTGATGTGGGTATGTGCATTTTTGTTTTGGGTGTGTGTGTGTGTGGGATTTATGTGTGTCTTGGTGTGGGTGTTTTTTTTGGGGGGGGGGGGGGGGGGGGGGGCGTGTGTGCTTTTGGGTTTGTCAGTTTTTGTGGGTGAGTGTGTTTTGCTTGCTTGTGTTTGGTGGATGTTTCATTGTGCTTGTGGGCGTGTATGTGTGAGTGAGTATGCGTGTCAGTGATTATGCGTGTGCGCGTGTGGGTATATATATGTGAGTGCAGGGGGGTGGGGGTGGGGGGGGGGGGCGTGTGTGGTGTGTGCGCTTTTGGGTTTGTCAAATTTTGTGGGCGAGTGTGTTTTGTTTGGTGGATGTTTCATTGTGCTTGTGGGCGTGTATGTGTAAGTATGCGTGTCAGTGATTATGTGTGTGCGCATGTGGGTGTATATGTGTGAGTGCGGGTGTGTGTATGTGTGAGAGAGTGTGTGTGTGTGTTTGTGTGGGTGTGTGCTTGGGTAAGTGCATGTGTGAGTGTGCACATATGACTGGATGAGAAACATGCTTATCAGGTGGTTGGGGGCGGGGCTCTAGCAAGGCCCTAGGTTATAAGGAATTAAATTTAGCGAGCCTATAGGCTTGCTATAACCTAGCAAGGCCCTGCATATATGTATGTAGGGCCTATAACCTAGCAAGGCCCTAGGTTATAGGCTTGTCAGGTGTGTGAGTGTGAGCAAGGCCCTGCATATATATATGCAGGGCCGTCCGCTCGGCCCTGCATATATATACATATATATTTAGAAAAAATTAAATTTATTTAATAAAACGGCGTGATTTTTGCAAAAATAAAACAATTACTCTCTCTTTTATGTCTCAGTCTCAGTTCCTTCTTTGATCTCAATATCTTAGAGTCTCGTCGTCTGTTGCTATCACTCATTCTTCCTCTCTCTGTCGACCTTGATCTCCTTGCCCTAGGTATGTCTTCGTCTCCCTCCTAGGGTTTGGTTTTGAATGATTATGATCTCAGATACTTGTTTAGCTTATTAGTTGGTTTTAGAAGCTTGTTTTGGCAGTATGTGTGTGCGCTCACACATTTATGTGCTCTTTGTAACTACTGTCTCTCTATTTGCTCTTGCTGGCTCTCTCTGTCTCTTTAATGTCTCAATCTCAGTTCTTTCATCGATCTTAATATCTCAGAGCCCGGCCATAATTCGCTATCGCTCTCTTTCTCTCTCTTTGTCGACCTTGACCTCCTTGCCATAGGTATGTCTCTCTCTGGCTCGTTGAGTTTGATTTTGATTTTGAATGATTATGATTTTTGATACTTCTTTAGCTTATGTGAGAGCGTGTGTTGGTGTGTGTGCGTTTGGTTTTTTCATTTAATGTGGACGTGTGTGTTTTGGTAGGTGTATCGTTATGCCTGTGGGCATATGTGAGTGTGCGTGTCAGTGTGTGTGTATGCGCGCGCATGTGGGTGTGTTTGTGAGTGCGAGTGTGTTTGGGAGAGAGAGAGAGAGAGAGAGAGAGAGAGAGAGAGAGAGAGAGAGAGAGAGAGAGAGAGCATGTGTGTGCGTGTGGGTGAGTGTATGTGTGAGTGCCCATATGGCTGGATGAGAAACTTGCTTAACTAGGAGCTGGGGGAGGGGGAGCTAGGCGCTAGCATGACAGGGATTTGCCCCGTCTGCTCGTTCTTGTCGATAAATACATATATTAAGAAAAAATAAATTTCTCTAATAAAGTGACATGGTTTTTGTGACTATAAACGAGTTACTCCCCAAAATAAGGTTGTTTTATCTTAATATTTATTTTTTTAAAAAGAAACAATTTAAATTTGTGGAGACTCTTGCCCCTAGTCTTCCGAAAAACTCGATCTTTTCATATTAGGAATTGTTCAAAACTTGAACCCCTCATCTCCACAGCGACTCTCTCTTTTTGCTTTGTCTCTCTTTCATGTCTCAGTCTCAGTTCAACCATCAACCTCAGTATCTTAAAGCCCCACTGTCAGTCACAATCTGTCTGTCCTCCTCTTTCTGTCAACCTTGACCTCCTTGCCTAGGTATGTCTCTGTCTCCCTCCTAGAGTTTGGTTTTGAATGATTGATTTTAAATACTTCTTTACCTTATTAGTTGGATACTTCTATCTCCCTCCTAAAGCTTGTTTTGACTGTATTTTGGGTGGTGTTATGGTGGGGGTTTGGTCTGTCGTAGGGGCTAAACTATTGGGGTCAAAGCTAGGGCGGGAAGGATGGTCACGAGGGCCAATCAACCCTATGGCATACAGTGTGTACATGTGTGTGCTATCCATGTATTGTGTGTATTGCATGCATGTATGGGTGTGTATGTGCATGCATGTGTGTGCTCGCAAGCATAAAGACGCATGTGGTTTTGTGTATGCACAAGTAGGTGCGTTTGTGTGTGCATGGTCAGGGGTGTGTGTGTGTGGCATGCATGTTTGGAATGCAAGTTTGTGTGCGTGTGTATTTGCATGCATGTTTTTGTGTGTGTGTTTGTGCAGGTCTTTGTGTGTGCGCATGTGGGTGTGTCCATGTGTGTGCTTGTGTGTGTGGTATGGCTGTCGGTGTGGGTGTTTTTGTTTGTATTTGTGTTTTGGGTGTGTATCGATGTGTGTGTATGTTCATGAATGTTTGTGTGTGTGCATGTATGTGTGTTTGTATAATTGTGTGTATGTGCTGGTGTGGGTATGTGCATTTGTGTTTGTGCTGGTGTGTGCGCGTGTGTGGTGTGAGTCTATGTGTTTGAGATTTGTGTATGTCTTCGGGTGTGTGTGTTTGATGGGGAGTGTGCGGGTTTGTGCGGCGTGTGTTGGTGTGTATGCTTTTAGGTTTGTCATTTTATGTGGGTGTGCATGTTTTGTGTACATATGTTTGGTGGATGTTTCATTGTGCTTGTGGGCATGTATGTGTGTGTGCAAGTCAGTGATTATGTGTGTGCATGTGTGGGTGTATATGTGTGAGTGTGGGTCTATGTGTATGTGTTTGTGTGAGAGTGTGAGAGAGAGAGAGTGTGTGGGTGTGTGTGTGTTTGCATGTGTTTGGGTGAGTGCACGTGTGAGTGCACATATGGTTGGAAGAGAAACATGCTTAACATGTAGTTAGGGGCGGGGCTCTAGCTGGGCTTTAGCATGTCAGGAATTTTCCCCATTCGCTCGGCCTTACCTATATATACATATAAATTTAGAAAAAGTAAATTTCTATAACAAACGATGTGATTTCGCAACAATAGTTGAGTTACTCCTTAAAACAATGTTGTTTTGTCTTAATATTTATTTTTTAAAACTGAAACAAAATCGTTTTGTGGAGACTCCCATTCCTAGTCACCCCAAAAATGCGATTGTTTCTTATTAGGTATTATTTAAAAGCTGAAACTCTCCTCTCCAGAACGACTCTCCCTTTTCGCTCTCTCTTTCATGTCTCAGTCTCAGTTCCTCCATCGAGCTCAATATCTTAGAGTCTCGCTGTCTGTCACTGTTTCTTCCTCTCTCCGTTGACCTTGACCTCCTTGTCCCAGGTATGTCTTTGTCTCCCTCCTAGAGTTCGGTTTTGAATAATTATGATTTTGGATACTTCTTTAGCTTATCTTGGTTTTAAAAGCTTGTTTTGGCGATATGTGTGTGTGGTCACACTCATGTATGTGCCCTCCACAACTACTGTCTCTCTATTCTCTCTCTGATATCTCAATCTCAGTTCCTCCATCGACCTCAATATCTCAAAGCTTTACTGTAAGTCGCTGTTACTCTCTTTCTCTCTCTTCATCGACCTTGACCTCTTAGCCATAGGTATGTCTTTGTCTCCCTTATAGAGTTTGATTTTGAATAATTATGATTTTTGATAATTTTTTAGCTAATTAGTTGGATTTAAAAGCTTGTTTTGACAATATCTTGGTGGTGGTTTGGTATGTCGGAGAGGCTGAATTATTTGTTTTGAAGTTTGGGTGAGAAGGATGGCCGCAACGGCCAATCAACCTTACGACATACGGTGTGTATGTGTGTGGGCTCATGCTTGTATTGTGTGTGTATTGCGTGCATGTTTGTGTTTGTATGTACTTGCATGTGTGTGTTAGTGTGTGACTGAGTACACGCCTGTGTGTGAGTATGCATGTAGTTTTGTGTGAGTGCACAAGCAGGTGCGTTTATTTGTGCATGCGCGTGGGTGTGTGGGGTGCGTGTATGTATGTGTCTGTGCATGCAAGTTTGTGTGTGTTATTGTGTGTGCGTGTGTATATGCATGCATGTTTGTGTGCGTGTGTGTAGGTTTTTTTGTGTGTGTGTGTGTGTAGGTGTGTATTTGTATTTTGGATGTGTGTGTATGTGCATGTATGTTCGTATGTGTTTGCATGTGTGGTTGTGTGCATGTATGTGTGTGTGTGTGCATATATGTGTTTGTGTTTTGGGGGTGTGTGAGTGTGCGATGTGAGTGTTTATGCATGTGTTGGGGATGTGTATGTGTTGGTATGGGTATGGGTATGGGTATCAGTGGGTAGGGGGGGCGGGGGAGGGAGCGTGCGCGTGTGTTGGTGGTGTGTTTGCCTTTGGGTTTGTCATTTTATATGGGCGTGCGCATTTTGTGTGCATGTGTTTTGGTAGGTGTGTCATTATGCTTGTGGGCATGTGTGAGTGTGCGTGTGCGTGTGCGTGCACGAACGGGTAGGTGTGTTTGTGTATGTGAGTGCATGTGAATGTGTGTGTGAGAGAAAAAGTGAGAGAGAGACCGGGCGTGTGTGTGCGTGTGTGGTTAAGTGCATGTGTGAGTGCGCATATGGCTGGATGGG
The DNA here is from genome assembly GCF_018687715.1 of Carya illinoinensis. Lineage (NCBI taxonomy): Eukaryota > Viridiplantae > Streptophyta > Magnoliopsida > Fagales > Juglandaceae > Carya > Carya illinoinensis. Next base: position 14,510,192 of record NC_056755.1, read on the forward strand.
AAACATGCTTAATTGGGAGCTTGGGGAGGGGCTCTAGCACGCCAAGGTTTTGCCTCGTCTGCTAGTCCTTGCCTATATATATACATATATATTTAGAAAAGATAAATTTCTTTAATGAAACGACCTGGTTTTGGTGACAATAAATAAGTTAATCCCCAAAACAAGGTTGTTTTATCTTAATATTTAAAAAAAAAAAAAAAATAAAACAATTTCATTGTTTGGAGACTCCTACCCCTAGTCTCTCCAAAAACACTATCGTTTCATATTAGGTACTGTTCAAAACCTGATCCCCTCCTCTCCACATCGACTCTCTCTTTTTGCTTTCTCTCTCTTTCATGTTTCAGTCTCAGTTCAACCATCAACCTCAATATCTTGGAGACCCGCAGTCAGTGTCAATCCGTCTATCCTCCTCTTTCCGTCAACCTTGACCTCCTTGCCCAGGTATGTCTCTGTTTCCCTCATAGAGTTTGGTTTTGAATGATTATGATTTTGAATACTTCTTTACCTTATTAGTTGGATTTAAGAGCTTAGTTTGGCGGTATGATGGGAACCAAGGTGGAGCTATCCTTAAAGATCCCTTGCAAATTCCAGATGGGCCAATTACAAGATCAAGAGCCAAGAAGATCAAGGAAGCAATGCAAGGATTGGCGCAATCCACTTGGGATGAAGCTAGGAAGAGCCCAACACTCAAGATGGGCTTCAAGGAAAAAGAACCAGTATTGATCCACTTGATACAAGCTATGGAAGACATGACTTAAAGATTGGGCCTATTGTTATTAAGGCTTTCAATTTGTTTAACGGTATTTTATTATTAGTTTAGAAGAAGTGGGCTTGAGGATGCTTGGCCCACGTATGTCTTATTTCTAATGGACTAGGGTTATTTGTGACATTCTTCCTTTGTAATCTAGGCTCTTGAGACGGGTTCTTCAATGGGTCTAGATTTTGATATAATCTAGGTTCTTTGAACGAGTTCTCATCGGGTTTAGATTCTCCATCTATATACCTGAATTTGGCTTTCTTGGGGTTGTTTTTCCAGTATTGTTGTTGGGTCTCAAAGCAAGTTTATTGGGGTTTACATCACGGTATGTTTGTGCTTAGGCATGTATGTGCTCTTCGCTGCGACTGTCTCTATTTTCACTCATTCACTCTCTCTCTCTCTCTCTCTCTCTCTCTCTCTCTCTCTCTCATGTCTTAGTCTCTAGTCCTCCATTGACATCAATATCTAACAGCCCCATAGCTAGTCACTATCGATTTGTCTTCCTCTCTCTGTTGACCTTGACCTCTTTGCGCCAAGTATGACTCTGTCTTCATCATAGAGTTTGGTTTTGAATCCGAATTTTAGGAATCCGAATTTTTTATCATCGGAGGGGCTGCATATATCTTTATAGTTGGTGTCTTGTCTTGTGAGTACTCTTTCCCTCGTAGCATTTCCTTGAGTCTTGTGTCATTTTATTCTTTCTGTATTTTCTCTTGTTAAGAGTTTCTTGGACCTAATTACTAGTTGGAATAAGACAGGTTTGTATTGTCTTGATTTATAGTTCAATTAGTTCTGAAAGAACTTGAGTGGGAAAACTCTTGAGGTAAAAGGCAAGAGAGTGTGAGATCATTATCGGGAAAAAGCCAATTAAGAGTGAAACACGAGTAGAGTGCTATTATTCGAGTGTAAACACGTAAGGGAGCGTGTGAGGTCTTTTCCACTAATAGTTTTTTTGTGTGCAGCGCGTACGATATCTCATAAAAGTGACTCATCACCAAAGGGGATGGCAGATAACTCCTTTATGTTGCAGGCTATGCAACAACAGTTTGAACGATTGAACATGATGTTAGGAGAAGTGAGAGATAGGATGGATCAACAGGATGAAGTAATTAAAAATTTACATGGTGGGAGAGATAGGAGGAGACGTGAACCTAGAAGAGAACATGATTATGAAGATGAAGGAGATGGTGAGGATGAGGAAGATCTAATTTCTGAAGTTGGGATGGGTAGGCATAGAGGAGTCAGGCGTGAAAGAGGATTTAGGGGAAACCCACGAGGTCGTGATGGTGTAGATAGGGACCTTGAGAGCATCAAAATGAAAATACCATCTTTCCAAGATAGAACTGACCCTGAAGCTTATTTAGAGTGGGAGAAGAAGATATAGTTGATCTTTGAGTGTCATAACTATTCAGAGGAGAAGAAAGTGAAGTTGGCAGTAATTGAGTTCACTGATTATGCTATTATTTGGTGGGATCAATTAGTGACCAATAGGAGGAGGAATTATGAGAGGTCTGTCGAGACATGAGGAGAGTTGAAAGCTCTCATGAGGCAGAGATTTGTACCTAGCCACTACTATAGGGACCTCTACCAGAAATTACAAAATCTTACACAGGGGTCTAGGAGTGTGGAGGACTACCATAAGGAGATGAAGGTGGCTATGATACGGGCGAATGTAGAGGAGGATAGGGAGGCCACTATGGCTAGATTTTTGTCTGGTTTGAATAGGGAGATAGCCAATGTGGTTGAGTTGCAACATTACATAGAAATAGAAGACATGGTGCACATGGCTATGAAGGTGGAGAGGCAATTAAAGAGGAAAGGGACATCAAGGTACACTTCAGTTTCTAGCACTCCTTGGAAACCAAAGTGAGAAAAAGATGATCGAGCTGTAACAAAGGCAAAGACAGAACCACCTAAAGGAAACGATGAAGGAACTAGCAACAAACCCAAGTTGGCATCCCAACCTTCTAGAAATAGAGATATTAAATGCTTTAAGTGTTTGGGTTCAGGCCACATCGCTTCTCAATGTCCAAACAAACGTGTGATGATTATGCATGACAATGGGGAGGTGATGACTGCAAGTGAGGATGATCGTGATGAGATACCTGAGTTGGAGGATGCTAGTGATGATGATGGAGTAGAATACCCTGTAACAGGTGAGTCCCTTGTTGCCAGGCGTGCTCTCAACACACAAATTAAGATGGATGAAGTAGAGCAATAAAGGGAGAACATTTTCCATACTAGATGCCACATCAATGGCAAGGTATGTAGTATGATAATTGATGAGGGGAGTTGTACTAATGTTGCTAGCACTACATTAGTTGAAAAATTGAATTTACCTATCTTGAAACACTCTCGACCATACAAGCTGCAATGGTTGAATGATTGTGGGGAGGTTAGGGTGGATAGACAAGTGTTAGTTACTTTTTCCATTGGGAAGTATCAAGATGAAGTGCTTTGTGATGTTGTGCCTATGCATGCTGGCCATATATTGTTGGGGAGACCATGGCAATATGATATGAGAGTGATACATGATGGATTCAAAAACATGTACAGCTTTGTAAAGGAGGGCAAAACAACCAAGCTTGCTCCTTTAACTCCAAGACAGGTCTATGAGGACCAACTGAAACTGAAAAGTGAGGTTGCTCAAAAAAGAAAGAGTGAAAATGAGAGTGATAAAAAAAGAAAGAGTGAAAAAGAGATTGAGCAAAAAAAAAAAAGAGTGAAAAAGAAAAAGAGTCTGCTGAGAGAAAAGGAAAGACAAAAGTGAGTTTCTATGCAAGAGGGAGTGAGGTTAAGAGAGCTTTCTTAGCAGATCGCCCTATGATTTTTCTTGTCTATAAAGAGTCTTATCTTAATCTTGATGAAACTAACCAACCTCTTCCTAGTTTGGCTGTTTCTTTGTTGAAGGAGTTTGAGGATGTATTCCCAGAGGAAATGCCTAATGAGTTGCCACCCATTAGAGGCATTGAACACCAGATTGATTTCGTGTCCGGGGCTGCTATTCCAAACCGACCAGCTTATAGAAGTAATCCAGATGAGACAAAGGAGCTTCAAAGGCAAGTTGAGGATTTGATGAGCAAGGGGTACGTGAGGGAGAGCATGAGCCCATGTGCAGTACCTGTGCTTCTAGTGCCTAAGAAGGATGGGACGTGGCGGATGTGCATTGATTGTAGGGCTGTTAATAATATCACGGTAAAGTATCGCCATCCCATTCCTAGATTAGATGATATGCTCGATGAATTGCATGGCTTATGTATTTTTAGTAAAATTGATCTTAAAAGTGGGTACCATCAAATTAGAATGAAAGAGGGTGATGAATGGAAAACTGCTTTTAAGACTAAGTATGGGCTTTATGAATGGTTAGTTATGCCATTTGGACTTACAAATGCGCCGAGTACTTTCATGAGATTAATGAATCATGTCCTACATGCGTTCATAGGCAAGTTTGTGGTTGTATACTTTGATGATATCCTAGTGTACAGCAAGGACTTAAATGAGCATATTGAGCATTTGAGATATGTGTTTAATGTGTTGAGGTGTGAAAAGTTGTATGCTAATTTCAAGAAATGTACCTTTTGTATGGAGGAAGTTGTTTTTCTTGGTTATGTTGTTAGTACAAAGGGTATTGAAGTGGATGAAGAGAAAATCAAGACCATTAAGGAGTGGCCAACACCAAAGAACGTCACTGAGGTAAGAAGCTTTCATGGTTTAGCTAGCTTTTATCGGTGTTTTGTTAAAGATTTTAGCACCATTGCTGCACCACTCACTGAAGTCATTAAAAAGAATGTTGGGTTTCATTGGAGGGCTAATCAAGAGAATGCATTTGCCACTATTAAAGAAAGGTTGTACTCTGCACCCGTGTTAGCATTACCAGATTTTAACAAAACTTTTGAGATTGAATGTGATGCCTCAGGAATAGGGATTGGAGCCGTTTTGATGCAGGATAGGCGGCCGATTGCCTTCTTCAGTGAGAAGCTAAGTGGGGCATCCCTAAAGTACCCTACTTATGACAAAGAACTTTATGCTCTTGTTCGTGCATTAGAGACTTGGCAGCACTACTTGTGGCCTAGGGAATTTGTGATCCACACCGATCATGAATCGTTGAAGCATCTCAAGGGTCAAGGTAAGTTGAATAAGAGGCATGCTAAATGGATGGAATACATTGAGACCTTTCCATATGTCATCCGTTACAAGCAAGGTATGGAGAATATTGTTGCTGATGCTTTATCACGGAGGTATGTACTTCTTACTTCTATGAGTGCTAAAATGCTTGGGTTTGAATATGTGAAAGATATGTATGCCGATGATGTTGACTTTTCTGATGTGTACATGGCATGTGATAAGGCGACATTTGGTAAGTTTTACAAGCATGATGGTTACTTGTTTAAAGAAGATAAACTGTGTGTACCTAGTTGTTCTATGCGTGAGTTATTGGTGCGTGAGGCACATGGTGGGCGATTAATGGGACACTTTGGTGTCAAGAAAACCTTAGACATATTGCATGAACATTTCTTTTGGCCTAAGATGAAAAGAGACATCAATCGCATTTGTAGCAGGTGCATCACATGTAGAAAGGCCAAATCTAAGGTTTTGCCACATGGGTTAAATAGACCCTTACCCGTTCCTAGTGAGCCATGGGTAGACATATCTATGGACTTTGTTTTGGGGCTGCCTAGGACAAAAAAGGGTAGAGATTCTATTTTTGTGGTTGTGGATAGATTTAGCAAGATGGCACATTTCATTCCATGCCATAAAACAGATGATGCCACAAGCATAGCTGACTTGTTTTTCAAAGAGATAGTGCGACTCCATGGTGTGCCCAAGAGCATTGTTTCTGATAGGGATGTTAAATTTCTTAGCTACTTTTGGAAGGTGTTGTGGGGAAAATTAGGTACTAAACTCTTATTTTCCACTACTTGTCACCCACAGACTGATGGTCAGACTGAAGTAGTTAATAAGACTTTAACTCAGCTTTTACGCACTGTTGTTCATAAGAATTTAAAGACTTGGGAGGATTGTTTGCCATTTATAGAGTTTGCATATAATAGGACCATGCATACTACTACTTCATACTCTCTTTTTGAAATTGTTTATGGTTTTAATCCACTTACTCCTTTAGATTTGATGCCTTTGTCTATTGATGGCAGGAGTAGCTTAGATGGACAAAAGAAGGCAGAGTTGGTGAAGTCACTTCATGAGAAGGTACGGCTTCAAATTGCCGAAAAGAATGAAAGGTTTGCTTCCCAAGCCAATAAAGGGCGACGGCGTGTCACCTTTGAACCAGGAGATTGGGTTTGGGTTCACATGCGCAAAGAAAGATTCCCAGCCCATAGACGGACTAAGTTGCATCCTCGAGGAGATGGACCTTTCCAAATTCTTGAGAAAATTAATAACAATGCATATAAAGTGGATCTTCCAAGTGAATATAATGTTTCTGCTACCTTCAATATTTATGATCTTTCTCCTTTTGATGTAGGTGAAGATTCGAGGTCGAATCCTTTTGAGGAGAGGGGGAATGATGGGAACCAAGGTGGAGCTATCCTTAAAGATCCCTTGCAAATTCCAGATGGGCCAATTACAAGATCAAGAGCCAAGAAGATCAAGGAAGCAATGCAAGGATTGGTGCAATCCACTTGGGATGAAGTTAGGAAGAGCCCAACGCTCAAGATGGGCTTCAAGGAAAAAGAACCAGTTTTGATCCACTTGATACAAGCTATGGAAGACATGACTTAGAGATTGGGCCTATTGTTGTTAAGGCTTTCAATTTGTTTAACGGTATTTTATTATTAGTTTAGAAGAAGTGGGCTTGAGGATGCTTGGCCCACGTATGTCTTATTTCTAATGGATTAGGGTTATTTTTGGGAAAGCCTTGTATTTTTGGCCAAGGGTTTATTTGGAAAGTTATAATTTTATGTTTTACTAGGGTTTCAGAAGTAACTGTAGCGCAGAGTATGGTACTGTTCACGCTACAGTACCCGACGCATTGTTTACTTAGGGTTTTTGGGATTGTCTATTTAAACCACTTGTAACCTCATTTGAGAGGCAGACTATATGGAATTGTGATTGAGAGTTGAGTGATCTCCTCTTGTTCTTCTTGAACTTCTGAACTTATCAAGGGTAAATCAAAACCTTTGTAGCGTTCTTCCTTTGTAATCTAGGTTCTTGAGACGGGTTCTTCAATGGGTCTAGATTTTGATATAATCTAGGTTCTTTGAACGAGTTCTCATCGGGTCTAGATTCTCCATCTATATACTTGAATTTGGCTTTCTTGGGGTTGTTTTTCCAGTATTGTTGTTGGGTCTCAAAGCAAGTCTATTGGGGTTCACATCACGGTATGTTTGTGCTTAGGCATGTATGTGCTCTTCGCTGCGACTGTCTCTATTTTCACTCACTCACTCTCTCTCTCTCTCTCTCTCTCTCTCTCTCTCTCTCTCTCTCTCTCTCTCATGTCTTAGTCTCTAGTCCTCCATTGACATCAATATCTAACAACCCCATAGTCAGTCACTATCGATTTGTCTTCCTCTCTCTGTTGACCTTGACCTCTTTGCGCCAAGTATGAGTCTGTCTTCATCATAGAGTTTGGTTTTGAATGATTACAATTTTGGATACTTCTTTAGCTTATCAGTTAGATTTAAGACTCATGCGTGTATGTGTTCTCCGTAGTGACTGTCTTCCCCCCCCTCTCTCTCTCTCTCTCTCTCTCTCTCTCTCTCTCATGTCTTAGACTCAGTTCCTCCATCGACCTCAATATCTTAGAGCGCTACCGTCACCTAGTCCCAGGTATGTCTCTATCTCCCTCATAGAGTTGATTTTGAAAGATTATGATTTTGGATAGTTCTTTAGCTTATAGTTGGATTTAAGTGCTTGTTTTGGCGGTATTTTAGGTAGTGTTTGGTGATGCCTTGGTCTGTCCTAGAGGCTAAACTACTAGTCTCGAAGCTAGGGCGGGAAGGATGGTCCTGGGGGCCAATCAACCCTACAGTATATGGTGTGCATGTGTGTGCGCTATGCGTATATTATGCATATTGCATGCATGTATGGGTGTGTTTGTGCGTGCATGTGTGTGTTCACAAGTGTGTAAGTACGCATGTGGTTTTTGTGTGAGTGTGCAAGTAGGTGTGTTTATTTATGCATGCACATGGGTGTGTGTGTGTGGTGTGCATATATGTGTGTGTTTGTGCATGCAAGTTTGTGTGTGTTATTGTGTGTGCGTGTGTATGTGCATGATTGTTTGTGCGCGCGTGTTTTTGTTTGTGCGCATGTGTGGGTGTTTGCATGTGCTTTTTGTTGTGTTTGTGTTTGTATTTGTATTTGTATTTTGGGTGTGTGTGTACATGTGCATGTATATTTGTATGTGTGTGCATGTGTGGTTGTGTGCATGTGTGTGTGTGTGTTTGAGTGTGTATATGCTTGGTTGTCAGTATGTGTGTTTGTGTTTTGGGGATTTGTGAGTGTGTTCTGAGTGTATGTGTGTGTTGGAGATCTTTGTATGGTATGGGTTGGGGTACGGGTGGGTTGGTATGGGGGGAAGGGGGATTGTGCGCATGTACAGTGTGTGTTGGTGTGTATGCTTTTGGTTTTGTCATTTTATATGGACGTGTGTGTTTTGTGTGCATATGTGTTTTGGTAGGTCTATCATTATGCCTTTGGGCATGTGTGAGTGTGCGTGTTAGTTTGTATGTGTGTGTGCGCACGTGTGGTTGTGTTTATGTGAGTGCGTGTGTGTGTGTATGTGTGTGTGAGAGATAGAGAGTGTGTGGGTGAGTGCATGTGTGGGTGCACATATGGCTGGATGAGAAACATGCTTAACTTAAAGCTGGGGGAGGGGCTTTAGTTAGGCCCTAGCATGCCAAGGATTTGTCCCGTCCGCTTGTCCTTGCTTATATATATATATATATATATATTTAGAAAATATAATTTTTTTTAATAAAACGATGTTGTTTTGGTGACAATAAACGAGTTACTCTCCAAAACAAGGTTGTTTTATTTTAATATTTATTTATTTTTAAATGAAACAATTTCATTGTGTGGAGACTCCTGCCCCTAGTCTACCCAAAAATGCGATCGTTTCATATTAGGTACTGTTCAAAACCTGATCCCCTCCTTTCCATAGGGACTCTCTATTTTCGCTTTCTCTCTTTTTTATGTCTTAGTCTCAGTTCAACCATCAACCTCAACATCTCAGAGCCTCGTCGTCAATTGCAATCTGTCTATCCTCTTTCCGTTAACCTTGACCTCGTTGCCCAGTATGTCTCTGTCTCCCTCCTAGAGTTTGGTTTTGAATGATTATGATTTCGGATACTTCACCTTATTGGACTTAAGAGCTTAGTTTGGCGGTATGTGTGTGCTCATGCGTGTATGTGCATGTGCATGGATTTAAGAGACAGTTGCTCATGCAGCAACTGTCTCTATTTTCACTCACTCACTCTCTGTCTGTCTGTTTGTCTCTCTCTCTTTGTCTCTCTATTTCTCTATCTCTCTCATGTCTTAGTCTCAACTCCTTCGTCGACGTCAATATCTAAGAGCCCTGTCGTCAGTCACTATCGGTCTCTCTTCCTGTCACCATTGACCTTGACCTCCTTGCCTCAGGTATGACTCTATCTTCCTCCTAGAATTTGGTTTTGAATGATTGCAATTTTGGATACTTCTTTAGCTTATCAATTAGATTTAAGAGTTTGTTTTGGCGATATGTGGATGCTCATGTGTGTATTTTCTCTTCACAGCGACTATCTTTCTTCTCTCTCTCTCTCTCTCTCTCTCTCTCTCTCTCTCTCTCTCTCTCTCTCTCTCTCTCTCTCTCTCTCTCTCTCTCTCTCGTCTCAGACTTAGTTCCTCCATTGACCTTAGAGCCCTGCTGTCAGTCGCTCTCGCTCTCTCTTCCTCTCTTCATCAACCTTGACCTCCTAGCCCCAGGTATATCTCTGTCTCCCTCGTAGAGTTTGATATTTAAAGATTATGATTTTGGATAGTTCTTTAGCTTATAGTTGGATTTAAGTGCTTGTTTTGATGGTATTTTGGGTGATATTTTGGTGGTGGTTTGGTCTATCGTAGAGGCTAAACAACTGGTATCGAAGCTAGGGTGGGAAGGGTGGTTGCAAGGGCCAATCAACCCTATGGCATACGATGTGTATGTGTGTGCGCTATGTGTGTATTGTGCGTATTGCGTGCATGTATGAGTCTGTATGTGCGTGCATGTGTGTGTTCACAATTGTGTGTAAGTATACATGTGGTTTTTGTGTGACCGCACAAGTAGGTGCATTTATTTGTGCACGCGCATAGGGGTGTGTGTGTGTGGTGTGTATGTATGTGTGTGTCTATGCATACAAATTTGTGTTATTGTGTGTAAGTTTGTGTTATTGTGTGTGCGTTTGTGTATGTGCAGGTTTTTATGTGTGCGAATATGTGGGTGTGTGCTTATGGTTGTGTTTGTGTTTTGTTAAACCCAAAATTTTAAGTTTCGTATAATTATATATCCACACATTAGTTTTGATTATAAAAAATGAATTTAAAGAATAAATGAATTTCAAGTTCAAGTTGTCTACACAATGGCGTCAAGCACATCAAGGAACCAAGCATGAGCAACAAGAGAATAAGTTCACATTAAAGCTCATAGAGTAATGTTGTAAATCTTTTAAAAATTCAAATTTAGAATTAAGCCTCAAAACTAATATTTTATAATAAAACATTAAAATACATTTTTAAAATGTGCATAAATATTTTAAAAATTCAATTTAAAAATTTTGAAAGATAATTGATTGTCATTTTTCACATGTGCATGACATGATTAAAGGTTTGAATTTTGAAAATATTAAAAATGATTAATTGTCATCTTTCACATGTGCAAGCTTTATTTGAATATTTTTAAAATTGATTTATGCATTTTTTGACTTATGCAAAAGGTAGATGATTTTGTTTGAAAATTTTAAAAATATTAAAGATGATTGATTATCATTTTTTACATGTACACATTTTATTTGAATATTTTCAAAAGTAATTGATGCACTTTTGACTTAAGCAAAATATAGATGATTTTGTTTAAAAATTTTATAAATATTAAAGATGATTGATTGTCATCTTTCATATGTTCATACTTTATTTGAATATTTTTTAAAGTGATTAAATCTCTTTTTGACTTATGTAAAATGTAGATGATTTTGTTTAAAAAATTTAAAAAGTGAAGTGTAGATGATTTTGTTTGAAAATTTTAAAAATATTAAAGATGACTGATTGTCATCTTTCATATGTTCATACTTTATTTGAATATTTTTCAAAGTGATTAAAGCTCTTTTTGACTTATGTAAAATGTAGATGATTTTATTTAAAAAATTTAAAAAGTAAAGTGTACTCCTTTTGTAATAAGATTAGATTTGAAATTTCTGAAAAATGAATGATGTTGTATTTGACAAATAAAAAAGAAACTTTTATTTGAATTTTTTGAAAAAAAGAATGATGTTATTTTTGACATGTGAATTTTTTTAAATTTGAATATGAAATCTCATATCCCTGTAAATAGATCATTTGATAGCTTCACATTTACAACACCAAGAGCATACAACATTCATTCAAAGTTTTCATTCTCTCTTCTATAAGCATTGAGCCTTAATCCTTGTTCATTTTGAGAGAGATATAATTTGCCAATATTGTTTTTATTTCACTCATTGATGAGTGTTTTCTGATAACCTACCCACTATTAGCTCTTGTATCAATAAAAGGGTATGTATAACCATTGTGCGTGTTGAAAGTGATCTACACAGGGAATAGTTGAATCACCATGTGTAAGGTGCTTGCAAGTGTAGAGGGTGTTTTACACGGATCTTTTGAAGCGGTATTATTCAAAGGTGTAATAGGTTTTTAGCTCCACCTGAAGGAGGTTGAATAGTGAATTTGAGGATTCTCAAGGGGTAGCTCGAGGCGAGGATGTAGGTAATGGAGTTGAACCTTGTTAACATACTGAGTTTGCTTCTCTCTTACCCTTACTGTTTATATTATTGCTGCTTCGTATTTTATTTATAATTGTTACTTTTTTAAATATAACCCAATTCACCCCCCCTCTTGTGTTAGTGATCTGAGCAACAATTGATATCAGAGCAATGGCTCTATTATAAGATTAACTATCTTTTGAGTTAAGATCTTATGACTAACATTGCAGTTTTATTTGGTAAAGGTCAATCTAGCAGTCGGATTCCACTCTTTTGTGTAGACAATTACTAATTCTGGAAAGTTCGAATGAAAATATTTTAACTCACAAAAGCACTATATAGACTCAAACAAACTCCTAGAGCTTGGTACGAGAGACTCAGTAGTTTCTTGATTGAAAAAGGTTTTTCATGAGGAAAAATCGACACAACTCTTTTCATTAAACACGAAAATAATGATATTCATTTGATTCAAATTTATGTTGGTGATATAATATTCGGTACTACTAATGAAAATATGTGTCAAGTTTTTGCTAAGACCATGCAGGAAGAATTTGAAATGAGCATAATGGAAAAACTTACATTTTTTCTAGGCTTGCAAATTAAGCAAACAAAAAGTGGAACATTCATCAATCAATCAAAATATATTAAGAAATTACTCAAGAAGTTTGAGATGAATGTGTTAAGGAAATTGGAACACCAATGAGTCTATCCACTAAACTTGATAAAGAAGAAACCGGTAAATTAGTTGACTCGAAGGTATATCGAAATATGATTGGTATCTTATTATATTTGAAAGCAAGTAAACCAAATATTATGTTTAGTGTGTGTTTATGTGCACGCTTTCAATCATCTCTAAAAGAATCTTATTTAATTGTAGTTGAGCGCATTCTTAGATATCTTAGTGGTACAATTGACCTATGATTATGGTATCCTAAGTACACATCTTTCGATCTAATCAGCTACTCAGATGCAGATTATGCTGGTTACAAAATTGATCAAAAAGGCACAATGGAGCATGTCATTTCTTAGGTCATGCACTAGTTTTCTGATTTAGTAAAAAGTAAAATTCTGTTGCATTATCTACTGCTGAGGTAGAATATGTTGATGCGAGTAGTTGTTGTACTCAACTTACATGAAGTAACAACTTGAAAATTTTAAACTCATGTATAATCACATTCCAATCAAATGTGATAATATAAGTACTATAAATTTTTAAAAGAACCCAATACAATATTCTAGAACTAAACATATTGAAATAAGATATCATTTTCTTCGAGACCATGTGCAGAACGGCGATATAGTACTAGAATTCACAAACACACACGATCAGTTAGCAGATATTTTCACAAAACCTTTACCAGAAGATAGATTATGTATGATTAGAAGAGAAATATGTATGATGTATGCTATGAATATCTCTTAAAAGAATGACCAGAGTCAATACAACTAGAGAGAGAATTTTTATTAATTTTTTTACGTAAATTTGAGGTTCTTAACTTCATGTTTGAAACGCTCATTCTCTTCATACAATATTATGTCATCCCTATCCATGGGAACTGGCAAGCGGAATGAAGAATCTAATAGAGATTTCAATTATTTATTCTTCTGCCGAATGATTCATTCTCTTGTGTGAGACTCTTGATCAATTTGCTGAAGTACAACAATTTGTTTTTTAAGCTTTTCAAGCTCATGGTTTCTGTCTTGTAGCTGTTGAGAAAAAGCAACTATAGATGAGGAGTAGCGAGTCCCGAGACTCACCAAGTCGTAGATAGCATCGGAGTCTGACTTATTAGCCAAATTGTTATTTTCTTGCTGCAACATGGCACCAATGGCAGTTGCAGAAATGATAGGAGGTTGAGGTGTAGAATATTTCATGAATGAATCCATATAAATGTTAAAAGAATGAGCTATTGAAAAAAGAATTGAAAACTTAAAGCTAGAATGTTGAAAGAAATGTAGATGAGTTATAGAGATGAAAAGAAGATTTAATGCAGATTGGATGAATTTTAAAATTGATTTGATAGAGATAGCATAAAGAACAAGACAAGCTATCATCCAAGTCAATGGGCAATGTGATTTCTTTTTGGTATCCAATGGATGAAAATAATCATTTCTTTTCAACAACATCAAACAATTTTTCAAATCTCCAGCCACACTTGTTGGGTCACGAGCGGCTCCAATTTTTTTAACTATCTACAGTTTCTACTAACACATCGTTTTCTTCAGTCCATTTACTTGTTGCGGATCTTTTTTAATGATGCCAAAAGGGAGAGAAGTTTAAGATTAGAACATTAACATTATTTGAATTGCTAAACTTGTTATATATGCTTAGAATTATATTTATATTTTTGCTTGAAAAACTAATGCATATTCTCAGAGAGAGCTTAAGTATTAATACATGTTTCAGATTTTACCAAATATTTGTTATCATAAAAAAGGGGGAGATTGTTGAATCCCCTTTTTTCAACAACATCAGATGATTTTTCAAATCTCCAGCCACACTTATCGGGTCACGAGTGGTTCCAATTTTTCAACTATCTATAGTTTCTACTAACACACAGTTTTCTTCAGTCCATTTATTGGCTGCGGATTCTTTTTAATGATGCCAAAATGGAGAGAAGTTTAAGACAAGAATATTAACATTATTTATATTTCTAAACTTGTTATATATGCTTAGAATTATATTTATATTTTTGCTTGAAAAACTAACGCACATTCTCAGGGGGAGCTTAGTATTAATACATGTTTCAGATTTTACCAAATATTTGTCATCATCAAAAAGGGAGAGATTTTAAACCCAAAGTTTCAAGTTTCATGTAATTATATATCTACACATTGATTTTGATGATAACAAATGAATTCAAAGAATAAAGGAGTTTCAATCTCAAGTTGTTTACACAATAGAGTCAATCACATCAAGGAGCCAATCATAAACAATAAGAGAATAAGTTCACATTAAAGCTCATAGAGTAATATTGTAAATCTCTTAAAAATTTGAAATTAGGATTATCACTCAAAATTAATATTTTATAATAAAGCATTAAAATACATTTTTCACATGTGCATGAATATTTTGAAAGTTAAATTTAAAAATTTTGAAAGATAATTGATTGTCATCTTTCACATGTACATGATATGATTAAAGGTTTGAATTTTGAAAATATTAAAGATGATTGATTATCATCTTTTACATATGTATGCTTTATTTGAATATTTTCAAAAGTGATTGATGTTCTTTTGACTTATACAAAAGGTATATGATTTTGTTTGAAAATTTTGGAAATAGTAAAAATGATTGATTATCATGTTTCATATGTGCATACTTTATTTGAATATTTTCAAAAGTAATTGATGTTTTTTTAACTTATGCAAAAGGCAAATGATTTTGTTTGAAAAATTTGAAAAGTAAAGTGTACTCCTTTTGTCATATGTGAAAAGTAAAAAGATTAGATTTGAAAATTTTGAAAAGTGAATGATGTTGTTTTCGATAAATGAAAAAGAAACTTTTATTTGAATTTTTTGAAAAGTGAATGATGTTGTCTTTGACATGTGAATCTTTTTAAATTTGAATATGAAGTCTCATATGCATATAAATAGATCATTTGAGAACTTCATATTTACAATAATAAGAGTATAGAACATTTATTTAAAACTTTCATTCTCTTTTATATAAGCATTAAGCCTTAATCCTTATTCATTTTGAGAGAGATATAGTTTACGTAGTATTGTTCTTATTTCATTTATTGAGGATTGTTTTCTGATAACTTACCCACTATCAGCTTTTGTATCAATAAAATTGTGTGTATAACCCTTGTGCATGTAGAAAGTGTGCTAAATAGGGAATAGTTAAATCACCACATGTATGGTGATTGTAAGTTTAGTGGATATTCTACACGGATCCTTTGTAGCGGTGTTGTTCAAAGGTGTAATAAGTTTCTATCTCCACCTGAAAGAGGTTGAATAGTGAATTTGAGGATCCTCATGAGGTAACTTAAGGCCAGGACATAAGTAGTGGGGCCGGACCTCGTTAACATACTGAGTTTTCTTCTTTGTTATCCTTACTCTTTATATTTATTGTTTTTTCGTATTTTATTTATATTTTATATTTTGTATTTAATTTATAATTATTAATTTTTTAAATATAACCAAATTTGCCCCCCTCTTGTGTTAGTCATCTGGGCAACAATTGATATCAGAGCAAAGGCTCTGTTATAAGATTAACTATCTTTTGAGTTAAGATCTTATTACTAACATTGCATCTTCATTTGGTGAAGGTCAATCTAGTAGTCGGCCTCCACTCTTTTGTGTAGACAATTACTCATTTTGGAAAGTTTGAATGAGAATATTCTTGGCAATTGTTTCTTATTAGGTTTTGTTAGAACTTGAAACCCTCCTTTCTAAAACGACTCTCCTTTTTCGCTCTCTCTCTCTCTCTCTCTCTCTCTCTCTCTCTCTCTCTCTCTCTCTCTCTCTCTCTCTCTCTCTCTCTCTCTCTCTCTCTCTCTCTCTCTCTCTCTCTCTCTCTCTCTCTTTCATGTCTCCATCTCAGCTTCTCCATGACCTCAAGATCTTAGAGTTTAGCCGTCAGTTGCTGTCGCTCTTTCTTCCTCACTCCGTCGACCTTGATCTCTTTGCCCCAGGTATGTTTATGTCTCCCTCCTAGAGTTTGGTTTTCAATGATTATGATTTTGGATAATTCTTTAACTTATCAGTTGGTTTTAAGAGCATGTTTTAGGGGTATGTGTGTTATGTGTGTGCGCTCACGCATGTGTGTGCTCTCTACAACTACTGTCTCTTTACTCTCTCTCTCTCTCTCTCTCTCTCTCTCTCTCTCTCTCTCTCTCTCTCTCTCTCTCATGTCTTAGTCTCAATTCCTTCGTCGACCTCAATATCTAAGAGCCCTATCATTAGTCACTGTCGATCTCTCTTCCTTTCTCCATTGACCTTGACCTACTTGCCCCAGGTATGTCTCTGTCTTTCTCTTAGAGTTTGGTTTTGAATGATTATGATTTTGGATACTTCTTTAACTTATCAGTTAGATTTAAGAGCTTGTTTTGGTGGTATGAGTGCTCATGCGTGTATGTGCTCTCTGCAGCGACTGTTTTTCTTTTCACTCACTCACTCAGTTGCTCCATTGACCTCAATATCTTAGAGCCCTGCTGTCAATCTCTGTCGCTCTCTCTTCCTCTCTCCATCGACCTTGTCCTCCTTGCCCGGTATGTCTCTGTCTCCCTCGTAGAGTTTGATTTTGATTGATTATGATTTTGGATACTTCTTTAGCTTTCGTTTGGATTTTAAGTGCTTGTTTTGGAGGTATTTTTGGCGATGTTTTGGTGGTGGTTTGGTCTGTCATGGAGGCTATAATGTTGGTGTCGAAGCTAGGGCTAGAAAGATGGTCGTGGGGGCCAATCCTAATGCATACAGTATGTATGTGTGTGCTATGCATGTATTATGATTATTGCATGCATGTATGGGTGTGTATGTGAGTGCATGTGTGTGTTGACAAGCGTGTGTAAGTACGCATGAGGTTTTTGTGTGAGGGCGCAAGTAGGTGCGTTTATTTGTGCATGCGCATGGGTGTGTGTGTGTGGTGTTCATGTATGTGTGTGTCTATGCATGCAAGTTTGTGTGTGTTATTGTATGTGCGTGTGTGTATGTGCATGCATGTTTGTGTGTGTGTGTGTATGTGTGCGCATGTGTGGGTATGTGCATCTGTGTGTGCTTGTACTTATGTTTGTGTTTGTATTTGTGTTTGTGTTTTGGGTGTGTGTGTATGTGCATGTATATTTGTATGTGTGCGCATGTGTGGTTGTGTGCATGTATGTGTGTGTGTATGAGTGTGTATGTGTTTGCATGTGGGTTTGTGTGTTTGTGTTTTGGGGGTGTGTGAGTGTGTGGTGTGAGTGTATGTGTGTCTTGGGGATCTGTTTATGTCTTAGTATGGGTAGGGGTATGGGTGGGTAGGTGGGGGGAGTGTGCGTGTGTGTGCTTTTGATTTTGTCATTTTATATGGATGTGCACGTTTTGTGTGTGTATGTGTGTTTAGTAGCTGTGTCATTATGCCTATGGGCAATTGTGAGTCTGCGTGGCATTGCGAGCGTGGGTGTGTTTGTGTGAGTGCGAGTGTGTGTATGTGAGTGTGTGTGTGGGAGAGAGAGAGAGTGAGAGAGAGAGAGGGAGAGATCGTGTGTGTGCGTGTGGGGGTGACTGCACGTGTGAGTGCGCATATGGTTGGTAGAGAAACATGCTTAACAAGTAGTTGGGGGTGGGGCTCGAGCTAGGCCCTAGCATGCTAGGAATTTGCCCGTCCGCTTGGCTTTGCCTATATGTACATATATATTTAGAAAAAGCAAATTTCTGTAATCAAATGACATGATTTTTGCAACAATAGACGAGTTACTCCCCAAAACAATGTTGTTTTATCTTATTATTTATTTTTTAAAATGAAACAATTTCATTTTGTGGAGACTCCCATTCCTAGTCTCCCCAAAAATGCAATTGTTTCTTATTAGGTATCGTTTAAAAACTTGAAACCCTCTTCTCCAGAATGACTCTCCCTTTTCGCTCTCTCTGTTTCATGTCTTAGTCTTAGTTCCTCCATCAACCTCAATATCTTAGAGTGTCACCATCTTTCGTTGTCACTCTTTCCTCCTCTTGTTGTCAACCTTGACCTCCTTGCTCCAGGTATGTCTTTGTCTCCCTCCTAGAGTTTGATTTTGAATGATTATAATTTTGGACACTTCTTTATCTTATTAGTTGGTTTTAAAAGCTTGTTTTGGCTGTATTTGTGTGTGCTCACGCATGTATGGGCTCTCCGCAACTACTATCTCTCTATTCACTCTCGCAATCTTTTTTGCTCTCTCTCTCTCTCTCTCTCTCTCTCTCTCTCTCTCTCTCTATGATGACTTAGTCTCAGTTCCACCATCGACCTCAATATCTCAGAGCCCCACCGTAAGTCGCTGTCACTCTCTTTCTCCCTCTTCATTAACCTTGACCTCCTAGCCATAGGTATGTTTTTGTCTCTCTCGTAGAGTTTTATTTTGAATGATTATGATTTTTTATACTTCTTTAGCTTATTAGTTGGATTTAAAAGCTTGTTTTGACCGTATTTTGGTGGTGGTTTGGTATGTCGGAGAGGCTGAATTATTGCTGTCGAAGTTTGGGCGAGAAGGATGGCCGCAACAGCCAATCAACCCTACAGCATAATGTGTGTATGTGTGTGGGCTCATGTGTGGGTGTGTGCATGAGTTTGTGCTTGTGGTTGTGGTTGTGTTTGTGTTTTGGGTGTGTGTTTTGTTTTGGGTGTGTGTATGTGCATGTATGTTTGTATGTGTGTGTGTGTGTGTATGAGTGTGCATGTGCGCATGTGTGTTTGTGTTTTGGGGTGTGTGAGTGTGTGGTGTTAGTGTGTATATGTGTGTTGGGTATCTGTGTATGTCTTCGTATGGGTAGGGGGATGGTTGGGTAGGTGAGAGGGAGTGTGCATGTGTGTGCCGCGTGTGTTGGGTGTGTGTGTTTGGGTTCATCATTTTATATAGGCGTGCATGTTTTGGTAGGTGTGTCATTATTGTTGTAGGCATGTGTGAATGTCCGTGTGCGTGTGGGTAGGCGTGTTTGTGTGAGTGCGAGTGTGTGCATGTGTGTGTGTGAGAGAGAGAGAGAGAGAGAGAGAGAGAGAAAGAGTGTGTGTGTGTGTGCATGTGTGGGTGAGTGCATGTGTGGTTGCGCATATGGCTGGATGAGAAACATGCTTAACTGGAAGCTGGGGAAGGGGCTCTAGCTAGGCTTTAGCATGCTAGGGATTTGCCCCGTTCGATTGTCCTTGCCTATATATTACATATATATTTAGAAAAAATAAAATTTCTTTGATAAAGGGCGTGGTTTTGGTCATAATATACGAGTTACTCCCCAAAACAAGGTCGTTTTATCTTAGTATTTATTTATTTTTTTAAAATGAAAAAATTTCATCGTGTGGAGACTCCAACCTAGTCTCCCCAAAAAGGCTATCGTTTCTGATTAGGTACTGTTCAAAACCTAAACCCCTCCTCTCCACAGCGACTCTCTCTTTTCACTTTCTCTTTCTTTCATGTCTTAGTCTCTCAAAGCCCTGTCGTCAGTCGCAATTGGTCTATCCTCCTCTTTTCGTCAACCTTGACCTCCTTGCCCAGGTATGTCTCTGTCTCCTTCCGAAAGTTTGGTTTTGAGTGATTATGACTTTGGATACTTTTTTACCTTATTAGTTGGATTTAAGAGCTTAGTTTGGTGGTATATGTGTGCTCATGCATGTATTTTCCCTCCACAGTGGCTATCTCTCTTTTCACTCGCTCACTCTCTCTGTCTCTCATTTCTCTCTCTCTCTCTCTCTCTCTCTCTCTCTCTCTCTCTCTCTCTCTCTCTCTCTCATGTCTTAGTCTCAGTTCCTCCGTCGACCTCAATATCTAAGAGCCCTGCATGTGTGTATGTGCATGCTTGTTTGTGTGTGTGTGTGTGTGCATGTTTTTCTGTGTGTGCATGGGTGGGTGTGTCCATGTTTGTGCTTGTGTGTGGTGTGGGAGTGGTTGTTTGTATTTCTATTTTGGGTGTGTGTGTGTTGGGGGGGGGGGGGTGTGGGTGTATGTTCATGCATGTTTGTGTGTGTGTATGTGTGGGTTTGTGCATGTATGTGTGTTTGTGTAGGTGTGTGTGTGTGTGCTAGTGTGGGTGTGTGCATTTGTGTTTTGGGTGTGTGTGTGTGTGGGGTGAGTGTATGTGTTTGGAATTTGTGTCTTGGTGTGCGTGTGTATGGGGGGGGGGGGTGTGCGCATGCTTTTGGGTTTGTCATTTTATGTGGGTGTGCGTCTTTTGTGTTCATGTGTTTGGTGGATGTTTCATTGTGCTTGTGGACGTGTATGTGTGAGTGTGTGTGTTAGTGATTATGTGTATTCGCATGTGGGTGTATATGTGTGAGTGTGGGTGTGTGTGTGTATGTGTGTGAGAGAGAGCACGTGTGGGTGTGTTTGCATGTGTTTGGGTGAGTGCACGTGTGAGTGCGCATATAGCTAGAAGAGAAACATGCTTAACAGGTAGTTGGGGGTAGGGCTCTAGCTGGGTCCTAGCATGCCAATTGTCCCGTCCACTCAGCCTTGCCTATATATACATATATATTTAGAATAAATAAATAAATTTCTTTAATAAAATGATGTGATTTTCGCAACAATAGACAAGTTACTTCCCAAAACAATGTCGTTTTATCTTAATATTTATTCTTTAAACTGAGACGATTTCTTTTTGTGGAGACTCATGTTTCTTATTAGGTATTGTTTAAAACTTGAAACCCTCATCTCCAGAACGACTCTCCTTTTCGCCCTCTCTCTCTCTCTCTCTCTCTCTCTCTCTCTCTCTCTCTCTCTCTCTCTCTCTCTCTCTCTCTCTCTCTCTCTCTCTCTCTCTCTCATCTCTTAGTCTTAGTTCCTCCATCAACCTCAATATCTAAGAACCCTGCCGTTAGTCCCTGTTGGTCTCTCTTCCTCTATCCGTTGACCTTGACTTACTTGCCCTAGGTATGTCTTTATCTTCATCCTAGAGTTTAGTTTTGAATGATTACAATTTTGGATACTTCTTTAGCTTATCAGTTAGATTTAAGAGTTTGTTTTGGCGATTTGTTTGTGCTCACAGGTGTATGTGCTCTCAGTAGCGACTGTCTTTCTTTTCGCTCTCTCTCTCTCTCTCTCTCTCTCTCTCTCTCTCTCTCTCTCTCTCTCATGTCTCAGTCTCAATTCCTCCATCAACCTCAATTTCATAGAGCCCTGCCGTTAGTAGCTGTCACTTTCTCTTTCTTTCTCCGTCAACCTTGACCTCATAGCCTTAAGTATGTCTTTGTCTCACTTGTATAGTTTGATTTTGAATGATTATGATTTTGGATACTTCTTTAGCTTATAGTTGGATTTAAGTGCTTGTGTGTGCTCATGTGTGTATCTACATGCGTGCATGTGCATGCATGTGTGTGTGTGTGTGATTGAGTCCACATGCATGTTGGTGTGTTTGAGTGCATGTGTTGGTGTGTGTGAGTATGCATGTGGTTGTGTGAGTATGCAAGTGGGTGTGTTTGTGCATGTGCATGTGGGTGCCTACATGTGCGGGTGTGTGTGAGTGCATGTATGTGTGTGCGTGTGAGTGCATGCGTGTGTGTGCTTGGGAGTGCACACCATGCATTTTTTTGTCTATGAGTAGTTGCGTGTGTGTGTATTTGTGTATGTGATTGTATGTGTGGGCATATATGTGTAAATGCGCTTGTCGATAAGTGTGTGTGAGTGAGAGTGTGGGTGTTTGTGTTGGGGACCTCGGTCTAGTCCCCAAACATTAGGGGTCCACGGGTCTTGGTTCGCCTTATGATGATCGAATGTTCCTCGTCGTCTTGCTTGGTCTTGGCTAGGATATAATAATGAAGGGTTCCTAGGTTAATGAAGGTATGGTGTTTAGTGATAGATTTGATTATCATAATGAGTTCGGGTGATCTAAGTGGTGAGTTTGTGTGTGTGATGCAATGTGAAACAACTTGATAGTTGCCCTTGATGTTGGTGCCACTTGGATGATGCTTAGGGTTGGTATGGTGAAGTGTAGCTAGGGTTTTGAGTGGTGGCTGAAGGGGATTACGAAATTGAGAAGTGATGTATTAGGGTTGGAGTCTAGGATGGGTTGCCAGGGTTTGAAAGGTGTTTTAAAGAGTCTAGGATTACTCCTTGACTTTAGGGATTGGCTAAGTTAAGATGATGAATGTAGGATTTGGATATAGTAAGAGGATGAAGTTGGATGGTGTTTGAATGAGTCTAGGGTTGTTCCTAGAGTTTAGGAATTTGGAGATGATAGGATTTGAATATGGCAAGCGGATGAGGATCTTTGATAGGGTTTGAAAAGATGGAGATGATTGAGGGCGAATTCCTAAGTTGTAGGAATCTATCAAGGAAAGATAGGGTTTCAGTTTTGGCAAGTGGAGAGGGTCTTGGTCGACTTGAGTAATTCTAAGAATTGAATGAGTTTAGGGATTGACTTTTCTTAAATGTTGGGATTGGAATTTGAGTTTGAATTTGGGAAAGTGGTTGGCCGAAGATGGAGATAAAGGTATAGGATGGAATTTGGAAGATGAGATAGGGATTCCTAAAATGTTGGAATTACCTTGTGGGAATCTAGGTGGTTTCGGCTAGGGTTTATGAGAACAGATGAAAGGTGGCTAGGGTTGTGGAAAATGGAAGGAGGGCGCTTTGGGAAGTGTTGACCGAATATGGACTATGGGAAACAAGGTGGTAGGCGTGTGATGTTTGCAAAATAGATTAAAGTTAGAGAAATGATGAACACGATGGAAGGATACGAAGAACATGCATGAACAATATGAACACAAAGGATAACAACTCAACAAGGGAAGATGAAGACTTTCTTTTTGGTATTTGTAGATATTTTGAGCAATCAAGAATAAGAATAATAAGGCTTAGGATATGTTTGATATGCAAGAAAATGCAAGAAAGAATATGAACAACTAGAAAATATGAGAACATAAAATTATTTTTGGATTTTTCAATAGAGAATGGAAATATGCAAAAGATTGATAAATAGATGATATGAAAATTGAATGGAAAATAAACAAGAACAAAGATAGGTAATTGAATGAACAGAGGAAAATACACATAAGATTGATAAATAATTCACCACCGATTCACGAATTGCATGGTGATGAAAAAGATAAATGAATCACCACCTATTTACGAATTGCAAAGTGATGATCTTCTCCTTGGTATCCACGAATTGCACCTAAAAGAGCCTAAGTGCAAAAGCACAGAGAGTGTTCACAAGAACACACCGAACCATTCCACAAAAGAAAATATGCCAAATGATCAAAGATATAAAATGAAATGCCTAAGGATCCTATTTATAAAGCACACAAGTTGGAAACTCCCAAAAGGCCCCTAGAAAAATAAATTAAATAAATAAATTAATTAATTAAAAGCAATAACATAGTGATGGATGGCCCATGGAGGCTCATGGTGTGCATGACATGGTGCTATGTATTGCTTGATGGTTGGTAAGGTTTGGGCTGTGCATGGCTTACTGTTGGGCGTGGCATGGTGCCAGGCATAGCTTTGTTGGATGGCATGGCTGCATGGCATGGCATGGTGCCATTCGTTGGTCTGGTGGTGGGCATGACATGGTGCTATGCATGGCTTGCTGATGGTAGCATGGCATGGTGCCAAGCCTAAGCCTGATGGTGGGCATAGGGTGGTGCCGTGCTGCTACTGTGGGGCCCAGTCAGGTGGCTTGGGTTTTGGTCCTACATCATCCTGGCTGGTGGCTTGGGTGATGAGCATGTATGGCCAAAGCTGATGATTTGAGCACTAGGGTTGCAAGGCACGGGCTAGAGCCATACGTTGGACGGCATGCCATTGGCCTTGCCTGTAAGGTACGGGCTGGAGCCGCGCACTAGATGGTGTGAGCATGCCATGGCAGAGGGCCATAGCATGCTAGCAATGCTGTTAAGTGCGTGCCATGGCGGGGGCCATGACATGATGGTGGTGCTGTTATGGGCGCGCCATGTGTGGAGTCATGGCATGCCTGTGGGCTTGCTAATGGGCTCCTGGGCATGCTGATGGTGGTGGACATGCTAATGGTGGTGGGCATGCTGGTGGCCCATGGGACTGTCAAGGCATGTCAGTGACAGTGTCAAAGCAAGCCCGTGGGGCTGTCAGGGCATGCCAACAACAGTGTCAATGGGCTATAAGGGCTGAGCCATGGCTTAGTCAAATGGAAAGATGCGAGCCATCTTCCAATTGACTAGTGCCATTCCTTCAATCTCCCTAGGGTTTGCACTAGATCCCTAGAAAAGTCCTCCAAAGCTAGGCTCGACTCCATAAGTGGCTCAATCTCGGTTGGCCATGCATGTCTAGGACCTTGTCCTAGGGCGATTTTTGTTGGGGTCTTGATAGTTTGTTTGTGGGCGCTTTGATGACTTGCAAAATTTCGTATTGCAGATTTTACAAGATCGCTCGAGCGGAGGCTTTTGGCCGCTCGAGCGAATTCAGACAGATTCAAACGCTCGACTTCCGCTCAACAGTGTGCTCGAGCAGGTTGCAGGAAAACAAAGATCGCTCGAGCGGAGGCTTTTGGCCGCTCGAGCGAAATCAGGCAGAGTTGAACGCTCGATAGGATGCTCAAGCGAAATCAGGCAGAGCCGAACGTAAAATACTGTAATAGTTAAAAGAAAATACTTTCTTGTACTTTAGGATGAGACATGCATTGGGAAGACATTAGCCTAGGTTTTCCATCCTTTTTACTTCAGTTCTCTTTTCAATTTGTGAGACCTGCATCCTCCATGCGTAGCAGCCTCCATCTTCTTTTTTCCCCTTTCTATTTCTTCTTCTCTGCCTTGCACCATTGCTTCTTTTCTTCTTCTTCATTTCATTTTTCTCTTTTTCTTTTGCAAATTTGGGTGTTGTCGCAGCTATCTTCCTCCAAGGAGTAAGGAGGTTTGGTCGAATTAGAGGTTGGGCATATTTGTGGTGTTTGGCTATTTTATATGTTGTGTCTGGTGTCATAATATTCATTCCATTATTGCATGCATATTCATGTGTTGTAAATGAAAACTATGTGAGAAATGATTTTTAGGTGCGTGTGTATCACAACCCCAAGCCAAGATGGGGCATTATCTAAGTGGAGCTCCTTTGGTCACTCGAGAGTGTAATATACTGAATGATGTCCCATGGATTGTTGTTGCGCAATAACAGGATTGGATAGAATGGTAACGCTCTTGTGCCGACTCTATGGCCCTTTTACTGGTGAGGCCTAGAGAATGTTTAGTCACGAATGCGCTGAGCATGGAGCTGTGCATCACTGATTACGATGTCAAATGCATGGTCATCACCTGTGGTGTGATGAAAGGAGCCAAGGTATATGGATGGTCCCCAGGGGAGATCATGATGCATACAGGATAATTGGATAACGGGCCATTTTCTAGAAAAATGGCGGGCTTTTGATAAAAGAATATGTGAACCATTTTTTAAAAAAATGGCAGTTGTTTATTTTAATAGATTTGTTTTGGGCTAAATGGGATTTTGGCGGGCTTTGAAAATTCATCATTTTGGAAAAATGATGATTTTGAGCTCATGCATATTTCAGCATGTGCATGCGTATATGTTGATTGTTTAAATGTGTTTTTATCTTATGGGTTGTTTGGTTGATTACTTACTTAAGCTCATAATCTCATATGATATTCAAGCCCTACGGTTCTGTTTCATGAAATCGTAGATTTTAATGCAGCTGAGAACATTGAGTCTGAGGTTTCAACTCCACCAGAGGAGTGACTTGGGATCACTTTTCGTGTCATGGGATTTGTTTCCCCTTTTTGATCATGTATTTTAGTTTTATTATATTTTCACTAGATAACTGTATAACCATTTAAAATGTTTTGATTTAAATGATTCTATATTTAAAGTTCTGGTACTTATATGACTATCCTTTAATTATCTGCTGCAACTTCTGTTGTTCACTTTTGCTTGTACACATACTTATCACTTGTCGTTTGGGGTGAGTGATGATTGGGTTGAAATATTGCATATTTTTATATATTTAGAACCAATATATTTTAATTCTTTCATTACATTATTATTGATTTTAGATGGAAAAATGATTAAGATGCATAAATCCGAGTTGTGATTTAAATTAATAAATAGTATGGTTTTTGCTTAATATTATAACGTGTGATTTAATTAGACAATGTTCCTTTACATGCATAATATATTTTTAATATTCTATTCTTTATTTTTATTTTATTTCATTTTACTTTATTTCTAATTTTTATTTTTATTTATTTTTACATAGGCTAAGAAATGCAATGGACTTAAAAGGGAAATTCACTCTTTATTTTTGACTTGGGGACTTTTTGACTCATGCACAAACTTTTGACTTGGGATTAAAAAAGACTTTTGGCATTACATGGGGAGTTCAAGACTTATATGGCAACTACTACTCTATGAAGACTTTGACTTGGGACAAAAGGAGATTATGCATAAATTCATTTTATTGATTGAGCGCCGCACGTCAATTGGTAGGACAAATTCAATTCATATTAGGACTTTTGACCAAGGGTACGGAATCATCTTATTTCACCTAGTGCGGCAACACATTTTTGAGCAGTTTTCAATTCAAGCTGCACACTTATATTCTCTTTAGAGCATTTTCAGAGCAGAATTTTATTTCTCTTGGGCAATTTGATTCACGCCGCACATAATTTTTGTTCATTCATGCTTATAGGATCCAGCGCGTTGGACACATATATTTTCTAGGGGATTTTTCAGTGTCGTTGAAGAGCTCTTTAAGGAGTCTAATTGCTACTACAGTCCAGCCTCCTCTACTCTTTTCAATCTCTATCTCCATTCATTTAGCTTGCTCTTTTTATTTCTTACTTTTTATTTAATTTCAATTTAAAGTTTATGGTATATTCTTGATATTTTTGGATTAAAAGTTTGGGTATTTTATTTGCTATTTATTTTATTTTATGTTAGTTAATTTTCTTGTTTATTTAAACTTCTATTAAATATGCATTACAATTACATTTTAGATTAATTTTAGTTTATTATTTAATTTTCAAATTACTTAAAATTGTTTAGCGTAGTTGAATTATTAATTGTTAATGTCAATTTTTTAGTTTTTTACGTTCCATTTTGACACTAAAAAAAATCCAAAAGTATGAATTTAGTCTATGACTAGTGCATTTTTTATTTTCATTGCATCATTCCATTCATTGTACATACCACTACTTTTGTTTGTGAAACTTTTCATCATTTTATACGAGTTTGGATTTAAACAACTTTCCCTGAGGAGACGATCTAGGAATTTTATTCCTAATTATTACACGACATCATCCTGCACTTGGGATAGCCTTTGTGCTACTCATTTTTAAGTGAGTCAAGTTTTTGACGCCGTTTTGGCATGCCAAAGGTGATCATTAGTGATGGGAGTTCACATTTGTGTAACAAACCTTTTCAAAAACTTATACAGAAATATGGAGTGACCCACAAAGTCTCTACTCCATATCACCCCCAGACTAATGGTCAAGCTGAGTTGGACAATAGAGAAATCAAACTTATTCTTGAAAAAACTGTCCGTCCACTCGGAAGGGCTGGTCTAAAAATTGGTTGATGCTCTTTGGGCTTACAAGACTGCATTCAAAACTAATTTAGGGATGTCACCTTATAGATTGGTTTATGGTCGGGTTTGTCATTTACCTGTTGAGATTCAGCATCGTGCTTTATGGGCTATTAAGCAAATTAACTTTTCACTTGATGCTGCCAAAGGTTTAAGAAAGTTGCAGATTTTAGAACTTGATGAAGCAAGAAAGGAGGCCTACAAGAATTCTTACTTGGCAAATGAGTGAATGAAGGCCTTGTATAACAAAAAGATCCATGATAAACATCTTATCCCTGATCAAAAAGTGCTCCTCTATAATTTTAGACTACATCTTTGTCCTAAAAAGCTGAAATCCAGATGGAGTGGGCCGTACATTGTAAAGGAGGTGTATCCTCAAGGGGCTGTAGAATTTGTTAATTCAAAAAATGGCAATAGTTTCACTGACAATGGACAACATCTAAAGCCATTTTGACTGCCTTTGATCCAAACGAAGAGATCTTCCTTGTACAAGACCTCAAGGAATTTTGATTGATTTATTTATTTATTCCTTTTAAGACTTTCTTTAATTGCAGTTTTTTTTTTTATTTATATTTGTTGTTTTACTTTCATTTTATATCCCATGATTGGTTGTCCGTGTTGCTTACTTATCATTATGCACTTTGTTTTCTTTTGTTTGATTAATTAAGAACCATGTCTCTAACTAGTTGGGGGGTAGTGTGTGTGCACAGATTTTAAAAAAAAAAAATTGCATTAATTTGATGTACATTGATATATATATGATTGATACATACTTTATTGCTAATATTTTGTGAAATTTAAGCCCCTTGAAGTGGTTGAGCAAAATTATTTTGTAAAAATTTATTTTCAAGCCTAAGCATAAAGCATGATTTCTGATGTATCATATTAGTTGATATATGGTTTGAAACTCTGGGCTATTATACTTATTGAGATGAGACTTGCTAAGATTTATATAGAACGAAGGGAAAAGTTTGAAGGACATTTTGCACATGCTTACACTTGTAGTGTTCATCATTTACTGTTCACTGATTTAATACAGGAGAAGTAAACTGCAGGACTACCGAGCCATGTTAAAAAATAAAAAATCATAAAAAAAGAATGAAAGAAAGAGAAAAAAAAGAAAAAGAAAAAAAAAAGATTCGGAAAGATTCGAGAAAAAAAGAAGAAGAAAATAAAGACAACTACGTGAACTTTCCTAAGTAAAATGCTAGAAACAGTTACCCTAATTTTGGGGGTTGAGTATTAAACTTTTAAACAGAGTTGGCATGAAAACTGCTAGTCCCTTGAACTTTGAGGTAGTTAGAATCAGCAATGATTAATCTTAATGTTAAAAAATCTTATGACAAATCCTGGCTAGTAATGAAAGACACACAACCATGTAACTACACACACATCTGAGTTCTTAGACATTTTTCCCAATTCTATATGAAGGATTGTTGAAATAGTCCTGGTGGGTATAGCTCTTGAAGTTGAGTAGTCATGGATCACCTTTTGTGAGAATTCAGAATTGTGTTTGATTGCTTTTGTTTGAATTTCGATCTTTATGCAATGTTCATCTCAACTAATTTTCACTATTTTACTCAAAGATTAGAAAAATGCTAGTTGAGAGGTGTGATTGAGCTAAAATATTGTATATTTTTATACATTTAGAACCAATATATTTTAATTCTTTTATTACATTATTATCGGTTTTAAATGGAAAAATAATTAAGATGCATAAATTCGAATTGTGATTTAAATTGATAAATAGTATAGTTTTTACTTAATATTATAACTTGTGATTTAATTGGACAATGTTCCTTTACATGCATAACATATTTTTAATATTCTATTTTTTAGTTTTATTTTTATTTTAGTTTTCTTTATTTCTAATTTTTATTTTTATTTATGTTTACATAGGCTAAGAAATGCAAGGGACTTAAAGGGAAATTCACTCTTTACTTTTGACTTGGGGACTTTTTGACACATGCACTAATTTTCAACTTGGGATTAAAAAAGATTTTTGGCATTACATGGGGAGTTCAAGGCTTATATAGCAACTACTACTCTATGAAGACTTTGACTTGGGACAAAAATAGATTATGCATAAATTCATTTTATTGATTGAGCACCGCACATCAATTGGTAGGAGGAATTCAATTCATATTAGGACTTTTGACCAGCGGCACGGCATCATTGTATTTCCCTAGCGCCGCAACACATTTTTGAGCAGTTTTCAATTCAAGCTACACACTTATATTCTCTTTGGAGCATTTTCAGCGCAGACTTTTATTTCTCTTGGGCAATTTGATTCATGCCTCACATAATTTTTATTCATCCATGCTTACAGGATCCAGCACGTTGGACACATATATTTTCTAGGGGATTTTTCTGCGTCGTTGAAGAGCTCTTTAAGGAGTCCAATTGCTGCTACAGTCCAGCCTCCTCCACTACTTTCAATCTCTATTTCTATTCATTTGGCTTGCTCTTTTCGTTCCTTACTTTTTTATTTAATTTCAATTTGAAATTTATGATGTATTCTTAATATTTTTGCATTAAAATTTTGGGCATTTTATTTGCTATTTATTTTATTTTATGTCAGTTCTTTTTCTTGTTTCTTTAAGCTTATATTAAATATGCATTACAATTACATTTTAGATTAATTTTAGTTTATTATTTAATTTTTAAATTAATTAAAATTGTTTAACGTAGTTGAATATTTAATTGTTAATTTCAATTTATTAGTCTTTTACGATCTATTTCAACACTCAAAAAAATCCAAAAGTATGAATATAGTTTATGACTAGTGCTCTTTTTATTTCCGTTGCATCCTTCTGTTTATTGAACATAATACTTTTGTTTGTGAAACTTTTCACTATTTTATACGAGTTTGGATTTAGACAACCTTCCTCGAGGAGACGATCTAGGAATTTTATTCATAATTATTACATGACATCCTCCTGTACTTGGGATAGTCTTTGTGCTACTTATTTTTGAGTGAGTCAAGCGACCCGTATTGTTACCATCCCGATGCTACAATTCTCACATTTCCATACATGGGAGTCGAGGGTGTCACAGTTGGAGTTGTTTATGTGACACCCCCAAATCCCCATGCACGGACACGGGGAAATCGAGACGTCCGGATGATGACATCACGGGTCATCATCCTATCGACAAGTGTCAAGTGTGTGTAAAAGTAACAAATGTGCAAAAAGAAATACGCAGCGGATAAAGAAAGTCATGACTAAGTACCAGAATTTTTTATTGTTTAATACAAAGTTGTTCAAAACATACATAAATAAATATTACAAGACACAAATATAGTTTTAAACCAAATACAAAACATAAACTTCAACACCCAGGCGGAGCCGCATCCTCGGGCTCAGCCTCCTCCTCCTCATCCTCGATCTCTACACCAAAATCTACGATACCAAAAATGGTGCCGTAGGTAAGTAAAATCCAAACACCACCAAATAAAAACATATAAAACTCAAACAATATGCATGAAAGGATGCCAATGCACAAAACCATAAAATCATATTTTTCCACGCACGCCAAAAATCCCATTTGGCCCAAAAACATAACCTTTCCAAATATCACGCCAAAATTCATATTTGGCCCATATCAAACTCAAACCATTAACCCATTAATCCACCATGACCTCCCCTAGGGGTCATTCGCACACCCTGGCTCCAGTGCCACACCGCAGGTAACGACCACGCATATGACACCTAAACGAGTGATGCCCAATTCCGCACCCCGCGCGTTCGTAGCCAAGCATCCTCTAGCCCTCACCAGCAAAGGGCCAAGGAGTCGGTGCGTAGAGCGATGCCCAGTTCCGCGCCCGGCGCGTTCGTAGCCAAACATCCTCTAGCCCTCGCTCCCGTCGTCGCCCAGCGACAACTCAGGGGATGTCACTCAATATATTACGCTCCCAAATGACCAGAGGAGCTCCACCAGGATAATAACCCATCCCGGCTTGATCCCGCGAGACACACGCACCCGTAAATCCATTTACGCCAATAAAACAGAATTTTCTCGATTAAAATAAAATGCAAATGTATGCAATATGCAACACACACCTCATGGCACAAATAACTAAGCAATCACAAACAGTCAGAACCAAGCACTCCGTCCTCAAACCATCCGACCCCCGAACTCCTCGGACTCAGTCCGGAATCAGGCAACCAACAGCAAATAATTATTGAATGAGCAAAATATATTTAAATCTAAAAGTAGGGTTTAGAAAATACTTACAGCGCTATATGGTATTTTTAGAAAGCTCGCGGCGTTGCAAATGGCGGAAGAAAAGCAACGTAACAGTGAAATTTCACTGTGGCCGTGGGTTGTAAAATACCCACTTTTGAACGGGGACAAACCAAGGCTCGGGATTGATAGGGAATGGTTTAAGGATATTTATGAAGCTAAGGGAAGTGAAGTTTGGCTGTGGGTGGCGGCGAAAACGGCGGAGGAAGGGCTTAAACGCCCAAAACTGAAACTAGCTAGTGGGAGCTGTTCCGACGACTGTTAAAGGCCAGAAATGGGTGGGTTAGGATGGCAAGGAGTTGGTGATGAAGTGGTGAAGAGGTGGTGGCTGGAGGTGGAGCGACGGTGGCAGATCGGAGCAAAACCCGTGTGGCTTGATGGGCTTTTTCCGGCTAAGCGGCGGCACGGTTGGGGATGAAACTTGGTGGGGTGGTTCACCGGAGGGAGAGGAAGAAAATGGTGGGGGTGGTGTACCGCATGGTGGTCGACGGCGGGTGGGTCTGGGCAACTGTCGTGATCGGCGTGAAGGAGAGGAGAGAGAGAGAGAGCCCGCGGGAGAGAGAACCGGGGAGGAGAAAAAGAAAGAAAAAAAGAAAGAAAAAGGAAACAGAAGAAAAAAGGGAAAGAAGAAAAAAAGAAAAGAGAAAAAGAAAAGATGATGGGAAAGAAATGAGGTCCAGTCCTCACTCTGGAAACCAAAACAGATCCGCCGAAAACGACATTAAAAACCGTAAAACGACTAAATAAAAAAAACACATCATCAAATAAATTAAAAACCAATTAAAATACATTAATTTAAAATAAATAAGCCAATATATTAATTAAATTAAAAACAATCATTCAGTGAAAATACACGTAAAAGCGGATCATCACAGTTTAGCTTGGAAAATTGTGAAAAAGCATGGTTGTTGTATTAGTTGAGATCCTGAAGCTATGTGATTACTTGGGTTGTTGTGTACTGAGTATGAATAGGTGCATGAATTTCCAAGAGATTTTAGTTGTGCTTTGTGAGTGTTGGGAGGATTGATTTTATGCATATCAATGTAGTATGGAGTTTGTATGACTATTTGGTGGTGTAGTGATTTTGTGTGAAGCCCAAGTGTTGGATAGAGTATATATAGTTTGTTGGATTAATGTACTTGGGCAGTACATTTTTAGTATTTATGATATAATTGGGAGGAGGTGAATTGGCGCTAATTATTGAATGGATATATGGTTGTGATTTTTGTGGAGTCATGACTTGTAACTCAAAATGTTTTGTAATTATGTTGGGTAGACGTACAAATGGTATGGACGGATTTTAAGTTAATGTTAGGTTCATTACTTTGGATATTGAGTATGTGAGTGGCTTGTAATTTATATGGTTATGCCTGATTGTGGATAATGCTCCATAATTAAATTATTTTGGGGCGATTAGTATGAATGTGTGGAGTTGGGACGAAGTGATGGAATTGTAGTGAAATTGGGAAGCATGGTTATGGTGTTGACTTCTAAATGGATAGCTTCTTGTTGATTAAATGTATTGAGTATGGATGAGGCTTGTAAGCATAAATGGGTGCTGTAATTTAGATTATATGTTGATCTTAGGTGATAAAAACGGTATGACAAATGTGTTTGGTGGATTGTATGAGTATCCTTAGTTGGCTTGTGTTATGCATTTGAATGTGAGGAAATGAATTGAGACTTAGGATTAGTATTGAATTTGATTATGTATGGGGGGGAATGATGTTATTTAAAAACTAGTATTGTGACTATAGTTGGGTTGGAACCAAGTTGTAGATCCATGAATAATGGTTAGAGATTTAAAGTGAAGTATGGAAGCTCAATTTGTTAATCAAAAAATGAAGTTGGGGTTTCTAGATTTATAGTTTAGGCCTAAGATTTATGAAAATGGTTATACTTCGAGGAATTGAATAATAACATGTGTAAGTGAGATGAAGGATATTTGGAATACCTAGAGGTGTAAGTTTGTATATTTAGGGATGTCATGAAAGAGTATGCAAGTAAATAGATGATAGAGGTTAATGGGACAATGACTAGTCTAAGTGGAGGAAGTCTAAGTCAAGAGTCAATGAGAAGTTAAGGTCATTTGGAATAGGATGGACTAAGAGTTAAGGCTAGTTGATGAAGTGTCAAAACTACATAATTAAGTTGCTAAAGTGAATAAATTGTTTAACCAAAATGGATTAAACACTTAATTATGCAGTAGATTATGAAACTTGAGTAAATTAATAAATTCTGATTTTTTTACACTTAAAAGATTTATAATGCAGCTATTAGGTCACATCAGAATTAATATCTCAATTTTATCCCTCTCATTATGATCACTTAATTTGAATTGATGTAGGGCATTTTTGGAAATGCAAGGAGCAGGGGCACGTATGGACTTTCTACACGCTGGACCTCATGCAAGACAAGGGCAATTTCGATTTTTCCAGAGAGGTGGCATTCCGCTTTTTTCTTGTTTTTACTTCACTGGGTTTTCAGTTGGAGGCGGCACTTTTTTACTTTTGTGCTGTTTTTGTTTCTACTAAGTAGGTAGTCGGTGTGCGGGTGAGGCCCTCTCTCTCATTGGGATAGTTTTTTATTTATTTATTATTTTACTCGTTTTTGGAGAGTTGGTTTTTCGTTCTTAGTGGGGGTTGGCAGACCTTAGTCGGTGGGCATTCTGCCTTTATTGCATTTTTTCTTGTTTTTTAGTTTTTAGTTGGGTGGAGTCGGTGGCCTTAGGCGACGCTGGTTTCAATTATTTTCTTGCTTTTACATTTTAATGTTTTCGTTTGTTAGTTCTTGGGACTCTCTCGGTTTTAGTTTTATTTTTTTTGCAGTTTGTTTTTTTTTTTTTTCGTTCATAGTGTTTTCGGTTCCAGACCTGGGGGGCGGTGGCTTCTTTTCATTTGATTATTTGGTTTCTATCTTCCACACTTGGGCCATATTTATTTCTGCAGATTTTATCTTTTCGGCCGTTGGGTTTTCCAGATTATTACTTTCATTTTGATTATTGTTCAGTTTGTTATTTTTATTCTCCAGTATTTATTTTCATACAGCTACATGAAATGTTAGCGTTCATCATTTTTGAACATTTTACTAATTTATAAATGATAGGCTAGATTTTTAGCTTGGGATTCAATGAGTAACTCATGACTATTTCAGGTCAAATTTTTTTCAAGGTTATGAAATTTTGAATGATTAAGTTGATAGATTGCATTTCATTTTGCCTATGGGAAGGATTAAAATTCTATATTCTTGAAATTGATTAGTCGTAGACATAAAGGCACGATTGATGCTTGAACTTGTAACAAGATTTTAATGACTTTCTTTCACTTTTACACTTGTTAGAAAATCTGTCAAATAACTTGATTATATTGAAAAGTGTGCTTATTGTTTAATTAATCGATCATAATCTCTTGAAAAGAGAAAATAGTTGAGAGAAGATGAAATTAGAGGTAAATCCAATTTCAAATTAGAAACGGGTGAAAATTACATCCCAAGTGTTTGTTTTATTGCTTCTTACAAGTTTAATTCAACTTTTACACATTTTCCTTAAATCTCTTGGTTCTTAGTAATTTCAGAAATATAGATTCACATTTATTTCCATTTTTCATAATTGATACCTCTTTGACATAAAAAAATGTCACCAATACTTTGATAACCCTTTGTCCATATAGAATATGATCTTGAACTTATCCTTGATACAACTTGACACTCTACAGTTGGAAGAACACATTTGAGACCAAGTCAAGTTTTTGGCACCGTTGCGGGGACAACTGGTGTTTATCAGAGCTTCCTCTGCCGCTAAGAGGACATTTGTGGAGCTGTGAACCTCTTCACAGCCTTAGTAACATCTGATCTTTTTCCCTTTTCTCTGTTTATTTTACATTTTACTTTATTTTCTGCTTTTGTTTGTATGACTGGTTGGACTAGGGACCAAACTTCTTGATTGTTTAGGATAGAATCACTATCATCTTTTAACTCTGCATCTCTTTCTCTTGAATCATCTTCTGACACTCATAACACCATGGCTGAAAATGAGAATCATGATAGAGAAATGGTAAATCAAAATAGGACACATAAAGATTATTTACAACCTGTTAGAACTAGTATACCCTCATGCATAATTCAACCTTTGAATGCAAACAATTTTAATTTCAAATTTGGAATGATTCCATTAATTCCACATTTTCATGACATGGAATTTGAGAACCCTTATTTGTATATCAAAGAGTTTGAAGAGGTTTGTTCTACATTCATGGACCGGATTTGCATTGAGGAGGTTATTGGACTAAAATTGTTCCCATTTTCCTTGAAAGATAAAGGTAAAACATGGTTGAATTCATTAAGACCTAGAACCATAGGCACTTGGCAAGAGATACAAATAGGATTTTTGAAAAAATTCTTTCTAATACATAGGACAAATGCTTTGAAAAGACAGATCATGAATTTTTCTCAAAAGGATTCTGAAACTTTTTATCAATATTGGAAAAGGTTCAAAGATCTATTAGATTCATGTCCACACCATAGTTATGAACATTGGCGTGTGATTAGTTTTTTTTTTTTTATGAAAGTTTGACATCTAAAATGCGTCAATTTGTACAAACCATGTGTAATGGAGAATTTTTTGACAAAGAGTCTGAGGAGGCATTTGAATATTTTGATTATCTTGCTGAAAATGCCCAATCTTGAGACACAACTGATGTGCATGATAGGTCTAGGCAAGTTGATTCTAGTCATGGAAAATATACTTTAAAGGAAGATGATGATTTGTGTGCTAAAGTAACCTTGCTATCTAGAAAAATGGAAGCCATGGAATTGAAGAAAGTAAATGAAGTACATGATGTCCCTAAATTTTCTGTGAAGTGTGGCATATGTGTGAATTATGAGCATTCAACTAATGAATGTCCCACGATCCCTGCTTTCAAAGAAGTATTGTTGGACCAATCTAATGTTGTAAACATGATGTATAAACCATATTCTAGTCCTTACTCTAATTCTTATATTCCAGGATGGAGGAGCTACCCAAATTTCAGTTGGAGGGGTGACTAGCATGTACCTTTAGCAACCTTGGCTCTGGGGCCCTCTCAACTCGCAACTCAAGCACCTCCAATGCAAAAAAAAATAAAAAAATAAAAAAATAAAAAAATAAAAAAATAAAAAAAATAAAAAAAAAACAGAGAGACTTGAAGATACGGTTCAGCAGCTGAGTGTGACACTGCAACAATTCATGCAAGGTCAAGCAACACTCAACAACCATAATTCATTGGCAATTAATGACATAAGGAGTTCTCTCACAAGGCCGACTACATCTTTAAGTACCCAAGAGAAGGGTAAATTTCCCGCATAGTCACAACTAAATCCACAAGGGCAGCCTCATCAAGTGCAAGCAGTAAGTGAGGATCCTAACTTAAAGTCGGTCAAAGAGGTGACTACTTTAAGAAGCGGTAAGGTGGTAGACATTCTAGCACATGAGCCAGACAATTCTGGGAAGGTTTCTAACCCTTCTAATAAAGATGGAGAACATGTGTCTGATGAGCATGAAAAAATTGATTGTCCTATACCTGCTCCTTTTCCTCAACGATTAGTTTTGTAGCATAAAAATAAGCATCTTGCTGAAATTCTTGAGGTTTTTAGGCAAGTTAGGATTAACATCCCTTTGTTAGATGCTATACAGCAAATTCCTACCTATGCAAAATTTTTAAAGGATCTATACACTGTGAAAAGAAAATTAAATGTGTATAAGAAAGCTTTCCTTACTGAGCAGGTTAGTGCTATCATTCAAAGTAATACACCACCTAAATACAAGGACCCTAGAGCACCTACAATTGCTTGTGTGATAGAAAATTCAAAAATTGGTCATGCTTTGTTCGATCTTGGTTCAAGTGTCAAAACACTGGGTATAATTGTGTGTACCAGCCAAAGAAAAGTGATAAGAACCAATGTATGTATGAAAGGTTTTAGTTTTAAGGAAAGTGCAAGGTGGGAGACGTTTTAAGAAATGAAATTTTTAAGGAAAAACCCCACCTTGTAATGTTTTAAAGAAAAAGAAACATTTTATATAAACTATGTATGTGAGTGAGACTGCAAAAATGAAAACTTATGTTTTATATTTTCTTGGCATGAAGTAGTACTTATTTTATTTTTATGCGTGCCCCACCCAGGAATGAAATGAGGACGAAGCTTTAGGATAGACATGGCCCAAGGAAAATGTGACGGAAGCTTAAGCCTTTTTGTATTTTATGATTTTTATGAAAAACCATTTTTGTAAATGGACTTTATATTTTTAATAAATGATTTCCACTGCAAAACTCTCTTTAAGCTTTGTAAATGAAAATTTTAAATCCTAGCTATATAGTCTTTTATGTCCTAGGAAGAAAATGAAAATTTTTTAAAAAGTCAGTAATTCCCGACTTAATTTCTAAAATCATTTTTATAAAAGTCCCACCACAAGGACACGGGTGTTTCTCATTTCTTGGGAATTGGTGAAGTTCTTCATGGATGACATTCAACCAACTTTCATCATTCAAGGATTCCTCTATTTTCTTGGGTTCGACTTGCGACAAAAACATAGAAAAGGAAATTGATTTAGCACTCTTTTTCAAAGTCTCATACATTCATGCAAATCACCAAGAATGTTGTCTCTTGGATGATTTTGTGTAACTCTTGAGAAGGGTTCTATGTCTTGCGAAGTAGGAGAATTTTGAGAAGTTTGTTTCATGTGGTCTTCATCACTTTGTTCTTGTGCACACCTTTCAGCATCTTGGTCTATCTCGAGCTACCTATCTCTTTTAAGTTTTCAAGTTCCTTTTTAGTGGTCTTGGCTGACTCATTATCTACAACCACATTGACAGATTCCATGATTGTTTTTGTCCGTAGGTTCTAGACCCTGTATGCCTTGCTATTAGATGAGTATCCAAGGAACACCCCTTCATCACTCTTACTACCAAATTCTTATGTGAGTTTTCACGATCTTGCAAAATGTAGCATTTGCTACCAAAATCTCTAAAGTACTTAATTGTATGTTTTTTTTTTAATTTTCCACAAGCAATAAGGAGTATGTTTCATGACAGGCCTTAGAACAACTTGATTTATAATGTGACTTGTTGTATTCACGGCTTCTCCCAAAAAATACAAGGCTATTTTCTTGCTGCTCGACATGGTTCGTGTCATCACATGAATAACCCTATTTTTCCTTTGAACCACTCTATTTTGTTGAGAAGTGATAGGAGTAGAAAATTATTGGTGAATGCCCTATTTATCACAAAAAAGAAGAATTAGTATTATCAAATTCCTTACTATGATCATTACGAATTCTAGAGATAGAAAGATCATTGTCTATTTATAGTCTCTTGAATAGCTTCTTATTAAGATCAAAGGTTTCAAATTTTTCTCTTAAAACAATAGTCCAAGTAAATCTGGAAAAATCATCCATAGTGACCATAATATTCCTTTACCCCCAAAATTTCAGTTTGTGTTGGACCTATCAAATCCATGTGAAGTAGCTCAAGTGGCCGAGATGTGAGAATTTCTGAAACTTTTTTGTGTTGTGCTCTTGTTTATTTTCTTTGTTTGCACGGTCCACAAACCATTTTCTTGACTTTGAGAGGCTTAGGCAAACCTACAATAGCTTCCCTTTTTGAAATTTTTGATAAGTCTTTAAGATTGATATGATCAAGTCGTTAGGGCAATAGCTCGACTTCATCCAATAGAACTCTATGGCAACACAATTGGACTGTTGAGGAGACTCCATAACAGATGTCAAATGTTCTAGTGCCGTTCAAGATCCATTCTCCAGCTTTGTTATAAATATTGCACTCATTTGTTGAAAACTGCACAGTAAGATTATCATCACAAATTGACTAATGCTTAGCAAGTTAGCTTTAAGACCATTAACAAATAAAATATTATGAAAAATAGGTAGTTTAGATATTTCAACACTCAATTTTCCTTTAACAATGGACTTGCTACCATATCTAAATGTCATGGTGCTTGCACGACTCAACTCGATCTTCTTGAACAAAGTTTTGTCACCGAATATATGTCTTGAGCATGCTCTGTCTAGGTACCAAAGGCAATTGTACGTTGACTTAAGGGCTATGTGAGCAACTAGACATACGACATCTTCCTTGACCACCTAGTTTGCTTTTAGTTTTGAGCAATTCTTTTCATCATTACCACTTTTCATGATCTTTTTGTTTGTTGTGAAAACAAAATTCAAATAGTTCACCTAACTTTAGGCTTATTGATTGAGCTGAAATATTGCATGTTTTAACTATTTAAAACCAATGTATTTTAAATTCTTCGTGACACTATTATTGGTTTTAGATAAAAAAAATGATTAATAAGCATAAATACGAGTTGTGATTTTTAATTGATTGATATCATGTTTATGCTTAATTATGATTTAATGAGACAATATTTCCTCACATATATAGTCTGTTTTTAATAATTTATTTTTGAGTGTTGTTTCTTTCTTCTTATTTTCAGTTTAAAGAAAATTCAAAAGAGATCCGGTTGGAACTTATGATCAAAAATGCATACTAATAGAGAGGAATTGGTGCATGAGTTTGGAGCTGGAAATACGTGGTGAGAGAGGGACCAATCGGTGGGTGCAAAGATTGTGTATATTCGGTGCATGATCTGCTGAAATTGTGCTGGAAAGAGGGACCGATGGGTGCAAAAGTTGAAAGAAGAAAGGCTGTGGAATAAAATTAGTGGAAGAGAAAGGGGATTAAAGATGGAAATTCATTGAATAAAGAAAAGGGAGTATAAAGCAATGGATGAAGGAGAGGGGAACGTGGAACCGGAATTGAGGAAATTGATTGATTCTTCAAGAGGCAGCTAGTGGAGTAGTTGGTTGGGATTAATTATTCAATGCATGATTTGAGAGGGACCAACCGGTGGGAGAGAAAACAACCAATTAAATATTCAAGAGGCAAGTGGATGTTTCGGCTATTGATTTTTCTACTATAGGTTGAGTTAAAGGACGACACATGGAGAGAGAAGTGGGGGAAGAGACAAGGAGAGAGGGAAGAAGGAGTTGAAAGCAATTGGTGGGTGTAGAGTGAAAGAGATGGTGGGAAGTTGAAGAAATGAATTATATAAGAAAGTTGAAGATAGCCGTGATTGAAGGAGAGTGGGTGAGCAAAGCCGTGTAGGAGTTTTCAGCTGGAATTTTATTGTGCTTAAAGTATTAATTTGATTAGATGATTGGCACTGACGTGTTGTGTGAGGCAGCTGTATGTGCATATATATATATATATATATATATTGCTGGACGACAGATTAAAGGGGGTCAGCTGGAGTGAGACCGGTTGGGAGTTGGATGTTAGCTGAGATAGGAAAGGAGAAAAAGTGAGTAGAGAGGGAGAGTAATGAGTGGAAGGGAATTGTGTTAGTTGAGATAGGAATTTACGTGGGCCCTCATTAAAGAAAAGAAGGTGAGATGAGAGAATGGAATAATTTGATTGGCTTCTTGGTTGATGGTAGAAGGTGCAGCCGAGATTGAAGGAGTGAAAGGAGTGGGGTCGGTCTGAAGTAGAATTGTGTTGAAAGTGAAAGAAAGCAGTGCATGAATATAGTGAGTGTGAGAAGTGATGTGTGGGGTCGGTTTGGTAGAGAAAGAATGGTTTAAGAAAGGAAAGAAAGGAGGAGAGTAGAAGGCTTCTAGCTGGAGTGAGACCGGCTATGGAGAGAAGGGAACGTGGGGTACGTAGGATGAAAAGAGAAGGATAGAGTTGGGATGATTGCAGAGGGAAGTAGAGAGGAAAGTCGGCGAGATTAGAAGCTGGTATATTTTCTGATTTCATTGGATTTACTTGGATGTGAGAGAAGTGGTTGGTGCATGATTAAATGGGGTTTTCCGCTGGCTTTAGACGAAAAAAGAAGGAGCTGGTTTGAAGCAAACGGACTGGCTTGGACGGAAGAAGAGCTACGGAACGGACTGGTCTTTAGGGGAGTTTTTTTTTTAATTCAATTTCCTGTTTTATGATCTAAGTTGTTTTCATTTTAGCTTGAGTTTTATTTTAATATTATCATGGATAATGTTTACTTAATTTCTATAGTATTTGTAATAAATATGTTTGGCTAAATTTTCATACTAAGGTTAGAGGTGAAGTTTAATGATTTACATATTGTTTCCGAATCCTCGTAAAATTTATTCTACGAGCTTGATCGATTGAAAGATTTTATTTGGATATTTTGATTATCTATATACTCGTCTTGATTCATTGTGATTTCCGAATACAGTGAATGCTTGAGGAATCCCTGTGGTATTCAAATAGATTTATAAATGTTTTAATCATCAATCGTTCATGCTCGATCATAAGCGTCTGTTTTTCTTGATCTTAAGTGCTAAATCTTCCAATTAAACGGAATCATTATTCTAGTTTAATTGAAGTAAATCAATCGGAAACAA
This sequence comes from Carya illinoinensis, assembly GCF_018687715.1. Classification (NCBI taxonomy): domain Eukaryota; kingdom Viridiplantae; phylum Streptophyta; class Magnoliopsida; order Fagales; family Juglandaceae; genus Carya; species Carya illinoinensis. The sequence goes on from NC_056755.1 coordinate 14,552,694, forward strand.
TATCATAAATTATTAGACGGATCCTCGAAACCTTAGTCTTTCTCCACATCTTTATATTAGATTGTACGTTTCTTTTAATAATTTCATTTCATTGTCTGAATTCATTTTCTTTATCACAAAAGTCAATCCCTGTGGATTCGATCCTGTAAGATACTACAACACCTGTATACTTGCAGGTAAAACTGCACTAGATTTTTGATTCAGTAATTTGAGTCAGAGTTTAGTCGCAACACTTATGGAGGTTATTTGATGACTTAACTCTTGAACTTGATTTTCAAGAGTCCTTGCCTTCTTCTTTGATTTTCTTTCATCACCTATTTTTTGCACTTTGAGTTAAAGCAATATGGCCAAAAATACTACAATGATGACAAATCGGCACAAACTTACCTCTAAACTTGCCTCAGTTCAGCTTCTTTGAGGTTAATGTTTCATGTGGCTTTTCAAAATGATTTGACTTTGCAGTGACTTCTTTTGGAGCATCCACAACTTAACTTCCTTTGACAAAGAAAATACTCTTAGATATAGTGGCAGCGGATGATGAGACTTGAGGATCTTTGTCTCAAGAAGTTATATACCCCAATCTAGTATGGTCACAGTTGGACTTTTGAATACTTAGCATCTCTTCCAATTTCTGAATCGTTGATTTTGTTGGTTCTTTTGAGAACTCTTCAATCCTTTGTCTAGTGCATCCGTTTGAGCCTTTAGTCCCAAGTTCTCAATTTCAGAAATTTTCATTGTCTCAAAGAGATTATTTGTTTCCCACAACTTTAAGTTTATTGTACAGTTTATTGTTAAGCTTTCTCAGCTTGACAACTTCTTCACATAAATCATTATAAGCATCTTGTGTGCTTAGCTCATGACAGCATCAACAAGGGCTACAAATCACTCAATCAATTGGTTAGTCAACATTCATAAATTATATAATAAGAAAGCACTAACACATAATACCAAAATTAGTCACGAAGGGAAACCATTTAAAAACTCTTTAAAAATAAAACCTTAATGGGCAGCCAAACTCAAAAAAATCAATTTTATTATTTGGAAATCCATTACAAACAAGTTTCAATTACAAAATATTTGTCAGTTGTTACTCGTACTTGACTAGACAAACGACCGGTTTCTCTATTGCAGTAGCAACCAGAACCTCTGGTGATTTTCAAATATTGAATTTTCTTCTGGAACTTTAGTATTTGAACATGATCACTCTCTCTCCACCTTGGAGCACGATTACTCTTTACGAGAGACAAAAGCAAGAGAGTTTTCTTACACATAAACACTTGGAAAACACTCTCCAATATCTCTAAGGTTGAATCTTTGTAGATCCTAATTAATATGATAGCTTAAATATCTTATCTGAAAGTAGCTTCCAAGTTAGTGAAATTCTGGTGACATAATGATTTTGTTACGACAGTTTTTGCTGATGATTTGCTGATACCATGTACTTATATTCCCTGTAGTGGCAATTTCATATTCAAACTCTTCTTTGGATAAGATCAAAACCTTGGAACTCAAATTCTACTATTTTCACTCATCTAAAACACTTACTAACAAACTCTAGATAAAATCAAAATAAGCTTAAGTTAAAATCAAAGTATTTGAATTCATCCAAAATACAAATTCAACTTAAGATAATGTCTATCATAGAAATCACCTAATCTTAGTCAAACTTTTGCAATTTTCATTTTCAGGAGGAACAAGATGACAGCTGAACAAATTCATATTGAATCTACAATGGTAATTGACTATGCATTGTCTTTGCCAAAAGTTTACAAGGAGCTAGAATCTTTACCAAGTACAAAACAAAAGACTATTTGTTGCTGGAATCCATCCTCCACTGGCTACCTCAAACTAAATGTGGATGTAGCAATGTATTTTGATAATCACAAGGCTTATTTGGGAGCTATTCTCAAAGATGAAGAATGTGATATTGTGATGACTGATAGCAAAGTTGAGAATGAAGTGAATGATCCAAAAACAATTGAGCTTCTTGCTATGTTTTGAGAAACTCAATTGTTTCAAGGCTTACAATTATGTGCAGACTTGAGATTTTCAAAGTTAATTCTAGAAAGTGATTGTATGCTGATGGTAAATGAATTACAAGTAGAAGCTAAATCATTCTCAAGTGTAGGAAACCTGCAAAAAGAAGTAAAGCGGTTACTGCAACTCTTTGCTGAGTACAAAATCCAATATGTACATAAGATGGAGAATGAGGTTGTGTATAGGCTTGTAATTTATGTGTGGAATGTTGAGAATTTGAAATGTGATGGGATGATGTGTCCACGTCTATTTCTAATCTATTTGACTTGATAAAAACAGGTTTTATCTTATTAATGATATGTTCTTGTTATAATATATAAATATATATACTAGGTCGGAGCAACGTATAAAGCTCGTTTGCCTGGTTGGGTGAGATAAGGATTTTAATAAAAAAAAATATGATTTTTTACCAAAAAAGATAATTACGGCATAATTTAAGGTATAAAAAAGTAAATTTTAAGAAATATCTTTAGATAATGATAAGTTAGTGAAGTATAATATCTTTCAATAAGTATATTCTAGCCGAATGTTACAATGGTTAATCTATGCTTGTTGTTAAATTATATATTTTTAAATCAAATATACAACATTATAAATATACCTGAAAGTACCATGTACGTTCAAATTATTTTTTTTTCCCTCTCGTCTTCTTTCTTTAGCCTGTTTGTTTGTTTTTTTCTTTTTCTTTTTACAAATATAAATGAATACTATATAGAAATAAAAGGTTACAAAGTAGGAAAATTGTTTACTAACGTGTAAGTAGCTTTTTTTTTCCCCCCTTCTTTTCTTTCTTTTAATTTTCTTTTGGGATATTAGAACGATTTTAGTAAGCATTTTGAAACTAGTTTTGTTACTGCATGTTTTATATCACAAAATAAGTAGTAATTAATGTGATTGCAATATATATATATGTTCCGATCGACTCACGTATATAGAAAAATAAAAATATCAACCAGCACATTTTGATCATACGATCTTTGTGCCTATAAATTAATTCCTACGCTTTGCATGCATGTCTTCTACTTAGCAATTAATACTTGTGGTATTAGAAGATCAAGAAGCAAAAATGCAAAAGTAAAAGCAGAGTTTTTTATTGGTTTAAAAGTAAAAGTAACTCAGGGGCAAAAACGTAACTACATAACAAAAACAAGAAAATTACCTTTTATTACTATTCATATGGGATAAACACTTATTATAATATATAATAGATATATATATATTTATTTATCTAAGTTTATAAAATACATGGTGGAAACATTCGGTTCATAAAAATAGATTAAAATTCTTGTAAACTATTATTTATAGATAATGCATAGTACTTTAATTTAAGAATTCTTAAATATTTTCGAGAAATAAAGTTTCTAGTCGAATTAAAAATAACTCAACTTAAATATTATGCTCAAATCTACTTCAAATGATGTAATAGTCTTCGTAATAAAATAAAGTCTAGCCCATTGTAAAAATTATGCCCAGGTAAACTTAACACATACTTAAATGTAAGGCACTAAAGGTAAATATCATTATATGCAGGCTTTGTGAAAGGCTAACTAGTAAAATAGTGAAAAGAGGTAGGATAAAATTGTAAAATTACTTAAAATTATGCCCTAGCATACACAAATAAAAACTCATAGCATCATCTTCTTGTAGCCGACATCCCTTTGAGGGAACAGAGTGCCATAGAAACTTACCCAATGAAGAAACCAAAACCAGCGACAAGTGGGGAAGAAGAGTGATGGATGAAGCAATACGATCTGTCAACCATGATTCTCTCTTCATGACTTCCTCACATATTTAATTCCTTACTCTGTTTTGTATACGATCTTATTTTCCATGTATAGCATAATAGGCAGTGATTATATTTCCTTGTAAAGCACAATAGACAGCCATGATGTTAGCTGTACATAACCGTTACTCACATCTGTAATTTCTATTTAAGATGAATACAATACCAAAGGAAAGTAAGTTAGTTTTCCTACATGGTATCAGAGCCCCCAGAGGTATCACCAACGATGGAGTCTTCTACCTCTTCGATCCCACCTGTGTCAAATCCCTCTTCTCTTGAATTTTCACCATCTTCTCCTCATTTACCTGATATCTCCATTAAGCTAGCTTCCACCAATTATCTTTTGTGGAAAGCCCAAGTCATTCCCATTCTACGTGGCAATGGTCTTCTTGGCTATGTGCAAAATCAGGTTCCTTGCTCGTCGCAAACCATCATCGGTGAAGATGGTGTGTCTCGAACCAACCCAAAGGCGGCTATGTGGCTACGCACTGATCAATTGATCCTTGGATGGATCAATAGCTCCCTATCCGACGGTCCCCTGTCCCAAGTCATCAATAGTGAATCCTCTCATGATGCTTGGAAGGTTTTGGAGACTCTTTATGGTAGTCATACTCGGGATCATCTTCAACAGATGAAGGGCGAGTTGCAGTCGCTCAACAAAGGCAGTTCTTCTTTAGAGGATTACTTGCACAAGGCTAAATCTCTAGCTTTGTCTCTTCGAGGTGCCGGTAAGCCAATGGATGATGATGAGTTCATCATATGTATTCTTCGAGGCTTAGGATCTGAGTTTGATCCTATAGTAGCAGCTTTAAATGCTCGGGATATTTTTCCACCTCTTGAAGGGGTCATCAGCAAATTACGTGATTTCGAAATTGGTCTTCAAGCAGCACGAGTAACTTGTCCTAATGTTGCATTTTACACAAACCGTGGCAAAACCAATACAAAGTCTCGTGGAGCTCATGGTTCTCGTGGTCGTAATATTCCACCCAACCACACTACTTCTCAATCCCAACAAAAAGATGCTCGTTTTTCATGCTCAACTAGAGGTAATTCTGGAACTCGTTCTCAAGCTTTCACAAATCGTGGTGGACGTGGTGGCATAACTTGCTTTTGATGTGGAGGCCCTAATCATAAAGCAGATGGATGCTTTGCCTCAGATGAGGAAGCAGAACAATTCAAAGCTTTTGCTGCACTCCAAGTTGCCGATACTACAGAGGACACCTGGTACCCCGACACTGGTGCAAATCATCATATGACATCTGATACCAGTGAAGTAGAAGGTATTCATTCTTATCTTGGAAATGACTGTTATGGTTGGCAATGGAAATGGTTTACCCATATCTGGTATTGGACACGTCTCACTACCTGCTATTTATATCAAGCTCAATCATGTTCTTATTGTCCCTGATATTAAAAAGAAATTGCTATATGTCTCTCAACTTAAAAGGGAACATAACTGTTATTTTATATTTTATCCTTGGGGCTTTCTTCTTAAGGACATGAGGACGAAGTAGGTGCTACTTAAGGGCTCAATGGTCGATGGCTTGTATCCAATCCAGTTCCACCAACATTCAAATTCTCCAGTTGGTCTACTCTCAACTAAAGTACCCAGCAACTTGTGGCATGCTCGGCTTGGACACCCTCGCTAGAATTCTTCAACTTTTATCTTTACCATTTCTAAATAAAAATGTTGCTTTTTGTGAAAGTTGTGTTTTGGGTAAATCAACCAAATTACCATTTAGCTCTTGAGAGACATATGCTACTACCTTTTTACATACTCTTCACACCGATGTGTGGGGACCTGCTCCAATCTCCTCTTATGATGGGTTTCGATTTTATTTAATCATTGTCGATGAATATGCTCGATATATATGGCACTTTCCTCTTGCTCGTAAATCTGATGTTGCCACTATATTTCCTGCATTTCTTCAGCGAATGGTTAACCAGTTCAATACTCGTGTAAAAATAATTCAAAGTGATGGTGGTGGTGAATTTGCTAACCAAAGTTTACAAGATTATTTTGTAGCCCATGGCATTATTCACAGATTATCTTGCCCAGGGACACTAGAGCAAAATGGGTTGGCCGAACGTCAGCATCGGCATATTGTGGACACTAGTTTAACGTTAATGGCACATGCTTCCATTCCGCCACGATTTTGGACAGTTGCATTTACCACTGCCGTATTTCTTATCAATCGGCTTCCAACTTCTATTCTGGGTAACAAGTCTCCTTATGAACTTGTTTTTGGATCACCAGCATCCTATACTCTTTTACGAGTTTTTGGGTGTGCATGTTACCCATTACTTACTCCTTTTGAAAGGTCCAAACTGGATTATAAATCCATCCGTTGTGTGTTTCTGGGCTACTCTCCACATCACAAAGGGTATCAATGTTTAGACATGCAAACAGGTTGCATATATATATATATATCTCGGCATGTAAGATTTGATGAATTCACATTCCCATTTAAGTCTACACAGGAGTCCACTAAAACTGATTTTCATGCCTTCAAAGTTCGTGCTCTTCCCAGGTCTCTTCAAATTGCTGCTTTGCAATCTCTTCCATTGGATTCTTTATCGGCAGCTGCCACTCGTGTTGCCCATGAGCCTCCTTCATCTCCTTTTGCCCAACACTCTGCCTCAATGCCTTAGTCCGCATCATGCCAGGAGCTTCCTACTCACACTATCCTTCAGGATGCTTCCGAATTGCCTTCTCCAACAATTGAGGACATCTCACAAGCTGCTCCACGTCGAACTCATCACATGATCACACGGGCTCAAACAGGTTCATTAAAGCCTAAGGTTTTCCTCTCTTCAAGACATCCAGTACCTGCATGTTTTCTAGCAGATCTTGCAAACCAACCACAAGAGCCTGGAACGTATAAGCACGCTCCAACTGATCCAAAATGGCAGCAAGCCATGCAAGCTGAAATTAATGCTCTTCATAGCAACAACACGTGGACTTTGGTGCCTCGAAGACCAGACATGAACGTGGTTAGCAGCAAATGGGTGTTTAAAATTAAAACATGATCTGATGGCTCAATTGAACGGTATAAAGCTCGACTCGTGGCCAGTGGTTTCACACAACTTCCTGGCTTGGACTATGATGAAACATTTAGTCCAGTGGTTAAACATGGTACCATCCGATTGATCCTCACCCTTGGTTTGTCTCAAGGATGGTCAATTAAACAACTTGATGTAAGCAACGCTTTTCTTCATGGTGATTTACAAGAGCATGTATATTTATCTCAACCACCTGGTTTTGAAGACTCATCTCATCCTCATCATGTTTGCCACCTGCATAAAGCTTTCTACGGTTTAAAACAGGCTCCAAGAGCTTGGTATATGAAGTTCAATAATTATCTTCAGCAAATGGGCTTCCATCGATGTCCCTATGATCAATCCTTGTTTTCTCGACGTCAAGGATCCAATATAATTGTGCTCTTAATTTATGTCAACGACATACTTTTAATAGGGAGCTCTCCTTCAAAAATCAGCAGCTTTATTTCTCATCTCTCTACTGCTTTTCACATGAAGGATCTTGGCGATATCCATTTCTTTTTAGGCCTACAAATTACACAAGATGAGTTGACCATCACTGTCACTCAGACTTGCTATCTACTTTCTCTACTTCAGAAATTTGGTATGGATGATGCGAAACTAGTCTCCACTCCTATGGCCTCTGGTACATCGTTGACTGCTAATGAGGGAGTCCCCCTAGCTGACCCAAGCTATTATCGGCGTCTTGTTGGTTCACTACAATATCTCACTTTGACACGCCCTGATATTTCCTATGCGGTCAACAATATTTGTCAGTTCATGCAAAATCCTCGAGACACTCATCTCATTGCCATTAAGCGTATCTTTCGGTACCTCAAAGGTACTCTTAATATTGGCCTTAATTTTGTACAAGCTCATTTCATTGCCCTTCGTGGTTTTTGTGATGCGGACTGGGCTGGATCTAGGGATGATCGTCGTTCTACAACTGGGTTTGCTATCTATATGGGTGATAACCTGTTATCTTGGGGAGCTAAAAAGCAAGCTACTGTGTCTCGTTCCACAGCGGAAGCCGAATATCGAGCTTTGGCCTCAACCACAGCTAAACTTATGTGGTTTATGCATCTTCTGAAAAAGCATCGGCTATTTAATTCCTGCTCCCACATTATATTGCGACAACATCAACGCTATCAATATGGCCAAGAATCCCGTTTTTCATCATCGCACGAAACATATCGAAATCGATGTTCATTTCATTCGGGAACAAGTTGCTCGTGGTATTCTTTCTCTGCAACATATCTCTGGTCTAGATCAAATAGCCGATATATTTACAAAACCATTGTGTGCTGCCAAGTTTCTACCGAATAGAAGCAAGCTCTTCATCAGTCCAATACCGCCTTGAGCTTGAGGGGGGATGAAGAGATAAGATCTGTCAACCATGATTCTCTCTCCATGACTTCCTCACATATTTAATTCCTTACTCTGTTTTGTATACGATCTTATTTTCCATGTATAGCATAATAGGCAGTGATTATATTTCCTTGTAAAGCACAATAGACAGCCATGATGTTAGCTGTACATAACCGTTACTCACATCTGTAATTTCTATTTAAGATGAATACAATACCAAAGGAAAGTAAGTTAGTTTTCCTACAATGGAGCCGAGCTGAAGGTTGTGTGTACAGCACCTGGGAGTGGCTTGGCAAAGCTAATGGTGACGAAACTAGGTTGATGCAAGGCTGGCTGCAATGGAACAAAAGATATGGTGGTCGAGTCCTACGGCTGGGTGCTGTGATGGCTGGAAAGCGAGAGTCAGCGAGGATACGTTCCACCATCTGGGGTGGCGTGGTTGCTCAGTGGTCCCTTTTGTGCAGGTGGCAGCATCCCATGATGGCTTCCGGCGGGCTCCGTGTTGTCTTCCTTTGGCCTTGCTCTGTTTTTAATAGGAAAAACAAAGTTTGTTTGGTCATGGATCACGACCAAGGGAGAGATCATGGCAATACACGGTAGTGTTGCGACATCAACATTGGATGACTGAGCTCTACGTCCATGATGCTACTGCGTGGAGGTTGCTCTCAGGTTTGGGCACGACTGACTCCGCTTGGTGGTAGCCGTGCATCTAAGATTGTGGACCTTGATGTTTGGTGGTCAAACGGAGGAGAAGCTTGGTGTGGAAGCTAGACGGGGTGGTTGCATGGCTAATTTGGGTGAGTCGATGGTGGTTGAGCTTGCGGAGGTGATGGTTCATCGTTGCCGTGGGAAAGACGTGGATTGCTTGCTGTGAAGCCATGTCTCTTAGCTGGTCATGGTGCACGACGGTGTGGGTGGTTTGCTTGTGTCTTTTGGTTTGGAAGGTTACGCACCCCACGTCTGACTAATTTTCAATACAAACGACATTAAGTAAAACAACAAAAATTAACAGAAAAACAAGAAAAATGGACGAAAAAATAAAAATTGTTGTTAGATAGCTACTTATATAAAAGAGAAACATATATGTGTATGTGTGTTTGTGTATGAACTGAACATTGCCAAAGACTTGCGGTAAACTCAATTGGATTTTTTCTTTTTTGAAAGGAAATCTGACTTCATTAATCATTGATCATTACATGAACTCTCACTATCAACAATTTTCTTAATGTAATCAGGTATTTTATCAATCCATACCAAACTAGTCTGTAAAGATAGACTTTCCTTAGCTAATAAATGGGCAACTTCATTATTGGATTTGTGTGTATATTGTACTGACCACCCACTCCTTTGCTTTAGTAAAATTTTTATATCCTCAATTAAACTACCATGGAAGGATAGGTCTTCTGTAATCGAGTTAACTGCATTAACCACTGCTTGAGCATCCCCTTCAAATTGCACCTTAACCAATTCAAGCTCTCTGCAGACTTCCATAGCCCTCCACAGAGCATGTGCCTCTGCTACCACAGGTAGATCAATGTGAAGCTTTTGCTCTTCTACTGCCACTAAGAAGTCTCCATCCTCATCTCTCATAACCACCCCTATACCTACTTCTTTTCCATCTTTCTAACAGCTGCATCCCAGTTAACTTTGACATAACATGAGCTTGGTTTTATCCACCCTTGATTTCTTCTGCTAACCTCCTCATTTCTACTGCTCTTAGCTTTGATCAACTGTTGTGCTTGCTGAAACTCGAGTATATCATTCTTTGCTGCTCTTAAAACCTGACTTGGAGCTTTAAATTTATCCTAAAAAATGCTTTCATTCCTCCTCAACCATAACCCCCTCATAACTGCTGCTGTGACTTCTAATTCATTCTCATTAAGTGACTCCTTTAATTTTTCCCACAGAACCAATAAATCAACTTCATTTGACTTCATTTTCTGCATCTTCTTCAAATATTCTAACCATACATCACATGCTGCTGGGCATTGCCAAATAACATGCATCATTGTCTCCTCCTCCCTTTTATGGATATAACTAAGGGATTACTGGTAATCTTTCTTGCAAATAGATTCCTTTTGGTAGCCAATAGTTCATTTGCAGCTTTCCAAAATAAAATTTTAATTTTCTCTGGAGCATTTAACTTCCATAAACTATCTCAGCTCCTTCTCCTCTCATATTGCTTTGAATAACCACCACAGATGGCCTGCTTTCTTTCCTTATCCAGATGATAAGCACTTTTAATAGAAAACAGTCCTTTGTTAGAGGGTTCCCAAATCATTCTGTCCTCCACCCCCATCTTGCTCAGAGGCAAACTGCATATATGGTCTGCTTCCACCTCATTAAAAATGTTCTTGATTAAAGGTTCATTCCAATTCCCTTGCTCATTCATTAGTTCACACACAAAAGCTTCTCTATCTAGTATTTTAACTGGTGACTGCACCATACCAGATGAAGGTAAGGCAAGCCATCTGTACTCCCATATCTTGATCTTCTCCCCATTCCCCACCTTCCATCTCAGACCCTCTTTTAGTAACTTCATAGTATTCCACATACTCCATATATAAGAAGGTATACGTCCCAACTTTGCTGTCAAAACAGACTTTTCCTTGAAGTATTTCTCTTTCATTATCTTTGCAGCCATACGTTTGTCATGTTGAAGTAATCTCCAACTCTATTTGGCCAGGAGAGCCAGATTAAAGCTCTCTAAATCCCTATAACCCAGCCCCCCTAACCCCTTCTGTCTTCCCATTCTTTCCAAGCTACACCATTGCATGCCTTTCCCTGTTTGGTGATTGCCCCACCAAAACTTACCCAACATGACATTGAGATCCTTGCATAATTGTTTTGGGAGTTAGAAAACACTCATAGTATACATGGGCACAGCATGAATGACTGCTTTGATCAACACTTCTTTCCCTACAGTAGACAGGAAGGAGTTCTTCCAATTATTTATCTTCTTCCATACTTTTTCTTTGATGCACCTGAAGGCATTGTACTTAGAACTTCCCACAACTGGAGGTAAACCCAAATAAGACTCATAGGAACCTCTCATGACAACTCCACCACTTTGCATGATTTTCCTTTTCTCTTCCTCCTTAGAGTTAGAGGTAAAGAAAACTGCAGTTTTGTCTTTGTTCATAAACTGGCTTGAAGCTTTCTCAAACTGCCAGAGTATACCCCTGATCTTCTCCCATTCCTCAAACTTGGCCCTCCCAAATAAAATACAATCATCTGCAAAGAGTAGATGGTTAACTCTAGTCCCTCCCCTGGAAACAGTTACACCTTTAGTCTCCCCTATCTGGTATGAGAAGTTTAGCAAGGAACTAAGCCCCTCAGCACACAAAATAAACAGGTAAGGGGATAGAGGATCCCCTTGCCTCAACTCTCTCGATGGCATGATCTTTTCTCCTGGCTTCCCATTAACAAGAACTGAGTATGAAACTGAAGACACACATTTCATAACCAACTCGATCCAAAAAGCACAGAACCCCATGTTCTTCATGACAACTTTCAAATAAGGCCACTCAATCCTATCATAGGCTTTTGACATGTCAATCTTGATGGCCATATGCCCTTCTTTCCCCTTCTTCCTCACTTTCATAGTATGCAACACCTCAAAAGCTACTAGAATATTATCAGTGATTAATCTTCTAGGTATGAAAGCACTTTGATTAAGGGAGATGATATCATTTAGCACTCTTTTTAATCGATTTGCCATCACTTTTGCCATTATTTTGTAGGCCACATTACACAGACTAATAGGTCTGTAGTCACTAGCCATTTTGGGTTCTTTTTTCTTGAGAATAAGGGTAATGTAAGTATAATTTGTAATAGAGGATAAGGAGTTACCATTCAACCAGGCCAAAACTGAGTTGCTGACTTCTTCTCCTACAAGGTGCCAATATTTCTAGTAGAAGCAGGCTCCAAACCCATCGAGCCTAGGTGATTTGTAAGGTGCCATATGTTTAATGGCTACCTCAACCTCATCTCTAGTGAATGCTTTAGATAACTGTTCATTCATTTTGCTAGTAACAGAAGGGTTCAGATTCCTTAAACAATTTTCAATATCCTCACTGCTAGGTTTTGAGGAAGCAAACATCCTCTCAAAATATTCCTTGAAAGTCCCTGCCAATTCTTATTGACTAATATGTCTTATATGCATCTCATCAATTATTTCTTGAATCATGTTGACCTTCCTTCTCTGGTTTGCACAGCAGTGAAAAAACTTGGTGTTTTTATCTCCAAGTTGATACCAATTCACCTTTGCTCTCTGCCTCCACTTCAATTTCTCCTTTGCCATCATGAACCCTAATTCCTTTTGAAGGTCTTTTATAACTGTCGTGTTGTGTCTTCCTTCTTATTCTTGTAACTTTCTCAGTTGAGCAGTCTTTTCTGTTAACAGCTTTTTTTGATCAATAACCATTTGCTTGCTCCACCTAGAAAGGGCTCCTTCTGTCTTAGCCAGCTTGTGTAAGATTTCCATGGTAGGTATCCCATCTTTGTTACCCTCTTTTCAAACTGTTTTAACAAGTTCTTCACAGTTACCATCAAGTGCCCAACTGGCTTCAAATCTAAACAGTTTCTTGTATCTACCTCCTAAGCCTGTTCTCAGACTCTTACTCAACAAGATAGGCCTATGATGAGCACCTGGCCACCAACACCTCCACCCATGCTTTTGGATCGTTGTCCATCCATTTTGAGTTGGCAACAGCCCTATCTAACATTTCTTTAGTAAAAGTTTCATCTTCATACTTGTTGTTCTAGGTGAATTTATCTCATCTCCAACCCAAATCAAACAAACCCCCCTTCTCTAGCACCTTTCTAAATTTGACCATCAGTCTTTCTGGTCTTTGTTTTCCCCAATACTTCTCATCATGAGTTAGGATTTTATTAAAGTCACCTAGCACACACCAGCCTTTATCACTCTGTGGTTTTAAAGAGCTTAAAAGGCTCCATGTTGCTTCTCTTAAACTAGAATCAGGCTGTCCATAGAAGCCTGTTAATAACCATTTTTCTGCACAATCTGGTTCTTTGATCCAAACACTTATATGCCAAACAGAAAAATTTTCCACCTCTACTTCTACCATGTGGTCCCACGTCATCATCAAACCCCTTTTCAACCCTACTGACTCAACTACCATGCATCCCTCAAATTTTAACCTCCTCCTTAGACTTTCAGCTTTTGTCTTTTTCAACTTTGTTTCCATCAAAAACACTACACTAGGCTTCTTTTCCTCCACCATATGGTAGAGATCCTGAACTATCCGAAGGTTCCCAAGCCCTCGACAGTTCCAACTTAATGTTTTCATGGGGACAGGTGGAGTTTCATCACAACCTCCACCAATTCAGTTAAATTGCCTCCCTATAGTTCAGTTTCACCACCAACCATCCATTTAGATTTTTTCTCTACTCTCTCTTCCTCCTCCTTATCTACCCCTGATCTCAACGTTCTTTTTTAGGGTGAAAAGGATGTTGTAGAGCCCTCACCTCTCTTCCCAAACTCTCTTGCTCTTCTTTTCCAAACCCCCCTCCTCTTGCTTCTTGTAGCCACTTCAGCCATGTCACTACTCACATCCACCCCACCAGACTCCTCTATACTTTGTTTTTGGGTCCCCTTCTTAACCCCTATACCCTTACATCCTTCAACTTCTCCATACTCAACTTTCTCTCTTGACCTGCTTTCCCCCTCATCCACTACCTCTCCCTTTTTTTTCACTTACTTTCATGTTTGACAATGGAATCTCTTGAGTGACAGGAACACACTCCACTTTAGATTCCACTCCCCTATCCTTTTCTTTTTTTTGTCCCATTCCCCCTTTCTGTATTATCACTCCCTCTCTCACTACAAACTCCTTCTATATAAGCATTCATTTTTTTCTCCTTATACCTCCATCCATCACATATTTTGACCTGTTCCTAGCTCTTAACCATACCCCAAACTGAGCCTCTCCTTCCTTCTCCCCCTTACACCCTACCTCATCATGCATAATACATCCACATTTAAAACAGAAGTGAGGTAGTTTCTCATACCTCAAAGGGATCCAGTGACTCCTCCCCTTCAAGTTTATGGTCCTCTCTCTGGCTAGTGGTTTCTGAATGTCTATCTCAATTAGTACCCTTAGATAGAGTCACCATCCACACCCATCATCTCCTGTCTCAACCTCAGTGACTCTCCCAATTGTACCACCCACCATTTCCCCCTTGGATTTGTTCATGCATTTGAGAGGCAACTCAAACATCTGTATCCAGAATCTCTCAGTATTAAATTGCATCTTATGTGGAGGGACACACCCATCATAATCCAGTAGCACGAATAGGTGATCATCGAAAAGCTAGGGTCTACCTTCCATAATTCTCTGCTTGTCTGTTACACCACCAAATTCAACCACGAAGGTGTTTGACCCAACTACATGGAATCTTGTCCTTCTACTAATCCTCCAGATTTTTGCCATCATCGATTCAATCACCCCTTTGTTTATTTTTCTCTCAGTCTAGACCTTCCCTATCAAGCACATCTCTTCTTTGAATTTTATTTCTTATGGGCCTTCGTCGTCCAACTCAATGTTCAGAGTTTCCTCCTCCATCAACCTTAGCTTCTTCTACCAATTCTCTATTTCATTCATCTTACCACAGCTGTTTCTTGTTCTCTGGTTCACTATCCCTTGAAAACTCCCACAAAATCAAATCCTCGCCGTGTTGACTACCGTAGGCCACCACACTCTACCTCAAGTCTGCAGTGAGAAAAGCAAATCGTTATGTTCTCTCACGCCCCACCACCACAAATTCTGTTAGAATCTTGGTGGACCCACTTCACCTCTTTTTCCTAGAGAGAAAACGAGAGAAGACTTGCACATGTGCCATTAACTCAGTTGGATTTAAGTGCATGTTTATGTATTTTAGGGCGGACTTTCGCACCACAAAGCACGGCCAGACAAAGTTGCCAATGTCTACTCCACCGGGTCTTATGCTCCAAGCTTTCGCTCAAACTTGAGAATTTGAGATGCATTGAACAATGTGAAACAAAATCTCATTTTTTTAATTGCAAAATTTAGGCCACAACTTTAGCGTCATTACCGTATAAAGTTTACGATACGAATCTTACATTTATTAAGTATTTCTTGTTATTTGGCTTATAATATTTATTGAAAATAAATCATATTAATATATAAAAGAAAAGATATTATTTTTGGGTATTTCAATTGATACTTTAATATACTTATTTCCTTTTATATATAGTATCTTGTGCATTGCTGAGAAGGTCAACCCAGCGAAATATACAGAGAAATGTTAGTTTCATTATTTATTTGTTTTCATAGATAAGATGATATGAGTTGAAAAAAAAATAAAAATTAAATAAAATATTATTAAAATATATTTCTCATTTAATCATTATAATTTTATCTAAATTTCTATTTCATCTCATCTAATTCTTAAAATAATATATTTTAATAATATTTTATTTAATTTTTAACTTTAATATCAATTCATCTTTGAAAACAAACGAGACAGTAATGAATGTAGGGGTAAAGAACAAATCCATAAGCTTAAAAGACATATATGCTTGAGTAATATTAGGGACAAATTTTAAATAAATAAGTCTCTTACAAATCATTTGTAAAAAAGTAAGTTTTACTAATAAATAATAATTTTTTCATACCTTTTTTTTATGTAGAGTCAACTTTTTTATAATAATTTGTATGAGTTTTATCTATTTAACTTTTATATAAACCATTTTTCTATATGCTTATATTGTTGTGGGGTTCAACTCCAATCCATTTTCATGCCTATATTCAGTTAGAATTAGTAAGTGAAATGAAAATTTTTAGTTTTAGATAAAAATTTAAAATATTATTTTTTAATATTATTATTATTTTAAAATTTTAAAAAAATTGAATTATTTATTATATTTTATATAAAAATTTTAAAAAATTATAATAATAAAATAAAATAAGAGAAAAATTTTATATTTTTATAAATAGCCAAATCTTTTGGAGGAAATTTTAAAGAGTTGGTTGACGTGGACTACTTTTCGAGTCAACACCAAACCCAAATGACCCGATACACAAAGTGGGGGTCCTTGCTTTCCCGTCTTTGTTAGAACTTCCTCTCATCCGACGTGGATATATTTAATATAATCTTTGAGCAGTGCTGCATTTACCAAGCTCGGTGGAGTAATTTTTTTAATTTTTTATATTCTTATAAATTTATAACATAAAATATATTTTCTTAATTATTAAATAAAAAAATACAGAATTTGGGACACATTATCTGAATTTTCTCTCGGTAGGTTTTGTATATCTTTTATAGTATTGTCTAAGAGCATTTTTAATAGATTTTTTATTCTTTATTTTAAAATATATTATTAAAAAATATTTTTTTTATTTTATATATTAACTTTTATAATAGATTATATCAATTTATCTATTTTTTTAATATCATTTAAATATTATATTTTTTTATATTTTATATGAAAAAAATACAAAGAGAGATAGAAAATAAATAAAAAAAATATTTACATTTATACACAATCCCTTCTATATGCAGCGACAATACTATAAAAAAGTTGAAAATAGAAATAAAATCTTTCGGCCCAAAATCCATTAGAACATTGGCAATAGATTCTTTATCTTCATATGTAAAATTACATATTTTGAAGATTGATTTTGAATATGAAGAAAAATTCTTATATTGGATTATGTATTTTTTAATCAAATAATAATAAAATAATAAAGAGAGAAGAGAGAAGAAAAAAGAGAGAAAAAGAAAGAAAAGAGAGAGTTGGGAGGAGAGAAAAAAAATAATAAAATAATATTTAAAGAAGGAAAATAACATATTTAAAAATAAATAATCACTATTAATAGTTATTTAAAATTATAAAAATAGATAAGCTAATGTAGGTGATTTGAAAGTAACTTTATTTAAATTTTAGAATAAAAATGAAAATGAATAAACTATTGTTAGTGCTCTTAATTAAGTTACTTTTCTTCAAATTTTACATAAAAATAAATTTTATAAAATTTATTAAGAGTGCTCTTAAAATATAAATATCACTTAAGTAATATTATGATAGCTTTAGAGTCAGTAAATTTTTTATGTTTATTTTAAAAAATGTAGAATTTATTATTAAAAATTAATTTTTTGTATGTATAATTCAGATTTTTTCATATTATTTAGACCACGTGACAATGTTGCCCACTTTAAAATTATATAAATAATTTTTTAAATATAAGGAAGAGTTATATTTATAAAATTATATTTATAAATTAATCTGGCTTAATAAATATATTCTCTTTTTATTTTTTTATTTAAAAAAAATTAAAATCTATCATTAAAAAATAAAATTTTCATGTATTATTTTAAAACTGTATAAATAATTTTTTAAATATAAGGAAAGAGTTATATTTTTTAAATTTATAAATTAATATGGGGTGGATATATAATATATATTATCTGTTCGCTTTCTTTTCATTTTCATCGTCAAAGTAAAGCTGCATAGGAATTAGATTTTACCGAGACAGCGAGAGGGGGAGTCTGAGAGAGGACTGTGTTTGGCTATAATTGTTCCAAGCACTTTCTATTCTTAGTTTGATTTTCGAGTCAGTTTCCTCTCTCTCTCTCTCTCTCTCTCTCTCTGAAACCAATTGGACTCAGACCAGTGGAGTTTGAATTAGGGTTTATGGGGGAAGGAAAAGACCACTTTTCAGCTTAAATTTTCTTGGTTTGTCTCGCATTTTTACTCGTGTCATCGCACTTCGTCGGATCTCTTCAATCGTGTCTTCCGATGTAAGTGATTCTATATTCTTTGCCTTCTCAATTCCCTCGCAGCCTAAACTCTCTTCTTCAATTCCAACTGTTTTAACTTTGAGTCTGGTTTGCAAATTTAAACTCCGAAAGTTTTACATGCACGGACCCATTTAGGTATTGGTTTGTGATACGGGTTTTTTTGGGTGTCCATTTGTCATCTATGTTTTGTATTCGTAAGATATGATCTTTTAGGAAAATTTGGGTTAGGGTCAGCGTTTTTTAGGGTTTTGTAGATATGATCAAACAGATATTCGGTAAACTACCTCGAAAACCCTCAAAATCATCCCCTAATGACTCGAACAATGTCAATGATGGAGCGGTCAATGCCCATTCTTCCTTGAACTCGTTTGCTGTATCAAATTCCGTTTATAGCTCGAAAACCACTTCGAAATCTTCGAAAAATGGGACTCCTGCTCCTCACCCATCCAGTATGACTAAATCGAATCAAGGAAAAAAATCGGCTCCAATTGCGGCTGATGCTGCTCCGGTGGTTTATGAGCTTTTGCCAAGTTTTCGAGATGTCTCGGGTTCAGAGAAGCAGTCTCTCTTTATTAGGAAACTGAATATGTGTTGTGTTGTGTTCGATTTCAATGATTCTGCAAAGAACCTTAAAGAGAAGGATGTTAAGAGGCAAACTTTGCTTGAGCTTGTTGATTATGTTACATCAGTAACTTCAAAGTTCAATGAGGTGGCAATGCAAGCAATTACGAAGATGGTTGCTGCCAATTTGTTTCGAACATTTCCATCTCCAAATCAGGATAGCAAGGTCCCAGAAATGTACGACCCAGAAGAGGAGGAACCGACCATGGAACCTGCTTGGCCTCATCTTCAGATTGTGTGCGAATTTTTATTGAGATTTGTGGCGTCACCGGAGACAGATGCCAAGCTTGCTAAAAGATATATTGATCATTCATTTGTGTTGAGATTGCTTGAGTTGTTTGATTCTGAGGATCAGAGAGAGAGGGATTACTTAAAAACAATTCTCCACCGCGTTTATGGTAAGTTCATGGTGCATCGGCCATTCATTAGGAAAGCTATCAATAATATCTTCTATCGGTTCATCTTTGAGACAGAGAAGCACAATGGGATTGCGGAGTTGCTTGAAATATTGGGCAGTATAATTAATGGGTTTGCTTTACCTTTGAAGGAGGAGCACAAGCTGTTCCTTGTCCGTGCTTTGATTCCCCTTCATAAGCCAAAGTGTGTATCTATGTACCACCAGCAACTGTCATATTGCATTACTCAGTTTGTGGAAAAGGATGCCAAGCTGGCTGACACTGTGATTCGAGGTCTTTTAAAGTATTGGCCCATAACTAATAGTTCAAAGGAGGTTATGTTCCTTGGTGAATTGGAGGAAGTTCTTGAAGTCACACAGGGAGCAGAGTTTCAGCGCTGCATGGTCCCTCTATTCCGTCAAATTGGTCGCTGCCTCAACAGTTCGCATTTTCAGGTACCAGCTTTTGACCGTTATTTTGTATACTTCTATCGCACACATAATTTCTATTCTCATTTGTCACCGATAGTTGGGTCCTCATCCTTATTGGAAATTTAATTGTTGTCACAATAAGTTGTGACTCTAAAGTTTTCTCAAAAAAAAAAAAAAAAGTTGTGACTCTAAAGTGCCGTTGTGAGGGTTTTGGATTTTTTGATCTTTCACTATTTTACCCCCGGTGGGTTATTTGTATTAATGATGTAGGCTTTGATGTTGATTTATATGCTAAGCCGTTGAATTTCAAGATGGATAGTAAAGAGGTTCTTTTGGCATATAATCTATGTTTATGAATTGTTAAAAGGCCTTCATATGTTCTCTGTAGGAATAGAACTAACTTGACCTTTTAATCTTTAATCTAGCACCCGATCTCTGTGAATGTCACAATTCGTTCTCTGATTTTCAGTACATAACCATATCTACATCTCACAGTATTCCTTAATGGAGTCCATCGTTCCCTCCAACGCATTCAGCATTGTGACTTATGAGGGAAATTGTTTAGACTCATATTCTGTATTAATTCTTGAGAATAGTTTATCTTATTTCCACCAGGGTTTCTCATATCCTTTTCTCCCCAAAGCTGTGGTACTGGCTTTGTTGGGGAAATGACATTGAACTAAGTCCATTTCCAGATAATTTATCTTGAGAGGACATGTATCTAATATAGATCCATAGTTGATACTTTGCCTGAACCTCCTCCTCCCACCCCTCCTTTTTTTGAGATGTTTCCTTATGATGATATACCCAAATATCATTTGATTAAAATTCTCCATCCTAGACTGCTTTATAGGGTTGAAACTTAAAGAAAGGCCCAAGCTATATCTGGGCCTATATTCCAAAAGGACTAGTCAAGGTTACAATTGGAGCTCCTTGAAATCATTATAAAAGGCTTGAACTTCTTTCTTTCAAGTAATGTGGGACCTCATTCATCACCTTTCCGTACACAATCTAGGGTATAAAGTAGACATATGGGATCGATATGTCTTGACTTTTGATATTGAGTGCTGTGGAACTGAGGAAATATCCCTTCAGAATTTAGAAGAGGACTTCAATCATTTTATATTTGGAATTTTGATTTTTATATAATATTTGGAATGAAAATGGAAGGCTGCCTATCAGTAATCAGAACTTTATAAATATAGAAGATGCAAATGATGTTTAATGCTACAAATGGTACTTTCAACCTAAAAACTCTTCTTCTACCTGCAATATTCTGTCTACTTTTTGCCAACGAGCTCTCTAGTTCAAAGGATGCTTCCCCCTTTATAACAAAAACCTTAGTGAAGGGCGAGCTCATGAACTAAAGACCCAATTGGTGTATGTGTAACTTATCAAGAAGAGAAAAGAATGTCTACACTATGATTGAGAGCTACTGTTATTTAACGCTGGTAGGTTTTGAGGCGATATGATGGATAAGGGAATGCAAGGTAGTATATTATTCTTCATCTTTGAGGCAATATATGGCCTATATGTAATTATATTTGAGGAACTCATGCTTTCTCAGTTGCCAGATCAACTGAAGAATTCTCTTCCACATGTTCAGTTTGTGGAACTGAAAAGCCGTAGTGAAAAGTCATACAATGAGCTTGTCAACTAATCTTATATTAAAGCGGAGTGGGGCATCATTTCAGATATTGGAAGGAGGGCCCCAAATTATCTATGGTTAAAATGAATTTCTTCGTTTTCTGCTGAGTGAAGTCAACTAAATACTTATAGCAAGGAAAGCTATATAATTTGTGAAAGTCACATGCATCATGCATGCCCGCTGCCTTCTACTTAATCTGGATTAATTCTGATAAAATTATCCTATCCTGAATTGTCTATCATTACTTCTGGAGTTCGAGTTTCACTTGTTTATTTTCTAATTACTAGGTTTGTGCCCCATTTTTGTGCAGTTAATTAAAAGTGTGAACGTCAAACATCTAAGAGATTACCAAATGGATGCTTTAACTGATTTTTTTCTGGCAGGTCGCTGAACGTGCATTGTTTTTGTGGAACAATGATCACATTAGAAATCTAATCACACAGAACCGTAACGTGATTCTGCCTATAATTTTCCCCTCTTTGGAGAGAAATACGCGCAGTCACTGGAACCAAGCTGTTCAGAGTTTAACATTAAATGTGAGGAAAATATTTTCAGATGCTGATGAAGCACTCTTTCATGAGTGCTTGGCGAAATTTGAAGAAGATGAAGTCAAGGAGAGGGAGACACAGGAGAAACGGGAATCAACCTGGAAGCGGTTGGAAGATGTGGCAGCCTCTAAGGCCGTAAGTAATGAGGCTGTGCTTGTCTCAAGATTTATCTCTTCTGTCGACATTGCTACCACCACAAAGCCTCGAGCTAGTGCAAGTAGTTGAGTCTGTTGAGAGTGTCGAGACCCGGGACATCATGTTACAAGGAGAGCTTACCTATGTCAGCTATGAGAATGAGAGCTGGTGGAACCCTATTGGCACAATCTAGAGATTGTTTGGCATCACTTTTATTGGGTTTCTCCTTGTAGTGCAACTGCTGAAAAGGAAAAACAAAGGTTGGGTTCTTGGCTCATTCTTTTCTTCCTTTTCAGCCATGTGGAGGTATCTGTATCATAAGGGATTTGGTTTAAAGAGGTTAGCTCGAATTCCTATCTGATCAATATTTTATCGTGTAATGATGCGAAAGACATTTCCTATTGTGCTATAGCCTTCGTTTATTTTGTAGCCTTTTCAGAGTTATGTTCATGTCAAACGTATATATCATCTTTCTTCCAAAAATTTTTAATGTACTCTACTATGTTTAGGTCAACAAATTCTGTGGTTGATTGATTTTAACATTGAGGGAATGACCTGGTCGTTATGCCCTTTTTCTTTGCATCTCTGGGACTGAAGTGATATTTGGAGGGACCAAAAATTGTTAAAAGGAATTGCTCCTGAATAGGAGATTTATGTGCTTGGACAATGTTCGTAATTCTATTTCACAATCGCGTCTTTTCATTCTGATTATTGGGTTGAAGTTTTCTATGCTTGTGCCTGACTTAATTTATAAGAAGTTGTACATAGAACGCTAGAGTTTTCCATCTTGTAATGTCAACATAAACCCACCCTATCGCTTCCCACGCCACCTCCTGCGTTGCCTCTGGCCCTTTATTCTTCTTCTTTCTTTGAAATAGAAATTGATCTCATTAATCAACTTAATAACATTTCAGAAGTTACAATAGAAGTAATGCACGCAGGACATTCTTCAATGTTATACAAGTTCTCTGTTAAAAGTACAGCAGATTTTGCTAGACAATGGGATGTAGAATTTGCTTCTCTCTGGACATGACAAGCTTTCCAGTGATCTAAGTTTGCCAAGACATGCTTTGAATCTTCAATTAACCATCCTCTCATACTCTCATCGATCTCTTGTCCAAGAAGTTGGTTAATTACCTATTTCGAGTCTCCCTCCGAAGTGATCTAGTTAAGACCTAGTTTCTTGCAAAAAATTACTGTCAGTAGCAGGCCATGTGCTTCTGCTTTATAAACTCCTCCATTAAGTGGTCTGGACGCCCTTAAAGCACCAATGACATAACCTTGATGGTCTCGGATTATGACACCCAAACCAATTCTGCCTGAAGCTAAATTTACTGCAGCATCCCAATTAACTTTAAAGGTTCCTACATTTGGCTTAGACCATGTTTGTAAACACTTTACTGTTCTTTGCTGGGGGGTCTCATTTGACAGATTAAATCATTTCTTCGAGTCCATATACACCTTAGTGTCACTGCTGCTTCCTCCAGTTCATTTTTCTCTAGCTTTTGGACCAACATAGCCCAAACTTTGAAGAACTGATCACTATGGAAAGACATTTTCTGGATTTTTATACAGCCCTGGTTCCACACATCTCTGGCAGTTGCACAACCCCAAAGGACATTGCTTGAGGTCTCAAGTTCAGACTTGCATATTATGCACCTACTATCTTCCACTACTCTCCTTTTTTTTAAGTTTGCTAGGGTAGGGATGGCTTCACTACATGCTTTCCAGACAAAATGTTTTACTGCAGGGGTCACTTTCAGCTACCAAATTTTTTTCTACATTGTTGAGTCTAGTTGCCTACTTGAATGTTCCCCTTCTACTTCTGCCTCTATTTGCCTCTAGTGATGATATCCACTCTTGACAATGTTTAGCCCATTTGAAGTAAAATTTCAAAATATTTTATCCTCCTACCTCTTAGGCTAATTGGGATTGAAGTGATGGTTTGAATTTCAGGTTCTGAGAACATTTCTTGTAGCAACTCTTTTTTCTAGCTTCTCTGCTTAGGATCAATAAGGTCACTCACCATTTCACACCAACAATCCATATCTCTTGGAGATGCAACTATGAAAGAAGGAAGAGAGGGTATCCATTTGTCATACCATATGTTGATGCTTTTACCATTTTCAATTCTCCATCTAAGCCCAGGCTTGAGTACTGAAAGGCCAGCTAGTATACTCCTCCACACATAAGAAGGGCCCGAGCCTAGATTTGCATTTAGTAGGTCTCCTGGGGAGAAGTATTTCTGTTTTATAACAACATCCTCCAGCTTTGCTTTGCTAGCAAAGCTAAGTTGAACAATCTGAAATCCCTGAAGTCAAGACCACCCATGTCCTTAGCTGAGCTTAGTTGATCCCACGAGACCTATTGAATTTTTTAGGAATCTTTATTGAATCCCCACCAAAATTTCCTCAGGAGTTGGTTAAATTTTTGAGTAATGGAATATGGGAGTAGAAACATTCCTATTGAATATGTTGGTATGGCTTGAAGTACTGCCTTTAGGAGGATCTCTTTCCCTGCTGCAGAAAGGTGGTTGGTTTTCCAGTTCACTACCCAAGACCAAGTTCTATCTATGAGGGAATGGAAGGCTGCTATTTTAGCTCTTCCTAAGACTGCAGGGAGGCCTAGGTATTTTTCAAAGGTGCCAGTGGATTTTATGCCTGCTAGCTGTAGAATCAATTCCTGTTCCTCCTTCAGAGTGTTCTTATTGAAAAAAACTGAGGACTTTTCCTCGTTGAGCATCTGACCCGAAGCTTGTTCATAAAGATCCAAAATCCCAATCACTTTTGTAAGCTCCTTTGGTAAGGCTTGGCAAAACAGCAGGTTGTCATTTGCAAAAAATAAATAGCTCACTTTGGTAGGGCCTCTTCCTATGGGGGCACTAGTAATTTCCCCCATCACTTCAGTCTTTTGTAGGAGGGCTGATAGGGCTTCTACATATAGGATGAAGAGGTAGGGTGATATGGGATCTCCTTGACGAATGCCTCTTGAAGGGGTGAAATTCTGTTGAGGTTCCCCATCCACTAGAATTGAATAAGACACTAACTTGATACATCTCTGAACCAAATCCACCCATTGGGGAGGGAAACCCACTTTGGTCATCATGGCTTCCACAAAGGTCCACTCCACCCTGTTATAGGCTTTACTCATGTCCAAATTTGAGGGCCATAAATCATTTCTTACCTTTCATCCTCGTTGTCATTGAATGGAGAACTTCATAAGCAACTAGAGTATTATCTGAAATAAGTCTTCCAAGTACAAATGCAATTTGGTTTGCTGAGATGATCTGATGCAGAATGAGTTTCATCCTATTTGCCATGGTTTTTTAGACCACTTTGTATAAGACATTACATAGACTAATGGGTCTGAATTCTATTACTCTCTTTGGGTTTTTAACCTTTCGAATGAGGGCTATATAAGTATCATTGACCTTTTTTAGGGAACCTCCTTGGTTTAGAACTCCCAAAGCATAATCACACACCTCTTTACCAGCCAATTCCCAATGTTTTTGGTAAAAATGGGCTGGGAAACCATCAGGACCAGGGGATCCTAATGGATTCATTTGGAAAATGGTTTTCTTGACTTCCTCTGCAGTGAAAGGTGTGACTAAACTCTCCTTCATTGCTTGATTGATTTTTGGCTTAAGGGCATTGAGACATGTATCGATGTTAAAAGGCAATGAAGAGTTGAAAAGGGTAGAGAAGAAACTTGTGAAAATGCCACCTATCTCTCCTTGTTCAGAAGCAATTCTACCAGTTCCATCATCTATGGATGTGATAGCATTTGTCTTTTTCCTCTGGTTTGCTTGCATGTGGAAGTATGTTGTATTTCTATCTCCATTCCTAAGCCAATGTTGTTTTGCACGCTGCCTCCATTTCATATCAGTTTCTGCCAGGGACAGTTTAGCCTCCTTTTGCATTTCTTCATAGCATCAATGTGTTTCCCATCTCCTTTGTCTTGTAGTTGATTGATCTTAGCCCATATTCGAGTGGTCTTTTACTGTTCATCCCTGTTGTGAGCTTTTTCCCAGTTGGTTAAACCCTTTTGACAGAATTCCAGCTTCATTCTCAGGCCTTTAGCTAAATCACCTCCCATTCCACTTTTTGTCTAGGCTTGTTCTAAAACAGGTACACAGCCTTCTCTGATGTCCTAGGCAGCCTCATATCTAAATACTTTTTGTTTCCTGCTTCCCTTTCCACTGTTATGAAGGATGGAAATGCTTAGTGGTGAGTGATCAAACTTAATGGCTGCCATCACATTACACATGGCAGAAGGAGAAAGATCAAACCATTCTTTGTTAGTCATTGCTCTATCTATCCTTTTCTTTATAAAATCCCTGCCCCTTCTATTATTGGACCAAGTAAACTTTTGACTAGTGTAAGTAAGGTCTCGAATACCACATTGTTCTAGTGCCTGTCTAAAGTTCTCAATCTGTTTATAAGGTTTGCCCTGACCTCCAATTTTCTCTCTTTAGCATTTGTAACAGTTCCTAACTCCCTTTCCTTTTGCTTGTTTCAGGATGCCCATAAAAACCAGTGAACTGCCAGGGCCTGCTGTCCTTTTTATCAGTGATCATGGCACTTATATGCCACCTAGTATAGCTAATGATTCTGACTTGCCACCCCCTCCTTCCAAAGTAATGTTATTCCCCAATTAAGCCCACACTTTCAACAACAAAACACCCATCAAGTTTTAAAGACTGTCTAATTGTTTCCATTCTAGTCTTATTAGACTCAGTTTCCACAAGGAACACTAAGCTGAGACATTTTTCCTTAGTGAGTTTTCTAAGGATACGAATTGTTCGAGGGTTCCCAAGCCCTCGACAATTCCATGACAGGAGACTCATTTGGAGTGGCAATGCTGGGGCCCAGCCACTGCCTTGTCATTTTGATTTTATTTGCCACCTCCATTGGTCGTGTTCTTTTTAAAGGGATAGATCACCTCCTTTCCACTACACTTCCCTCTCCTCTTTTGGCCATATTCTTGCGGGTTGTTAGTGATCTCACTCAAAGTACTATGGATGTTCAGTTTGTCCCTGACCTTTCTTTTCCATCTACCATTACTGCTCTTATTATTTTTAGGACTACTGGTATGTGATGGCTCCATATCAGTGGATTTGGGACAATGTGGCAGTGTAGGAGCTTGGAATACAGTGTTGTTAGGTTTGACTTCTAGTTGTGGACCCTTCTCCTTTTGATTGGTGGCTTGGATTGTTGTTGGACTCAGTTCCCTAGCCTTGATGGTATGGTTATTGCTCCTATCTATATCTTGGTCAAGGTCCATCATACATCTAAAAATTATAGGATCAGGGAATGCTTTCACCTGGATGTGAGTGTTTATTTCCTGATTGTACCATTCCTTACTATCATATACATTATGTTCTCTTTCTGTGTTGTGATGGTTAATAGGCTGTCTCTCAGGTTCATGGGGAGTAAAGCACTCTCTCACAGGATTTTGTTGACTAGGCACTAAGTTTGCAACTCTCTTGAGACCAGTAGGATCTAACCTCCTCTCTTCATCTTCTAAAACCTTAGGTATGTTTTTATTCTTGTGTTCCTCCTGCTGAGATAGTTTTTCACCCCAAACATCCATCTTCCTTATAGGTTTCTGTTCATTCTATTCCTCTTTATCAACTTTACCCCCATATTTACGTCTATCAAAGATCGAAGTGTTCATTGGCTGGGCCCTGAGCCATGGACCAAATTGTATTTGTTGTTTTTCTTCACTTTGTGTTTCAAAATAAGGTCTTACACAAGCTCTTCCTTTGTGAAAGAAAACCCCACAGTGAAAGCAAAGATTTTGCAGACGTTCATATTTAAAGGAAATCCAAAGTTTCTGGTTTTTGAAACGTAACCATATACCTCATAGAAGAGGCTTGTGAAGATCAACAGCCACCCTGATTCGAAGGTAGTAGCCCCACGCAGATCTATCTGAATCAACATCTACTCTTATTACACGGCCAATGCTTTCCCCATTATGTTTACCCATCCCTTCATTCATAGCTGCTAGAGGAACATTATAACACTGGACCCAGAACGGTTCATATTGAAAGTTAACTGCATTGATAGACATCAATTCATCCACCTCTTGTATGGTTAAGAGAATCCTATTGAAACACCACGGCCTCCCACTCATAACCTTATTTTAATCTTTTTTACTTTGAAATTCTATGAGGAAGCATTGTTCATTCAGATCCTTGAAGCGGACCCAACCTTCTAACCGCCATATCTGTGACATAGTAAATCTAAATGCTTTGTTGTTTACTCCTCTTTCAGAGAGGACTTTGCCAATGATGCAAAGCTTTCCTCGGATAGAGCTGTTTGTGTGTGCACCCTCAGTCTTGATCTGAACAATAGTTGTTTCTTCCATTGACAAGTGTAGTTTTTTCCATTATTTTGTTAAATCATCATCGGCCATTTTTACTTTTCCATTGAACACGAAGACAAGTTTTCAACCAGTGAGACGAAGTCGACTGTTGAAAGACTAACCCTACTCACGCTCGAGAGAGAGGGACTCGCTACTCCAACCCTTTATTCTTCTTAAAGAATGTTTGATGCATTTACTCTTTGTTAAAGGACTAATCTTTTGCTACATTCAGTACCATATAGTTAAAAAAAAAAAGAAAAAAAGAAAAAAAAAAGAAGGTACCATATAGTAAAATCAGTCGATCTAAAATAAGGTTTTGATTCAAATCCCTTTTACCATATGGTAAAACCAGCTAGTGAGGATCAGAGAAAAAAGGGTTTAGAAATAAAAATTTGAGTGTCCTAACCGACCAAGTAATGCCTAGTCATAATCTCTTTTATCATTGCATGATGTAGTATTTAATTATTAAAATTATTTATTATATTTTATTTATAGATTTATTATTTAATATCATATAAAAAATGTTAAGAGAATGGTAATAATATAATGAATAGATTTTTCTATCGCCACGTTTGTTGGAAACAAATTGTAGGCAAATGGGTGAGTGAAGGACTATGTTCCTAGACAGCTCACTATTTGGTGGGCTCAGATTTCTTAATTTTTGAAATGATCCGGTAATGACAACCAATGAAACCGCAAAACGCGACAAATAAACAAGAAAACTGTCGGTGCTAACGTTGTAGAATACTAATTTAGTTAATTTTTTTTTAGCTCTGCAAGATTATAAAATATAGATACTAATTACAAAAAAAAATATGCTGATACCAATTATTAAAAACATAATCATTGATAACAAAAAATTTAAAGACTATTAAATACTAAAACTGTCATAATCATAAAATTAATATGCTTACCTATTAGGATTACCGAGGTTGTAATTCTCGGTGCTGTTCAAATAGCATTGCTCATTATTACCGTCAGCTTATTTTAAATTTTTGTTTAATTTTTATTTTCACATTTTTTAAAATATTAATTTTGTTTTTTAAAAATATATCTATACATTTAAAATCATTTCTTTAATTATTAAATATATATATATATATATATATTTTTTACAAACCGGTCATATGGAACAGCTAAAGTTGGTGGACATGGTAGCTTTTTTCATTCTAAACCCCGAATTCAATAAATAATGATAGCTAAATAGGATTTTTTTTTTTTTTTTTTAAACTCTTCTCACATTCATGTTTTTATCAGAAGAAAATATTGTTCATGTTATTTATGAACTTATTTGTATGGTCATATGTAGTCATTAATAAAAACCATTAAAATTATTAATGAAGATCATTAAAGTCATTAATGAAGACCATTCAAGCCATTAATTAAGACTATTGAAGCCATCAATTAAGACCATTGAGCCATACCTACTCCTTTGTACTCCTATCTATATGGGTATCATTCATTTATATATTATCAAGTTTTACATTTGAATAACAACTCTTTCTCTTGCAATATCCTCTCTCTCTTGCAATATCATTTCTCTTTTAGTTTTATAACACGTTATCAGCACGAAGGTTCTGACGATTTTGAAGCTAGTAGTCCTTTACTTCAAATAAGTTTTTCAATATATTTTTGTAGTTTCCAAAATGAATATGAAATGTTACATTACTTATTATTACTTGATAAAAACTCTATGTTTATTATCTTGATTTTGTGAATGTTAAACATACTTATGTTCCTGATTTATATATGTAGAAAATGCCAAATCTTACAAAATTGAAATTCGTTGCTCTTGACATTTCTGGAAAAAATTATTTATCTTGAATCCTTGATGCTGAGAACCATTTGGATGCGATGAACCTGAGAGATACAATTAAAGAAGGAAATCAAGGGTCCCGGTAGAACCGCGCTAAGGCAATGATTTTTCTTAAGCACCATCTTCATGAAAAATTAAAAATTGAGTATCTCACGGTGAAAGATCCACTTATTTTGTGGAATGATTTAAAAGAGAGATATCAGCACCAGAAAACTGTAATCCTCCTAAAAGCTCGTCATGATTGGATGCACCTGAGGGTGCAAAACTTCAAGAGTGTTAGTGCGTATAACTCTGCACTCTTTAAAATTAGCTCACTATTAAAATTATGTGGTAAAAAAGTCACTGATGATGACTTATTAGAGAATATATATACTACTTTTTATATATCGAATGTGCTCCTGCAGCAGTAGTATCGAGAGCGAAAGTTCAAAAAATATTCTGAACTTATATCTTGTCTTCTATTAGCTGAGCAAAATAATGAACTTTTGTTAAGAAATCACCAGTCACGTCCTACTGGTTCTATATCATTCCCTAAAGTGAATGGTATTAGATTTACACCATTTCTAGAAGCAAATAGTGTATCTTTTCAAAGAAACCGAGGACGTGGACGTGGTAAGAAAAACTATAGAAGTGGAGGTCTTAGAAGCGACCACACTAAAAGGAATAATAATAGAAATACACCGTACTATCAGAAGTGGTTCAACTCAGAGAAGGGTAAAGGTCCTCAAAACAAATTTTTAAAGAAAGATGAATATGGATGCTATAGATGTGGTATGATTGGACATTGGTCTCGTACTTGTCGTACAGCTAAGCACTTGGTTGACTTATACCAAGCTTCTACAAAAGAAAAAAAAAAGTTTGAAACAAATTTTGTTGAACCATCAGATGATTTAGATTCTATAGATGGAGAATATATTACAAGCCTTGATGTTTCTGATTTCTTTGAAGATTCTAGTGGTAGAGTTGATCATTTGATTGGTGATAAAAGTGTTCATTTTTAATTAATGTATTTTCTTTATCTTATTATAAATTTTCTTTTATATTTTGCAATGTTTTGTAGTAATGAAAGTTTTATATATTTTGTAGAATCATGAGTCTTATTGATGAACTTTTTATCTCTAAGATGAATAATAGATATGTATGTCTGGCTGACAGTGCTATAACTCACACAATTCTTAAGAATAAAAAATATTTTCAAAATCTAATATTGAGTAAAGCATACGTTCATACCATATCTGGTTCATCGAATCTAATTGAAGGTTCCAGAAGAGCTTATATTGTGTTATCTAATGACACCAAATTTTGTATTAATGATACTCTATTTTCTTCATGATCCAGAAGAAATTTATTGAGTTTTAAAGATATATGTCGTAATAGTTGTCATATTGAAACCACCAACGAAGACAATAAAGAGCATCTTCTCATTACTAAAATAATTTCGAGCCAGAAGTTCGTATTAGAAAAACTGTCTGCTCTCTTATCTGGATTGTATTATACAGAAATGAGAACAATTGAATCACATGTGGTAATGCACCAGAAGTGCATTGACCCCAAAATATTTATGACTTGGCATGATCACCTTGGACATCCGGGATCAATAATGATGAGACGAATAATTGATAATTCATATGGACATCTCCTAAAGAATCAGAAGATTATCTTACCCAATGAATATCCATGTTCTGCATGTTCTTAGGGTAAATTGATTATCAAACCATCTATCTCAAAGGTTATTTTTGAATCTCCATCATTTTTACAAAGGATTCATGGGGATATATGTGGGCCTATTCAACCATCAAGTGGACCGTTCAGATACTTTATAGTTTTAATTGATGCATCAAGTCGATGTTCACATGTTTGTTTACTTTCCACTAGAAATATTGCATTTGCTAAATTTCTTGCCCAAATAATTAAACTACGAGCACAATTATCTGACTATTCAATTAAAACTATTCGATTAGATAATGCAGGTGAATTTACATCTCAAGATTTTGATAACTATTGCATGTCGATAGGAATAGATGTTGAACATCCAGTTGCCTACACACACACTCAAAATAGTTTAGCTGAATCATTAATTAAAAGGCTTCAGATAATCGCTAAATATTTACTCAAGAAATCAAAACTTCCTATTTCTGCTTGGGGAAATGCTATACTTCATGCAGCATCATTGATTCGAGTTAGGCCATCAGCATATCACAAATATTCTCCATTACAACTTGCATTTGGTCAACAACCAATTATTTCTTATTTTCGTATTTTTGGATATACGGTATATGTTCCAATTGTACCTTCACAACGTAAAAAAATGAGCCATCAACGTAGACTTGGGATATATGTTGAGTTTGATTATCCATCTATTATTAGATACCTTAAGTCTCTTACAGGGGATATGTTTAAGGTACGTTTTGAGGATTGTCATTTTGATGAATCCATTTTTTCAATATTGGGTAATGAGAAGTCGGTGTCTAAAGCACGACAGGAAATTACTTGAGAAAATAAAGCACTTTCCTAATTTGATCCTCATACAAATGAATATAAACTAGAGGTTCAAAAGATTATTCATTTGTAAAATGTTGCAAATCAATTACCGGATGTATTTCCTGATACCAAAGGTGTGGTAAAATCATATATTCCTGCTGTTAATGTTCCAGCAAGGATTGCAGTCTCTGAAGGACAAGTTGTCAAAATAGCAATAGGTGAATCTAAGATACGCCTGAAACGTGGACGGCCTATTGGTGTTAATGACAAAATTCTTCGGAAGAGAAAAATACAAAATAAATTTGGTACTTCTGAAGAGTCCATACCCACACAGGTCATAAGAGTAATTGAGGCTCTTGAATAGACTAAATCTCTTGAAAAAGAAC
This sequence comes from Carya illinoinensis, assembly GCF_018687715.1. Classification (NCBI taxonomy): domain Eukaryota; kingdom Viridiplantae; phylum Streptophyta; class Magnoliopsida; order Fagales; family Juglandaceae; genus Carya; species Carya illinoinensis. The sequence goes on from NC_056755.1 coordinate 14,585,534, forward strand.
TTTCTGAAGAGGTATTTAATGAAATGTCTTCTCTTGAAGAGGGACAGGTACTTGAAAATAACGAGATCTCGATACATTTCATGAATACGGGAGAAATTTTGAATAGAAATAAAACGGTTGTCGACAACATAATATAAAATGGCACTTGACATTACTAGAAGTAATGAAGAAATTGAGTCAAGAACTGTCGAAGAATGTCGACGTAGAAATGACTGGCCAAAATGGAAATTAGCTATTGAAGCTGAATTAAACTCACTAACAAAGCGAGAAGTCTTTGAACCAATTGTACAAACATCAAAGGGTGTAGCACCTGTTGGATATAAATGGATATTTATACGTAAGCATAATGAGAGCAATGAAATTGTGCGATATAAAGCACGACTTGTTGCACAAGGCTTCCTGCAGAAACCGGAGATTGATTATGAGGAAACATACTCTCCTGTTATGGATGCAATCACATTCAGATTTTTGATTAGTTTGATAGTTACAAAAGGATTGGATATGCAGTTGATGGATGTGGTCACTGCATATTTATATGGATCATTAGATCATAACATATATATGAAAATTTCCGAAGGATATAAAATGCCTGAAACTTCCAATATGAGTACATCCAGAAATATGTATTCTATTAAACTTCAAAGATCTTTATATGAGTTAAAGCAATCCGGACGCATATGGTATAAACACCTTAGCGAATATCTATTGAAAGAAGGATTTGAGAATAATCTAATATGCCCATGTATTTTTATTAAGAAATCAGACTCCGGATTTGTTATTATTGCGGTTTATGTTGATGATCTAAATTTTGTTGGAACTCCTGAAGAGATCAGAAGAACTTCTACATATTTAAAGAATGAATTTGAAATGAAGGACCTTGGCAAAACGAAATTTTGTCTTGGCCTGCAGATCAAACATTTGCAAAATGGAATTTTCATTCATCAGTCAAATTATACAGAAAAAGTCTTAAAACACTTTTACATATATAAAGCTCATCCCCTGAGTACTCCAATAGTTGTTCGATCACTTGATGTGCAGAAAAATCAATTTTGTCCTTGTGAAGACGATGAAGAAATTCTTGGTCCTGAAATACCTTATCTCGGTGCAATTGGAGCCCTGATGTATCTTGCAAATTGCACTTGGCCTGATATTGCATTTTCAGTTAATTTACTTGCAAGATATAGTTCCGCACCAACTCGAAGACATTGGAATGACATTAAGCATATCCTTCGATACCTCCGAGGTATAGTTGATATGAGATTATTTTATCAACATGGTTCAAGTTCACAATTAGTTGGATATGCGGATGCAGGTTATCTTTCAGATCCACACAGAGGTAGATCTCAAACTGGATATGTATTTACTTATGGAAATTCTGCTATATTATGAAGATCTGTCAAGCAAACACTATCTGCTACCTCTTCAAATCACTCAGAGATCATTGCAATTCATGAGGCAAGTCGAGGATGCATTTGGCTAAGATCAGTGATTTAACATATTCAAGAAAAGTATGGTCTTCTAGTGAATAATGATAGTCCAACAATTTTATACGAAGATAATGCTGCTTGTATTACTCAAATTAGAGGAGGATATATCAAAGGTGATAGAATCAAACATATTTCATTTAAATTCTTTTATACCCATGAACTTCAGGAGAAATGTGAAATTAATGTCAAGCAGATACGGTCAAGTGATAATTTGGCAGATATATTCATAAAAGTATTACCAACTGCAACATTTAAGAAAATTGTGCAGAACATTGGAATGCGAAGACTTGAAGACCTATTATCATACATTTTTTAGGAGGAGTAATGTCTTGAAGACTTGTGCTGATTGTACTCTTTTTTCTTTGCTAAGGTTTTATCCCCTTGGGTTTTCCTTTACAAGGTTTTAATGAGGAAATCTTAAAACACTTAGCGATATACATGAATATTGTACTATTTTTCTTTTACCATTGATTTTTTCCTTCTGAGTTTTTCCTTAGCAAGGTTTTAACGAAGTATATTCTTTATGTATGGTCATCCAAAGGAGGAGTGTTATGTATGAACTTATTTGTATGGTCATACATAACTATTAATGAAGACCATTAAAGCTATTAATGAAGATTATTGAAGCCATTAATTAAGACCATTGAAATCATCAATTAAGATCATTTAACCATATCTACTTCTTTGTACTCCTATATATATATATATATGAGTATCATTCATTTATATATTATTAAATTTTACATTTAAATAACAATTATTTCTCTTATAATATCCTTTTTTTTACAATATTATTTTTATTTTAGTTTCATAACAGTTCATTTATTATAAAGGTATATTTTTCAAACGAAAACGTGACTCGTGGTTAGGGGTGAGCATCGGCCGGTCCGGACCGGCAAAACCGACCGGACCGGCACTATTTGGACCGGACCGGACCGGACCGAATTGGGTCCGGTCCGGTCCGGTCCCATTTTTAAGGGACCGAAAAGATTCGGTCCGGTCCCGGTCCGGGAGTTTTTCACCCCGGACCGGACCGGACCGGACCGAATAAAAAAAAAAAAAATATTATTTATATATATTATTTATATAATAGTATTAGCATATTACTAATATATATAATAGTATACTATATGTATATATATTAAATATATTACAATATAATTACATAAATATTAAAAAAAATGTCATTAAATATTAGCATATTATATAAATATATAGTTATCACTATTACTATTATTACATATAGTTATTAGTTATAGTATAGTTATTATTACATATATTTATTAGTTATAGTATTATTACTAATAGACTAATAGTATTAGCATATTACTAATATATATATAATACTATATGTATATATATTAAATATATTACAATATAATTACATAAATATTAAAAAAAATGTCATTAGATAAAAAAAAAAAAAAAAAAAAAAAAAAACCTTGGACCGAATGGACCGACCGGACCGGACCGGACCGAATAGGACCGGACCGGACCGGTCCTGATGGAGTTCGGTCCGGTCCAGGGTTGGAAAACCCTGGACCGAATAGGTCCGGTCCGGTCCACAAAACCTCCCCGGACCGGACCGGACCGGACCGGACCGAACTCACCCCTACTCGTGGTTAAAGCCAGAGATAACTTCTCACCCGCTGTTTAATTTTGACAGGAGACCAGTTTTGGTCGTTAACGTGTCGAGTTGTGGAACGCATGCATCTTTGAGCTTCAAATGATAAACTGTGAGAGAGTGAGGGGAACCGTGGGAGAGGTGAGAGAAAGAGAGGAATTTTCTTTGTTCAGTACTTTTTAGAACTCGTGATGTTGCTTCAGCGTCAACCCATTAATGGGTTCTCGCCGTACCCCCAAGTGAGTCCATTAGTTCGAAGACGAGGCAAGACAGCTTTAAGAAACCTGAGTTTGAGAGCACAATCTCCTCACTCCAGAACCCAGGTATCCTTTCCTGAAATTTCTCAGACAACCCTGTTGCCGCAGGAATATTTTGTTTCAATTTTTGTTGTGAGATAATGGTCCAATTAATTGTATGCCAATTTAATAGAGTGTGTTTGTGTTTTGATTTATGTAGAGAATAATGGAGAGTATTTCAGTGAGTGGTGAAGTTGGTGGTGCCGGTGGAGCATACTCATATAATGCCTTGAAGAGATTGGACCAGCTTTGGTCTAGTATTTGCTCTGCTCAAACAGGTTTGAGTTTATTTCACTTATCATAGGTTTTCTACCCTTTTTCACATTACGAGTTTCTCTAACTTGCAGTCAATTGTCTGAAATTTACTTAATTTTCACGTGTGCATTTTGCAGTTGTTCAAGAACCCAAGCAAGTAGTTTCTAGAAGTCGCGGTACCTTCAGCCATTCTGATGTGGATGAAAATGCAGTAGAAACATTTGATGTGATAGTTTGTGGAGGTACTTTGGGAATCTTCATTGCAACAGCCTTGAGTTTCAAAGGTCTTCGAGTAGGCATTGTAGAAAGAAATATACTAAAAGGGGTAAATACTGAACCGTGGAATCCTTCATAACGATGATTTATGGCAAAGAATTATTTTTTAAATGATCAGTTGTTGCAAGTGAAGTAGATTATATAATTTGATGTTGATTCAGAGGGAACAAGAATGGAATATCTCGAGGAAAGAGCTCTTTGAGCTTGTTGAAATTGGAATTATCGTAGAGGATGATATTGAAGAAGCAACTGCTGTGAAATTTAATCCTGTAAGTTTTTGAAATTCCCAGAATGGTGAATATCTTCATAACCTTGGGCCCTGTAAATTCTGCAATTGGCGTCAACATTTGTCTTTACTGTGAATTCTTCACCTTGGTATGAACTTTATTGGCTAGATGATCCTTAGGTGAACTTCACCTACTTAGTGGCTTGATGCGAAGCATTTGATTTGATAGAACTTCACCGACTTCTATAGTTGGCATGTCTTCATGGGACATATTCATATACTTTCAACAAAGTTCGTATGCATGCTATAGGAGGTCTTAGAACGGTGACCATAGTCCACGATTTTTGTTGCAGCCTATTCTAGAATCATTAATCTCGTCATAATAATTCTAAAATTTGACACCATACAAAAAAATTCAGACGTGGATACATTAGTCCTGAAAAACAGTTGCAAATGCTTTTTGAATGGTCAGTAAGGCAAAAAACTTTCAACTATGCAGCTCTGCAGCTTTAAAGAAACTAGTCATGCAACTGCTCGATGTGTGACTGATTGTGAAGTCATGGAAATGCGCTCTTCTTTAAATCTTATAATGCAATAAATTAAATATAATGAAAAGAAGAAAATGGTTATATAGGAAAGAGGAAGAAGTGTCTCAAATTATTAACATTCCAAATTACATAATATAGATCAACATGAACTTTAAAATTACTTTAAATTTAAGTTACCAAATTTGTGGACATTTAATATCAGAATGGATCATATGGCTCAACAGAATCAAATTCCTGCTTCAAAAATTGTATACGTTATGGATAACACAGTTCTATAAATGTTTATATCCAGATTCAGTTGTCATAGTGCATAATGGAAGTGATTCATTGTGTAAAGCATTAAGTATTAAAAAGAATTTCAATATTTTGAGAATTTAACTTTCAATGTAGGGACATCTTAAATGTTGGACTCTCCTTTAGTTATGATCCAAGGAGGACCTTCACGGTTTTAGCAAAACAGGGTTTTTGTAACCGAAAAATTCTTCCAAAAGTCTGTTGACCTGTGTCACCAAACATACTTTCCTAAAGGGTTTTCACTGGGCTGGAAGTTCTTATAGCAATTTGAACATGCCAAATACTGTCCACTGCCAACTCTCTCCTGTGTCATCGCTTTGCTCCTGATGCTGTCCTAATTGTTTACACCTTTCTTTTGGTGTTCATGCCTGTACAGAACAGATGTGGATTTGAAGGGAAAGGTGAGATCTGGGTTGAAGACATTCTTAATCTTGGTGTCTCGTGAGTTTATCTTGTTTCCCTTTTTTACATTTTGTTTCACCGTTCACTGTTTCTAAAAATTAAAGGGGAATGCTAGATTTTGAATTATTGTTCATAATATTCTAGATTTTGAATTACACAACTCCACTGATTAAGAAAATTGGTAGTTTTAAGAAAAGAGAAGAGGGCCTTGTTTCCGGTACTCATTCATCATACTGATTTTCAGTTTCTATCATAACATGCATGCAAAGCATAGAGATTTTGAAGAAAATTTTCATTCCTATCTTACTGATTTTCAGTTTCTATAATTACAGGCCTGCAAAGCTTATAGAGATTGTGAAGAAACGTTTTATTTCCCTTGGTGGAGTCATCCTTGAAGGTTACAGCGTCTCTAACATTTGCATATATGAGGATGCAGCAGTAAGGTTTCTGACAGTTGCAAAGTGCTTCTTTTAGATCATATTTCTAAATCTGATGAGTCTAATTAACATTTTTGGGGGGGGGGGGGGAGGATTGTTTGGAGATCAAGAGGTAGTTTGATGGGTCCTGGTTTTAAAATTAGTAAAGAAGGCCAATTAAGATGATGTTTGACTTTTGCTAGTTTATATTGTTAAAATCCCCTGAATAGAAATGGTAATTGAATTTGGATATAAACAATAATCTCAGTCCATGAAGAGTTAGATTACATAAATATTACTGTTGCCTTTCTCTGTAGGTTTTGCAACTTGCTGAAGGAAACATTTTGTCATCTCGTCTCGTCATTGATGCAATGGGGAACTTTTCCCCTGTGGTAAAACAGGTTTGGTTTCTCTTCTCAGTCATGATTGTTGTGCATATATGCTATATTATTCTTCAATCTTCAAGCATATGTTGGCCTAAATTAATAATTATCTTCACCTATACATGTATATGAAGCAAATATACTTTCTTGGTGCGTGTTTGTGCATTTGTTGTGTTAGTAGCTTTTCCCTTTTGCTTAAAAGATTGTGAGAGGTCAACTATATTGCTGACTCTGATTTATCCCAGTCAACCTAATGGCTACGTGGCCTTTTTAACAAAATCTCCCTTGATTTTTTTTATAATCCTTGCATATTGGAATCCAATATCAAATTCACTTTAAAATCTAGTGTCGTTAACATTATTTTCAATTGAGTAGTTGATGCATGCTGCAGTCTGACTTGAACTTATACTTCCTGTAATGGGTTGTGATTAACAGATAAGACGCCAGAGGAAACCAGATGGTGTCTGCCTTGTTGTTGGATCCTGTGCTCGTGGGTTTAAGGATAACTCTACAAGTGATGTCATATACAGCAGTTCATCAGTGAAGAAGGTTGGAACCTCAGAAGCTCAATATTTTTGGGAGGTAATTCTTTCTAATATATCCGTAGTGTCAACTTTTTTTTTTGTTGGGATTTTAGCATCAAGCTTTCTCTGAATGTTCCTCAGGCATTCCCTGCTGGCTCAGGTCCTATGGATCGTACTACTTATATGTTCACATATGTTGATCCTCAACCAGGATCCCCGAAATTGGAAGAACTATTAGAAGAATACTGGGATCTATTGCCAAATTATCAGGTTATATTTATGATCTGTAGGCAATAATCTTAAATATCATGCTTCCTCTGTATCCCAATAGGTGTTGAATCTTTTTGTTTTTTCTCATATTAAGTTAACTGCATCTTATAAATCAAACTAGCTCGGCCTCCTTTTGTTATTTAGTTTACACCATTTCTCTTACTGATACTTACACATGCTTGGTTGTTTGGCCATTGTTTGTTCTGGTCAAGTTTCACTAGTTTTTGAATTGTAGCTCAAGGTCCTGCTATTTACACTATGCAAGCTGATTGATGCCCTACAAGATCATTATTTACTCAATGTCCACAACCATTATAACATTTTCAAAATGAGTGATATGTGCATGCCGTACGCACTTGCATGCATGCACATGCTTGTAAGATGAATGGAGTAACTGCTTTTCAGTCTACGTATATTTGAGACGTAAAGAGAGAGTTCTTTTACGCATTTTCTAAACACGTGTATTGCAAATTGCAAATGAAAGTGATGGCCCTTGGCTTTGTTTTAACCTTGTTTACTACCTGTTCTCAAGAAATTCTTTTTCTCCCAGAATTATACTTCCCACTTGTTCTCTCCTCCCTCATAATTTCGTCTTGATTCCCTTAATAAGTTTCAACTTTCCCAAAAATATACCCCATACAGTCAGTAGCTTTTATATGCCCCCCTACTTTCCTTTCTTTGATGTCTTGCATCAGTTAACCATACAATTTTAATGCGAACTTTGTAGGGAGTCTCTCTTGAGGAACTGGAGATACTGAGAGTTATATATGGGGTGTTCCCTACGTATCGTGACAGGTAATGATACAGGAATTGTGCAAATTTCCATAAGGTTTACCTCAATGCTGTTAAAAGTATTATATGATATCCATGAAAGTCTTATGTCAAAACTCTTTAGAAAATGCGTCAGCTTTTTGTTTGTAAAGAAGTTGAAAAATGAAGCAATGATTGTAATCTATGGAATGGGAGGTGAACGTGATCGTAAACTACGTAAGTGAAACAGATGTTGTCTTTGTTTTGGTTGTATTTCGGTCTTAACTCTGAGAGTCATTTTGAAATCATGTTTTAGGCTCATAACGTGTAACTTATTTGTAGCGGTAAGACATATTCCCCTGATAGCTTAGTAACTTTGTAGTATATCCGATTGTATATATTTTGGCAGCAACAATTAGCTTTGAATTTTGGGGTTTCATATAATGGTTAACAGATAGCAATTGTGAACAGTCTTGTAACAGAGTTGTTAATTTTCAAATTCTGAATCAAGATGAATGGATGGAAATAGATGTAAGGCCTATCTATTTCTGAATTATTAATGATATGCAGCCTCTCATCTGGTGATAATTATGTAATTTGAGGCTTGTGTTTTTCACTGACGCTCTTGATTCCTTGATTATTTTAGATTAACCAGTTCATACTCTTTTATATCGTCTTTATCTTATATTCATGACTATGACAAATATTCTCATACTTCTATTATCTACTCTGACAATTTCATCATATATGACGCATTTTCATCTTTGATGGTGGTGAATCGACTGGACAGCCCACTGCCAGCAGCTTTTGATCGTGTTTTACAGGTGATGTATGTTATAAACTTCTAAAACCCCAATATATTATACTCTTATACCAATCAAATACAAGCGTCACACAATCATTCTCTGCAGTTTGGTGATGCTAGTGGCATACAATCACCTGTGTCATTTGGTGGTTTTGGAAGCTTGACTAGGCACCTTAAGAGACTGTCAACTGGTATACTTTACGTATAATTTTAGCTGCATATTATTTTGCCTATTTACAAGGTTCTAGGATCAATGTGCAGCTCCCACACTAAAGTGAAATCGTTTCAGTGGGCTGTGCATGACATATGGGTTTTATTGCATTGGTCAAAGTTCCTGTGTTATGACTATGCTGTATTTGTCATGGTCGGAACCTAAATAATGGAGTTGGAACCGGGGGTAAATGAGATGCAATCATTATGCGTCTATACATCAAGTATTGATAATGTGTAGTAAATGTTATTTTAAGGGTGAGATTTACTAATATTCTTCTTCCTTGCAAACAAAGGAATATGTGAAGCAATCAGTGGAGATTTTCTTGACCCTTACAACTTGTCACTGCTTAATCCATATATGGTGGGTGACTTGGTGCTTTCTATCTACGTGGTTATGCTGCTTTTGTTATGGTCATCTGAAATCTTAATTAAAACATATGTACTGCAGCCCAACTTAAGTGCTTCATGGTTGTTCCAAAGAGCAATGTCGGCGAAGCACCAATCTAATGTGCCACCAGGTTTTATTAATGAACTCCTTCATGTGAATTTTCAGAGTATGCAGGTAGGCTTCTGTTTCTATATAAGAAAACAATATAATTTTTTAATTTCTCCATCCTTATCTTCTCACTCTGTTCTCTAATAAATTTTTGGCTCTCGTCTTTAGAGGTTAGGGGATCCTGTTCTAAGACCGTTTCTGCAGGTAATTTTCCTATTTTATCTTTTTGGCGCTTTCTGATTGCCATCTCATTCAGTATAATTACTTATTTGTTCAAATTAGGAATTATAAAATAATTTCCTTCTTACCATATTGTGACAGGATGTCGTACAATTTGTGCCTCTTGCTAAGACATTAGGCCTAGTCATGTTAAGTAAACCTCAACTTCTCCCATTAATATTCAAGCAGGTAATTAATAAGTTAGTTCCCTTTCAAATTTCTTTTCAACTCTCCAACTTGTGTGTGTCTGTTACTTACATCACAGCGCAACATCTTTGCATACTATTTGTATAGGCACGTCTCCCATTTATTTCATTTTATAACGACAGATACTCCTATTGCATATGATGAAAATAGGAAGAGCTTTTTTTATTAGGGTGTAGATTCCAATCATCTTAAAAATACCATCCCCCTTTTAATTGACATTAGCAATGGCAAAGCAGAGAGAGATATAAAAGCAGAATTTGGCAAATCTCTTCCATAGCTGGCCTGGCATATGACCTGTCTTCATCCAGGCATAGGACTGGCAGTGTAGCATGTTTTCAAATAGTCCTGAAATGCATACTGAATTGTAGGGCACACATGTTGAACCTTTTGACAGTGATGCGTAAATTGACATAAATTTAGTAGATACCGTGTAAAATCCTTTTAGCTCCTTGATGAATATGCACAAAATAGCTGTCAACCGGATATTGTCAATAAATTTATCATTTTTCAGGTTGGTGTCCCTGTGCTTCTTGACTGGTCTGGACATTTCTTTATGCTGGGTTGCTACACGTTTCTCTCAACCTTTGCTGACCCTGTCATAAGGTAATTGTTTCTCCACACTCATGTTTTCTCTCTTAGTTAATCAAAGCACAAGCCTTCAGAATTATAGTGCTATCCCCCAACCTTAAGACACTTGTTCACATTCATATTATCTGTTTCACCACCATTCTTACTAGTTATATATTTTGCTAGGCCATTGCTCAGCTCACTTCCATCAAAGATGAGTTATGAGTGGAAGCAGCGTCTTGAGGCTTGGAAATATGGAGCCGGTTTAGATTACAAGCTGTAAGGAGTCGCTCTAAGATGACTGAGACAGAGATAGTAAGAAAGGACATGCAGCAGCAGACATGTCTACTTGGATAGGATGGTAGCTTTTGAAGAATATGTGAACAGTCATGGAATTCATTGTACTACCAAGCTTGTGCTAAATAGATCTTGTAGGGTGGCTAGTCAGTGAAAATTGATTAAAGATATCGTAGCACTTCCTTCCACCCAATACTCAATTTTACAAAATTTTTGTGTTGCTGTCTGATGACGACTCAAATGCCCCTTTCACTGTGCTAACCAATTTGCTCATTATTTGGCCTTAGTGGTATAAATAAATTGAAAAGGAAATTTTTACCCACAAACACAAGCAGGGGCTGGATGGGTAAGATACTTATTTTGGACATATCACAGCAGGTTCTCTCCCAAAGCAAGGTTGTGAATTGAAAATCTAAATTACCTCAAATGGATTCAGATTACTGAAAGAGAAGTCATGCAGATCGATCAATGGTTGTCCTACATATAAGGATAAAGAATAGAATCAAGATTCAAGATTCAGATTCAGCACTAATCCGTTATACAAGAACGCATTCGCACTGGTATTTGCATTATTTTCCCCTTTTCTCAGCACTACAAGCCTTGCAAATGCAGCCATATGCTGATCTTTTCGTGACGGGCTTTCTTTATCATCTTCCTCTCTTTCCAGGTGCCATTTCTTTGATATGTTATAAGCCTGCAATCAAAATAAGGCTGGCTTGTTTGACATATTATATGATCTGGTCAACCGCTTATGCCCATGCAGGCAACCCGATCGATCGAGTTCCCTTGCGCTACCATAGTTCTTTTGAGGGCCGGGGTTTTCGAGTGATTCTTTTATTTAAATAATTAACTTAATTAAATATACCATCTTTTACTTTCTTTTTATTTTTTCAGCCACGGAGTACTGATTTGATCGGCCAGCCTTAGGCTCAAATATGACGCGCAAAACATGAAGGCAGGTCATGGGGCCACTGTAACCATGCGGTATGTAAATGATTTGTGCAGTCGGTAAATGCAGTCGGCGTGCAGTCGTCTTGAAAAAAATGAATTAATATGGGATCTATATGAAAAAAAAAAATTATTTTTATAACTTTTTTTTATTCATTTTGGACAACCATGAAAAAAAAATATTTTTATATTTTATTTATTTATTTCGTATAGCCGACTGCATGCCGATTGCATTTGCATAGCAAAGCCCGTATGTGCACTAACACAGGTTGGACCACCCTCATCCTCGTCCTCATAACAACCAATTACACAGCTTGCTTAGCTACTTTCTAGAGCTATTCATTAATGCAGCTAGGATATATATATCGGGCTCTGTCGTTACCTTGGTCCTTACCTACTACTTCATTTTTCGATGATTGTTGGAAGAAGTTAGGACCAGCATTTATTCCTTTTATGTCCACAAAAAATGGGTTTCCTTAATTGCGTGGTAGCTGTATGAAAATGTTAATGGGCATTTAGACCTACATTCCTCATTATTCAAACTGAGGCCGGGCGGGGGGCTTATCATCCTAGATCATGTGCGGGAACTATATATGATGCTCGATCGTTGTAAAAACTAGTAATTACTGATCATCAGTGTCAGAGACATACATCCAACTGGGTCATCTCATTATAGAAGAAAAATAATCTTCTTTGGGTGTGATTTCGTAGATCAAAACAAACATATTGCAAGTAAGCCAATCGGGAAAAACAAGCTATGACAGCGTCTAGCTAGCTAGGATTTGATCAGAAGAATGCTGCATTAAAAATAAATAATGTTTCTAATCATGAAGCTCATTCCTGTAATGTATAGAGTTTCCTGAACAACACGATGAATCAATCCTACGATACTTCTAACATTTATTAGTGCACAAACATATAATATCATGAACCGTCTCACAGCAAAGAAGCAGATTAACAGCTAGCTAGCCTGATATTATTCTTCATCTTTACCTTCTATACAAAATCTCTACCGACCAAACTAGCTTGCTAGGTATTGATCTAGACGCTCAAGTTATATATATATATATATAAATATATTTTGTGATACAAATTAAATAATAAAGATGTAATAAAAGCAAGATATATTGTGAAATGATCCATGGGTTTCTTGATCTTACCCCTTCCAAAAAAGAAAAAGAAAACTCGATCCAAAAGCACTATCGTCGACGCTTGTTGTGTAATGGGTTGGAACCAGTAGGCACCTTTCTCATCTCAGACTGGTAGTCTCTGGCATGGCTTGCGAAGGGAGTAGCGTTGTTAACCTTTGGACGAAAAACACGTACTTGAGCGGTTGCCGTGGAAGGTGGACCGGGAACGCTGCTCACCCGAATGCCGTCAATTAGCCTAATTGGAGTAAACACAAGGCCGAGAAGAGCAACCAGGAGGCATAGGCACTGAAACGGGTAACTCATGATGATGTTTGAAGAATATTTGAGAGCTAGAGACGTCAAAATGCAAGGTACGCAATGGCCTCAAGCCTTGATCTCATATATAATACGTTTATCTTTGTTATGAATGTTGGCAGGCCACATATATATAGCTTTGACATTGTCTGATCATGATCAAACGGATGGCAAACCTTGCCGCATTTTTTTTTTTTTTTTCTCGTAACTTTCGCAGTGGGAAAATAAATTAAATTTCTACCTCCATAACCAACTATGTTTGCCTGTATTAAAAAGAAAAATCGGTGCCTAACACGTACGAGATGGCATGGGGGTATTTTGGACATAAAAAAGTCAAAGGCTGGATACATGCCGACGAATGCACTCGATCGGCCTTGGAGAAATTGGTGATAATTAGGTTAGTACTCGTGTGGTTGGCATTAAGTAGTCAAATTCATGTGCATCATTGTACAACATCCTCAACCTATTAATTAATTCCTACATGAGATTTGTATAGACAAAAGTACACGTGGAGTTGTAACATTGGACGATTTCTTACAACAATTGATACCCAGAATTAAACACAATGTACGTTCGTACTGGAGCCTTCATTTTCCTTCTCAAAATGCCTCCAAATTCTTCTCATGAATGATTGTGTCGCATAGAGAGTTAAAAAAGAATGATTTTATTAACTTCTGTGGTGGGAAAATGGTTAAGATACCCCTTTTCGAATTCTCCTTTAAATTATTAATAAACAATGATCTCGACAAAGACGATTTTAAATTAGATACATGAAGTGAATTTTATAACATTTATAGATGAAGATTAGAGTATGCATTATTATGCGTCTATCTGATCTCTTTCTTTCATCTTAAAATTAGGCCCGATTTGATTAGGCAGATGAGATATGAAGTTGTAAGGTACAGAGATTTTGCCTATCAAAACTGTTTATTTCTTTCATTAAGTTTTGAAAACATTCAATGAAATAAACAGTAATTAAAACAGTGAAAAATAGTGTAAAACTGAGAGTGAACAATACAAAATAGTAAATAAATAGTACAAACAGTGAGTGAAGCAGTAACTGAACAGTGTAAAATAGTAAATGAACAGTAAAAATTGACAATGAACAGTAAATGAACAACTCAAAATTTTGAACTCTCCAATCTATGGACTAATACCTTTTTCAAATCTCAAAAAGTATAAGTTATTTCATCTCATGATCTTACTATCCAAACATGTTTTTTTTTTTTTTATAATTTTATTTTACAAAGTATTTCATTTTATCTTGATTCAAAAACCTTAGTACAATTCAAAATATTTCATCTTATCTGAACTGCGTAACCAAGCACCTCATTTTTTTTCATAAAAGAGATGAGATGAGTTGAGATTTAAGTTAAAAGTTTAATAAAATATTGTTAAAATATATTTTTTAAAAATTATTTTTGTTTTGGGATTGTTTATTTTATTTTGTATAGAAATTTAAAAAAGTTGTAATCATAAGATGAATTGAGATGGTTTGTAAAAACAAACTAAGTTTTATTCTCTAGAAGATCAAGCATCATATTGAAGAATGCTAACTGTACATATATAACAAAAACTTACTTTTTTAAATGTTAGTTATTGATTAATCGTATTTAAAGTAGGCCGGTAGAGAAGATATATCTTTGATGGAACTCTAAAAGATTTCCAGAAATCTTTGATGGAAAGTCATTATATATGATGATGAACTAATTAACAAACATGATCAGTTCCCTACAAATATGAAAAGGTTTAAATTCACCATATATAGCTGGTAATTAATTAACTTTAAAGATCGATAACAAAAACTAGTTGAGAAGTGGAGATCAAAATCTATAATAATAATAATAATAATAATGCATGATAAAGTTGAGAATAATTAATAAAATTCATGCAGGATGGTATTGGGTCAATGGAAGTTTCTTGTTTGTACAGCAGAGGGGTGTGGAGGCGTTTACTTTTCTGTTCCAACCACGAGAGAATTCCTTGGATGATGTTGGCAATGAGTACTTTCCCTGGTCCGCCCTCTCCACCATATATGTATGTGTGTGTGTGTGTATGCGCACCGCATTTGGTTTCTTTTCCCGAGCGTCGGTCAGTGGAGTAAAATGTTGCCAAAATAAATACATGTTTGAAGTGCATTTGGTTTCTTTTCCAGAGCGTCGGTCAGTGGAGTAAAATGTTGCCAAAGTAAATACATGTTTGAAAGTGAATATATATATATATATATATATACACTATAGAGGACGCTTCTAGCTAGGACGTTCACCAAGAATCTCGATCTATCACAGTGCAAATTGTATTTTTTTCAAAAAATAATTTTTAAATTCTTTTAAATATTTAAAAAGAATTTACAAACTTATTAAAAAATACGTCTTTAATCATTAAGAAAAAAAAAAAACACACACACACACAATTCGGTAAATATCATCGGTAGAAGTTCTTGCTATATATATCATTTTTCATATATATATATATATATATATATATAAAATAATCACTAATTAAGAAATAAATAGGTCTTCAATCAATGGTTTCATGTAGTATTAATTGGGTCGCTGTGTCATGTAATAATCTTGCTTTTGTACGTATATAATTTATACACAGCCATATTACTCACGTACGAACAGTATTACTAATTGTAGTACCCCGGCCAACCCTAATTGAAGTACCCAGATATATATAGACAAGTTATAATTAATCTATATAATATAAAAAAAAAGTATATATGTTCTAATTATTATATCTTTTATAGCCATCTTTAATATATAAGAAGTTGTACGTATTCCCACACAATACACAATAATTTGCATCAAAACTACTATATATACTCTTAATTAACTAGTCAAAAGTGTGAAAAACAAAGCCAGTTAAACTACTAAATTTGAAGTTTTGAAACTTGCATAATATATGGTGAATAATGATAGACATACAATTATCATTTTTATAACTCTTTGATACCAAAGTTTTGAATATCATTTCAGTAACTATTTTGATTAAGGCAATAAAATGAAATATTTCAGTATCAGTATTATTTCGATGTATGTATAAATTATGGATAAATTAATTATATATGTATAAATTATATTTTAAAATAACATCAATACAAATCTTAAAAAGTTAAAACACATATTAGAATCTTTAAATGTGGGAATTGAAGTAAAAATTACGAAAAAGTCAGGATTTTTACATTAATTATAAAAATATCACAACCATGACCAAAACACACAAAAAACCAGCCGGTATTGATCAAAATGCACCAAAATGGTCGGTATTTAACCCAGTACGAAACACATACCTCCCATGTGTTGGTTAATATTCTGGCACGGTAAATTCTGGCTGGCTTGTACAGTATGATATTTAAAACAGTGTTTGACACAACTATGTTTTAAAATAATGGAATTTTAACAAAATGATGATACTTTTGTAAGTTGTTTGACAAAAATACATTTTATTTTAAACATTGTTGCATGCATAAATGTAAACGCTGTAAAGTGTTACGAAAAGAGTTGTGTGTTTATCATTTTCCATGCATGTATGGTTTGACTGATAATGGTAATTAGTAGTTAAGTGGTGGAGGATGAAAGGGAATGGCCACCACATATGTGATTCTTGTCTAATTTTCCATAAGTGATCGATCAGATCCTTGAACTCGATCCTAGTGTGACATCAAACTAATTTGGCTCTTTCTTTCCATTTATATATGTTTCCCATCATTACTACAAATATTATTGCCGCACGAACATGAATATTTCTTCATAATCAATAACTCGATCTCAAGTTCTCAGCTTGCTGCACAAGAATGCAACATTATTAGAGTTATTCATGAGCGTGACACTTAATAATCAATACCTATAAATGTTAGCTCCTCCCATATCTGCTTTAGTCCTAAAATGGTGGCCACCTAGAAGCCCATATTGATGCATATATCAACGTTTTTGAGTGGGTGAAAGTGTTGGATGGCATGTGATGATCTAGCTATTATGAATAGAAATGTATTATTGTTTGGTTGACAAAACTTGATTGTTTGTTGTAAATGATCTAAATTGAATTGAATGATCTAATCAAAACTAAATACTCATGTGGAGTTAATTCTACCTAAAAATCTTATACAGACAATATTAAATATTATATGATACACATAATTGGTTTATATCTATATATTATATAGTCCATCCAATTTTGCTAAGCATTGAAGATTATCTCTAATCATCCATGCAAATTAAGGGCAGGCTTGGCAAGTGGGATGAGATACAAAATTTTCATCTCATATCATCATTACAATTTTTTTAAATTCCTACTAAAAATATAATAAACAATTTAACTTTTTCAAATTCTAGTTCAACTTTTTTAAATCCCAAAATAATAATAATATTAAAAAATAATATTTTAAACTTTCATTTAAAACAAAAAAATTATCATCTAACTATCCAAATTAACCTACCCTAAATGTCATCCACTACAAACTTAAACTTTTAGTGGCAATTTTATTAACAGGCCAACTTGATGTAAAATCCGTACAAACCTAGCTATACGCTAAAGCCCTTTAAAAGTGGGAGGAAAATGTACGCAATTTGCGAAAGATTGTTTTGGGGGGGGGGGGGGGGGGGGGGAAGTTGTTAAAATTTCCTTCATAAGGTTAGGCGTGGCATGGACTCCAAGGTCTTCAAAAGATATGTGGAAAAAGCACTCAGTTTCCGACTAATTTGTGGAAGAAAAAAGTAGTCGGTTTTGCATATTGTAAGGACGTTGGGTGTGGCATCGAGTCTCCATAGATATGAAAGGCATCTTTTACTTTATGTGGTTCAGCTTGTCTAAAAAGACACTTGATGATATTTTGAATAAGTAAAATACCAGTTTGCCCATGCTCTCATTACTCATACATTAATAATACTGATCATGCTTTCTCTCTGGCCTAGCTTATGGATGAAGCTGCCTTGATTGAAGACTCATGAATATCATAGTCAACCCACTTCCAAGGAATATTATTGATATGAGTCAAACCCATTGATCACGAAACCATGTGAAAATTTAGAGTTTTGCTACTCATAAGCCTCACACACTATATATTTTTTTTTTTTTTTAGATTTATTAATTTTAAACTAATTGAATTTTTCTATTCAACATCTATATACCAAACATTTGATAAAAGAAAAAAAATTAAAAAAATATATGATGTGTTGTGTATAGACTTATGTTTAAAATTTTTCAAAAATTTAAGCTAGCTGCATTTAGCTGACTCTGGGTTTTAGTACCATCATTCCAATATTTGAGATGTCAAACCAACGGGTTTTGCTACACAACCTCCCAACACCCCAACATCTCACTTTTTTTTAATTTTTTAATATTTTTTTAATATTTTTTTTGAATTTATTCTTTTTAAATTAATTTAATTATTTTATTTATTATTTATATATTAAATATTTGATAAAAGATAAAATAATAAAAATTAAAAAAAAATAGAATATTGAGGTATTGAGAAGTTGTGTAGATTTTTTTCAAACCAAATAAGATCCATTTAAAATGATCGAGTTTTAAGTCTTTATCTAAATAAATGAAATGAGATCATATGTAAAGTTTTCAAGTTTTAAGAGTACTACAAGTACTACAGCTACCCGGCCGTAATATTCCAAATGCAATCAGCTAGCTTTTGCGTGCGGGACACTAATAACATGACAGACATTGATATATATAGCCGTCACACGTACAATTCATGAGTATCAATTTTCAAATTTCAATGCTTCTTGTGATGTTTGAAATTGGTCATTTAAGTATGGACGTGAAAGTCTAGTCCAAAACAACTAGCCGGTACCACAGAGAGAGAGAGAGAGAGCGCTAAGGGCTAAGCTGAATAAAAGGTTTGCACGTACATGATCTAGTATACCTACTGATCTGTACTTCTTGAAGTAGTACTTGTACGTACGTTCCTCTGCCATCTCCCCTTCTTTTGCCTTTGGAGATCATGAAAATTAATGGAACGATATTATATGCATGATATATAGACTAGTTCATGAGTTTGTAATTTTTGACGGTCCAGATCATGAAGCAGATTAGACTCCTTATCACAAATGTAATTACACTCAGTCACACAGGGGCATAAGCGGAACAAAAAAGTGTCAAACAAAACTACTGTTTATCCCTGTTCATATGCCGATAGAGGCTTTTATAGTATAAGATATGTGTGTATATATATATATATATTCCAATGATGAGAGGCAAATTAATTGTACGACGTTATTGTGATGGCTGTTTAGTTTAACGCATTTCATAACTGCGTTCTTTGAAAATTCCTGTTTGCATGGCACACGTACCGACTTACGTATCTCTTATTTCATGTTGAACATCATGCCTTGATGATCATTTGTGGACCGTCATGTTATTTAACTAATGGCATCTTCAGGAATGGGCTTATTGGGTTCTATATATTGGGCTGTCACAAAGCAACCCAATATACATGGGTTACGGGTCGTTCAATGTTAAGACTGCGCTAGCTCATGCAAGCTTTCAAAGTATTTTGAAACGTCTTTAATTGCCTCTTGGTGGAAATTCTTGCTATCTAAGGCATATGAGGTGAGATATTTGCTTAATTATCATATTTTTAAGGGTCACGTACGTTCCCGGCCTTCCTCCAAAACATCTCATGCATGCATGAATGCAGTCATGCCCACTCAGTAATGTTAATCATGTCCTTATATATGTACGTACGACACTTCTTTATCGAATTTATCAGAAAATGTGGTTTTTCTGAAACTTCTGACATATCTCTTTGGTGGTCGTCTGACTCCCTCAAGGAAATTGCAGCCTATGTTATAATTATCAGCGTCATAACAACATATATATTAGAAAAAAATATAATTATAAGTATAATTGTGCATTAATCTGTACATCAATATAATGTGATTAGTCAAAAAGTAAATTTTATTAAAAATAATGTTAATTCAAATTTTAAATGTGAATAAATTAATATTGATACACAGATTAGTACGCGAGTATACTTGTATATAGTAAAACTCATATATTAGTACTTGTTTCTACATCATGTAGTACCTGTGCCGTGTCTATAGAAACACAATTTAGGCCTAGTTCGGATCATCAATTCGTTTCATTTTATTTTATTTTATTTTTATAATTTTTTAAAATTTCCATACAAAATATAATAAATAATTTAATTTTTTTAATATCTAAAAATAATAATATTAAAAAATAATATTCTAACAATATTTTATTTAACTTTTAACTTTTATTTCATCTCAATTTACTATTCAAATCTCCCAACCAATTCGATTGTTTTACTTGAAAACTATAACTATAAAACTTCGTGTGACTACAAAAAGCCCCCTTTCTCTACTCTTTTGATATATATATTAATATATATATATATAAATATATGAAAAAATCTAATTGCGTGTATAATTATATACTAATATGTGCACTAATATAATGTGATTGGTCAAAAATTAGATTTTATTGAAAACAGTATTAATTTAAATTTTAAATATGAAGGAATCAGTATTGGTACGCAAATTAGTATGCAACTTTATTTGTATATAACAAAATTATATATATATATATATATTTATAGTTTCTTGATATCAAATCAATAAAAAACTGTTTTTTCTCTTTTCTTCGTCAAGAATAGATCGAGGAGAATAAACAGTCTTCTATGGTCACACAAAAGAGAGTTGTGGTGTTCTACTAGCCTAGAAGATGGATGAATTAGAGGAGTTATGGTCTCAATTAAAATTGTTTGAGGAAGAAGTGATGGCTTTGGACTTCAAAGATTGAGAGTTTGTTGATATACAGAGGATGGAGGAATAGAGTTTAATTGGGAAGTTGTGCATGGAGAGGACAATTAGTCAAGAGGTAGTTGAAGCTACAATGGCTAAAATATGGAGAGTTAGTAAACTAGCAATTTTTAAAGAAGAGGAAAAGAATCTCTTCACCATCACCTTTGCTAAACTGAGAGTTCACGATGGAAGTCCTTGATTATTTGACAATTATCTTTTAGTTTTGAAGACTTTTGCTGGCTTCTTCCAACCATAAAAATTGTGTTTCACCAGGAGTCGTTCTGGGTACAAGCACATAATTTACCATTAGCTTGTATAACTAAAGAGTACAAAATCCAGTTTGGAAATTCCCTTGGTATAGTGGAAGATGTTGATGTGCAAGATGATGAAGTGGGGTGGGGGAACTACTTATGTATTAGAGTCAAATTGGACTTGGGCAAACCTCTTGCGAGAGGTAGAATTGTGAAGATTAAAGGGAGCAAGTTGTGGAACCCTGTGAAGTATGAATAGTTACCAAGGTTATATTTTGACTATGGGTGCATTGTGCAGTGCAGAAGGGTTTGATAGGGTGAAATAAGGGAGTAAATTGCCTGAAGGGTAGTTTGCACAATTTGGGTCTTGGCTTGGGGCAAATTTTGTTGGTAGAAAGAAGACTGTGACTATTAACAATATTAAAAAATCAAAAGGTATTAACCAACAATGGTGGAAGCAATTGGTGGTGAATGATGGCGCTGGTTCAAGTGGCATGACAATGGAGGGGGGAAGTGAAGTTTCGTTAGATACTGTTGAAAGCATTGTAGCAAGTGGATAATTTTTCGGAGATAGGGAGAAAGGCAAGATACTGGATGAGGTTGAGTTAGATACTGCTAAATTTCAAAATAAAGATGGGGGATTAGTGGGGATGAAAATGAAGGTGACATAATGGGTGGTAGTTGTGATGATTACGAGTATGGATAGGGTTGATAGGGCAGTTCAACAAATTGAATGCACTAGGCAAATGGGCCTTAAGGAAATTGGGCCAATGGATAAGATTAGGCCCGTGGCGCTCAAACCACTAGTTCTAGTCTATGAATAACTTACTTCAGGAGGTATTGAGGTGTAGTTATCTACTACAGCAATAGAGCAGAGGGAAGCTAGTCACAAGAGGGCATCCTAGAAAAGAAAAGCAAGGGACCAGGGTAAGCAATCATGACAACTTGTCTCTTCTTTATCTAAAAGAGGTTTAGACAAGAAGGGAGAAATGGAGGTAAATCAGAGTGCACATAAAAAAGTTAGAGCACAAGAGGAGGGACTACTTGATGTTTCAAAAATTGCTAAACAGGTAGAGGCTACTGGGTAGCCCTGCCACGATCAATGAGGATGCTAAGTTGGAACTACCAGGAGCTTGGAAACCCTCAAATAGTTCAAAACCTTCACTTAATTGTGAAAGAGAAGCTGACCTAATTTAGTCTTTTTTATGGAGACTAAAATGAAAAAAAGTAAGTTGGAGTTCTTGAGGAGAAGATTAGGATATGATTGCTGTTTTACAATGGAGCTAGTGCACTTTGGACTTCTTCCCTTGTAATAGCTTTACACAAAGCATCATTCATCTCTATAGTCACTAAACTATTCACTGAATTCAGACAAGTTGTAAGATCATCCCTGGAAAGAGAGGTTATTAAAATAGCATGTTTATCACTAAACTATCTAATATGTTAATGAGTATAGGCCTATAAGTCTTGGTAATGTTTTTTATAAAATCATTTCAAAAGTACTTGCTAATAGGCTTAAAAGGTCTTACCAGAGATCATATCCAACAACTAGAGTGCTTTTATACTAGGAAGGTTAATTTCAGATAATATAATAGTAGCTTATGAAGTGCTTTACATAATGAAGAACAAACATCAAGCAGGATCAGGTTACATGGCTCTGAAGTTTGACATATCAAAGGCTTGTGATAGATTAAAATGGGATTATTTGAATGCAATTATAGAAAATTTGGGATTTGATGCAAAGTGGAGAAGATTAGTCATGAGTTGTGTCTCTTCAGTTACATATTCTGTCCTTGTCAATGGCAACCCGAGTGATTGTTTTAATCCAACTAAAGGAATTAGACAAGGAGATCCTCTTTCACCATATCTATTTATTATTTATGCAGAAGGGTTGAGTGGTTTACTTAAGCAGGCCGAGAATAGAGGAGAGTTAAAAGGGGTGTCAATGGCTAGGGGTAGTCCATGTATAAACCACTTGTTATTTTTTGTTGATCTCTGAAGGAGGAATGGCTAAGACTTCAAGCTATTTTGCAAACATATGAAAGGGCCTCGGGTCAATCTCTTAATAATCAAAAGACCGCCATTTATTTTAGCTCTAATACAGATGCTAGCTTAAGGAAATTAATCACTGATGCGGATGGTGTGGAGGAGAAAGGAGGATATGATAAGTATTTGGAACTGCCGGCTATGCTTGGTAAATCAAAGTATCAAACTTTCAAGGGATAAAGGAAAAGGATATGGAAGAAAATCCAAAGCTGGAAAAGAGGTATTAATCAAAACAGTATTAGAGGCAATACCTACATACACAATGAGGGTATTCAAACTACTAAGGAAGATATATCAAGATATGGAAGCCACCATTGCTAAGTTCTGGTGAAGAAACAAAAACGGAGAAAGATGAATTTGTCGGAGGAAGTGGAGTCAATTAGGGAAATCTAAATTTGGGGGAGGGCTAGGATTTTAATATAGCTTTATTGGCTAAATTGGAAAATGTTGCAATATCCTAACTCATTGGTAGCTAGAGTGTTCAAAAGCAAGTATTTCAAAAACTCTAGCATATTGGAAGCAAAGAGAGGACAGTTATCCTCTTTTATTTGGAAGAGTATGTGTTCTAGAGTGGGCTTGCTAAGGAAGAGACTAAAATGGAGAGTTAGTGTAACAACCCGCTTCTTCTTTCTCTTATAGTTGTGAGTCTCGTTCTGCATGCTGAACCTTAATGGCGTGTTTTGAAAAATACCAAGTGGATTTTTAAAGCAAACCAACTATTTTAAAACTTACGAATATTTTAAATGTCCTAAAATTATTTATAAAGGATATTTCCAACGTTATTGGACTAGTATTTATGAATTTTAGTTTATAAAATAATATTCTATCTTAATTCCTCTTAGTGTTTTAAATTAAATAAATGCTTACTTATTTTCAAATTAGTATTTAAATTCACTGTTAGATTATTTTGAAGATTCCAAGACGAAGGGCCTGGATTAAATACCCAAGCCCCTACCCTTTTCCCCTCACTTTTCCCTTTCCTCTCTCTATTCTCTCCCTCTCTCCCAGCCTGATGTTAGCAGCTTTCTATCCCACCATGGCCTTTCTTCTTCAGCCGAATGCCGCTGTACGAGGCCCAGCCTCACCTTCACCACTGGTAGCTTCCTTCCCCGCTGGCGAGTCTAACCTCACCAGTGGTGTGCTCCACATCGCCCTTTCTCTCATCCTACGACAACCTAACCAAAATGGGTTTCAAAACCCATTCTTCCTCCTAGTGCCACTGTACGCAACCAACAAGACGTCCGAGCACCTCCACCACCTCACCAACTCTACCTCCATAGCCTCCCTTTCCCCCATGGTCCCTTCCTCCACTGCAGCTCCCCCTTTTCCATCACATGAAACCCATATGGGTCCTCCACCCACACCGCCATACACGGCAACCCAGGCCACTACACCACCACCACTGTGATCCTTAGCCACCCACGACCTCCCCTAGTTATTCCCATGCTTAGCTGAACTCCCCACCTTTCTCACTCTCCCCCTCTCTCACGGGTCTTCCATGACCCACGAAGTAGATATGTTGCCTCTAGCCACTGTATAGCCACCTCCTCACCACCATAGCTCCACAACACCTCTTAAGTCCTCCTTGGCCAGCCATAGCCCCCAGCCTTAAAACCCACAAATTTCTCAGTTAGCCATACACAACCTAAACTCCTCTATGAACTACTATACCTCCACCTTGTGCCACCTCGGTACCACCATGAGGTCACCACTCTAGAACCATGACCAAACCTTTCTCTACTTAGATCCACACCTGTAGCCACCTTCAATAGCCCAAACAGCCACCGTATGCAGTTAATAGCCATGTATGACTCTTCCAATGCCTTTGACCGTGACAGGCAGCGAGCAATGCACGGGTTATCCCGTCGGTGGTATAATCTTATTTCTCTCATTATTTATATTAAATGTTAGTTGATAGGTTGTGGAATGTGCTGTTAGTATTATAGAGTTCACTGTGTAGTGAAGTGTTTGGCTTAATTGTGTAGTTGTGATGCGGTGTAGTGTTGAGAAGGGAGTACATGTGAAGTGTACTCCATGTGATGGAGTGATGCACTAGATGGTGTGTATGCCATAGTGGTGATATGGCGTAGTGTGTGTGAAGGGAGTACACATGGAGTGTACTCCATGTAGTGCGACGATGCACTGTGTGGCGTAGTGTGGATGGAAGAGAGTTCCCATGAAGTGTACTTTGTGCAGTGTTGTGATGCACCCAGTGGCATGCCACAAAGGTTGGGATGGCGTAGTTGAAGAGCATATTGTGTGACGTCGGGAACTGTGGAACAATGTCCCGCGATGGTTGTGATGTGACCTTGTCATAGTGACAGGTGTCGAGATGTAGCTTGAGGTTAGTCTCAAGCTACGTGATGAGACTAAGACGCAGAATGAATAGGTCTTCTCATGTAAGTATTGGGATGAACTTGTAAAAAGGCCAAGAAGTAGGAAGGTCTTGCTGACCGGGTTTGAATAAAAGTCGGTATTGGAGTATGGAACCTATTTATACAAGCGAGCGTTAATCAGACTAGAAGTTTATTTAGTTGAGAAAGGGAAAGGTACATGTGCATCTGGTGAGACACGTGTACCTAACGGATGTACCATATATAATGGGTAATTTGTCGTACGCATAGTTACAAGATATTTAAGCCTCAGAGTTGGCCTAAAGTCATGTGGCATATATGAATGTGAATGAGGATTGAGTATGGGCTAGGATGCATGAAGGTAGTAATAGGTATGTTGTCTAGGATTGAGATGCGTGACTTAGTTGGTCTGAGTCATGCATTGGAATATGGGTAATAGAAGAGTAAGACAAAGGTTTTAGCGTCTTAACCCTAAGGTGAATTACGGAGGTTCACTTTAAAGGGTAAGACCTCGAAGTAGAACTTTAGATTTGGAAAAGGTGGCCCAAATGGGTCCCAAAAAGAGGAAACGTGATAAGGAAGTTATAGAAGACGAAGGTAGTGACTATAAATGGATCCCGAAGGTTTTAGCATAGTAAATGGTACATAAGAACACAAGGATAGATGGAGAGTGTTCCAAGTGAAGTGTAGTTCTAGTTATAGTATATTTGCTTATGTACTAGATAGAGAATGACGTTGAGGTTATTTGTGATGACCCGCTTTCGCTTGTATTTTAGCTGAAATGGTTGTTTTTATTTTAATTAATATATTAGTTTATTTATTTTAATTTATTGCGTTTTAAAATTTGATTTTTAATTTGTTTGATGATGTGTTTTATTTCTTTTAGTTGTTTTGTGGTTTTTAATCTCGTTTCGGCGGTTTAGTTTTGTTTTCCGGGATGAGGATTAGACCCCATCTTTTTTTCCTATACCTCTTTTCCCTTTTTCCTTTTTTTTCTTTTTCCTTTTTCTCTTTTTTCTTCTTTCTTTTTCTTTCTTTTTCTTTTTTTTCTTTCTTTTCTTTTTTTTCCTCTCCTCCCCGCATCAACCGTCCCTCTCTCTCTTCTCTCTCTCTCTCTCTCTCACGCCGGAGCCCCTTTCAGCCTCGACCCGCCGCAATCCGGCCACCGTGCGGCTCACCGCCCACACCGGTCGACTCCTCTCCCTCCGGCGCACCTCCCCACCAAAACCCACCCCCATCCGGCCGGCCATTTGGCCGGAAAACCCCTTCAAAGCCTGCACGGTTTTTGGCTCGATCCGCCACCGTCGCTCCACCTCCAGTCATCATTTCTTCACCACTTCATCACCGGTCCCTTGCCGTCCTAACCCACCTATTTTCGGCCTCCAACAACCACCGGAACAGCTCCCACGAGCTAGCTTTCTTTTTTGGGAAATCCGGCCTCCCACCGCCGTTTCTGCCGCCACCCACGGCCAACCACCACTTCCAATAGCTTCACAATCATCCCTAGACCATTCCCTATCGATCCCAAGCCCTGGTTTGTCCCCGTTCAAAAGTGGGTATTTCACAACCCACGGCCACAGTGAATTTTCACTGTAACGTAGCTTTTTCACCGCTGTTTGCAACGCCGGGTGTTTTCTAAAATTGCCATATAGCGCTGTACGTATTTTCCAAACCCTATTTTCAGATTTAAATATATATCGCTCATTCAATTTATTTTATCTACTGGTTGGTTGATTCCGGACTGAGTCCGAAGAGTTCGGAGGTCGGATGGATGGAGGACGGAGTTGCTTGATTTATTGTTTTATGGTTGGTTGTTTGTTTTGTGCATTGATAATTGCATTTGCATGGTGCATGCACGTGCATTTTATTTTATTTGAGAAATCCTGTTTTGTTAGCGTGAATGGGTTTTCGGGTGCGTGTATCTCACGAGCCCAAGCCGGGATGGGTTATTATCTTGGTGGAGCTCCTCTGGTCACTTGGGAGTGGATAATACTGAGTGACGTCCCCTGAGTTGTCGCTGGGCGACGACGGGAACGGGGCTAGAGGATGGCCCGGCCAGGTACGCGCTGGGCGCGAGTCTGGGCATCGCTCTACTCACCGACTCCGTGGCCCTTTGCTGGCGAGGGCTAGAGGATGGCCTGGCCAGGTACCCTCGAGGCGCGAGTCTGGACATCGCTCGTTTAGGTGTCACATGCGTAGTCGTTACCTGCGGTGTGGCACAGAGCCAGGGTGTGCGGATGATCCCTAGGGGAGATCATGGTGCATGCATAACCGAATTGTTTTTATGGTTTTCGGATGTGGGCCATTTTCTGGGAAAATGGCGATGTTGGTTTTTCGAGGCTTTTGATCCATTTTCTGGGAAAATGGTGGTTTGGGCCATTATCTGGGATAATGGCGAGGCGTGGTTTTTAAGGATATGTTTTTATGGGCCAAATGGGTTTTTTTGGCGTGCGTGGTAAAAATGTGGTTTTGCGGGACATGTGCATTGGCTTTTCTTGCATCCATGTTGCTTGAATTCTATGTGTTTTTATCTGGTGGTGTTTGGATTTTACTTACTTGCGGCATCATTTTTTGGTTCCGTAGCTTTTGGTGCAGAGTTCGAGGACGAGGACGAGGAGGTTGAGCCCGAGGATGCGGCTCCGCCGGGTTGCTGATGTTATGCTTTGTATTTGATATTATATTATATGCGTGTTTTGTAATATTTTATTTATGTACGTTTTGGAATAGCTTTGTATTAAACAAGAAAAATTCTGGTACTTAGTTATTGACTTGCTTTCCGCTGCGTATTTTCTCGTGCACATTGTTGTTTTTGCACACACTTGGCACACGTTATTAGGGTGGTGACCCGGGATGTCATCATCCGGACGTCTCGATTTCCCCGTGTCCGTGCGTGGGGATTTGGGGGCGTCACATTATTTATATGCATGTAGGTTGCCATCTGACATGCAAATGAATGGACTACATGAAATGAGTATGGCATGGAGTCTAAGTAAGTATTACGTTCATACTCTTTTAGAGTTTTCAAAAGATATAAAAAATGAAAAGGAATGCTTTTATTTTACGATACTTTACAAAATGAGACGAAACATGTTTTATGAAAGAACGCTAAGTATAAGTTTTCAAGCATAAGCATGTAACAGCCTCATTGTCAACCCATTTTTACGCACTCCAAGTATGTAAGTGTATACATGTGAATGGATGTTATACATAATAAGAACTGGATGTATTTTCATGAAATGAAATGTGAGACTTAGGCCTTATCTTCAAACAACACGAAGAAAGAGTTTTAAATATCCCTATGAACTGATGCTTTAAATAATGCATGAACTGATGATTGAAATATGCCATGAAAGTCAATATTTAAGCTCATGCTTTTAAATAACTTTTATGAATGAAAGAACTGAAGGACTGAAAAACTGGAAAGAATTGAAAGGACTGAAAGTAATGAAATGACTGAAGGCTTTAATGTATGAAAATATGTAACGACCACATGAATGAATGGATAAAAGTAATAAAGGACTGGACTGGGCAGATTGCAATGCTAGATAAGTAGTACTGGTAATGCACCCAGTGCTGCACCCTAACGGAATAGATTCCTAACTCGTGGCCACGGGCGGAATCAAGGTCCAAAAGATTGCTAACCCTCACACACAGGACGTAATAGTATGTAACGACCAATGAAAGTGATAAGAAAGAATGTATGCATGTTAAGAAAGAATGTATGTATGCTAAGACTCTTTAAAAAATGAAGACAGTGAGGCATGGGGAATTATTTACGAGAAGAAAACCTTTTTTAAAGAAATACCCCACATCATAACGTTTTAAAATGAAATGAATGTTTATGTAGGATATGTATGGAGTGATGAATGCATAACTGAAAATCTATGTTGTTATTTTTTAACTGTATGAAATAATGCTTATGAGACATCGACTCATTTTAATTTTTATGTGTGCCCTCCCAAGTACAAGATGAACATGCTGCATCAGGATGGACACAGCTAAAGGGGAAGAGTACGAAAGCCTAGGCATAACATTTTGTATAAGAAACTTTAATTATAAAATTTAATATTTTCCGCTGTAACTTTTTAAATTAAGAAACACGTTTTATTTATAAACATGGAGTTTTTTGTATCCTGCATGGAAGGAAAAGAAATTTTAAAATGAACGGGTGAATCATGGAGGTTCACTTTAAGGATAAGACCTTGAAGTAGAACGTTGGATTTAGAAAATGTGACCTAAGTGGGTTCCCGAAAGAGGAAACGTGATAAGGAAGACATAGAAGATGGAGGTAGTGACTATAAATGGACCTTAAAGGTTTTAGCATAGTAAATGGCATATAAGAACATAGGGATGGATGGAGAGTGTTTCAAGTGAAGTGTATTTCTATTTCTAGTATAGTTGCTTATGTACTAGATAGAGAATAACATTGAGGTTATGTATATGCATGTAGGTTGCCATATGGCATATACACAAATGGACTACATGAAATAAGTATGGCATGGAGTTCAGGTAAGTATTACATTCATACTCTTTTAGAGTTTTCTAAATAAATGAAATGTTTTTCCTTTGCGATGCTTTACGAGATGACATGAAACATGTTTAACGAAGGAATGCCAAGTATAAGTTTTCAAGCATAAGTATGTAACAACCCTTTTTGTTTTTATGCACCCAAAGGATTAAGTTTATGCATGTGAATGGATATTATATGTGATAAGTACTGTATGTGTTTTTATGAAACGAAATGCGAGGCTGACACCTCATGTGCAAACTGAAATGCTTTAAAGGACGTGAAGAAAGTGTTTTAAAAGGCCCCTATGAAAGATGATGCTTTAAACAATGCCATGAATTGATGTTTTAAATGATGCCATGAAAGATGATGTTTAAGCTCGTACTTTTTAAATGACTTTTATGAATAAACGGACTGAAGGACTGAAAGAACTGAAATGACTAAAATGAATGAAATACTAAGTGTTTAATGTATAAAAATATGTAACGGCCATAATTGAATGAATAATGGTAACGAAAGACTGGACTGGTCAGATTGCAATGCCGGGTGAGTAGTATTGATAGTGCACCCAGTGCTGTACCCTAATGAAATGGATTCCTAACCTATGGCCATGGGTAGAATTAAGGTCTACAATACCGCTGACCCTCACACACCGAGCGTAACAATGTGCAACTGCCAATGAAAATAATAAGAAAGAATGTATGTATGCTAAGACTCTTTAAGAAATGAAGGTAGCGAGGCATGGAGAATTTTTTTAGGAGAAGAAATTTTTTTTTTTAAGAAAAACTCTATCTCACAACATTTTAAAATGAAATTAATGTTTATGTATGATATGTATGGAGTGATGAATGCATGACTGAAAAGCTATGTTACTATATTTTAACTATATGAAGTAATGCTTACAATTCATCAACTCATTTTAGTTTTTATTTATGCTCTCTCAGGGATACGATGAGCATATCGTATTAGGACGGACACAGCCTAAGGGGAAGAGTATGGAAGCCTAAGCATAACATTTTAATTGTATAAGAGACTTTAATTTATGAAATTTAATGTTTTCCGTTGTAACCCTTTAAATTAAAAAACAAGTTTTATTTTATAAACGTGGATTCTTTTGTCTCTTGGCATGAAATGAAAATAAATTTTAAAACGAACAGTAATTCCTATCTCTTTTCTTAAATCATTTTATAAAGGTCCCACTATATGGACTGGCGTTACAGTTGAGGATGGAAGAAACATTAAAATTTGGCAACATGGGTGGATTCCCAAGGAGTCCTCTTTCAAAATTCAGTCCCCTATTAAGATTTAGGAATCTATAGCTACAGTTAGCAAGCTAATTTTGGATAAAAAAAAAAAGGAGTGGAATGTGCCTCTTATTTCTGAGATTTTTGAGAAGGATGAGATGGATCTAATATGTAATATGCCAATTAGTAGAATTGAAGGGGAGGGGGGGGGGGGGGGGGAAGACAAGCAAGCCTAGATTTATAGAAAAATGGTATATTTACAGTCAAGAATGCCTATCATTTGGCACAAACACTTAAGAAGATTACTAAGAGAGAGTCTTTAAGAGCTGAATAGGAAGTTTGTGTATGGAAGCAGATCTGGGAATTGGAGGTGCAGGGGTTAGTAAGATTTTTCTTGTAGAAAGCTTGCAACAATATTTTACCTATTAGACAAAATTTATATAGAAGGCAGGTGGTGGATACACCTTTATGTCCCATATGCCTATTGGAAGATTAATCAGTAATACATACCAATTGGAGCTGTCCTTTTGCTCAAGATGTGTGGATAGAAAAAGGAAGTCTTTTTCAAAAAATTTGAGTGGAGAACATGACTTTGTGTAGTTATAGAGGTCTTTGAGCAAAAAATATGATAGACAATAGCTAGAAGTAGTAGGATCGATCATGAAAGGGATTTGGTTAAGAAGGAATAAATTTCTTTTTGAATCAAATTTCACTAATCCAAGATTGGTTGTAGAAACTGTAGTGAACAATGTGGAAGATTTCAAAGAGGCTTAGTTACAAAAGAGAAGCACATGTAGGTTTGGATTTGTAGAAGTAATAAAGTAATGGTTTGCTCCAGATAGAAGGAAGGTAAAGGTGAATTTTGATGTAGCTATGGATAAGATAAATCAAAAGGTTGGATTGGGGGGTGGTAATAAGGGATTGGAATGGGCAGTTATGGCAACAACATGCTTCCAAAAATCATTTGTGGATCAACCAATTACTACTGAGTGTATGGCTTTGTGGAAGGCAGTTGAGCTTTGTTCTGATATGGGTTTTAGACAAGCAATATTCGAAGGAGATGCTCTCATGGCAATCAAGGCAGTTCAAAGCAATGATATGTGTTTGGCTTGGTATGGACAACTAATAGAAGATTTGAAGATAGTGTTTAGGGATTCATTTGGGTGAAGTTTGAAGTTTACATATAGGGAAGGTAATATTGTTGCACATCAACTAGCGAAGTTAGCACTACAATAGCAAGGGGATCAATGTTGGATTGAAGAGGGTCCTAATGTTATTGTCTTGAATGATAGAATATGTAACATTTTTTTATTAATGGCAAATATGATTTTTTTTAAAGGTTCTTGATATCAAGATCACTGTTTTGTGCCCCATTTCGTGGGGTATTATGACAAATGACAGATGCAGCTTTGGTGCTTGACGTTAGGTGCTAAACAAATACAAGAATTTTCCATTTTAGGTATTTATAATATTAAATAAGTCGTTAAATATGTAATTCTTTAAAAAAAAGTTGAGATGAGTTGTTAAAAAATTAATTTTTTATTTGAATCTCATATTTATTTAATATTTTTAAAAAAGTTATGCAACAATTACAAATTTCACTATAATAAATATTATTTCTTTTATAGCTAAGCTTTTCGATCTCACCTTATGACAGTATGAGGACAAATTTTCCACAGACCCTACTACATCTATAGAGAAAAGCCACTTAATGTGGCCATTTGAACAAGGTAATTTATTTATTTTTGACTATTTTTCATACAAATTTTTATATCTTTAAATAATTTTTTAAAATACAATATTAATTAAAAATATTTTTTTAATCATTAAATATAAAAAAATGAATTGTTGGCTACCATGACTTTTATTATACGTTAGATAAGCATTATCCTTTTTTCTTTTTTTTTTCACAAGTGATTGCATTTGGTTCGGATTGGTTAACCAAAACTAAAAATCTCATCTCATCTCATTTCATCATTACAATTTTTTAAATCTCTATATAAAATATAATAAACAATTTAACTTTTTCAAATCTTAATACAAAATTAATATTAAAAAATTATATTATAACAATATTTTATTCATTATTATTCAAAACATCTCATCTCATCTGTGTAACCAAATGGGACCTTAATGTCCGTCACCTTGCGGCCTCTTGCATCATCTGATCATCGCCATTGTCTATAAGTGCATTAGGTTACAGGTCTGGTCACTGCCCTTCCTCGTTCTGCCAGAATTGCAGTTACCACCATGGGTCTCATCTCATTAATTAATTGCACACTTGATGTGCTTGTTGCTTTTATGAATTGCATGTATTTAATGACTTGAGCTATGTAATCATGATGATTTTGACCTTAATCATGCTACTTTATTTGCTCTCGTCTCATATGCCTCTTTTTTCCCTAGTCTTTACCTCGCTCATGTCGTTCTTGCCCATTCCGAACTTTGGTCGTGTAGCCTTTGCTCGCTTGACCGCTATATTTCTACTTATTGATCATATCTTTGCTCGTGTCAATGTTCTTTCTTGTCATGTTTCTGTTCACCTTTACCTTGTCTGCTAGCTTCATGATTTTCTAATTCTAATGAAAATAAATTTTTCATGGATGGTTGTTTTGGTTTCAGATAGCTCAGCTTGCCAAAGCATACACATGGCAACCCTCAAGTACTACATATCCATCAAGACATCTATTGTGGTAGTCCTAAGCTGGATGCATCAATCAGTAGTCGAGAATCTGAATATCAGCCACATTTTCCAAAAATAGTCTCTTCGAACAGAAAAACTTTGCATTCTTTTTGTTTTAAACTATTACTTAATTTTGTAAATCTCTTTGGTATATATGTGAAACCTTTCATAGCCTGGTGACTTAGATAGAGTGTTATGTAGCTAAAAATAATGGAAAAGGTTTAAGAACCAAAGCATCGTATAAGTTTGCCAAATGACACTAATTAGACGTTGTAAATTAAACTGACATCATCCTCTATTAATTCATCAATTTTAGCATTATAAGACCTCATTTGGATAGTGAGATAAGATCATTTGTAAATAATAGTGAAATAATTTATAAATAATAATGAAATGATTAGAGTTGAGATGTTTTATAGGCTTTTGAAAGAGAAAAAATTAAATTAAAATACTGTTAGAATATTATTTTTGTTTTGAGATTTGAGAAAGTTGAATTTTACTTTATTTTGTTTCGTTTAGAAGTTTGAAAAAGTTGTAATGATTATGAAAAAAGTTGAATATTTAAAATTGAAAAGTGTTTGTGTTTGTGGTCATGTTTGGATATTGAAATAAGACGAGATGAGATGTGAGACATTTGCTATCCAAACCAAGGCTAAGAGCCTCATCACATGCATATGAAAAGTACATAAGCTATGCATGCATTGTTCTCATTGTGCATTTTTAATGAGTTTATACTTGATAATTTTATTGATTTTGTGCATACTATAAAGATAGTTCCATTATAAGCTGCTTTTGTGCATTATAAAGATATTGATTCCTCAGTTTAACATTGTTTTAAAGTGAAAAGAGAAAAGAGAGCTACATAAGATGCCTAGCGGTAGCAAAGTAGCCCGGATCACACGACACACGCACACTAGCAAGGGCAATGGACTTTGGACGCTATGAGGCACACTTAGCATTTCGCACATTCACATTGTTGCAAGGAGCTCTACATTTATTTTGAAAATATTAAGTGTTGTCTACATTTTTTATATAACACAAATCTAGTTAATTGTTGAAATGCATCATAATTATCAGACATTTTGAATTTCAAAGACATGATCATGCAAATTATGATCAGTGATAAGTGGGTTACTTGATGACCATTATGAAGGATTTCAGGTCATTATGTTATAATTTATGGTCACCATATAATTGATTTCTTCAAATTTTCAGAGAAACTGAGCATACAAGAATTTTCCTTTTCAAAAAAGGTTTTTGAATTGTTCTATAAAAGGTGTTGTTAGAATATTACATTTCATAGAAAATATTCATAATATTCTAATGTATATGGTAATATGACTTATTCTATATGATTGATTAGTTTATTGTGTAAATCAATCAATATCAATTAGTATCATTCATTTGTTGTATTTTCATTATTTCTTTAGCTTCGTTTTTCTATAAATAAGAGCATATGTTCTGTATTCAATGACTCACTTAAGATTAGCAAAATTGTATACCTCAAATCTCTCTCCCTCATTCTCTCTTCTGCATCTCTTTTTATATTTTATTTTTATTTTTTACATAGTATCAGAGCCCTTGATTAATGTCAGACTCAATTCTATAGAGTATTTGTTTTAAAATGGTTCCGCTAAATTTAAGTCTAACAATTTTTTTTATATCTTCCCTATGGTCGAGTAGCCTTCACGATTGGAACATGAATATCATTAGATGCATCATTTTCAATGCCTATTTAGGAGAGTTCTTCTCAATACCTACTTTATTGCTAGATTGTACAGCCTGCACTTGTCACAGTTCATGTGATGAGAATTGGGGCATGGGGAAAGGGATGGTCTGGCAGGGTGGGCTGGAGGTTTAAGTCAGATAGGCAACTTTGGATTGTGGGAAATGGGCCTAGCCCATAAATTTACTTCATCTTAGTTTAAGTCCATTTATATTATTTTGCTTTAGCCCCTAAGGCCTAGAACTAGTTCTTGTTAATGTTTTTACTCTTTTATCCTTTTATTTGTTAGTTATGAATATTTCCTATTGTCTCGTAATGGTACACCCCGGTAGCATGTTCTCTATATAGCAGTGGGGACCATCTAAGAAAAGGCATCTGGAAAATTGTTGTCCTTTTTTGTTTTTTTTTTTTTGTTTTTCTTGTCATCTTCCCCCCTTTTCGAGGTTCTCACCCTCTAAGTGAGCATATTCCCCCATTGAGTGCAATTACATATGTGAGTATGTTACAATATGGTATCAGAGAAGTTGGATCCATAATGAGTATCACAAATAGCAGAAGGAACCAAAATGAATCAATTACATGAAGAACTAGCATCTCTAAAAAAATTGACAGATTGACAATTCAAGACAATTGAGATATAGATTTTGGCATTGAAAAGGCAGTTTAATGAAGTTGTCCAACAACTGGTAGCCCTAAAGACAAAGATACAGAGAAGAAACCAAGAAGCTTCTCATGGGGAGACATCCCAAGTGCCCCACCATTTCCAGCAACAAGAGGAGTCTTTTAAACATGTAGGAGATGCATACCCAAGGTCATTAAGAATTAATTTTCCTAGTTTTAATGGTGAAGACCCTAATGGATGGTTATATAAGGCCAACCATTATATGACACCCTACCACAACACAAGTTTGAGGCATGCTTCCTTCAACATGGAAGGACAATCATGTATGGTTTCAGGACTAGGAAAAGTCTAGAAATTTGAGCCACTAGGAAGAATTTACTAAGGCCTTATTAACTAGGTTTGAGCCAAGTTCCTATGATGATCTCATGAAGACCCTACCCTGTCTCAAGCAGACTGGTTCTATTGAGGAGTACAAATCTAAGTTTGAGGCCTTATCTAATTTTTTAAGGAGATTGTCATATTCTTATAAACTGAGTTGCTCCCTTAGTGAGTTGAGGGATGACATTAGATTACCAGTAAGAATGTTTAATCTTGATACCTTACTCACTACCTATAGCCTTGCAAAAATATAGGAAGAATATTTGGGGGTTACTAAAAGATATTGGAAGGAAATGACACCATCCTCTGAACCAGGGTTACTAAAAACCCCCAAACTGGGCCGATACAACAAACCTTAAGGGCTTATCCCAACACCTCTTCCTCTATATCTTTAATTAAAAATAGTTTTGGTCTAGAACACTTGTGGTCGGCATTTCACTTGGAATCATAGCAGTAGCACAACCCCTTATCCCTCCTTTCTTTTATTTGGTTTGGGCTAATTTTCTAAGTTGGTACAAGAGCTTCGGAAAAGATTGAAGTCAGACGTAAGGGTAGTCAACTTGAAATTTCATTACATGCTATGGTTGGCTCCCAGGGGCCCAAAACTATGAGAGTTTGTGGTAAGGTTAGGAACCAAGAAGTGAATGTTCTTATCGCTTTAGGAAGTACCCACAATTTCTTAGACCCCTTGATTATTGAGAGAGCTACTCTAGCCATTAAGAGGTGTGAGAAGGTAAGGGTTAGAGTTGCTAATGGTGAACAAAATGTGAGTGAAGGTAAGTGTGCTGAGATGAAGTTCAGGCTGCAGGGCAACATGTTTTCCATAGAGGTGCATGTACTAGTGCTAGCTGGATGCAACATGGTGTTGGTGGTTCAGTGGTTGAAAGAATTGGGGCCAATTCTATGGGACTTTGTGAATCGATCTATGAAGTTCCAATATAATGCAGGACAATAAGTCTTAAAGGACTTAACCTCAATGCCCGAATTGAAGAAGGGAATCCCAACCAGAACAAAAAATTGGAAAAAAAGGGGTTGCTACTCCAATTAATAGAAGAGGAAAAGAACTCGTGGCCTGAAAACCTACCCCAATCCCTCTACCCTATTAAACCAATATAGTGATGTGCTTGGAGAACCAAAATGCTTGCCCCTAAACCAAATCCAAGATCATGCAACTACCTTACTTCCTAACACACCCCCAATTTTTGTAAGACCCTATAGATAACCATATTTTCAAAATGATGAAATCGAGAAGATTGTGAGGGAGCTACTAAGTATTGGAGTAATTCAACCTAGACAAAGCCCGTACTCAATTCTAGTTCTACTAGTAAGAAAGCCTACTAGATCTTGGAGGATGTGTGTGGAGTGTAGGGCTTTAAATAAAGTGACTGTGAAGGACAATGACTCCATCTCAGTTGTGGAAGAGCTACTGGAGGAAGTTAATCATTTTTTAAGTTGGATTTATGCTCTAGTTATCACAAGATCAGAGTAAAGGTAGAAGATATTTTTAAAATTGCCTTCAGTACTCATGAAGGTCACTACGAATTTTTGGTTATGCCATTTAGGCCAACCAATACCCCCTCCACCTTCCAAAGTCTCATGAATGAGATTTTTAAACCATACCTAAAGAAATTTATTCTGGCATCTTTTGATGATATATTAATCTATAGTCATATAGTTGAGGACCATTTTCTACATTTTCAAACTACTCCAAAAATTTTGAGGCAACACAATCTGCTGGCCAAACCTTCTAAATGTAAGTTTACTAGTAGGGAGGTGGCCTACCTTGAGCACCTAATCTCAACTGAGAGGGGTGGGGGTGAGGGCAAACCCTGAAAAACTTAAAGCTATGGAAGAATATCCGTTCCCTACCTCTCTTAAGTCTTTGAGGGGATTTTTGGGCCTAACTGGATACTATAAGAGGTTTATTAATGGGGTATGGGGGCATTGTTGGGCCTCTCATTGCTTTGCTAAAGAAGAACTAGTTTTTATGGACTCAAGAAGCCAATGAGGCATTTTGTGAGCTAAAGAAGGCTATCATGAGCCCACTAGTACTAATATTCCATGACTTTTCATTACCTTTCACAATAGAATGTGATGTCTTGGAAATAGCCATAAGGGTTGTGTTAATGCAGAAAAATAGGCCAGTTGCATACTATAGCCAAGACCTCAAGGGAAGAATTTTGACTTGGTCTATCTATGAAAAAGAGCTTTATGCTTTAGTGGCAACCATACAAAAATGGGGTCTCTATCTTTTTAAGTAATCAATCTTTCACAGTGAGAACAAACCACTAAAGTTTGAAGTACTTACTTGAGCAGAAAGTAGGGACCCATTTATAGTATAAGTAGATTTTTAAACTTTAAGGATATGACCTAATGGTGGAATTTAAGAAAGGGTAGGAGAATAAAGTGGCTGATGCTTTGTTCAGGAAGGATGATAACATTGGTCTAGAAAATGAAGTTAGCATCTTAGCTATGTCCCTTGCAACCACAGAATGGTGGGATAGGATCAAGACAAGGTATGACAATGATACCCACACTTCTAATTTAGTCACTCAACAACTAGAGGGTATGGGGTACTCTACCTTAGAAATCCTCTAGTAAAGGGGTCTATTCCTATATAAATAGAGGAATTGGAGGTAGCCACACCTTGCAAGCAAGGTGTTTTAACAAGGGGGGCTCTGTCACAATTCGTGTGAAGAGGATTAGGGCACGGGGAAAGGGATTGTCTAGTAGGGTGGGCTGGAGGTTTAAGTCAGATAGACAACTTTAGATCGTGGGGAATGGGCCTAGCCCATAAGTTTACTTCATCTTAGTTTAAGTCCATTTACTTTACTTTGCTTTGGCCCTTGAGGCCCCCAAAACTAGTACGCCTTGGGAGCATGTTCCCTATATAGTAGCGAGGACCATTTGTGAAAAGGCATCTAGAAAGAGTCACTGCACTTTCAAACTTTTGAGGATATTGTCATATTGTGTGGTATCAAATGCCCAATTGTTTTGCTTCTTTTGCTCGACCTCCGCATCTATATATATATATATAGAGAGAGAAAGCGAGAGAGAGAGAGAAAGAGGGCTCTAAATGGTCAGCCTAAGGCGAAGAACGACTTTACATCAAGCATGGCCTCTCTTGGAGCTCCCTTTTGCTTTGTCTGCATTGCCATCCAGCTTTAACTATCACAAAATTTTCTTATTGCTTTTGCCATTTTGATCTTGTTCCAATGCATAAAAAGATCAAGTGTTGTAAAAAGAATGGTGTCTTAGTATTTTCCCAGTATCATTTTTTGGCAAGCTTGTCGCTTGTCGATGTTTTTCCAATATTCAACACTACTTATTCTAAAATCAAATTTCAGAATTAAGTTCACATGGTTTCAAATCATCCGATTTGTGAAGACCCCATCCAAACACTAGGTTATTTTCGCGACAAGCTTGTCACCACTTGGTTCTTTCCAACCTTCAACACTGCTCGTTCTAAAATGAAATTTTAAAATTAAGTTTGTATGGTGCAAATAATCCAATGAAAGTCTGATCTTATACCCTATCACATACGTGTAGTGACTCACTCACATACATTTTTGACGTTGTTTTTCATGTAGAAAAAATTTGCATGCTCCATTTTCCTCCTCTAATTGGAAAGTCTCTCATTAGATTTTTTATTTTTTTATTTTTATTTTTATTTTTATGTAGAAATTTGCATGCATGAAAGTCAAAATGCCTAAATATTCGATGCCAAATCCATGAATCGCCAGCTTGAGCCTTCATAGTCGATTTTGTTGCATATTGCTGATGAATGAGAGAATTTCTACTTTTACCCACCTTAATTTGACTCACTTCTTGATTCTTATTTACATCATATATAGTCCAATCATTTCCTTCAAAATGTAGAGAATATTCATTCTCCATCATTTTACTAACACTCACTACAACAAATACTGGCTTTTCCCACAAGTTCTTTTTTCAAGATAGAATCATATTGGCAGATTTGTATATATAATGGTGTTTCAATGAATGTTGGTAGATTTATATATCAGATGGTGGTTATATATGTATAAAAGGTTATTATGGAAGTCAATTTCGGTACACTTTATTTTGAGGTTTTGATCTTCAACGGATATTTGGATTCTTTGTTGGGATATATGTGAGTTTAACGGGGTTTAATTTCTACTAATTGTCATTGGTGAAAACAAACTATTATATAGTGTCTAGTTGGTGAGGAAACAGGTTTTATCACAATCTTATTTCTAGAAAATGTGTATCGTGGGAAAAAATATACTGCCCACATAATGGATTAATGGGAAAAAAATTAGACCATAATAGAAAATGGACTCCAATTAAGATAGACGGGGTGCGAACATGTTCATGGCAAAAAGAATTTTCCTGCAAATATTTTAGTTGTGTAGTTTTGGAAAAAGAATTTTTTTTCCCCATCGATACCAATGATGGTAAAAGAAATAGTTGCAATCATATTATTTCACATGAAATAACATTTTCCCATGAGTGTATGTCATGGAATTGACTAAGAGCCACCACACCAAATAATCAACATAAAGGTTAT
Organism: Carya illinoinensis; assembly: GCF_018687715.1. Taxonomy (NCBI): domain Eukaryota; kingdom Viridiplantae; phylum Streptophyta; class Magnoliopsida; order Fagales; family Juglandaceae; genus Carya; species Carya illinoinensis. The sequence continues at coordinate 14,626,626 of NC_056755.1, forward strand.
TGTCACCACAATTGTCTGGTTGGCAACAAAATTTGTCACAGAGGAAAATAGGTATTGCCGCAATAGCAGGTCATTGGAAAAGGTATTTCTTTCCCACCAAATAATATTTTGGTGGGTAAATTATTATTCCTCATGAATTATATGCCATGAGCATGTCACCAACAAAATTGGTGGCAAAAGGTTTTTTCTCACATAATCCCCACCTGTTTTGACCAATGACCCTAATGGAATTGACTAATGGCCACCACACCAAATCTTCAGCATAAAGGCTATTGTCAACACGATGCATATTACTCATTTCTTTTGTCACAACCACAATACATGGATAAAGTAGTTTGGCTACGATAAGGTATCACAAGGAATATCTATTTCAAATAATACAAACTATTGGATAGTAAGTTCTTTCGGCAAATATAGAGGTTAATAAAACTCAATTGTCACCAAAAGTAGTCATCCCAAAACTAACACTAGCCATAACCTAGTGAGTGGGGAAAAAATTTATAAGACCAAACTTTCGACAAAATGTTTCATGGCTAATATAGTTTTTCGGATTGTTCGCTCTGGTGACAAATGATGTATTTGTCACCACAATAGTCTGGTTGGCAACGAAACTTGCCACAGAGGAAAACAGGTATTGCTGCAACTATCGATCGTGGGAAAAGATTTTTTTTCCCACCAAATAATATTTTGGTGGGTAAATTATTTTTCGTCATGAATTATATACTGCAAACATGTCACCAACAAAATTTGTGAATTTTTTTTTTTCTCATATAATCCCCACTTGTTTAGACCAATGACCCCCATGGAAAAAGCTATTGTTTGTTCTAGTGACTAAGCAAGCTTTGGTCGAGACTAGGAACGAGAAGAACATCCTTGATGTATCTCATTCCTTTCTTTGTATTAATAGCAATTGTACATTTTCCTATTGCATCTACTAAAATACCATTTTCCATCTTGATTTTTGCCTTGACAGAGGAATCTATATTGCTAAATATACTTTCATTGGGCATCATATGGTTACTGCATCCATTGTCTAAATGTCACTTTTCATGTTTATCTCATAAGCAAGTTGGCATGCATAGAACAAATGCTCCTTGCTGTCTTCTTCAAAAAAAATTTCCTTGATGATTATTTTTTAAATGGAAAACTTGTTTAGTATATCCAAACTTTTTACAATCTCTATGTTAAGTCTTTCCACAATTCCAACAATCTTTCTCAAGATGGCTTTGTCTTCTTGCATATGCCACATTGTAGGTGATCTCTCTCTCTCTCTCTCTCTCTCTCTCTCTCTCTCTCTCTCTCTCTCTCTCTCTCTCTCATTTTTTTTCCCCTTACATTTTCATGTTTTCTTCCCATTGAGATATCGATCCTCATTTGGAGTTCTTGTGACATTTTCTTTCAGATTCTCTTAATTTTTGAACTTTTATGTTAAGCTTAGATTGAAAGACATTCTCTAGTGAGGTGTCGGAATGCCTATTCAATCTTTGCTCATGTACTTGTAGATAGCCCACTAGTTTTATGATTGACATAGATGATAAGTCCTTAGACTTTTCAATTGTAGCTATAATAGGATCATATTTTTCCATCATGTTGATTAATATCTTCTGTACCAGTCTTTGAAAAGATATTTCTTCTCCATAAGCTCTCATCTGATTTACAATTTCCATCATCCTCGAAAAACAATCTTCAGCAATTTTAGAATCTTTCATTCTAAGATTCTCCAATTCTCTTCTTAAAGTTTGGAGCTTGATAGTTCGTACCTTGGTGTTATCTTGGAACTCCTCTTGCAACATGTCCCAAGCCTGCTTTGATGATTTAGCTCATATAATTTTTGAAAAGGTTGTATTAATTCGTGTTTATTGGAGAGTGGAAAAAGCTTTGGCATCTTTTTGTTTAAGCTCCTTTTGTTTTGATGTTTGACTTGTAGAGACACAACTTCCTTTAGTAAGATTTGCAACTCCATCTTCAACCACCTCCCATAAATCTTGAGATTGAAAAAATTTCATCATTTTGATATTCTAATTGTCGTGATTTTCAACACGTTGAAGAACTGGAGGCCATGGTGGCCTTCACCCAAAATTGATCAGAGTTGAGTTCTGATACAACTGTTGGAAATTGCAAGTTGATATTTAGTTAAATCAGTAAGTTGTGACAAAAAGATAGAGAAATTAGGAAGACTTTTATGATTGAGTTCTTCCAAGTATTGTAGAAAAGACCCTACATTGGGTATATAGATATAGGGGAAATAGATACATTTTATATATAACCACCCCTTACAACTTCCTAGGCATAATAAATAAACTAGACACTTGCACATGTTTCAATGTTCAATGGACTTTGGCTACCGTACAATGAACATGACTATTTACAAGATATTCAAGAAAATACATTGACTTTTAACATATACAATTGTGCTCTTTTTGTAAGTCTAACAGGCCACTTGCATTCTTTAAGAAACCTTATATGGAATTTCAAATAGAAAATCTATGCAGCCTTAGCTTTTAGATTGAAGATGGTAAGAACTTTGATTTTTAATTGATTGAGAAGACTTTACTGAGAACAAACTTGGTAAAGCATACATCTAAATTCAAAGGGCCGGGAGGACTAGCTTGCATATTGCATGGCGTGAATATTGGTCTAGTTGAGTACGTAGGATCAACACCCAATTTGAATTTAGAAAAGTGCATGAGAGATTCATCTGCTGAGTAGATGGGAAAGATAGATGGAAAATTTAGAGAATATTTTTTCATTGCAAATTTTTATTTAAAAAAGAAAAAAGAATATGATGGTACTACGTAACCATGAATTCATTTATTGATGAACTTTCACTTATGGCCAAAAAAAATACCAGATTTACGTCTTTGGACTCTTTGGCAATTGCATAATCTATTCTGCTTGGTGTTTATTGCTACATTTGTTAGCATTCTACATAGATAACTAACCAAGCATACCCGTCTTTAGCCATGCCATCTTGTTGATTTGCATATAATTTTCACATTTTCTAATAGCACTCTCTTCACTTTATATGTGCAGAAAGTTGCAATCAACAAGATGGACATGCAATCAACTAGAAAGTTCCTTGCTGAATTAAATATTTTAACTCATGGTCATCACTTGAACTTGGTAAAGTACTTTCTTTCCCAACACCAACACAAAAGCGAGAAATTAAGCTTTAGGTAAATGTTTACTTTTGTATCACATAGGGGATAGACGATCTAGCTTTTCTAGTACATTTCTTATTTCTATTTTTCAATATATATCATTTTACTTTGTCATATTAACACATATATTAGGTAAGGGAATAGAAGATCAAATTGTTTAACTAAAATTATGAAAGATCAAAATAATAAAGGTTTTATTCTTTTAGAGGATGTAATTTGTTGCATAATACTTCAAGGTATACTAACTTAATTAAATAAAATACTATTCAATTAATAAATTTTGTTATTCCTGGACATATCATAGTTTACAAGTACTAGTTTAACATAATTCCTGAGTGGATTGTCTTTGTAGAGATATCCATGTAAATTAATACATCACCGATTGAACTGACCTGTTTACATAATTGTTATATACACAACCATCCCACATGGGAAATCTCACTGTATATTATTAGATTCCTCAAGGGTCTGTTATGCCATTTATCGTACGATATTCAATGCCATCCATTACAAAATATTAGTCACAAAATAAGAACAATAGATAGAATAATTGAAGCACTTATAGTTGTGGCATCAACATTTAATTTGCAAGTAAGCTAACCCTATTGCCAAGGTATCCTATTTTTATTTGCAACTTTATTTTTGCAAAATGTAGCCTGCTAGCCGCAAGAATCAAAATAATAGTAGATGGAAGTCTTACAACTTATCTCTAATGCATTAGTACAGTAGTGCATTTTTCTCTCATTTACTAGTGTAAATGAATATTCAAGATGTGCGATGTTTTTTCCCCCCTCTTCTGCTCATTATATATCACTTAACAAAAAATCGTATAAGGTGCAGTTGATTGGATATTGTGTTGAGGGGTCTCTTTTCCTAGTCTATGAATATATTGAGAATGGCAACTTAAGCCAACATTTGCGTGGCTCCTTAGGTGAGATCCCATGCGCATGGTAATTAGGATCTATATAGATGGTCATATTCAGAAAAATGCTTATAATTGGATTGACATTTATTGCAGGGAGGGACCCATTGCCATGGTCTACTCGAGTACACTATTCCTATCTATATTCATTGTGATATTAAATCAGCGAGTATATTGATAGACAAGAACTTCCATAGAAAGGTTGTATAAGTGATTTTGGTGTTAAAGATGTTCATAAGCTTGTTCAAGTTGTTGTATTGAAAAACATCTCTACTCCCCACCCATCTTGTGGAAACATTTGGATACATGGCACCTGAGTAAGTTGGTCTTTTAGGCAGTAACAAATTTAGAAATAATGAAAGATAAGTGTTTTGGTAGCATATGCATGCAAGCTGCTACAAGGACAATTGACTGTAATTTTTGAGCAATTTTCCAACCTTAGATACATATCTATCTATGTGATTATTTGCATTTGCTGATATGTTAATTTCACAGATCCCTCATGCATGGAGTCATGGACTCATTCCCAATTAAGGAGGAAAAGTTAATGTATGGATTTGCCTATACAAATTGAATAAACTTTAACCCATTTTTTTGTGCAGATATGCTCCTTGCAAAGATTTTTCTCTCAAAGTAGATATATATGCCTTTGGGGTTGTCCTTTATGAACTGATTTATGTGAAGCCAGCTATGTTTAAGTCAAACAGTTCCACTGTTGAACATAAAAGTCTTGTGACATTGGTAAATCTTACCACTCTTTTAATAAAGGCTTCATATAAAGCCTTTTTTATGCTGAATTTTCCTCCTTTCCTACCCCTTATAAATTGTTTTGGAAAAGCCACATTGATATATTTCCTGTGATTTGCAGTTTGAGGATGCTCTTAATCGGCCTCAGCTTGGAGATGACTACCCACTTGACTCAGTTTGGAAGATGAAATAACCTTTTACAAAATCCAGGTACTATTTACTTTTACAATTTCCAATGGAGCAAATCTATGGAGATGTTTGATTGCAGGTGTTCATGCTTGCTAGAGAATGTACACTGAAGAATCCACAACTACGTCCAAGTATGAGAGCTATCGTGATTGCCTTGATGACACTTTCATCCACATTCGATGTCTAAGGATTGGGATCCTGTCCATTCCGATTTTCAAAATCAAGCTCTCGAAAATCTCTATCTTATTATGTTCCCTGTGTTTTCTAATCAATGATCTAGAGAAGAAGGAAGTGAATCCTCCATTAAACAATCTAGAACAACCAACTACTAAGTCTATTTCACAGCTATGGTGTCAATAACAACTCCATATATAGTTTAGTACTAGTGGGATTATTAACATACCAACTCTTTCAATAATCCTACATTCATTAGTTCATATAAAGAAAATTTCCCATGTTCACTAGTGTGAATGGCCTTGGTATATATTTTGACTGGTAAAGTTTACAATTTTGATTTGTTTCGAGTTGGTTGATAATTTTTACATACATATCTGAAATGGATTTTTTTTTCTCATTTAGCATATTAAATTTGAAGATGTTTTTGAATAGTAAGGTTTGATTTAAAATTCATTTTCTTAAAAGAATTAATTGCATGCTTAATTTGGTATTCTAAATTAGTGATTACATGGTAAAAAGTTCAGCCATAAAAATAATTATACAAATTATCTTATAAACTTATATGATTTTATGTGATATATTTATTTTAAGATTTTTATATGATATTGATTGAGAAACTAAGCATGAATGAAGTATGGTTTATGGTCATGTGGTTTAGGCACGAGTGCAATATTTACCTTGAATTCTAAATGTTACGAATATAAAGTCTAATTAGGTCTAATCTGTAGAGATTAAGTTTAATTAACCTTCAAGTTATACATCTAGTTATCTATTTGAGTTCAGTATAAACTCCACTTAGACATAACTTGAAATATTAACACCAAAGTTCAAGTGAATATTTACAAAGACTTTTGCTAAATTTATAAAAATATTTTATCACAAAAACTAAACTGTTGAACAATTATCTACAGCTTTAATTTTTATGTTAGCTTGAATACTAGAGAACACTTATAGGTTATGATAAACAAATTAAATACTTTTTGAGATAAGTTTTGCACAACGTGTGGTTGAGCAACTAGGGTTTAGCTCATGAGATCATTAGCAAAGGTTGAGGGTTTTGAGAGGGGAAACATTTTATGAATCAATGAAAAACCAATTTACATTTTCAATAAATTAATTTTCTCACAAATTTTTAGGTCTAAAATATAGTATAAAAAGATGTTTTTACTAGTATTCTATCACGCATCCAGTCAATTATGTTTTGCTTAATCTGATAAACCCCATTAACATATGATTAGTTGTGCATTAATCATTTAATAGATAATATTGATGGATATATTTTTATTATATCTTAATTATATGTTTGATTCACTCGATGAATTGTAGTTGGCTGGTTGGATATTTTGTTTACTTTTAAATTGTGAAGTGTTATAATGAAGAGATTACACTTTTGCAAATTATAGAGGTGGGCAATTTATAAATTATTTGATTGAATATAAGTCCTTTGGTGTATGGTAAAACTTCATCTAATCACCCCAAAGATACCATTGTGAGCCTCCCAACTAAAAGTTGCAGGAATTTATTTTCTCTCTACAAGCACTCTCAATAGTTTTTGTATCTTGTCCTCTTAAATACATCTCCCAATTCTACTATTAGTATTTTACCTAATGACTTTTATAGTATACCATACATCATCTTATCTATTTTTTTGTGATACTTGGCCTAATAGTCCTGAAACCTGACCGCCCAAACCTAGGGAAGAAACCTAGTTGAACGGTTAGGAAGAAAAAAGGAGTTGTAGCGCACCATTTTGAGTCCCTTAGGTTTCATTTCCCTTTCGCCCCATACAACATCTCTCACTTATCTCTTACCATTTGCTTCTCTCTCTCTCTCTCTCTCTCTCTCTCTCTCTCTCTAATTCTTTCTCTACTCAATGCAACGCCACCATGCTACCACCATTGTCTTTTTGTTCATTGACCCCGATCTCCACACCGGTGAGTACTCCAAATACATCCATCTCTTTCTCTCTCTATCAATGTCACTCTTCCTTTGTTTTTGTCTCATTCTCTCTACCTCTCTCTCCATGTCGTGAGTTTTCCATTGAAGCTCCCTATTGTGGACAATTGCAGCTTTGTTATATGGGTTGCCCTTTTCTACACTGTTTCCAACCCTTGGTCTTTGTCCCTGCCCTAGCTTCTTTCCTTATGTCATTGTACTTTGCCAAGCCATAATCACCACTCTCCGCTATGCTAGGAAGCAATGTTGAGTGCCATTAGTGTCTTTCTCTATTTTCTCTTCCATTGGCATCACACCTCCACCACACTCAACGACGCCAACACCGCAAGCTTTGCTACCGATGTGTGCCACCAGGCCATCATTGGGCCTTCTGCCTCCAATATGTACTTCTCTTCATCCGCCTATCTTCCTTCTCACAACCTATTTCTCACTCTCACTATCTCCCTCTTAGTTCCTCTCTCTCTCTCTCTCTCTCTCTCTCTCTCTCTCTCTCCCTCCGTGTTTAAGTCATCCTTCTCCATACCAACCAACTAATTTGCCACTCAGGATGTAACAACTTTGGAAAAAAAGATGGGAGAACTATCATGCATACAAAAATTCCCCTTATTGCATAGAGATAAGTAATTTGATGGAAGAAACTTTAAAACTGATAAATTTGTGTGTTGATTGATTTCCCTTTTTACATTCCTTTAGGTTGTCAATAGTTTGATGAAAGAAACTTTTGCTTGTTGTGTGTGCTTCTATGGTGGAAGTTGTGAAATTGTTGTAGTGTTTTTTGTTTGGCCGTGTGCTTATGTGGTGGGAGTTGTAAAGCTAGTGTGTTGGTTTTTCTATTTTGACTTTTCGCCTATGTGATGAGATTGTCATGGTTGGCTTTGGGATGGTTCTCGGGTATTCAGTTGAACTCTTATTTGAGTCCATTTGATTATTTATATTGCATAAATGATTTTGTAAATTTTCTATTTTAATTATGGTAATTTTCGAGTTGTGTGATTGGGCTTTTTTCCTCATTCACTCTATTTTCTATTGTAAAAGGGTATTGGAATCTCCCACCTTTGCACTGGTTTATAGCTTGTGAATATTTGTTGGGAATGCCCTCCATTGCACTGAAATATAAGTTTTGAATGTTTGTAGAAAATTTTTCCATGTGTACTATTTTTCTCCATGTAAATGTTGCTGAATATCTTATTATTGGTCTATTGATAACATATAAAGTACTTGCCGAAAATTCTTCATTGGATTGATTTATAACTTGTAGTTTTTTGCTAGGATAATGAAATATTGCTAGACTTTTAGGTTTAATGGTTTTACGTGGGTGTGTGAGTATCATGACTCTAAGTCGAAATGAGGCATTATCTCGATGGAGGTCCTCTTATCATTCCAGAGAACATAATAAATGGTGTCCTCTAAAATATTGTCTTTGGGTGATAACGGGCTCAAGCAAGATGGTAATGCTCTTGAGTCGAAGTCATGGCCTCTCTAGTGGTTGAGGCCAGAGGATGTCGTGGTCAAGGATGGGGAGTGAAGGCAAGCGTCGTACGTAACAAAGTCACACACAAGGTTGTTACTCGTGGTGTGGTAAAGGGAGACATGATGTATGGATAATCCTTTCAGAAGAGATTGTGGTTCACACAATAATAAAATGGATGTTTTCAGCAATGAGATTTTCCTCTGGGCAAGTTACAACTTGCCTAAGAATTGTATTGAGTACTTAAGTTTTGTTAGGCAGTAAAATTTTTAGGTGAAGTTGACTATTGCTCGTTTACATTTAATTTGATTAAATGTGAAATGTCAATTATCATCATTCCTTGCATAAATTATTTGCATAATTTCATTTCCAGTAGCATATATTTCTTTTTTAGTATTGGTTTTAGTTTCACTTATTGAGATTTTTCGAAATCTCACCCTAGAAGTCCTACTGCGGTCTTGCTTCTTGAGATTGTAGATTTTGATATAGATAGAGAGTTTGTTGGTAGCTATGAGCATGGAGATCTGACACAGTTAGAGAATTGAGGATTGGAGATTTTTCCCACTTGGTTAAGTTGCCATGTTGAATTTTATTAGAAAACTGGATGACTGTAATTATTTTTTTACTTATGGTTTGGAGACAGGTTACTTATGGATATTATGGTTTTGATGTAGTTTAAATTCTAGCATTGTTATTTAGACTTAATGACTATCGTTTTTAATTTTCACTGCGAATTAACTATACACTTTTTATTGAGTATATGAGCACATATTTTGTCATCACAACATGCGAGGGGTGTATGACCTAGGTGGCTAACATCCTAACGTCACAAATTCTGTCAAACCAAAAGCGGGACCAAGGGTATCATTTTCTCTATATCATTTAAATAATTTTTTTTATCTTATAATTAACTTAAAAAATTTCCTCTAACTACTAGTAAATTTGCAATATCTTCATATCTTTTTATATTTGCAATATCTCTCTACATACAATGTGACGTAATTTTGTAGTATACAAACACAATAAAAAATATAAATCAAATAAAAAGATTAGAAGTAAAATTAAAAGATGAAAAAATTAGATTATATTACAAGAGTAAAACTATTAGTTTAAACAATGAGCAACAGTACATTTCGTCTCCTATACATTTTCATCAACAACAGTTAAATACTTATTAAAATAAGGCAACTCAAAGCACAACAAAGCAATATCCGCTTTCACATACAACCCTCGAGTCCAAAATGAAAGTAGAACCTTTAATCACAAGTCATTAACTACAAGCCAATGGCAATATCCATAACATTAATACTACGAAGGTCACATATATTTCTCAAACACAAGTGCCACATCTTTCTTAAAATCTATGTCTACCATGTGCACAGGGTCCAAAGGTGTTTCATATGATTGATATATTCTTGGTTCTCTTGGCAGACAATGCAAAAGCAAACTCATCTATAGCAAGTTTTCATACAATATTTCTTAACAAAAATTAAGTGCTATAGTTTTATCTTATAAAGCCAAATTAGTGGATTGACTCTAGAGATGCTTGATCTTTCGAAGTCATTGTATTCAAGGCATATTAGTAGTTTCAAGTCTAACCCATAGTTAGGAAAGGCACATTCAATTGAGCCAATGATTTATGAAAAGGACTAGAATAATATTTCTACCTTTTTCATCATTGTTGTTACCATGATCCATGGACTTTTAACTAAACTAAAGTGAAATAGACAAAAGTAAACTATGGCTGCTGCTAAATATCTGTGGCTACTAATCAAGAAACAAGTTAAATAAACAAACTTAGGTCCCTTTTGTATATTGAGTTGAGTTGAAATAAATTGAGTTTTTTTATAAATAGTAGTGAGTTGAGATGATAGAGTGAGTTTTGTAAGGCCCACCTAAGATAAGTTTAGATGTGTTTGGACGTTAGAATAAGTTTAGATGTATTTATGGAAAGTTGAAAAAGATTGTAGGTGTATAAAGAGGTGTTAAGTTAAAAAAGGTTGTGGGTCCCACGTATAATGAGATTTTGAGTTGAGATGAGTTAAGTGATTTGAGAGTTAAGTGTTTGGATCTTAGACTCAATTTAAAATTGGACTGAACTGCGTTAATCTCAATTCAGTCTAGGTTCTAAACACAGCCTTAGACTACTAGAATTGAAAATCATTCAATTATATTGTAAACTAAAACTAGGATCATTTAAATAGCTTCTGACACATGATCATTAGCACATCTTAAAGTTATATACGGTTAAGCAAAAATATGAAAACCCGACTCTGGTTCGACTCTGCTCTAAATTTGATAAAATGAAGTCAAAGTCAGATTCTTTTAAAATTTTTCAATTAGAGTCAAAGCTGTCACTAGACCAACTCCTATCCGATCCGATCCGACACCGACTTTGCCATCCAACTTCAATATTGTACATATGTTATAAAAATATGTATTTATCATATATACCAGTATAGTTATATAATTATATAACTAGAACTTATATAGTTAAATTCAACAATATACTTGTATGAGCTAATTATTATAAAATAATATACTTATAGGATAATATAAATAGACTAATGATAGTTTAGATTACGTATATATCATAGTATTACTACCATATATAATCAAGTATAAAAATAAGTTAGATACCAGTATTTAAAAAGTCCAATATAATAAGTTAATAACACATGATACTAATTTACTAAAGTATAATAATATGTGATTAGACACTAGAAATAAGTTAGTGTATAAAAAGTTATAAATAAGTTAGACACTAGAAATAATTAGTCTGAATGTTGTAAAAAAGTTTACAGAGATAAATAGTTGATATGGCTAGTCTTGGCAGATCACAAAAGAAAGCATTTATAAGTTCATTTAGAAACCAAACATAAGTTTTTGGAGCTTCGTCTCTTCTGGTCTTGCAATTTTTTCTGCTAGACTACTTTCATATTCTATTTGCTTTTAATGTTAAGAGTACTCTTAACATATTAGTTGATGATATACTCAATCATTGTTACACTCAAATAAATATTGCAGTACCCATACTATAAAATAACAATCCTTGGATTAAGTCATGATTAAATATTGAGTCATAACATTCATTACAATTGGATACAGTATTATAAAACATCTAATTACAACATTCATTACAACTATTCATTACAACCTATTCAATACAAAACAATTGATTACAACAGCCATATTAATATAAATATGAAAAACGTACTATAAGTGCAATCCTATATCTATGCATTAGAATCTTAGTTAATCGTGCTTCATTCTCTATTTGTCCTTGATGCTGTGTAGCTTCTATTTCTATTGTTGACCTAAACTTATGTGTCGCTTGTGTAACGCCCCGATCTTGCATGGGTCAGATAGTTACTTCCTATAACTAAAAATTAACATTTCATCAATATATTTGTAAACTCCAAAATATATGATTGTCCGAATACTATAAAATCTCTTAATAAAAACTGTCAATCCTTAGAATCTTCTATGAGTAATCCACTATAATTAAATAATCATCTCACTCATACTCTATAATCCTGATCCTTAGCTGAATTATTCTAAAATCATCTAAAAATGTTATAGATATAAGGGGTAAGTTATCAATAACTCAGTAAGCAAAGAACATATATTAGTGTGCAAATATGAGCATTTATAGAGTTAAGAATGCAGAATAAAACATTTTTTATTTTCAGAAAGCAGAGTCAGGACATGTTATTAAAAATATCAGAGCAAAAGTTTAAAAATATTCTTATTCAAAACTCTCTTGGCATAGCATAATTGGCCACCATCATTTAAGAATATTATATCACATCAAAGGATACGTTTAACCCCTGTGGCAAGATTGTCTAAACCCTGATAGCTAGCCAAGCAGAAACAGAATGTGTACATAGGAAAGACCACCAAAAAACCAATTTTTTTTTCTAAAGTGGGTGCACCAGAAACGGGACAGTTGGTATTAACCCAAATAGAAGCCACTATTATCACCCGTGGTAGTTCAAACAGATCACCATCCTCAAACCACATCCCAAATTCAGAATGTCAGACCAAACGTTTTCAAAAATCACATCATATCATATCAGAATTCAGAACATCTTCAGAATAAAATAGAATCAGATACCAAAAATATAATTTATGCTCAAAATTTCATATTCGCTCTCTTTTGCATAGTTTAGAAACAAAATGCAAGAAAATAAGCTCATATCTACACCAGTCAAGACAAAAATACTTTCCCTTTTATACAAAGTTCATGAGTAATGTTAAAACAAATAACTGAGGTTGTTTTCATATTTTTTTTTTTTCAAAAACCAAAAGATGAATATTTTAAAAGTCAACTTCGTTTCATTTTCCTTTTATGCAAAGTTTAACATAGGATGAGGTTCTTATGCTAGATTGCCGAGCAAATATTAATCGTCACCTATAAAATAATCACGTAATTCTCGTAAATTGCTTGTCAAATACATATTTCAATATTTAAACCCGAAATGCTAAATTAACCTATTCTAAATCCTCAAAACCTAAAATCTTCATAATTCCTAAAATACCATCCTTTTCCAAAACCATCAATTATCCACTTAACATTTACTTAACCTAATTCTCACTTATTCACAAGGTTTATATAAAAAAATTAAAAATTAAAAATCAATCCATTTTTAAAAAATGAAAAGTCATTAAAATAAAAATATTACCCAACCCAAAATAATTTTGAATCCGAATTCAACCCAAAAGCATTTTACTTCAAAATCACTTAACATAACACACTAAAATATACATATATATATATAAACAAATCCACTGAAATAAATCCTTAAAACACTGTGTTTTTAAAAATTGAGGGTAAAGTTGTAATTTACTAACAAAGGTTTTACCAAACTTACGTAGAACCATTAGGAAAACCTTACCAACAACCTTGAGTTTAAAAGTAGAGAGAAAAGGCAGCGGCAGAGGCTTACTAAGAGGGAAGATAACTCGATGAAGGCTCGGTGGAGCTGGGGCAGTAAGTGAGAGAGAGAGAGAGAGAGAGATGAGAAGTGATGAGAGAGGGAAATGGAGACAGAGAGATAAACTGAGAGAGAGAAATGTGAGGGAAAGAGATGAAGCTCAACGTGAGACGTGACGGACTAGGGGATCGAAAAGTTTCAGGTGGTGGTTTTTGTAGGGTCTCGACGTGGGGGTCTCGGTGTGCTGGTTGCAGTGCTTGGCAAAAAGGAGAGCTTGCTACTCTGTTTTAGGTATGAAAAAATAGGGGACACATGGGTTGAGTTAGGTGGTTCAGCTGGGTCACACGGTGGCTGGGCAGTGGCTAGTGGCTTTCGTGAGTTTTCCATTCAAGCTATTGCTACGCAACGGATTGGAGTTGCCATTTTGGGTTGTTTGGGATTGGAATGGATGCGTGATGGTGAAAGGTATTGGCTGGGCTATGGTGTTGCATGGTTGTGGAAGGAGGAAGGGCTATTTTGAAACTACTACTGCTTAGTGATGTCGAAACAAAGGTGGTATCAAACGGCTAAGTAGGTTGGGGCCATGACTGGCTAGGTGGTGGGTTTGCAATGCTTACGATATGGGAGAATGAGGGGGTGGGTGCTCTGTACATAGAGGGAGGTTGTGGCTGGAGGTTTCTTCATGCAGGAAAATCTAATTGTAGTATATAAAGGGAACCAAAAATAAACCCTAGGGATAGAGATGTGTATGGAGAGGAAAACAGACATGATCAAAGCGTGCATAAAGTGGAGTCTATGGGCAGTGTGTGAACTTGTGCAACACGTGAAAATAAAGTGATAAAAATAAATAAAATAATAAATAAATGGGCCCTTTCATGAATTTTTAGACCTCAACTCAAACTCAAAAATAATTCAACTTGTTTAAAAAAAATAACTCAGCCCATAAAAGGATTTTTAAACTAAATATCAAACACAAGGTAAAATCATAAACTACCAAAGCAGAGATTTTAGACCCGTAGTCAATATTTTAAAAAGAGATTTAAAAACTCAAATGACCTTTTCACACATATAAATAAATAAATAAAATTAAAAACAACTTAGCACTGGACTCGAGTGTTACAACTTGCTTTACTGGGTATGTTCAACTACCATTTGTTACTTTCGAAGTTCTTTAAAATTGACATATTGGGATTACATGCAGAACAAGAAAAATCTCTAAAAGAAAAAATAATGGAAAGGAGAATGACAATTGTGGTTCAAAGGAGAGTGACAATTATACTTTGTTGAACCTAAGGTTTCAAGTTTCATGTAATTATATATCTATACATGAATTTTGATGATAACAAATGAATTCAAAGAATAAAAGATTCTCAAACTCAAATTGTTTACACAATGGAGTCAAGTACATCAAGGAGTCAAGCATGAGCAAGAAGGAAACAAGTTCACATTAAAGTTATAGAATAATATTGTAAATCTATTAAAAATTAGAAATTAAGATTAAGATTCAAAATTAATATTTTATCATAAAGTATTAAAATACATTTTTCACATGTGCATAAATATTTTAAAAATTAAATTTGAAAATTTTAAAAGATGATTGATTGTCATCTTTCACATCTTCATGTTTTATTTAAATATTTTTAAAAGTGATTGATGTTTTTTTTTACTTATGCAAAAAGTAGATGTTTTTATTTGAAAAATTTAAAAAGTAAAGTTTTCTCATTTTGTTATATACAAAAAATAAAAAGATTAGGTTTGAATTTTTTGAAAAGTAAACAGTGTTCTTTTTGTCATATGTCAAAAGTAAAAGATTAGATTTGAAATTTTTGAAAAATGAATGATATTGTCTTTGACAATTGAAAAAGAAGAACCTTTATTTGAATTTTTTTAAAAAGTGAATGGTATTGTCTTTGACATGTTAATCTTTTTAAATTTGAATATGATGTCTCATATGTCGATAAATAGATCATTTGAGAGCTTTACAATATTAAGAGCATACAATATTCACTCAAAACTTTTATTCTCTCTTATCTAAGCATTGAGTTTTAATCCTTATTCATTTTGAGAGAGATATAGTTTGCGTTGTATTGTTATTATTTCATTCATTAATGAGTGATTTCTGATAACCTACCCACTATCAGCTCTTGTATCAGTAAAAGGATGTGTATAACCCTTGTGCGTATAGAAAGTGTTCTATACAAGGAATCATTGAATCACTACATGTAAGGTGATTGCAAGTGTAGAGGGTGTTTTACACGAATTCTTTGTAGCGGTATTGTTCAAAGGTGTAATAGGTTTCTATCTCCACCTCAAGGAGGTTGAATAGTGAATTTGAAAATCCTCAAGGGGTAGCTTGAAACGAGGACGTAGGCAGTGGGGCCGAACCTTATTAACATACTGAGTTTGCTTCTCTCTTACCCTTACTCTTTATATTTATTGTTATTTCGTATTTTGTTTATATTTTATATTGTATATTTGATTTATAATTGTTATTTTTTTAATACAACTCAATTCACTCCCGCTCTTGTGTTAGTCATCTGGGCAACAATTGGTATCAGAGCAAGAACTCTGTTATAAGATTAACTATCTTTTGAGTTAAGATTTTATGGCTAACATTACAGCTTCATTTGGTGATGGTCAATCTAGCAATCAGCCTCAACTCTTTTGTGGAGACAATTACTCATTCTGAAAAATTAGAATGAGAATATTCTTTCAGGCTCAAGGTCGAGAAATCTGGAAATACATTGTAAATGGATATTATATTCCAACAAAAGTGATTGATGGAGTAAAGGTCAAAAAGGAAGAAAATGAGTTTGATCGTGAAGACGATAAACTTTATACTTTGAATTTAACTGCTATGAATTTATTATTTAATGCTCTCAATGGAAATGAGTTAAATAGAATAATAACTTGTGCTATGGCAAAAACAATTTGGGATAACTTGGGAGTTATTTATGAAGGAATTTCGCAAGTCAAGAAATCAAAAATTTATATTCTTACTCATGAATATAAAATGTTTAAGATGAATGATGATGAATCTATTTCTAGTACACTCGTTTTACTAACATCATAAACAATTTGACAACTTTTAAAAAAGTTTATTTAAACGTAGAGATAATAAGAAAAATTCTCAACTCTCTAGTAAAATGTTAGGAATCAAAAGTGACAGCAATCCTTGAAGCTAGAGACCTCAAGAAGCTCGAAGTGAATAAACTCATCGGATCACTTATCACCTATGAGTACACATTGAAAAGAGGAGAAGAAAAAGGAAAACTAAATAAGACCTTGGTACTTAAAACTGTTCCTCATGAAAGTAAAAGTGATGAATATGAGGAAAATGACGACAAAGATGAAGAAGTTGCGATGATAACAAGAAGAATTCAGAAGTTCTTAGAGAAAAATAAAACTTCTCCAAGAAAATCCTTCAAAAAGATTTCCAAAAAAGATTCAGGTAAAAATGATACTTTAATTTGTTAGAAATACAATAAGCCTTGTCATATCAAGCCAAATTATCCTCTGCTAAAAAAAGATCGAAACAAGGGCAAGACAGAAATAAAAACTACATGGGATGATGATTCAAGTAGTTTAGATAATGAAATAAGCAATGGAGAATCAGCAAATTTTTGTCTTATGGCAAAAGATGACATTGAGGTAATAAATCTTGATAATATTGAAGATCTTTCATATGAAGAATTGTAAAATATTTTAGAAGAGGTATATGAGGAACTTGAAAAATTGGGTATCAAGTATACTACTTTGAAAATAAAAAATTCTTCTTTAACAAACGAAATTGATATTTTAATAAAAGAAAATATCGTTTTTAAAGATGAAAATCTTGAGTTCAAGAAGAAGAAAACTGATTTAGAAAATATTGTTGAAAACTTTACGAATGGAAAAAGAAATTTTGAAAAACTGCTTGATAGTCAAAGATGTGTTTTTGACAAGGCATGCTTGGGATATATGCCAAAACAAATATACAAACCTTATAAAAACTTATTTGATAATCCTTTTGCATCAAAGTCCAGTATTCAAAATTCTTTTCATAAAAATAATTTTGTCAAAGAAAGATAGTATTATAATTACTCAAGTTCTTCATATATGCCGCATGCTATTTGTAATTTTTGTAATAAAAATGGTCGTAATTATCATACTTGTCCTATTAATAAAAAGTATACAATGACTATTAGGGTCATATGGATACCTAAAAATCTTTTTTTTTAATACTAATAAATAAAGGACCCAAAGAACTTGGGTACCAAGAAAAATCATTTCAATTATTTTTATAAGTATGCATGAAGTCCTCTACAAATAAAAAATAAATGGTTTTTAGATAGTGGATGTTCAAGACACATGACGGGAAATAAGACTAAGTTCTTTGATCTTAAATTTAAAGAACGACATGTGACATTTAGAGACAACTCGAAAGGGATGATCTTGAGAATAGGTAAAATTGTTGATGAATCTTCTCTCATAATTAAAGATGTTCTATTTGTTAAATGTTTAAAATATAATCTTTTGAATATAAATCAATTATGTGATAAAGGATTTATAGTTACTTTTAAAATGGATAAGTACATTATTTTGAAGGATTATAATTGTAATATTTGTTTTATTACTTTTAGAAGCAACAATATTTATACAATCGATTTTGAAAAAATTACCTCACAAGATGCTATTTGTTTTTCAGTTCAAAATGAATTAGTTGGCTATGGTATAGAAGATTAGGTCATATCAACATGAACTTATTTCCAAATTTTCAAAAAATGATCTTTTGAGAGGTTTACCAAAAATAAATTTTCTTAAAGATAAAATTTGTGATGCATGCCAATTTGGTAAACAAACAAAAACTTTTTTTAAAACCAAGAAACATATTTCCACTACTAGACCATTGCAACTGATACACATGGATCTTTTTAGACCAAATAGAGTTGCAAGTTTAGGAGGAAAGTATTATGCATTTGTTATTGTTGATGATTTCTCTAGATATATTTAGAACATCTTTCTTACTCATAAAGATGAGGCACATAATGCCTTTACTAAGTTATGCGAGAGAATTCAAAATTAAAAGGATTATACTATTTAAAGTATCCGAAATGATAGGGAAAAGAGTTTGTTAATAAAAATATTAAAATATTTTGTAATAAAAATGGTTTTGTGCATAATTTTTCTATTTCTCGAACTCCTCAATAAAATGGGGTAGTGAGAGGAAAAATATATCTCTTCAAGAGATGGCAAGAACAATACTCAATGAGAACAACTTGACTAGTTATTTTTGGGCCGAAGCGGTAAGTACTGCATGTTATGCTATAAATAAAGTTATGCTAAGATCTAAGTTAGATAAAACCCCCTATGAGTTTTGGAATGAGAAAAAACCCAACATTGGTTACTTTCATGTATTTGGATGCAAATGTTCTATTTTGAATGACAGGGATAATTTAGACAAGTTTGATACAAAATCTGATGAAGGTATCTTTTTCGAGTATTCTACTAATAGTAAAACTTATAGATTATTCAATAAAAAGACTTTAACTATACAAGAATCTATGCATGTAGTATTTGATGAATCTAGTTCTCTACTTTCTAAGAAATCTATTAATGAAGAAACATGAGGTATAAATAATAAGGAAAGTCTCAATCTCAATAAAGAAAACACAATGGAGGAAGTTCAACATGGAAACATTAGGAAAAATCATTAAAATTTAATATAAGATGCAACCAAACAGTGAAAATTTGTGAAAGATCATCCAGTAGAACAAATTTTGGGAGAACCTTCACGATGTGTAAGTACTTGATCATCTTTTAGAAATATTTGTAATCATAGTGCTTCTTTATCTCAGATTGAACAAAAAAATATTGATGAAGTACTTCTTGATGAATCTTGAATTCTAGCCATACAAGAAGAGTTGAATCAATTTGAAAGAAATGATATTTGGATACTTGTTCCTAAACCTAAAAATCATATTATTATTAGAAAAAAATGGGTTTTTAAAAACAAGAAAGATGAGTACGGAGTCATTACTAGAAATAAGGCTCGACTTGTAGTCCAAAGTTTCAATCAAGTAGAATGAATCGATTATAATGAGACATATGCACCAATCACAAGATTAGAAGCTATTCGAATACTACTTGCATATGCTTGTTATAAAGATTTCAAATTTTTTCAAATGAATGTTAAAAGTACTTTCTTAAATGGTTTTATAAATGAAGAGGTATATGTTGAGTAACCTCCAAATTTTGAAAATCATATTTTTTCAAATCATGTTTTCAAACTCACCGAAACACTATATGCACTCAAACAAGCTCCTAGAGTTTAGTGCGAGAAACTCAGTGGTTTCTTGATTGAAAAAGGTTTTTTAAGAAGAAAAATGGATACAAGTCTTTTCATTAAATATGAAAATGATGATTTTTTTTTTATTCAGATTTATGTTGATAATATAATATTCGGTGCTACAAATGAAAATATGTGCCAAGTTTTTGTTAAGACTATGCAGGAAAAATTTGAAATGAGCATGATGGAAAAACTTACATTCTTCCTCGGATTGCAAACTTAGCAAGCAAAAAGTGGAACATTCATCAATCAATCAAAATATATTAAGAAATTATTGAAAAAGTTTAGGATGGAATATGATAAGGAAATTGGAACACTAATGAACCCATCAACTAAACTTGATAAAGATGAAACCGGTAAGTAAGTTGACTAGAACGTATATTAAGGTATGATTGGTAGTTTATTATATTTGGCAGTCAGTAGACCAGATATTATGTTTAGTGTATGCTTATGTGCATGCTTTCAATCATATAAAAAAAATCTCATTTAATTGCCGTTAATCGCATTCGTAGATATCTTAGTGGTACAATTAATCTAGGGTTATGATACCCTAAATACACATCTTCCAATCTAATCAGTTACACAGATACTGATTATTCTGATTGTAAAATAGATTGAAAAAACACTAGTAGAGCATGTCATTTCTTAAGTCATGCACTAGTTTCCTAATTTAGTAAAAAAATAAAATTTTATTACATTATCTACTGCTGAGGCAGAATATGTTTCTGCGGGTAGTTCTTGTGCTCAAGTTCTTTACTTGAAGCAACAATTTAAAGATTTTAAACTCATGTGTAATTACATTCCAATCAAATGTGATAATACAAAGTGCTATAAGTTTTTCAAAGAACCCAATACAACATTCTAGAACTAAGCATATTGAAATAAGATATCATTTTTTTCGAGATTATGTATAGAAAGACGATATAGTACTAGAGTTCACAAGCACAAGCGATCAGTTAGTAGATATTTTCACAAAACATTTATCAGATGATAGATTATGTATGATTAGAAGAAAAATAGATATGATGCATGCTCTGAATATCTCTTAAAAGATAGATCAAAGTCAATAAAAATAGAGAGATATTTTTTAAATACTTTTACATAAACTTGAGATTCTTAGTCTCATGTTTGAGACGTTCATTCTCTTCATACAATATCATGTTATTCATATCCATGGGAACTGGCAAGCAGAATGAAGAATCTAATAGAAATTTCAACTGTTTATTCTTCTACCGAATGATTCATTCTCTTGTGTGAGACTCTTGAACAATTCGTTAAAGTACAATAATTTATTCTTTAAGCTTTTCAACCTCATGGTTTCTAACTTATAGCCACTAGGAAAAAGTAACAATAGATGAAGAGTAGCGAGTCCCAAGACTCACCAAGTCGTAGATAGTATTGGAATCTAACTTATTAGCCAAATTATTATTTTCTTGCTGCAACATGACACTAATGGCAACTACAGAAAGGATAGGAGGTTGAGGTGCAGAATACCTCATGAATGGATCTAGAGAAATGTTAGGAGAATGGGCCATTGATAAAAGAATTGAAGGCTTAAAGCGAGAATGTTGAAAGAATGCAGATGGATTATAGAGATGAGAATAAGATTTAATGCGAATTGGATGAACCTTAAGACTGATTTTATAGGATATCAGATGAGTGAAAATGATAATTTTTTTTTACTCAACCCTTAATTTTGTTTGTCAACAATATCATGTGATTGTTCAAATCTCCAACCCCACTTGTCGGTTCACGAGTGGCTCCATTTTTTTTCAACTATCTAAAGTTTTTCTTACTAACACCCTTTTTCTTTTTCTTTTTCAGTCCATTTACTTGCTGCGAATCCTTTTTAATGATGCAAAAAAGGGAGAGTAATTTGAGACTAGAACATTAACATTGTTTGAAGTGCTAAACTTGTCATATATGTTTGGGATTATATTTATACTTTTGCTTGAAAAACCAATGCACATTCTCAAGGGGAGCTCAAGTATTTATACAAGTTTCAAGATCTATCAAGTATTTGTCATCATAAAAAAGGGAAGATTATTGAACCCAAGATTTCAAGTTTCATGTAATTATATAGCTACACATGAATTTTGATGATAATAAATGAATTCAAAGAATAAAGGAATCTCAAACTCAAATTATCTACACAATGGAGTCAAGCACATCAAGGAGCCAAGCATGAGCAAGAAGGGGACAAGTTCACATTAAAGTCATAGAGTAATGTTGTAAATCTCTTAAAAATTCGAAATTAGGATTGAGACTCAAATTTAATATTTTATCATAAAGCATTAAAATACATTTTCTACATGTGCATGAATATTTTGAAAATTTTGAAAGATGATTGATTGTCATATTTCACATGTGCATGTTTTATTTGAATGTTTTCAAAAGTGGTTGATATTTTTTTTGACTTATGTAAAAGGTTTCGACTTATGCAAAAGGTAGATATTTTTATTTGAAAATTTTAAAAAGTAAAGTTTGCTCCTTTTGTCATATACAAAAAGTAAAAAGATTAGGTTTGAATTTTTTGAAAAGTAAAGTATGTTCCTTTTGTCATATGTCAAAAGTAAAAGTTTAGGTTTGAAGTTTTTAAAAAATGAATGGTGTTGTCTTTGACAATTGAAAAAGAAGAACCTTTTATTTGAATTTTTTGAAAAAGTGAATGATGTTGTCTTTGACATATAAATCTTTTTAAATTTGAATATGAAGTCTCATATGCCTATAAATAGATCATGTGAGAGCTTCATATTTACAACATCAAGAGTATATAGCATTCATTCAAAGATTTCATTCTCTCTTCTCTAATAATTGAGCCTTAATCTTTGTTCATTTTGAAAGATATATAGTTTGCATTGTATTGTTCTTATTTCACTTATTGAGGAGTGTTTTCTGATAACCTACCCACTATCAGCTCTTGTATCAGTAAAAGGGTGTGTATAACCCTTATGCGTGTAGAAAGTGTTCTACACAGGGAATCGTTGAATCACCACTTGTAAGGTGATTGCAAGTGTAGAGGGTGTTCTACACGGATCCTTTGTAGCGGTGTTGTTCAAAGGTGTAATAGGTTTCTATTTTCACCTGAAGGAGGTTGAATAGTGAATTTAGGAATCCTCAAGGAGTAGCTTGAGGCGAGGACGTAGGCAGTAGGGCCAAACCTCATTAAAATACTGAGTTTGCTTCTCTCTTACCCTTACTCTTTATATTTATTGCTATTTCGTATTTTGTTTATATTTTATATTGTATATTTGATTTGTAATTGTTATTTTTTTAATACAACTCAATTCACCCCCCGTCTTGTAGCAGTCATCTGGGCAACATACTTGAACTTCTCAAGGATAATTTTAAGTTCAACTGTTATCTCAAAGAAGGAAGGCCTATTTTTAGGAATTGCTTTCCAACATCTCTGCATTAATTCTAACAGCTTAGGGTATGCATTCAAAGATCAAGACGGAGTCCCTAGAAAATAGAATACATGACATAACTTTTAGGTTCATATAAATTTAAACGCTTAACTTTTGTCCCCAAACAAGTCTGTAATACTAGATTCCTTAAGCCATTAGATACCAACACTTATGTGTCAAATATACAAACTCCTAGAGGATTTTTTTGGTTGATAGGTAAGAAAATATTGGTAAGACTCCCAAAAGAATTAAGATACTCACACTTTTTTGAAAGGTAATACTAAAAAAATACTACAGCTTTAATGCTGAAGAAACCCAACCCATTCAAAGGTATAACTAAGGTATTATCCATTACAACAGCACCAAACCCAACCCATTCAAAAGTATTACCAACAATACAAACACTGCAACATCACCTCATAGGTCCTACAATAGCACCTCACATCACCTCATATTTCGCCCCAACAACACAAATACTATAGTACTGTTTAGATAGTGAGTTAAGATAAAATAAAATTCGAAAATTGAATAAAATATTATTATAATATTATTTTTTAATATTATTATTATTTTAAAATTTGAAAAAATTGAATTGTTTATTATATTTTGTATGAAAATTTCAAAAAATTATAATTATTAGATGAGAAGATCACTCTTGTATCCAAGTTGGGCCTAAAATAGCACCAAACACAACCTATTGAAAACCTAAAATTAAGGTATTACCCACAATCAAATTTCACTCGCACAAACACATGGAGATCATAAAGGAGGTATGAGAAATATGATAATTTCAGCACTATATAAAAGCTACCTTTGTACTCAAAACTCAAAAGAAACTCCACAATCGCTTAACAATGGAATAAATTGAAAACCAATTTCAATTAGGTGTTAAAATAATCAACCTAGAGCAAGGGAAGCTAAAAATTTTACAAATTGGAATATACTTGAATAAGTCCAAACATTGAAAAAGAAAATGGGTCTTTCCAAATTGTGAAAAATTAGAAGAAAAGTGTAAGGATTACCTGGAGGCTTGGGAGAGGATTCTTAGGTGGCTGTGAGTGGCGGTGGCACCTCTATTAACAACCCAAGAGACTTGAGATATGAGCTATAGTGAATGTAAATATTTTTTCATATTTGAAGACCCACTATTCATCTTCAATGTTAATATTTTATTCAAAATAATAATTTAAGTAGCAAAACAATTAGTTGAGAAAAAAATTAGTTGAAAACCAATAATTTAAGTATCAAATTAAATTTTTAATTAACATATATGATTAGTGTAATTGTAAAATATGGAAAAAAATTAAAAATATTATTATTAAAAAATAATGTTATATTATTATTTTGACTAATCCAATGTGGAGTTATGACTATGGAGGTTTTAGATTTATAGAAAGTATTTACTTTTCTTCAAATTTTAGATATAGCTTTAATGAAGCAATACCAATGCTTTGAGGCTGAAAATGCACCAAATCACACGTGGATAAGTGGGGTTAAAATTGTAAAACACAAAAGCTCTTTTTTCTCTACATTCCTATAGTCATTGAGTCATTAGAGCATTCGTACCGGAATATGTAAATGCATAATTAAAGCAACTTTTTAGATATTAGGCATCAAATCTGGCTACATTGAATTAGGCCAAAATCAAATTTTATAGCTTTTAACTACGGTGATTAGAAAGAAATGATTAAGTTTGCTATGTACTGTACAAAGGTCAAATATTTATTTTATTAATTTAAGTATCTCTCTCTTTCATCTTGCACCCAATATTGAATTAATAATTAATAATTAATTTATTAATTATTTTATTAAATAATTAAAAAGTTTAAATATTTTTAATTAAAGTTAAATTCATTATAAATTAAATAAATTTTAAATATCCAAATTAAATATTTTTTTAAGTTAATATTATTTTATTACTATATAATGAATAAATAAATAATTCAATGTAGAGATTTGATGTAAATAGAATACTCAAAGTTAAATTTATCTCATATTATTTTATTATTATATAATAAAAAAATAGCTATTTTAATGTGAATATTTATATAAATGGAAGAGCTAATATATAAATTTATTTTACATTCATTAAAACTATCATTTACATATAGATAATCCAATGAGAGTACTCTTAACCTCCCAACGAAACTTTCTAAATTTTTCTCTACATTCCCTTTGCCCTCCTCCCCAACGAAAGTAGAAAAAGTGCCTCGTTGCGAAAACACTAATGATTTTTGTAGCCATGGAATTAGAAGAAATAGGGTATTGAAAGAAAGAAAGAAAACCTGTTTAGGAAAACAATGTACTGGGCATGCACGGCTATGAGAGCTTGTTTTGAGTGAATGCAAGTGTGAAGGACAAAATTCGAGTGACAAATGGATGGTGGAGGATTTAATGCATGCTGAACAGGTTGGTGGTGAGTGTTAAAGATTCACTAAACTAATTAAGTTCAAGAAACTAACATCGGAAGATACTTAGAAAACTGTAAAACATAAGTTTTTTTTGGAGGAACTTGAAGACAGACTGTTTTGGGACTTTTGGAAGGACTTTGAAATCCTCAAAAGGAATAGCTAATCTCTCATATTCCTCGGGTTTCAAGAACCCCTTGCACATGGAATTCTCATCATGTGTCTAATAGTGAATTTTGATCTACCCCATAAAGATCCACTACAAGAAAAGCCATTTTTTCCCAGACTGGATTTCCGTGGGTAAAATAATGAATTTCGTAGAAAAAATTCTGTATTTACAAATTCTTTCCGTGGGAAGTTCGTGGCATATAAGTCGCCGAAAAAAGTATTATCGCCCACGAAAATGATAATTAGTGGGGGATAGATACTTTTCCTCACGGTACATTCCGTCACAAAATCTGTACAATACTCGTGGCAAAAGGCAATTCAATTTATCTTTTGGCTCATGGGAATTGTGGTCTTCCCACGATAGATGTTTGTAGATATTATTATTCTCCATGAATTGTTTCTGTGGGTAAATTGTGGTGAGATACGTCTGTGCTACAAGTCGTATGTTTTGACCCTACCGAATGTCTTCGTGGAAACTGTGTAAACCCCACCGAATGTCTTCGTGGATCCACGTAAACCCCATGAACTGTTATCGTGGATAACATGAATTTCATCAGACCTGGTTTCATTTTTCCCCACACACAATACTCGTGGAAAATATGTAATCTCCAGAAAATCCTTCCAAAATGACAAACCACTTAATTTACATGGAGGTGCCTCGTGGCAAATAGGTTTAATGTCCGTAAGGAAGATTGCTACTTTTTCCCACCAATGTTTTTTCCTGGGTAAAAGTGTAAAACCTAAGTTTTTTATTACGTACATTTTGCATCAATTTGTTTTGTACTGCTCAAAAAAACTTGTTTTATGACTTCAATTAGATTAGATTCTAAGGAAAATATACTACAAAATACAGTCAGATAAACTATAACATAATGTTGCATTCAACATTTACAACATTGGATCATGTTCCAGTGTCCATTTGGCTAATTGGAAATACCTTACAAAATGTTTACAAATTAGAGAATGACAAGAGGGCCGTGATCAGCATGAAAAGGATTACAATTATATTTACTTTACAAATGCACACAACTTGGCTCCAAATAATCTTCCATAATAGCTTCATGAACATTCTTGTATTTTGACCATGTGAACCTGATTTGCCCAGATGAACAAATGACTTTATTTCCTCTTGTGCACACATTTCAGATGGCTGAGAAGAACCTGAATAAACATAGTACAATTTGACTAGACTCAGCTATCATTAAAAACAAAATTCACATACAACAACAAATCTCAAAGAATGCACGTGATCATAAGCTCTACCCCATTTGCAACTTATTGTTTTGGGTATCTATCTCAAACAATGCCAAAAATTAGTCCAACTTAATTTTTACGAACAATTCAAAACATTTTATGGTAGGTCCTTTTTCACTCTAAAATCCTATATATGCTCATTTACATGAGATTATTAGATTAACAGCTTTGTACAAGTTCCTAAGTAACAACTATCCTTCAGGACATTAGATGTGTCTAACACCATTAGAATTGGACTACTGACCATACATTTTCACAATATTAACTGAACAATTATATCCCAACTCGACAAACAAATGGTGCCTGTAGTATGATTTGAATCTTTAAGCCTTCTGTACCACAATCTTTAAGGTACAGATCTGACCTGATTGATCTCTTGGAATTAAATATATAACCCAAACATCCAATGAGTATATTGTGAAAACAATGTTGAAACCCACCCTCAGTTAGCTCAATCACTATGTTCTACACAATCCTCAATTTTGCTATAACAAAAAAAATACACGCAGCACATGATAGTGTCCAAATTATAATTCATTTCAACACATATAACTGGTCTTATTAGCCTCCAGAAGTAAAGATGTAAGATAGAAGATATATATACAATGCAATATGGGATTATGCTACCAGCCATCTGTATCTTTGTGAACAAATTTGGACAGCTATGATTAATAAGGATAGTGCCTTGGTTTTGCATCTAGCTATTTATTCTCCCAAATAGCCCAAACCATGTATGGATCCATTCACAAGCCTTAATAAAAAACTGGCTGATTTAGCATCTTTTATATAGGTATTTAACATCATCATGATATTAAGCTTATGGAATAAACAGTAGTTATCTGAAGTAAGAATATTTACCAGCACATAACGTTTTGCTCCTATCCAGTAATTGAATGTGTATTCTGTTCGCGGTCATTGTCATCTCAGCTGTGACCCTACAGTGGCCTTCCATCACATAACTGGATTTTTTGTAACCCCAATGGAGGCAGCTACCTTAATGCTCACTTCTGTAACCCTACAAAAAAAAAAACAGATAAACAAGTAACACTTCAGGTAGGAATCTATTGTTTGAGTCAGATAATTAATATATCAAATCTGCCTTACAAACCAGAGATACAATTCATTTATATTTTTGTGACTGACTCACATTCTCAAAATTCTGACCTTGCTCAGTATCACCAAACTTGGAATAGTAGAGGTTGTGATATAATAGTTACATATCAAGTAAACACAAAATAGGCTGATATAATAATATTGACACCCGACCCTTTAATGAGGACTTACCCCAACCTGCCCATACTACCCATCAAAAAGGTTGGCCTTTAACTTATCAACATCTCCATATGGGGAACACAAAACACAAAAGTATCCCAAAAACCAAAATCCAAAAAATTATGAACCAAAAGGGAGATGCCTAAGCTTCTTCTTGAGTCTCTCGTTGAGACTCCCTACTTGACCCCAACTGTGATGATATCATATTTAGTTGTTTGTCATGCTCTGAAAATGCATTACGCAGAGT
This sequence comes from Carya illinoinensis, assembly GCF_018687715.1. NCBI lineage: Eukaryota > Viridiplantae > Streptophyta > Magnoliopsida > Fagales > Juglandaceae > Carya > Carya illinoinensis. The sequence goes on from NC_056755.1 coordinate 14,655,267, forward strand.
AGCCATATCACCCAAAATCCTCTCTAGTTGAGTCTTGTAATTGTTTGCACTATTCTTGATCCTTTCATTCTCTTCGGCTAGTCATATAAAAGCCTTGTTCTTTTTCAGGGAAGGGCTGGGCTCAGGAATGACTGAGTGGCCTAGCCCTTTTGCATAGCCTGATTTGAATCCGAAGTCCTCTTTGAAAACTTCAGCTGTAGCTTCATCACTATCTTCTTTTGATTCTTTCTCATTCAACCTCTCTATCATAAGATTCTAAAATACACATAAACAAAATTAGCAAGAGGTACCTGCCAGTCACGAATTTTCTGAGGATTAAATAACTGGAAAATCACATCTTGGTCAGCTAACTCACATAATTATGTTCAACTGCTGCATTGATCCATTTATCCTTCTCCCTTGACCAATGTGTTTCTTTGTAAAATGCTATCATATTTGGTGCATCCCCACTCTTCAAAAGCAAAATTAGTATCAATTTTTAGCTCAAAATCCCCTTTAATCAATACGTCAACCTACATTGTAAATACATTTGTCTTACCTTCTTTTCCAATATCCTAACAAATGATTTCCTTCCCCTCGTATGCCTAACCTTTTGTTTTTTTCCTATTATTAGTGTTTCTAAGAGACTGTTCCTGAAATATTCAAAACACTTAATGTCATGCTCTTACACCTAATGCAACGACTAATCAAAGCATGTACAAAAACTTGTAGAGTACAATCTGCTATTTCATGAAAAAATACTTCTAAATCATGAAGTTTCCCCAACTTTCCCCCATCAATACAAGTCAGGTTATACCTTGAATGAGCTGCTGCCCCACCTTGAACATAGCCACTCCCAAACATGTGGCTCCACCGATGATTTTGGACCAGCCAGTGCCTCCTCGTGTGATCCGAATTTCTTGTAGTGCTTGTGTAGTTCGTAATGGTAGGCGTTGTACTTGTCAACAAGTGCATTTACCACAGCTTCGCGATGGTTTTCCTTGGTCCAATCCAAAACGAAATCTGCCTGCATATGCACCAGCATCATATCACATGGTTGTGAAGTCTCTAAAAAACATACATTAAAAGCAGATGATTTTATTCTGAATTCTGAAACTACACATTTTTGAAACCCTTACTCTAACATGATTGATAAGCTCATGCTTGTGCTTGTCAGGTACCACACTCCAGCTATCATTCCTCATATCCGCATGTACTTTCACTATCCAACTCACTCGACTACTGAATACATTGGCATGTTCGCATGATGGACCCCTGTGCCCATCCTTTATATTTATCGGGATCTTGCCCAACTTCTGTAGCAATTCAAATGTTGTACCCTTTGCAGGCCCTCTGCCTCGTTTTTTTATGGGTGGACCTATAAAAAAATGATTATTAAGTTGTAGTAATCAGCTTAAATTATTGGTCATACGTTATACAAATTAAACTCAATTAATATGCCGAATCTTTCTTTCTACATATATAAGACTTGAAAATGCCCAACCTGTGGTGTCTCCCCCCTCATTTCCTTCCTGTTCTACAACATGCATGACTTCCTCTACATTAGTTTATGTTACTGCTTCTGGTGCAACATCAACATTGGGCTCCTCCTCATCCCTTAGGCCCCTTGTCGAAGGCCGCATATCTGAAACTTGTAATTGGCTTGCCGCTAGCCGACTTGTCCCTTGGGAAAATCGTCCCCGACGTCCACTTCTTATGGGGGGGACTTGTAATCAAAGTGGCCAATTAAAAAAAATGTGATCAAAAAGCAAATGTCCATGCAAGATTACGTCGCAATGGACCTTCCAGCGTAATTCTTTAGAAGCATTAGGCTAGAAAATGCCCAAACCTCTGATGTCTCGCCCCTCATTTCCAAATTGTTCTACATCGTGGGAAACCTCCTCTACAACCACTTCTGTGACTGCTTCTGGTGCGGCATCAACTCTGGGCAGCACATCTGGATCTTCTCCACATGTCTCTATTGATATCCTACATGGCCCTTGGGATCGTCCCCTCCGTAGGAATTGCTTGGGTGGACCTGTAAAAAAAAAAAAAACCCAAGTCACATTGTGATTAACAATCATGTTTAATACAAATGTGTGATTGGCAAATACTTGTTAGGACTTTCTTGACATTTGATAGGTACACAATGCCAAACCTGTGATGCCTCCCCCCTCATTTTCTTGTTGTTCTATCGTGTTGTTTACATCCTCGAAAGCCACTGGTGGTACTGCTTTTGGTGCAGCAGCAACTATGGAAACCTCCTTATCCCTTACGCCCTGTGTCGGACGCTTCACAACTGGATCTTCATCGGTTGGGCTTGATGCTATCCGAGGTGGCCCTTGAGGTATTCGTCCCCGACGTGCATTTTTTACAATCCAAACCATTAGGTTTATTTCCTGTAATGAGTATATCATTTCATCAATGCAAGCTGTGATGGATACCCCTTTACCTCCGCAGTTATTATCACTATCAAACTTATTATGCGTTCCTTTTTTCTGGCATTTATACACTTTTGTTTGCTCAGACCAACAATTACATTAACATAAACATGATTGGGCAAAGTGTGCCAGAAAATATAAATGAGTTATTATTGCACTTCAAAATATCAATGCAGAAACCCTTTACCATAGCATATTGACACCTTTTCACCAAAACAACAACATATAGTTCACCTTTAAAGGTTCATTATCACAGATTTATTGGCTAACTATTTTCTTTTTTTTTTGTTAAATGATTCAGACATCATGCTTCCAATAACTCATAATTTATTAGTTACATATAACATCACTACATAGTAAAAAGCTTGTTAAAAGCCTGTTGGGATTATTTTGTGGATCAAGTTTATTTCGGGGTAGGTGTGATTGGTTAAATCCCATCATTCTGGTTTGATGTGTACTTCGGGTTCCCCTTCATAAACACCAATGTCTTATCTGTTTCAACAGCTCCTGCTAATTCTATTGTAATCTTCTTAATCTGTATCAGAATGTTTACAATGCATAACTTGATTGAAAAGGCATGTCCTAACCTTTTGGGTTTGTAGATCTGTCATTTCTAAGTTAAGGGACAGATTGGAAGGGAAATTCCTTTTTATGGTAGTCATAAAAACAACCCACATATGGATCCTTTTATCAACAACATTTTTACAGCCCATTTCCATCAAGCTACTGTTTCTTCCAAGTTCATTGTTATAAAATGGAAACCCCAGCAGAATCTCTAGAAAATACTATTGTGTTAAACTTCAAACCATACTAGAGAAAAGCTCTTTAAATAGGGCAACATTCAGCATATCCAAACAGATCTATGTTTAGAAAAATCCCTTCTTTTATCTGGTTAACTTACCTTGCTAAACAATGGAAAACGAGTCCTCATCCATACAAAATAGAAGAGGGACTGAGTGTAACTATGTACTTGTTCTTTGAATCTCCTGCTATTCCTCTTGTCACACTGAATCCCAAGTCGAGCCTAAACTCAGGTTTGGATTTTTGCTTTCAGACACTAACCTCTTCTCTGTAATCTTCAGACACTGCCCTCTTCCTCGGTGCTTCCTTCTTCAGCCAATACTTGGTAAGCCAAAATGTTTTAATTTGACAACCCTCTGGTGCCCACGAGATGTAACCTTGCTGTCACTTCAGCCAAAAAGTGTGGCGCGGTATTTGGTTTTTTTTTTTTTTGGATGTTAAATTCCTGCCTGTTTCAACATCTTAATTTATGGCCGGGTATGGGACTTTGTGCTAGTTTTATTTATTTGTGTCCTTTGTTAATGGGCATCAGGATTATTAGGCCTTGGCTATTTGGTCATGTTTCTGTTGACTGGCATACCCATACGTGTCCCACTTATTCTGAGTTTTCCTTTGTAATTAATATAATGATGTAACCTAGCTAGTATGTAGGGGACACATGTATATCATACGTGTAGGAGATGCTGATGCAACATATGAACCAGATTTGGTAACTTAGGTGAATCAAATGATACAGCCAATCAGGCCAATTGGGGCCCACGTGTTCAGAAATGTTCATTCTACATGTTATCTCAAAATACACATTGGTTATTAGTAAAACCCAACTTTCTGACAAATTTTTCATTTGTGATTTGGACACTATATTTTAACGGTAACAATTGTTTACCATTACCCATTATAAATTCCAATATTCCTCTGAAATATTGGAAACTCTTATCTAACGTCCTTGTATACTCATGCCCCATTAATATAGTCTTACCCTGTTATGGTTACAACTGGATTGATTACCATATCTATCTCTGCGTATTAGTAGAAACAAGATTTTAATTACGTGTGAACAATATGTATATAGTGGAAACGAGCTAGTACTTGATGGGTATAAACCTTACTTAATTCCCTAAAAACGGATCAATATAAGTTATGTCGGATCCTTCAAGTTAATAACGTTGTTTCATATGATTATGATATACAGAATAAGTCTAGCTTAAACTGAATATTATTAAAAACTCCTCGGCATCTTTATCATTTTTGTTGATCAGGCAAACGTGATTGGCTATAGTACCTCCAACTTTTATGGGATCTTATGTCCTTGTTAAAACCAGTAATTTTCTTGCCCTTCATTTTGTACAAAGTATACTATATAGCAACACTGCCACTGCATTAATTTTTGTGGATGTAAATAATTCATATATTATTTGCATCACAAGCCCAACTCAATTTTCCTCTTCCTTGTACCTGTATTGTTTTTTGCATACGTTAACCTCCCTTTCATGCACTTTTACTAATGTTCAGCTTAGAATATTCATACTAGCATCTCCATAATGAAGTTCTTTTTATATTCCAAATTAAATGTTTCACAGTTCCAATTCAGCCCTATCCAAGAAATCATGGCTCTTCATTTACAAGTACCCTGAACTAGACTTAAATAAGTATCATTGCTCTGCTTTGGCGTTGGTGGTATATAATTGGCCATCTTCCTCCTTGCATACTTGATTTTATTTATAACTAGAATGCCGTCCATTAGTGAATACTTGTTAGGCTAAATTCTTAATTTAATATATATTATATGTGTTTAACACCAATGTCTCTACAAAATCATTTGAATTAAATTACTGACTGCAAATCAGCATTGCATTCCGTATTGCTTAGATTTGATATGGGGTTAACATATTCATTGACCAAAAATGCATACGTTTAACTTTAAGATAAGATTAATTCCTCAAAGATCATCCTATCCAAACCATTAGATTTCAGCACATCTCCTTGATGATTATCAACTTCCAAATGTCCTTATTGCGTTTGTTGTTTATTGCCACTCTTCTTGAATTAAATTTGACTATATATTTAGGATCAGTTATATAGATATTTAGTTGTGGAAGATTAAACTGGAATACAAAGTGGAGGCTCTTTGGCATGCACATGGCCAATTCAACCTAATCCATTTTCCTAATAGAATATACCATAATCAAGATGAGGAGATGTGTGGTTTAACAGGTACGCTTGGACCATTATGTCTGTTTTTTTGTTAAATGCTTCCAAAAGGTTGAAAGTTCTACTTGCATGAAGGAGGAAGGTACAATTTGGTCCATAGCTAACCAATGAAAGCTTGGACGCTGGCTTCCCTTATGAGCCTATAAAGTTGCACTTTATAGGCTTTTTTTACTCTTCACCAGTTTCAACTGGACAATAAACTAACCGGCTCTTATCATTAAGTCTAGCTACTAAAGGCATTACTAGAGAAAGTGGGTTGTTGCTGGTTTCTGGACCAAATGCAAAAAGTTAGTGGCTTATGGGGAGATAGGAGTCTCTTCCCAATTATTATAGGGTTTTGATCTGTGTCTATCATATGTGTATTTGGCTGCTCCCCATAAGCCATTCATGTTCATGTGGAAATCATAACAATTTGGTGTATACAAGGTGTTTGCCTATTTACATCAGCCATTCATGATAGTCTTTAAATATCTGCAAGCATTGTATCACAATAATTAACACATAAGGCAGCAAAATAAATCTACTGCACAAATACCCCAACATATCCTATGGACATACATGTGCTAAGTACTGGGATGATTGGGGCTATATTAAGGACTATAATAAGCCATTCATGTGCTAAGTACCACTTCATTCCAAATGCATCACTACATAATATGCAAATTAGGAAATTGTATGCATTTAATATATCACAAACATCATCCTTACATGCATATTGTAAACATTTTGAATATGCAAAATGACCTCACATGCTGAACCAACAATGTCTCATTTGTCTACTGCCTTGCCACATGCATTGTTGACGGGTGGCATGGAATGGCACCCATAAGGAAGCCTCACGCGTTGTCTGCATCGATAATCATTTGGCAGCAAGTCAGTCCACAATATAATTCATCTCCTACTATACACAATTGTTTTTATGGTGAATTACTTTCTAAGTAACAAACTTGAATGTTAAATATGTCAAAAGGTACTGCTTTAATCAAAGTAGACATGTAAGTTTGTCGAGTTCAACTCTCTGAACTCGATGCTCTTACAAGTTATGATCCAACACTAGAAGTGACCAGCCACATTATCATCCATTCTATAGAATAAGATCATAAATACAGCTACTAGATTGTCTCATGATGGAAATCAAGTGTCACATTCAGTACCATCATTATCCCCGTCATCTATGTTCTCGATCCAAAAATCATTGTTAAGAACGTCGTCATTATCCATGTAGTCATCATCACTTCCTGAGGATAATTGTCTCTGTGCGATGGTTGACGGATCAACTAGTAATGGATCTTCATCGACCCGGGTCAATGGATTGAGAAATCCATCATTTTCATTAACAGGACCATAGTTCCTTTGATTAGTGTCACTATCGTCATCTGCGTCAACAGTGGATGAATCATCATCATCATCATGGAATTCTGAAGATTTGTGCCCAATATTGTAAACATTTCTAATTGAAGTCTTGTGTACTGCATGCCAACTTCCCCCTAAAGTTGGGTCCTTTATGTAAACACTTGCAATGCTTGGCATGTTAGGGTGAAGGGCTCATCTTTATATCATTATCTCGATGTATTGACACTTGTGAAATGATCCCCAACTTGTATCCCTCTTCTCTTGTCGCCAATGTCCCACCAATCACATTTAAATAGGAAGCACTTACGCCAACCCATGTAGCGTAATTCTATGACCTTCGTCAACTGGCCGTAGAAGTCAACCGGGTTTCCTTGATGGTTTCCATGAACAACCACCCCAATGTTTTGGGTAAGGCGACGCGTTTCGAGGTTCTTCGTGTGAAACTGAATTCCATTCATGATACATCTAGCATATGATGCGACCAATGGATCTGGCCCATAGGCTAATGCATATATGTCATCTGTCACCGCGGGAGGATCCATTGCATGCAACTTTGAAATCTACATAGATAAATTTGACAAATGACTTCAGAATTATAGAAATGCGACGGTTCCATAAAGGGTACTACACATTTGTCAAGAAGGGAACTCTTACGCGTGCTCGGAACCACCCTGGGAATTGAATTTGGTGCCTATGCTCGAAATTACTCAAGCCCTCTTCCTTCATCTTTTTATAATGGTCACTACGAAAACCAGATGAGGAGATAAGTTATCAACTTACAATAAAATAAAATTCAAAATATATTGGGTAACGAGAGTGCACTTACTCTATATAGTGTTCAATCTCTGGGCAATTATTAAGCACGTACCACTCAGCCTTGGCCAACAGTGATTCAGGTAATTTTGATATTTTTGCTGCACCTAATGGGCGCACCTTTTGGGAGAAAACAGATAAACTTGGCGCTTGGGAGCATAAACCAACATCAATATTCCTTTCCTCTCGGTTATGTCTAGTCTTGATATCATTAAGGTACATAGAGCAAAATGTCAGGCACTCAACGTGAACATATGCTTCAGCAATTGAACCTTCTAGACGGGCTCTATTGCGGACGTACCGCTTGAACTTACCCATATACCTCTCAAAAGGGTACATCCACCTGTATTGAACAGGTCCTGCTAGCAATGCCTCGTCTGGTAGATGAATAGCAAGTTGCACCATGATATCGAAAAATGCCGGTGGGAATATCATTTCCAGTTTGCAGAGAATGATGGGGATATTTTTTTGAAGCCGTTCCAATACTGTTTTATCTAGTGTTCGCGAACATAATTCTTTGAAAAACAAGCCCAACTCTATTAAGGCTCGAAGCACATCGAGTCGTAGGAACCCACCAATAACAACCGGTAATAAGTATTGCATGAAGATATGACAATCATGACTCTTCATTCCCATGATTTTCCCGTCAGTAACGTTGACAAACTGGGCAATATTTGAGGCAAAACCATCAGAGAATTTTACGTCTGCCAACCGTGCACAAAAATTCCTTCACTCAGTTGCATTTAACACGTAACATGCAAGACGCATAGAAGTTTGATCACCATCATGCTGTAGATGTAATTCTTTCCTTAGTCCAAGATCTTCCAAATCCCTACGTGCATTGGCAGTGTCCTTACTTTTGCCGTCAATATCCATCAAAGTTCCCAACACATTATCACAAATGTTTTTCTCAATGTGCATGACGTCCAAGTTATGTCTTAATCCCAAGTCTAATCAATAAGGAAGCTCAAAGAAGATACTTCTTTTTGTCCAATTAAGTTCATTGGGCATACGTTTCCTCTTCTTTGATGTTGATTTACCAAACTGCACATTTGAGATCTCATTTAATTGTTCCAATAAAGCCTGTCCAGTGATCATTTTAGGTTGGATACGGTTTTCCTCCTTACCATTAAAAGCATTTTTTTTCCGTCTCCAACTGTGATCTACATCCAACCAACGATGATGGCCCATATAACAGTGTTTTCGGCCATGCACCAACCACAATGAATCTATTTCTACATTATAAGTAGGGCAGGCCATCTTACCCTTTGTGCTCCAGCCGGAAAGATTAGCATATGTTGGAAAGTCATTAATAGTCCAGAAAATTGCCACCCTCAATACAAACATTTCTCTTTTGTATGTATCATACGTGGGAACTCCCTCTTCCTATAATTCTATAAGCTCATCTATTAGTGGACGCATGAACACGTCAATACCATTTCCTGGTGCCTTTGGTCCAGGGATTAACAACGACAGCATCAAGTACTGATCCTTCATGCATAACCAAGGAGGCAAGTTGTAAGGAACAAGTAGCACTGGCCAAGTACTGTACGGCTTGCTCATGTTATTGAATGGGTTGAACCCATCACTCGCTAAGCCAAGTCTGACACTATGAGGATCTTCAACAAATGAGGCATGCTTCCTATCAAAGTCTTTCCATACCTGTGAATCTGCCAGATGTCTCATGTAGGTGGAATCATCAACACGCTCTGTTTTATATCATCTCATGACTTGGGTAGTCTTCTTTGACACAAACAACCTTTGTAACCTCGGCTTCAAAGGAAAATATCGGAGGACTTTTTTGGGTATCCTATTTTGGTTAGGTCTGCTTGAGGCCCACCTAGATGCATTACATTTAGGGCACTCATCCTTCTCAACATTATCTTTCCAAAATAAGGCACAATTATTTGGACATACATGTATCTTTTTGTAACTAAAGCCTAACCCACGTTGTAATTGGCACGCCTCGTTATATGAGGCAGGGAAATGTGCTTGAGGAAATGCTGCTTGTAAAAGCTTGATAACTATGTCAAACGACTTCACAGTCCAACCACCAACAATCTTTATATGAAGCAACTTGACTATGAATGATAGCTTTGAGAACTTAGAACAATTTGGATAGAGTGGCTTTTTGGCATCATCTAGCAACTCATCGAAGTTAGGGTGCATTGGAGTATGAGAGGTGTGTCCTTTGGGAACTCAGTCTACATTAGCTTCTGGACTAGAGGAATTGTCCATGAAGGATCCAACACGGATGTCATCTAACATTTCATCCACACCATCAATGTAGTCATTGTAGGGATAGTCATCACTACCCTCTTCATCCGACAATGTGTTGTATTGCATAATTTCCTCCTCGCCATGGAATATCCATTCCGTATAAGATGTATCTATCCCGATGAGGAACAAATGATCCTCAACCAATGTAATAGGATGGAAAGATCGATTTCGGCATCTCCTACATGGACACCTAATGTAGTCTCTCCCCGGTGCATGGGCCTTTGCCATATCTATGAATGTTTTAACGCCTGCAGCATATTCATTGGAACGCATCCTATCTTCGATATGCATCCAAGCCCTATCCATCTGGTAACGACATAGGAAATTTGTAATGGTAAGAAGGAGAAGTGGCTTTAATCTTGGTAGACTATTCAAAGTAGGAACGATGTATAATGGTTTGGGGGAAGGAAATAAATATCATCTGTCCAAGAATGCTAGGATTTGGACACTTATTGCTCATCGCAAGAAAGCCTCATATATTTAAGTCGATGAGGTCCAATTCAGCTGACTAGCATTTGTGAGGATGCTGTAGCCGTGGAGCTTAAACAATAAAATAAGGTATTTGAATATAGCACTTAGGGCCAATGTGTGGTCTGAATTTGGGATAATGGCAAGTGTATTTTGTGGAAATAGTGACAAAACCTGAATTCGTCCTTTAGATAGGGACAGCTAGCACACAGACTGTCAACCTTACAATTCATTTACATACTAGAGAGTTCTAAAAAAAATCTGATTCAACATTTATACACTCAGATTTCTGGTATTTAACATATGGTGAAAGGCTTATTGCTTCCATTAATTCCTCAAGGCTTGGCCTTTAAATTATTGCCGATGCAAAGGAAGCTGAATTTCTGGGTTTTTTGTATACGTAGATGATGTCATCTATGTTATGACGCCATCTTGTTTGGGGGAAAGCACATCCATTAGGTATTTCATTTTGAACAACTTTAAGTATGAATTTTGGGAATTAGAGTGTACTGGTAATCAATTATCATGTGTACTGATTTAATTAGATTTCATATCATGTTCATTCTTGTATCGTCTTATCGTCTAAGTATCAAATACAATGTTCACAGATATGACACAGGGTTAGTGAAACCCTTACTGTCATAGCAATCAATTACAACCATCATTAATGCCAAATAATAACATTATTTGAACATTATTTTGACTAATCCAAAGTGGGGTGATGGATAGGGAGGATATAAAATAATATTGAAACCATGTACAAACAAAAAGATTCCAAAAGTGGCTTTGATTATATCAGGCACAAACAAATTAGTATCATGTACTGTACCATAGCATCATTCTAAAAATAAGAGTTTTACACAATTCCAAAAAAGTATGGACGGGGTAAGGCTCTTCTAACAGTCACAGTTTTTATGTATTCTATAAATTCAGCTTCCTGTTTTGAGGTTTTAGTTTATTTCAATCATGAAGTTATGTCCCACTTAATCAAAAGATTTTAAGAAAATGCTAATTTAGATAACACCTCACTATTGAGGGAGATTTTGTCGAATTTTTAAGTTTTATACTTGTAGAATTAACTTACTAGCATTATATGATGTTATCTACATTAAAATTTAGTTGAGGGATATGTAGAGGGGGTTGTCTACCCTTGTCAAGCCTAAAGAATTGGTGGTGTATTTTTGCTCACCTTTAATAGGAAATATTCTTTACAAGCAAAAGGGTAGTATAGCTATCATCAACACAAAAAACCATTCAACCTATAGCGTAAACAAGTAATACAAAGCTCTGCATATATATATATATATATATATATATTTATATATATTTATATATATGTAGAGCTACAGATTGGCTATAGTATTGTTCTATGTCACTAGAATATGAGGGTTCGAGAGTATTTGTAGCTGGTAAAGTATGTGATACGAATACTGTAACCTATCCATAGCAGCTATTTCATGTTTAAACAAGCCTTAATAAAATTCTATGTAATCTTCTTGGATACTGCTACACAGCTTTTTGAAAGCTGGCCGCATAACACAAATCTGAGTTGTTTTGTGTGGTTGTATACCTTTTATTTGAATTAAATGTAAGCACTTCATTTAAGCAATAAAATTTTAATTTGGTACGATAAATTAAGTATCAGAGCACGTGGAGAAATAGCAGAATGAGGGATGGCTACCCCCCCCCCCCCCCCCCATAAGGGGAAAAAAGAACTACATCTCTAAAAAAATTAATTCAAACCTGGACTACTCAAGAATAATGAGTATTGGAAGGGGAATTTGGTAACATTGTTATGTTTCTAAGAGACACCAATACTTCTAAGACATCATGATATAATAACAACACCAATAATTTACATACTAGCAAAAGCTAATCAAGTTAATTTATATATGAGCTATTTGGGTATCTGAATTTGGCAAAATAGTAATGGACCTAAAGCAATCTGAATTAAGCTTCTGAAAAGATTTAGCCCTTGTTGGGATTATGCTTAGTCGTAAATAAGTCACACTGAAAGGAACATGTATAAAACTTTTCTGGACTCAACTTAGTTATCCCAAATATCATCTCCTCTGCAATAAGTTAAAAACTAATTTAAACTTTAAGGAGCTCTGTAGAAAACTGACTCCCAAATTAGTAATGACCAAGTTAGGGACTTATTTGCATAACTGAAACTGAATAGTAGAGGCTGATTCAGTGAAAAGAGCTACAATAAGGGTAGAGGAAAATCTAATAAAATGAATATAAAATGTCACCATTTTGACAAATTTGACAACTATTAGATTGAGTACATGTTTGGGATTGGGGTAGATAGTATTCGAGTATCTAAAGGGTACAAAATACCTCTCTAGTAACAAGCCATAGTAGAGAAACAGTTTTTTAATAACCAATGATTTCCTCATGAACATGCATATAGTGTCCAAAGTTGAAAAATAAGGAGGAAAGTGCCAGGAACATCATTAGTAATCAAAGTTACTAGCTCATGTTGAATAAACTTATTGTGGTATAGATTAAGTTACACTCTAGCTAAAGGATGTGAACAATCACTTTCCTATCATATCCATGCATATGCATGAATCTACTATATGCATAGAAACAAGGGTTACACAACCTATTAGTCAATTAATGGTAGTTTACAATTTTGCAGCTTGTAATGACATGCGTGGGGTGTTCATGCTAGCATATTAGGAATACAAGTAATGTAGAAAATATACTATTGCATACCTAGGCAAATTGGATACCTTGGAATCTCTTAGCTATATGTGGTGAAGGTGTCTCGATGTACAAACAAAGGTCTATCATTTTGACCAAAATATATGTTATAGGTTCTTTAGGCAAGAACCATTGTATCTCAAAAAAATTGAGATGTCATCTTCAGATATCAAGATGCAAGCACTTGCTATTAAAGGTATGTGCATTACAAACCACAGGAATGACTGAGGTATGTTAATCGCCAATGCGTGTAGTGTCAACTTTGTGTACTCATAAAAAAAGAAATTATTAGGAATTTAAAATACTCTGTGAACACAATATCATTCCTGAAGAGGGGAAGAGTAATCTGACCTATCTGTGCTTTGTATAGGTCACTTGTGATTATATAGTTTTATGACTTTAGCGCCCTTCTTGTGTCCCTATAAATAACAGCTAATATCATTAGTTTTTCAGCAAAAATCCTATTATATTTAAGAAGAATAACAAGGTTATTTTCCGAAGCAGAACAGTTATATTTACTTCCATTCAACCAATGGAAGTCACAAACATCATCATTTCCAAACCAGTTTTGGTAGTAATAAACATGTCTTACAAGATAGAGCAATCAATAAACAGAAAAATGAATAGGAAGGACAAACCTGTAAACATTTATTAAAAACACTCAAGAACGTGTGGCTCAAATAACAATGGAAAGGGTGAAGTTTTGGATGTTTCTTGAGTTAAATTAGCAACCTTTAAGGATGTGAATGGTAGATATACGTTTAACAAACTGTCCAGTGATTCACACATCCTAGCAAAGGATACTTGATTCATATCCAAATTATTGTACAAGTTTGTGGGTATGATTAAGCAAGCATTTCTAAGATACAGCCAAATGTGCTTTCTTCACATATCATACAAGTGATACTGTTAATGATAGGTAAATATCGATACATGTAAGTTACATAAGAAAAATTAGAATCGTCCAATGTGTGTGGGATAATGGAACAATGCTGCTGAATCTTAGCACTAATAGGGCAGATCTCCCTGCCCTGAGATATATAATCATGTAATTCTAGGTGTAAAACAGTCATGAGCCTGATTCACATACCAAATAGCCTAAAGAGATGAACAAGATCATCAGATAATTACTTATTGACCTGCGTGATGCGACAAAATTCCCAAATAATAAAAGAAGCTGCAGGTGGAATTTCACAATGTAAGAAAAAGCTACAATCTGGGTACTAGCCCTTAGGAACCAAAGATACACACGCATAGAAATCTCTTCCAATAGGCAGAGAGAATTACCAGGAGGAGAGAGAGAGATAGAAATTCGTGGGAGAAATTAACATGGGAAAAAGATGTAAGAGAGAGATTACCGATTATCCTCTCTCCACGAAAAGAATAACGTCGGCGCCAACTGGCTATAGTGAGGTTCCACGGGCCGGAGAAACGAGAAACCACCACTGGAGTTTTCCGGTGAAAATGCGGTGTTGAAGGGCACAATTTGGACTACGGGGTATTCGGCCGCAGATTTAAGAGAGGGATTTGTTGTTTTCGAGAAATAGAATCTAACACCATTTGATTCTGCCCGTTCGTGGCCGCAACTGGCAGCACGTATGGTTCTACGGGCCGTTTTCCAGAGAAATATCGACCGGATTTTTCCTCAGATGATGCGGGGTTGAAGGGCACGATCTGGGCGTTAGGTATCTATCAGGTGCGCGCAGTGTTGAAGGGAAAACGATGGGGGAGGGAATGTTTTACTAATATTATCGAGAAATATTAACATATATTAGATGTAAAATCCACAAATTTATTAACACGAATACTATCTCCTTGCTTTAATAGGTATTTGGCCATGACTTTTCACCCGTAGCAGGTTTTTGGTGATTTCCGTCAATACCTATTATAATGGAAGGGATTTGTCCTAACAGCTAGTATTTCCTACAAGCGTTAGTCACGGGATAAAAAAATCGTGTGAAAAAAAGGCTTTTCTTGTAGTGATCTTTATACAAACCTTTAACTTGTTTTCAATGATTGCCAAAAATAATGAAAATTGCATGAGTCCCCGACATGATGACGGAATGCCTATTGCCACCATAATGTTTTTAAAGCTTTCCCAAGTGATTCAAACAAAATTCAGAAAACGATAAAGAAAAATAAAGAAAAAAAGGTTCAATCTATATCTTCATGCATTGGCATTTTTTGGTAGTGAAGAAGACCCAGACCTGACAAGTAATTGTGGAGAAGTTAAAATGCGCCGAGAGGTTATGGAGCACCTCTTGGAGTTTTCTACGAACTGATTTTTTTCTAAAACATTTTCGTCGAACACGTTTCAACTCCCCGCCTGCATGTTTGGGTATCGCGCTGCGTTCTGCCATGAAAAAATGGAGAAAGAACGAAATGCACAAAAGGAAAGAGAACGATGGAGGAAGAAAGACAAGGATTCAATTAAATAAGGGCAATATAGACATTTGGATATTGATGACATGGAGGATGTGCATTTCATGCCCGCTTCCGGGTATGCGTTCTAGCATTTTTTTAAGAAAAAAGAAGAAATAAAATTATGAGACGTCGATTGTGTAAAAAATAAAAATAAATATTATCCTTTACCATTATTTATTATTATTATTATTCTTTTTTATAAATACTCACTATACTTTCACTTTTTTTTTTTATTATTTACAAATATATTACCTTAACTTAAAACAATCTAACATTTTTCTTGCATAAAATATTTGGAACAGAAAATTACATTTAGCCGCTTAAGTTACTGTTTGGATATTGAGCGTTTTTTAAGTAAATTGAATTTTTTATAAATAATTAAAATGATATAATAAATTTTGTACAACTCACTTAATATGAATTTAAATGGATTTAAATATTAAGATAAATTTAGATATATTTATAAAATATTAAAAAAATTATAAATCTCACATATAAATATATATTAAGATAAAAATTATAAATTTTACGTTTAAAAATAATTTAATTAAAATAAATTTAATACTTTAAAAATTATATATTTAAATATTAAATCTAATTTAAAATTAAACTAAACTCAATTCAGTCCTACTTTTTAAAACGGAGTTAAAGGAAAAAGAAACCTCCTATAATATTTTTTTCAGCCAATGCCCATCCCCCGCGTCTTCTCCATTCACCAGCCCCAAACGTTCTCTGTTTCAAACCTCGCCGATCAAGAAGTCACAGTCAAACGGTCCAAAACATTGATCCGATTCAGCCTTAATTTTTTTCTTTCTTGGACTCTTCCATGATCACTACCAACCCCGTTCTTGAATCTACCAAAATTTTGCAGCTTTGGGTTCTAGTTTGTCCGATCCGATGAAACTCAAGTTCGGGTGTTTTGTATATTTCTTGGTCTCAATCTTTTGTGCCGTTGCCGAATCCAAATGTAGTAACAAATGTGATCTAGCTTTAGCTTCGTACTACGTCTCTGAGGGGTCAACTCTCTCGTCCATAGCAAAACTTTTGCAATCTAGTCTTAATATTGACGCCGACACTATTGTGAGCTACAACAAGGAAAAGATCCGCAACAAAGACGTCATCCAACAGGGTATAACAATCAATGTTCCGTTCCCATGTCATTGTGTCAAAGACTCGTTTCTGGGTTACGTGTTTAACTACTCGATTCAATCCAAGGACACCTACGACACGGTGGCACAGCAACGGTATGCGAACCTGACAACAACCGACACGTTGATTAACTTTAATCCCTATGACCCGAACAGGATACCTGACGTTGGGAACTTGAGCATACCAGTGAACTGTTCATGTGGTAACAGCGCGGTTTCGAAGAAATTCGGGCTGTTTGCTACTTACCCGCTTCGGCCGGGTGACACTCTGGAATCGGTTGCGGCGGAGACGGGTCTTAATTCAAGTTACACAACCTTGCTGCAGAGTTACAACCCGGGTGTGAATTTCAGTCAAGGGAGTGGCGTGGTATATATCCCAGGCAAAGGTGACAAGTTTGTTGTGTTTTGAGTTAATGACTGTTTGTATAAATATGTGAATTGGGATTTTTTGTTTTTGTTTTTGTTGTTGTTTTTTTCTTTTTTTTTTTCTGCTTTTCATTTAGCATTTTGAATTTCTTAGATGTCAAAATGGTAAGAGTTAGGAGTTAGATGAGGGTCTGATCACTTGTAGCATTAATTGCATACTTTATTTGCTCGTTTCATAGATTAACGATTACGTGTTACTTTGATGCTGCTTGTCACAGCAAGCAAATGATGAAAAGAGATCCGACGGGTGTTGAAATGAAGTCCCGAATGCTTCATTTTAGGAAGTAGTGGGAGGTATTAAGCGTACAAAGTATTAGGATGGGTGATGGGAAGTCCTCGAGGTGCAACTCTCATTTTTATTTACTTACAAAAAGTTAAACTTACAAACATTTAGACAAGATAAGTCGATTCGAAAAACTAATCTGAACTATAATTTTCGTTCATGTGGTTCGGGCTTGATTGCATTACCCTTCACAACTTATAAAAAGTTACATTAAACCTCCTTATTGCGATGAACCAGTCAATTGATGCCTACTCATCATCTGTTACTAATTTAAGAATGGAATATGCTTATAAAAAATAATTGAAAAGGATATTCCATAATTTTGTTAAGTGATAGGAGATCAAATGCCATATATTGGACTTCGGAGATGAAGCTGATGGGCACTTCTGGAGAACTTGGTCGAACCATCAAACTGAACGTTATATACTGTGCATCTATCCTAATAGATAAAACCCTGAAGTTGTGAAATCTCTACTACATAACCCATCTATACGAGCTATGCCCTTTCCAAGTAGATTAACCAAATTAATATCAAAACTTTCAGAAGTGCATCTAGGCCAAACGGTACTTCTAAACGACCATTCAAGCCGCCTCTGCCACCTGCAACTATAGCAGCATCAGGTTTAAATCCATCCCCTCTGCTTCTGCTCCTTGCAACTGCTGTACCCCATCATGTTTTCACTTGCTCTGCAATGTCAGCTGGTTACAGGCACAAACAATCAGTTAAGTGGCTGTCTAGAAATATCATGTGATCATTTGTCTTTTTGGTGATATTGATTGTGATTTCTTTTCCCCAGCCTAATTATTTATAAAAATTTAGTATACTGTAGAGTAGTGAGTGTGGCCCACTTGTAGTGATAGCATAGGGAAACTACTTGATTTCTTTTGTAGCATCAAAGGAGCTGTTTGATGTTCCTTTGAATGCATATGCTATAGTATACTTACCAACAGAAAAGGGCAGTATTACCAAGCTGATTGGTCCAGAGTTGTGTCGGAAAATTTTGCGGACAGAGACACATTTGTAGATCGTATATAAGTTCAAGTCAAGTGAGTCTTGTCATTTCAGCATTGGAGCCAGTTTGCACGTATTCAGGAATACAGAGCCAGAAACTATAACTTGACCTCATACACTTATTTGTACAAGTATGATTAATGTCCTGCACTTTAGAGATTGATTGGAGAGACAAATATAAAAACTTTAGGAGGTTTGCCTTGACTACACAATTTCCTAGTGTTATGTTTGTTATGAGAGAATATTCAACAGTTGAATTTGGTGAGAAAGTGAAGTAAGAGTAATGTTGAAACACATTTGATAGTCTGTTGAATCGCAATGTTAAAAGAGTCCTCAAAAAGTAAACTAGGTGGTCTTTTTACAAATTATTTGATTGAGTTACTAGGATGAA
The DNA here is from genome assembly GCF_018687715.1 of Carya illinoinensis. Lineage (NCBI taxonomy): Eukaryota > Viridiplantae > Streptophyta > Magnoliopsida > Fagales > Juglandaceae > Carya > Carya illinoinensis. Next base: position 14,674,009 of record NC_056755.1, read on the forward strand.
GAGCATACCTTTTTTACAATCATATGGTTTCTGGGGGCTATGATTTCTATTAACTTTTCTTTTGGTTATTTCTTTTCCTTTTATTTTCAGATCAAAATGGTACTTACCCACATCTACCATCCAGGTAGATTCTATAAACTTAATCTTCATCCTAAATGAAATGGCTACATTTGCTTCTATTGCAGTTTGTCTTATATTTATAACTTGTGTGTTGTTGTGGTTTTCACCCTTTTGCAGTTCAAGCGGTTCGATCTTCTCCCACAGTTTTACAATGATTATGTTTACTTTGATATTTAGAGACAAGTCTCAGCAGTGGAGAGCCAGTGCTACTTTTAAGATTAACATTTGCTCAACTATAAGCAGGATTAGCGGATGGAGTTATTGCTGGTGCAGCTATTGGAGGAGTAGCTGGTGTTGTGTTATTTTCTGCTTGTATATATCTCAGATGTTACCGAAAGAAGATGGAGGCAGCAAAGTTGCTTTTGGCACCATCTGAGGATCTATCTGAGCATGGTTTATATGTTTCGTTCAAAACTTTTTCTCTCTCATCTTTACCTGTCTCAATAAAACTTTTTTTACCTATAAAAAAAAAGAAAAAAATTCTCTCCCATCTTGTTTTGTTTGTTTGATTGTTGTTTTTCTATACATTTTTTTTCTGAAAGAGTATTTTGTGGATCTTCTAGAAAGTATCTTTAAAATAAGAGGTTTCTCAAAGAAATGAACTACCTTATTCAATATCATACTTACCCTGTCCCCCTGCCCCCCCCCCCCCCCAACCCCACCCCACCCCCCCCAAAAAAAAAAAAAAACTAAAGAAAGAAAAAATTAACAATTAATAAGTATTAAGGTTCAACATGATTATCTTTGTGTTCTGCAAAATAGTCCATCGAAATAACCTTTGAAATCCCATTTAAGCAGTGACACAGAATGCTTTGAACTGTACATATGATCATGGTGACTGATAGAACCAAAGTGTATTGATATTTGCACTTTTTTTAATGGGGGATTAAACATAAGCTCACTTATTGGTTTTCCCTCTACTTTGATTTAGGCCGTGGAAGTACCTTAAACACGGATAAGGATTCAACTAGTGCAGCTGGTGGTCCAGGTTCAGGTCTTACAGACGTATCTGTGAAATCAGTAGAGTTCTCATATGAAGAACTTGTTACAGCTACTGATAACTTCAGTTTGGCTAATAAGATTGGTCAAGGTGGCTTTGGGGTTGTTTATTATGCAGAGCTGAGAGGCGAGGTCTGTGACCATTTGCATTTTCATAAATAGGGTGCATTGTACAGTAATTTTGCATGGAAGATTTGCGCATTATGTAATTTTCTTGATTTCCTTGTTAAGAGTTGTAGCCATGTGGGCTTATATTAAACAATATAATTGTCTCTGTGTGACAGGCTTGCATCCTTTCTTGAAATCTTATTGGGATAGTTTTCAAATAGTAAACATATGTGATCCTTTTAGATTGAAGATGTTAAGAACTTTGATTTTTAATCAATTTAGAAGATTTTCCTGAGAACAAACTTATTAAGGTATACATCAAGTTCAAAGGTGAGGACTACCTTGCAAATTGCACAGCTATAGATAAAATGGCTTAATGCAACTTTTATCTTTATTTTATCTCATATGTTTTGCCTATTACATCTTTGCCGCAATTTAAGATACTCGAAAGTAGGGATTTTCAGGACGTTGAATATTTGATGGACGTCCTAAGTACAGATCGATGGACGTCCTAAGTACAGATCGAGCTGGACAGCAGTGGTAAGTGTAGAATTTGTAAAGCCAGCTCCAGTTGATAAATAGATCTAATTGAGTAGGCTCAGCAACCAGTTTCAATAAGTAAAGTCTTTTTGAATAAGGGAAGTTGATGAGAAATTAATCTACTTAGTGAATGAGAAAAATGGATGAACAGCTTAGTGAGTATTTAGTCTTGATATAGGTTAAAGATGGAATGTACATTCATCAACATCTTCTTTGCTCAATGTTTCTTGCGCATTTGTTAATATTCTACATGGATGACTAACCAAGCACACCAGACTTTGTCCATGCCATCCAAATGTTTACATCCATATAATTTTCAGCTTTTCCTATAGTCCCTTCACTCTATCTGTGCAGAAAGCTGCAATCAAGATGATGGGCATGCAAGCATCCAGAGAATTTCTTGCTGAATTAAATGTTTTAACACGTGTTCATCACTTGAACCTGGTAATGTACATTCTTTCCCAACACCAATATCATCATTGTTTAAAAAAGCTGACTTGTATGCTAGATTCTTTTTTATTTTATGGGGATCATTATTATTTAATCAGTGATATTCTTCAGGCAATTGCTCACATCAGCGAGGAAGCTTTATGTAAATGTTCATTTCTGTACTACATACTGGGCAGATGATCTTGACCTCATTTTATTGTTCTAAATTTAGATATGAATCTATATCTATGTACTATATAATTTTTAAAACACAGACCTTTGCTCTTATAAATCCACATCATAACTATCTTACTATATTTTAATTATAAACAAAGGATTAAGTTGCTCAACCAAAATTTTAGATATCAAGATGCATGGACACTCTTTTAAAAGATTCTATTTACTGTATAATACCTCAAGGTATACTATTTCCATTAAGTAGAATTGTCCATCTAATAAATTTAGGTATTCTTGGCATCACTTTGTTTTTGCATCGTGTAGTTTTAATTCTTGAGTGAAGAATTAGCGATCAAAGAAAAATTCCTGAGTGATGAATCTTGGGCCCTATGGCTAACGTATCCATGTAAATTACATCGGTAACTCCCAACCACTCTGCAATCTACCATCAATGCAATCTACTGCCAAATTGAAGCACACATGGTTGTGGCATCGATATTTATTTAGCAAGACCTTATAGCCAAGGTATCATGAGTTTATTTGCAACTTTAAAAATTTCCATGTTATTACTTAAAAACATCTCCGTGTTATTTCCACAAAATATGGTCTGCTGCAAGAATCAATGATAATATCAGATGCCCTTTTCTACACTGCATAAGTGCGGTTTTTTTTTTTTGGGAGGTTTTTGAATGTCAATAGAATAATTACAACGTACTGCTGGGAGGATTTCTGATGACTTAGCTTTGTCTGTAATACAAGTCACGCAGTAGTGTCATTTTTCTCTAAAGCATATGTAGATGATGTGTATTTCTTTTAATCTTCTACGTTACATATCACTTACTATAAATCATGGCAGGTGCGCTTGATTGGATATTGCGTTGAGGAGTCTCTTTTCCTGGTCTATGAATATATTGAGAACGGCAACTTAGGCCAGCATTTGCGTGGTTCATCTGGTAAGGTCCCATGTGCATGTTAAGGATCTTTACAAGTGATGTCACATTCAGATAAATGGCTATAATTTTTTTGACACGTTTCCAGGGAGGGACCCATTGTCATGGGCTGCTAGGGTGCAAATTGCCCTTGATTCAGCAAGAGGTCTTGAATATATCCATGAGCATACTGTTCCTGTCTATATTCACCGTGATATTAAATCAGCGAATATATTGATAGACAAGAACTTGCATGGAAAGGTTGCATTAGTAACTCTGGTGTTATTATGGATATTCAAAAGCTTATTCAAGTTGTTGTACTGAAATATTTGCATTGCAGGTTGCAGATTTTGGATTAACTAAACTTACTGAAGGAAACACATCACTCTCCAGCCGTGGTGTTAAAGGAACATTTGGATACATGCCACCTGAGTAAGTTCGCCTTTCTTTTATAAATATATTAAGGTAGTGGCAAATTTAATTCAGCAATGAGAGAGACTAGTTTTGGCGTATGAAAGCTGCTAGAAGGACTATGCATAGCTCAGTGAGTGGCTGTCTAAAGGCTTCTTGTACTAGTTCTCACCAATAAAATGAGTTACCGAGGGACTTAGAAATTGATTGTAATTGTGAATAATTCCCAACCTTACAAACGTATCTATGCAATTGTCTGGGCCTGCTGATTTGTTATTTTCGCTAGTGGCTGATGGCACTTGGCAGTGCCAGCGGGAACTTGGGAGGCTCCTCTTTTGTGAGATCTGCATATAGGTTTTTATGTGCCAGGATATGCTTTCTTTTTGGGAATTTTGTATCCTGAAGGGACTTGGAAATTGATTGTAATCGTGAATAATTCCCAACCTTACATACATATCTATGCAATTGTCTGGGCCTGCTGATTTGTTATTTTCGCTAGTGGCTGATGGCACTTGGCAGTGCCAGTGGGAACTTGGGAGGCTCTTCTTTTGTGAGATGTGTATATAGGCTTTATGTGCCAGGATATGCTTTCTTTTTGGGAATGTTGTATCCTGCAATACTTGTGATGTTTTGTCCTTGCAGCCGCTGATTTTCTCCTTGAATGTGGGCTTCACAAAATTGAGTTTTCTACTCAGTACTCACTGATCCCAGGACTCTTCCTAATAGGGGAGGAAAAACTTTTGGTTTTATTTGTCTTTATAAAATTGGAGTAATTTTTACCTTTTTTTGTGCAGATATGTTCAGTATGGGGACGTTTCTTCCAAAGTAGATGTATTTGCTTTTGGGGTTGTCCTTTTCGAACTTATTTCTGCAAAGGAAGCTGTGATGAGGCCAAACAGCTCCACAGTTGAATCTAAGGGCCTCATAGCATTAGTAAATCCTCTTAACCATCTTTCTAATGACACATACCCTCCTCCCTTTTCTTTTTCCCCATTCTGTTTTGAGAGATTGATATGAAGCCTTTATTGTGCTTCCTTTTCTGGTACCCCTTACAGAATGTTTCTCGGAAAGCAGCCTTGAACATGCACTTGATATATTTTCTGTGATTCACAGTTTGAGGATGTTCTTAATCAGCCCAATTGTATGGAAGACCTGCGCAAACTAGTTGACCCTCGTCTTGGAGATGACTACCCACTTTACTCAGTCCAGAAGGTGAAGCAACTTTATACAAAATCCCACTACTATTTTTTTTTTTTTGATTAATCCCACTACTATTTGTTTTGTAATTTCCAATGGAATAAAACTACGAACACATTTGGTTGCAGATGGCTATGCTTGCGAAAGCATGTACACAAACGAATCCACAACTACGTCCAAGTATGAGAGCTATTGTGGTTGCCTTGATGACGCTTTCATCAACAACTGAGAAATGGGATTTCCGCGCCTTCTGTGAAAATAAAAGTCTTGTCAATCTCATGTCGGGAAGGTAGAAACTAGACAGTGCAATCGCACTTGCATTACAGGAGTTTTTGGGTGTGAATAATACCAATGTTAAATTTCAGATACCGTCATTTTCAATACTAGTTGGGAACTACAGGAGAGTTTGTACAAAAGACTGAGAAAAACTCATTTGCACCTTAAGTAAGGACAAGTGTTAGTGAAATCCGTTGTAATAAAATAAAAATTACCAAAAAATAAAATTTGAAATGAAACTAGTTGGGACTCTCTTTAAAGCAATTCAAGTCATTTGTGGTTGACAAAGTCTCAAATAAATTGGTGCAGTAGACCTATCTTTGCTTGTCTTCTCAATAATACAATGTTGGTACGAAAGGGGCTGAAAAATAAAAATAGTGAAAAAGGTTGTTTCAAGGTGTGTTATAAATGTCATTTTTTTTTTTTAAGACAATATTTACTCCTATCAATTCTGGTATGCACACGGTTTACAAGCGACTTTGCCTTCAAGATAAAATGAAGTCTAAAATAAGTCTATTTGACTAACTGTGTTATGCATGCCAAATTAAATCTTGAATACTCTTTGATTTTACTATTCAATCAAGAAATTAAAAATATATTCTATGTAGAACCAACAAATCCTAATAACAAGTTTTAAATAAATGAAAACTTTTGAGAGAGAGAGTTTCATATTCTGTCAATTATGTGATTTCTATATTTAAATTTGTAGGCCAATGAGTCTATCTATTTGTGAAGATTAGAGGGTCAAAGATGTGAATGAAAATAGGTAAGTTTTCATGTTTCTGCCATCTAATCCAAATAGTAATTCTGTCATCTAATCAAGTCCACCAACGGTCACGCTGCTCCTTCATCCGTCTCACGCCGGTTTGATCCCCAAATGGTGTGACTTTTGCCATTTATTTATTCACAAGTCGCACGCCCAGATGCATGGCTATTATCCACGATAAACCATATAAAAATGCTTATCGTGTTTCGCACCGCTACCCACTTGATCAGTTCAAGTGTTTTATACCACCAAGGCAAGTATGTAATTCGACATGTAAATCATATCCCAAATTATTATAACCATAAGCAGTAGCTCATAAACTTTACTTTAATTCTCTCTTTCCAAAAATAAATCCCAAAATATTATTAATGATAAATATAATATATATTATTTTGAAAATATTTCCAACATACAATAGCCTATTTGATCTTCTTATAGTTTGAACTTCGAACCAATTATGTGCAAGAGTTAAGTTCAGGCCTCCACCAGATTTGTAGAATGATGGGGATGGATGATTGGTGGACGTTGATGATCATGAGATGTTGAGTGGTGTTCAAGAGTGCATGAAATCACTACAACATAAAATCACTTTTTGCGTCTAAAACTTTACCGGCGTTGTAAGAGTTTGTCACAAAAACTAATGGAAGCCCATTTTGTTACGGCGCTTAGGGTCATGACGCTATAGACCATTTTTTGCGACTAAAGTTGGATCGCCGCAAACAATTGTGTCTAAGACTAGTTATTGCCGCATTTTACTTAGCTTTAACGGCGATGTTCATTCGACGCAATAGTAGTATTACACTGTCTGTGTTAATGGCGATTTTTTTCGCCGTAATAGATAAGAAAGCTAGGTATATATAGATCCCTTTTTTTCTTCTCCACCGCCCGCCCCCCCCCCCCCCCCCCCCCCCGATACCCTACAATCCGCTCTGGGTCTCTATCGCCCAAACTGCCCCATGGCGCCCTTCCCATGGCGCGTCGTCATCGGCACCACCAAACTAGTATGTCTCTCTGTCTCTCTCACTCACTCTCACTCTCTCTCTCTCTCTCTCTCTCTCTCTCTCTCTCTCTCTCTGTGCGCAGTACAGATCAAAGAAATCGATGTCCAGTTTGAGTCCTGATCTTTAAACATTGGGAAATTTCCATCCTGTGGCAGATTTTGCTGTTATTTGTCTTTCGCGATTTCAGATTTTACCACCGCACCCCGCAAGAAGAAGGTAATCTGTCTTTTGCGATAAGCTTTCTCCCTCTTGCCTTCCTATAGGACCTTCAGTCCGTCTACCTCACCCCCTCTCTCATCTCTTCTGCCCTAAATTGTTTATTTTGTATAATATTGTTCTGCATTTTTTTCCTGTGGTTGAATTTATGTTCATTACATGAATAAACATATTTCATCTGGAGAAAACCTACGTTTAGTGTGGAAGAACCTGATATACTTCATGGATCCTGTAGTTATGCTCTTGAATTATTTCATTTTGTTCTTTGAAATTTGTGGGTTCAAGTTGAACTGAACATACGCTATTCACTTGGGGCTTACTGCATTACTTGTTTGGCTTCTGAGAATTTATATGGTAGTGTTGGCGTTACTAGCTACTAGTGTGTTAGATCGAATTGTACCCTTAAAATTGTCTTTAGTTGAAATGGTGTTTTGAATGCTTCCTGACATTTTGTATATGTTAGTTATCAACTTAGGTTGTGATTTGAACCAATGTTAAGGAAAGTATCCAACTAAAGCATTGTATTCTGCTAATTTCATGCACAACTAGCTTTGAACCACAAAGAAATAGGTGCTTGCCCTGTTCGAAGATATTTTGAGGGGAAATTCTGGTTACTTGGCTTCTAGTGACCTTCTATTATGAACCACTTATACAGCCATAGAGAAAAGGGACTATGCAGTATGTATTGCTTGGGAAGGAAATACACACATACAGTATGCAGTTTCAATACTAGATGTAATAATAATGTAATGAGTTGTGTACTTGTGTAAAATGCATATATGCATGTAAACAATACTTGTAAGGTCTTAGCTAGTTTCTCATCTGTGTCCATCACATGGACAGAGAAGGTCTTTCTCTGTTTTGACATATGCATCGCATTAATTTGAACCATTGGTAGTTTATTTAAGAACTACTTGTAGGTGATTCTGCATGTGTTCATGTATATATTTTATTAATCATGACAAAACAAATTTTATGTTCGATTAATGGTCTTTCATCCCCCATTTCAAATATCTGTGTTTATTTAACTCTTACAAGAACTGGATGCAGAAAAATGTATTTCACATGAAAGCTGATAGGTGATTTCTAAACTAGATGGGATCTACAGGTTCTGGAGCAAATACTTACCATGCTTGGATCACAGAAAGGACTCAAACAATTACTGCCACCTGATATAGTGTGCATAGCACATATTATAGTTGTCTTTTTATTAGATGTCCAACCAGTTTTAGATTGCTCGAGTGAGTGAAGAACAGTAAGAAGTTATATATGTAATACTCGATGTTGAGAGGAACTGTTTGAATATGTATAAACTGATTGGGACATCACTCAGGTGGATGAATTGCATTAAGCTTTTGATGAACAGCTCTTTGTGCATGTTTTTCTTGATGTCTAATTGATGGCCCTTCATAATTCATTTGCGTTGACAAACAAATCATTTACGGCGAAATTATTACCCTGCAATAAGTCTATGTGAGGCAATGGCGTCATTATATTTTTTCTCCGTTAAAAATATATATACTTATTACCCGCGCAATATGATTTTTTTGTGACCAATACGTCACGTAAACAATCTTTTTGTCTCCAAATTATTCATTGCGACCACAAATTTTCGCGGCAAATGTTAATACCATTAGTGAAGCTCATCGTGCAATTTACGTCAGCATATTTGGATGCAAGTTCAGCTTTTTCCCCAACAATCATGTTGCATTTGCGTCGCGAATAGAGGTCCTTTTGCTACGAATGAAATAGACGTAAATTGGGTGAGCTTTGGCGTTGCAAGCAACCGTTGCCGTTAATGACTTTTTGAGACGAAGTTTTACCGACCATGTAGCGGCAATAGTCATTGGATGCAATTAATCATTGACGGCAATTTTTTATGGTTTTGTTGCGATGTAGACAGACGCAAATGGTAAGTTTTGTTGTAGTGAATGGGCGGATGTGAGATTTGTAGAGAAAAAAATTGAGCAAAACAAAAGGAAAAATGAAAGAGCAAGGACAAGAGCAAACCTCCTAGGAGGGGTGGTTGAAACTGATAAGGATGAAGGAAATGGAAAAGTGAAGAGACTTGGCACCCTCCCAAGAGTAGCATGCATGTTATTCCCGAGTTTCGTAATTTATTTATTTTTTTAATGTTTCTTTTTGTTTTTGACTTCATACAATGAAAATATAGTTTGCCAATTAAACTGCCTTTTTTTTTCTTTTGTTTTTTTTTTTTGTTTTTTAAGAAATAGATAGTTTTATTGCTCACCAAAAATAATTACATCAATTCTTTCAAAACAATAAGAAGAACACATTCTAGAATTTCTTCAATGTCTAACATATCGTCATGAAAATTGAAATCATCTTTAGCAAGCCCATGAGCAATGCTGCTTGCCTCATGTTTTACATGTTGAACTGACCAGCCTGATGACAAATTCAGCATATCTCGTGTCCTCAATCAGCACACCAACCTGGCTCCTATTACCAGTATCCTTGTGAGTATTCACAACCTGAAGCGCATCCCCTTCTAAGAGAATCTTGCTTAGGCCAAGTTCCTGACTAAAAGTGATTGCCATCATGACTACATAGGTTTCACCTAGAAAGGCATTTGCATTCAACATCCTGGTTGCTTGAAGAGTTCCAAAAACTTGGCCTTTTGAATCCCTTATTATGATCCTAATGCCAATTTTACCTCTAGACTTATGAATGGCTGCATCCCATTTCACCTTGTATATTCCTATTGGGGGTTTCTCCTAGGATTGAGTTAACTGAAGATTGTTTGGTCTAGAATATTGCAATAGATTGTCTTAAGCACTCCTAAAAGCTTTTAAGTCCTCCTTAGCCTGCTTGATAATCAAATTTGGATGAGTGAAACCTTTCCCATGTGTGATTGAATTCCTTCTCATCCAGATCAGATTAGCAGTTAGAGTTGCTTCTGTTAATTCATCCTCATTCTAGCCACTGATCATAGATCTCTATAAATAATTCACTATGTAGTGTCATTTTTTGGGTTTCATAGTAGCCTTGACTTCAAACATCCTTAGCAGCCATACAACACCAAAGAACATGTCCCACAATTTCAGACTCTTTGTTACATAAGATGTAGATATCATCTTTTACAACTTTTCTTTTATTCAGATTGGAAAGATTAGGGAGAACATTTTTGCAAGCTCTCCAAATGAACAGTTTTAAAGCATTGGGGACTCTTAATTTCCAAATAGCATTCCAAAGTCCCATAAAAGTTTGTCTTTAAGATGATTCTCCTATAGATCAAGTTGACAACATCTTGTGTAGATGGTATGCACTTTTCATAGAAAACATACCATTATTAGAATAATGCCATACCAGCTTGTCCTCTTGATCTCCTAGATTGATTGGGATATCTTTTATCATTTCAATTTCTTGGGGGAAGAACGGATCTTGGATAAGATCTTCCTTCCATCTTTTAAGATCATCATCTCTCAGTTCAGATACCATAGCATCAACACCTAATCCAGTTATAGGAGATTGGATCATATGAGTTGATTGTCTTTGAATCCATCTATCTTTCCAGACTTTACTTTCTTTCCTTTTCCAATCCTCCAGATAATACCTTGCTTCACAAGTTGTTGTCTTGCCATGACACTCATCCACACTAGAGAGGGTCTAGTTTTTGGAAAGTATTTGTGTTTAAAAATACATGGAGGCAATGACTCGGGATTGTGTAGAATTCTCAAACTTTGCTTAGCAGGCATGGTCATATTAAAGCTCCTAAGATACCTGTATCCTAGCCTTCATGAACTCTTTGAAAGCCCCAATTGATTCCATTGCACCCACTAGATTTTGGAATGATCTTCATTGTAACCCAACTTGAATTTCTTCATTAATCTATTCATCTTCTTTGTAATTGACAAAGGAAGCAAAAAGATTCCCATGGTGTAAGTTTGAATGGCTTGGAGAATGAATAGGATTTCTTTCATTCTAAAGATAAAAACGTTGTCTTCCAGTTGGTCATCCGAGCCCATATTTTGTTAATGAGAGAGTGGAATGCTAAAGTTCTTGATCTTCCAACAACTACAAGTAATCCTAGATACTTTTCATAGGATCCAATAGTTTTAATACCTACAATTTTCACAATATTCTGTTGGATATTAGGAGGAGTATTTCTATTGAAGAAGATAGAGGTATTTTCTTTGTTAAGCTTTTGACCCGAGGCTTTTTCATAGACTTCAAGAATGTGGATCAAGCGGCTCCATTCTAGAGAATTGGCTTTATAGAAAATGAGACTGTCATAAGCAAATAGAAGATAGTTGATGCATAGATGTGTCTTCCTAATTGGAAGTCAAAAAAGAATCCATTTCTCCTTTACTTGGTTGAGTAGAAATGTAAGAGTTTCAGCACATACAATGAAAAGATATGGTGCCCCTTATCTAATACCTCTAGTGGGATGAAAAGAGAGATGAGGTTTCCCACTAATGACAATTGAGTAAGATATAGTATTTATGCAGTTCATCACCAAATCAATCCACCACTGATCAAAGCCCATCTTCCTCATTATTTTTGTAAGAAATTTCCATTCCACACGATCATAGACCTTACTCATGTCAAACTTGAGAGCCATATATCCAAATTTCCCAAACATTCGAGTATTGCACCCTAGCCGACATGTTTTCTTCTCGTCTGGTGTCTTGCTGGGTCTTCTTTGGCTTTGTGGGAGCTTTTCCCCCGGAAAATCTGCTGGCTTTCCTATCGGCCTACTCTAATTCAATTTTCCTGGGGGCTGTCAAGACTCGCAAGTTGTCCTCCTCATTGATGAAGTCAGCTACATGGTCCATGAACTCTCGCAACGTCGTGGGGGTCTTTTTTGCCAGCTCTACCATGAATGGGTTTTACGGCCAATTGCCTCTTAGGAAGGCCTCTAGGTTGATTTTCTGATCTTGGTCATCTGTCGTCATTCGTTCCTTATTAAATCGAGACAGGTATGCCTTCAAGCTTTCGTCATCTTGTTGCTTGACGGTTTTATAGGAGATATGCCATCGATCGTCTTTTCTTCCTACTTAGTAGTTTCCATAAACTATGTCGAAAATAGACGGGCCAACTCCTTGAACTCGTCAATGGACCTTGGAGGCAGTGCCTAAAACCACTCCCTTTGTTGCGCCCTTTAGTGTTAGTGGGAAGGTTCGGCAAACAATCTCCCCCAGGAACCTATGGAGGGTCATATGAGCCTTAAAAGTCTCTAGATGCTCAAATGGATCTTTGAATCTGTCATAGACCTCCATTTAAGGGACTTTAAACTTGGGTAGGACAGGTGCTACTATGATCTTTGAGTTGTATGGCAAGTTGGTGCTAGTGAGCAGTTAGTTCATGGAGGACAACGTGCCCATCTTCTTAGCTATATCTTCATACTTATCCATGTGGTCATGCAACTCATGATGCATCTATGTTCTCTTTGCCGCGTCTACTTCCATAGTACTTCGTGACTTGGCATACTAGTTTTGGCTCAGTTCGACATCTTCCATTAGTCTGTCATTCGCTCTCATCAGGGCTTTGTTTTCTTGCCAAAGTCTTCCCACTTCTATTGCCAACTTCTTTATCATGTCCTCCATCTCGACAAGCCTCACCTCCATGCTTCTTGACGATCCTTCCTGTCCTCATGTGGTCTGTGAATGCGTTGTTGCTGACATATGAATGACATGTTATTCTCGTGATCTCATAGACGGTGTCAATATTGGTGACATGTTTCATGCCCTGGGCAACTCCTTCGAGGAGTCTTGTTGGCCTACAAAATACTCAAGAATGGGGACTCGGGGTGGTGAGGGAGTCTTGCTATCAGTGCTTTATCTGTGCGTCGTACTTGATGCCACACTTGCGGCAGGGCGACTACCTGCTGTCTCAGGCGCAATGTTGCCGTATTGAACATGGGTGTCTCTCTTTACACACATATTTCGTATGACAAATGGAGAAGGTGTGCCCACCATTGGAATCTCTAGAAAAGACATTCTGCCCACCAAGATTGTTGCTTGTGGTTGCCTCTGGGCATGTAATGCAACGTGGCCTCCTGCCGGGTGTGTTGGCTACGGTACATTCAGATGATACACCTTCCCTTTACTTTTTTCTCCTGATGGGTACATCATGGTCAGGTCTGGGGTTCTCCCTTTTCGTGCTAGCAGAGGTGAGCCGTCCATGGGTCAAATGGGCCTTCGAGGAAGGGAGTCGAGTCGACCTAATAAGCATCCCTCCCAAAGGATTTCTCTCCATCATCAACTACTTGGTTCCATACATGAAAATTGGGTTAATTTGCTTGGTTTTGTTGTTTTAAATCCCGAGCTAGTTGTGCTACTATAGGACGCATGTTCTAGTAGGAGAACTATGACTGAAGAAAGGGAAAAGAGGGGGTAAATTAGCACTATTCATCTGGACCTGGTTTTTTCCTAGCCTGGTCCAGAACTTGGATAACTGGTTTCCAACCCGAAACAAACCCAAGCCGGTACTCGTATTGCTAAAACTAGATTTACTTACTCTGGGTACCGGGTTTAAAACTCGAAACTCGTGTTTTAAAAAAACAAATCCTTTAATATCGAAACCCTAGCTTCCTGTACACTCAGCAGTTCAAAATCTCCGATCTCTCTCTCTCTTCTGCTCGAAGCCTTCTTTGTCTCTCTCTACCTCACATCGAAACCCTAGCTTCCTCTGCCGTTCAAAACTTCGTTGTGGGTTTGGGTGAGTAAAGCATCTCTATTTCCTTGATATATTTGAAATCAGATTTTATGCTTGTGGGTTTCATCTCAATAGTTTATGACTGTTTAGAAAAACTAGTTCTTTTATTTGCCATCTTTAGGAGCTTTTGCTTTTTCTCACCTTTAATAAATGAGGGCTTTAGAGCAAGTTTCTAAAACAAAAATTTAATGTTCATCATTTCTAGGCTATTGTTGACGTACGTACAGCTTAAGCACGAGGGTCCTACGGACTTAGCAAAACTGCATTCAAAATAACCTTTTGCCATTTTAGGGAAGTACTGGGTTTGGGCATTAGTGGTGGTTATGTAAAAGGGTGTTATTAAATCAAACCTACGCTTGAAGATTTTTTTGTTCAAGTGTTTTATGCTTGTGTGTTTCTTTAAATCTGCATTATGGGATATTTTTTCTTTGCTCTTGTGGAACAAAATAATGTCAAACAAAACTACTGTTTATTCCTGTTCATATGTCGATATAGGCTCTTATAGTATAAGATATATATATATATATTCCAATGAAGAGAGTCAAATTCAATGTACGTTATTGTGCATGTATATATACTTGTTTAGTTTAACGCATTTCATAACTGTGTTCTTCGAAAATTCCTGTTTGCATGGCACACTTATCTCTTATTTCATGTTGATCATCATGCCTTGCTGATCATTATACTGTCTTTAGTGGTACACGCGCCATACTAGAAAAAAACTGGTAGTTGGTTCTGAGAGAACCGAAGCCACTAATCCTAGTGCTAATATTAGTGGTACTTCATTATTTGTTCATGTTGGGTATTAGGTAAAGAATAAAGGAAGCCACAAATTAATGCTAGCTCTCAGTTACATCTGATCAAATGAATATGGGCCTAGTACGTATTAAAATCTTAAAACCATTCTTCATTCAGCTTGTAGATACTTGTAAATGAAAGACTACGCTAGCTACTAGCTTTCAAAGTATTTTGAAACTTTGCCTCTTGGTGGAAATTCTTGCTATCTAAAAGCAAATGAGCTGAGATATTTGCTTAATTATCATGTTAAGGGTCACGTACGTTCCCGGCCTTCCTCCGAAACATCTCATGCATGCATGCATGTAGTCATGCTCACTCAATAGTGTTTTTTTTTTTAAACAAGATAGCTTTATTACATTAGCAAACAAATTACAAGGATTCCACTTCTATTGCTTGCTTAATACAAACAGGTATCTCCTTTAGATCATAGAGATCAGATTCACTTAAAAGGGCATCCTTGGCTAGCAAGTGAGCAACCATATTAGCATCCCTTTTAGTATGACAAACACTCAAGAAATGAAGGATTTTAGTACAACTTTGGTATCTTCTATGATTAAGCCTCCTGAGCTCTGGTCCTCCAAGGAATTATGTAGCCTTTCAACCACCTGTTTTGAGTCACCTTCAAGGATAATATCAGGAAAACCTGCTCCTTTGCAGAAAAGGATTGCCACCATCATGGCATATGCCTCAGCGTATGGAGAAAGTTTGAGGTTTCTTCTAGCTCTTAGTGTACCAAGAACCATTCCATTGCAGTCCCTGAGAATTGCCCCTATACCTATTAAGTCCTTTGAGTTATTGACAGATGCATCCCAATTCATTTTGTACGTATGACACTTCTTTATCAAATGTATCATAATAATTTACTCCAAATGTGATTTTTCTGAAACTTTTGACATATCTTTTTGGTGGCCGTCTGACTCCCTCATTAAGGAAAGCAAACGTGAAATAATAATTGCAGCCTATGTTATAATTACTAGTATCATAACTACATAGTGTAATATGAGTGGCACCATGAGTGGTACTTGTTTCTGCATCATGTAACTGTGCCAGTGCCATGTCTATATATGGAAATACAATTTAAGCCTTGTTTGGATTGATATTGGAGAATAACTTCTAGCTGATCTGGCTGATTTTTCCCTTATAATAGCCTGCCATTAGATTTTAAACACGTCAGCTTTCCACCATAATTATTGTGGACTGCACTACATGGAATCATCCTTCTCGACAGCCCCTACTCGAAACAGCACCCACCCTTTCCCTTTCCCTACGTAAAACAGAACCCCTCCTCTCCCTTTCTCATGCGCGAAATCATTCATTAACTCTTCGAAAGCATCTCGTAGCCCCTTTGCAGTAGCTCGCAGCACCCCCTCCCCTTCACAGCAACTTGCAGATCCTTCAGAATCGCAACACAACCCCTTCATCTTGCATATCTACACAGCCACTTCAGAATCAGAATATAACTTCAAAAAAAAAAAAATGTGTGAGAAATACATTTAACGACAGGTCTCATCATAATAAACTCATTCAATTTATTCAATGAGATAATTTTTGATGCATCTGAACTTGCAGCTTTAGCTGCTGTACTTGATTCTGGTAATTTTGTGCTATATAAGAATGATTCATACATTATTTGAGAAACTTTTGATTTTCGAACTGACACCATGTTAAGAGGTCAAAATCTATCTATGGGCAAAAGTTTGGTTTTGAGTGTGTCTAAATTAGACCAATCGAGTGGAAGATTTTTCTCTTAATATGCAGCAGGGTGATGGAAAACTTGTTGCCTACCCTGCTTACAGCACAAATCAACCAGACGAATTATATTGGACTAGTGCAACTTATAGTGCAGATTTGGATTGGCTTGCGCTTAGTCTTCAAGGTGTTCTAGCAATCCGAAGCAATTACTCATATACTAAAAATAATAATGGAACCAAGCCAATAGTCGTTATGGTAGAAAGCGCATACTCTGATAATAATAATGGAACCAATATCCACCGAGCAACACTTGATGCAGATGGGATCTTTAGATTGTATGCTCACCACTTTGATAGAGATAATAACTCAAGTCTAATGAAAGCTTGTGTTTTGAGAATGAAACACACAAGCAAACACAAGTGTGGGCGAAATAGTTTTGGATAAGATTTCAAAACCAGAGCAATTAATTATTAAGTTCCAAAAAGGGGATTCCCTCATACCTGATCAAAACCAAGGCCCATATTATCAACCATGAACAACTATGTGGGTGACAGTGGTGCAACGGTGGTGAGAATCAGTGTGGTTGAGAAGAGAAGGTGGTGCGAAATCTTGGACGACAGTACAAACGAACAGAAGAGATGGATTCTATGGAAGAGATGATTGGGTCTCTATGGGTTGAGATTCGGAAGGCAACGACTGTATGATTCAAACAGCAGGAGTGCGTGACTAACTTTCTGATCATGTGTGGCTGCACCCATAGACTTTTTTGTGTGATTTCTGACGTGGCTGATGATGATAGGAGGGTTGTTTTTCTCTAATAAATGGCCGGACCGCTTAGAAGCGAAACTGTTGATATTATCCAAACTCATCTTATTTAATGATTATAATTTTGTTAAATTTTAACACAAAATATAATAAACAATTCAACTAATTTTTTAAAATTTTTAAATAAAAATAATATTAATAATATTTTAATCAATTTTTAACTTTAATTTTATCTCATCTCATCTCTCCTTTCAAATCATTGTCCAAATCTCCCAATTAACCAATTCCATTGTTTTACTTGAAAATTGTTATAACTATAACAACTTCGTGTGAATACAAGAAGCCTGCCGTCAAAGGTATATTCTCTCTCTACTCTTTCAATATATATATATAGGAAAATGATATACTTACTACTCCACTATAATCCATTTACTACTCTTTTTATATTTAATTTTTTTAATTTTTTATTTTACTTAATGATTAAGGAAGTGAGTATTAGTAAAGTTATATATATATTTTTAATTTTTTTGTAGTGATTAAGAATATTAAAAAAATACTTAAAAGAAAATGAAATAAAAATAAAAAAAATTGTAATACACTTAAATAGTAGATGAATAATAATATGGTAGTAAGCCTATCACTCCCCATATTTTTTTGTTTTTGTTTTTTTTTTTTTGAAAATGGAATTCATTTAGATTAGCAAATGTTGGATACAAGGAGGGACTCCCTCCAAACTGATGCTCTCCTCAGAGAGTTTAAGTGCATCCTTAGCTAAACAATGGGCAATACTGTTAAAATTCCTAGACACATGCATCACAGACCAGTTTTTCATTTTCTTAAGCAGTGTTCTGGTGTCTTGAATGATCATTCCTGTGCAGCTCCAGTTCTTCTCTTCACCCTTGATCATTTGAACCACATTGAGAGAGTCTCCCTCTAGAATTATGTCCTGCATGTTCAGTTGGTTACATAGGATGACTGCTTTAAGGGCTACAATGGATTCAGCTAACAAAGGATCAGGGAATAGATCCCTTTGGGATCTGAGAGTAGCAACCACTTGACCATTCCAATCTCTAACCACCACTCCTACTCCCACTCTGCATTGCATTTTATCTATTGAGGCATCCCAATTGGCCTTAAAAACGTGCAAAGGAGGGGTTGACCAGCTCTGAGCCGAGGAAGCTGCTGGTTTGATTTTACTCCCCTGGATGCTGTTTGCTTCCTTGTACTCTAGTGCTATCTGAGTGGCAGTTTTCACCACTGTCTCAGGGGCTTCAAACTTACGTTCAAAGACATAAAGGTTTCTTCTCTTACACAGTTGGTGAGCTATAGACGCAAAGATAGACATGTCACTTTCATCCAATACAGAAAACATGTGGCATACTATGTTGGAGAATTGAGACTCGACCACTTTCTCTTTTTGTAATTTTCTCGAGCTGACACCCCATGTATCTTGAGCTGAAGGACACGTCCATAAGGCATTGTAGTTGATTCTATTTCTCTAGTGCAGATAGGACACAGAGCAGACTCCCTTATCCTTCTTCTGGTTAGGTTCTGGTTCGTGGGCAGGAACTCATGAGAAGCTCTCCAAATCAACATTTTTGTTGCATTTGGTACATGTAACTTCCATAGCCTATACCAGAAGTCACTGCTCCTCAGAATGTTAGAAGCTTGCCCCTTTGAGCACATCTCCATCTCCCCTAGAAGGTGATAAGCACTTTTGACTGTAAATAGTCCATTCTTTGTGAGTCTCCAGATTAGTTGGTCAGGGCTCCTGCTCAGGCTTATAGGGATCTTGCTAATTGCCATAGCTTCGTCCTCTAAGAAGACCTTCCTCAACATGGACCTGTTCCATGTCTTCCCTTGCTTATCAATCAATTCACTAATTTGCCATCTTGAGTGCCTATCACTTAAAGGAGATTGAACTCGATATGAAGAGGGTTGAGGTACCCACTTATCTCTCCCTATATATACTAAGTCCCCATTTCCTATTCTCCAGAAAAGGCCTTCTTCAAGGACTGGTTTAGCCTCCATAAAGCTCTTCCATAGGTATGAGGCATTACTGCCCAGCTTACTGCTCATGAAATTAGTTCTTGAGAAATACTTTGCTTTTAAGACTCTGGCTGCAAGGGAGTGGAGTTGTTGTATGATTCTCCATCCCTGATTTGCTAGGAGGGCTATATTGAAGTGATTAAAATCCCTATAGCCCAGCCCCTACCCTTTTTGTCTGTCCAAGCTTCTTCCAAGGAATCCATTGGGTTTTGATCTTGTCATCTTTACTCCCCCACCAGAAGTGTTGCATTAACTGGTTTATGTTCTTGAGGATGGCCTTTGGGAGCTTAAAGATACTCATGCAATAAGTTGGGATGGCTTGGACAATAGACTTAAGGAGAACTTCTTTCCCTGCCTGAGATATGAACTTCACCTTCCAGTTCTGGATCCTGTTTCTAATATAGTCCAGTATGGGCCTGAATGCTGCTAGTTTGTGTCTTCCCACATACGAGGGAAGGCCTAGGTACTTCTCAAATGCCTTTGCTTCCTTCACTTGTGCTGCAGCAAGGATGGTTTCCTTATTGATTGGACTGGTGTTCTTGCTGAAGTAAATTGATGTCTTGTCCATGTTTAATCTCTGGCTAGATGCATTTTCATATGAGTTCAAGACCTTGATTAATCTACTCCATTCTAGCACATTGGCTCTGCAGAAAAGCAGGCTATCATCTGCAAAAAAGAGGTGGTTAACCAATAAAGAGCCCCTGGCAAATGGAAATCCAGACACTAGTCCTTTCTCTTCAGCCTTGTCAAGCATTCCACCAAGAACTTCAGAGCATAGGATGAAGAGGTAAGGGGATAGGGGGCCCCTTGCCTCAGTCCTCTGGTTGGGAGGAAGGTTTCTTGAGGTTCTCCATTGATGAGAAGAGAGTACCTCACTGAAGTCACACACTCCATAACCAGTTCAGTCCATGCCTCTGCAAATCCCATCTTCCTCAAGACAGCTTGCAAGAAAGCCCACTCTATTCTGTCATAGGCCTTGCTCATATCCAATTTCAAGGCCATATATCCTTCTTTTTTGCTCCTCATCCCGTATTGCATTGAGTGCATGGCCTCGTAGGCCACTATGATATTATCTGAAATCAAACGGCTTGGTACAAAAGCACTTCGTGCTGGTGCAATGATGGATGGCAGGAAGCATTTTAACCTGTTTGCTAAAACCTTGGCAACAATTTTATATGGGACATTACAAAGGCTTATAGGCCTATACTCAGTAACTAATTCAGGACACTTCTTCTTGGGAATTAAAACAATGTAAGTGTCATTTACCTCACCTATCCCTGATCTGGTTGAGAAGAAGTCCTTCACTGCTGAGAACACCTTGTCTCCTACTATAGTCTAGTTGTCTTGGAAAAAGCCAGCAGAAAAACCATCAGGGCATGGGGAACTCAGAGGTTGCATCTCAAACACAACATTTTTAACTTCCTCAAAAGTTCATTCAGCTAGTAAATTTTTGTTCATCTCTAGTGTCACCATAGGCTCCATACCTTGTAGTGCCTCTTCAATACCTGTCGGGTGAGAAGAATTAAAGAGGTCCTGACAGAAACTAAGGAAAAGAGAGCATATGCTGCCATGTTCCCTAGCACATTCCCCTCTATCATTCTTCACCACATTTATGGTGTTGGTTTGTCTTCTTTGGGATGCACACTTGTGGAAGTACTTGGAGTTCTTATCCCCTTCCTTTAGCCAGAACTGCTTGGATCTTTGCCTCCATTTGGTTTCCTCCCCTGCCAGCATTTCATCCACCTCTCTTTGCAGGTCTCTTATGGAATCATTAAGGTCACCTAGGTTTGACTCCTGCAGCTGTTTGATCATGTCACTTTTTTGTCTGATTTGAGTGGTCTGGTTGCCTGCACTTGTCTTCTGCCAGCTTCTAAGTTGGTGTCTGCATCTAGTCAGGCTAGTTTTGATGGAGCTTAAAGAATGGCCTCTATGGGAGTCTGCCATCCAGGCTCTCTCGACTGACACCTTGCACCCTTCCCTTTTGGACCAGCTGGCTTCATACCTAAACAGCTTATGTTCCTTCCTCAGCATACCTGCCCCATTGTCACATACCAGAAACAAAGGGGAGTGGTCAGAATTTATGACTGGTAGAACATGAACCTCCCAATTGTTGTAGAGTAAAGGCCAAGTTGCATTTCCCAATACTCAGTCCAACCTTTCTTTAGTGAAACTGCCTCCATCTCTTTTGTTACTCCATGTGAACTTGGAGCCTATATAGCCAAGGTCACTAAGCTCATAGGCATCTAGAGCTTCCCTAAACCTTTCCATTTGAGAGAAAGGCCTAGAGGCAGCCCCTGACTTCTCAGCCATACTGAGGATTTCATTGAAATCCCCCATGCACAACCATGGTGTATGGTTCCCAGGCTTTAACATTCTTAGCAATTGCCAACTTCCTTTCCTTTCCTCAGCTGATGGATTTCCATAGAAACCTGACAGCAGTCAAGGTTGTCCACCATACTCGGGTGTTATGGTTACTGCAATGTGGCTCCTAGAGTAGGAGGTCAACTGAGCCTTTACTTCATTTTTCCAAAGCAGTGCCAGTCCACCACTCTTGCCTATAATGTCAACCACAAAGCTTTGATCAAATCCCAGCTTATTCCTAGTCTTTTCCATCCTCTCTCTTCTGCACTTTGTTTCTGATAGGAAGACTATCAGGGGGCACTTTTGCTTCACCAATGAGTGAAGCTCACGAACTATCCGAGGGTTCCCAAGCTCTCGGCAGTTCTAGCATAGTATTTTCATGAGGGTGGGTAGGGCTGCACTGCCCCTGCACTGAACTCCTCAGCCTCTTCCTCATCAAGAAGCCTTAGCTTCTTCTTGGCTCCAATTTCTACCTCAATTTGGGCCTTTCTTTTCTGAGCTTTGCTTAGATGCTCAAAGCCCAAACTCCCATTCTTTAGTTGGTCCATACTGCTAGATGGGCCTACACGTGCTCTGAGGGTCCCCACTATCACTCCCCATATATATATATTGTTTCTTGATATCGGGATCACTCTTTCGTGCCCCCATTGTAGGGTACGTATTTTGACAAATGACAAGTACGGCGTAGGTGCTAATTAACGTTAGGCGCTAAACAGGTAAAAGAATTTTCTATTTGAGGTATTTATATTTTATAACAAAAATGATTTATACACAATATTTTTAATAACATATTTTACAATAATGAGTTAAATATTGAAGGGCATTTTGGTAAAACATAGTTTAAAAATAATATTATTTTACAAAAATATCCTCATTTTACAATATTGTTATGAAATATATTGTGAAAATATGTTATGTATATCATTACTCATTCTATAATGTTAAATATACTCGTAAAATGAGCAAGTGATATGTAATTCTTTTTAAAAAAAAGTGAGATCAATTATTAAAAAATTAAATTATTTTTATATAAATTTCATATTTATCTTTTAAAAAAAAAAATTCACAAGCATTGCACACTCCATTATTATAAATATTATTTCTCTCGTAGCAGGTGCAATTTCTCCACCTCTCCACGATAATAACTTCTATACCGTCTTGGCACAAACCAAGTCCTTTGTGCCCTTCAATTTCGGAACTACCAGTCAGCTTATAACACTAAAAAAGAATGAGGAGAAAACGCTATTTTTTTTTTTTTGAAAGTGAAGCATAGTTTCCTTCATTCGATAACCAGACAATTACAACATCTGACTTGAAAATACAAGCCAAAATTAACTGTTCACGCTCTCCAGCCCACAAATTTCTTTGTGGCTGGTACGGTCTTGTCTCATGCCTCCAGACTAACAGTCTGAGAGACAAGCCTCCAGACTAAACGTCTAGGAGACACACCCCTATCTTAGACCATCGTCTAAGATAGACCACACAACTCCCCCTCCCAAGGAGTGGAGTTCAAACTCTACGAACCCTCGGTCCTATAGAGACAAACTTTACGGACCCTAGGTCCTAGAGACAAAGCTTCCCAATGCACCCTAATACAAAAAAACATTACATAATAAACAAACCAAAAAACACAATACAAAAAAACTGGACTGATGAGTACACCATGGGCCCAACCCAACAACCTAAAGGCCCTAAAGACAAGTGGGCACCACGTGGACCATAAGGGCTGAAGGACACACAAAGGCCGGCTAGGGTTTTATCATTAACTCTCCCGCCGCCCCCTTCTTCTTTCTTCTCATGTCTGCGCAGCATTGGTCTGCCATGCCGGTTTCCAAGCACACCGATCCGCTGCCAAAGCCAAAGAGAAGGAAGGCCAACGGCCTTTCTGTCGTGCTCCAGCACCTCTGCTCGTGCCACCAGCAAATCGAGCAGCATGCCTCTCGCCGACTAGTAGCCCTGCCATAACCTTGCCTCGCCTCGCCATAGTCCAAAGCCTTCAGCCTTGTGCCACCAAAACAGGGTGGCCAACCTCTCACCCCTGTCCAGACCCTCCCCCCTCAGCGAAACCACCATGCCTCTGTTCGCATCTCCTTCATGATGTGCTTGAGCTCGAGAGCTGTTCGTATACGGTTGCAGATGGTCCTCGCCGCAGGGCGGGTCCGTATAGAGAGCAAAAAGAGCACCACCACAGCCACTAGAATCGACTGGAAAAACACGCACAAACCACCCAAAACCAGACAAAAACTGGAAGAAACGAAAATGAAAACAAAAAAACTAACAAACAAAGTTAACCGGGGGGGGGGGGGGGGGGGGGGAGGGAGAAGCCTTTGAGACATGTTTATGAGAGCCTTTGACTCTTTACTCTCAATAGGGTTAATTCGTCCAAATCACTTTGACTCTTTATGAGTTAGAAAAGGCTACTGCTTCGATCTCCTCCATCGAAATTTGTCACCCCTAGCTTCCACAACCACGCTTTACAATGTCTAACAAGCCTCGACAACCTCATTATTTCAGAGGTACTTTCTTCTTGCTTTGCAATTTTCTATTTGTTATCCAAGAAATAGAAAAAAGAAACTGAGGTAAAGATTGAAGATAGATTCTCTATCAAGTTCAGTAAAAAGAGTGTTGATTTCGAATGAGTTCTTCTTTCTGTATAAATTTTATCAATTTTACATACATATGTGCTTCTGATCTTCAAATGGGTTCTTTCAATATAAATTAATGTTTAAATACGTACTTATGTTTGAACGAGTTCCTCAGTAGAAATCAGCGACGTTTGGCCATTTTGAGATAAATTGGTTGTGATTTTCTAATTTTATTTTCTATTTTATATAAAATAGTTGAGATAGGATTAAGTGATAAAAAGGCTTGAGCTCTATCCATGGTTACAATAAATTAAAATACATGATTTGATTAGTCTGTTACGTCGTGGTTAAAAGAGGATGTATTTAGCTTTAGATTTAGCGAGAGCATATGTGAGATATCTGGGTTAGTTCCTTTTGTGAGATAACTGGGTTAGTTCCTTTACTCCATGTGGGCTAATGTTTATTTCTTCGTTCTGTGCAATGTTTTTCTTTGGAAATTTCTCTAATGTTCAACTTATTCTTAGAGCACTTGCATTAGCTTTATTAAAAATCAATATATTTTTAAATTTTGATAAATTTATATAAAATGAACCTGCATTAGATTCATCAAATGGGTCTTTAGGAAGCTTAGCTTTGAGTTACAGTATTTGTTGCTCTTCCTTCAAATTTAAAGATCTATTATTCCACCTTTAAACTAATATTTTATTCTAATTTTAATATGCAATGGTTTTATTTTATTTTATTCTAAATTAGTTGGGAATCAATTATTTAAGTACTAAATTAAACTATTAATGTACATATGGTTAGTATAATTACAAAATATGAAGAAAAAAATTAAAAATATTATTATTGAAAAAATAATATTATATTATTATTTTTATGAATTTAATGGCTAATCCAATGTGGAATTAATTATAGATATGAAAATTTTAGATTTATGGAAAATTTGTACTTTTCATCAAATTTTGAAGATGAATTTGATGAGTCAAATGTTAGTGCTCTTACCATGTTCTTATTATATTCATTAACATTTTTAACTTTTTTATTTATTTATTTATTATATATATATATATTATTATTGCATTTCATTTTCCAAGCAAATTTCTATATTTGTTAGGCCTGTTTGTAGGATTCTGGATATGAATACTAAAGTAGAATCTGTCACATAATATTACGTTCGAATTAAAAATATAATGTTCGAACATAAACTAGACAAATTGACATCTGAATGAGAGCAGGTAACGTTTGTTGATTATAGTTCGAACGTATCATATTTATGTTCGAACGTTTATAAGTTCGAATTTAGATTCCAATGTAAAGGAAACAATGTCCGAATGTGCGAATCATAACGTTTAGACGTTCTTTCCAATGTTAAGAAACTAGAGTTTGAACGCAAAAAGTACGTTTGGAGGTTTGGAACATTAAAAGTTTAAACATTCAAACATAATGTTCATTTGCCGGTGTAAACGTTTGAACGTTATGTTACAATTTTGTGTGGTTACATTCGAATGTGTGTTCAAATGTGGAATACTGTTCAAACGTATTTTATTTACATTCGAACGTACATATCAGAAATACTAAACTCATCCTATTAATAAACATATCAATTATACCAATTGTATCATATTATATAATATATTTCACAACCAACAATGTTTGTAATTGTTTTCTAAGTAGATATTAAAAATTTAATATACTAATAAAATTCATTTCTTTTTCTTTCCTTGTCTATCACGATTCTATTGCAATGATATAACACGCTCCATTTGCAGCATCATCTCCTGCTGTACTTACTCTTGGACCTCACTATGTATTCTTTCCTCTTGGTCTTTTTGTTGGTCCTGCAAACGTGTCTCTAAATGAGACTGTTGCTCTAAGAGGGACTCCAACTCTTGTTATCTGCACCTCATATACTCATTTTTGCGTCATGTGGCTTCTAACTCTTTGCTAAGATTATTAATTTGTGAAGTCGATGAGGTTGAGGAGGATGAACTGGAATACTTGAAAGATTGTCCCAAACCTCTTGCCATACTAGAGTTGGGCCTGAGCACTTGTGTGAAAATGTCTATGTCACTAGTAGAGGATTCCCTGGAAGCTGACTGCATCTCCATCATTTTTTCCTGCAGTTTGAAAGATCAAAACACACAATAGGTAACATATTAAAAGAAATACAAATAAAAAAGAATTTAACCATATGTTGCATAATTTATTTAACAAAAGGAACATCGCTTACATAATTAATTGCAGCGACAGGATCCATCTGCTCACTAGTGTGAGCAGTAACATAAACATGAATGAGAGAAAAGTTTTCAGGATCATCATGTTTCTAGTAAAACGATATTAGCAAATTTAAAAAGATGGTGTTAGTACTTATATAAAAGAATAATAGGAAAATAAATGAATTATATAGTTTATTAATTACCATTTTTTTAACAAGACGATGGAATGATCTTGAACCAGCATGATGGTGAATAGTCAGAGCGGATCTATTATGTGCATTTGTAGAACTTAAGTGCTACGAATGCACATTAAGAGTGTTAATTGTAATATATATATATACACATATAAGATAAACAACAAATATTAATGTAAATACTTAATGGAAATAAATCTAGAATACCTGATATTCTGGAGATGCAAAAAGATCATAACACTTTATCCAGTCGTTTAACTTCATCTGCTGGAAAGGTGACTGTGCAGCCTCTTAAAACGATTCAAACTTCTTGAAGTGGTCGTGACATCGTCCTTTGTAACGTCGGAATAGTATAGCCATTTACTTATTCACAGTTCTCAAATCCTTGCTACGACCAAAGTAAAGGTCAAATTCATCCTAATTATAAATTAATTACATAAAAAATATGATATTCTAATCCAGGTGAAAAAAATGAACTGTCAAAGTAAACTCACCAGCACACGACTCCGAATGTGTTCCTTAATCTCATTCGGCACATCTCGCCAGGAGCGCACATAAAATGGAGCATAAGCTCAGACTACTGTACTAATATAGGAGGAAAGCGCTGCTACACTATCATCTACTCCTCCAGTGGAATCAAGAATTGTGACTTTTAGTTTGCCGTGCCTTCAGTTTTTCTTAAGTGAGATGCTGCGTGTATAGCCACGACCGCGACGAGCAGATGCATCAACTAATATAGGTAATAGTATAATTTTTATAGTTATATAGTTATTGAAACAAAAGTATTAATTATAAAATTAATTATTAACGACATTTCCCTACTAGTAGGTGTCGACTGGGCATCGTTCTCTGTAGTGTTAACATCATTTTCAAGACCTGACTCCTCAGGTAGAGAGTCCTCAATGGGTTCGGGACTTGGACTTGGTGGAGGAGGCACATTTCTTCTTTGTCTTTTTGGCGGCATACTTGAAATTGATTATATATACCAAAAAAATTTAATTAGATGAAATTAATTATTATTATAAAATTCTATACTCATATATGAATAAAATTTTTAGTACTTTTAGTTTTCATCTTCGGATGTATTTTCCATGCTTATTTCAGAATCTCTCTCTATAACATTTTCGTCATCATCATCAACCTCTCATTCGTCCTCCTTATCCACTTCCCCTCTGGATTCTTCTTCGTCTTCTTCTTCTTTCTCACTTTCTTGAATTGAATGATCATTTAATACAGACAGATTGAGATGGATGAGTGGGACATCATCTCTACATAAGGGGAGCAACTCAAGTGCACTGAGGTCAACAAATAAGTTAATACCCCCTCCATCTTCCTGGTAAGCCTCTACATTTGGAGTGTCATCTTCATCTCCACTAGTATCGTAATCTGCACTTGTTCCTACTCATATATATTTTAAGGGACAAATTTTTGTACGACTCACCAAGTTATCTCTTCACTATCTTCATCAGTACTTTTCATTGGATCAATCAAGTAATAGATTTGAGTAGCTTGACAAGCCAATACGAATGGATCATCTTCGTACTATTTATATGAAGTATTGACACTAGTAAAATGATTATCCCTATATATCAAAACCCGACCACCGCCTAGATCCCACCAATCACATTTAAAGACATATGTTATAGACCCACCCAAATATTTCAATCCGATAATATCACGAATGACACCATAATAATCAATATCATCTATTCCATAACTCCTCTCGACCAACACACCACAGTTTTGAGTTTTTCTATTACGTTCATGGTCCAGAGTATGGAATCTATAACCTCAAACTGTGCATGCAGTGTATTGAAGTGCTTTATTTGAAGGACCACAGGCCAATGCATACAATTCAAAAGAGACAGATCTAGGATTATGAGCACGTTGTTCCAAAATCTAACAATTGAATGTTATTTATTAAATATTACCTAGAGTTAAAACTTTTATAATCTAACATATTATATAGAGTTTAGTTCATACACGTTGTTCAAACCATTCAGAAAATTCTTCCTCGTGTCTTTCCACTATATTCTCTACGTCTTCCGTCTTAAGTTTGTCCATGTGCTCACTGTATATATATGCAAAATCATATTATTTTATGTCATAAAAGTTATAGTTAACCTCATTGAATCTAGAAATATTTAAACATTTTACAACAACATACCTGAGATAGTGATCAATCTCCCGATAATTATTTAGCACGTATCACCAAATTTTACCCAACTCTGTATCAAGTAAATCGTAACCCGTTTGTGCACCCAATGGTCGTACATTATGAGAAAACACTGATAGCTCACGAGGAGGCGAAGCAGAAAGATCAGCATTTTGCTGTTGACGATTAAATCGTGTCTCAACACCACGAAGATATAAAGAGCAAAATGTTAACCATTCATCGTGTATATAGGCCTTTGCTATTGAACCCTCAGCTCTGGCTTTATTCCCAACAGTGCGCTTCAGTCGACCCAAATATCTTTCAACTGGATACATCCAACGGAACTGCACCGGTCCACCTAACATTATCTCCCGGGGTAAATGTATTGCTAAATGGATTATGATATCAAAAAATGATGGTGGAAAGATCTGCTCAAATTTATAGAATATAGTAGCAATGTCTTCTTTCAGTTTCTGCAGCATATCTCGTTTTACTATCTAAGCACACAAATCCTTAAAAAGCATACACAGTTCGGTTATGGAGACACGTACGGTAGATGTTAGCTTCCCATGAATTCCCACCGGTAATAACTTTTGCAAAAATACGTGATAATCATGACTTTTCAATCCACCAATTTTCCAGTCATCAGGGCTTACGCATCTACTGATATTTGAAGCATAACCATCTGGCAGCTTCACACCTTGCAACCATTTGCAAAAGTCCATCCTCTCATCTCTTGTCATTGTAAAACATGCATGCAGCATGACCACCCTATCACCTTCCACCCGTAAATGCAGATTATGTTTAATTTCCATTCTCTCAAGATTTTTCCTCATCTTAATCATATCTTTTGTCTTTTTACTAATGCTCATTAATGTACCCAGTATATTATCACAAATTTTCTTCTCTATGTGCATTACATCCAAACTATGTCGCAACATGCAAGATGACCAATATGGCAAGTAAAAAAAAATACTATGCTTTGTCCAATTCAATTCTGCTACACCTCGTTTTCTCTTGTTCTTTCCCCGACCTTTGCCAAAATTGTTCGCTGCTACGTGTACCAATTTTTCCAGTATCTCTTCCCCAAACAACTCATTTGGCACAATTCTATCCTTTACTTGCCCATCAAACTTAGCGGATTCTGTTTTCCATGCATGATTTGTTGGTAGATAACGTTGATGACTCATGAAACATAACTTTTCAGAATATTTTAACCACTCACTAGTAGTTTCTTTATTACACGTCGGACATGCTAACTTCCCTTTAGTACTCCAGCCGGAAAGATTCCCATATGTCGGAAGTCATTTAACGTCAACATTACTGTAGCATGCATCTGAAAAGTTGTCGACGTTGATGCATCATAAGTTCTGACGCCTGTTCCCTATAACTCTTTCAGCTCTTTAATCAATGGCTGCATATATACATCAATGTCATTCCTAGGTGATCTCAGGCCAGGGATAAGTAAAGTTAACAAAAAGTTGGGGGCCTTCATGTACCTCCATGGTGGAAGATTGTACGGAATCAACACTACAGGCCAAGTGCTATAATTTATGTTCATATTCCCAAAAGGGTTGAATCTATCGGTTGTGAGTCCTAGACGCACGTTCTGAGCTTCTATCCCAAACTCTGGATACTGATTATTGAAATATTGCCACGCAAGTGAGTTAGCTGGGTGCCTCATAAATCTGTCATTATTAACTTTTTTCTCCTTATGCCACTTTATATCGTGAGCGGTTTTCTTACACATATATAATCTTTACAACCTAATAAATTTTAATTGTTATTATATAATTATATTATATATTATAGTACTTATTTATTTCTTATTTACTAATACTATACTATATATTAGATTATAATTTGTATTAGGTATTCTTAATCTAATAAATTATAATTGTTATTATATAATTTAAAATATAATAAATATATTGCATAACAAATAATCACACTATATAAATACTATAATATATATAAATTCTTTAATAACACGTATTACACAAATAATCCACAATATATCACAAATAATATGCTTCAAAAAAATATACACATCTAAAACATATTAATTTTAAGAATAAACATACACATAACAACAATTTTTCATTTTAATTCATGGTACAACACAATCCCATCACGGATAAAATTGACAACAAAATTTAACAATAGAGTTTAGTATATATACCTTGTGCTTACAATATCCTCATCTTGCAAATTACAAATTTTCAACAACCCACAACAAACAATGCTTCAAAAAATTCACAAAACTAGGTAGTTAAATACATATAAAAAAATTGACAAATATAATATAAATTGTAAATACATTTACA